>NC_141459.1:40000000-42400000 GCF_015680905.1 Coptis chinensis
AAAAAAGGTTGTGAAGATGTGGTTGCAGACCATTTATCACGACTCGTCAATGATGTCAAAAATGATGTCGAACCCATCTGTGATTCATTTCTGGATGAACACTTGTATTCCATTTTTTCGTCTCCTTGGTACGCTGATATAGTAAACTACCTAGTTACCGAAGAGGTCCCTTAATCTTGGACTCGTATGGACCGGAAAAAGTTCTTATCCACTGTGAAATTTTATTTCTAGGATGATCCCTACCTCTTCAAGTATTGTTCCGACCAACTGATCCGCCGTTGCATTCCCAACTGGGAACACAATAACGTGTTATCCTTCTGCCATGAATAATCTTGTAGTGGTCATTTCAGTGATAAGAAAACTGCGGCCAAGGTTCTACAGTATGGATTTTATTGGCCAACACTGTTTAAAGATGCACATGAGCATTGCAAAGCATGCACCCGCTGCCAGCAGCTAAGACGCATTACTCAACACAATATGATGCCCTTAAATCCAATTTTAATTGTCAAAAATTTTGATGTGTGGGGCATCGACTTCATGGGTCTCTTTCCAAATTCTCATGGCTTTCTCTACATACTGGTAGTTGTTGACTACATGTCAAAATGGATTGAGGCAATGGCATGTCATGATAATGATCACAAAACTATCGTTTTGTTCGTAAAGGAACATATTTTCTCTCGATTTGGTGTTCCCAAAGCTATCATTAGTGATAGGGGAAAATATTTTTGTAATAAAATTTTTGAATTGTTAGTAAAGAAATATGGAGTCACTCACAAGGTGGTGACTCCGTATCATCCTCAGACCAGTGGCCAAGTAGAAGTCTCAAATAGAGAAATTAAGTCCATTTTAGAGAAAATAGTTAATCCATCTAGGAAAGACTGGTCTCTTCGATTATTAGATACCTTGTGGGCATATAGAAAAACTTTGAAGACACCTATAGGCATGTCCCCTTACTGCCTCGTTTTTGGAAAACATTGTCATCTGCTGGTTGAACTTGAGCATCGTGCTCTATGGGCCATCAAAAGCCTAAATTATAATACTAATACGGCAGGCGAGAAGCAAAAATTGCAGTTAAATGAGCTTGAGAAGATTCAGAGTGATGCCTATGATCTCTGGAAATCCTATAAAGCCAACATGAAAAGAGTGCATGACAAACACATATTAAGAAAAAAAATTCAAAATTAGTCAAAAAGTTTTGTTGTACAACTCGAGATTACACATTCTTCTAGGAAAATTAAAAACTCGATGGTCTGGTCCTTTCATTGCCTCTGCTATCACCCCTTATGGGGCTATCTCTTTGAAAATTTTAAACGATAACAACGAATTTCAAGTAAATGGCCAATGCCTTAAAACATTTTCATGAGTTGTGCTCTCCAAATATCGAAAAGACTCTTCTCAAATATCCAGTCTACAGATTAGCTGGTGTACTTCCTTCCATGTGTTTAAAGATGGGGAAGTACGCCATTAGGGTAGTCGGGCCCTCTTCTATTTTCTTCTCTCAAATCTCCTAGAGTGTGTGGTTGCAAGCTCCAGAACCTTAGTCCACAAAAACTCTATTTCAGAACTGAGTATAAATGTCTTCTGATAATTAAGCAAACGTGCATTCTGGTAAACAATGGGTACCAAAAATTTCCCCTCCTTCCTTCTCTTCCCTTTTCTATTCTCTTCCTCACGAACTCCAGCTCATCATTTTGTGTAAATCCCACCCATCTCGAATAGGTAATGGTCATAGTACTTTTTCTCGTAAGCGACGTGCGCGTAGGATGGGGTGGTGTATGAATTGTCAAACACCTTTTTGTCCAGGTCTTGAATTCCTATCCGATATGAGCCGGTATAAGGTATATTTTTGTCTGACACCAGCCCAACAGGATAAACTTCGTTGTTGCCCCGTTGCTCCCACAGGTTAGGATTCGTCTTGAGGATCTGACGTTAAAAGACTCACATTCGTCTTGAGGATCTGACGTTAAAAGACTCACATTCGTCGTCTTGAGGATCTGACGTTAAAAGACTCAACATGTATATACTCGTGTCTTTTATTTTTCCCTTTGCACTAAGCATTGTGCACAAAGAGAGTCGTGATGTGCAACATTAGATGTTCCCTTCTCGGATGGGCAATAGATTTCACCAGGCCAACCCCTAGCAGTTTTCTATTTGATTGTAGTTCGGGGCAATTTGTGGCTATACCATATGTACTAAGGGTAATATTATTATTAGACCATTGCACATTGGTCAGGGATGGTACCATCCTGAATCCTAACATAAAGGTTAAGCCACAGTCTGGCTGGATTGGGTTCGCTCTAGAGCCGACATGATAGTTGCCTGATTTTACTGTTTGTAGTGATTCTTCTGGACTTCCGGTGTTGTTGACACGTTCATCCCCCCTTGTACATTTGTGCATAAAAAAAAATTAAAAAAAAAAGGTGGGTTGCATTCTGTTTTACAAAACTTAAATTCACCAAAATAAAATAAAATAAAAAGGTTTGAATGTGCCTTTTCCATATTCCATTGGATGGCATTTTTAATGCCGATCGTTTTGGCATCTCATTCATTCCATTCGGAGTTGAAACGAATCGAGATTTCAATTTTGAAATTTCAGACATTTCGGGACTTAATGGGAATTTCTGGATTCCATATGGGCTTGGGCCAAAAAATCAAACCCGATCCAAATCACGTGTCCGGCCACTAAAGCCTTCACACGTGCCACTCCATGCGTCAGCTCCTTCATTTTCTTCCCCCATAAAATCCGGATCTTTTCCCCTTTACAAATCCTCGCGACTGCGGCACCCATAAGCTAAATTCGACCAGCGCATGCGGTATAAACTTCACCGACTCCAAATCTTTTCGTACAGCACCATCTCCTCCCTTCGTTAACCCTTATACACCCTCAGAAAACCAATTCAATCTCTCAATGGCTAGAAATCAACGAATCACAGTCGAGAGAAATTTCAAAAATCTCTATGATTCCGGCATGTTTCATCCATTTTTTGATGAGGAAATTGCAAGTAGGGAATGGGAGTATCTTTTTCACCAAGTTCCGGCTCATTACTCCGAGGATTTAGTGTTGAAGTTATATAACAATGGTGGTTTCCGGGGAAATGAGTTTTGGATTACGGCGGATGGGATGGAACGTGAATTCACGTTAGAGTTGTTGTCCATTATCACTAATATTCCGATCAACTCCGATAGTGCAACCCTGCTGATGTCCGAGTATCCGAACACTATGGAATTGATGTTCGACACGATACTCGAGGGAGAATACAATGATGGCTCGAGATGCATGTACTAACACTCCCTCAGACGGAACCAACTAGTAGTCACTCAATGGCTGGCCTACAATGTGATTAGTACATCGAAGACATCCGACGTCAACAAGACGTTCTTGCATTTGCTGTGGATCCTCCAGGAGAAGAAGGATACATTATGTATAGTCCATTTCCTTGGCTATGTACTTACGACTGCTTCCGACAGGTCAGCCCCTCTTGTTGTACTTGTTACACAGATTATGATTAATTTAGGGTTCCAGTCTGCTACTCCATTAATTCAAACAAGGTCCTTCGAAAATTTTGAAATTTTCGAGACTTGTGTCATGGATCATTGGGAACCTATAGCAAGAGATAATGTTGAGCATGATAATGTGCCTCCTCCTCCTCCTTCACCTCCCAATTGTTTTAATGAGATACCATGCGTTGAATCAGCACTCCCATGGAAGCTTTGAGACAAATGAACACTGACATGCACAACATGTTTATTCGCCAGGAAGAGATGCGTACTTCCATGGGTGAATTTCAAGAAGAGATACGTACTTCCATGGGTGAATTTCAGCAAGAGATGCGTAATCATCAGGGCCGTTTTTAACGCATGATGTTGGCTAATCAGCAGCAATTTCAGGACCAAATGGTTCAGTCCTTAGTAGGGGTGTAATACGGGGCGGGTCGGGTCAACCACGGGTCAAATAGTGATGGGGCGGGGCGGGGCGGGTCTAGGGGATACAAATCCAGTGGTCTCCGACGGGGCGGGGCAGGGCGGGTTGAAGTGTCATGTCTTAGTACCATCACCCGGCCTGTTGGGTCAGCTTACGGGGAGGGTTTTGGGCGGGTCATCCGGGTCGGGTGGAAATTATCATTTTATCCCAATTTCACCTAAAAAAACTTTCTAATTCTGCAAGTAATATATTTCCAATTCACAATATAGAGAAAAAAATGGAATCAATCAATAAAAAATAAACAAAAATAAAAAAACTTGAACTTGAACCCAAAACCATATCTGTAAATTTGAAACTTCTTTCTTGTGATTTATTTGTAAATTGATTATTTTTCATAGCATGATAAAATGAAGATGAGAGCGAGGATCTATGGTACAAAACAATAAAATATAAACTAAAAGAATTCGAAATTAATACAAGAATGAATGATTCTTCTTCTCCAAAATTCGAAAGTTGAATTTGAACTTTTGATATTTGGGCAATGTTCAAATTTGAATATTTGAAATTGATGTTGAACTCATAAATTTGTGTTCATATCTCCCAAATTTCTACAAAAGTTAAAAGAAAATATAAACAAAATACAAAAATATTAAAGTTAGAGTTTTGAAATTATGCGGATCAACGGGGTTGGGTCAACGGCTTTTGACACGATGCAGGTCGGGCGGCTTGACGGGCAGGGTTTGAGCATAGAACCTACACCCATAGCCCGACCGCATAAAAACGGTGGTGGAGCGGGGCGGGTCTATTTTTGGGTCGGTGCGGGTTTGGGTGGTGGGTGAAGACCGGATACCCTACCGGATGATGGGTCAACGGTTTTTTTTTCTACACTCCTAGTCCTTAGCCACCATTCAGGACCAGTTATCTCACTCAGGAGTTCGCAGTGCTCGTCGTCGTCGGAACCTTGGTTCATCTTCAGCTAACCCTGAAGATTCACAGTAGCAGCTTCTTTCTTTACGTTTGAAAATGACTATCTCATTTCTTTCACTTATGTATTGCATTTTATTTTTCTAAGTAATGTAAACGGGTTATCAATTAATTTCTCATAATTTTGTATCTCCAGACGGATTAAATGAGAAATTATTTATGTTATGATATTATCTTCCTAATATATTAGTTTGTTCCTTTATGCATTAGGCCTACTCTTTAGGCCCAACGGACTAATTCAAATAGTAACTCCATCACATTGATTCACTAAGCACAACGGTCAGAAATCACAACGGCCAGATATCCACAAACGGTCAGATTTTCGCCTATAAAATCCGACACTCCTCATCCAACTTCACTCACCCATTTCTCTCACTTTCCATAACTTAATCTTCATCTATTTTCATCTTCTTCATCGTAATGGATCCGATCGAGAATTTGAAAAAGGAGCAACGTGATGGGGCATTCATATATAGTCCTCCTGATAACAGTATTTATCATGGTGATACTGTTAATCATGCATAACATCCTTTAGAATATCTAGATTTATGTAACCTACATCTCTTTTTCTCTCTGTCGCTTTGTATATTACTATGGTGTGTTAAATAATTCTCAAAACATTTGTACGGGTTACATATTAAATGGAGAAGTCCCCTATTTAATATTTGTGTGTATTAATTGTATTTTTACTTTATCATAAACATAAAAAAAATTATCAAATCCATAACAAAGAAGCAGAATCAATAACTCACGAAAATAATTCAATCTCATCTCATTGTGTTCATAAAAGATCGTGCACGCTATACGGACACTTAAACAATTGTCGTGCACGCAACTCGATTATTCTATCCATCTTCCATTATTGAGGCATGATCATCAATTTAGAAATTACGTGTAGGTCTAACTGCCCTATGAAACCTTCCTCCATATTTTCTATCATTTTAATACCTCATTAATTGTTTTTGGAAATCTGACATGAAAAGACATACTATAGATACCCATTGTTGCTGTTACATAATTATGTGTACCAACACCGCATGGTTCACTTGTGTTTTCACATATTAATTCTGGATCTAACTACACTTGGCATCCTGATTCGTACAGACTCATATATTGGCTATAAATTTCTTCTTTTCAGCCATTTTCATTTCACAGATTCTTCACTATCCTTCCCTCACTTATACTTTCAAATGGATCAATCAAAAAAGATAGTGCCCGAGAAAAACTACCTGAAATTTTTTTGATGATGGCCGGTTTTCTCCTTATTTTGACACAGAAATTGTACGTCGAGGATGGATACCTCTTCTATATCATTCAGAAGATGTTTATTCCAGAGAATTGGTTTTGATGTTCTACCAATTTAGCGGACTTGAAAATGGAAAATTCTATTTCCATGCCTATGGACAAAGATTTGAATTGACTAAGGAAATTATCTCCGACATACTTCAAATTCCAATGCTTAACCTGGAGTTCCATCTTCCAGAGTCAACATTTGATTCCGTCAAAAAATTATTACGGGCCACCGTATCTCGTGGCAAAGTCGGAAATAGGCATCACATTGTTCTTCAACGCTCTTTGAAACAGAATCAACGAGCTGTGCTCCACTGGCTGGGACACAATGTGGTAGTTACATCACAACAATCTGAAGTGACAAAACCTCAACTCCACCTACTCTGGATTATGCATAATTAAATGGATGATTTTTGCATAATCCAACACCTCTGGAACGCGATCACCAGAACTAAAAAAAGGATAGCACCTCTGCCTGCTTTAGTCATGAAAATTATGATGCGTTGGTTATCCAGCAATTTCTCCAGAAATACCTCTTCATAGAAAGCAGACCATTCTTCAGACTTCACACGCATCGCCCCGGTTTTGGACTCCAGATACTCTGACAGATGAACAGAACGGCCAAAGCTCAAACTCTGAAAACTTCTTTGATGAAAATATCATACATAACATTTTTAATCCCATGGAAAGCATTCAATTTCTTCATCAAGGCATGCGGGAACTACACGCACGTCAAGAAATCATCATAAAAAATATTATGGATTTCCAAGAACGTCAAGCAATGCACGATGTTGAACAAGAGGCAATCTTGGAATCTCACTCTCGATCCTTGGAAAATCACACTCTCCTAATAGAGAATCAAACTACGCTCTCTGCCAACAAGGGGGTCATTCAACTTCAGCTCAGCCAACAAATTGATGAACTGAACAGTGTTGTCTGTGATCTACGTTCCTAATACCATCTCCGGGGGGGGGGGTTGCTCTGTTTTAACAAAACTCAACTTCCCCAAAATAAAATAAGTTAAAATTATTATTATTAATTAAGTTTTTTATCGTGTTATCTATGTGTCTTCTTTTGTAAGCTAGACCTACTAGGATTGTCATAATTCATGTTGTTATATCTAATAATCAAATTTTAACATGTTATTTTAAATTTGATTATAGGAGGGGTCTATCTTTTTCCATACTCTGTCATCCATCCAGTCAAACTTTATTGGACACTTTTCTTCATACATATCCTTATCCATTAAGCATGGGCGACATACTTGATTTCCTTCCGATAGGATGATAAGTGCTCAAAAAGTGCAATTTAACCCTCGATTATGCCTCTTGTTTAGCCATCTTAGTGGACTAATAGTGTTTGTAAGTTATGTTTTAAGATTCTACAGGTGAAAAAGAGAGTTTTGTAGAATATTAGAGAAAAAGAGATAAAATGGAGCAATTCGGAGCATTATTAAGGATTACATGGGAAGCCCGTGGACAATCATGGAGAAAGCCAAGGAATTGAAGCTATTAAAGATGTGACTTGGACCTATTTTAAAGCCTATTTGGAAGCCCAATGCCAAAGGATTCGTTGCTTGGACCAAAACTCGCAAAAGAGGAAAGAAAAATAGACCAAAGGTGGAAAAATAGAGTCTCGCGTTTGAGACGCGACTATCGTGCGTCCAGATGCGACCCATGTGTTTGGGATGCATAGATCGAGCGTCCAGATGCATTGATTAAGTCTGGGATGTATGAATAGTGCGTCCAGACACATGAATCGACACTGTAGCCAATTCTTTCTAAGTTTTGGAGATGAAGTTGGACTTTGGAAGAAGTCTATTTGTATTAGGAAACAAATGACGGTTTGTAATGCTTCTAGAGCTCATGTAACCCCTATAAATAGAGGACCTAAGTGCCTCATGTAAGGGGCCAATTCACTTATATTCTTGTCTCCAGAACTTGAGGCAGAGAGAGATTAATAATAAAAGATCGGTTTTAACTAGCTGAGTCTTAATAAATTAGTCTTTCTAGTCTTATGTTCTTCGACTCTTCTTCTTCTCGTTCTTCGTGTTCTTCCTTCTTTATGGAAGGCTAATCTTCTCCTTCAAGGGAGGAGATGAAGCCAGTGCTTAAGGTTTAATGATTCTTCTGGTTCATGGTGTTCTTCAATCAGGTTAGTTCTTTATGTTTTTAGTTATTAGTTCCATTGCCCACACCAGGGATGGAAGTATAGAATAGGGTTTATGTTTTGCAATATTAATATCATGCTAGTGTTCTTTACTTTTATTCTAGTAGTATAGTTCTTTAGAGTTAGGGAAATATTCTTTGTGTTGCCTTAGAAGGGGTAGCTCAGGGAGTGGCTGCCTAGGGGAAGTATTCTTTGTGTTTGCCTTAAGTGGTGATTCATTGAATGGCACCCTTATTAGAAGTACTCCTTGATGTTGCTCTTGGTAATACATTGAATGGCTGCCCGAGCTTACATAAAAGGAAAGAAGATATTAATAGCCTAAACATAGGAACAACCTTAAGTAGAGTTAATTGTTAACGATGTTTTGTCCAAGAGGGCATCGGCACTTGCTCGATTACCTAATTGTAGTCTACTTGTAAGAACAACCTTGAAGCAGAAGGTCATAGATTAAAAGTATTGGTGGATTCTAATCTCTTGAATTCCCTCTCTTATAAATTCCCAATAGTTTAGTTAATTTAGTTTAGTTTAGCATTAGAATCTAAATCTCTATAATCATAGTTTTAATCCCTTAAACCCCTTTCCAAATCTGTCCTTCACATAACATACACTTAAAAGTGGAACGATACCCTACTCATCCTTTACTTATTAAGGGATAATTAGGTTTTGATACGCTTCTATTTTGTTCAACGACCATCATCTATCTACATCATTCATCTCATCTACACACACAAAAAGAGGTTGGTCAAATGGCGCCACTGCCGTTTTAAGTTGTTTATGTTTAACGTTTTCTTTCAAGATTAGAATTTTGGATCTTGAGGTAATTTTAGCCGCATCATCCATCCTTTTAAGAAAGAAAGAAGCTTGAAGGACATCTCGAAGACAAGATCTACCATCCAGGTTAGTCGAATCTTCATTCTTTTTATTGCTTTCTTAGTATAGTTGCATCATAGTTTAGTTTTATTGCTTTCTAGTATAATTGCATTTAGGACCTTTTCAACAATTGAAGTTGTAAGCCAACACAGCAAAACATCAAACTCTAGTGTTTCTTGTCTGAATCTTGACAAACGGACTATGGTCTGTGGGCAGTGGTACTTAAGCAATCTAAGTGATTCACCATAACCCTAGAAGAGACAAACTTTTAGACAACGGCGAGATACTAGCTGCAAAGCCCAACCCAGTTGAAGGAAAGTAGTTTTACATTTTAGTATAATTTAGAATAGTTGCATATTATTCAAGCATTGTAGGATAGTTTTTCGTCATTTTCGCATAGCATTTTCTAGTGTATGCCCCGTCGTCCATATCATCGTCCGGTAAGAACACAACAGTGGACAAGGTTTAACAACCGACTCACAAGAATACTAGACGAGATTGATACAATGGCCGCACGCAATGATTGAGGTGTTTTGGACACCAATAATCCTGAAGCTATCCCACCCATGCAAGCACAACATAGGAAGAAGTTGAGCGATTTCTATTCGCCAATCATTGGAGACCCACCCAAAGATATTGTTTTTCCGAGACGTGAAGCTAATCGGTTTGAACTTAGAGCATCGGAATCTCTATGCTTCCAAAGTTCAATGGTTTAGATAATGTTCAACCTTATGTTCACATGAACAAATTTCTATCGATCCCTCGAGAACTTTCAAGAACCGTAATATCGGGGATGAGAGTATCAAGTTAATTCTTTTTCCACTCTCCCTCGAAGGTAAAGCATCCGAATGGTTAACTGCACAGCCGATCAATTCAATCAACAACTGAGAGAAGTTGAGAACAAAGTTTATGAACACCCCAGAAGACAGATGTCATGCAACAAGCCATCGGCAATTTCAAAGGGAAGGTGGTCAAGAATATCATCAAAGCCGGGAGAAATTCAATAATCTGCTAGTCTCATGTCCACATCATGGTTATGATAAGAGCACACCGGCTTATTTTTCTTTTCGAGGACTTTCTACTATGAACAAGCGGATGATATCCAATGCATCAAGGTAAGTTTACATCATTGGATGGAGAGGAAGCCTACAACTTTCTTGAGAATTTAGCTGAAGACACTCAACAATGGAGTACTAGCAACGAGGACGTAGCTAGAGTGGAGGGGGTGCCGAAGAAATTTGGCAACCAAATTCAAGAAGACCCAAATCAAGCAATGCTATCAATTATGGCAAGCCTATCAACAGGACTTGAAAATTTGAACAAGAAGTTTGATCAGTTCTCCATGAATCCTCCAAAACCAAACAATTTCCAAGCTAAACCTCAGCCATCCAAGCCTTGTTATACCATTTGTGAGCTATGTTACGATGAAGGCCACACCACCAAGAGTGTTCAGATTATCTGGATACTAATGCGGGCATGTAGTATCAACTCTTTAAGAAGAAATAACCAGTTCAATCGGGACGAGAATTATTGGAAGCCACAAAATACAAATCGAGGAATTTTCCTCCGGGATTTCGAATCGACCAAATCGGTTCGAATAACCCGATGATCGGTTCCAAAACCGCCATCAACCATACGAAATCAACAATCATACGAACCAAAGAATACCAAGCCAACACAAACAAAGAGTTAATACGGATCTTATGAGTGGATATATTGCCCCTATGCCTCGGTCGAAAGCAAAGCGGTTACCCCACATCCGAAGATGCTATCACCACCATTGTCAATGAAATGAAACGGACAAATCAAAGAACCGAAGTTGGAGAATAACTTTAGTGTCATTCAAGGCTAGATAGGGCAAATCGCTGCGCTTTGACGGAGAGAGATCAAAATGAGCATTACCAAGCCGGTAGAGCCAAACCGAAAAGGAAGAGGGTGTCCCGCGGTGGATAACCCGAGAGATTACTCGGTCGAATGCCCAAGTTAATTCATCACCACTCGAGGTCGGGGCAAGAAAGTTGATAACGAGATTGTCTATGAACTAGGAAAAGATTATCGCGAGCCTAAGGTAACTTATGTCCCCACCATCCCACCCATTCTAACATTCCGGATATATTTAGTGTTGTGCCACCCCATCAAGAAACTGTTGCAAAAGAAGTTGAAGGAACTACTGTGGAAGTAAGTAAGAAGAAGCCATCACGAGTGACTCCACCAGTCACTCCACTATCTGTTACCAAACCAACCAAAGCCGAACGAAGAGAACCGATATTGAAGAATCCGCCAGCACCGTTTCCTTCGAAACTAGTGAATACCGAAAAAAGATGACCAGTATAAGGAGATTTGCGATGTATTTCAGAATTTACAGATTAATATCCCATTTCTGACCGCCATCAAGCAAGTTCCCTCGTATGCCAAGTTCCTGAAAGATCTACTGAAGAAGAAGACCAACATTCCGAAAGAAGCTTTTATCACTCAACGATGTTCATCGTTACCTACAAAATCTATCGGTTGTGAAACCGAAAGATCCCGAAGTCCAACTGCTACATGCGAGAATGGAGATTCTTTGGAGGAACAAGCTTTATTAGATTTTGGTGCCAGTGTGAATCTTCTACCATATTTCGTCTACGAGAAGTTGGGCTTGAAGGATCTAAAACCGACTGATGTTACTTTACAGTTGGCAGATAGATTAGTGAAGATACCTAGAGGAATCATTGAAGACGTCATAGTCAAGATCGAAGATTTCTATTATCCTGTTGATTTCATAGTACTCGACACAGAACCTACATCTGGTAGGCAGATACCAATCATTCTAGGCAGACCATTCTTGGTCACTGCAAATGCACTCATCAACTGTCGAAATGGTAATATGACATTATCCTTTGGTAATATGAAAGTCGAGACCAATGTTTTCCATATGTTACAGCAACCACAGGAGGTATGTGCTGTGAACGAGGTATGCATGATTGAAGCGTTAGCACAGGATTATCTGACTCATTCATATCCTGGCCGACGAAGTTATTGAAAGCTCGACGGACTTCAGTTGAGGAACTTAGTGTTGAGTCAATCAATGCGATTTTTGATTCATCACCTGTCATGGATGACATCAAGTTCAAAGAAAAGCTTGAATCGCCTATGCTTGATGGACCACCTAAAGAGCTTAAGAAGGAACCACCTAAGCTAGAATTGAAGCCTTTACCATCTACACTCAAGTATGTTTTCTTGGGAGATTTGGGAACCTACCCAGTAGTCATTGCATCAGATTTGATCATGGAGCGAGAATCCGTGTTAGTAGCACTTTTAAAGGAACATAAGTCAGCTATAGGTTGGACAATTAATGATATCAAGGGGATCAGCCCTATGATAGTTCGACATAGGATTCATCTGGAAGAGGATTCCAAGACTTCTAAGCAAGAGGTTGTCAAACTCCTTGACGCCATTATTATCTACCCTATTTCGATAGTCGATGGGTTAGTCCAGTTCAAGTTGTGCCGGAAGAAGTCCGGAACCACGAAGAATCGAGAACGAGAACAATGAGTTGATTCCAACCGTGATTCAGACCGGATGGAGAGTTTGCATCGATTACGAAGTTGAATAGCGCATCAAGGAAAGAGCATTTTCCATTGCCATTCATCGATCGGATGTTAGAAAGATTAGCCGGACAAGCTTACTATCGCTTTCTTGATGGTTACTCGGGATATTTTCAAATCCATATTCACCCCGAGGACCAAGAGAAGACCACATTCACATGTCCGTTTGGAATATTAAGCCTACCGTCAGATGCCTTTTGGTCTATGCAATGCACCTGCCACTTTTTCGATGCATGATGAGTATTTTTTTACGACATGGTGGAGAAATACATGGAAGTTTTATGGACGATTTTTCAGTTTTGGATCATCTTTTTGAGGATTGCCTACACCATCTCTCCTTAGTCTTTAAACGTTGTTGTGATACCAACTTAGTTCTCGAACGGGGGAAAAGTGTCACTTCATGGTAAAGGAAGGGATAGTGCTAGGTCACCAAGTTTCAAAGGAAGGAATTCTAGTAGATCAAGCGAAGATTGATATTATAAAGGATCTACCCAAACCGAGAACTGTCAAAGATATCCGTGCCTTCCTAGGTCACGCAGCATTCTACCGTCGATTTATCAAGGATTTCAGCAGAATTGCAAGACCGTTGTCACATCTGTTAGGGAAAGATATTGTCTTTGATTTTGATACATCATGTGTTGAAGCTTTTATGAAGTTAAAGGAAGCACTCACTTCAGCACCAATCATTCGTGCGCCCGATTGGAGCCAGCCATTTGAAATCATGTGTGGTACATCTGATTATGCTATAGGAGCCGTTCTAGGACAAAGAGACAAGAAAGTGATGTATGCAATCTACTATGCTAGCAAGACTCTAAATGGAGCTCAGATTAATTATTCTACCACTGAGAAGGAACTCTTAGCCGTCGTCTATTCTCTTGACAAATTTTGACAATATCTGATAGGTTCAAAGGTGATTGTCTATACTGACCATGCTGCCTTGCGTCATTTACTCGCTAAGCAGGATGCCAAGCCTAGGTTGATCCGATGGATACTACTTTTACAAGAATTTGATTTGGAGATACGTGATAAGAAAGGAATAGAGAATGTCGTTGCTGATCACCTTTCTAGATTGCTAGTGGAGAATATGGAAGACAATTTACAAATCTGTGAGACTTTTCCTGATGAACAGTTGTTCAGTATATCAGAAGTGCCATGGTACAGCCACATTGCAAATTATCTTGTGACCGACAAGGTACCATCACATTGGAGCAAGCAAGAAAAAGATTTATTCTACTAAAAGGCCAGATATTATTTTTGGGATGATCCATACTTATTCAAGAAGTATTCGGATCAAATTTGTTAGTTAATTTGTGGACCTTGTTAATGGGGACCTTGTTGTGGGCGACCAGTAGAGACTTAACATAGTTTGCTTCATGATCCAGTGGTCCTTGTTAGTTCCTCTTTTAGAAAAAAAAAAATAGTAGGTAACGATAGGTTTATCCTTCTCTTCCTCTCTTCTTTCCTATTTCGGTAAAATCCTGCACTGAGTACAATGTTAGTTCGTATAGGATAGGAAGCTTCTTCTTGGCCTTTGTGCTTGTGACTCGGCTTTTCTGGGGGTTCCTTATGGCTGGTCTTGGTCCTGCTGTTGACGGTCCCTCGGTTATGGGAGGACAGGGCTCCTGGAGAGCTTTGTTTTCAGCTGGAACAAGCTCAAGAAATACTTCTCTGAGAAGATTTGAGACTCATCAGGTGGATGGGATAGCGGAAATTCCAGTTAATATTGTTGAGAAAGGAGTCTCTATGTGGAGTGAATATGTGGTGGGGTTTTTTGTAGAAAAACGGCTACCTTTCCCAATGGTTAAAGCTGCTCTGGCTCGGCAGTGGAAGGTTAAAGGCAGTTACTCAATATCAACTGATCGTGAGCTTTTCTACTTTAAGTTTAACCAGGATGAAGACAGAAAATAGGTATTGGAAGCAGACCCGATATTTATAGCAGGTAAGCTATTTGTGATTCGTCAATGGTCTCGAGAAGTTGAAGCTCAAAAGACTAAAATAACAAGTATCCCAATTTGGGTAAAACTTATGGATTTGCCAAAGGAATTGTGGACAGACGAAGGGTTGGGATATATAGCTAGCTTGATTCGGGAACCCTTGCGAACTGATGAGGCCACCATTAAAAGAACTAGATTGATGTATGCTAAGATCTGTGTCGTTGTTCCTATAGACTATGAATATAAGAGTTCGATTCAAGTGAAAATGGGGATGAAAAAAATAGTTATTAATCTTGAATACCCCCGGGTACCTCTGTCATGCTCTAGGTGTAATAGGTTTGGTCACAAGCTTTCAAAGTCATCCCTCTCGACCAAAACAAGTTTGGCGTGTTAAGCTGTAAACTGCATCTGAGGGAACACACATGAGGAAGTGCAAGTTCAAGAGCAAGAGGATACTACTGATAGGGGGGCTCTAACTATGCGAGAATGTGAGGATGAAGGGGGGGAGAACAAACAAGGAAATGGATTGAGTATGGTAAACTATGTCCCAGATTCGGGAAGGAACAGTCATCCCCATGCTAGTGGCCCAAAGAATTAGTAATGTCCGACATTCCTCGAAAAGGATAGCATGGCTTCAGCCCGGGGGATTAGAACTAGTGATCCATCAAGACAATCCAGCTGGTTCTGACCAGCTTCACCAGAGAAACCTGGATATTAGCCAAAAGGAACAGTTTTTGAAGGAACAAAATGCGTTTCGTGTTGGCGGCCGGTGATGATGAGATTGAGGGGACGATATTTCGAAGGAAATCCGTAGAATTCTTCACGATCATGAGCGGTTAAGGAAAAGGTGGTGAAAGCTAAAACCGGGGCCTGAAAAAAGAGCGAACTTCAGCCGAGATAAACAATGAGGATGGAAGTACATTTCGTGGAAAGCATGCTCGTATCCGAGAGGAAAGAAGAAAGGGAGACCAAAGGGTCCGGTAGTAATAAACATTAAGCAAAATGATCAAGATTGGAACATGGAATATCAGGGGACTAAACGAAATAAAAAAAGCAAAGGAAGTGAATAAATTCATTCTGAAGAATAATATTTGCTTGTTGGGGCTTCTGGAAACGAAAGTAAAAGAGGAGAAGAGGAAAAAGATTAGTGATATATGTGCTCCGAATTGGCATTTTGAGAGTAATTATAGTAGTAATCCTGGGGGTAGAATATGGATTCTTTGGAACCCAAATTTTGTGGACGTGAGTAAGATTCAAGAGATAAATTTCGGTTTGTACACTACTGGGGTGACTATTCGTCCTAACTCAGCTAGTTTCCTATCAACGCTTATCTATGCGAGTAATAATAGCCAGGAGAGATTAGGGCTGTGGCAGGATCTACGGCAGCTTCACAATAGTTTTACAGGACCTTGGTGTGTACAGGGAGATTTTAATAATGTGCTCTATTCTCATGAGAGGATAGGGGAGCTGGTCCATCCTCGAGAAACAGTTCCTTTTAGGGACTGCCTAGTCGATACAGGGTTGTTTGATTTAAAAGCATTAGGGTGTTATTTTACATGGACTAATTATGGAGTAGGAGCAAATAGGAAATGGTCAAAAATAGACAGGGTGCTTATCAACATCCTCTGGTCGTCTTTGTTTGTGCATGCCTCAGCTGAATTTCTGCCGTAAGGAATTTCGGACCATTCTCCCATGATAGTCTGCTTGGTTAATGCTGAAAAAGGGAGAGTTCCTTTCAGGTTTTGTAATTCTTGGGCCCTTTATGACAGTTTCAAAGAGTTGGTTAAGCAAGTTTGGGATACAGAGGTGATGGGCAGTTGTCTATATATCTTGGTCCAAAAATTGAAGATTCTCAAGTCTAAAACCTAGCGAGGATGGGCTAGGGTGCATATGTCCGATATTCATATAAAAACCGAGGCGACAAGGGAGGATCTTCACAGATTACAAAAAGAGCTACAAAGTTCCCTACAGATCTCCGTTATCACGAAAAAAAAGAAAAGCTAGAACTCTCCCATGTAAATTGATTGAGATGGAGTATATGGATCTTAAGGCCAAAGCTGAAAATGATTGGCTAGATTACGGTGATAAAGGAAATGCATTCTTCCATCAAGCAATAAAAGAAAGAAGGAACCGTAATTTTGTGTGGTCCGCTTTCGGATATGAGCGGGTAAAACATGAAGGAGTAGCACAAGTGTCCAATGCTTTCATCAATTTCTTCGGGACCTTCCGGGAGTTGAGGCTCGGGACAACGAAAATCTTGGGTTCTTTGTTGGAGGACATACTAGTTAGGGGTGGTGGATACCGCACAAGCAGCAAAACCGTCGCCGAAGAGGTTACAAATGGGGAAATTATACGAGCTTTATTTGATATGGAGGACTTTAAATCCCTGTGGCCCGATGGCTATCTGACAAAGATTCTTCTTCAAAGATTCATGGGACATTGTCGGTGAAGACTTCCTAAGAGTCATCAAGGAAGTGTTCGGTCATAACAAAATTCATAAAGGAACTAATGCAACATTTCTATGTCCGGCTCCTAAAAGCCCGTTGTTTCACGTTGATGAATTTAGTCCGATTGCATCTGCAATATTACTTATAAATGTATTGCTAAGATACTCAGTAATAGGATGAAGCCTTACATGGAACAGTTTATCGCTCTTAATCAGTCAGCATTCGTTCCTGGAAGATGTATACAGGATAATCTTCTACTGGCTCACGAATTGCTCAGAGGATACAACAGAAAGCATGGGCCGCAGAGATGTACTATCAAAGTAGATATCCAAAAAGCTTATGACATTTGGTAGTCGGGAATCCCCTACTCACGGTGCTCAAGAGATTTAGATTCCCTAACAAGTTTATTGGCTGGCTAGTTATGTGCTTCTCATCTCCTTGGTATTCAGTCCTTGTCAATGGTAGTCCATATGGATTCTTTGAAGGGAAACGAGGGTTAAGGCAAGGTGATCCTTTGTCTCCGTATTTATTCGTACTGGTAATGGAACTGTTAGGTGGTCTGCTGAAGCAAGGGCTCCTATTGAAAGGCATCAAGCCTCATTCCAGGTGTAAAAGACTTGCAATAACTCATCTGAGTTTTGCTGATGATGGTCTACTGTTTTGTAAAGGGGAAGCTAGCTCTATATTGGCTGTTAAGTCGGCAATCAATTATTTCTCTTCTCTCACAGGGCTGAAGATAAATACTATGAAGACGTCTATACTCACTGGTAGTATGACAAATGATGATGGGCTAGCTCTTGCTCGGTTGTTGGGGGTTCAACTGGTCACCCCTCCCATAAAATATCTGGGGCTGCCGCTCACTTCTGCTAGAATCAGCTCCAAGGATTGCTTGCCACTGATTGAAAAATCACCATGAGAATGTCCAACTGGAAGAACAGGTCTTTATCTTATGTGGGTAGATTACAGCTTATACAGTCTATCCTGTCCTCATTTCATATATATTGGGCGAAGACTTTTATCATTCCAGTTGGTGTTTTGGACAAGGTCGCAAAACTCTGTAACAGATTTCTGTGGTCTGGAGATTTGGTGCAAGTGAAGATGCATAAAGCAAGTCATGCAACTTTGAGGTTGCATAAGGAGGAAGGAGG
The DNA here is from genome assembly GCF_015680905.1 of Coptis chinensis. Classification (NCBI taxonomy): domain Eukaryota; kingdom Viridiplantae; phylum Streptophyta; class Magnoliopsida; order Ranunculales; family Ranunculaceae; genus Coptis; species Coptis chinensis. The sequence continues at coordinate 40,018,352 of NC_141459.1, forward strand.
ACTGAGCATTATTGATCCTAGGGTATGGAACAAAGCAGCATACTGTGGGTTGGTATTTAAGGTTGCTACTAAGGAAGAAACTGTGGACAAAGTGGACTTGGGAGTACCACATTCGACAGAAACACTTCTGGACTATGAAGATTCCTTCGGATTGCTCGTGGGTGTGGAGGAGTATACTGAAACACAGAAAGATTGCTCGGAAATATATTAGATGCTTGATTGCTAATGGAGAAGGAACAAGTTTATGGCACGATCCTTGGATAGCCTCTACGTTGCTAATCCACAATGCACAAGCTAGAAATTTCATCCATGAACCAGATGATGCTAAAGTAAGCGAGCTGATTACGAATGGTACTTGGAACGACAAGGTCCTCAACTTGCCAGACGGGGAGTTGAAATCAATAATCTTACAGACTCCCATCAATGTCAACATGGTTCAAGATTTGGTAGTGTGGACTGCTACAAGTTCAGGTAGGTTCTCCACAAAGTCAGCTTACATGTCCATCAAGAAGATGAGAGAAAAGGTTGGTTGGTACAAATTGGTGTGGGGCAAATATAATGTTCCGAAACATTCTTTCATCACCTGGCAATTGTTTGCGGGATGTTTGGCAACACAAGATTGACTGATTCACAGGAAGATTCTCTCTCACTCAGAGTGTTGTTTGTGTAACGACAAACTCCCAGAAAACTCGAAGCACCTCTACTTCAATTGTGCGTTCACAAACAAGATTTGGGCTGTGATTAAAGATAATCTGGGGTTGGGAGTAGTTCGCGAATCCACTGCAGAGTGGAAGTTTCTGTTGCACAAGACAAGATCGAACACGATCTCAAGTGAGATAACAAGGGTGATGATTTGTGCAACTGTGTATGGGATTTGGAACGAGAGGAATAGCGGGGAGGTTCAGAACGAGCTCATTCTGAAGAGTCGATTAGCAGCTACATCATGGAGAAGATGAAAACATACTTGCAGCGAAGTTATCAAGTCCACAGGACTCTTCTTCAGCGACTAGGTATTTGATTGCGAAGTAGACCGGGTATTGAGATCACAATAAGGCGTGAGGCGAGAGCTAGTTAAATGTACCAAACCACCGTTGGTTTTCGTCAAGATCAATTCGGATGGGTGGGTGGTGAAGATAGAGTTTGGATATGGCGGTATACTGAGGAACCATGAGGGATCTCCTATACTCTTATACATGGGAAATGTAAACTTACGATCGGTGATTATCCAAGAGTTAAAAGGAATTGAGGCTGGTCTTCTGGCAGCTCCGGTTTAATCGTAATATGATTACGGTTGAATCGATTCTCTAAGAAGCGTCCAAGTAATTAATTAGCATGTGAGCCGAGCCCTTGGTACCGCCTCCCCGACGATGGAAGGCATCTGGAGGCTAATTAACCAATGTGGGTCGGTTAGTGTGTCCCATGTGTATAGGGAAAAGAATAGAGCAGCAAACCTGATGGCTAAGACTAGTACTACTCGGGATAGAATTATAAATCCTGGAGTTACTTTTGTAAGCATTCCTCCTCTTACGTATGAGCTTAATGTTATAGTAGAGGAAGATGCTATTGGTAAGTTGTACCAAAGAGTTTGATTAATACAGGTTGGGGTCTGCCAAACCCCTCATAAACGTTTCAAAAAAAAATATATATATATATATATTCGAAGATGCATCCCAGAATTGGAACATGAATCCATTCTATCATTCTCATGTGATGATCGACCTTGGAGGAGGACACTTTGGCCCATAGCATTATTACGCAACAAAGGTATTACAAAATTGGATTCTATTGGCCTACTCTTTTTAAAGATGCAAATATTTATTGCAAAGCATGTTCGAGATGCCAATTTTTGGGTAAGACTTCAAAAAGGTTCGAGTGGCCTCAACAACCGATCCTTATCTCATAAATCTTTGATGTATGGGGTATAGATTTCATGGGACCATTTCCTCCTTCTTTTGGTTACACCTACATTCTACTTGCTGTGGACTATGTTTCAAAATGGATTGAAGTAGTTCCTACGAAGACCGCCACTACAAGAAACAGGGTCTTTAGCGACAAAAATAAATGTCGCTAAATATTGATAAAACGTCACCCATGATATTTAGCGACGATTTTTGGAGTGTGTCCACAACATAGCCAATGATATAGTCGGCAATTATATATAGCTGCGCTTTTTTAACGTCGCTAAATGTGACACCTTCAGCGACGATGGTAACTGTCGCCATTGTCCGAATTTCGTCGCTAATTTATTTCCGTGTTCCCAATACAATAACGTCGCAAAAGGTGAATGTTTTGCGACGTTTTCTAAATCGTCGATAATGAGGCCTTACTTAGCAACGTTTCTATCGTCGATAAATGCCCAAAAATTTTAAAATTTAGTATTATTGCCGACGTTTTGATCATCGCTACAAGTCCAAAAAATTTGAAAATTTGGTGTTATTAGCAACATTTTTATCGTCGTCAAAAGTCTAAGATATTTGATTTTTTTAGTGTTTTTAGCGACATTGTTATCATTATAAAAAGTCTAAAATATTTGAATTTTGAGTGTTCGACGTTTTTATCGTCGTCAAAGCTTTAAAATATTTGAATTTTGAGTGTTCGGCAATAGATATGAGACTATTTTCATTACTAATATTGTCATTAATTTTGCACCAATAATTGTACAATTTTCACCTGTCCCCCCTCCCATCCAATTACAATTCAACAAATAAACCTAAAATAAAACAACTAGAACATCAATTATTTAATAATATGTAATACACAACAAAATTTCAATAAATAAAAATGAGTCAATTCACTCAATTAGAAACAAAAGAGAGTTGCATCATCCCCTTTCATAAAAAATTTCTAAAGTCATCTTAATAAAAGTATTAACTTAAACAAACACAATTCTAACCCTCAAGAAGTTGCGAATGAAACCGTCTTCACAAAAAAATAAAAAATTGACCAATAGCATTTAGATTCATCGGAAGCCTCTTGCAATTCCTTATCACCATTTCTTCACAAAAAATAATACCACTTCTCTTTTAACGTAAGATTATCTGCACATTAAGATGTGATCCATTAGATCACCCCAAAAAAAATGTGAAACCAAAAATATAATAGTTTCATCACGTCAAAATTAAAATCCAGTGAACACAACTAAGAAAGCAAGAATTCAACTAAGATAGGCCACCATACATGAAAGTAGATAGCGAATTAACGAGAGAAAAAAAAATTGTCCACTCTCCCTCCTATACAGTCGCCACGTGCTACATGTCCAACAAATCATTACCACGTCATGTCACGCGGCATCCAAATAACAAAGTCCCACACATCAGAATCCTAACTCGAGTGTACACAATCAAGAACCAAGCACTCATAGAGGATAGCATATATACATTTTGTATGTAAGGGTAAAGGCCTAAGAATAAAAACTTATTTTACAAAATGAACAATAGCCGCTTGCATTTTGCACATTTTGCAGCAGAGAGACTTTTCTAGTTTACAATACAATGTTTGAATCAGGAAACCCACCACGATAATGAAACAGAAGACGCAAACTGAAATTATTCAGAAAGTACCTTAATATTTTCGTGCATAGATGTGATGACCTGAAATATCATAAAGCACAAGATAGCAATTATCAAATAAAGATAGCAAAAGACTCTGTTTTGGTGAGTGCAATATAACATATATATCTAAGCCAAGATGAAAAGATAATTCAAGTAATACCAATATACTTTTTTTTCTAGGAATGCAAAGGATTTTTCACTTACATGCACGTGGGCAATAGACCCTTTTCATGAACAACACCACTGTTAGAAACATAACAATATTCAAAGACTACTACAGGAACTCTGTTATTCGGGAATTAAGAAGAATGATATAAGCAAACAAACCCCAGTTCGCAATCTCCTATTCTTCCGAAATTGTCCCACTTTGATATGGGGGAGTTGTATATCTGTGAAATTTCGAAAAGTGGCCAAAATTAATAGATGGATGAAAGAAAGAGAAAATTAACACTAAGAGGAAAAGAGAATGAGATTGTTACATGATTGAGGAGTTGGGTTTCTTTAGAATTTGAGATAAAGTTGGGAATGTACATCAAGGTTGGTAGAGAACCAACTTTAAACTCCTTAAGGTTTCTCTCTCCTTTCTCCATCTTCTAAAAGGCAGCTTAATATATGTTTGTTTGTAGAGGTCTGGTGCACAAAGTAAGAGTATATTTAGGGCACCAAAGAAAAGAGGAAAATAGGAGTCTTAACGGAAGTTTTCAGACTAAGACAAAAGTAAATCCACAATTGTTCACCATACGAAAAAAATTAATTTGGCCAAGCACTAGCTAAAAAGATGTAAAAAGAAAACATACAACATGACAAACACACACACTCTCCTGTCTATTTAACAAATTAAAGAAGCTTTATAGATATGTCAAATAAACACAAAAAGCAGTTTAGGTCTTTCAAATGTAATATGAAGAATGAATTAGCATAAAGATAAGAATGGCATGTGTACCACAAATACAGACACAACACTAAATGCCATGAGTATCGGAAGGCACAGGTCATCCCTACTATATTTAAGTCTCAAAAATTAATTGAGATGCTTCAAAAATCACTGTCAAGGTTTTTGTGAAACCTTCCACTGTTTTAGTAACATATAAGAATGTTTCATTTCTTTCAGTCATTACCACTTTTATCAACTTTAAACTACCCCTCCTAGGTGAAGGTGAAAATCGATCCAAATACCTTGGGTCCCAAATCCCAACCTCCAAGGCTTGACCAGCCACTAGACACCTTCATTCATGTTTAAAATTACGATACACCTTCAAGCGTAATTGTAAAAGGGGCAAAAACATTGAAACAAGTCCACTGTTGAAAATGAGCCCAGGCACACTAACCGCAAAGACTGAGCACCATAAGGAGTAATTTCAAGTATCTATGCATAGAAACATGGGTAACCATGCTCACAGTATTAATATAATGGACACAAGTGAGTTCATAGAAAAGTGAAACCGTAAGCAGTAAGCACCAACAGACTTAATAGATGTAACATGCTAGTGTGAGGAAAAGATCAAATGCATAACAATAGCCAATTCTTAATTGATTTTTAAATACATAAATTTGTCTCTTTTGAATCAATGACAATATAAAGTGTAAATCAGATGGAATAACGAGCTCGTACCTGTTTTTTAGTTGAATAACGGAGTGCTAAGGAGAGAGCCGATGGAAGAAAGAAGAGCACTAATATTTATTACCGTGGACTGCTACTAAACATACAATCCTTTAAATGGTGATTTTCTACTGAACATAAAATATGCAATTAGCAGTAAAATGTGAGTGAACTGAAATGGATAAGAAGTTACCTTTTTGGCTTCTTACTTGGAAGGAAGGAATTGCATCTTGGGTTCTGGTGCAGGATGTATTGGATGGGCTGAAGAAATAACTGATGGAACTAATCAAGACAAGCACCACCAAGTCATGCCAGACACTGCAACAACAAAGCATAGAAGTTGCATTAACACTAAAATAAGATTTATCATGATCGAAGGAAAAAAGAGAAATCCGTTAAAAAGGATAGTTCTCAAAGATGAAAATAAGCTCATGTTACTTTGGCTGACTCATAACTGAGTTTAAGTTGCTTGGCCAATAGGCACTTTGACAAGGATGGACTCCAATCCACAAGTGCAAGAAGTTGAAATCAATAACGGGTAGATTGCCCAAATTGAATCAGAAAATCCTCAAATCTATATGTATAACATTGATAGGTGAAGTCGTAATCATCTTTTTCTCTTACCTCAATGGTTGTGGAGTTAGGTTTCGCCTATTCTGCTCCCGTCTATATTCTCTTTGGGTAGAACTGTGCACCTGCAGCAAAGTGACTGGTAAATTAAGAACCTCTTGCCGGCAGACATCACACTTCTTGTTTCCTTTGATGCTGAACCACTTCAATACACACGCTTCATGCGTAAGCTTGAGATCACCCTTGCAACTGCACTCCATCTTAAATGTATTTCCTCCTTCACACAATGAAATGAAGCATATCCTGCAAACTGCTTCCTCTTCTAGAATCTCTTTATCATCAGCTTCCATGCATATAACCATGACAAAGATTATCTGACTTGGCAATGGATGAGGTGCCTGAAGTTGTAAAAAAAAACAGAGAATCAGAAGGCGTCTAGACATTTCTTAACAGACAAACAAGGTGGTTGACAAGTAAGGGTGGAATTTGAGCCGAGGGCTCAGAGCTCAGCTTGGGCTTGGCTCATTTAAGCTCGGCTCGAGCTCGCTCGTTTACTATATGAGTCGAGCTCGAGCTCAAATTAAAGCTCGTGTAACAAATGAGCTTGATGAAGCTCGGCTCGTTTAGCTAAAATAGCATATTTATAGTGTAAAATAACCGAGGGCTCGAGCTTCGGCTTGGCTTAGCTCGTTTAAGCTTCGGCTCGAGCTCATTCGCTTAACTATATGAGCCGAGCTTCGAGCTTAATTTAAAGCTCGTGTAATTAGCGAGCCGAGCTTGAGCATGATAAAGCTCGGCTTGTTTAGCTCGAATTCCACCCTTATTGACAAGTATCATTTTTACTTTATGTAAGAATGACTTAGCTTCCAAAAACCCAGGAAACAAGAGGGCATGCCATAGTAGAAAGGAAGTGGATTCTCCAAAATAAGGAAATAAAACTATATATATATATATATATATATAACTAAAACAAAGCATATGAACATCAACAACACCATAAGAAGGAAATAAAACTATATATATACCTGAAACAAACTAAAACAGGATGAGACTAACCAAATGGAAACCAAATTCTATTCCAGAAAAAAATAAAAATAAAAATAAAAATAAAAAAAAAGTTGTGCCACTGATGGTGCCACTGATGTCTCTACTTTTGCTTTTGTGGCTTCCCGTTGTCAGACTTCTGAGCTTCAGAACCACATTCTTAGGAGTTGTGGGCCAGTGCCTTTGGATGAGATTCTTGATGTTGCTAGGAGTGCATTGAATCTTTGTCTACCCGATTTTGACCTCAGTTCTATGGCTGGGAATGCTACCGTCCCCTCAAAACCACAAAAAGTTTTGGCGGAAGCGTTTTATAGTAAGATTGTTGCTGGTCTTGAGAGGGAGTTTGTGTTATCTACTCGTCAGAAAGCAGTCATTGGATGCTTGCAGTCAGAACACGCTAAGGATTTTTTACTTGCTATTTGGATGGAGGGGACTTGGGCAACGTATGTCGCCGTCGATGGAGTATCGTTCTATTCTCCGTACCGCCTCATGATTCCTTTGTACTCGATGGTGGCCTATGCCCCGTTTGCAAAAAGTAGACTAGATGCTTCGGGGACCATGCAGGCACATTGTAGGCATTTTCGGGTTTCAAATACCGACATGATCATGTCGAGATATTTTATGTGATGCATTTTGGAGAGTCAGGTACAAGTGAAGAAGGAGGCTCACGTGAATTTTCTCACCGATCCGAATGAGGGAAGATCTACACTTCGCCTCTGCGGATGTGTTGATATATAGTTGGTCTGAGGGGAGACATGCATGTGTTGATGTAACTGGAGCCTCTCCGTTGGTAGGGCTGGGGAATGGAGTCTTTGAGGTGGGAGAAGCAGCTAAGAGAGCAGCGACAGGGAAGATGGAGAAGCATGAGGAAGCTTGCACGGCTAACCAGCATTGTTTCATTCCGTTTAGTTTCGACACTTTCGGTTTCTTGGAACAACAATCTGTTGAGCTTCTCAAGAGACTTCAGAAAGTCATGGACAGTAACGTTATGATAGCTGGTTCTAACGAGTTTGTTTTTAGAATAATAGGATTTGCTATTCAGAAAGGACTTGCGGCACAGCTTGTTGCGCGCTTGTCCTAATAATTTGTAAAAATCCTTATCAGTATCAATAAAATTTCCACTTAAAAAAAAAAAACCCCCCTTAATAACAGTAACGCATAAACTGCAAAGACACACCCAAACCAAACTTTAGCACCACAAATTAGATGAAATAATCAAAAAGGTAAATAAGCTACTAGAATTCTTGAATTGGGGGAATAAACCCAAATTCAAAGATAAAGGTAGAGTATATCAAACATAAACTTAACTGCCATTAGTATTTGGATCACATAATAAAAATATGACAAAGAGAACCTTAAACCAGTGGCAGCAACGACATTTTAAAAACCCTAGCTTTCAAAATCCATAGAGGAATCTCAGTACTGGAGCGAAATCTCAACAAACAATCGAAACCGAATTCAATTAAATATAACCCAAACCAATTAATCCAAAACAAAACTATTAATTAAAACCAAAACTATTAGAAATTCTAAATTCTAAATCTAAAATATTCTAGATTTAAGGGTGGGGAAAACTCACAAGTGAGCGAGACTAACTAGAAGGAGAGAATAATGAGGTGAGAGAGGAGATAAAGAGACGTGCTTTCCAAATTTTGACACTTCATTGGAGTGATGGGGTTGTTTCATTTCTTGGAGAGACGACGGTGAGAGAGGCGAGACGGTGGTGGTTTGTTTTCTTAGCTTTTAGTTCTTTTTCTTTATTTTATTTTTCATGTTTTTATGCGGTTGGGTATACTCTTTTTCTCTTTTCTTTTTTGATTCAAATTATTTCGTTATACTGCCGCAAAACAGAATGAGGGCAGGATACAAAAACCCAGGCGGCAAGATCTAAATTTTTTTTGCAATGGGAGGGAAAGTTTTAACGACGAAATTTTGGTCCCAAAAGCCATAAGATTCGCGATGTTGTGTAAAAATCACACCAATGACGACGTTTTTAAATGTCACCTTATGTCAAAAGATTTTGCCAACGCTCATTACGTCGCCGAAAACTAACTCTCAATTTTACTATTTTACAGAATTTAGATTATGACTTTTGCCGACATTAAAAGCGTTGTCAAATATTGGTTTTAAACACCGTGACAAAAGTTTACTTGTGACGCTTGTAAACGTCGCCAAAGAGAATCATTACCTACGTTTTTCCAGTATTGCTAAAACTTTTGTCGCTAAAGAACCAAATTGTTGTAGTGCGTTGATCATAAAGTTGTCGTGGACTTTCTGAAGAAAAATATTCTACCAAGATTTGGAACACCGAGAGCCATCATCAGTGATAACGGTTCTCACTTCTGTAACCGTGTATTTGGGAATCTTATGGCAAAGTATGGAGTAATTCACAAGCTAGCTTTACCATATCATCCTCAGACTAATGGTCAAGTAGAAGTTTTGAATAGGGAAATCAAGAGTATTCTGGAGAAGACAGTGAATCCATCTAGGAAAGATCGGTCTCTTAGACTCCAAGATACACTATGGGCATCTGAATCGAAGATTCAAAACACCCATAGGGATGTAAGCCTATATCGCTTGGTATATGGAAAATCGTGTCATCTACACCGTTGAGTTAGAACATAAAGCCTATTGGGCAGTGAAAGAGATGAATTTCAACCTAGATCAAGCGGGAAAAAGGAGGAAGCTTCGGATCGATGAATTAGAGGAATTGAGAAGTGATGCTTATGATAAGTCGAGGATTTACAAGGATAAGACTAAAGCATTACATGACAGAAGAATTCTGAAGAGAGAATTTGAACCTGGACAAAAGGTTCTGGTCTACAACTCTCGTCTAGAAATTTTCCCTGGAAAGCTGAGATCTAGATGGACGGGACCGTTTATAGTAAGACATGTCACACCTTTTGGAGCTATTGAAGTAGAAGACATAAAGAGAAGGACTCATTTCAAAGTCAATGCTCATCGACTAAAGCCTTTTCTGGAGTTATCTACTGGAGACGTGGAGGCCATTTTTCTCAAGGATCCGGTTTATCAGACCATTGTTGAAGCGGAAAATTGGGGTAAGTTACCTACACACCTTAAAGATTACATTCTATGTCTTGCTGAACCTGTTACTCTGTCTAGTTTAAATTTTTTGCATGAGGAAGCCAAGCGTCGTAAGCTTGACTCCTTAGGATCTCATTAGTATAAGTGCCACTGATAGCCGGGCCCTCAGATTTTCATAACTTTATCCTTTACTGAGAGGAGTTGCAAGTGTCGGAGTCAAAGTCTCATAACTCTAGTAGACCGAGTATAAAATGTCTACAGGAAGTAAGCATGTTGTTGAGAGATCAGTTTTGAGGTGGGAATACTAGTCTTGAGGATCTGACTATAAAGGACTCAAAAGTCTTGAGGATCTGACTTTAAAAGACTCACATTATGTCTTGGGGATCTGACGTAAAAAGACCTAAAAATTTGTTTCTTGAACTAATTCTGATATTCGGCATCAATGGTAATATCCTACCTTTTTCTCATCCATTTCATTTACTTCTTTATACATTGAGGTCAATGCATGCATAAGTAGGAGGAGGGTGTACTTGAGAAATGAATTTCGAAAATTAGTTTTCAAAAAACAAAAATATTTTTGGTTTCTATATCAGTAGCATGAGAAAAATGAATTTTAATGATGAGTCTGGAATATATATTCTATACTGCTTAGTGTTGAGTTTGATAGATAGTTAATATTATTGATTTCATTACCGCTTAGACTATTTATTATTCTCGGACATAATTCTTATTGATAGAATTCTTTATCAAGGCACCACCATAGTACTTGGTCAGTTTTGTGTACTTTTGCTAGAAGAGAGATTTAAACCCCCTAGTAAACTGGAAGTAGAATTTTTAGACTTAACCCGTAAGACTTGAGCTTTATACCCATTCTTTGGAGAGTTCTTATGAATAATCCGAGTCTTAGTGACACAACATCTTTCAGTTCTTTATGTCATTGTAATATAGTATCATTATTCGTTGATTTGGTTAATCACGAAGTGACATCAACTGGGGAGATAACCATTAGGTCTTGTAGTCTATTCGAAACAAAGTATCATACTGATAAGTCAAGTAGTGAACCCATTCAGCCTTTATCCCACCTAGTAGGACCATCATGTTAAACCCTTTTGAGCCTTACAATAAGCCATTTTCTTTCATAAAACCCTTTACCCGACTCCAGACAAGGAGTATAGCCAAAATCTTTATCAGCCATACCCATATGTTTCTGAGAATACGAGGGGCACAAAGAGGAAGAAAGACCACAAAAGGAAGATTACAAGGAAATATCAGAGAGATACAATGAAGCCCATCATTCTGTTCAAAGTGAAAGAAGCTAGTGGAAAACAAGCATATCCAGTACTAATCAAGGATATACCACTGAGCTTTTAAAAAAAAAAAAAAAAAAAAAGAACAGAATGGATGGAAAAGCTAAGAGAAAGGAAGAATTTTCTCTGCAATACAGAATTTGAAGAAATCTTCCAAAGAAAGAATCAAAACCCTTAGTGTTTTCAGAAACAACCTTAGAATCCTTTTTACCTTTCCTTCATAAACCAATACCCAAGCCAAGTTATAACCCATGACTTATCATTCAAAGATGGTACCTAAGTCTAGAATAGGTGAGAGGATGCTAAAGTGAAGGACCCGAAACTTCATATGTGATTGACATTCTTTCCATGAGACTAATTTCATCCAGAAGTCCGTTTTTCAAGGTAGTATGTGGGATGTTTGTATTCACTATTCTTTTCCCCACATACATGAGGTAAAATAGTAGACCATCTTCTGAGAGATTCTTATTTGAGAGTATGACCGGTAAGGATTGAAAGTCGAGATTATCTACCTATAGTAAACTAGGGATTTCGTTTCTTGGATAGGAGAGTATAGGAGATTGACTAAGTACACACATAAGCCTTGATTGAGAATTTTGTCAATTTTTACTATCTCCCATCATAATCTATGAGTCTTTGTAGCAATGTAGTCAGCAATGGAGACTTTCTATTGGAGTAAGCACTAAGTGGGTAAGGAATTTCTCTCTCTGAAAAATACTATCACGCTATTGATTAATTTTGTGGGTATATCACCTGAAAACCCTCACGAGACTATAACTCGTCCTTTTTGGGAACTTAAAGGTTTAAAGCCTTGTTGCATATGGTAAATGCAATCGCAATGCCTATGAAAGTGAGTTAGGATTTTATTTTTTTAGGATGTAATTTTGATCACTTATCTATTTTTTTATCTTATTTGCTAAGAGACTAGCAAAAGGCTAGTTGAGAGTTGTGATAAGTGCTCAAAAAGTACAATTTAACCCTCGATTATGCCTCTTGTTTAGCCATCTTAGTGGACTAATAGTGTTTGTAAGTTATGTTTTAAGATTCTACAGGTGAAAAAGAGAGTTTTGTAGAATATTAGAGAAAAAGAGATAAAATGGAGCAATTCGGAGCATTAAGGATCACATGGGAAGCCCATGGACAATCATGAAGAAGGCCAAGGAATTGAAGCAATTAAAGATGCGACTTGGACCTATTTTAAAGCCTATTTGGAAGCCCAAGGCCAAAGGATCCGTTGCTTGGACCAAAACCCGCAAAAGAGGAAAGAAAAATATACCAAAGGTGGAAAAATAGAGTCTCGCGTTTGAGACGCGACTATCGTGCATCCAGACGCGACCCATGCGTTTGGGGCGACGACGATCGAAGGCCCGGATGCATTGATTAAGTCTGGGATGCATGAATAGTGCGTCCAGACGCATGAATCGACACTGTAGTCAATTCCTTCTAAGTTTTGGAGATGAAGTTGGACTCTGGAAGAAGTCTATTTGTATTAGGAAACAAATAACGGTTTGGAATGCTTCTAGAGCTCATTGTAACCCCTATAAATAGAAGACCTAAGTGCCTCATGTAAAGGGCCAATTCACTTATATTCTTGTCTCCAGAACTTGAGGAAGAGAGAGATTAATAATAAAAGATCGGTTTTAACTAGCTGAGTCTTAATAAATTAGTCTTTCTAGTCTTATGTTCTTCGACTCTTCTTCTTCTCGTTCTTCGTGTTCTTCCTTCTTTATGGAAGGCTAATCTTCTCCTTCAAGGGAGGAGATGAAGCCAGTGCTTAAGGTTTAATGATTCTTCTGGTTCATGGTGTTCTTCAATCAGGTTAGTTCTTTATGTTTTTAGTTATTAGTTCCATTGCCCACACCAGGGGATAGAAGTATAGAATAGAGTTTATGTTTTGCAATATTAATATCATGCTAGTGTTCTTTACTTTTCTTCTAGTAGTATAGTTCTTTAGAGTTAGGGAAGTATTCTTTGTGTTGCCTTAGAAGGGGTAGCTCAGGGAGTGGTTGCCTAGGGGAAGTATTCTTTGTGTTTGCCTTAAGTGGTGATTTATTGAATGGCCGCCCTATTAGGAAGTACTCTGATAAGAGCCCAAAACTGTAGTTTTAACCCTGTAACAGTCATACTATTAGACCAATTATGTGAGTAATAATTAAGAGTTAACACTGATTACGTGTTTTTATGCATTTCAGGCTTCAAAGTCCATTATGTGCAGAAATGTGCCACTTTTAGTGAGATAAAGGAGCAAAGGTCGGTTTACTAAGGAGTTCCGTGATTAAAGGCCAAGATTCAAGAAGATAAAGCCTTTCTAAAGCCCGGTCAAAAGCTGAAAAGTCGACGCTGGCGTAAACAACACACAAGTCGTGAGAACTTCCGGCGTCAGATCTTTGGACTCGGACCTCGAATGGGGCCTACCTTATGTCAAAACGACCGGCTCGGAAAGAGATTTCCAATGGTTCAAGCCTTGACCCAATCAGAGGAGCAAAAGTAGACGAAAAGTTTGTTGAAGCCAACTACAGCTGAAGAGGCCTTTTTGGACTGAAAGAATTGGGTTTTGGGCCTGATTCTCTGGCCCAAAACATGGCTCCAAGCCCATGCACGATTTCTGGATCTGAATGTATAAAAACCAAAGCTTCACTCTTTGTTAATGGTAGATAGGGTAGATAGTTAATGGTAGCTAGTTAGACCTAAAAATATATAGAATTCTAGATATAGTTTTCAAGAGATTAATTAAGTTTAGTTCCATTTAAATTCTTGTTTTAGATTAATCTCTTAGAATCATTATTCTTAATTAGTTTGATTAATAAAATAGCTAGTTTGTCAATTTCGATTCTTGTCATTTACAATTGTGTAGATCTAAATTCCCTTATTACGTAGATAGCTAGACTTAGATTAGCTAGATTATTAATTTAGTATTGAATCATTATTTTATTATTCATTAGATTAACAAAATAGTGTTCTCCATAAGTTAGTTTCATTTCCATTAATTGTTTAATTTAAATTCGTAGATTCAATTAATTGTCATTATTAGTTTAATTCAATTATTGCATTAGTAGTTTTGAATTTGGTTTAAACAAGCAAAGTTTCAATCTTTATATCATGCCTTGTTTGAATTCCATTGGGAATGATAGCGTGATGATTCTCGGCTAACCTCCATTGAGGGGGTTGAGAAGCCTTGATGAAAGCTTGATTCCGATTATCGTAGAGTCGTCATAATTTCCTTGCCACTCTAGAAACGATTAGCTCACCATGAGAATGGGTTTAATCGTTCACATACTAGTTATGAATTGGTAGAAATGCCATGTGTAATTAGGGATTAGGAGTAACCATATTGTTCTGCGAAGTAGTTCAATTCGATTACTTAATTAAATTCGATTAGTAGGATTAAGTCGAGTTAAGGTGGAATCAATCCCCCTCTAACTCGTTATCATAGAATCAACGTAGCATTCCCATAGTTGTTCTAATAGTTGACTAGTTATATCTTGTGGGTAGTTGCATCGTAGTCTAGTTGCCACTTCGTAAATCTCTCATTAGACTTTAGAGTTAAGAATACTTATATGTAGAGAACACAGCATGCGGAAGGACTAGGAGTGGAACGAATCACTCTACTCCACTATATCTCATAGGATTGAGAGTAGAAATCTTTGATAAATTAGAGACACATAATCTAGTTTTATTTTACTTACGTTTTGAGTTTCATCGTTCATTTCATAGGTAAACTATTCAATTTTATAGTTTATCATACTCCTTGATGTTGCTCTTGGTAATACATTGAATGGCTGCCCGAGCTTACATAAAAGGAAAGAAGATATTAATAGCATAAACATAGGAACAACCTTAAGTATAGTTAATTGTTAACGATGTTTTGTCCAAGAGGGCATCGGCACTTGCTCGATTGCCTAATTGTAGTCTACTTGTAAGAACAACCATGAAGCAGAAGGTCATAGATTAAAAGTATTGGTGGATTCTAATCTCTTGAATTCCCTCTCTTATAAATTCCCAATAGTTTAGTTAATTTAGTTTAGTTTAGCATTAGAATCTAAATCTCTATAATCATAGTTTTTAATCCCTTAAACCCCATTTCCAGTCCTGTCCTTCACATAACATACACTTAAAAGTGGAACGATACCCTACTCATCCTTTACTTATTGAGGGATAATTAGGTTTTGATACGCTTCTATTTTGTTCAACGACCATCATCTATCTACATCATTCATCTCATCTACACACACAAAAAGAGGCTGGTCATAGGACTCTCACGTTGCTATACGCAACGTGGCTACTTCATTTTGGACGTTTCCACACGTACACTGATTGATAGTCTGTCAGGAATCTTTGCATTATCCATCGCTCTACTCTATCACACATTGCTTCTTCATCACACGTAGCATCTTCATCAAGCATGGCAGCTCTGAAAGTCATTCCTGAGCAATCCTTCCAGGCTATGATGGATTCCAATGCTTATGGCCTTCATTTCCGTGATTACATCACTAACATCGGGTGGTCTTTGCTTGTTCTTTGCCCTGACCAAACTTATTCTCCAAGTTTGGCTACCTACTTTTAAGCTAATATGGGAGAAACACCAGCATTCAACACTGCTCACGGCTTCTTCTTAGATGGGTTCACAATCCAAGTTAGTGGCACACACCATATCTTTTCTGAGCAAACGCTTGCCCTAACTTTGGATCTTCCATATCACAAGCCGGTAGCAACATGGCCATACATCTTTCACAACTCTACTCGTTCTTTTTCATGGCCTGCTTTTCGCGTAACATACGGTGATGGTCTTGAAATTAAAGAAAAAGGAGCTGAACGTGGCAGATGGCCAGACATCACCATTCCCTTAGCCAACATGACCATGAACGTGGGGAATGCGATGTTGTTTGTCCCTCTGAACATCATTGGAGATTGGCATTTTTCGACCGCCTATGATGCTGCCTGTGTAGTCTTCAATGCACTTGCTCAAGGTCATACATTCTTTGATATCTTAAATTGTGTTATCTCTAATCTGAAATGAGCTCGCACTGTTCGGGATCAGTATATACTTTTACCTATAACCGCTTGCCTAATTATGAAGACAGATTTCCCACAGTTTTTAGCTACTTTTCATAACTGGGTCAAGGTAGATTCTATATGCCCAGCAAACAAAATCATTCGTTCATTAAGGTTTAGGCAATGCAGACGTCCTGCACGGTACTTGAGCCATGTTCGTTGTTATCCGAACGTTGAAAAAATGTTGAAACATTTGAATGAATCCGGTGAACAAGAATGGGCCACCATTTGGCAAAACATTATGTTTTGGCACGATACTAAGGAAATGCATTTCACTCAAGAAGACGCCAGACCATCACTACATCCTGGATGGTAAACTTGAGTAGGGTATTGTATATATATCTAACTGTAAATAGTTATGTTTCGTATTCTATTGTTTTTCTTTGTTTATTTCTATATAATATATTATGTTATAACAACGTTCTGTTCCAGCAATCCAACCCTAATTTTGCTCACGGTTCTCAGGTAATTTCTTTCTTTATCTATTGATACTTCGAGGACTAAACATCATTCAGTTTGGGGGTGCGTTAACCTATAGTAAAAATTAGGCAACTTCTGTAGGTTGTATATAGTTTCTATTTTCTTGTTAGTAAATGTACTTAGTAAAGTCTTGTTTCCTTTTAAATGATGAAAAATTGTCTAGAAGTCTCATATTATCACTCGAATTAGGATTCGTTTTTAAGAAACTTAAGATAATAAGTATGCAGTAGTTTTTACATCTTTTCATGAGTATTCATGCACTGAGTATCATCGATTGTACATAACGGTAAGTTTCTAGAACCCACGGTTAGTCTACTTACTTGATCACCATCCGAGGGGTGAGAATTTAGGCATTCTTTGGATCGACATAGCTAAAAATTCTTACCTGTTACAAATTCTACCGCTAGTCACTCCACTAAACATTTCATCAAACCTTTCACTTTCACCAAAAATTTCTTACCCATCTATTAACCCCAAATAAAAGAACCTACCTAAATGATGAGTATGAGAAATAGGATGAAATATAGAAAAATAAAGAGAAACACTTGTCCCAAATAAAAGTTAGTTACCTGCTTCAGGAAAGAAAAATAAAATCATGTTTCTTAAGCCTTGAAAAAAAAAGTTAATTAATTATTATTATGAAATAAGGCTTAAGAGCAAAGTAGGAAAACTCAGGTAGAAGCAGGAAAAGAACTGAAAGATTTCTCTAATGTAAATATATTGAAGACCTTATTCTCTCATACTTGTCATTTTTGATATTCCACTTCCATTTTCTTCTACACCATTACCTAAGCCCCATAATACCTAATAAAGACATCTAGCTCAATTAGGAGTAGGATGGTGTGATAATAAGTAGTAGATGTGATTGATCGACCTCGGCTCCTCTGACTATCATCGAGTATGTGAGGAAACGTGTGCCCACTGCACACTGGAGTTAGCGAAACCTGAATGGAACAATTATGAGTGAATTTGTGTTTCGACACATACCTATGAGAACCCATTTAGGGACACTCTCCAAAGGATCCAGAAACGGCCCTCCTTGTACATTAAAATGAAAAGTTTACTGTATGCATGTTCATATGTAGATGTTTTAATTATTGTATGCATATTAACTTGAGTTTCAAAGGAATGAATCCTTGTTCCCCGCTAAGGAGATGTATAGATGTCTGAGAGTAATTTATGAAACAAGCTTTTGTTATTGAGTCGTTATAGTATAGATGAAGTTTGTGAGTATCTTCTCTGAAAAACTCTCACGAGGCTATAACTCGTCCACTAGGGAATTCCTAGTGGTTTAAGGCCTTGTTGCATACAGTCAATGCAACCGCACTCTGTGAAACGAGAATTAGCTTAAGACTACACAGTTTTGGCCACTTATCTATTTTAATGTCTCTTCTTTGCTTGAAAACAAGCAAAGTGTTGTTTCGGGGTGGTGTGATAAGCACCCAAAATTGTATTATAAAACCCCGTAGAGACGTAACATTTCGGTTAACTTTGTGCTTAATAATCATGAAATAATCGTATTCTCGTGTTTTTGTAGGTTGGAGCAACCAACGTAAAAATGATGATAAAGCCAGCATTTAAGCACGGAATAGGGAGCATACATAAGCTTTCTAATTAAGCCCAACAAACCCGGACTAAAGCCCAAAGACGCAAGCAGTACATAATCAAGTCAGAAACAGGAATACGTACACAGAAGCATCAAACTTCCGAAGCTCATATCTCTTGAACCAGGACTCCGAATGCGACAAGTGAGCTGCTCAGACGATCAGTGCGACGAACTCTACATATGGGCAGGAAGTTGTAAAAATACCAAAAAACCGGACCGCCACTGGACACTGCACATGGACTCACTATGTGGGCCCGTAAGATTTGATGAGTCATCATGCAAGTCAAGACAAAGGTGTAAATAATTGATACAAAATTGACACCTTGCATGTAATTAATGAAGTTAGTTGGATTTAGGTGGTAATTATGTCAAGAATGCAAGGTGTCAAAAGGGGGCTTAGTGTTTGGATAAAAATGGAGTGAATAAGGGGGGTGTTTCACGTGGGAGAAGAGAAAAAGCTCTCTTATGTATTAGGGGGGCTGATTTTGGAGCATTAACTTCTCCCTTTTGACTCCTTTTTCATTCCTTATCTTGTAGTTTAGTTTTAGTTTTAGTTTTTATGAAAAAGCTTGTAATAGTGTTAATGGAGAACATTAGTAGTTCATAAATAAAAGTTCAACATTTTATTTAGGTAATCATTTTTTTTATACATTCCTTTCTTCTTTCTCTTTCTCATTAACAAATATACTTTGTAGCTTTAAAACAATCCAAGGATCATGAGCTAAAACCCTCCAAGGTGGAGGGTTAATGATGCTCATGTGAGGATTTGTATAAATTTCTTAGAAGTAGGATTCACTGCCTAGACTTAAGGACACATATAGCACACTACCCCAAAATGGTAGTGTCCAGCCAAACTTGAGGTCTGGAAATTAAGAAGGACTCGCGTGTGCCTCCCTTTTTATGCCTGGGCTAGCAGCGCGTGCGGGTCTTCTTTAACCTTTTATTTTCATAGTTGACAGGAATATGTTGTATAAGTCCAGGGGTTGAGATGGGATTTCATAGATGAAATCCCAGTTCAACTCCTTATGCTAGGGAAATGGAATTAGAGATGAGTTCATCTCGCTAGGGATCGACGTTCTATCCGTTTCGAGTTTGATAATGAACCCAAAACGACTTAAAGATGGTAGTAATATGAATTTTATGGCATATAACGAGTCCTTGCATGAAAATCATGATCTTCTACTCTTTCTTTCTCTTTAAATTATATTACAAGTTAAAAATCTTAGTTTTTCCGGTTTTTTTTTGGTATTTTGCAATTTTAGTATCCGAAGTTGTTTTAAAACACATCAACCTTAACTAGCAAATCCATAATAAAAACTTACTCACTAGTTTCCTAAGGAGCATAAATAAGTTGTAAGTTGTCATAGACTTTAGGTTGGTTCAAATTCCTACTCAATCTAAACGCACGAAGACACGTGAGTAAGGACTTGAGTATACACCGAACGGAGTAAAGAATCCAAATCTTTATACCGCAAAGTGTGGATATCAGGCATCATTATGATATGGGCTATTACTTGACTAACGATATATATCCTAATTATTCCACCTTGATTCAAACGATTTCTATGCCGACTGTTGCACAAGACAAATATTTTGCAAAGAAGCAAGAAGCTGCTAGAAAAGACATAGAGCGGACGTTTGGTATATTGTAGTCGCGTTGGGCTATTTTAGCAAATCCGTGCAGGTTATGGTATTTGGAGACCATGGCTATAGTTATGAGGGCTTGCATCATTTTACACAATATGATTGTGGAAGATGAATACGAAATGGATATCCCGCAGTATATTCCTGATTATGAAATGCCAAGTAAAGAAGGTGCATCTGAAGATGAACGCCACTTTGTTCTATCTCGTTGGGCATCTGGCGTCGAGACGGTTCATTCAAAAGTTGTTCATGATAGATTGAAGAATGACTTGGTCGAGCATTTATGGAGTAGGCGTGCTCAGCGTTGATTTCTATTTCTATTTGGACTTCATTTGAACTTTGTTTTTATTTATCGTTTAAATTTCTATGTATTTGTGGTTTTATGAAAGGATTTGTGTATATGAGAATTTTGAAAATACAAAGTAGACTCCGCCGAATTTTTTTTAGAATGATAAAAAGTATCAACTTTAAATTAAGGTAACTCAAATTAAAAGAAAATATTCAATTAAAGTACATTCTAATTAAAATCAAAATATAAACTCAAATTAAAGTACGTCATAAATTAAAAGACATAAGTAGGAAGTAAATCATTTAGACTATGCACTACTTTGACTACTACTAGTGATATTGCCAAGTCGATTCTTCATTTTTTGTTAAATTTCTTACCTTTTTGAGTTGCCAAATTTCGCGCTCATCTTCGGGTAATCCTTCTAATTTCATTCCTAATATTTTAGCATCATTTTCATCTTCTCGAACTCGGAGCATATCTTTCGTCAAGTGAAGTTTTTCTTTTTGAATTTGGAGCTTCCAATCCATCACATTATTCTTCAATTGAAGTTTTTTGGATTCCATCTCATCTTTCTTCAATTGTCTTTGAGCTTCCAATTCATTGCCTTCTTTGGTGGTTTTAGAAAGTTCCACAATAAAATCATCAAGTTTCTTAGCGGATTCCTCCACTTTAGAATCACCTTCTTCTTTATCTTTTTGCCTTCTTCTATTTTCTTCTTTCTTTCCAATAGGCCTATCCTCAAGCCCATCAACTTGGTGTAGATCATAATCCATTGGTTGAGTTGTCGCATTTGATATTGGAACTGATGAACCTCTTTCCCCACTATTTGACTTCAACTTTTTGGTGGGTCACAATTCATTTCTCAATTGTAGCCTCTTTTATTTGGGTGAGTCTTTCATCATATTATAGTATTGCATCCACTTCCAAACCCCATTATGCATCCCATATGCATTTATTGTTTCCTCAACCTACCAATTAAGAAAAAACTAAATTAAAATTGAAAAATGTATTTGTGAATCAAAATAACAAAAAAAAAGTAAATACTTACAATCATATTGTCATTATAGCCACTTGGAGGAGATGCTTGAATCTTAGAAAGAATAGCATGGAATTTGTTGATATTAGCTTGAATGAGAGTCCAACGGTGTTTCATGCCCGTGAAATTGCGTTCAGTCACTCTTCCTAGATTTGCTTGAAATGCATTTAGAATCCTACTCCAAAATTCGTTTGACTTTTGCTCATTTCCTACTACACCATCTTGACTAACTTGTAGCCAACTATTGGTGAGAGCAACATCTTCTTCTTGTATCCATGAAGCCCCTCTAGATTTTGCTTTTGGCTCTTCACTAGTCATTGTGGTTTAGAGTAGAAAGTAGAGAAAATAAGTGAGTGTAAAACCTATTGTGTGAGTGTTTCAATTTATAGTGAAAGAAAAATATAGCCGTTTTTTGCCCGTTTTTTCATTGAGAGCACGCGATACAATGAAACAGAAATATTTCTCGAAAAAATAAAAAAATACAATGGCACATTTATGATGAACAGAGCGGCACACCTATTATTTTTGGTGTACAAAACTCATACTAATAGAAAATATGCCAAGTCTAAAAATTGTTGAAGAACGATACTTAGAATTAGCATCATTGAAAAATTAAATTTTATTTAATTCAAAAAATACACCATGTCGCTGAATATCTTTGAAAAGAATTCAAATTGCGGTGTTAGAAAAACCGCGCGGTTTTTCCAAAACTACGAGAGAGATTTGATACAGCACCAAAGCTGGAACCAAATTTTGGCCGATTTGGTGTTTGGTTTGGTGTTTTCATAAACATGTGTCTCTCTTGAAGATGGAAATTTGGTGTTTGATGCTAGGATAGTATCTCACCTAAAGTTGCTCTAATTTAAAACTTTTATGTATTCACCTAATCACGTATAAACTACTGAGATAATGAGATGGTCTATCAACCTAGAAACACAACCAAGTTTTAATTAGAACAAACTAGATTTTTGGACCCGTTCAACAAACAGGGACCGTTTTTATATAATTTTTTTTTCATTTTATTATTATGTATAAAAAATCTTACTTCCAAACTATATTGAAACTCATACGGTAAATTAATTGATCAAAGTTCACAATGCCAATAATTTGTTATGGCTATTAAACAAAGTTACAAACATAGAACGCTGAGCAAAATCCATTAAAACATAAAAACTTGCACTGTTGGTCATCAGTGTGGGAAGACTGGCACGAAGGAGCTCCACTGACATGTTGCAAGCAGAATTGCTAATATAACCACTATCTATACTCATTTCCTCAATAGATTTGCATAAACAATTTCACTAAATTGTCATATAAAATGACCAATAAAAAACAAAACTAACATGTCAAAGTTTCTTCTATGATAAAATAAAAACAGAGTTACGATGAGTACTGTAAGAACCATTATGGTTTCTCTGAATGATTTACTACGAACCGTGAAACACCCACGCGCAGCGGAATAAGGGGTGTCACAGTTTGGTTAGAAATTTACCTTTAGATCGGCTAAGATAACTCTGAAAATCCAATAGCTATGAATCCGAATCAACCTCTTGATCTTCTATTGTATTCCTATGCACAGAGTGGATGTTGTGTAGGCAACGATCTACCAACCTCTCCTTTCTCACTTGGCCTCTATCACTCTCAAAATTGGATCCGATTTTTGGATATATTTTTCTTGAGCAAAACCTTTATTTTTCTTGTGTAGAAAACACCCAGAGAAATAGGCTTCATTTATATAGGCTACAACAGGGACCATGAGGAGAAATTAGGGTTGGGCCTCCTGACGGGCTTGGGCTTCCCATGTTCACCCAGAACACACGGCCCAAGTCCGTAAACAAATGGGTTATTCCACTAAAGGCCATTGTTGCACTACCGCCATAATCCAAAATTACGTGTCAGCGTTTATGGGCTCCATATTATATGCTTGTTGATCTCCCCGTGTTTAAGATATCGAATGCCCGTTGATTAAGTCAAGTTATTGACAACTACATCAATCAACTTCTTATGTCCTTGAGTAGTACCACTCAATCTCATTGTCATGTCGGATCAAATCCACCTGCAAGGTTTACATGACAATCTTTATGAGCTCCTCAAGGGGACATCATCAGCCCGACTTCTTGCGAGACATGGATTCCTTCTATAATCAACAGCACACCTTACATGCAATGTCACCACCCAATCCATCGAGTTTGTTGGTTCACAAATGAATCTCACTCATTGATGATTTAAAGCAATGTACAATGCATGTAAGTGCCTGTTATTATATCCGGATTAAGAGGACAAGCATCCATAATAATAGAGGCGTTTGTTCTCTTATATAGTCAGTATAAAGATAAACAACCTCACTTGGTCCTGTTCAATACACACAAAGTGTACTAGTGTAATCCTATAGTCAAGATAGACTAATACCAGATTATACTACAACCGTACCAATGGTTTGTCCAAATCCATCTAGGTTGTAAACTTTTGTTTATACTTTATAAGGTACTGATGATATGATCTTCTGTGTGTCACCACACACCATATCATCTACAACATAAAGTATTAGACACATACATATAACTAATAACATATATAATACGCATAACATTTGCCCATATGATTCTCATTCAAAATATAAAGAATTAGAGTTATTACAAAAGTAATGCTTTTAGTATATAACCCTATCAAGTACTGCTTCTAAAAAGCGAAACTTTCATTATCTAAAATCACAAAAACAATAAGAACACAATAAACAATAATATCATACCTTATATGTTCGGTTGACTGTCAAATACCATTACTAACATAAAAATGGGAACAATAGAATATTTTTTTGGAAGAGAACCTCATAAGCATTTGATTTTATAGAAGCAATTCAATTCATTAAAAACATTTGATTTTGCAAAGAAATGGGCAGTACCTTTTATGGAAGAAATGGGCATCATCGAATACACTTGAGGAAGAGAAACCAATTCGATAAACACCCACACAAAAAAACCTCAACTTCAAAAGAAGGTTGATTTTTTTATTTATTTATTATTATTTTTTATTTGTATTTATGGTCGGTAATACTCGTTAACCCAAAAAAAAAATTAACATGTTAAAATAGTTCGTGATCAGGCGTATCGCTGATATATACTACGGTGTTTGGAATTTATGTAGGATCTCGCAACAACAGGATCCACCAAGAGGCCTACGTGTTATGTGTTGGTGCTAACCAAGCCTACAAAGGGGGAAATGGGCAAGGAAGAGGAAGAGAAACTATAGGTAGATTACGGTCAAGTTGTTTCAGACTTTAAGATGTGACTGAACTGACCACCTCTCTATAATAAAGATGCAAAGAAGACCACCAATCTCATTTTCTTGCTTTCTTTGAGTTTTAGTTTTTGTAGCATACAATGTTCCATATTTGATCACTCTTGATGAAGGGGGCCTGAAAGATTGCTGCTACGTTTCATCTATTTAAAATAGGAACCAACCTTAGTTTAGACTTTTCTAATAAGCATGCCTAGTCAAAAGTAAACGTAGGCTGCACACTACTGCTGAATTTAAAATTTATGTTCATAAGTTTGGAGCTAAAATTCTGCATTCCCCTTATCTTGTAAAGATGCTCGGATATTATTTTCCAAATTTTAGTAGACCAAATATCAGAAGAAACTGTTCTATGGTATCCCTTGCTGAAGGTCATAAACATATGGAATGATTATCCCTTAGATTATTACATGTATTAAAGCAAGCAAAACACAGAACCATGTTTGATAAGATGCAAAGTCCATCACCCCACTAAGCCATGTTGACGGCAGTGGCAATACTTCTGCATCCCTCGCCTGATGGGCAGTCGTCGTGCCCTCATCATGACCTCTTGCATCTGTTGCTGCCCAGTGCCCACCTTAATAACCTCCCATATTTTCGTAGAGCTTTTCTGACTACCTGCTCACACCTAGATTCAAGATTACCTTCTTCCAACTCTTCAGACAACCTGTAAGTATATGATAACAAAGAAAAATCAGGTAAATTCACAAAAACTCAGGAGAGTTGTCGAAGGGGGGAGGGGGGGGGTGTTAACTGAGTTGCCTTTTATTCTAATATAACGTCTAAAAAATTATAATGTAGTACCTAAATAGCCTCTGGTTGACAGTCTGCGTGGGAGAATTTGTCCACCAGATGGATATAGTTCATAACAAAATCCAAGTGTGTGTTGCCGTTAGTACAACCTGTACTAAATTTGAAGTAGGGAAAAATAATGAACTTATTAGTTTTCATTACTTCCAATGTATGCTCACAAAAAAGGTAATATGACTAAATGGCATGTGGTTGACATCTTCCACTTGTAATTTGAATCTAACTGTTTTACATGAAAGTGAGATGAAGCACACAGAATTCGTCATCAACTCTCAATACTGTAATGACACTCGATAAAACTACCCAAAAGCTACTTCCCTAAAGGAATACAATCACAACCAAATATGTTGACCTACAAACTATTGGTACTCGATTAAGAGGAAAAGACGAATTTGTCACATTAATGTACCAAAGAAAAAAAATGGGGGAATGTACCTGTTGACATGGCTAGAATTTGGTCTCGCGATTTACCCAGTGTACAAAAGATTTGCAAGCCTAGAGCTCCTCAAAATGTCTTTTACATAATTACTTTCATGTAGTACTTGCCAATCATTTTTCTAGCTTGTTCCAGTCTAGTTGTTCCTTCGAATCCCAACAAAAAAAATTAAGCCATTAAACGATGTGCTGATGAACTTGCATCAGGATACCTGCATATATATGACAGAGATGATGCATCTAAGGTAATTTGTTTACTTAAGTAATACAATGGGTTTAAAATAGCTAGGCAGCGTGCATTGGCTTCAAGTTCAAGGTAATGCCTTACATGGTAGCTACCATAGGTTTCACTATATGTACAAAAGGTTTCCTGTTCAAAGGAATAATACGTGAAAGGTGTAGAGACAAAAATAAATGTCAGAAGGCATTATTTAAGAAAACGATTTATGTAATTAAATGGCTAAAAAGTGAGCATGGTGACTGATAAGAGCCCAAAACTGTAGTTTTAACCCTGTAACAGTCATACTATTAGACCAATTATGTGAGTAATAATTAAGAGTTAACACTGATTACGTGTTTTTGTGCATTTCAGGCTTCAAAGTCCATTATGTGCAGAAATGTGCCACTTTAGCGAGATAAATGAGCAAAGGTCGGTTACTAAGGAGTTCCGTGATTAAAGGCCAAGATTTAAGAAGATAAAGCCTTTCTAAAGCCCGGTCAAAAGCTGAAAAGTCGACGCGGGGCGAAACAGCACACAAGTCAGTAGAACTTCCGAAGGCCGTATCTTTATACTCAGACCTCAGAATGGGGCCTACCTTATGTCAAAACGACCGGCTCGGAAAGAGCTTTCCAATGGTCTAATCCTTGACCCAATCAGAGGAGCAGAAGTGGACGAAAAGTCTATTGAAGCCAACTGCAGCTGAAGAGGCCTTTTTGGACTGAAAGAATTGGGTTTTGGGCCTGATTCTCTGGCCCAAAACATGGCTCCAAGCCCATGCACGAATTTTGGATCTGAAAGTATAAAAACAAAAGCTTGACTCTTTGTTAATGGTAGATAGTTAGACCTAGATTAAAGATTAGATTAGTAGCCTCCATTAATTAATTCTAGATCTAGTTTTCCTTAGATTTAATTAGTTTCATATCTTGTTTTTATTTAATTCCTTTAATGATTGTTCGTCATTTAATTAGATAAATAAAATAGTTATTATTATTCAATTTCGATTTTTGTCATTTACAATTTATTAGATCTAATTTCAATTCTTGTTATCATTCAATTCTTAGTTATTAATTAGATTTCAATTATTGTTTAGTTAAATTTCATAAAGTTAGAATCTTTGTAATATGTTGTATTCAATTTCAATGGGAAATGATGGTTTGATGAATCAAGGCTAAAACCTCCATTAGAGGGGTTGATGAAGCCTTGATGAAAACTTAGTTGTATAGTGTAGAAGCGTTGTAGAGTCTATTCCATTCTAGAAGGTCGTGTTTCGCCATGAGAATGGGTGGACGACCTCACATGCTAGTTATAATTGGTAGAAATGCCATGTTAATTAGGGATTAGAACGAGCAATTCTTACCGTAAGA
Source organism: Coptis chinensis (assembly GCF_015680905.1). Classification (NCBI taxonomy): domain Eukaryota; kingdom Viridiplantae; phylum Streptophyta; class Magnoliopsida; order Ranunculales; family Ranunculaceae; genus Coptis; species Coptis chinensis. Next base: position 40,045,699 of record NC_141459.1, read on the forward strand.
ACGTAAGAATTGGATTACAACAGTCTATTCTAGGTGATTAAGTTGGATTCGAGGTGGATTCAATTCCCCTCTAATTCTTTATCTAGATTCAAGAACATTAGTATTTCCATATAATTCGTAGTGACATTCAACATATTGCTTTTCATATTGCATCGTAGTATAATTCCCCCTCGTAAAACTCTCATTAGACTTAAGACTGATTAATTAGATTAGAAAACATTTCATGCTAGAGAACTAGGAGTGGAACGAATTTGTTACTCCACTCTATTTCGATAGAATTGAGAGTAGAAACTTTGATAAATATAGACACGTAAATAGTTTTAGTTTACTTACGTTTTGAGTTCATCGTTCATTTCGTAGGTAAACTATCATTTTATCATTTATCAAATGGCGCCGGTGCCATCTTAGTTGCACTTTAGCATTGTTTTCATAGTAGAATTAGTCAATTTTAAGTCCCATTAAACCCACCCACCCTTGTTTGATTCATATTGTGGTTATCCGTTTCAAATCGAAAAATTCGCGACAAAATTACACCGAAGCCGATCGACCTATAAGGAGGCGCACCGCTACCTATAGTGCGGAACACGAAAGTGACCATCCCTAAGTTATCTTGGACCACGAGCACGACCAGCTAAGTCATCGGAACAAGGAGCTCACGACAGCTTCTATGCGCGCACTCAAGCTACTCTAAGCCAAAAATCCCGGATTTCAACAGTTTGTTTCAAACTTCGATTTTTAAGTTTTTCAATGTTCTAACTTGTTATTTACACTGAACACACGCCAGAAACAAGACGTTATTCATAAGCGAAGCAAGGAGGCAATCAGGTATTCCTTTCTCCTACACCTCGCATCTCCAGTTAGAGGTTTCTACTAGTATATCAGAATTGTTTGGAGTGTTGCATGTTTAGTTAAGTTTGACTTAGTCTTGCATGAGATTAAGGTCTGGTCGAAGAAAAACAACTAACGTAATTACACGGCAACGTCAACAAACAAGTCTATCTAGTTTCCCACCCACTACACCTCTAGCTACTATTTCACATACACCACCTGATATTGTGGATGAAGAAAGAGAGACTCCTCTCTCTGACTTTTATAAAGCCTTGAGCGATAGCCCTAAATCTTGCATCGTTCTAGCGGACCGATTGGGGATTTCCGATCCCCCAAATATATTTAATTTGTTACCCGTTTTTCATGGTTTAGACCATGAAAAACCTTATCAGCACATGTGTAGGATTGAACAAGTCCTTACAAAATTCCACCATCCTACGGTTGGTGCGGAACAAATTAAATTGAGGGTATTCCCTTTCACCTTAGCTGATAAGGCGGCGTCTTGGTTAACGCCCAAAGCCTAATTCTCAGGACTCGTGGGCCAAACTTGTTCAAATTGTTTATGGAACATTTTTACCCACCCCTAAAGACGGATGAAATGCTTTCCAAGATTAACTTCTTTCGACAGAATCCTCATGAATCATTTTCAGAGGCTTGGAATCGTTTCACTAATCTCCTTATAGAGTGTCCACACCATCACCTAGCAAAAGACACGTTAGTTCGTGCCTTTTTCAAAGGACTTCTACACCACCATAAAGAAGTCCTAGACATAATGAATGGGGGTAGTTTCCTAAGTAAAGGAGCCTCGAGGCATATAAATTTTGGAAGATCGGACTAAAGCGTAATAATAATTGGGGGTAGTGACGATTACTCCCCTCCCCGCTAGTTCTTTTTCAACGATTAAGGCTACCAAGTATGTTTGAGGTTAAATTAGATCCCGAGCTTAAAACTCTAATTGAATCCCTCACTAAAAGGTAGAGGCCATTTCTATACAACAAAAGCATATCCCCGTCATGAATGTAAATTCAAATCCATGTAGTTTCGTTGGAGTCCCGAGCATCCCGACTCCCAATCGTCCTATAGCCTATGAACATTCTTGTTCCATTAATAGTGAACCTAACCCCCTTGGAGACAAAACCCCAACTTCGGTTGGAGAAATAACTAACAAGTCACACCTACGTGGTACAATAATCAATATGTTAGGCCAACGCATTATAACCAAGCTCCACCACAACAAGGACGGGATCGGGGGTAATTATAATAATTATAACAACCAAAGCGCCAAACCTCGACAAAGTCAAGCACAAGGTCAATGTAGTTATAATAATTATAATGCTAATAGAGGTATCGTTCCGTAAATAATAACTATCACAATCCGCCCATAAATAATCAACGCGAGATAGTTCGAAATACACCACTCGTGACTACTACACCCACACAACCGATCGTCTTGACACCTTCATACAAGTGAGCCAACAACTTTTCCAAACCATGGCTCAATCTAACCAACACATTCTACAATCCGTTAATAATTTAAACCAACAGTTAGCCCAAGAGAAAGCCCAACCAAAGGCGTGTTTCGGGCCAAGCGATACCCAACCCTAGCGGCAAACCACAACCTTTGAGGTAAACGGTAATACTAGTACGAAACTACAACCGTAGGTGAGCTAAATGCCATCACCACTCTCCGCTTTGGAAGAGTGGTTGATAACAAAGTAACTATGCCTATAGTTACCCCATCAATACTCCCTACACCGGATATCGAACTAGATACCCGAAATAGAAACCTGAATAACCTACCATTGTAGAGGTACCGGTTAAACCACAACCTAAGAAACGAAGCCCAAGGTTACACATCAAGTCAAGTCATACGCTAAATATAGAAGCGAAACCACCGTTCCTCGAAATTAGCCATGCTAACCGGGGATACTAATTTTGAGGAGATTAGGAACGCGTTTTCAAAAATCTAACGATAAACCTTCCTTTTCTCGAAGCTATAAAAAGCTACCTAACCACGCTAAGTTTCTTAAGGAGTTGTGCACTACTAGGCGTAAGACCAACATACCTAAAGACGCCTTTCTAACCGAAGCAGGTTCCCAACTTTTTCCGAAAATAATGGAATTGTTAAGTACAAGGACCCCGGGTCGCCCCTCTTGCATGATGCACCTTAGAAGATTCTCACACAACGACCGGCTTACTAGACACGGGGGCTAGTGTTAACTTACTCCCGTTTTATTTGTATAAACAAATAGGTCTAGAGGAGATGCAACCTACTAAAATGACATTACAATTAGTCGATCGGTCTATTAAGTATCCTAAGGGTGTGGTTGAAAACGTCTTTGGTTAAAGTCCAAAATTTTTACTACCCAAAATTACTTCGTTATCCTCGACATAGAAGTCACTAACGACTCTGTACCTATCATTTTAGGGCGTCCCTTCTTGGCTACTGCCAACGCACTCATAAACTGCCGCGATGGTTCGATGTCCTTGTCCTTTGGCCATCTTTCTGTTGAGGTAAATGTTTTCAAAACGAGGACACAGTATCTCGATTCATCTACAAATGGCGAGGTTAGCATGATTGAGAGCTTAGCTCAAGATTACTTCAAAAACATGTTTCTGGAGAAACAGATTAACAAATTCCTTTCCTTCGGAAATTCTGACTTTAACAATGACTCCCTCGTAGTAGACGAAACCGAAGAAGAATTCCTGCAACTCTTTTGCACCGCTTCTTTACCACTTTGCGAGTCCCCCCTTGCCAACAACCATTCATCCCTTGATACTATGACGGAAGATGAATTTTTCAATCTCTATCCCAGTGATCCTTTTGACCCACCTATTGAGGAATGTCTTGCATATATCAAGATTTCTGATGATATGGACTTGAGAGCTCTAGGCGAGAATCATTCACCTTCCATCACCAATATTCCCCACCCTCCACCCTTTCAAAGGAACCTCGAGTTTGCACTCGATCCTTTAGTTTCTCCTGTGCTTCATGATTTTTTAAATCCACCTAGTAAACAAATACTTCCCAAGGATAAACCACTTGACACCTTCATTTTCAGACTTGAGACAGTCCTTAACTACACCATGAATGAGTTTTGTGCTAAACCCACATCCTCATTTTTTCCATGCTTTTTCTCTAAAACTTATCCCAATCCACCATATCTTCCACAACCATTCACTTTTCCACACTTATTCACTAGGACACCCTCTCGTTCAAAGATGAAACATAAGGTGCATGCTCGGTTATGTTATAGGTCTATCCGACTTAAACTTTCATTCCACTAGGTCAGGTGTCGTGGTAGGAAATCTTGGTGCTTGATTGTGTTTGGATATGTTTTCTGTGATATTTATTTATGGAACGATCCACAACTATTTCGGTTGTTGATATATGATAAACTGCATATTCATACATATGATTAGATAAGTCTAGAGAATCTGACTATAAAAGACCCAAATTTTTGTACAATACCAACTTTCTGGAGTATAGGCCAAACAAAATTTTCAAACTTAAAAAGAGTTTTCCAATTTTGTTTGGGGGTGGCATATTTTGGTATTCATTTCAAATCATGTTGCCACCCTAAGCCTGTAATGTTTACTCCAGTAGAGTTTGTGTTAGTTAGTACGTACCAGTTTAATTGTGCTTCATATTATCGTATCATCTTTACAATATTTCTGTTACAGGTACTGCCAATTTTTGCCACGTTTCTATGGTAAATTCTTTCCTTATCTCTTTACACTTTGAGGACAAAGCGTTCGATTGTTTGGGGGTGGGATAGAAACATTTGCAAAAATTAGACACTTTTAGGATGTAAATTACGCACTTTTATTTATAAAATGTTAAAAATTATAAAAATTAGTTAGTTACATAATTTAATTGTGCTATTGAATTGTTTCATGAACCCCCTTCTCCCAAATTGTTTGGGGGTGGTATAGAAACACGATGTAAATGTTAAGAACATATTAGGTTGTATATTACGTATTATTTGTCTTAAAAATAATAAAAATAAAAATAAAAAGTTTATGCTATACACTTAGGAATATTGGTATTGTTTCTTTCTCTATGCTCTTAACAATCTAGAAGTCTCACGTAGCTTTTGCATTAGAATAATTTTTAGAAACTTAAGTTAATATGTAGGTAATAATCTTTGCATCTATCTATAAATATATTACATGAGTATCTATGATTGTTAGCAATAAGTTTCTGAAATCTAGGCTAGAGTACTTATTCTACAAATCCCGTGAGAATATAGCCTAAAGCCTTATAAGAGTGAAACATTTGAGAAATGACACAAGGGAGAGAAGTAAAATCGGATAGAAAATCACACGTCCACTTGCTTGATCACTAAACCATATCCTAAGCGAGAATTTAGGCCCTCTTTGGATCGATATAGCCAGAAATTCAAACCTATGAATTATTTTCCGCTAGTCGCCCCTCTGAGCCTTTCTTTAGCCTTTCATAAACCACAAATCCTTTACCCTGTTACAAAAACAAAACAAAACAAAATAAAATAAAATAAAAATATCAACCTACCTAATTTAGAATAAGTCTGAGAATAGAATGAGGAAGAAAGAAGAAGAGAAAAACCTATATAAACAAATATTAGTTAGTTGCTTCAGAAATAAAGAAAAAAAGTTTCCATCCAAAGAAAAGAAAAATAAAAATAAAAATAAAATAAAAACTCCAAAAAATAGAATAAAAAGAGTCAAAAGCCAAAGAAAAAAAATATGGCTAAGGATGGAAACAAAGTGTAGAAGCAAAAGTAAATAACAAGGTTTTCTCTAGTTACATAATATGAAGACTCTTTTATCTCAGACTTGTCCGTTTTGAATATCCATTTCCTTCCTTCTTAAACCATCTCCTAATCCCCGAAACACCTAATAAAGACCTCTAGCTCAATTAGGAATAGGTTAGTGTGATAGTAAGTGGCAGATGTGTAGGATCGACTCCGGCTTCCTTGTGTGTCATTGAGATTGTAAGGTAAAGTGTGCCCACTGCACACTAGAGTAGCGAAACTTGAGTGGAAAAATCAGAGTGTTGTATCTTGACTATTATTGTGAGAACCTATTTAAGGACGCTATTCCGAGTTTCAGAAACGGACCTGCTATTGCATAGTATTACTCATTGTATATATGTTTATTGTAGATGATTGATTATTATGCATATATTAGCTTAGGTTTTTGACTTGGTTATTCTTGTTCATAGCTAGTGAGAGGTATAGTTAATTTAGAGCATGAATAAGGAACCAATAGTTTTATTTCTTAGTCGTTGTAGTATAGATGAAGTTTGTGAGTACTGATAAGTACCCAAAATTGTGTTTTAAACCCCGCAGAGACATTACATTTGGGTCAATTATGTGTTTAATAAATGTAAATTAATTGTATTTTCATGTTTTCACAGTTTCAACAAATAACCATAAAATACACACGTAATGTTTTAATATGAAATACAAATAATAAAGCTTGGACTTGAAATCTTGATTAGCTCATTTAAAGCTCCAATCTGCCAAAAAAGCTCATGGACTCGTGAGAACCATGAAACAAGTTGAAGAATCCAAACTTGAGTTCCTGAGCTAGCCAAAGGAGTCATGTTTGGGTCAAGACTTGGTCAAACCGACTTGTAACAAATCAAAATCGAGAAAGTTCAAATAGTGACATCTTCCGTCTCCTAACTCCGATTGAAGCATATGACCTATCAAAATGATCAGCAGATCTACACAACGTTATATTGCTTTTACAAAATGGACGTATGGTTTGAAATCAGAGATAAAGCCAAGCACGCCACTATTCATCGAAGACGACGAGATATTTTAGATTTTTATTATTTAACTTTTGTAAAGTCAAAAGATGAATAGTTCGCAATAGTGTCAAATAATGTTGAATAGTGTCAAATAGTTGTTACTATTCATTAAAGTCAAAAAGTTGAATAGTGATCAAATCTCAGGTTGGATCAGATTAATTCGATTGAATCGGCCCATTCAACTATAAATAGAAGGGGTCTAGTTTTAGTTTTTCAGATGGAATGGTTAGCATTCCATCGAGGGAGTAGAGTAGTTTACTGCTTTCCTAGTGTAATGAAGAATTTAATTTCCAGTTTTTAATTAAAATATTTTTAATTCAGTTTTATTTTCTGTTAATTAGAATAAAACTTTAGTTATGTGATCTCAGAGCAGAAACTCTGCCCGAGTGAGAATTATATCCGTTTGGGGGAGTTAATAAAACTCATGTGAGGGAAAACAATTGTTGTTGGTTTGGTAGGTTATTAGGAAGAACAACTAGCTCTACATCCTATCCCAAAATGATAGTTGGTGTAGTGTCTAGTTAGGAATCAAAGCAATGAGCTTAGAGATAAGTCATTGCTTAGTTCCACTTGCTAGCATGTGTGAGCTCTTAAGTGAGCCATACATGCTAGGGATCAAGTTTTCTTCCATATTAGACTTGTCTATGAGTTCTAGGAAGAATAAAATGAACTTATCAAACAACAAAACTTATTAAAATCATTGAGATGAAATATTTTGCAATTTTATTGAAATGTGAACGAAATGACAAACCCGACCGCTGTTTTACAGCTAGATCAAGTACCTTCACTGGAAAACTCTCACGAGGCTATAATTCGTCCACTAGGGAATTCCTAGTGGTTAAAGGCCTTGTTGCATATGGTCAAGGCAATCGCATCTAACTCAAATAAACGTAGTTAGAACTCCATTTTTGGTCACTTATTATAATTTCTCATCTTTGCTTGAGGACAAGCAAAATGCTGTTTGGGGGTGGTTTGATAAGATCCCAAAACTGTAGTTTTAACCCTGTAACAGTCATACTATTAGACCAATTATGTGAGTAATAATTAAGAGTTAACACTGATTACGTGTTTTTATGCATTTCAGGCTTCAAAGTCCATTATGTGCAGAAATGTGCCACTTTAGCGAGATAAAGGAGCAAAGGTCGGTTACTAAGGAGTTCTGTGATTAAAGGCCAAGATTCAAGAAGATAAAGCCTTTCTAAAGCCCGGTCAAAAGCTGAAAAGTCGACGCTTGGCGTAAAACAAAGACACAAGTCGCCAGAACTTCCGGCGTCGTATCTTTAGACTCAGACCTCGGAATGGGGCCTACCTTATGTCAAAACGACCGGCTCGGAAAGAGCTTTCCAATGGTCCAAACCTTAACCCAATCAGAGCATCAGAAGTGGACGAAAAGTCTGTTGAAGCCAACTGCAGCTGAAGAGGCCTTTTTGGACTGAAAGAATTGGGTTTTGGGCCAGAGAATCAGGCCCAAAACATGGCTCCAAGCCCATGCACGAATTTTGGATCTGAAAGTATAAAAACAAAAGCTTGACTCTTTGTTAATGGTAGATAGTTAGACCTAGATTAAAGATTAGATTAGTAGCCTCCATTAATTAATTCTAGATCTAGTTTTCCTTAGATTTAATTAGTTTCATATCTTGTTTTTATTTAATTCCTTTAATGATTGTTCGTCATTTAATTAGATAAATAAAATAGTTATTATTATTCAATTTCAAATTTTGTCATTTACAATTTATTAGATCTAATTTCAATTCTTGTTATCATTCAATTCTTAGTTATTAATTAGATTTCGATTATTGTTTAGTTAAATTTCATAAAGTTAGAATCTTTGTAATATGTTGTATTCAATTTCAATGGGAAATGATGGTTTGATGAATCAAGGCTAAAACCTCCATTAGAGGGGTTGATGAAGCCTTGATGAAACTTAGTTGTATAGTGTAGAAGCGTTGTAGAGTCTATTCCATTCTAGAAGGTCGTGTTTAAGCCATGAGAATGGGTGGGCGATCTCACATGCTAGTTATAATTGGTAGAAATGCCATGTTAATTAGGGATTAGAACGAGCAATTCTTACCGTAAGAACGTAAGAATTGGATTACAACAGTCTATTCTAGGTGATTAAGTTGGATTCGAGGTGGATTCAATTCCCTCTAAATTCTTTATCTAGATTCAAGAACATTAGTATTTCCATATATTTCATAGTGACATTCAACATATTGCTTTTCATATTGCATCGTAGTATAATTCCCCCTCGTAAAACTCTCATTAGACTTAAGACTGATTAATTAGATTAGAAAACATTTCATGCTAGAGAACTAGGAGTGGAACGAATTTGTTACTCCACTCTATTTCGATAGAATTGAGAGTAGAAACTTTGATAAATATAGACACGTAAATAGTTTTAGTTTACTTACGTTTTGAGTTCATCGTTCATTTCGTAGGTAAACTATCATTTTATCATTTATCAGTGACAGCGCGCCCTTATAATTTCAGACACCATCAATATCCAATAAAATGAAACAATATCTAAAATGGATCCCAATAAAATGAAACAAAGCATAGTGATCATAACTAACATATGAAAAGAAATAAGAAAAAATAATAAAAGCCTATCTAAAATATAGTTCTCTTGTACGTATCACACACACTATCACTCTTTAGAAGGAAAAAATCACACTTCTCATTAAGGAGCTCTAACATCTATGTCGCTACTCTCAAGTCTCAATTTATGAACACTATCTCCTTCCATTCATCTATTCTTTGACACAGAATTTGTGATCTAGTGTATCTCTCACAGTATAAATGTACATGTGAGAATCCCATTATAATTATAGACCGGCCTGTCGGAGTAATTTTGAAGAACCTAAGGTTTTTCCGATAGTTTAGATAGAATCACATTCTATTAAAAAACATATCATATTCGTGAACAATTTTCACACACCAATATAAAATACTCAGATGTATAGTATGTGAGTAGATTAGAGTGGGCATCCAGCTAAAGAAAGATAATGTTTACCTGTGTGCAGTTGGATATTGTTTTGACATCACCATTTGCACCAGGTGTGGAATGCTATGGAACTCATCATCACTAACCAAGATCAAGGGTGAAAGTCATTCCTGCACATAGATACATGATTAATATAAATACCATATTCTAGATGGAAACAAAGATTTGTAGACTAATAATATTTGATATACCTCTTCGGATATAGAAGATTTTTTATCCTCATAACCTCCTCAACAATCTGATTCTTATTTTTCATTGCAATAGAAGTTCTTAAAGATTCTCAAAATCTTTATACAATCTTTTTCTTTTCACTGGGGTTTTAGTCTTCTGTTTTGGTCCAAAATTCCGAAAAGGAAATTCTTACATACTAAATTGTACTCGTTACCATACCCAACACCAAATTAATGTAGATTATTGTGCAATCAACTCATTTTAATCCAAAGAAATACCACTATACTCTATGCAAGTGCATATAGTATAACACTTAGCAACTATGACTCCGGACGACCAAGGATCAGCGCCGGAATGGCTACATAGTTAATTGAGGTTTTGATAAGCAACATAAGTTTAGGAAGTAATCATGAAATAGAAATAGTAATGATAAGTACCCAAAATTATGTTTTAAACCCCGCAGAGACATTATATTTGGGTCAATTATGTGTTTAATAAATGTAAATTAATTGTATTTTCATGTTTTCCCGTGTTTCGACGTGATAAAATACACACGAACCTGCGTTTTTGAAGATGAAATACTGACCCGAATAAAGCTTGGACTTGAAATCTTCAAGATCGGCTCATTTAAAGCTCCAATCTGCCAAAGCTCATGGACTCGAGAGAACCATGAAACAAGTTGAAGAATCCAAACTTGAGTTCCCCGAGCTAGCCAAAGGAGTCATGTTTGGGTCAAGACTTGGTCAAACCGACTTGTAACAAATCAAATCGGAGAAAGTTCAAATGGTGATATCTTCCGCCTCCTAACTCCGATTGAAGCATATGACCTATCAAAATGATCAGCGCAGAAAACTCTACACAACGATATATTGCTTTTACAAAATGGACGTATGGTTTGAAATCAGAGATAAAGCCAAGCACGTCACTATTCATCAAAGACGACGTGGATATTTTAGATTTTTTATTATTTAACTTTTTGTAAAGTCAAAAGATGAATAGTTCCGAATAGTGTCAAATAATGTTGAATAGTGTCAAATAGTGATTACTATTCCTTAAAGTCAAAAAGTTGAATAGTGATCAAATCTCATTGGTTGGATCAGATTTTTGAGATTCGATCACGACCGTCCATTCAACTATAAATAGAAGGGTCTAGTTTTAGTTTTTCTCATGGAATGGTTAGCATTCCATCAGTAGGAGTAGAGTAGTTTACTGCTTTCTTAGTGTAATGAAGAATTTAATTTCCAGTTTTTAATTAAAATGTTTTTAATTCAGTTTTATTTTCTTCATTAATTAGAATAAAACTTTAGTTATGTGATCTCGAGAGCGTAAACTCTGCCCAAGTGAGAATTATATCCGTTTGGGGGAGTTAATAAAACTCATGTGAGGGAAAATCTTCGCCGCGTGGTTTAGTAAGTTGTTTAGGAAGAACAACTAGACCTACATCCTATCCCAAAATGATAGTTGGTGTAGTGTCTAGTTAGGGATCAAAGTGATGAGCTTAGAGATAAGTCATTGCTTTGGTTCCACTTGCTAGCATGTATGAGCTTAGAGATGAGCCATACATGTTAGGGATCAAGTTTTCTTCTATTAGACTTGTCTATGAGTTCTAGGAAGAATAAAATGAACTTATCAAACAACAAAACTTATTAAAATCATTGAGATAAAATATTTTGCAATTTTATTGAAATGTGAACGAAATGACAAACCCGATCGCCGCTTTTACGCCTAGATCAATGGCATGCATTGCGTTTTGAAAAAATTAGCAAAATAATTAATTTGGTCATATACATCAATCAAATTCATTTATTCTTCCTCTCCATATTTTTTTATTTTCCAGACTTTAAAAAAAAAAAAAAACAAAATCAACTATTTTGTGGTTATGGGCCCGTTTTGGGCCTTAAAAAAAAAAAAAAAAAAAAAAAAAAAAAAAAAAAAAAAAACGCACCCATCTTCTTCTCTTTCTCTTCTTCTTCAACTCACTTTTCTTTCACCCCTCATTTTTTTTCCCACTCCTTCCCTCATCTTTCTCTTCTAATCATATAATTTCTTCACGCTTTCCTCTTATTGTAGGTAGGTCTTTCTTCTTTCCACTTGCTTGCCGAGGAGATTGATGCCGCTGATGGAAGGTGTTGGCGGTGTTCGCGATCGTGATGAAGGAGGCGGTGGTCGTTGTTGCCGCTGTTGGTTGTGATCATGGTGTTGGTTGATGTCGAAATGGGGGCCTGTAAAAGTGTAGTGGTGGTGATGTCTGTGCTAGTGGTGGTTGTATTGTGGGGGTGACAGTTGGTGGTGAGTTGGACGTGAAGATGGTTGGTCGTGCTGATTGGTAGCTGCTTGTTGTGGGTATACTGATGCCTGAAGAAGGAGACGGTCAGTTGGTGATGGAAGTTGGAGGTCACGTTGAAAGGTCACCATGTTTGAGTATTGAGGAGACGGGTGTTGGATTCGTGACTGGAGTAGAACATTGTTTGGCGTCGACGAAACACTTGACTGAAGGTGGAGATTGCTTGCTATGATGATGAAACTAGTTGGGTTTGTTGAAGTTATAGTGACGGTGATAATGTTGAAGCAGTGACCGAAGCAATACTAAAAGTCTACGTGGGTAGTTGTGAGTGTTAACTTTGTGGTTGCACCTATCCGAAGCAATTAAGATGAAAAATAAATAATAATAAAAAAGAAATAAAATAAAATAATAATAATAATAATATGTAAATAGTAAATAGTAAATAAATCAATAATAATATTGTGTGTGTGTGCTTAGGACTTACGCTTAACAACCAAACGGACTTTGGACTAAATGACTTGGGGACTGCACCTAATGCCTAATCCCACGTTTGATTGTGCCGAAAGCATATGGACTGTGGACACTAATTTCCATTTGGCCTAGCACCAAAAAAAAAAAAAAAAAAAAACTTAAGTGTTAAATATTTAGTTATAGATATTTTTTTTAACTCGTGTAAATAATTTAGTTGTCTGTTTTTATTTTTAAATATATTCATGTAATTAGGCCCTAGAAGGCACCAAATTGTAACTTATTGGCCTTGTGCCACCATTTCTGCCTGGTTTGTGGGTTTCTATTTGTATGTAATAATTTTCTGAATAACAGGTGAGTGGCATTGACCCGAATCATCCAACAGTCAATGACCACTCAAGTCATCTTCGACCCAAGTGCGTGTAAGCACAACTTGGGCAGGTACGTTATCTTTTATCTCTCCCTTGAATCTCCTGTCAACGGGTTATATGCAATTTCCAAACATTTTTAGGCTATTCAAAAGAAAATCAATCTTAACCTATTTTGGAAATGATATGACAGCCTGTTTAGAATTAACGAGCATGATTAAAATTCATTTTTTTATGAATGCTTAATAATTTTGCCAAAATAATAAACTTTGAAAACATGCTTTTATATCGAGTATTTGAATATACTTTAAGGGAATCTCCTACATGCTTAAATTTTCTACCATCTCAGTAACTCAAAATGTAGACATACCTAAGCGTAACAAAATTTTACCCTTGCATACAAGAGATAAATCAATCATTTCCGTTATTGAGACCAATCTTTCAACCGAACATCTTCAAAATGCTAGTTGTCCTATTTTCCAAATCTAAGCTTCATGAAGGACACTTTCTAATGCAATTTTTTCTCGACACAAGAGTGTAAAAATACCATTTTTTAGGGGGGTACTCGCTAAACCCCCAAATCTTTCAACTATTATCTAATAGTTGATATAGAAATATGACACCCCAGTTTCATCCTGTTTGGGGGTGTGCATAGTCTAGGGGAATCTGACGTAAAAAGACCCCACGTACCTAGTCTCGGGAATTTGACTTAAAAATACCCAATATAAAGTCTTGAGAATCTGACTTTAAATGACTCATTTTCGTTGCATTCAAGTAATGCCATAATAAGGTACCCGCGCCTTCTATTTGGAGGGATAGTTGTCAGCGTCAGTTCCTTCGTCCAAATAAATCGTGTATTCCAATTTAGTACCTGATGGGTGGCAAGGTAATGTTTATCAATGACGCGAGTTTATTTGTTCAACATATTAGCGAATAATTTGTATTTGCTAAATCATTCCACCATCTGGGTGCGAATGCCAAGGGTTTCTACAAACCCTTATATTTGATAAAAGTCTTAGGAATCTGACTATAAACGACCTAAATTATTATGTCTATATATTTGTGTGTATTTTGGTTGTTTTTCTTGATTGGTGTGCTATTTTCAATTTTCTTATTGCATGCATTATGTAATTTTTGTTATAGAGATTCAGCCGAATTTTTGCTCACGTTTCTCAGGTAATTTCTTTCCCTATCTCTTTTGATACTTTGAGGACAAAGCATCTATCTGTTTGGGGGTGGGAGAGAAACATTTTGCAAAAATTAGGCACTTTTAGGTTATTTATTTTTCTTTCTTTCTAAAAAAAAAATCAAAAAATCAAAAATTAGTTAGTCGTACTTAGTAATAAAGGTCTTGTTTCCTTTTATGTGATAAAAATTGTCTAGAAATCTCACATTAGCATTAGAATTAGGATTGGTTCTTAGAAACTTATGTTAATACGTACGCAATAGTTTTTATATCTTTTCATGAATATTCATGCAATGAGTGTCAATGACTGTACATAGCAGTAATTTTTTGGGACTCATGGTTAGAATACTTAAATTCCAAATCCAGTGAGAATCTAGCCAAAAAGCCTCAACATAAGTGTATCTGAGTAATAACCCAAGGATGAAGCAATTCGAAAGTAGAAAAAATCACACGCCCACTTGCTTGATCACTGTACCATATCCTAGGCGAGAATTTAGGCATTCTTTGGACCGATATAGCCAAATAAAAAAATATATACAAACCCAAAAAACTATATTTTCCCTAGTTTTCCCCGTTGAGCCTTTATATTAGCCATTTTATTTTTCATCCATTATTTCCTTTCCCATATCCATATCTGATGAGTTCGAGAAATATGATGAAGAGCATAAAAGATAAGAGAAAGACCTATACAAATACTGAAAAATTCGTTCTATCGGTTACCCGATTGATGAATCTAGTTAGTCAATGTCAAAACCAAGAAAAAAATAAATTCCATGAAAGAAAAAAAAAATTAAAATCAAAGTTATAAACTCCAAAAATAAAATCAAATGGAGTAGAAAAGCCAAAAAGGGCGAAGTATGGAACAGTTTTGAAACAGAAGAACACTAGGTTTTCTCCAGTAATTATTTGAAGACCATATTTTCTCTAACTCATTGTTTTGTTATCCATTCCATTCCTTCTAAACCATTTCCTAAGCCCCGTAATACCTAATAAAAGTCCTCTAGCTCAATTAGGATAGGTTAGTGTGATAGGAAGTGGTAGACGTGATTGATCGACCTCGGCTTCCTTGGACGTCATTGAGAATGTGAGGAAACGTGTGGCCACTGCACACTGGAGTAAGCAAAACTTGAGTGAAAAATATAAGAGAATTTGTGTTTCAACACATACCTGTGAGAACCTACTTAAGGACGCTCTCCAAAGTATCCAAAAACGGCCCTGCTTGTACATTTCATTGTAAAGTTCACTGCATACATATTCATATGTAGATGTTTTGATTATTGTACATTTATTAACATAGGTTTCAAAGGAATTAATCTACGTTCCCCGCTAGTGAGACATATAGATATCTGATATCTAATTTAAGGAACAAACCTTTGTTACTGAGTCGTTGTAGTATAGGTGAAGTTTGTGGGTATCTTCTCTGGAAAACTCTCACGAGGCTAAAACTCGTCCACTAGGGAATTCCTAGTGGTTTAAGGCCTTGTTGCATATGGTCAATGCAATCGCACTCTGCGAAATGAGAAATAGCTTAGGACTACACATTTTTTACCACTTATCTATTTTAGTGTCTCTTCTTTGCTTGAGGACAAGCAAAGTGCTGTTTGGGGGTGGTTGATAAGTACCCAAAATTGCGTTTTAAACCCCGCAGAGACATTATATTTGGGTCAATTATGTGTTTAATAAATGTAAATTAATTGTATTTTCATGTTTTCCCAGGTTTCGACGAATCAAATATAAAAATACACACGTAACCTGCGCTTTGAAAGATGAAATACTGACCCGAATAAAGCTTGGACTTGAAATCTTCATGATCGGCTCATTTAAAACTCCAATCTACCAGCAAAGCTCATGGACTCAGAGAACCATGAAACAAGTTGAAGAATCCAAACTTGAGTTCCTGAGCTAGCCAAAGGAGTCATGTTTGGGTCAAGACTTGGTCAAACTGACTTGTAACAGTCCGAAAATCAGGAGAAAGTTCAAATGGTGATATCTTCCGTCTCCTAACTCCGATTGAAGCATATGACCTATCAAAATGATCAGCGTAGAAAACTCTACACAAGGATATATTGCTTTTACAAAATGGACATATGGTTTGAAATCAGAGATAAAGCCAAGCACGTCACTATTCATCGAAGACGACGTAGATATTTTAGATTTTTTTATTATTTAACTTTTTGTAAAGTCAAAAGATGAATAGTTCCGAATAGTGTCAAATAATGTTGAATAGTGTCAAATAGTGATTACTATTCCTTAAAGTCAAAAAGTTGAATAGTGATCAAATCTCAGTCGTTGGATCAAATTTCTGAGATTCGATCACGACCGTCCATTCAACTATAAATAGAAGGGTCTAGTTTTAGTTTTTCTCATGGAATGGTTAGCATTCCATCAGTAGGAGTAGAGTAGTTTACTGCTTTCCTAGTGTAATGAAGAATTTAATTTCCAGTTTTTAATTAAAATGTTTTTAATTCAGTTTTATTTTCTGTTAATTAGAATAAAACTTTAGTTATGTGATCTCGAGCGTAAACTCGCCTGCGAAAGTGAGAATTATATCCGTTTGGGGAGTTAATAAAACTCATGTGAGGGAAAATCTTCGTTGTTGGTTTGGTAAGTTGTTTAGGAAGAACAACTAGACCTACATCCTATCCCAAAATGATAGTTGGTGTAGTGTCTAGTTAGGGATCAAAGTGATGAGCTTAGAGATAAGTCATTGCTTTGGTTCCACTTGCTAGCATGTATGAGCTTAGAGATGAGCCATACATATTAGGGATCAAGTTTTCTTCTATTAGACTTGTCTATGAGTTCTAGGAAGAATAAAATGAACTTATCAAACAACAAAACTTATTAAAATCATTGAGATGAAATATTTTGCAATTTTATTGAAATGTGAACGAAATGACAAACCCGACCACTGTTTTACAGCTAGATCAAGTAACATAAAGCATGATAGGAAATCCTTCCATGCAAGTGGAATATGTATGCCGCTAATCTATTAGATCATATCATTCAAGGGACCCTGAGCTTCAATAGTATAGGGTTCAGGGTGTGATTCAAGTTCATAGTCGGTGCCTGAGATCAGGTAAGTTTTTTTTGTTCGATAATGAGATCAGGTAAGCAAACACAATAAAACTGTTAGTTTGGAATTGGGTATTAGTTTGGGCAATAATTGAGCATAGGTGTTATGTTAACCTGATTTGTTTCCTATCATATTGCTAAGCTTTTCATGGCATTTTCCACTTCTTTTATTTAAAAAAATACATGAGGTGGCCTTTTCCAATTCTTTCACTGAAAAATATACAGGGGGTAAAGAAGAATTAAACAATGGACGGCCATATCAATGCTTGGGATACTATAATGCTTGAATTTCTAATGATTCCATGTTATACAAAAGTTCATATAAGTATAGTCATTCATGACTTCATGTGTACAAATTAATATTGTAGCTAACATAAGCTATATCATGGTGAAATCATTATGTTTCGAAAATAGAAGAAGAAGAGAATAAGGGATGTATACCTTACTACTTCCTAATGCACCTTTCCAGTGTTGGTTTAGTGGTGGTGAAGGCTTCTCAAGTTTACATATCAGGCTATAAGCACAATAGGTGCACATCATAACAAAGTTAAGTAAAACAACCTGTATAATAATAGGTGAACATCGGTTTCTTTATCCTGTGAAACAATAGAGTGCATGCAAAAAAATTAACTTTATAAACACTCTAAAATCCCCACATTCTCTTCCAAAGTTATGATTTGTATTATACAGAGAAAATTTGTAATCCCAATGAAGTCATCAAAGTGTGCAATATATGAACAATGGAGCTATAAGCATGGGGAAGTCATAATAGTCAAGTAACATTAAGCACTTAAACTTTGGACACAGTCCAAATCTTGCATCTTTAATGAAAAAAAAAATGTAATCATGACTCATGAGCACTTTGTAGCTTAAGCATGGGCACTAGTAAAAAAATGGAAATGAAGAACACTTAGATGGAAGCTTGCACATCCCTTTGGAACTGTAAATGAATAGAATGTCTCAACTGTCCTGAATGAGAAGTGTACGTATTTAAGTTGGCAAAAAAATATGCGCAGTCCAAAAGCAGGATCAAATGTTGAAGGGATAGCAAGGTGAGCATCAAGAACCATAATATTAAAACTTAAAGTGGTACGGTAGAAGTTTTTAGCACTTTTTGCACAAAAAAAGCCTTAAAACTCAATTTTCAAGCCCGGTAGTTATATCAAATTGAACTACTGTTACTGGCTTAGAAATAGTAGAGACTACACAATCACATATGCTACAAAACATTCTTTCTGCCCAATAAGTTGTGAAGCATCTATTTGCTTCAACTTTTATACTAAAAAAGGGCAACCAAATTAACTTTGTCGGCAGAATAAAAGGTGGTGAGCAAACGGAAGAGATGCTTCCTAGTTCCTACATGTATCAGGTAGACCTATAATGTATACCAAAATGGTTCAGTGGTTAATAAGCTTATACTTTGTCTTTTTCGTCAATTTTGAACCCAGATATTAGGATTATATGGGTAGTCAGGATGTAATCCAATGCCCCCAGAATTTTGTTTTCTCTCCCTATGCATCCAGGTTTGCACATTAAAACTTTTCTCTACAATGCACGTTAACAGACAGCTAGCTAGCTAAGCACACATATATAATTCTTAGTGATACATATACATCAAAATGTTGTTTAGTTGATGTATGAATAAACAAACATCTATTGATTTATACAATACGCGACTCTAAGTTATATAAGGCTCAATTAAGTGGATCATTAACTTCTCTGTTTTCATGGTGTAACAGTAGACTATTATGCTTTTTTAACTGATATTGTGAGGGATTTTCTTTATTTCTCAAGTCTTTTAGCTATGTCATGCAACATAAAGATGTGGTGTTACTTCACTTGGCTTACATGCCTATGTTGTAGATTCAGAAATTCAATTCAGTTTATTATTTACTTGATTGATTATAAGAGATTACAATTTGGTTTATATAGAGGTTACCACAAATAGAAACAAAACAGTCGGTGGCTTGAGAAACACTGGGCGCGGGTCGCGCCCTGTTTACACTGGAGACGAAGCGCGGGTCGCGCTCCATTTGTATTTTATCTGAGCACAGGTCGTGCTCTATACATGAAAACTAATATACAGCTTTCTACACTCCCCCTCAAGTTGGTGCATAGATGTCAATCATGCCCAACTTGTCAACTGAGCTGTCAAACACCTTGTGGGATACACCTTTGGTAAGAACATCAGCTAATTGCTCCTCTGAGGTTACAAACGGAAAACGAATAACCTTCCTGTCAAGATTTTCTTTAATAAAATGATGATCAACCTCCACATGCTTTGGCCTTTCATGCTGAACTGGATTATGTGCAATTTGAATGGCAGTTTTATTATCACAATGTAAATTCATAGGCTTTTGAAGCTCGAAGCCCAATTATGTCAAGATAGTATGGATCCATAACAATTCACATACTCCCTGTGCCATACCTCGAAATTCAACTTCTGCACTCGATCTGGCAACAACTTTCTGCTTCTTACTACTCCAAGTTACAAGATTTCCACTGACAAAAGTGGAATATTCTGATGTAGACCATCTATCAGTTTTATCACCAGCCCAATCTGCATCTGTATATCCAACAATATCCAATGCATCATACTTTCCAAATAGTAAACTTTTGCCAGGTGCTTTTTTCAAATACTTCAGGATACGAAAGACTGCATCCATATGTTCTTTACTAGTACAATTCATAAATTGACTAACCACACTCACAACATAAGCAATATCAGGTCTAGTATGAGAGAGATAGATTAACCTTCCTACAAGACGATATACCGCTTTTATCGAGAGGAACTTGGTCGAATGAATGGCGAAGTTCGTGATTCATCTCAATGGGTGTCTCCATCGGTTTGCAATCCAACATCCCAGTTTCAGCAAGCAAATCAAGGACATACTTCCTCTGTGATAGTGAAATCCCCTTTTTAGACCTTACAACTTCAATACCCAGAAAATACTTCAGTTGTCCTAGATCCTTCATTTCAAATTCCTTCGACAAATACTTCTGCAATTCATGTATTTCCTTCGGATCATCTCCTATAACGATCATGTCATCAACATACACAATTAGAGTTGTAATCTTACCATCCTTGTGTTTGATAAACAAGGTATGGTCATAATTGCTCTGTTTGTACCCAAAAACTTTCATTGACTGTGTAAGTCTTCCAAACCAAGCTCTTGGAGACTGTTTCAGGCCATACAACGCCTTCTTCATTTTACACACCTTCCCAACATCTTTAGGAAACCCTTCACACCTGGAGGCATATCCATGTATACTTCCTCCTCCAAGTTCCCATTCAGGAATGCATTCTTCACATCAAACTGGTGCAAGGGCCAATCTCTATTTGCTGCAAGTGAAATTAAAATCCAGACTGTATTGATTTTCGCTACAGGTGCGAAAGTCTCCTCATAATCAATTCCATAACGCTATGTGTATCCCTTGGCAACCAATCTCGCTTTATATCTATCAATAGTTCCATCTGCATTAAAGTTCACGATAAACACCCAACGACATCCAACAGTCTTCATTCCAATAGGCACATCAACTACCTCCAATGTTACATTCTTTTGAAGGGCTTCCAATTCTTCATTCATTGCTTTTTTCTATTTTGAATCTTTCAAAGCATCCTGCACGTTACTAGGAATAGATACAGTAGGCAATTGATTTATGACAAGTGCATGGGTTTCAGAAAGGCTATAGTTGGACATAGAGTTAGCTATAGGGTATTTAGCATTGGCTTTGATGTCTGGTTCATATTGTTTCTTAGGAACTCCCTTACTAGCTCTTTGTGAGTGTCTATTGTTTCTTACAAACTCATTAAAGGTTATAGGAGGTACCTGAGGTGGAGCATTCTGATTGGGATCTTCAGTTATTGATGTAGAAAGGGAAATGTCGTGTACTACAGTTTTAGATACATCCGGATCATGTGCTTCTGTCTCTACTGTTACAGGATCAATTTCTGCTTCAGGAACTTCAAATCGTTCCTCCAAGTGTTCCAATTCTCCAAAAACATCAGGATTCCCTTCACCGCCACTCTCCCCACGAAGGGCGGAAGACTGAAACTCCTCCGAAAGTAATACAGGTCTGATTCATGGAATGAGACATCAAGAGATATATACATCTTGGTAGTAATCGGATCATAACACCTATACCCTTTCTGAAACTCTGCATAACCCACAAAAATACACTTCTTCACACGAGGATCAAGTTTACTTTGTTCTGGTTGTGGGATATGAACATAAGTTGTACATCCAAACACCCTAGGCTCCAAGTTAGGCATAGATGGGATGGACAAAAGTGTATGGAGTTTCTGATAAGGATTCTGGAACTCAATTACCCGTGAGGGAGTACGGTTGATAACATAGGTTGCTGATTTCGCTGCTTCACCCCAATAGGATCGAGGTACATTCATGCCAAACAAGGAAGCACGAACAACCTCCAACAACTGCCTGTTCTTCCGTTCGGCTAAACCATTTTGTTGGGGGGTACCAAAATTGGAGGTTTGATGACGAATTCCAATTAACCGACAAAATTCAAACATGAGGCCATTCACAAATTCTCCACCATTATCAGACTGAAAGACCCTGATAGATTGTTGATACTACGTCGCCACTATTTTGTAAAAATCAGTAAACATCCCATATACATCACTTTTGTTTTTCAGTAACGACACCCACATCATGCGAGTGCAATCATCAATAAAAGTCACATAATATCTAGCTCCAGAAAATGAAAAAACTTTGGCAGGACCCCAAACATCATAATAAATTTTCATAAAAGGAATAGGACATCTATTAATACTTGGTGAATATGAAATACGATGGCTCTTGGCCAGTTCACAAATGTCACAATGAAACTCAGACTCACTAACAACTGAAAATAACTGAGGTTGCAACCTCTTCAAATAACTAAAAGATAGATGACCTAACCTATGATGCCATAACCACACAACTTGTTTTGCATTCTCGATAGATTCAGCCATTGCAGAAAAAACTGATTTAAGTTTTTGAAGAAAATAAAAAAAATAAAACTGATTTGAGAGGGGTTTAAGATTCAAGGATTCAATAATGGGTTTGCGATTCAAGGATTCAATGCAGCGGATTTCAATGGTTTGGCTCTGATACCATGTAGATTCAGAGATTCAATTCAGTTTATTATTTACTTGATTTATTCTAAGATATTACAATTTGGTTTATATAGAGGTTACCACAAATAGAAACAAAACAGTCGGTGACTTGAGAAACACTGGCTGGTCACTCTATTTATTATCGAGACGAAATACCGGTCGACTCCATTTGTATTTTATCCGAGCGCGCAGTCGCTTCTATACATGAAAACTAATATACAACTTTCTACATATGTCATACCAATATGGGAGGAGATATTACTCAAACTAAGTGATCATAAAACACAATAAATAAATAAATAAATAATAAAAATAACAATAAATAAATAAAATTGAAACACTAAAAGGAAAGAGAGACATAAGAACCATAAGTGATGATGAAACCAACCTGAGAATCGCAAGAGCGACAAATTGAATGGTTTCATGTTTTTGCTTTTGGCCGGGGAAAAAGAAGAAAGGAGAAAGAGAGGCGTGCACTATTTGCGTGGAATAATTCTCTTTAGTTTATGGATACCATGTAGGGCATACACACATACTTCAAATAAACTAACTAATGATCTTCTTTCTAAGTATTCATTCTCTCCACCAATCTTGACATAAACAGGTCACATTCCATAATGCCACCTATAGAAATTAGTGATATCTTTGTTGGAAAATAAATTTCTATCGATTTTATAGCAGTCAAATACATTTTACTACAATAGACATTTAACAACTTGTTTAAATTTACCATCAGTTGTATGAAGAGCAAAATTATGGAAAATAAAGGCATTTGGAGGGGGGGCTTTGGCCGTCTATTGGTGGTGGTCTCATCTCTTTCAAGTCCATAAAAATGATGAAACAAAAACAAAGTTATTCACCAAATGAAATGGAAGAAAGCAAACCTTGCCATAAAAGAAGGAGATCCGCAACCAAATGTGAACCTGCAAAAAATGGAAATTCCAACAACCAATAAGAATGGAAAAAGTTAGTACTGAATTTTAAGAATTGAAATATGAATTTATGCTCAATGTCCGCATGTCACCTCACCCAATCTATACAACAGGAATGGAAGTTAGTTTGGAATGATATACAATGATTTATGAGATCACGCACTGTTGCTTCCTAAGCATAACCGATTAACACATTTTCATTTATTTTGATTGTGATATGTTTGTAATAAAAGGACTTAAGTCACTCTAATTTAAAGCTTGTAGCTAGGTATCAGTAGTATCTCCAATATCAAAACCCTTGGTTTTCAGAAAATGGTATAACCATCATATCATTTGTCATTTACAATATGTTAAACGATGTACCTAAGCCGTATTACCCCAAAAGCATAACATGCTTGATTAAATTAGTCCTCTTTCATATCAATTATTTCTTTTTCACAAAGAAAAAGTGGTTACAACATAACCTAATACAGTCAAATCCGAAAAACATGAAAGAACGGGAGTAAAGAAAACTATAAAAGACTCTTGTATTAAGCATTGTTTTGGAAAAATAGTTACCTTGCTTGGATAAACATAGTTGATCCAACATTGATTGTTCTGTTCATATGACAAAGAAGATGATTAGTATCAAACCTGCTCCTTCATCCTGCAACCCAGAAACATTTAGAAAAAACAAAGGCGTCGGGAAAAAAAATTACATAATAAGCATGAAATTTTATATCAGATTATTAAACCTCAAATGGCATAAATGATTCTCACCTGTATAGAATTCACTGAAATTTTAATCGGAGAAATCTTTCTCCTTTCTACACGGATAAAAGCTTGAAGAAGTGGCTGAGGCAAACCTTGCAGTCAATAGGGTTTTGCTCGACTATTTCCATTGCTCAAAAGAAGCCGTCTATGCTCCTGATTTCCAAAGCAAAGTTCTTGTACGTAGGGCTTTGGTGGGGTTTTTTTTTCTTTGTTATTTCTTATTTCTTAATAAAATTAGAATTTGGGGAGGCCATAATAAATTAAAAATAAAAGAAGGAGAATTAAACAAATGTGGGGAGGTGTTTCTAATTATTTAGTCTTTATTTTTTTTAGGAGCCAATAATATTGCTCGGGTTGAAAAATAGAGCGATATGGTGAGGAGAGAGAATATACGCGAGCTTTTATATATACTAGCAAATTGTGCGTGCTATGCACGTTGATGATAAGGAATACATATATTGGAGGGTATGTGATAATGTTAAAAAAAAACCATTGAAGTGTATGTGATTATGGCTAACTTGTGAACTATCACAGCTATACGAATTGATAAGGACATTGTAATAACTAATAACAAAATATAACCTGGATATATAAAGTTTGTAAGAGATTTTGTTTACATTTACAGACTGAGTGACCACTGAAATAATTTTATAGTCTGTCACATGGCTCTAACAAAGGTTATGTCACTGATGCTTACACTTATATGTGAGGATATGAACAGGCATAATTTTCTGCTTCTTCACATCGAAGGCAACAGCAGACAGACGACCTTATGGAGGGATTTTTTAACCTTTTAACTGAATTTACCACATCTGGAAACTTTCCTGTATTTCGTTCACCATTCCGACTATATATCTCAACATAACCATCTTTCTGTATCTGAGCATGTTCATCGTCATACTTATATTCACATGTGAATTTTGTCCCGGCTTGGAACTTATTATCAAGAATCTGAGAGATTCCTTTAGTTGGTTTGGATAGTATAGATCCAATAAGGACACAAGGAGTAAACCTACATGACTCTGAGAGCTTCAACACACCACTTTCTAGAAGAGCAGGAATGATTCTATCAAAGTTAGGAAATTCTGAGCACACTTTCTTTACAATCTCTGCAACTTCTTCAGGAGAAGACTTAAAATGAAGTTGTGCAGGAGGTCGATTTTCAGAATAAACAGTTGCTTGCCCTAAAACAACTAAGACAGTTTGCTCCCCCTAAGTCGATTCCTAGCTTTGATAGAAGTAGACGAATTATATACTGTGGTCCACTCCACAATCCGTACCAGATTTAAGAAGTCTCTCAATATGGCTTCTTTTCTATACTTGACTATCTTTCCCAGATTCATTGGCAATGGTGGGAAATGTATTCAAAACTTTGACAACAATTAATGGAGCAGGCTTGTAATTGAATCACTCAAGCTGTGACGAACACCTTTCCTCGACAAAACCACCTAAATCGCAACATTTCTTGACTTTGATAAGAGAAGCCTTACGGATACCAAGCTCTTCTTTAATGTGCTTCTCTGAAATCTTGTAAGTTTTAGCTACTGCCTTGATAAGATCAGATTCACCGATGCCAAGCTCTACACCTGAAAAAAAAAAAAAAAAAAAAAAATCTTGTTACTAGAAAGGTAAACAACAGCTGTCAGATCATTCGGCGTGGTAGTAATGACAATCCGAAAAGCGTTACAAAGAATTTCAGTCATCTTCATTCGACTTGATTTATTTATTACCATATACCAAATCGAAAACCCAAGCAAGAAACAAAAAACAGCACTGATTCTACCTCATTCCAGAATGCAGCAGAATTAGTATCGAAATCTGCAAGATTTTTCTCTAACTGAATGATACCTTGTCCAATCTTTCCTGTTCAATATTGAGTGAATGAGGTTCATTTTAAGAAGGCCTTGGAGTGGTGGATTCTTTAGGTTTCTGGTTGTCTAACTTTGGTCTCTTGGATGATGGTGAATAAGTATGGGATGATGGTTGTTGCATGCTTGAGCTCGAGCAGCAGCCATGAGAACAACATTAGCTTTAGCAGAAGACATCGTAGCCTCAAGAGAAGTCACAATGCAAAGTAAAGGTGCCGATGCATACCTACAATGAAACCCACATGGACGGTTATGTTGCTATAGTGAAAAAAAAAATTCATGTTGTCCAAATGTCAAATTGCCTGTAATAGAGGTAGATCTCGTAAAATTATGTCTAATTTAATAGACTTTTACGCTAAAAATTATTAAAGCACTCAAAATCAAACAAAAGGGAAAAAATTGAAGACGATGATTTTGCGTGAAAAACAGCTACTTTCATAATCTGTTTTCACAAACAATTAAAATCCTATTTGAAAGCCATGTGAAAAGGTGGATAGATACAATCTATTGTCACATCATCCATATAAACTATCAAAACCACATTCATGTAAAACGGTTCACCCAAAACAGGAAAAAAAAATAGTAAAAATTGGTCCAACATCGACTACAGATCTACTGTGAATAAAGGATGGTAGCGTGTTTGTTTGAGAAAAAAATAAAATAAAAAACTGATTACCAAATACTTCCTTATATTCTCGGTCCTTTTACCTAACTACCTAAGTAAGTCAAATTTGATTGCACAATCTACTACAATACCAATTTTACAAAATACCTTTTTATCATTTTTTGTTTTACAAAATACCTCCAACCATATAGCAATTTGATGTGCATTCCATAGCTAGTTAATTCACATTAAAGTTGAATAAATAAACAAAATAAATGGCGCAGAGGAATAATGGTTACCTTAAGACTTGGAAGCAAGCAAAGATTTTGATTTCTTCAAGCCTAAATGTAGTTGGCATGTGATACTGCAGAAAAATAGGTGCTACTTGTGGCACGACCTATGTTTCCCATCAATATAAGTTGGTACATCTAACTGAGTTAAAAGCGCGACTTCACCCCATTAAAACTGAACCTTGGGTCCGAATAGCCCGAACCAGGAATGCCTTTACAATTCAAACCCCTTGCCCATATGAACCATTTCAATTCAGAGATGAGTTTGGCTGGCTTAGTCTCACATATAAATGTTACCGAAAACTGTGTGCACATAATTCTCCACACAATTTTGATTTCTAAAATTTTACATAAATAACGACAAATTTATATAATAGCCAAAAATTATTTTCTGATGGTAACCTCAATCTATAGTTACACTAAAGCCCACAAAAATATAAACAATACTTCATGTAATATAACTTTGGTTCTTTGTTCAAAAATATCAAGTTCATGTGTTGAGGCTCTTAACATATAGATGAAAATTAAACCACCCTCCAAACAAAAGATGCAAGTGAAAGGTGCAAGTGGTTAAGGGTGGAATTCGAGCTAAACAAGCCGAGCTTTACCATGCTCAAACTCGACTCGCTAATTACACGAGCTTTAAATTGAGCTCGAGCTCGGCTCATATAGTTAAATGAGCGAGCTCGAGCCGAGCTTAAATGAGCCAAGCCCGAGCCAAGCCTAAGCCGCTCGGTCATTTTACACTATAAATATTATATTTGAGCTAAACGAGCCGAGCTTCATCAAGCTCATTTGTTACACTAGTTTTAATTTGAGCTCGAGCTCGGCTCATATAGTAAACAAGCGAGCTCGAGCCGAGCTTAAACGAGCAAAGCCCAAGCCGAGCTCTGAGCCCTCGGCTCAAATTCCACCCTTACAAGTGGTCAAATACACTGTTCTAAAGTTTAAATGTATTGGTAAACCTAGTTTTCATTATTCCAATCATGGAAAAGTTGGAGAGAGAAATCATAGAAAAATTGGAAAGAGAAGGAGAAGAAGATACCCAGGATTCAAATCAGGCTATATATTTGAAACCACTTGAGAAATACATAAACTAATACCTTTTTACTTTAGCAGTGTCGAAGCCCTTACACATACCATCAAATATCAATCAATATGTGAATCATTAATCTTGTTCCTGATGCACATTAAAGTTTGAGTTTTGACCCGAATAAACTAAAATCCAAAATTGTTTCGACTCTGCAAAATAAGAAAATTTGCAAACAAACATGTGATAAAAGAGCAATTCATGACACTTGATTTTGTGGTAACTCATGTCAGAATCACAGTATATAACTTAGCTTAAAGAACAATCTGTCAGCAAACATCGGCAGATACCATAACACCTTCCGAAAACACAGGTATTCACCTTTATGTAACAAAAGGTCAATGCTTGGTACTATGCAAACATCGGCATTATGCTTAACATTTCAAAATACATAATAACATAGAAAAGTTATTAAATTACATCAGTCCATCTAAAAATACATAATAACATAGAAAAGTTGAATGGTCTACCTCTAGAACTCCAGTGTATTCATCCGTCCACGACCCTGTCATGCATAACCGCATAAGCCTTACTTCCTCTACATGACCAAAAGACATTAGTTTTGATGCAATTCCCGATTCTGATTTTGTTTACACAAATCTCATTAGCTTTTAAACCACACCTAATCAATAACTCGATCCTCCATCAAGAATTACTTGACCATAGAATATAACGAATTGTTCTCCCCACTCTTAAGCTTGTTCTCATGGTGATAATTGTCATTTCTTGGTTCTCTTTGCTTTGTACGTTGTCTAAGAAACTATGCTGACAAATTCTGTTTGAATCTTAAAAAGAAAAAAAAAATACTTCTTAGATGAATGAATGAACTTAGATGAATGAATGAACTTAGATGAATGAATGAACTACTTCCTTTTTTCAGGTAAACTATATATGTCTAAAATATTACATGATCATGCTTTTGTGTAAACAAAAAAAGACCAAGAGAGTGAAACTTTGATTACCCAAAATCGCGAAAAACAATAAGTTAGCAGTGAACAGTAATCTCATACACTAAACATTCGGTTGAACTGTCATATACCATTACTACCATAAAAAAAACAAAAGGGGAACAATAGCACACTTTTGGATAACTGAGAACCCCATGACCATTTACTTTATGGATAACCCAAATAAAAACTGTTAGAGCCATAGAAAATCATGGATAATCAATGTAAGTCATTTCAGCATTCGACACCAAAATAAAAAAAATTCAAAATTGACCCATTTCAGCATTACAGTCCACATTTCAAATAACAAATAACTCAAAACTAACATTCATACCACCCATTGCAGATCCAATCAACACCGCACATCAGCTTTATCTAACTCAATCATTACTTCATCTGTGATCCCACCATCCGCCAAGGCTTTCTTGCCAGCAATAAGCATATAAAGCATGATCTGTCGGCTCTCTTAGAGAGTTTTGGTGCTACCCATCCATCTGTTGAGAATAGGAGAGTTTGTGTCAGTACATCAACCAAATTACTTGCTATGATCTAAGGCTACTTGACACCAAATGCCCAGCTAAAGGAAAGATCAAGTTGCACAATTTGTTGTTTCAAAAAAAAACAAAAACCCATTTTAATAAGCCCTAAACTGGAAGTATATGCGAACAAAGACCTAAAAGGGAAGTAAGAGAAAGGCCGCGCACACACAGGCAGAACATTGATCTTAAAAATAAGGGAACACATATTTACCTCCCCAAATTTCATATCCAAAGAAGAGCTTGATAGAGATTCCCTGTCAAGAACCACATAGATGACTTGAGGATACTCAAAGAGGTGATAGACAGTTGTCAAACCTCTAATCTATTTTAATGTACCTAGAGTCGACACCTTTAATAAAAGTAGAGAAGATTCTGCATTTCCCATCAGTAGATGTTGTTGCAAGAAGTATCTAAAATATAATATACACATTTGAACATCAGAAAGAAATTGTTAATTCTCACGCACTTAGCTGAAATAGTTGCAAACTAAACTGCTCCACCACTCAAAAAAAAAAAAAAAGAAAAAAACATTGGGATGCAAATGCAATGGACATTGACTACTCAACGTCTTGACGAAATAATTCAATTTGCAACCAGGCCAAAAATTAAATACAAATGTGAAGCAAACATCAAGGCTTATTTATCAAAAGGATTGAAGCGACAGTTTGAAGAGGTGAAAGCCATAATTAACCAAAAACTACCTAAACATTGGCAAAGTTGAATTAAAAAGACACGACTAAGAACTTCATCACTCTCTTGTTTCTCTTTTAATCCAATAAAGAAAAAAGATACATGGGTGTAGGTGCACACTGAACAATAGAACCAATCTGTCGAGCCGTTTTCTTTTCACCATCTGTATGTCTCTCAATCCAACGCCCAAGGTCGTCTATTCCTCAAAGTCACCAATAGCATAGAGCTTTGCGACAGCTTTTGTGAACTTGTGCTTTATATCTGGTCCACAAGTATGAATTAACATGATCTATAATTACTGGATAGTTGCTTCCACCCTATAACACAATGAAACCAGTCTGCACTACTCCCTTGACCATCCCAACAAAGAGCCTTGGCCACAATACTCTTAAAAGTAGATAATAGGTCGTGCTATCTAATACCAAGGGACTTCAACAACATCTTAACCTCCCGAGCAGGGTTTACAAAAACGAACAGAGACTTAGGCCTCGAGGCACACCTTAAGCCATTTGGGGATTTAGCTCTTTCAGGCTTAAGCCTCACGTGTTTTTTTTGTACTCCCATTTCAATTGGTTTTTTACGACTTAGCCCCTCATAAAATATTCAAATATCCCTATGAGTCGTGTTTTCAGTATTAACACCTCAATCTATTAGAAATCACAAACTTTCATCATCAAACCACATTTTTTCCTGTTCTCTTTGTTCTTATATTGTTTATTGAGGCTTAAGCCTCGAACCTTTTTTTCTGAAACACTGTTCCTGAATGAAACTTGATGCACAACTGTCACAACAACCAAATTAGACAGTGACTAATAACAGCCATTGTTGGTTTGTCCACAACTATTACACATTGCATCAGTTCCAAACTATCTAATTTCTCTTCTTCCGAGCCTGAACAACATAACGAGTTTAACTTTGCTCTTGAAGAAATGGAGAATTAAAAGCTCCCAGAAGAGGCTAACCAGAAAACGATTTAAGGACTATAGCATGATTAGTAAGCTAGAGTAATATCATATAATTTAACTACAGATAAGTCACCCATTAAAACCAAACATTCATAATCATAATCATCATAATCAAATTAAAAATCAAACTCCAAAAAAAATTAAAAAAAAAAAATCATGATTTCATGGTCACAAAGGCATAATTGGACTGTTCTTTATCGTTGAAGTACTGTACTATCAAAGGTAAAAAATTCTCATGTACCTATATTCAATTATGATGATCCTTAAAGCATAACAATAGCAATATTTACCATTGAAGTAATGTACTCTTGAAATGACTCATGGTACTTGTCGTCAAAGTCGCATGGCGTAGTCAGTCATGAGGAGGTTTCTGAGTGCACATTATAAATAGTCCTGTTTACAAACAAAACAAAACAAAACAAAATCATGAATCCAACAAAAACAATAACATCAAAACTGCAAATGCACCTAAACAAACATAATCAACTAAAAACGAATCAAACTACATACGTGTATAGCATCATATAGTCCTCTGAATTGAATTGTGGCTCAGGCAATCCTTCTAATATATTCTTCAACTTAGTAATCCCCTTCTGCATAAACTCCCATCCTTGCTTTAAGTCAATCGCTTCCTTTCATGCATCGCCATATTTCCTCAATCAATTTCTACAAATTACACCCAAAATCATCAAATTCTCATCAAAATAAACAAAATTTCACTAACAAACATTGCATCCTTAATCAATCCAAT
Organism: Coptis chinensis; assembly: GCF_015680905.1. Classification (NCBI taxonomy): domain Eukaryota; kingdom Viridiplantae; phylum Streptophyta; class Magnoliopsida; order Ranunculales; family Ranunculaceae; genus Coptis; species Coptis chinensis. Next base: position 40,077,431 of record NC_141459.1, read on the forward strand.
CAAAAATGAAATAAATTTCTCATCTTTACACTACAATACACAAATTAACAAAACCCCAAACCTTAAATTGAATCGATTACATAGAATTGATCAAATTAGTAAGAAATACATACTAAAAAATCAATGATTAGTAACTAAACGAACGTGAATTAAAGTAATCGCAATAGAATTAGTACTCAGGAGAGCTGACTCATGGAGATTTAGAATCTGTCTCTATTGATGCTTCAGAAGTTCTTGCCTCTGATTCCTCATTTGAATAACCGGCACCGAAAGACAAATGTTAGTGTTAAGAATTAGCAATTACTCCCGTGGGGAAGTGTCGGGACAACTTGCCCTTTTCATGATTCTTGGTTCAATATGTGTAAATTATGCTAGATACTTACGTTGACAGAAAGGTAACCCAGATGAGTTCCACACAGTCAACCCATAGAAGCCTCTGTTCTAATGGGATTACACCAAAGGTAATCAGGTGAGCAAACGGCCATATCTTCCAACATGCCTGTTAGTCAAATGTCCACAAACTTATTACCATGAATATATAACTATATACATATAAGCTATTTTAGCAGACCTTCATCTAACCAAACAAAATTGCAAAGTAGGTAAATAGAGAAGCAAAACTTTTATGTTTCCTGATATAGTGTATGTGACTAAGAATTTGATAGGTCGAGCTGCAAACAAATAGCATATAGTTTTATCGAGTTTTTTTTACCTCCATTGAATGGCTCTTTGATTGAATGGCTGGACCGAATTTGTTGTAATGAGAGAACTCAATATGAAGAGAAAGAGAGAATGACGGAGAAAATATATATATATATATATATATATATATATATATATATATATATATATATATATATATATATATATATTTTTTAGAAGTGGGAGATGCAGAGTGGGAGTGGGGATGGAGAGGGAGACGGAAGGGGAAAAGGGAGAAAGATTGTCTGTTACCTAGCCCATTGAAATTCGGTATAAATGGTAATAAATTCGGCAATTAATGTGAAGCATTAGTCGCGAACAATTGATTAGCGGCGTATAGTTGATTTCTGACTTGAATTTATACATATGTCCTTAAAGGTACTATATCATTTTAAGGGTATAAATGGTAGTAAATTTTGAAATGACAAAATAGTCCTTCTTAAAGACATTGAATAATTTGTTTGAATATTTTATCAAGGGTATTTAGTGGGAGAAAAAAGGCTGGTCGAATTTAAATGTCCATATTAATTATGGTGTACTCTACTAATTGAGATAGATAAATAGATAGATAGATGTTTCGGGTTTGGTTCTTTTTTTGCTCCACGGGTTGGAAAAACCAAAAAAGTAGCCCCAAAGTCTCCAATTTGTTAACCTGGCCCAGGGGTACCGCCATAAACCGCTCTAAATTCTTTGTGTTCTCCCACAAATAAATAAGAGAGTCGGATTATTAAACTTTAGAATTTGTGATAGGAGATGGAGGATGGTGTAGTTGAATATCAAGTACCACGGGGAGGACCAATTTACCATCCTGACCTCGTTAGTCCACTAACTCGTACATCCGAATTCGAAACCTCAGTCATCATAGAATTACAAAATTTATTTTCACAACTCCAAACAAACAACGATCATCAGGACGAGGATATTTCAGTCAATGAACTCAAGATTCTCTCAGAAGAAGATCTAGTCGAAATAGCTTCAAAAGATGCATTACAAATTGATTCACAAATTCATACATCTTTACAAACAACAACAGTTGAGGAGAATAAGAAGTCAAAGAAAAGAAAGAAGGGTATGAAAAGAGGGAGACAATTTGATAGGGATACACATGCTGCTGAACTAGAGAATCCTAGTTTTGTTGGAAAGATAGAGGAAGTAGCTAAGATAAAGGAGAAACAAGATGAAGATAGAGTGGCAGTGAAGTTACATTCGTTTAGTGGTGGTGGTGGAAAGGGGAATGAGGTGTCAGTTCCTTTAGTAGAGAACATTGGGAAGATGACATCACTTAAATTTATAACGTCTTCTATGAAGATTAGAAAGTTGTCCAGTGTAAGAGGACATATTCCTATTCCTTATCCTAAAGTCATTCTTTGTGTTGAAGTGTATAAGATGTCGAAAATATGGGTAAAGACTCAGGAGTTTTTAGTACTTGCCAGTCAAATGTTAAGTGAGTTGAGAGATCAGATATATTGTTTGACTGATCATTTGATGCAGAAAGTGGGGGAGCATGACCCTTCCGGTTATTTTCTTATAGAAGATGTTTTTGTAATGATAAGAGAGATCCTTTTGCTATAGATTATAGTGATCCGATATTTGAGTGGCTTAAGAAATCTAAAGACGAGGCGTGTGAGAAATGGGAGGGCATACTATCGGGTGAATTGCAACAGAAGCAAAGGGCATTATTAGGCCACGCGACCACTCCCCACTTACCTCAGTTCAAAGCTGTTGACATGCATAAGATTCGATTTTGTGACTTGTGGGTTTGAGTTGGCGCTGGGTATTTGTATTGCCATCAAGGAGATTGCAAGCATATTATTGTGAATAGAGACATGAGATTGATTCACCCTGAGGATGTGCAGAACCGGGCAACCTATCCGGTACTTACATTTCAACACAAAAACCGTTTCCGAAAATGCTCTGTTTGTAAGGTCTATCGAGCTACGAAGGTAACAGTTGGTGATAAGTGGGCTCAGGAAAATCCCTGTTACTTTTGTGACAATTGCTATTACCTGTTGCACTACACAGAAGATGGATCCCTTTTATATCATGAGTTCACAGTCTATGATTATCACCATGAATAATTGTCATTGCTACAATATCGACCCTGACAAGAAAGAAGAAAGAAACTGTTCCTGCCTACCCAGTTCATGTTCGAGTACATTTTTTCTTATCAACAATCTCAAACTTAGGCACAAATGTCTCACAGTAGTGATGCGGCTCTACTTTTCTGTTGAAGTCTTTCTTTACAAAATCTTAGGGCCTTGTCAATGGTCTACAGAAGTTCTGCATTCATTTAAGGTGATTTCAGCTCGACAAATGATAGTGTTGTCTTCACATTTTGCTTTTGTTATAAAAAACATTTTCTACAAATTCTGAGCAACTCAAACACTCTTGACAACTTTTCATCACAAAACTGCATCCATTTATTATATGTTTCTCCGCATACCATAGACATTGTATAATCAAAAGTTTCAAAAATAGCCCTTGACTGTTCTTTCGAGTTAGGAACTTAAGATCAGAAAGTCATTTGGATATTGATTGTGTTAGTGAGTCACCAGAGTAATACTAGTAATACTTGGTGCATCAGATTTCAATGGTAAGTAATATAGAGACCTGCTCCTCGAACTTTATACTAGTGATACATTGGCAAGTTGTTTCATGTAATACTTCTCTGTTACTAAAATCATATTCAATGGTTTTCTTTGAACTTCAATACTTCTCGACCTAAATTTGATAGTTTGGCCTAAAATATAAATAATTGGACTTACCAACTCCAGTAACTCTGACCGTAACAAAAAAGATAACTCAATTACCTTTTTCCACCATTGCTTTTGTAAATATTAAACTACAGTCATTGGAAGAGCCATAGTATAAAATATTGGGATATGAGTATTTATCGATACTCAATTTCTTGATATGTATCATGGACATATCCTCCTCTTTGGAGATATTTTATATTGTTTCATATGCAAATATTGTGGATATATCCAAATATTGACAAATGTCGTGGATATTGTGGATATTTCTTGATATATCATGATATATAATTTATATTTATTTGAAATATAATAGTAAATATTAAATAAAATTGTTATCTACACAAAATATCTCCAAATATTACTAATATCGTAAATATCATCAAAATATTGTCGATATTTGTAGTCTTGTATATCTCTAAACATATCACAATATTTATGTATCTTTTGTTGAAATTTCGATAGATATCGCAATATTTTGTATTATGGGAAGAGCTATTAGTTTTCTTTCTAGAAGTTCGTTTCAGTTAAAACTTGTAGTAGTCTTACAGAGAACCTGTGACAACTTTATATGGTGGAGGTTATGGTAGGATTCTATGTTAGATTTCACTCCCTAATTTTCTTTCCGGCTGTAATCTTCAATTCATAAATCTTTAGATGTTAGGTCACTTTGGTTCCACAGAGATTGCGGCTGCTGACTTTTCTTTATCCATTTTTTTTATGCACAAAGCTACAATCAGGAATTCCATGAAATTTCAGTTTTTTAGGGTACCGATATTTTTTTCCCCGAACGGCATTTTGTACTGTGATACCATATATGACATTTTTCTTTATCGTTGTTATTTTGGGCAGGGGGGGGGGGGACGACAGCGATGACATCCTCATTACATCTTTATGAGTGAACAAGATGGAAAGACTATTTGTGTTTACGCTGCTTCTCATCTTAAAATGAAAAGTTGTTTGCTGCTTATCCTTTTACGATTGGGAAAATGTTATTAGCTACATAATCAAATGTTGCAGTGCAATTGTAATTAATTTCACTTTCTAAAGAATTCGGGATCCGTCAAATTGTAATTGTATATCTCCTAAGTTAAGCTAATAGTGTATTCTTGATGTATGAAGTAAGTGTTTGTTAGCTTGCAAACAATCAATAATCGTTCTTTAACCAAGAAACAATGAATAAAAATTGATAAAATTCAAGAATATCTTATTACAAACCTCAATAGCCCTTAAATAGGTGTTTAAACCCTAAAGATCAAGACTGTGGTGATCCTAAAGTTCACCGACTAAAACCTACAGAAAACAGAAAACCTGACTACAAATAACCCGAGCGCGTGCGCGCCTGACATAAAGCTAAGCTAAGGGCGTGCGCGCCTTCAACTAAAAAGGTCTGAATTCAAAAAGCCTAGAAGGCGTGCACCCCTGTCAGAAGGCTACACCAAGGGCATGCGCGCCTTCAACTAAAAACAACCAAACTACTAAACCACCGAGACATTACCATGTGCATCCATATATGTATATGCAATATCCTGTACTGCATCATTCCCCCATGTATGGAAGGAATTCGTCGCCAAATTTGAGTCATCATCATCGGAGGAGTCACCAAAGTAAGGAAGGAGATGCTTCACGTTGAAAACATTAGAAGTGCAAATATGATTGAGTAATCGGAGACGATAAGCATTCGGATTAATCTTCTCAATCACTTCCACATGACCGATCTTCCGAGGGTCCAGCTTGTTGTAAGAACCCACAAGAAATCGCTCCTTAGTGAGAACCGCCCAAATGAACTCGCCAACCTCGAACTCCACGGAACGGCGATGCCTATCAGCAGCAACCTTATACTTGACATTAGATTCTAAGAAATTTGTGCGAACAGCAGCATGAATATCATGGAGATGTTGAACAATGTCAGAGGCAGTAGGCTGAACAGGCCTTAAACCAGAGATGGGAGCAAGATCGGCAACAACTCGAGGGTTAAAACCATAAAGAACTTGGAATGGATTGTACCCAGAGCTGCGATTAACCGAACGGTTAAAAGCAAATTCGGCTTGCGCAAGAAACGAATCCCACTACTTCACCTTAGTGCCAACCAAACTACGCAGTAAATTACCCAAAGAACGATTAACCACTTCGGTCTGTCCATCAGTCTGAGGGTGATAAGCACTACTAAACTCCAAATCGGTATGCAACATTTTCCACAATGAACGCTAAAAGTGACTCAAAAACCAAGTATCTCTGTCAGAAACAATGGAGTCATGCAAACCATGCAAGCGATAGATATCACAGAAAAATAATTGAGCAACATTAACAGCATCTGTAGTCTTCTTGCAAGCAATAAAGTGAGCCATCTTTGAGAATCTGTCAACCACCATAAAGATGGAATCGAAACCCGTTGAGTACGAGGGAGACCAAGAACAAAATCCATACTAATAGCACACCAGGGACGGTTTGGCAGTAATGGCATATACAACCCTGTGTTCGTAGCGTGCCCCTTAGAGACCTGGCAAATCTGGCAATGCGCAACAAACTTTTGAACATCCTTGCTTAAACCTGGGCAAAAGTATGAATTAGAGACCATCATCAGGGTCTTGTCACGGCCAAAATGCCCCTCACAATGCAAATCATGAAGAAGATGGAGACGAAGGCTACAATCGAGAATACAGAGGCGACGACCCTTAAATAAATACCCGTCCTATAAAGAAAACTCCGATAACTGACCCTCCTGTATAGCAACTTATATAGGAACAAAATAGGGATCACTCTGGTAGAGTTCAAGGAATGAATCAAAACCCAACACCGTGGTGCGTAAGGACACTAAAAGAAAAGGGCGCCAACTCAGGGCATCAGCCGCATGATTCTGTACGCCAGACTTGTGACGCAAAATAATAGTAAAGTCCTGGAGATAACTAGACCACCCCACTATTGGGGCACTAACATTATCCTGATTTCCAATATGTTTCAGGGCCTCATGGTCAAAATACAAAACAAACTCCGAGTGAATCAGGTAGTGACGCCAATGCTTAAGGGTCTCCACAACGGCATAGAACTCCAACTCATAAGCACTGTAATTCTGTTTTGCCCCATTGAGTTTCTCACTAAAATAAGTAACAGGATGAGTACCCTGGCTAAGAACAACGCCAATACCAACTTTAGAAGCATCAGTAGATACTTCAAAAGGAGACGAAAAGTTCGACAATTTAAGGATTGGTGCCAAAATTAACTTGGTTTTGAGCACTTGAAAACTCTCCTCCGCAGCCTGAGACCAAAAGAATTTTTCACTACGCAAACAATCAATAATAGGTGCAATAATAGTACTAAAGTAAGGAACAAAGCGGCGGTAAAAAGAAGCAAAACCATGAAAACTGCGTGCTTCAGTGAGGGTTGTCGGGCTAGGCCAAGATCGAACGGCCTTCACTTTAGAATTGTTAACAGAAATTCCTTCTTTCAATACCACATAACCCAGAAATAAAACTGAGTCAGTACAGAACACACACTTAGGAACCGTAGCAAAAAGTTGAGCTTGACGTAAAATAGACAATACATTCCGGAGATCCTGGAGGTGAGATTGGATGTCTTTGCTATAAATCAAAATGTCGTCAAAATACACCACCACGCACTTGCCCAAGAACGGCTTCAGGACCTGGTTCATGACACGCATAAAGGTGCTAGGAGCATTAGAGAGGCCGAATGGCATAACTAGCCACTCATCACCAATACGAATACGGATCTGATAATAGCCATACTTCAAGTCAAGCTTTGTGAAAACGGTAGCACCATGTAACTGATCAAGGAGGTTGTCTAACCGAGGAATAGGGAAATGGGACTTCATAGTGATCTTGTTAATAGCCCAGCTGTCGACACACATACGCCAAGTACCATATTTCTTCAGAACTAATAAAGCGGGCACAGCACAAGGACTGAGACTTTCTCGAATAAATCCCTTAGCAAGCAAATCAGTGACTTGTCTCTGTAATTCAGCATACTCTTTTGGACTTATTCGATAGTGCGTACGATTTGGAATTTTGGAACCAGGGACCAAATCAATTTGGTGTTGGATATCCCGCATAGGCGGCAACCCATCAGGCAAGTCATCGGGGAAAAGATCAGAGAATTCCTTTACAAACCCTGTACGTATTCTGGGGCGGTGGCATTTAAGGAATGTGGCTCACACATCAAAATAAACACACGATCTGCGGCTAGTAATTCAGTCTCAAAACTACGCATAGCTAAACAAGACGGCTTCGGTGTTGGAGGAGTAATCGGGGCTAGCTCTCTACTGGACATGAGTATGATCTTAATACCGCTGAACATGAAGCTATAGGTGTTGCGCCAACCATCATGGGATACCCGGCAGTGAAACTGCCAGGGTCGACCCAATAATAAATGGCAGGCATCCATAGAGACGACGTCACACCATACTTTATCGGAGTACTTATAACCAATGGAAAAATCCACCAAGCAGCGTTTAGATACAATAACCTCGATCAGTTCCCTTCTTTAGCCAGGACAAGGAATAAGGAGCTGGGTGTTTCTCCGTCGGAAAATTAAGCTTACGTTGCCTCAGAAGAAATAACATTCTCACAACTGCCAGAGTCAATAACCAATTTACAAACTTTCCCCTGAATGGTGTAGGTGGACTGGAAAATATAATTGCTGAGCCACCCATCACCCTTAGTGTCCTTCGGAGCAAAACACAGGCGCCTAACAACTAGAAGGTCCCCCCCCTGTCACCTTGAACAATCTCCTCAGGCACGTCATCAGGGCCAACATCAATAATAGGTGCGCCTAAAATATCACCCACATGGTAGTCATCAATATCTTCATTTTCAACAAACAAAATCTTACCCGGAGCTGGCGGTTTAGAACACCGGTTAGCATAAAGCCCGACCTCGCCACAACGAAAACACTTAACTGAAGTAGGGCTGCGACCAAGAACCTCTTGTACAACTGGTGGTTTAGAAATAGGTGTAGTAGGAGGGTGGTAGGAAGTAATATTACCCCTTCGGTTCAGTTGCTTCTCTAAGGTCAAACCGCGCTAATGCGCTTCGGAGATAGTAACGACATCAAACAAGTTAAGTGCATCCTGAAGGTTATTTCGGACACCCCCAATATAACATGCTACCAGTTGATCACTAGATTCAGTAAGGTTTACCTGAGCCAAAAGTTGATAAAACTCTTTGGTATATTCATCAACCGTTTTCGAACCCTGACGTAAGTTCTGGAGATGCTGATATAGCTCTCGAGTATAATTAAAGGGTAAAAAATCTGCATGGAGATGTTTCTTAAGCTTTTCCCACGCAACAAGTTTAGGTTTACCTTTTCTATAGCGGGAAACTTTCAACTGTTGCCACCAAGCCATAGCACGACCCCGAAACTTGAAAGCCACCAGTGCAACCCGCTTGTCTGCTGGAACTTCTTTGAAATCCATGACCTCCTCCACTGTACCAATTCAATCAATTAGTTCATCTAGAAATAAACCCCCATGAAATTTGGGCAAATTGATTTTTAACCCAGATTCCCAACGTTTGTTCTCCCATGGCGGTGGAACAAGCAGAAAAGTTTCATCTTCTGCTAAGTCGACAAAGGGATTAGCGTCCTCTACCTCAAAATCGTCCTCCACCAGCTGTGGTTCACGATTTTGTGGTTGTTCGGTCGGCCGTGGACCTGGCGGGTTAGCGTTGCTACCTGCCTTGAGAGTTCGGCCATGCAATCGCGTTCATATACATCTTCCAGAGTTGCTTCTCACTGTCCTCTACCACGCCCTTTTCCTGCTAGACGAGGCATGTCCAGTTCGTTGCTGATTCTGATACCAACTGATGTATGAAGTAAGTGTTTGTTAGCTCGCAAACAATCAAGAATCGTTATTTAACCAAGAAACGATGAATAAAAATTGATAAAATTCAAGAATGTCTTATTACAAACCTCAACAGCCCTTAAATAGGCGTTTAAACCCTAAAGATCATGACTGTGGTGATCCTAAAGTTCACCGACTAAAACCTACATAAAATAGAAAACCTGACTACAAATAACTCAGAGCGCGTGCACGCCTTCAACTAAAAATGCCTGAATTCAAAAAGCCCAGAGGGTGTGCGCCCCTGTAAGAACTCAGAAGGCTACACCAAGGGCGCGCGCCTTCAACTAAAAACAGCCAAACTATTAAACCACCGAGACATCACCATGTGCATCCATATATGTATCTGCAAGATCCTGTACTACATCAATTCTTCTCTTTGTTCTTTAAGGATCTCTTCTCTCTCGTTCTCTACTTAGTAATTTATTCGTTGTTTTTTATTTCAAAATCATTGCACTTCTCTTGATGCGCCGGATAATGACTCAGTTATTACCGTAAGACATTTTTGTCCCTTGTGTCATTTTCTTCAAAAATCATGGGTGGTTTGGGTTGTTCCCTGCTTCGTGAAGGAGTTATTAGAGGCATGGATCTTGAGGTCTCATTCTTCCCAAGGATGTAAGTTATGGAATATTACTCCAACTGTATTTGCGTATAAAAGGAAGTTAAATAGTCAGTCAAACAAAGCAGGCAGCCATATAATTAGTTAGTCACTCGTCACTCCCTCCTCGTAATCTCTACAAGGTAACAAAAACATTGCTATCAATATTTCTAAATTTTTTTCTTTAACATTTTTTTTCTTTATTATATGTTTGCTGTTGTCGTATAATTAGATAAAATAGATGTTGGATTGTTGATTAATGTTATTATAAGCAATTTTATTGTTGTTCAAGATATAAAATGTAGCAATTCTTTGAGACCATCATGGATTGTTAATTCTTGTGGGTTTTGTTGATCTTTTTTGGAGTTCTAGTCTCGTTTCGGTTGTGTATGACTGATATCTAAAATTTGAGAATTGCACATTTCTTGGATAATAAGATTTTACAGCAATTAAGTTTTTTTTATTCAAAGAAAACGTCGATCACACACGCCTGCTTTTAGTGTGTTTGGTTGAAAATTAATGATTGTATCACTAGCGTCTGGTTGATATCTTTTTAAGTTCTATTTGGTTTGGCCGTCTTTGATTGGTTTTGATGAAATGTGAAAAATGAAAAAAAAATAAAAAGTGGAAAGTGGAATTTTCAAGAAATATCCTTTTTTCAAGAACTTATTAATTACACAAACCAAATGTAATGTGTTCAATGAAATGTTGGACGTTATTTTTTGTTTGCATTTTCTCGACTGCTTGAATCCTGCTAGATAATAACATTGTTACCATAGCTTACAGTAACTACTAACTAGCATACTGCATGGCAGTGGGGGAGGAGCGGAGCTGCGGAGGAGGGAGAGAGTTGGGTGATGCGGGGGGGGGAGAGAGAGAGGTGGGCGAAGGAGAAAGGTATTTGGGCGAAAAAAAAATAAGAGAGAAAATGAGGACAGACAGACAGAAACCAACCAAGTTGGTTTTCGTCTAGCATAGCCCCCCTTCTCCCAAAATCGTTCGCTTCGCTCACTCGACTAGCAGCTCAAATTATCATTACAACAACTATGATACCCTGACATAATTTCTTTCAAACCAATGGTGTTCTACGCTCAGTTGCTCATTAGTGTACCCTTATATGCATAGATGACTTTTGTATACATGACATATGAATATATGATGGGTTTGTTTAATCTGATAAATTACTGTAAGTGCATTTCTTTTCTTTGTCACTTCGTGATTTACTGTAACTTTTGAACTTTACAAGCAGGTGCTAGGTTCTCATTTAAGATGGGTGTCGCAATGTGTTCTTCAGAATCTGCTGTCTCTTCCCCAGTCTATAATGGTGTTAACTCGTCTGATCAGGAGGTTGTGCTTTCATTAGAAAGAATCATAGACGGAGCTGCTCTCCCAGCTGACGTAATTACAGACGTGAACCCATACAATTTGACTCCTTGGGAGTTACTTGGTTAGTGATTGATACTCATTTTGCTTGCCTTATAGGCTTATATATAATTCAGAGACTTCCGAAAAGAGGAGTCCAGAAATGATGAGCGGAAGAAAAGGCCTCACTGGCTACAGGAGAGTCTGAATTTGTCCTTTGATCTATAGATCAATATCTCACATTTAGACACATTGTACTTAAGGGATAGTTAGGCGATCAATCATTTGTTGCTAGTTATCTGATGTTCTTGCTGTGATTGCCCGTGTTTTTTCAGAATAAAAAATGTGTTTGTCTAGCTAGGTTATTCGTCAACTTTATTCATAGAAATGAAGATATCTGGAAACTTTAATAGTTTTGGAATGCCAAATTGTTTCTTTACAATGGAGATGTGTTTTCATCTCTTTTATAGGGCTGACTTGATTATTGTTTCACTAATTTAACTTAAGCAAAAAAACTGTGTAGTTTTTGCTTTAGGTTTAGAAGTTACATCTCTGTGGCTTATGTCAATCTACACGCCGTTCAACAGCATAGCTAAAAAATTGAAATTCGTGTCTCTTAGATTTCATTGTACACTCCATGTACATTTATTGATCATCAACCACTTTAGATTTCCTTAGAGCAGTTCAATGTTATATCGTTCCTTTACTATTTTATGGATGTCATTTGCTGTGCAGATGGAATTTGGTACTTTTCCAATTTGGAAGAACCAAAATCTACTAAGTTCCTGTGTGGTGTGCTATATACGTATGTATGCTGTCTGACATGACTCCCTTGACTAATATTTGCTACAGTTGCAGTTTTATGTGTTGGACCTAAAGACAGAACCAACTGATGTAGCCCAATGAAGGTCTCCTGTAGTTTGTATTCCTTCAGATGTTGGCTGAGAGATGTGATTCTACCTCTGGTCTCTGGATTATCAACAGATACTTTCACCCACGTTTTAGTCATTAGTGGAAATATAAACAGTTGTTAAGTGGGCGTACATGAATATCTAGAAGGAAAATAGTGAATACAAAACTATATACGTGGATTTTTTATGCATCTGTTAAGGTTTAGAATGTCGTTCTAGAGTATCTGTGTATTTTGGTATCAACAAACCACTTCAGTCCTTGGCGCTTAGGACCGGTCGGCCCTAAGCGGCTTAGGACCACACAACGGACAAATATATGGGTGCAGCAAAACAAACAATCAAAATGATTATAACACGCATATACATCTGTAACTGCCAACAAGCTTCGTCTAACCCTGGGAAACATTCAGACAACTAATAGAACATTGATGCCCACCAGTCTGATGCCCATGTGTGATGCGACTCTTTCATACGACAAATGGTGGAAGTGCTATTTTTTCCTTTGGTAGTATATACTTATGGCTGAAGTTATTAGGGGATTGCAATGTCAGCGTTAATTAAAGTTTAAGAGTCAACGTGATAATGGGGAGAAGAAAGACAGATACAAAAAAGAAGAAGATAACTAGATAAGAAATATAAAGAGATATGGTTATAGATATTCCTGTCGCTATAATCAGTGCATGTTATGGCCGTGATTTGCAATTACGTGCAAGACGAAAAGGCTTAACCATGGGTTCCATACTTATTCGTCAGAGAAGATTCCTTTGAAGTTTTGCTAGATAGTGGACACGAGATAATGAAGTAACTTGAAGGAAGCTACCACTTGACCATGAAGTCATTAACGCAGTAAACGCTCGATCTCTACCTCAGAGACTCAGAATATATGTCGATATGAGCATCAATTGAAAGTCACAAGGTGGACGTGGGGCTCTGTCACTTGGTGTATGTGTGCTTTTGCGTGGAGGGGATACACACTACACAGTTGAAAGGGCACCAAAGAGGATGGTTCCTAAGCAAGATTATGTGTCAAACCATCGTCTACGTATACACATGTTCAAAATCACGTGATATCTGCAATTCCTAGCAAGGTGAAACTGAAAAGTATAGATATGGAGGTTTGGTACTGAACATGGAGTTCTTTGGAGAAAGATTATCACTGCCAAGTATAGTCCTCAAAGCATGGGGGCAGACCACCTGACGTGACAACCACTTATAGTTGTAGCTTTTAGAGAGGCATTTTAGCATCTAAATCATTGTTCTTCAGTGGTGTTCGCTACTGTGTTGGTCAGGGAAATAATATAAGGTTTTGGCATGATGTTTGGTGTGGCGAGGAACCCTTTTTCTTGCGATTTCAGAATATTTTCAGATTTGCAGTTTTGAAGGAGGACACAGTTGTGGACCATATGTCTATGGACGCGAATGGTATTAATTGGAACCTGCAAGTGTGTAGACGAAATATCATATCCGAGGGAGTGAAGCAATTTCTCTCAATGCACTCACTGATACTATTTCTACTGCTCATATTGGGAATGGGGATGACTCTTGGGATTGGAAGTGGACTAAGGAAAAAACTTTTACAGTCAAATCCTTTTATCGACAACTACTCAAAGCCAGTAGAAATGGTGCTGAGATTACTTCTCCATTTCAACATGAGATCGTTTGGAAGGTTAAGATCCCATCTAAAATAAAGTTTTTTTTTTCTTCTAGTGCACTCTATGGGAAGAATTCTGATGATAGATAACTTAATCACTCGAGGAATGTCGATTCCAAATAGATGTGCTCTGTGTAAGAATGGGGAGGAAACAATCTTACATCTCTTCCTCCAATGCTCTATCACAATTAACTCAAGTATGGAGTCACTTATCTCCAGTCACAATCTCCTCTTTTCATTCGATTTGCCACCTCCTCAAGGAATGGCCTCCACCTGTACACAATATATGGATTCACTACCTTTATGTGGAGACTCTTGCCTTATGCAGTTATCTGGGGAGTATGGAATGCAAGGAACAATTTGATTTTTAGAGATGGCACCCTGTGTATTGGAAACATTATCCAAGCTATCAAGGGGATTATATGGTTTTGGATGGGAGTTCATAAGGACAAGAAGCAATTTACGTTCGCCGATTTTATGTTTAATTGGGATGCCCTTATTGCGAGCAGATGAAGCCTTGTCTCCTTCGGGGTAACTGTTTTGTTTTTTGTGGCGATGTAGCCCATGTTCATATTGTTGAGGTTCTCACTCAACAATCCCTTGTATCTTCTCTGGCTAAGATGAGCCCCTTGTAACAACTGACTTAGGTCTTTTGATAATGAAAATATTTTACCAGATAAAAAAAAAGAAAAAAGTATAGATAAGGGAGTCGGGGGTAGCTCAAGGCAATCAGGGGCCTAAGCAAAGTTCGAATACGTGGCCTTCCACTATTAATATATACCAATAAAATTGTTACATCTTATAGATTTGTTTGTGTTATTTCATATGAAAACAAACCATCAGTTTATTTAACAACAAATTTAGAAAATAACAATTATTATAAAAACTAATCCCCAATATTTTCTTTTTTTCTTTCTTGAATAGTCTTCTCACAAACTAGAAATTTCAATCATTTAGCAAAGAATTGCACAAGAGAGAGAAGAAGCAAAATTCTACACCAAATAAACACAATATAGAAAAACCAAAAAATACAAAAGAATGATAGATGTAAGATTGAAGTGTTGGTTTTAATGCCTCATATTTGATTATTTTGTTATAAGGTGATGAAGAACTTTAGTTAATTATGGAGGTGTGTAAGTGTTTTTTTGTTGAAGAAGATGAAAACACGAGGGAAACAAAGGGGTTTTCTAGTTTCCAATGTAAAACTATTTATCTAACGGATTAAAATAAATGAAAAACAATAGTGAGATTTTTTTTTTGGCTAATAAAACAATAGTTGGTTGTGGGCAAGAATATATTGGGAGCCTTTTGGTTTGTGGGGGCCTAAGCGATTGTATTTTGCTATAGGTAGAGTCGGCCCTAAGGAGTCTAATTTTCCAGTTCCATAAATAAGCTTCCACCGAAACTAGAACCAAGTGACCAAGTGAACATAATATTTTCACATATTTACCAAAGAAAAAACAGTGAATGACTCTCCATGGCAGATCGGAAGAAAGAGTAACACTCATAACCAATTTTTTTAATCACTCACAAGGATGGGTAGATGAAATGTCAAGTATATCTTTGACCCAAAATTAAAAACGGCTCGAGTAGATGAAAAGTCAAGTTTACTCCTGCCGCGAAATAATAAACGGTCCAACCCAACCGAAACGACCCGGTGTATATAGTATGAATAGTGATTGTTCATACGTATGAACAATTTCCCTGCCGCGAAATAATAAATGGCCCAACTCAACCGAAACGACCCGGTGTATATACTATGAATAGTGATTGTTCATACGTATGAACAATCAATGTTCGTACCTCAACGTAAGCTATAAACAATTGTGGTTCATATGAACAATCATTGTTCATACATCAACATAATGTATGATCAGTAAGAACACCGGCCTATTGGAATATAAATAATCATTGTTCATACCTATTTGGGTTGTTCATACATTAATATGAGTTATGAACACTCATTGTTCATACCTATTTTGGTTCATACCTCAACATAATGTATGATCAGTAAGAACACCTATTGGAGTACGAACAATCATTGTTCATACCTATTTAATCTGGAGTATGAACAATCAATATTCATACCTCAACATAATGTATGATCAATAAGAACACCTATTTGCAGTATGAGTGTTCATATATACATAACAATCATTGTTCTTACCTATTTGGGGTATGAACAATGATTGTTCATACTTTAACATGAACTATATATGAAAAATTATTATTCATATCTGGAGTATGCATGAACAATCATTGTTCAATTTATACATTAATATATTGTATGAGGTATGTTTACCTATTTAGGTCATTGTTCATACATCAACATAATGTATGAACAGTCGTTGTTCATAACAAAACGATAAAAAGAGTAAAATCGGAAAATATTTATTTCAAATCCGGGGCTATTTGTCTTTACGAGTTATTTTCACTCAAAAATTGGTTTTCAAGGTTATTTTCGCCCGAAAATTGTCCTTGAGAGTAGGGGTGTACATAAAACAAGCCGAACCAACAAGACCGACCATAACCGAACCGAACCGAACCGGTCGATTTTAGATTGGTTATGTTTCTTAGTCAGTTCGGTTCGGTTAAGTACATGTGAAAACCAATAGGATCGGTTTGGTTGTCAGTTTAGTCCCAAACCCGACCCGAACGAACCCGTTATATATAATCTATATTAAAATATACATAGTTAATTGATTTAATTTAAAAATATGTGAAAACAGGTCGGTTCGAGTCAGTTAACATCCGTTAAATCGTAACCCAATTGGTTCGGTTCAGTTGGAAATTAATTCGGTTTGGTTACAAAAAATATATAAACTGACAAAGTCGGTTTGGTCTTTGGTCTAGTCCCAAACCCAACCCAAACCGACCGATGCACACCCTACTTGAGAGCCATAAAAAAACGTTAATTCTAATAGTGATTTTCACTCGAAAATGGCGTCGGACAAATTTCTCGATCTATGTAGAGTGGACTAAGGCTCAAAATATCGCCGATATATATCGTTTGTTTGGTGCACCGACATAGATATATTCGATATATCTCAACCGAATATTGAATCATTTTTTTCTCGATATATATCACAATTTCTGATATAACGATATATATCGACCGATATATACGATATATCCGATATAAATTGTTGACTTTGACCGATATTGTTGATTTTGATCAAATATTGTTGACTTTGAACGATATATTGATGATATTTCTGATATAATCGATGATATTTCTGATATATTGACATTCAAAACAAAATTTTAACTGGTCAACAAAAAAATAGATATCTTTGATATTTTTAATATATATCGGTTTTTGGGTACATTAAAATATTCACAGAATTCAATATTTTGGGCCTTAGTGGACAAAGTGGCTCTACCATTTCGTAAAATGCACGCACAGTTCATAGAAAATTCTATGCACATCTTTACCATTGTTGACTAACACGCTGCAGGCTTTGTCACAATGAAAACGATTATCTCATTTCATTTCACTTTAACACCAAATTAATTTAACCCATTAAACTAGTCTTAAGTCTTAACCCAAAAAAAGAAAAAAGAAAATTAAACTAATCCAAGTCAAAATCACCTCCTAAATAAGTCAAACCCAAAGAAAAGAACAAACAGGTACAACGCGTTTGATTTTTAGTTGAAGCTACAAAAACTCCATTTCCTATTTTCTCTCTCATTTTCCCACAAAAATTTTCCAAAATCTAAAAACATTCCCTTTTTAAGCTATCCTATATTCACAGAATCTACTTTCCTAAAAAGCAACTTCACTTTCCAATCCAAAAAAAGAAAAATGAAGTTATTGGTAAGAGTAATACAAGGAAGAAACTTAAGAGCAATGGATTTAAACGGGTCAAGTGATCCATACGTTAAAGTACAACTTGGAAAACAAAAGTACAAAACAAAAGTAGTTAAAAAGAACTTAAACCCAACATGGTCTGAGGATTTCAGTTTCAAAGTCGAAGATTTAAATGAAGATCTTCTTGTAACTGTTTTAGATGAAGATAAGTATTTTAATGATGATTTTATAGGCCAACTTAAAGTTCCCGTTTCGAAAGTCTTTGATTCTGACAATAATAGTCTTGGTATGACTTGGTTTACTTTGCTTCCTAAGAATAAGAAGTCCAAGACTAAAGATTGTGGTTAGTACATTTTCTTGATTTTTTTTTTAAATTTTTTTGTAGTTGAATGTATTGAAATTTTAGGATTTGTAATGTTCTGATAAATTTAGTATGTGGTAAAAAGAAGAGATGGAAGCTTTGTAGTTTAGTTATGCATGTCTTTAATGTGCAATGTTTATTGGATTTGATGCAATGTGTGACAACGTGTATTTTGTGAAAGGAAAGAATGTTGTTAGAGATGTTAGAATTAACAATGTGTGGGAACTGCTCCCACTTTCATTTTACAGAAATTTTAGTTGACTTTAGTGGGAAATTTTCCCAGATACTCTAGCACTCCCCCCTACAAATGAAAAGTTCTTGCAAAATCAAACACATCCATAATCTATTCTAATTATTCAAGTTATGCTTTTCATATTTTGAATTTCTCTGTCTTTGTTGCTTGGTTTGCTTTTAATACACAAATTGACAATTGAACTTTCGTTTCCCTCCTTTTCTTAGGTGAGGTTCTTCTTGATGTATCATTGTCCAAAAACAATTCTTTTCTAGGGGATACATTGTTCTCTAATGATGACCATGCATCACATATGGAGAGTAATGAAGACCTTACAAGTGAATCATCATCTGTACAGTCTTTAAATAGCCCCTCAAGATCGTCTTTCAGCGCCACTTCAAAATCATCTTCTGCAATGGAAATGGAAGAAAAACCATCTCCGAATATTTTTCCTCGTCTTGTTCAGATATTTCTTAAAAATGGAGAAACAGCTTGCAGTACCAGTAAAAGTGTTACGGCCTCAGAGACAAAAATATCCGATTCTGAAGTTCATGAGAATAGTTTCGAGGATCAGCCCTCCAATCAGTCCTCATATGGAAATTTTGGTGAATGTATAAGAACCTTGGAAATGAGAGACCAAGGAGGGGAAATTCCAAGCAATTTACCAGGAGTACTTCTAGATAGATCTTATGTGGTTGCCCCATCTGATCTCAACTCTCTTCTCTTTTCACCTGATTCAAGTTTCACAAAATCTTTGGCTGAACTGCAAGGAACTGCAGAACTGCAAGAGGGACCTTGGACATTTGAGAATGGAGGGGACAGGTTGAAAAGAGTGGTAACTTACGTGAAGGCTGCTACCAAAATAGTCAAGGCAGTGAGAGCCACTGAGGAGCAAACATATTTGAAAGCTGACGGGAATGTATTTGCAGTTTTAGTAAGTGTCAGTACACCAGATATTATCTATGGGAACACCTTCAAGGTAGAATTGCTCTATTGTATAGCACCAGGACCTGAAGTGCCAACAGGAGAGCAATCATCACGGTTGGTTATCTCATGGCGGATGAATTTTCTTCAGACCACAATGATGAAAGGTATGATAGAAGGTGGAGCTAGGCAAGGTCTCAAAGGAAATTTCGAGCAGTTTGAAGATCTGTTGTCTGACAATGTTAAACCAGTCGATATGAAAGAATTTGGATCCAACAAAGAGCAGGTCTTGGCTTCTTTGCAGGTGGAGCCACAGTCAGACTGGAAGCTGGCTACTCAGTATTTATTGAACTTTACTGTGGTTTCCACTATTCTCGTTGGTCTGTATGTTCTTATCCACATCTTATTAGCCATGCCTAGCACGATCCAAGGTCTTGAGTTTGATGGACTAGACTTGCCAGATTCAATTGGTGAAGTGGTTGTGTGTGGGATTCTGGTTCTACAAGGTGAACGGGCTTTGGGGATGATAATACGTTTCATGCAGGCCAGAAACCAGAAAGGTACCTCCCATTTAAGAACTTCTTAACTCTTGTCGTACTTGGTGTTGTGTCATTGTTTGTCTTACACTAACTCGAGCATGGTTATGTCATCTTCTAACTGGTAGGAAATATCATGATTTTCAATCAGTACATCAGAACATGTTACAAGCTTACAGTATATAAGTAAAAGCGTCTCACTTAACAGTATTAATGTATTATGCAGCATTATAGCTCAACTCTAAGATAGTAATTTTATTTCTTGAGAAGAGGGTATATTCACTATATTGTTACCAATCACAAAAAAGAAAAAAAGATGATATTTGATTTTAATTCCACCTATGGACCTTGAAATCTTTATCCGATTCATTTGGTGATCACTCGAGTCCCATGCTTAGGATTCAGCAGGTCTATGACTTGCAGCATTCTCTGCCAAAACATAATCTGTACAAATTTTCTCTTTAATTTATTATTTTGTGAGAATATGTATAGGCTGACTCATCCATGTTATAAAATTACTACTTTAGGCACTACGGATCATGGAGTGAAAGCGCAAGGGGATGGATGGTTGTTAACTGTTGCTCTGATTGAGGGAAGTAGCTTAGCAGCCGTTGATGCAACTGGTTTCTCAGATCCTTATGTGGTCTTTACTTGCAATGGGAAAACAAGAACGAGCTCTATCAAGTTCCAGAAAGCTGACCCTCAATGGAATGGTAAACTCACTTTTCTTGAATATTCACTTTCTACTTTCTAGTATCAGTGTCCTCTCAAGGCCTACCAGTGAGCTTAAAATTGGAGCTAACTTCATGCAGTAGTGAAACAACTTGTTTACTGGGTCCAAATTCTTTTTACAAATGCTTCATGCACTGATGCTGCAACAGAACACTTTTCAACCTGCAGAAATTTTTGAATTTGATGCAATGGATGATCCTCCATCTGTTTTGGAAATAGAGGTATTTGATTTTGATGGACCTTTTGATGAGGCTATAACTCTGGGACATGCCGAAGTCAACTTTCTAAAGTCTAATTTGTCTGATCTGGCGGATATATGGATCCCTCTTCAAGGAAAATTAGCTCAGGCATGTCGCTCTAAGTTGCACTTGAGAATTTTCTTGAACAATACAAGAGGTAATAATGTTGTTAAAGAGTACTTGGCGAAAATGGAGAAGGAGGTTGGTAAGAAGGTGAGTTGCTTTCCTGGTTAGGAGTTGTATCTATTGCTCTAGTTGTCTTTTCCTGTGCTTACTCCTAATTCCCGAAATTATATGTAGATAAATATAAGATCACCGCAAACGAATTCAGCATTCCAGAAAGTGTTTGGGCTTCCCCCGGAAGAATTTCTCATCAATGACTTTACTTGTCACCTGAAGCGCAAGTTGCCATTGCAGGTATTGTACAATAAACTATCTAGTTTGTTTACTTCCTAAACTCTCAAAAGAGGGGAGTTTCCATGCTTCAACATATTCATTTACCCTGCACTTGGTTCATCCTTGCTTGTCCTGCAGGTGGGTCATCCTCTGTGCAATTAGTTACGGACCTTATGGTCCATTTTGTTATGGCAGGCTATGTCCTGTTACCTTATCCATTTACCGTTGATTCTTTGCAGGGTCGTCTCTTTTTGTCCGCAAGAATCATGGGGTTTCATACGAACATGTTTGGAAATATAACAAAATTTTTCTTTTTATGGGAGGACATTGAAGACATTCAAGTGCTTCCACCTACTCTGGCATCTATGGGTAGTCCATCCATCATCATTATTCTCCGTCCGGGAAGAGGTATGGATGCAAGGCATGGTGCCAAAACACATGATCAAGAAGGCAGGCTGAAGTTCCACTTCCAATCTTTCGTGTCTTTCAATGTGGCTAATAGGTACTTAATAACCTGACTCTGCGTACTTTGACTTTTGATCATATAAATTCTATGAAAAAGTACAAAAATGAGTAAATATGCATGGAAAGTTACATCTTTTAAACAAACTTTTGGGGAAATAATCCATTCACCCAGATGCTCCCGGGCTGGAAAAATATAAAAAGACAGAAGACTGGTGATGGTGTTGGAGCATCGTCAGATTAAGGTGGTCGGTCCAGATTTTTTTAATAGACAAATCTATTAAACTCCCTTCCTTCCGGGTGAATTTCTGGAGCATCTCTGAGGTGCACGGTCCAGATTTTCTTTAATAGACAAATTCACCCGGGGTGTGGTTGGTGAATTTCTTTTTCAAGTGTGTAAAAACGAAAAACTAAAGATGGTCAGTCTTGCTCTTGTATTAGGGGTCAGCCAAACCCCCCTCTTGTAATGTACTAAATGTACATTCGGGAGTGTTTATGGGGAAAAAAAAATGTCTTGCTCTTGTACAATGTGGTTTTGAGTGAAGAAGATAAATCTGCTACTTCACGCAGGACAATTTTGGCACTATGGAAGGCAAGATCGTTAACTCCCGAGCAAAAGGTTCAAATAGTTGAAGAAGAATCTGAAGAAAAAAATGTCCAAACTGAAGAGAGCGGAGCTTTTCTGGGACTGGAAGATGCCACCATGTCAGAGGTTTATTCGTCTCATCTCTCCATTCCTGTAAGCTCTCTCTCATTTGCAATGTGCATGTCCAGTGTAGAGGGCTTTATTAGAGCATCCAGTTACTCTCTTCGACACAGACCTTTTACCCCTGTAAGTATTGACCTTGGTATTGTAATATTTTACTGCATTCTCAGGTGAACTTCTTCATGGAATTGTTTAGTGGAGGCTATATAGAGCGGAAGGTCATGGAGCGAGTGGGCTGCCTTGAGTATTCGCATACCTCATGGGAATTGGTAAAATCTGATATGTACCAGAGACAAATTCGTTACAAGTTTGCCAAGCAGATTTCGAGCTATGGAGGAGAAGTAACGAGTACTCAGCAAAAATACCCTTCCTCTAATAACAATGGATGGGTGGTTGAAGAGGTCATGACCCTCAACGGTGTCCCTTTAGCAGATCATTTCACTGTATGACAACTCCTGTTACTATTGATTTGTACCTTCCTATTGTGCTTTTATCGTTTCTTCCTTTTGTAATTCAATTATTTGTTTTGAAACTCCTTGCAGCTTCAGATAAGGTATCAAGTTGAACATCTCCCTTCAAGACCAAAATCATGTAATGTCCAGGCTTATTTTGGAATTACTTGGCTCAAAAGCACCCGGCATCAGAAAAGGGTCACAAAGAATATTCAATCCAATCTGACTGTTCGCTTGAAGTCAATTTACGGTCTACTTGAGAAGGAATATGTACCAGGAAAGTAAATAGTATGTTCATTCTGAATATAATTTCGAGAATCACCTTCTAGATAGACGTTCGGATGATTGCATTCCTTCCGTGCATAACTCAGACTTACTGAGATCAAAGAAGGTTTTTGTGATTCCACAATGATGATAGAAAATTAGTAACCCAACATTCCTCTTGAATACGATGGACATGACTATTGCATGGCTGATGCCAGAAGACTGAGAGCTGTCTAAAGATGGCGTTAGTTGATTGATTAGCTGATTTATGGGAGCTCAAGTTTCAATATTTATATTGACACATGCATACAGTGCTTGTTGGTTCGATTTGATTCAGACAATCTGACTCTACGAACCTCTAACAAGAAGGGATCAAGAAATCGTAATTCAGACAATCTGACTCTAGTTAGTCAATGCTCATGGGATCAAGAAATTGTAATTTGGTCATTCCTAGCCTCCTAGGTGAGCTGTGTTGTATGATGTAGATCAAATGATCAATTTGTACTTTATTTTGTTATTTATTAATTTTTAAATTTAGATGTCTGTATATAGAACATTTTGTA
Source organism: Coptis chinensis (assembly GCF_015680905.1). Taxonomy (NCBI): domain Eukaryota; kingdom Viridiplantae; phylum Streptophyta; class Magnoliopsida; order Ranunculales; family Ranunculaceae; genus Coptis; species Coptis chinensis. Next base: position 40,100,937 of record NC_141459.1, read on the forward strand.
TTATTCAAGTAATTTGCAAATAAGAAAATGTCTGAATGTAGTTTTATATATTTGGTGGGCGTGTTTCCTCTTAAACCAGAGTATCAACTGATAAACAACAGAGAAGAAACATCATAGAAATACGGAGAGTTGTTCTTTTTCCTTTTATGAAAGTCTGAATTATTGATACAGGTTGTACGCTATATGCAAAATGTATAGGACCGTCTCTTTTGGCCTACTGTGCTTGATTACAGCCCTTGCGATTACAAGTCCTTGGTGGACATCTAAAGGAACTCGAGTACTCAACAATGCATTGTACTAGTGTTCCTATGACGTCTTAAACTTTCCACAGTGTGCTTTTCTTTTTTCATTTCCCTAGATGGCTAGATTGCACTCATCGCAGTATGAGGGCAGTTTCCGAAGTTTCCAACACATGGCCAATAACAATTTAAGCTTTTGAAGTACTTTGGTGGAGTCGTGGAGATCTAGCTCTAGTTTCGCAGTGAATTATTATTGGCAAACTCGAAATAGTTGTGAAGTTTTTTATTCGGTCTTGACCGATATACATGTTATTTTTGGCATTGGTGATACAGAGAAAAATATGCTGCTGTATATCTAGCAGAGTTTGTTCGTCCTAACCATTTGAAATGAGAGATTGACTCTCGGCTCCCTTGACGTAATCACCTCTACAACTTAACCCCATTCATCGTCTCTCTCTCCCTCCAAATCAACAATGAAAAATTGCAATGGTGGTCACAATGTCATTCTTTAAACGGCATAGAGGTCTTGATGTAGAATATATGTAATTGATCCTCGATGTAGGATATATGTCAACCTCACCCCCATTCCCTTAAGAAGATCTCATAGAAATCAAAATGAACCTATTAAGAGTCAATGTAGTGGTGTGATCCGGGGTATGGTAGATCAACGGTGAGATGAACCCGAAGTAATATATACTGCGGAGGGATGGTGCACATGATCGGGCCGTGGACTAGAAATTACTGTACGACAACCCTACACGTGGAGGAAAGAGTGCCGTGAGATCAAGGGACAGAAGGACGGCTGGGGGAAATAATAGAGTAGTATAAAGAGAAAGAAAAGGAGAGAGAATAAGAGGAGGATTCATTGGAAAAAAGAGGCTAGATTGACCTAGGGAGAAAGAGAAAAAGAGAGTGCTTGTAGAGAGTGAGGTATAACATTTGACACCGTCTGTGGGGAAAGAGAGCAAAGCAACGTGGAAATGGCTACAGTAGGAAAGAGAGGAGTAGGCCGACCGCGAAAGGTGGTAGCGCAGGAGCTGGAGGTGGAAGTTGTAAGCAATGAAAGGGGATATCAACGAGAGGAGACAGCCGCGGGGTCGGCCTCGGAGGAGACACGACTAATGCAGGAAGAGATCGCGAGGTTGAGAGAGGAGAATGATGCACTAAGAAAAGAAAGAGAAATGGCGGAGGAGGAAGGGAGAGCGGAAGCGAGTGAGGAGTCTGACATGAAGAAGAGGGTCCAGACCTCGTCGAGAACCTAGTAGCAGGTCTTACAATGGAGCAAGTCCAGGAAATGATAAGCAACGACTGGGAGGCGAACCTTCAATAGGCAAAGACCCAAATGGGTGCGGCTAGTCAGGTGGTGGCTAGTCTGAACCGCAATCCGCTGGCGGATGTGATATGGGCTTCGGAGGTGCCGAAATGGTTCAATCAGCCAAGGTTTGAAAGGTACGACGGTAAGGGAGACCCAGCAAATCACATTCATCATTTTAGGCAACAAATGCCTCTCTGGCAAGAAGCATGGTATAGTGGGTTGCGATGCATAATGTTCTCAGCTAGCCTTAAAGGGGGAGCATCGGACTGGTATTATCGGTTGCCTTCGAGGAGTATAGCTAATTTCCAAGAGTTGGAGCAGGCGTTTATAGATCACTTTATACATCAAAAGAGGCGGGTTGTACGTGGACATCGCGACCTTGTTCAATGTTAGGCAAAGGTCCGCGGAATCGGTAAGGGATTATCTTTGTCGATTTAAGGCCGAGACATGGAAGGTGGAGAACTTGGATGAAAGGGCGGCAGTGATAGCATTCGAAAGAGGTCTGCGGCCAGGAACGGTGGTCCATCAGTCTGTGGCAAATAATGAGATCGCGACCTTGCACGAGTTGTATTTGCGGGTAGAAAAATACATAAGATACGAGGACACAATGCAAAAGGATTCTAAAAGGTCAGCGAAAGCAGTGTCATCTGTGGAAAAGGGAGGGGATCGCAGAAAGACGGAGTCGTCGGATAGAGGCAATGGAGGGTATCACGGATATTCATCGCATCCTAAAAGGAGTAGAGAGGTAGCGCGAAGGGAACAAAGGGAAAGGAAGCCATACTACGAGTTTGAACATACACCTTTGAACATGCCGTTGAGTGAGATATTGTCGTTGATCAAGAATGCTCAAGGATACGAGGGACCGCGAAGTACGCCGGTCGAGATGCTGAACAAGTCGTGGTGGTACGCAATCATGAGACTAATGATTGTTATGCGCTGAAATGGTTGATTCAGAGGTTGATAGAAAAGGGAATGATGAGAGAATTTATTGTGGGGGCCCCGAATGAGGAGTAGGTGCCAGCTCAAGGGAGAATATTAGGAACTATTAATGTTATTTTCAGTGGAGAAGTTCTGAGTCATAACGCTCATAGAGACAAGGTAAGAAGAATTGCAAGTATACAGCAGATAAATGAGGCAACCAGAGGGCTCGCGATCCAATTCACGGCCGACGGATGGAGGAGATATGATTGTATTCTCCAGCACGGACCTTCGAGCTGTCGATACTCCCCATGAGGATGCTTTGGTCATTATTATGGCGATGGGCAATTACATGGTAAAAAAGGTGTTGATTGATTGCAGCAGTGCAGTGGACTTGCTGTTCAGGGGAGCTTTGGATGAAATGAGGATTGACTCGGGGCAACTTAGGCCACCGCGGTCCAACTTGTATGGATTAATGGGAGTGTCACGAAGCCTATGGGAGAGCTTTTGCTACCCGTGACGACAAGGCCTGTGACGGTTTTCACTCGATTCATGGTGGTAGATTCCAACTCCCAATACAATGCGATTCTGGGAAGGAGGTGGATCCACAAAATGAAAGCGGTGCCATCAACCTATTATTAGGTAATTTGATTCCCCACTTCAACGGGAATGTATGAAGTCTGCGGTGATCAGGTGGAAGCTAAGAATAGTCATCAAGATACGGTTAAGAGGATGGTCTGTGGCCCGGGAGGAGAATCATCTAACCCCAGGAAGAGGCAGACATAGCAATTACAGTGCGCCGCCGTGGAAGGGGAGGCGGAGGTAGTAATGGGACCGAAGACTCTAGACGAGGTCAAGGTAGTGAATTTAGGGGTAGGAGAAGAAGAGAAATTTACATCAGTAAGGTCCAATTTGCTGGAGGAGTGGAAGAGTAAGTTGATACAGTGTTTGCCAAAGAATAGTGATGTTTTTGCATGGGGAATAGAGGATATCACAGGGTTGGACCCCGGTTCGCATGCCACCATTTGCATATGAGGGAGGATGCAAAACCAGTGAGACAGAAGATGGGGAGTGTGAGGCCGAAGTACGCGGATGGGATTCGAGAGGAGGTTGCCAGGTTGAAAGGAGCGGGAATCATCAGAGAGGTGGAGTTCACAAACTGATTGTCTAATATCATTGCGGTACCAAAGAAGAATGGCAAGGTTCAAATGTGTGTTGATTTTACAGATGTCAACTTGGAGTGTCCTAAAGACAGTTATCCTATGCCGCGAGTAGATGAGCTAGTGGATAGGACCACGGGATTCAAAATATTTTCATTTATGGATGCCTCTATGTGATACAATCAAGTCACGATGTATGGGCTGGACCAGGAAAAGACGTCTTTCGTGGTGGAGGGGGGATACCTACTGCTATACGAGGATGCCATTTGGGTTAAAGAACGCCGGGGCTATACCTTCCAGCGGTTGGGGGAGAAAATGTTCGAGAACAAAATTCGAAAGGGAATCGAGATATACATAGATGACATGGTGGAAAAGAGTATGTCAGAGGAAGAGCACTGTATCGGCCAAATTCATGACTATCAGGATGACACGTCTCATGGACGGAGGTAACATAAGGCACAAGGGAGAGAGAGCATAGGATCTAGTCCGCGAAACATTAAAGGGACGTGGACTCCAGAGAGACATAGTGGCAAGGAGGGGTTCAGTGACTCAAGAAGATGCAAGATAGTGAAACCGGGGTCAGATGTACAATATCCAGTCCGCGATAAGTAATGCGAGAGGTGGACAGTTAGAGAAAAGAAGGAGATGAGGATAAGAGGGGCGGTTACGAGAGAGAGAAGAGAAGGAGAGATGGGAAGAGAGAGAGGAGGGAAAGAGGAGAGAACTACGGCGGCACAGCTTGATCCCCCGGAGAGTCAGGGGTACGTAGGCAGCCCTAAACGGGTTCAGCTGAAATGTTCACAAGAGAGAGAGTCTCATCTTCGAGAAGAGAGAGAGGAGATTGGAGGTGTGAGGTTAAAAGGTACGAATAGGGTTCACACAATGGCGCCGTCTGTGGGGAACGATTATGATCTTTCCTTCACATTCTGAGATGAACGAAAAAAGAGACCAGCTACAAAGAGAGCTATTTTTCCTATTCCGCTCAAGATCCCATTCCTCAAACTTCGGTAACACAGAAACAGACCTTTTTATCTTTTGTTCTTCCTCTCCTCGACTCACTCACTAAAACAGAGAGACGAGTGTGACAGCTCACTCCTAATGACTGCAAAACTTCTTCTTCTTCTTAACTCAGTTATGTTTAATTTCACTGTGTTTTGTTTGATATGTTTGGAAACAAAAATGAGATTTTTTCTGTTTGTGGAGTGAATCGAAATATTCGAAAGACGGAATTTGTTTGACTTTTGGTGGGAATGTTTACTTACGGCCGACAGCTATGTTACGGAGGAGTTAAGGGTGGATAGTGAAAATTTGTTGGAAGAGTTTGATTATTCCTTCAGGGAGGCTCACAAGCAGAACCAGTGAGAAAGTAAACACAAAGTTTGATAGGAGGTTCAGTCTAAAAGAAAGCCATTCCATAGCTGATACACTGTGAAACCATGGTCTTGAGTGGTTATCGATGAGTCCCAAATTTGTATTGATGAACCGGCATTCATGATCAAAGGCTCGGATTGTAGCAGCTCCTGAAAGTGATTCTGCAAAGCGAGCAAGTTCTCTAGTAATGGGTGCATAATATCGCTGGTACCATACGCATACTGTAGTCACTGGAACAAAAATGGCGAATACTTGCCATGCACATTGAGACATGAGGAAGATGGTACCTAGAATTCGTATTATTGAGAAGGCACACCTACCTACTTTGTTAGCTATCTCCATGTCCATCACACTTTGGTCTGTAGATGTCCGATTTAAGATCCTTCTAGTTGGTGTTGAATCAGAGAAAGACATTGGAGCTCTGAGCACGCTGTGAAGCATTCTTGTGAAGAACTTTTGTGATGTCAGAATGCCAACTACTGCAATTAGTGTTGCACGCACGAGTACACAGAGTGAGCTGCCTACATAAAGTAGTATGTACACGAGGAAAAGGTAACTCATCCCCATTTCGGGCTCAGACTCTGGTGAAAGTGGAGAAGCCCATGCCATCCAATAATTGCTGCATATTTGTAACAATTGGAAGAGTGATTGTGCTAAGATAATGAAAGGGACCAGTAGTCCACCTCGCACTGCCGTCTGGAGAGAGATTATGTTTGGAGTCTTGTTTACTATTTAGAAGTTCTATATTAGTGGTGGTGTCTGTATCAGCTTCGCTGTCTGATATTGGTGTTTGCGAAATTCTACTTGTATTTTCAACTTTCTTCAAACTTTCCAGCATGTGCAACTCTTCCATTTTGCATCACCAGAATGAGGTCAGCTGCAGGAAGAAGCTCCACTTGATGTGTAACGTAAATGATGGTCTTGTTTCTGAGAATTCCCAGCAGGCATTCCTCAAATAGTTGGGTGCCTGTATGAGCATCAACCGCACTGAAAGGGTCATAAAGGAGATAAATATCAGCGTCCTGGTACACTGCGTGCGTGATTTCTGCTTATCTTTCCAAGAACAAGGGAAACCTTAAGAGAAGCTTTTACATGGTCATTCATGACCGTATCTTTCGGCCAGTTTTCATTCTTGCACATCTGGCAACGATTGTAGGAAGTAAAGCAGCAATTTCAGCTTCTTACTCAATTATCCACCAGTGTCGAGCACTTAGGTGGTGCTAAGATAGTTCATACATCGAGTCAGATACATGGACGAATGTACATATCTAAGGCGAACTGGATTATGATAGCATTCTGCCTTGCTGTTGTTATATGGAACCGATAGAGGTCAACTTGATTACCGCAATAATGTTGATAGTGTCTACCCTACTTTCAGAAATAAGCTTTACTCCAGCAAGAATTGATTGCTGAGTATGCATTGTTTCGAGGCAAAGGAACAAGGAGATCCAGAGTTTGAGACTAAGATTGACAGATTGGAGTGTCCGAATACGAATAGTAAGATAATTACAGGAGATATGCAGAGACACACTGCGGCAGGTAACTGGTTTATTTTACCATCATGTACATAATAGATAGACGAGTAGTGACTCGGCCGTCAGCCAGAGTTACACTGGGGGCAAGCAAGCCTTGTCCCCGTCTTTGGTAGAGATGTATATGGGGACAGATTGGGGTTGTCCCCAGACCTCGTGGTACTCCGCGAACCTAGTCGCTCTAGGAGGTCGCGGACCATGAATGAGAAACGTGGTTGTACACCGCAGGGTAAGACAGATTGTACACCGTTTGGAACATATGATTGCCGTTATCTTTGCATGCAAATATGTATGCTGAATTAATGTTCCTCGTTAAAACTCACGTATTATTTGTGCAATACTCGAACATGAAAGTTTCAGGTTACAGAGAAAGAGAAAGACTTGCTGTACCGTGGAACCGAGCGGAGTTTGAGCTGGTATTGGGAGATGGATCCATCTCACCTCATTTACTACCTTATTTGCCTACACTATATTGTCGTCAAAAACTTTACTGTCTCCATTAAATGTGTATTGCATGATATAACATTGAGTAAGACCAGAGTCGAGCCCCGTACTAGCTATACGGGGAACCTCAGAGTCTTTGTTTGGTTTTTCAATTAAAAGAGAGGAAGCTTGCTTTTACATATTGCTAAGTGAGTCGAGGAATGATCACTACACCATAACAGGCTATTTGCAACGGCAAAAAAGCGTTGCTAATAATTTTCGCAACGCTTTTTAAGCGTTGCAAATATGGCGTCGGTAAAGTGTTGGAAATATTTGCAACGCTTAAAAAAGCGTTACAAACAGAAATTTCAACGCTTAAAAGCGTTACAAAGCGAACTTTCCAACGCTTATTATAACTATTGCGTATACATATTTAAAACCTTTGCAACGCTTTTTAAGCGTTGGTAATTTGTTAAAATTTTTACCAACGGTTTTTAACCGTTGCAAAGTTGTTAGTTAATTTAAAAAAAAATAATTTAAAATTCGTTTGTAACGGTTATAAACCGTTGCTGATGGGTTGCTAATAAAAAAAAAAATAATTTCTCATATTTTGTAGCGAGACCAGCTAAACCAATTTGGTGGTATAACTAAGACTTTTATGACCGACACAATAACACAATGACAGCTAAGGTAAAACAACAAATGAAAACCCCCCCACTTGCTCTCAGTAAAAAAATAGTAATCTGAAACACAAAAAAACCCTACCCACTAGTGCCAAATCAGGAACAAAAATATATTATCGAGTTTAACCATAATCCCCTTGCTTTCCACATTGGTGTAAGCACAAAAAAAAAAAACTAGTCCTTAAATACACCATTCAATTCCTATCTCTTACAATGTTACAACCTCTCCAAACCCAACCACATTTACAACATTTCAATCTAACATGACAAAACTGCATTTAGAACACAAAACACAACAAAATAAACAAAGAGGGCTTTCAGTTCATTCTAACAATGCATCCACCGGCCCTTCTTATAATGTGACAGACAGCAAAACCAAAATTACCCCAAGCCATTGAGTCCCTTGGATTCTCAGTGCTCAGTTCACCATTTTGATGTGCAAACTTACTAAGCAATGAAGTAATGAAATCGGATGGAGTAATTCCATCACTGTTTTGTGATTTGACAGAAGCTACAATGGTGTTGGCAATATCTAACAAAGCTTCGGCATCTGCAACTTGTTCCCCTCGATTACGAATCAACCCAAAAAGCAAAGAGAGAACATATAAGTGGAAGAAAAAAAGCGGTGTTTTCTCCATATTATATTCATAAGCAATATCGAGAGTGTGGTCATACATACCAAAACATCATAGTGTTTTACTAAGCTTAATAAAGTCCTACTTACGTTGTACTTCAAGACAAGCGGTGCCGGGGAGCATTGTAACAATAAAATCAAGTATGCTAGGTACATCAAAATCAGTAACTAATTCAATGATACATTTTTGTTTTATATTGCAAGCTAGCCACTGAAATCAAACTAGAGAAGCTATCATGCCCAAATGTAGACATAATAATAAAAACAAGAGGGGGAAAAGTACCTTTGACTATGTAGGCTTTCGACTTGGTCGATAACAGATTTGAATTTATCACCCTCAGCAGAAATATTCTCTCTCTCATCTGAAAAAATGGTGAAATACACAAAATTAAACACCCTTAATATAATATAATATGTAAAAAATATATATATAAAAAAAGATTAACACATATAATAAGGTACCTACGAAGTACGAACCAAACTCAGTCATCAGGCAATTGAAAATGACTAATCTTGGTGATCCTTACAAGTTACAATGCAAGTAAAAGACTTTTCAAGTTTTTAGTGAGACGCTGGTTCCTTCTCTAGTTGGAAATATAACAATTCACTCGCCATAAATCAACAATCAGAAACCCGATTGTAAACTATAGATATAATTATAAAAAAACACCTAATTTGTGACACTCTAATCATAGATTACAAAGAGACTAGAAAAGCAAGAACCCAAATAACCTGAGATGGTCAAGTAGATGAATAACATAGAAAATTTTATATCGTTAGGCATACTTGCCTTTGGTAAACTCTCACGCATTTCGTCAATCAACCACCTACAATATTAAGTTAAGAGCAGTTAAATCCTAATATTTAGAGGCCAGAAAAATAGAAAATAAACATAAAGATGATGTATAGATGTCTTTATTAGTCATCCGTATGCTCAAAATCCATTTTAAGACCTGCATATTTGAAGCAAACAGAAGAAGCTAGTACCTATAATCAAATGATGGAAATAGCCGATGTAAGGTATTCACTATGAATTCCACAGTTGCATAATCAATCGAACTTTTCCAGTTATTTTGTGGTTCAATAGCTTTACGGTACCAGGACATAGTTCCTTCAATTTATCTCCTTTTCCTTCAAACTCATAAAGCTTTGAGCTCCTATAAGTCAATGACCAAAAAGACATGCATAAGATAGAATGTACTGAAAATCATCTAAATTTTAAAGTCAAGGAATTAAACAAGGTGATCATAGCTTAGCTTACATTTGGAGAAGCACATCTTCATCTTCTTCACAAGTTATTATACGTTCTACTTCAGCTCCTGCATTTTCAACCCTACTATCCAAAAGCTTCGTTGTTCTTTCCAAATGTATGGCAAAGATCATTGCCATCCCCGTCCTCAATGTCTGTTGACTCGTTAAATGTTTGCATAAAGGTATCTCGATCTGAAAGAAAATGCTGGTGTTAGTATCGATAAGAAGGTAAGACTAAAAGTTTGATACGAAGAACTAGGTTTTGTGAAATTCAAAACGACTTATGATAGAACCTGTAATTTCACCAAAGATCAATAAGAAGGTAAGACTAAAAGTTTGATAGGAGCTTGATCATAACCAGAAAATTGTCATGGAGGAGTCAACTTCAATGACTATAGAGTTCCTTTGTGCCCGGTCTTGTCGAAAAGATCCATCTCGAACTGCAAGACGAGTGATGAATTAGCTAAAAGGGTAGTGGAACGAATAACATAGGTATCTCAACAAAGAAAGAAAGCCGAGAAGGCTACTGCTGAGGTGTTGGCAATTTTGGAGAGCAATGGGATAAGTGACATATCCGAGGTAAATGCTCAAAGGGAATGGGAAGATAAGTTCAGAGGAATAATTGCTATACTCCGAGTCCCGTGAACATGGAAACCAAATGGATATTACGGAAGAACGAGATGAGACCGGGGCTGAAACTTCAGATGCCATCGATACCATTCCTTCCCTTAATCAAGTAGGTAAGTCAGGGGTTGGAAGAGGATTGCAAGAACAAAGACGAATGAGCAAATCTTTTTCTAATAAGCAATAGAATTTTCTAATCGGGACAACAGATTTTTGCAGAACAGCGACATCATTTCAACAATCAATCAACCACGAAGAGTTCTCCTGAATTTTCATTCCCATGCCAAGAAAATCTACAAGCTATAGGACAAATGAAAAAAGGAAGACATGGTCAGAGAACAGTTCAGCATCGTATGGATCCTCTGAGAATAAGGCAACACCGTTTGCTTCGTCAGAAAACTATGTCATAAATTGTCAATAGGATATCAAAAGGCAAAGCTGACTGTTCCTGCAACACATCCAAACCGAACCCGCAATTGCACTAGTTTAGATAATGAGCTGATAAGATTGCGAATTCTTGAGACAAAAAACTGTATATAAGAAGTCTAGGTAAACAATAGTATCATCAATATTTGACATTTAAGAGTTTCAATGAACATAGTCATAGTCAGACAATCAGTATTTTTCCCATCAAATGCTTACATGAGATGTCGAGGAGTGTATCTTAACATGTTCAAATAACATCCTACGCAAACCACGCCGGATTTGTTTTTCGCCAATATACCTAAGTAGTCTAAGTTGTGGACAAAACTTGGCCACCTCGACACCCAACCATCAATCACACTCGAGAGGAGGACACATCCATGGTAAACATGGCCATTGCTTCTAGTACAAGAAATCAAGGTGAGATATCCATCAATCATGTTATCTTATCTTTCACGCACAACAACGTTTGTAAATTTATTTCATGCATACAACAACTTTTAATCGGTTCCCAATTCTTAGACATAAACCTCATTGATATATATATATATATATATATATATATATATATATATATATATATATATATATATATATATATATATATATAATTTCTATTTTCTTTTTCCTTTTTGGATAAGATCCATTTGAAATGGATCAAACCGGGCCTGCCTCATTTCCTTTCACTCTCCAGTATCTCATAAAAACAGTCACTTGTCAACTCTGATCCATTTTCTAAGGACAACTTGGGAAGTTGTTCTTTTTTTGATTTGCTTGTTATATTTTGATTGGTTTTGAAATACCTGTGAGCTTGAAAATAAAGATAACTCAATATAGTTTGTGTGATTAGAAGGCTTGGCCTGTTGTTATTTTCTTGATTTGCTTGTGATTTTGTGTGGGATCAAAAGCTTTGTATTCTTGTGCCCTTTTTGAAAGCGATTGGTGAAGTATTTTGAGCCCTGAATACAACTTGGAAGGACAGAGGCAGAGAGAGAGAGAGGGAGAGAAATTTTCTTAAAAACCTCAGCCCAAGCTCTTTCTTAAAAACCTCACATACTTGCTCATATGTAGAAACATTGTTTTACACATGTAGAAACATGTGTGTATGCTGAACGTGTACATTGTTCTAGGTATGCGGATGGGGACTTGCTATCAGCTGAAGATGAGAAAGTTGTGGTAGAGAAACTTCTTGCTTATCATCCACATTCCCAAGATAAACTTGGTTCTGGTCTCGATTCCATTATGGTGAGTTGCAACTCAATTCTTTCGTTTTATTTCCCTATCACCAACCTAATAGTTATTAATAGTAAGACGCATAGCTCAAAACTCATGTTGGTACACAATATTTGATGGGGCTGTTTTGTTCACAACACATTACATCTCAAATAAATAAAATACACTTCTAGACTCTAGTGGTTTTCAGCCTTTACAATAACTAATACATAAATTATTTGATTTTGCATCAAAGAAAGAAGGGTCTATATATGTATATATAAATAAACATTTCCAACTAAAGTTGCAACATAATCCCAATTCTTCCAGGTCAATCACCTAATACATTTTTTTTTATTAAAATAAAAATCATCATAGAACTCTTAAACAAAGATGTTAACACGACTTTATTAGCATTTAGCAATAGGAATATCCAAGCATTAACATGAAATTCAAAGATACTAAAAACAATCAACTCACTTGAACTTGAAGCTGAAGCTGCTTTAGATACTCAATAGCTTCATCCAGCATAGACGCCTTATCAGTCTACCAAAACCAAAACATCAAAATCGAAAATTCTACCAACAAACCAAAACGCGTAAAAGATGGTGTTACCTTGTTAGAATTAGGAATTAAATTCTGCAAAGCTTTCATTTTCTCATTAATCCTACTTCTCCTCCTCTGTCACAAACCAAACAAAAAACCCATCCAATCCAAATCATCACCACTAATTTCATAAAACATAACTAACAATCATTAGCCATTAATCATTACCTTCTCTGACAAATTATGAACTTCAGCTGCTCTACTTCTTTGGTACAACACCACTGATCTTGACGAATAATTACAATTCTTGATCTGATCTTAGGAGCCATGGAATACAGAAAATTTTATCCACCTACAGCCCCATACTGCTACATGCATAGGGAAGTTTAGAAAACCTTAAAACACTTCAACTATAAACTTAATTTTTTCATCTCATAAATATAATGCTCCCTATGAAAGCCATTTGGATCTTCATCCGGACTCACAAACATTATACACACTTAAAGATTCTCCATAACGAATGATGCATTGAATAAGATAATCCCCTCTAATCTCAAACAACCCCTAAGTAGAACAAAAGTATAAGCTATACCTGTAAGTGAAGAGTGTAGGCAAAGGACATTGTTTAATAATAGTTTCAAGATGATGACTAGGATTAAAATCTTTTAAATAGTCCAATCTAATTTCCACAACATCAGCTCCACACTCTTTCGCTTTTCCCATGTCAACTAACATTTTTGAAACCGAATCTCCCATTATTGGTGCACATATTAATGTTGAATTATTATTCTTATTACTACTACTTGTTTGAGCAGTATCCGGTGACGTTAACTACAAAATCCAAAATATAAATAGTAAAAAGATGGAAAAATTCCTTGGATCTAAGAATACAGACCTTTTAAAGTAATCAAGTGCAGTGGTGACATTGATCGTTTACAATCTCATTCCTTTTGCAACTGCAGAGTACATTCAAGACAACCTGAAGCTCTTGTTAACAAGTCTTTCCATTCCACACCTGAAAATTTTCTGACACACCTGAACATCTTAGAGGAACTGGGCTTATGAATTCAGTTTCACTTTCTTATTGTTTTACTTGTGCATGTATATAAAGTTTACATGTCTTCTTGACTTGTTTCTACACCATGAACTCTAGTCGTATGGGGTGTGTGGGGGTAGAATTTATCAACTTGATAGTGTTGGGTAGAAAATGTGTTCAAGTACTAAAATGTCGCAACTACCAAGTACCTACTGAAATGTATTCTTACCTAGGGGGGGGGGGGGGGGAAGAAATTTGAAATTTGAACTTAAAACAGTGGGTTTAGTGGATGGAGCAAATCCAGTCAACTATTATTAACCTTCTTAAAATAGAACAAGATTCCAACTAATTATTAATGCTTCATTCTATCCACAAATGCAATCAAATCAAACAGAATGACAATATGACATAATAAATTCCAAGACAAGTACTAAAAGAAGACATCTTGATTTGATTAGTGAAGTCTAATAGACAAATTAAGTTAAAAAAACAAATGCCCAACGACAAATCCTACAGAAAGGAAGAAGAAGAAGAAGCCTTGTTGCCATATTTTACAAACACATTACCTCAAACTGCAAGAAATGGATTGTGTCAAAACGGACTTCCAAACTCCTTGTTTTCTTCTTCTTCTTCTTCTTCTTCTTCTTTCTTTTTCTTTCTTTGATTGACTGTTTACTGAATCTGAAAATTAGGTTTTGAGGAGTGCGAAAATAATGCGACGGTGAGAGAGAAAGAGGAGAGAAAAAAAAAAGTCGTGTTTTATATTTCGATTTTTTTCGTTTCGCGAAATTTTTAAGTTTGTAACACTTCTCCAACGCTTTTTAAGTCTTAGCAATTAATTCCGGAAATTCACCCAAATAAAGCAACGCTTTACAACATTGCTAACGTTGGAAACTTACTAACGCTAAATAAGCGTTGCAAATAAAAAAAGGTGCGTGTTGCAAATATCCTATTATGGTGTAGTGGATAGTTTGGGTTGAATGTTATATCAATGAAATAGAGAGCATACTTCTTCCAGTTGTTTCATGAGTATTGGGATATGAACGAAAATAACTTGGGGGCAAATTGAGCTGCCCCATCAGGCTTCACAGTTGACCAAAGACAGCGGGGGAGATGAGCCCTTCGCGGACTAGATGTCCAAATTAAACTTGGGGGCAAACTGAACTGCCCCCATCAAGCTTCACAAACACCAAAGACAGCGGGGGGATGAGCCCTTCGTGGACCGCAGTGTCCGAATCAAGCTTGGGGCAAAATGAGTTGCCTATAAGCCAGAGAGCGGGGATGAGCCCTTCGTGGACCGCAGTGTCTGAATCAAGCTTGGGGCAAAATGAGCAGCTATAAGCCCGCAGAGCGGGGATGAGCCCTTCATGGACTGCAGTGTCGAATCAAGCTTGGGGCAAAATGAGCTGCCTATAAGCCAGAGAGCGGGGGGATAAGCCCTTCGTGGACCGCAGTGTCTGAATCAAGCTTGGGGCAAAATGAGCTGCCTATAAGCCAGAGAGCGGGGGGATGAGCCTTTCGTGGACTGCAGTGTCCGAATCAAGCTTGGGGAAAAATGAGCTACCTATAAGCCAGAGAGCGGGGGGGATGAGCCCTTCGTGGTCCGTAGGTGTCGAATCAAGCTTGGGGCAAAATGAACTGCCTCTAAGCCAAAGAGGTGGGGGGGAAGCCCCTTCACGAACATGATATGGAGTGTTACAGAAATAGCTGTGGAGAATGGGATGAGACCCTTATGGAGATCTTGGTTATTCGAATAAGAGCGAAGGGTTGAGACCCTTCGGATATATATGTTGAGCTCTACAAAAGAAAATGGAGGGATGAGGCCCTTTGAGGGCGTGATATCGAGTTCCATGAGTAAGTCACGATGGGTTGAGACTTTTCGTGGACAATAGGTGAGTTGGAAGAGTGAGAGCGGGGATCGACCGCCTTCGCGGATATTCTAATGAGTTCTATGTAGAACCGATTGATTGAGACACTTTGCAGAGATGATGATTTATTGTGAAGAGTGAGGGCCAAGGGGAAAAACCCATCGCGAACTAGAGTAAGGAATCGCGAATCAAGTAAGTAGAGGATATCTCGGACCCCTGAACAGAGTTCGTCGCGTGGTTCCGGGGGCCGAGAGGGGGCATCTGTATCGGCCAAATTCATGACTATCAGGATGACACGTCTCATGGACGGAGGTAACATAAGGCACAAGGGAGAGAGAGCATAGGATCCAGTCCGCGAAACATTAAAGGGACGTGGACTCCAGAGAGACATAGTGGCAAGGAGGGGTTCAGTGACTCAAGAAGATGCAAGATAGTGAAACCGGGGTCAGGTGTACAATATCCAGTCCGCGATAAGTAATGTGAGAGGTGGACAATTAGAGAAAAGAAGGAGATGAGGATAAGAGGGGCGGTTACGAGAGAGAGAGAAGAGAAGGAGAGATGGGAAGAGAGAGAGGAGGGAAGGAGGAGAGAACTACGGCGGCACAGCTTGATCCCCCGGAGAGTCGGGGGTACGTAGGCAGCCCTAAACGGGTTCAGCTGAAAGGTTCACAAGAGAGAGAGTCTCATCTTCGAGAAGAGATAGAGGAGATTGGAGGTGTGAGGTTAAAAGGTACGAACAGGGTTCACACAAGCATGATAACCCATAAAAATAGTAAAACACTAATATTAATGTCAACAACACTAATATGTAATATTACTATTTTTATGTTTAAATCAATTCTTCTTACTCTCAAAACATAATCATGCAATACAAGGAGTAAGGATTCGTTCCACTCTTAACTCTCAAGACTTAAACAAATTCAATTGAACAAACACAAAGAACAATGGTGAGAGTAATGATTTGAATAAGAAATTAAATTTATAAATCTAATAGAACAATAAGAACAAGACATGATTGAATGAATAACAACTACTTATTAATCTAATGAACAATAAGAACAATGATTCAAAATGAATTTAAAACAACTAAATATAACTAAGAATTGAATCAATAATCTAAATTGAAATGAAGAACTAATCCTTTATTCTAAAAACTAAATATGATTCTAAACTAACTAATTGAATGTAAAAAAACTAGATCTAGATCTAAAAAACTATTCTCTAATGGCTACCTTCTAACCTAACTAAGTATGACTTAAGAGCTAAGTCTTTCTTTTTTAAAGGAGGAGACCAGATCCACATTTTCGTGCATGGGCTGAGGAGCCATGTTTTGGGCCTGAAAATCGAGCCCAAACCCCAATTTCTTCAGTCCACAAAGCCCGTTTTAGCTGACTTTGACTTCAACAGACTTTTCATCCACTTCTGCTCCTCTGATTAGGTCATGGCTTAGACCATTGGAAAGCTCTTTCCGTGCCGGTCGTTTTGACATAAGGTAGGCCCAATTCTGAGGCTTGAGTCCAAAAACATGGTCTTCAAAAGTTCTACTGATTTGTGCACTGTTTCTGCTCGTGTTGACTTTTCAGCTTTTGACTGGGCTTTACAAAGGCTTTGTTTCCTTGAATCTTGGCCTTTAACCACATAATTTCTTAGCAACCAACCCTTGCTCCTTTATCTCACCAAAGTGGCACATTTCTGCACATAATTGAGTTCAATGCCTGAAATACATAAAAACACGTAATCAACATTAACTCTTATTTATTACTCGCATAATTAGTCTAAAAGTATGATTGTTAAGGGGTTAAAACTACAGTTTTGGGCTCTTATCAAACCACCCCCAAACAACATTTTGCTTGTCTTCAAGCAAATATGAGAAATTAGAATAAGTCACAAAAAATGGAGTTCTAACTACTCTTGTTTCGCTGAGTGCGATTGCATTGACCATATCTAACAAGGCCTTAAACCACTAGGAATTCCCTAGTGGATGAGTTATAGCCTTGTGAGAGTTTTCCAGTGAAGGTACTCACAAACTTCATCTATACTACGACGACTAAGAAATAAAACTATTGTTTCCTTATTCATGCTCTAAATTAACTATACATCTCACTAGCAATGAATATAGATTAATCAAGTCGAAACCTAAGCTAATATATGCATAATAATCAATCATCTACAATAAACATATATTCAATGAGTAATACTATGAAATGCAATAGCAGGTCCGTTTATGAAACTCGGAATAGCGTTTTTAAGTAGGTCCTCACATAAATGTCAAGACAAAAACCACTCTGATTTTTCCGCTCAAGTTTCGCTACTCCAGTATGCAGTGGGCACACTTTACCTTATAATCTCAATGACACACAAGGAAGTCAGAGTCGATCAAACACATCTGCCACTTACTATCATACTAGCCTATTCTTAATTGAGCTAGAGGTCTTTATTAGGTGTTGCGGGGATTAGGAGATGGTTTAAGAAGGAAGGAAGTTGATATTCAGAAAGAACAAGTTTGAGATAATAGAGTCTTCGTATTATGTAACTAGAGAAGACTTTGTTCCTTACTTTCGCTTCTACACTTTGTTTCCATCCTTAGCCATATTTTTCTTTTTCTTTGGCTTTTGACTCTTTTGATTTTTTTTTCTTTTGGAGTTCTAACTCTTTATTTTCTTTTATTTGTTTTTTTTTGTTAATATTTGGATGGAAACTTTCTTTTCTTATTTGAAGTGACTGACAAATTCTTGATTTCAAAGGTTTTCTCTTTTCTATTCTTCATCTCTATTCTCAGACTCATTCAAAGAATGGGTAGGCTGATTTTTTCTTATTTTTATTTGTTTTTGTAACAGGTTAAAGGATTTGCAGTTTATGAAAGGCTAAGGAAAGGCTCAGAGGGGCGACTAGCGGAAAATAATTTCATAAAGGTTGAATTTCTGGCTATATCGATCCAAAGAGGGCCTAAATTCTCGCTTAGGATATGGTATAGTGCTCAAGCAAGTGGACGTGTGATTTCTCTATCCGGATTTTACTTCTCCCTTGTGTCATTTCTCAAATGTTTAGGCTTCATATAAGGCTTTTTAGGCTATATTCTCCACAGGATTTGTAGAATAAGTACTCTAGCCTAGGTTTCAGAAACTTACTGCCAAACCATCATAGATACTCATGTAATATTTTTATAGCTAGATGTAAAGATTATTACCTACATATTAACCTAAGTTTCTAAAAATTATTCTAATGCAAAAGCTACGTGAGACTTCTAGATTATTACGAGTATAGAGAAGGAAAACAATACCAATATTCCTAAGTGTATAGCATAAACTTTTTATTTTTATTTTTTTTATTTTTTATTTTTTTGAATTTATCAAATTTTTGAAATTTTAACTAGAACATAAGTGCATATTATACATATCTATATCCTAACAGATGCCTTAATTACACGTGTTTCTATGCCCCCAAACAAGTTGCATGCTTTGTCCTCAAAGTATTTTAAATAAAGAGGGTAGGAAAATACCATTGAAGCGCGTGAAATTCAAGAACATCTGCAAAACAAAGTTATAACATACTAATATAGGAAATAAAAACTAACGCAACTCTATAGGAGTTCCACCCGGTATGGGGTAGTAAGAAATTACTTGCTTGGGACATAAGCAGACACTAACTGAAACTAAAATGTACCTGCACTCTTGCTTACTCTTCCTCTTCCTCATCATCCGCTGTAAAGAGATGAGGTTCCTTCGCGTCCTGCCACGCCATGATAACTTGCCAAGCCTGTTGTCGTGTGTCATCTACTTGTGCTAACCTGTCGAGTGTTACTATGTCTGATGGGGTGTAAGGAGCAACCAAGTGAGGTTGCACCTGCCATCCCGGCCAAGTCATGACTCGGAAAGAGCGAACCACCTAATTGCTGGGTCTCATGACTTCGACCCTTTTCCAATCCGTGAATTGGGTACATAATTCAGGTAGGTAACTGAGCATGATGCGGCAAACTAAAACAGGCATAAGAAGATACTTATGCCTCACGCTTTGGGCTCTCTTTAGACTAGCAACTAATACTCGGGGAATGTCATATCGGCGACGTCCCTCAGCTAAAGCAAGGAAAACGTCACCAGCGGTACTATTTGCAAACGTAAACTGCCAATCCCCTAAAATATTCATCAGGATAAATAACATGGTGGTGACTACATTTAGGGACAGGTTACCAAGGGATATGTTGTAACGCCCTTGGTCCATTATACGAAATACCCCTCCCCCATAATACTCATGGAAGTATGTATAGTCATAGAGGTATGTATTATCGGTCATATATCCCCACGTGTGAATAGGATCACGTATTGGTATTCCCGAAACTAACGCTACGACATACTTATTGAATTCTAGTGGCGTGTCATCTACCGTGACGGAGAATTCTTGTTCTCCGTTTTGGTTACAATAGAACTTAACATTATTGTAAAAAAATTCAGTAAGCTTAGGGGAATACGAGTCGGCGACACTTACCAGTAGATGCCTCCAGCCTAACTGCAAGATCTTTTCGCAGAACCAATGTCCATAAGTCTCGCTTCCCAACAAGTGTTCGAAGGACTGCTCCGGTATCACTATAGGAGAAATCATCACAAAACTACTTGCGAGAACAGCTGCTACTATCTTGGAACAATCCTTGGAAAACTGGATTTTTTTTTTGGACCCCCCAGGGGTTAGGGCGCAGGTGCGCTCAAGCTATGCCTGGGTTGGGCGCAGGTGCGCTTTGATGTATTTCGAGTTCCAGGCACTTGAGCGTAGGTTGCGCTCACTTTTAGCCTGGGATGGGCGCGGGTTGCGTTCCGGATGAAAACTGGAATTCCAGTGTGTTGGGCGCAGGTGGCGCTCTGGTTGGCTGGATAGGGCGCAGGTCGCGCTCAGGATAGAATTTCTCTGATTGTGCTTAGGGCGCAGGTGCGCTCGAGGAGCTAATAGGCCGAAGTGCGAAGGAAAAATAAGGTAAAGGAGGAGTGAAACGTGAGATGTATTTGGGGTTGTGAGTGTAGAATGAATGCAGTTTTTATAGGTTTTAAATTGCTAAAACGAATCGGGAAGTTGCCAAAAAGCTTTAAGGCAATTGCCGGAAATAATAAAATTTTCAAAACCGAAAACGGAAACAACTCATATTCTTGATTCTAAAACAACCCTAATATCTTTTAAGCTGAATTTAGGATAGAATCTGCCTAACTCATCGAGATTTCATCCTATCACAATACCTATTCATGGCGATGTTTATATCGACAATATTCTCAACCCTCACTCCAAAACAACTTCTAAAATGGATGATCATATAGCGAATTATGCTCGGCTAAATAATACCACCCACAAACAAATCGGGAAGGTGGGATTAATGATAAAAACAATGCATAATTAGAAAATAGCCAACTTATATTTAAAATTGAATTCAAACAACAGAACACAACCAAATTCAAATTTGATTACTGAACTAATATTTTTACATTTGAACTAAATAAAAATAAATACAATAAAACAAATCAACTCATCAATCCCTAAACAACGCACTACTGGTAATGGAATCCGCATGAGAAGGAGATGGCTCTTGGGCTTCCGGGCGGCCGAGCCATCCATCCCGCTTGGCGGCGACGGCCTTCGTGCCTAACGATCGCTCCTCGCCAGAACCCCTTTTGGGGTGGAAAGCGTGCAAGCATGTCATCTTGGAACTGGTGCTGAGCTTCCATCTCATCCCTTGTCTGCTCCCACTGCTCATCCTCGCGCCGGGCACGAGTCTCAAAGTTATGATGCATGGCAGCCTGCCGAGTCCGGAGGTCTTCGCAAATAGTATTTAGGAAACACATGCCACAATGAATCACAGTCATGCGTTCTGCGTCCGTCCTACACCGCTCCAAGGCATCGGCATCAAAACATGCCGTGTCATCCTCATCCTCTGAGTCGGTCTCGTCAGCTACCCTCTCTTCAGGCAACCTCCAAACTCGTTGGATACACTCCATATAAATATGAGGATTTCGGTGCTCTTTCAGGCAAATCCTATCAGACCTCGGAGTCGCTCTCAGGGTCATCATGATTTTCGTAATCAAAATAGGGAGAGGTGCAATACTCTTCCCCACTCCCCTAATTATGTTTCTCAAAAACTCCACAATACAAAACTCATACTTCTCATCTTTGAGTATCCATAGCACGCGAAGAAGGCGCTTCGGACCTATGTCGCTGAATTTCTCCTTCCCTATTACATTCCTACCAATCTATCGAGCTATAGCCAGCTAGTTGGTTCCGAGAGACGCCAGCGAACCTGATCTGCGAGCTCATATTGTAGTTCCGCCGAAAACAATTCGCGTTCATCAAAGGTTCTACAACAGTAAACTGGGAATCCTGTAATGTGGGATCGAGATGGTGTCGAGGTGGAATGCCTAAAATCTCAGCCAACAACCCAGTAGTAATCTCTCTCCTCCTTTGAGCCACCTTAACGAAAATTTGATCCCCATCCAACTCCCTCGTCCTGTAAAACTCTCGGACCAAATCTTCGTGGTAAAAATCGTCTGTCGAGTACTACAACCCACTCCAGTCTCGCCTAACCATTTCACACCGTAAAAACGGTAGCGAAGTGGTCGGCAAAGATATCGATATCTCGGCAATATCGCCGTCTTTGAGACATTGGAGTTTTGATAAGTGTGTTGGTTGGAATAAGGTAGGGAGGCGTGTTTTAAAACACTCTAACTAAAAAAAATAATGGCAGGAGGCGCGGTGGTGGTGGGGCAGTTCGAGATTTTGAGATTCCGATGGTTTTTGGATGTTTAAATTGGTGGAAGTGGTGGTGTGTGTAGTTAGGAGAAGATTTGGGGTTGGTTTGAACTTTGGGCGTGGGTGTATATAGGTTTTCCCTTTATTTTTATTTTTATGTTAGGGTTGAAGCTTTGTTGTGTGTTAATGGCGGTTTGAAACAAAAAATGAAGAAGAAGAACGCGATGCGTTCTTGGGTTGAACTGTGGGTTTGGGCCTAAGCCCAATACGAATCAACAAAAAAAATCAATTTTTAGCGTAACTCCAAACTAAAATTGCTGCTTCGTTACCGGTCCAATTTTTGTGAATGAGATATGGAAATAATCAGGAGAGAATTTCCAATCCACTGATCCATAAAACACTCTATTCCGATCGTGGATGACATATGAGAAAATGGGAAACGCCTCAAAGTGCGTGCATGACGTAAGTTATGCGAACGAATGAAATCTAACTTAATAGAAAAAGTTAATCCGAACCGTAATACGATTAAACGGTCTAAACAACGCAACTGGAAAGGTGAACAATCCAGGATGGAAACGAACACCCCACCCCCAAACAAATTTTAGACACAGAGTTGAGAAAATTTGTTTTTAAAAGTGGGTCTTTTAAAGTCAGATTCCCGAGACTTCTTAACTTACTATGTTTGTGATTTTAACAAGTTTTTTTATTTTTTATTTTTTATGAATAAAATTTAATATAAGAAAAACAAGAACGCATTAAAAGCATAACTCACACCATAGAAGAACATGATTCGAAAACCGAGAAAACATGCAAGAGTGGAAAACGTGAATTATGTTAAACGTGGACTTAGGATCCGGTACTTATAGCCACACACTCCATAGGGAGGGCCCGATTACCTTAATGGTGTACTTACCAATATATGGAAATGAAAGGAAGCACAACAAGCAACAAAATGAGTTGTTTATAGTCAGATACTCGAGACTTGAACAATTAAAATTCTGCAGGTTCCATATATCAACAACCTAAAGAGTTGTGGGTCTTTCCATAAATAAATAACATGGAATGCATTCCCAAACAGAATTAAGCACCAAGATTTCCTACATCGTAACCTAGTAGAATAAAAGCGAAGTCTGATAGACCTCGAACATAACCGAGCATGCACCTTCTTTTTCATCTCTAAACGAGGGGTTGTCCAAGTGAATGAGTGTGAAACAATGGATGGTTGTGGATGATATGGTGGATAAGGATAAGTATTAGAAGGAAAGAATGGAAAGAATAAAAATGTTGGTTTAATTATTCATGGTGGGTAGGAAGTGTCTCAATCCTGAAAATGAAGGTGTCCAACCATTTCTTGTAATTATTTCCATATTTAGGATTTATTAAGCACATAAAAGTAATAAACCCTAGGTTCCGTAAAAGGTTAATGGGGTACATTGATGGAAGGTGAATGATGTGAGGTGGGTGAATGGTTATCAATAGGAGGGACTCTCGGGTGGCGAAGAAGAAGTTGCAAAAAGAGTTGAAGGAAATCTTCCTCAATTTCCTCAACGTCCACGGAGTCCTTATTAAAGTTGGAACTTCCAAAGGAAAGGAATTTGTGCATCCGAATTTGGAAACTTGATTTTAAAATAATCATGAGCTAAACTTTCGATCATGCTAATCTTTCTATCGATATTGATATCGAACTTGTGTGATCTGTTTAAATACATTGACCTCAAAAGATGGCCAAAAGATAATGACATCGAACCATCGCGACAATTTATAAGAGTTGGCGGTTATAGAAGGGGCGCCTTTAAAATGATAGGGACGAGTCATTAGCGACTTATTTCAGACGAGGATAACAAAATCCAGCGGGATAGTTGAAATCTTGAACCTTAACCAACCACTACACCCTTAGGATACTTGATGACTTCATCGCTAATTGCAACGTCATAGTTGTAGGTTGTATTTCTTGTAGACCTATTTATTTATATAAATAATAAAGGAGTAAGTTAACACTCGCCCCCATGTATGGGCGGTTTAGCCCCGCCCTTTTAAAAGCCCTTTAGATATTAAAGTAGGGGTCGGCCCCCTAAAGTCAAAGATAGTCACAAGTCTAAATCTCAAGCAACCCTACCCTAAGCCCTCTTTAAAGGCTTTAGGGTTTTTAGTAGGCCTATATATTTTCTTTGTTTTACAAATGTCATTTTTCAGACAAAGGTTGTTTTTTTGGTTTCTATGTTACAAATGTCTGTTATGTATTTTGTTTTAATGGTGTGGACGGAAACCTTTAGTTCTAGACTTGGCTTGGATGTGAATAAAAATATAATTTATAAGAAGTAAGTGGGAAAATAAATTGAGAATAATAAGTTCTAGACTTTGATTTGATGATCAAAGGAATAAAGTCTTATTTTTTTATTAGGCTAGTGTTCATTATTCTTCATGGCTGCTAGATAGGTTGATAAGTTTTTGTTATATAAGACAAGTTATTGGAAGTACCTTTGGGTGTAAATGATAAATTACAAAGGACAATGTTATTTTAATTTAAAATATTTAACAAAGAGTTGGACAATTATGGTACTTATATTTATAGTGAAAATGTAAAACTATAACTAGGGCTTGGTTAGGGCTGAATTAGGGTCGGGCCTATGTTTTAGAACCTTAGCCCTAGCCTTGCCCTAGAAGGCCTTAGGGTCGGGTCGGCCCTGCCCTAAACTCTGTGAGGCTTTAGTTGTGAGGGCTTTATAGGGCTTAGGGTCGGGTCGGTCAGGGCCGGGTTAAGGTCGTTAGGGCCAAATTCCCACTCCTACTCCCAGGTCTAATAAAGCAGTGGTCGTGTGAGTATCTCCTAAGGTGCATTGTACAGTAGGACGACCAGGGTCCTTGTACTTCACTATTCCATTATGTTTTGATAAAGTTGGAACCTGTTAAGTGAGAAAGGCGTCTTTTGGAATATTTGTCCTACACCTAGTAGTGCATAACTCCTTAAGAAACTTAGCGTGGTGAGGTAATTTTTTAATTGCGTCGAGAAAGGGTAGGTTTATCGTTAGATTTTTGAAAACTTCCCTAATCTCGTCAAAGTTTGTATCTCTTTTTAACATTGCTAATTTCTGGGAAAACGGTGGTTCCTTACTTTGTTTAGCGTATGGTTCAACTAGATATCTAACCTTTGCTTTTTGTTTCTTAAGTTGTGGTTTAACTAGTACCTCTACAGGGGTAGGATCTTCAGTTTCTGTTTCCGTATCTAGTATAATATCTGGTGTAGGAACTGCTTGTGGGGTAACTATAGACATCGTTACTTTGTTATCCAACACTCTGCCTGAACGGAGAGTGGTGATGGAATTTATCTCTCATACGTTTTTATTTTCGTTACTAGTATTACCGTTTACTTCAAAGGCTATGTTTGGTGTTTTAGGATTAGGTATCGCTTGTCCTGGAAACACACCTTTGGGTTGTACCATCTCTTGAGCTAACTGATGTAAGGAAAGTTGGATGGCTTGTAAAATCTGTTGTTGAGTTTGCATAAAGGTATCAAAGCGATCTGGTTGTGCAGTGGTATTTATTACAGGTTGTGTGACAGGAACTATGTCATGTTGATTATTTATGGGTGGGTTGTGATAGTTATTATTATTAACAGGAACGATACCTCAATTTGCATTATAATTATAATTATAATTATTATAAATACCTTGACCTTGTCCTTGTCGTGGTTGAGCTTGATTGTTATAATTATAATTTCCCTGACCTTGTCCTTGTCTTGGTGGACCTTGGTTGTAATTGTTTGTTGGCCTATCATTTGGGTTAAACAACCTTGGAGGTTGTTGATTATTTCGCCAACCGAAATTGGGGTTTTTTCGCCAAGCTGCATTAGGTTCGCTATTAATGGAACAAATATTATCTTGTTGTGATTGTTGTTGTTCATATGCGAACGGATAATAGGAGTTGGGATGCTCTGGACTCAAACAGAAATTACATGGATTGGAGTTGACATTCATGACGGGGATAGGCGTTTGTTGGACAAAAATAGCCTCTACCTTTTTAGCTAGAGATTCTATTAAATTTTTAAGTTCCGGATCGGGTTTCATCTCAAACATACCGGCGGCTTTACCCCCCCCGCCTCTGATGCTCCTTTACTTAAGAAACTACCCCCATTCATTATGTCAAGGACTTCTTTATGGTGGTGTAGAAGTCATTTGAAAAAGGCATGAACTAACATGTCTTTCGCTAGGTTATGGTGTGGACACTCTATAAGTAAGTCGGTGAAACGATTCCAAGCCTCTGAAAATGATTCATGAGGATTCTGTCGAAAGAAATGAATCTTGGAAAACATTTCATCGGTCTTCAGTGGTGGGTAAAAATGTTCCATAAATAGTTGAACAAGTTTAGCCCACGAGTCCACGAAATTAAACAGCGGCGAGTTAACCAAGACGCCGCCTTATCGGCTAAAGTGAAGGGAAATACCCTCAGTTTAATTTGTTCAGCACCAACCGAAGGATGGTGGAAGGTAGTAAGGACTTGGTTAATCCTACGTATGTGCTGATAAGGTTTTTCATGGTCTAACCCATGAAAAATGGGTAACAAATTAAATATATTCGGGGGGATTCGGAAATCCCCCACTGGGTCTGATAGAACGATGCAAGATTTAGGGCTATCGCTCAAGGTTTTATAAAAGTCTGAGAGAGGAGACTCTCTTTCTTCAGCCATAATCTCAGGTGTGGTGTGTGGTGTGCTAGCTAGAGGTAAAGTGAGTGGTATACTAGAAAGGCGTGTTTGTTGACGTTGTCGGTTAATTACGTTAGGCGTTTTCTTCGGCCCTGACCTTAATCTCATGCAAGGCTAAGACCAATCTTAATTAAAACAACAACACTCCAAACAATCCTGATATGCTAGTATGAACCTCTAACAGAAGATGCGAGGTGTGGAAGAAAAGAGTACCTGAAAGTCTCCTTGCTTCGCTTATGAATAGCGTCTTGTTTACGCTTGCTCAGTATATATCACAAGTTAGAACACTGAAAAACTTGAAAGCAATGGAAATTTGAACAAACCTATGGAAATCGGACTGTTTCAGCAGAGGGCGCGGGTGCGCTCAGAATATGCCTAGACAGGGCGCAGGTCGCACTCAGGCAAAAATTGGGATTCCAGGTATGTGGGCGGTGGTGGTGCAAAAAATCGAGATTCCAGTGTGTGGCTTGTGGTGCGCTCGTGGGCTTGCCTGTAGGCGCGAAAGCGCCCGAAAGTAATTTTTCGTGGAAACGTGCAAAGTTGAAACAGACAACCACAATGAAAATCCAAACAAGGGTGGGTGGGATATGGGACTTTGAAAAACTATCAAGTCTACATAAAACAATACTAAAGAGTACTAAGATGGCAGCGGCCCCATTTGATAAACGTAAAAAGAGTAAAACACTAATATTAATGTCAACAACACTAATACGTAATATTACTATTTTTATGTTTAAATTAATTCTTCTTACTCTCAAAACATAATCATGCAATACAAAGAGTAAGGATTCGTTTCACTCTTAACTCTCAAGACTTAAAACAAATTCAATTGAACAAACACAAAGAACAATGGTGAGAGTAATGATTTGAATAAGAAATTAACTTTATAAATCTAATAGAATAATAAGAACAAGACATGATTGAATGAATAACAACTACTTATTAATCTAATGAACAATAAGAACAATGATTCAAAATGAATTTAAAACAACTAAATATAACTAAGAATTGAATCAATAATCTAAATTGAAATGAAGAACTAATCCTTTATTCTAAAAACTAAATATGATTCTAAACTAACTAATTGAATGTAAAAAAACTAGATCTAGATCTAAAAAACTATTCTCTAATGGCTACCTTCTAACCTAACTAAGTATGACTTAAGAGCTAAGTCTTTCTTTTTTAAAGGAGGAGACCAGATCCACATTTTCGTGCATGGGCTGAGGAGCTATGTTTTAGGCAGGAAAATTGAGCCCAAAGCCCAATTTCTTCAGTCCACAAAGTTCGTTTCAGCTGACTTTGACTTCAACAGACTTTTCATCTACTTATGCTCCTCTGATTAGATCAAGGCTTAAACCATTGGAAAGCTCTTTCCGTGCCGGTCATTTTGACATAAGGTAGGCCCAATTCTGAGGTCTGAGTCCAAAGCTATGGTCTTCAAAAGTTATACTGACTTGTGCACTATTTCTGCTCGTGTTGACTTTTCAGCTTTTGACTGGGCTTTACAAAGGCTTTGTCTCCTTGAATCTTGGCCTTTAACCACATAATTTTTTAGCAACCAACCCTTGCTCCTTTATCTCGCCAAAGTGGCACATTTCTGCACATAATTGACTTCAATACCTGAAATACATAAAAACACGTGATCAGCATTAACTCTTATTTATTACTCGCATAATTGGTCTAAAAGTATGATTGTTAAGGGGTTAAAACTACATTTTTGGGCTCTTATCAGAGCACTTGGAGGGTCTGAGGGAGACATTATGTATACTGCGAACACACAATTTGAAACTCAATCCTGAGAAGTGCACATTCAGAGTGACCACAGGAAAATTTCTAGGTTATATTGTCACTCAGTAGGGAATAGAGGCTAATCCCTAACAGATAAGGTCCTTGGTGGAAATGCCCTCACCTCAGACTGTTAAGGAAGTACAAAGATTAGCAGGAAGGGTCGCGGTACTAAACAAATTCATCTCAAAATTATCTGATAAGTGTAAGCCGCTGTATCGGTTGTTAAGGAACACCCCGGATTTTACATGGACGGTGGAATTTGAGAAGGCATTTCAGGAATTAAAGAGGTATCTCAACAAGGCTCCCTTGTTGTCGCTGCCCGAATAAAGGGAGCAATTGTATTTGTATTTGGGGGTTACGAAGTATGCGATTAGCTCAGTCCTCGTCCGTGTTGTGGATAAGATGGAAAAACCGGTGTATTTCCAGAGCAAAACTTTGTTAGATGCTGAGACCCGGTACAGCCGAGTGGAGAAGTATGCTTTGGCGCTAATATTATTCTCGTCTTTGAAGTTGAAAACCATATTTCGAAGCACATGCGGTGGTGGTGGTGACGAATTTTCCCCTCAAACAAGCCCTAAAAGCCGAAAAGTCCAGGAGAATGCTGAAATGGGTCGTGATGCTAAGTTCATATGAAATTCAATATCAGATCAGGATAGCGGAGAAAGCGCAGGCGGTAGTGGAGTTCTTGGCAGAGTTCCCGACAGAGGATCCCATTTGGGGGGAAGAGATGGTCCTGGAACCCCGAACGAGAAGTGGAGTAGGACCTTTTAAATCCATGGGATGAGAGGAACAGATGGAGAGTGTTCGCGGATGGATCTGCGACAGATGCATGCAGTAGAATAGGGGTTGTGTTGGTTATGCCAGAAAATAACAAAATAGAACAAACCATGAAGCTGGGATTTGCAGCATCGAATAATGAGTCGGAGTATGAGGCTATAATAGCGGGCTTGAGGATGGCTGAGGGTTTGAGTGTGAAAGAACTTACGGTATATTCAGACTCAAACCTGGTCGTGTGCCAAGAAAATGGCGGTTTTACAGCCAGATGTCCGCGAATGGCGAAGTATTTGGAAATCCTGCATAGGTGGGCTGCGAAATTCACAAAAGTTAGATTTGTACATTTGAATCGTGGTGAGAATTGGCATGCAGATGCTCTAGCTTATGTAGCCGCAGCCATACCGGGATCAGAGGAGAGAACTATCAAAGTAGGGAAGTTGGTAAGACCGAGTATTGATGGATCGACGGAGGTATTGCATACCGTGAAAGAGGAAGGGGGATATATGGAGCCTATCAAGCACTTTTTGTCTGGACGAGAGGTGAGTGAGAAGAAAGAGAGGAGAAGGTTAGAACATACTTCACAGAGGTATACACTATTGGGGAGAGTTGTATAGAAAGAATTTTCAATGGCCCTTTACTTAAATGTCTAGGGCCAAGGTTGGCACAAGAGATGCTAGCAGAGTTGCATGGGGGAGATTGTGGGAGTCATTCGGTGGGAAGGACCACTACACATCGACTGTTAACATAGGGTTACTTTTGGTCCCATATGAAGAGAGATGCTGTAGAGTTTGCTAAGAAATGTGAGAAATGTCAGAGGTTCTCTCAATTGATATTCGCTCTGGCCGAACTACTGGATAACGTGTCTAGCCCGTGGCCGTTCGCCATGTGGGCCATGGATATAGTAGGTCTGCTGCCTATGGCTAGTGGCAATAGGAGATTCATGTTGGCGGCCACCGATTACTTCACGAAGTAGATAGAGGCTGTGCCATTGCAGCAGGTAAAGGAGGAGCAAGTGATCAAGTTCCTATGGGAAAATATCATATGCAAGTTTGGGTTGCCGCATGCCATCATCGCGAACAATGGAACC
Organism: Coptis chinensis; assembly: GCF_015680905.1. Lineage (NCBI taxonomy): Eukaryota > Viridiplantae > Streptophyta > Magnoliopsida > Ranunculales > Ranunculaceae > Coptis > Coptis chinensis. The sequence continues at coordinate 40,131,242 of NC_141459.1, forward strand.
CAATTCACAGGGTACAAGGTGAATGATTTTTTACAGGCGTATCATGTGAAACAGGGTTTCTCGGCCCCATATAATCCGGAGGGTAACGGACATGCTGAATCTTCTAACAAAACCATACTAAATAATCTCAAGAGGAAGCTAGAATATAAGAAGGGGGCGTGGGCTGATGAGTTGAATAATGTAATGTGGGCTTACCGAACTACACCGCGAACCACTACTAGGGAGACTCCCTTCTTGTTGGCGTATGACATAGAGGTAGTGATACCGTCAGAGATGGTGGTGGCTACGACCTGGACAAGGGCTATTGAAGAAGGGTTGAATTGGGGCATATTGTCCAGGGATTTGAATTTGGCCGAGGAAAGAAGAGATTCCGCGCGCATCAGGCTGTAAGAGTATCACCGACGCCTCCAAAGGCAGTATAACAAGAGGGTGAAGCCGCAGCGATTTCAAGTAGGAGATTTAGTGCTTCGCAGAGTAACCCCCAATACCAAGAAAGTGAATGATGAGAAATTGGGTCCGAATTGGGAGGGACCCTATGCTGTGGTGGACGCTGGAGGGGCAGGCACCTACAAATTGCAAACCATGGAAGGAAAGTTGATAGAGAGGCCTTGGAATGTGAGAATGTTGAAGAAGTTTCACACTTGAATGTAATGTGAGTATGTCACCAGAGACTTGAGCTATTTGTAAATATATAATATAATGACACTTTTGAGAGGGCAATGTTGCTATGAGTTTCGACTTAACGTCTGAACGGAGACAGCGAGGGGGATGAGCCCTTCACGGACATGAGGTCCAGATCGAATTGAGGCAAGATGAGTTGCCTCCTTCGCGGACAAGAGGTCCAAATCACCAAAGGGGGCAAGATGAGTTGTCCCTCCTCGGACATGAGGTCTGAAGTGAACTAGGGGCAAGGTGGGTTGCCCCTTTCGCGGACGTGAGGTCCGAGTCGAGCACAAAGGGCAGGGGGCAAGACGAGTTGCCCCCCAAAGCAAAAAGAGGACAACATAATGACCTTAGCTAAAAAGAGCCTTGGAGCCAATAAAACATACCACAAGTGATTCGAGTGAATTTAATTTTCATCAAAAGAGTTAATCAGGGAGGAAAGACAACTAGATAAGTGAAGGCCAAAAACTTGACGCTTCTTAAACACATAGTAGCAAAGTACAACAAAGTTACCAGAGAATACATAGTAGCAAAGTACACCAAAAATACAGGAAATGGAGCAAAGAAACATGAACTGCAACAATTAAACACTTTCAGAAATCACTACCTCCGCAGCTTCCTCGATAACCGCATCTACAGCTTTTTCAATAGCCTTAGCCACAATGTCAGTAAGGTTTTCAGATTTCGAGGCCTCAGCAGAGTGGACGGGATCCCTGGGGATCAGTGTAACCGTGGATCCATCAACGGGGGCAGGCTATTCAGGAATAAGACGGCCCTCTTTGATAAGGTGGTCATGTTCTTCCTTGATCTTTTTGGCCACCCGTTTGTCAGCCAGGGATTTAAAGCGCTCTTGGAGTTTATCCATGTCTGACTCATGCTGCTGGAGAAGAGCCGCGGTAGCGTCCTTATGCTACTGAAGGAGGGTTTCACGGTGATAGCTCAGGCGATTATTGACCTTGTCCATGAATGTATGTCTGGTGGGAAGCCTCAGCGCACTTGAGGTCATCCTGAGCTTTGAGCTTATCCAAGGCCGCGGCCTCTAGTTCTTGTTTGAGTTGAGAGCATGGCTCCTTCAGTTTCTCCAGACGAGCGACGTCTTTCTCCAGTGATTCCACCTTGGATCTGGCGCCAAACAGCCTGCGGATCATATAAGAGATATCCAAGCTCACCTAAAAGGAAGAGAGGGATTAACACAACCTGGAGTAAAAATAAAAACAAAGGGGAGGACAAGAGTGAAGAGTACCTTCTCCTAGACAGTGTAGAAGGAGGTCCGGTGTTGATCAAATGAGCCCTCTTTTGCATATACAATGTCCTTGGGAAGGTGGGACCTGTAGAACAGAGCTGAGGCCACCACAGGATTCTCCAAGGCCGAGTCATTAACATTGATGGTGCGGCTGCGGACCTTGAAGGTGTGGCGGAAGGCAGTTGGAGAATCTGCAGTCTCTTTTCTAGGCCGCTGTGTTGGAAAGCAGGAGGAACAAGAGTGGTAGGGATGGGAGCATTGACAATTGGGAGTGGTTCATTGAATGCAGAGGTCCACGGACGCTTGAGAAGCGGTCCAGATGGAGAAGTGGTGGGGGCGGAATGAATGACTTCAGTCACCGCATCATCGTCTGAGTCACTATAAAACAGCTTCCTCTTGGAGACGTTCATGTCGGAGCAGGGAGAGTTCGCAGTAGGGGAGTGAGGGGATAGGTATTAGTCCTCCCAAGTAACCAGAGATTGATAGGATCGAGAGGCGGTGTGGGCAGATGGGGAATGAGGAGTGGGATATGTAGGTCTGCGAGTATCAGCGGGGAATGGGTGGTGTTTCCTAGTGCGGGGCCTTTTTGCAGGAGGAGAAGCCCGAGGTTTGCGTTCTTTGGGAGGAGGTGGACGGTAAAAAGGGGGGCGCTATATGCACCGATGGTTTGCAAGTGTGGGGGTCAACTCCAAGGACAGCGGCTTGAGAAGGTCCTAGGTCGTGGAGCTTCTGGAAGATGGTAGAGGTCACGTTGGTGTGGATGCGCGACTTCGAATCCGGTCTCCAACATGAACAGAGAAATCATAACATTAGGGTTCATACAGCAAACTGCACATACAAGGGGAAAAATGCAAGGGGGACTCACCACTGGGCAGAAAGGTGAGATGATTAAGAGTCAAGTCAGGGGGGAGATCCACGGATAGAAAGTTTCCAGATTCGTACAGCAGATAGTGATGCCACGTCTTGTCCGAAGTGGTGATGCGAAGGACAAACGACAGTTTCCTAGAACGGACGCAAAAAGAATGATAACCTACACTGACATCTTTGGTGCTCCTTTTTATATAGTAGTGAGCAACCATATCGCGGCATGTTATTTTGGGCACACTGGATTTATTGTAGTGGTTCGCGGTGTACATGACTCGCTAGAAATTATCGATGCCTTGGCAAGGAGGGATATTAAAGTGATTGCATACATCGACATCCAGAAGAGTTAAGGAGAAGCGGAGTCTAGCGACGATCTTCCCGACCGTAGCTACCAGACACCCCGGTTTGTAGGGGACTAAGTAGGGAAAGTAGGTGAGGTCAGGCACGTGTTCCAGAATGACCTCAATGGGAATGCCATAAGCGGCCTTGACCGCCTCTAAATTAGGTCTACGACTACGAGGCGGTGGTGGAGGAAGAGCAAATTGTTGCCCTGAGGTGGAAGGCCACCGTGTTAGAAGGAGAGGAGGAATAGTTGCCAAAATCGGAGTCCGACATCAGAGAGGATGGCCGAAAAAGAAGATGGACAGTTTGAAAAGGGGGAAGAGAAATAGAAACAGTTTAACAAAAGAAAACAGTGCAAGAAAGAGAAAGCTTGAGAAGAAGACCAACCTGTAGATGCAAAAAATCAGTCCGGTGCTGGAGCGCTTGCAGTGGAAAAAGCACGAGGAGCAACAACCACCAATCGGAGAAACAAAGGCAAGGGGAGGAGTAGAGAAGAAACAGAAACATGAGGGGAAGAGTCTGAATGAGAGAGGAGGAATATTGAGAGGGATTTTATAAGGGGAGGGGTCAAACCGTAATCTGGAGGTGCTGAAATCGAGGAGACACCAAAAAGAACCAGCCGAAAAGTGACACGTGGATGCACAAAAATCGAAGGGGCACTAACCTCTTGCGTGTGCTGAACACGCGTGGCCAAGTGGTGCAGAGAGGGTGGGATGGACCGCGACCATCGGAAAGGGGGAACGATGGGACTCTCGACCCCTCAATCGCCTGAGTATCGTGGACTCGAGAGGGGGCATCTGTAGTGGTATGATCCGGGGTATGGTAGATCAATGGTGAGATGAACCCAAAGTAATATACATTGCGGAGGGGTGGTGCACAGGATCGGGCCGTGGACTAGAAGTTACTATACGGCAACCCTACACGTGGAGGAAAGAGTGCCGCGAGATCAAGGGACAAATGGATGGCTGGGGGAAAATAATAGAGTAGTATAAAGAGAAGAAAAAGAGAGAATAAGAGGAGGATTCATTGGAAAAAAGAGGCTAGACCTAGGGAGAAAGAGAAAAAGAGAGTGCTTGTAGAGAGTGAGGTATAATAGTCAACATCTAAAATTTATAACACAGTGTGTTGTAAAACCCGAGCACCATCACCTGCAAAAGTTACAAACATAGAAAGTGTGTTTGGTAGATAATAATGTTACTTATAGGTGAAGAAATTCGCCCAATCTCATTGTTTGGCGGGTTAGATAGGGATACCACCATTATTAATTGCAATTATGGATACCCCCATTTTCAAAAATATTAGTGATACCCCCCTTCCAAAGTATTAGTGATAACACTAATATTACTGTTGGATCTTACAAATTTGGGTGGGGGTGGGGGATTATGAAAATGGGGGGTAACACTAATTGCAACTAATAAGAAGGGGTTGGGGGTTGGGTCCCTAACTAACCTTTGTTTGGCGCGCACACATTCTTTGACCACACAAGCCATAATCTCTACACGGGTTATCAGGAACCACCTTCCTCAATTATTCTAATAAACTCCCTCCGTTTTAATTAATTTACAAAAAACTCCCTCACCTCACTGAAATTAGAATTAGCTTTCACATTATTTAAAATAATTTAGAAAACCTCCTTCACGTCATTGAAATTATAATTAACCCCTCTTAATTTTTTTATATTGTTTTTTTAAAGATGTTAGAGTGACAGGTTTAAAGATTTGAAAAAACCCGATGCGTAGCACGGTTTGCATACTTGTATAATAGTTACTGTAGCGGTATGTATTTCTACCTTCGAATTGAGATTGTGAATAAGGAGAACTAGCTGTGCTCTTTCTTTGGAAAAGAGTTGCCTACGTATCAAGTTTCTTAACCCAACCTGAATCAAGTCTTACGTAGTTCATCTCTATCTATTTATAGAGGTTGATCTGACTTTCCTTATTTGCTTCAGGCCTTTACCAAGTGGAGATCCTCATTCTGTGATCTCTTGATGATTTGCTATTACTCTTGTTGTTACAAAGTAAATGTCTCATTTAATGTTGCGTTGACTGATCTTCAGGAGCAAGTGTCCATTGTAGATAATTTGTTTCCATGTATGGGTCCATTTGATATTTGGATGATCTGGACTTGGGTCATACATGTGACCTTGTGGTGTTATCTGATTTGGTGATATACGATATGTGAAGATACGACCTGGTATATAGACTCGTGTGTTGTAGTGATAGGTTTGAGAATGGAGGGTACTAACAGTTACAATGGAAACAACTCTAGCGGTCTAGTGAACAACTAAATAATCACGTACCACATTACAAACATAGATTAGTCATCCTTAGGCTACATCCACATTCTAAATTAAGCATCCTTCCCTCTTTAGGGAAATTGGTTCAATATTGTTGGCAAAAGGTATCAACTAGAATGGACATAGGAATGTGATACTTGTGCACGCCCAATCTAGTTGCTACAAAATCCCACTAAAGAAACTTGCTATAGAAGCCCTTTTAACACTGTTAGGACTTGGAATTGACCTAGCAGGTTAACATGACAACCTTTCAAAGAAATATAAAACTGAAGTGCTATTAAGCATCCACATCCAATTTCGAAGCTCTCTAGCAGGGATGTTTCATGAAATACAAACACTTGATTTGCAATTGTTGATTTCCAAAACAAGAGAAAAAAGAAGTCTGGAACAAGCTTAAAAGCATTAAAGCCAAAAATAAAAATAAAATAATAAGCATAAAGATCCTACGACCATAGTTCCCCATGTATACATACGTCTAGCAAAGGCATCACGTACAAACAGTAAGCTGGCTCTAGAACTTCCCCAAGCTCCTCAGCCCCAAGATCAGCTCTGACATATCAATGACAAACAAGTAATTAGTAGGTTATCAAAATAACATGGGGGGACTGTTGGGGAAAACGATACCAATCGATCCTCACTAAGATAGCTTACACTTGGACAATCTACTACTACAATCTAAAATCTAATCTTTCACTACAACTAACAACCAAACCCAACCTTCCTAAGCAATCAACAACTATCACAAACAAGTAATAATAAAACAAAGAAAGTAAAGCATACCACAACACAAGATGTAACATGATTCGGCCAATTATGCCTACTTCCACAAAAGCAAATCCTTTTATAAGTGTGGGAAGGAAGATTACAATCACTCATCTCAAGTCTCTCCAAACTTACTAGATTACTCTTCTCTCCTTACAAGCTTGTTCTCTTTGCACGAGTTTTCTCTCAATTTTGGTTTCTCACAAAATTGGGTTTCTATTCAAGAGCTGGTTTTCCAAAACTCAAAACTATTCTATTTATATTGGGGTGAAATATCAGTGTAAAAACACGATCTTGATATTCTGGCAGAATATCGAAACCCGATATGTATAAGCATGAGCGCGAGCGCGCTCTGGGCAAGGCCAACTCGAGCACGAGCGTGCCCTATTCTATTTCTAGTTTTCCTAACTTCCAGTAGACATGTTTTGTGAGAGGCTGAAAAAAAAAACTATCTTCTTTTTCCAAGCAGAGGTGCGGGCGCGCCTTGGGCAAGGCCAATCTGAGCGCGCTCGCTCTGACTTCTTCACACGAACAATACCTATTTATGTCACATGGTAAAGGACTCACACCCAACAATCTCTCCATCCTGAGCCATGAGGGGGGTACTCCAAACATTCCCGAATCAACAAGAGGAGTGTGCTACCATTTCGGCGGTAGCACAACAAACATCAAACTTACCTTTATGTAAAACTTTGGTTATCATATCCGACCCGTTCTTGTCGGTATGGATCTTCTCAATGCACAATTGCTTCTCTTCGATAACTTCTCTAATCCAATGATAACGCACATGTATGTGCTTGGATCTAGAATGAAAACTTGGATTCTTGCTCAAATGGATGGCGCTCTGACTATCACACAAAACTACAAACTGGTTCTGCCTTAGCCCTAGTTCATTGAAGAACCTCTTCATCTATAGCATCTCTTTGCAATACTCAGTGGCTGCAATATACTCGGCTTCTGTAGTGGAGAGGGCAACATATTTTTGCAACTTAGATTGACAATAAACTACTTCCCCTGCAAAAGTAAATAGATAACCGGAAGTGGACTTCATTGAGTCAACATTATCTGCCATGTCTGCATCTGTTTAGTCTTCAAGCAAGGTCTTACTCCCACCAAAACACAAACACGCCTTGAAAGTTCCCTTGAGATATCTCAATATCTACTTAACACCTTCCCAATGCTCTTTACTTGGATTTGACAGAAATCGGCTTACAACACCAACGACGAAAGAAATATCCGGTCTTGTACACACCATTGTATACATCAAGCTGCCCACTGCGGATGTATAAGGAATCTTTTGCATTTGACTCTTCTCATGCTCACCCTTTGGATACATATCTTTGGTCATGCAGAATTGGCCACCAAGCGGACAACTGACTGGCTTCGCTTGATCCATGGTGAATCTCTTCAACACTTTCTCAATGTAGCTTTCTTGAGAAAGCCACAACTTCACTCTCTTTTTATCATGAGTGATCCGCACACCAAGTATCTACTTTGCTTGACCTAAATCCTTCATCTCAAAGGACTTACTCAAGTCTTTCTTCAGCTTGGATATCTTGTTGATGTTTTGATTAACTATCAACATATCATCCACATACAACAAGAGCACTATGAAATCCCTATCTGGAAATTTCTTAACAAACACACAATGATTGAAAGCGGACTTCTTGTAGCCATGCTTCACCACAAAGGACTCAAACTTCATGTACCACTGTCTCGGTGCCTGCTTCAACCCATACAAACTATTTTTCAGCTTGCATACCAGGTGCTCCTTGCCTTTGACCTCAAACCCCTCTGGCTGGTCCATGTAGATATCTTCTTCAAGATCTCCATGAAGAAAAGTTGTCTTGACATCTAGTTGCTCAACCTCTACGTTTATACTTACGGCCAAACCCAATACCACCCTGATAGAAGTCATCTTGACTACAGGAGAGAAAATTTCATCAAAGTCAATACCTTTCCTTTGACCAAATTCTTTCAAAACAAGGCGAGCTTTGTGACTTGGATATGGATTATTCTCCTCATGCTTGAATTTAAAGATCCACTTATTCTTGAGAACTTTTCTTCCTTTCAGTTTCTCAACTAAGTCATAAGTGTGATTTTTATGCAAAGAACCCATCTCATCTTGCATAGCCTTCAACCACTTCTCTTTCTCTGTACCTTCAAGAGCCTATTGATAGTACATAGGTTCTCCACCATCAGATAGTAAAACATACGTATGTGGTGGATACCTGGTTGAAGCTTGTCTTTCTCTCTCGTACCTCCTTACTCCATCTTCTTGTGGTTCAGGAGGATGCACTTCTTCTTGCTCAGGTGGTGGTTCATGCACTTCATCTGCATCTTCTATCTCAATAGGTTTTATCCTATCATGAGTAATAGGATCATTATCATGAGCTTCAAAGCCATGGTTCTCTGCATTCTCAATGCTTTCTACACGTTCTACAGTGTGAACTTCTAGTTCTAAGTCAATAAGATCATCAATGAAAGCTTCTAGCTTCTCACTATTCTTAAAGTCTGCTATTATTTGGTCTTCTAATAATACAACATCTTGATTTCGGATTACCTTCTTGTTGATCGGATCATAAAGTTTGTAACCAAACTTTTCATCCCCATAACCCAGAAAAATGCACTGTTTGGCTTTGTCATCAAGCTTGGATCTCTCATCCTTGGGAATATAAAAAAATGCTCTGCACCCAAATATCCTCAAGTATCTATAATCAACATCTCTGCCTGACTATACTCTTTATGGATAATCACTATTTAGAGGCTTCGAAGGTGATAAGTTGATCACATGAACGGCTATGCGCATTGTTTCTACCCAGTAACTTCTTAGTAACTTAGAGTGAGACAATATGCATTGAGCTCATCCTCTCTAAAATGTTACGGTTCATCCTCTCGGCTATACTATTTTACTGCAGTGTCTTAGGAACTGTATGCTTATGACGAATTCCATAACTTTTGCAATATTCTTCAAACGGCCTAATGTACTCTCCCCCATTATCTGAGTGAATACATTTCAAAGGCTTCCTGTCTCTCTTTCCACCATGCTATGGAAAGTCTTGAACACGCCAAAAACTTCATCATTGGTCTTCAGTCTATATGCCCATATCTTTCTTGACGCATCATCAATGAAAGTTAAGAAGTACAAAGCTCCCCCATGGGACTTCACTTTCGTAGGACCATATAAATCTGTGTGTACTAGCTTAAGGACATTCTCCTTTCGGTGAGAAGGGAATCTTTAGAAAGACACCCTGTGTTGCTTTCCAACCAAACAATGAGTGCATCTATTTAAATGCGTACCTTTGATGTTTGGCAAAAACTTCCATGCCTTTTTCTCCCTAATAACACAGTCTATTATGCCATAGTTCGGAGGAAGCTTCTTCTTGTGCTGCATTTAACTCTGTTTTATACAAACTAGCTTGTGTCTTGTAAAACAAGTAAGTTTTATTCCCTTTGGCTACTACAATGGAACCTCTGCTTAGTTTTCATACCCAGCCTGTTACCAAATGAGTTTTCAAAGCCTTTATCATTTAACTTCCCAGCGGAAATTAGGCTTATCCGAATGTCAGGGACATGTCTTACATCCTTGAGTGTCAAGGTGGAGCCGACATTGGTTTCTACATGAATATCACCAATGCCTATAATCTTCGAGACTTCATTGTTACCCATCTTCACCTCACCAAAATCACCCGATTTATAGGTAGTGAAGAAACTTTTGTGGGGTGTGACGTGGTAGGAAGCACATGTATCTACCATCCACTCTATACCCTGACATGAGGTGCTGAAGCATAACTCATCATAATTTGACACAATTCCTACTTCACCTTCTGAAGCTATGATAGTGGAGTCTCGACCGGTGGTGCTTTCTTTCAACTCTAACTTGTCTTCGTGTACGGTACTATTCTTCTCATTCCTTTTCAATTCTATGCATCATACTTGAAGTGGCCATGGATACCGCAATGATAGCACGACAAGTCTTTCTTAGGAGGTCTACTCGCGCTCCTAGATTTTCTTTTGTCATATCATCACCTCTACAATGGGATGGCTCTCTACTTTTGCCTCTCTTTTGCTTTTCTGTAACAAGGATCTCTGAGTGACAGGAGCTACTCTGTGTGTCCTTTCTTATCTTCTCGTAGAGGTCTTCTAATGTCTTCCACAAACTAAAAGTGGTAGGTCTTTTAATATCAGATTCCCAAGATAATTGATGAGGTGTTCACAATATTAGAAAATACAGAGGAAGGTTTCACATGGCAGTTTGACTGACACATATTTTCTATTTTGAGTTGTCAAATAGGGCATTTAAAGTCACGTCCCTAAGATTGTTACTGAGGTATGCAAAAAGATAGAACGTGCGGAGAAAGGCACTATAGTATAGTTAGACCTACACGTAAATTTTGAATTGATCAATGTAGCAAACCTCAATAATGGAAGATGGTTAGATTTGATAGAGCTGCGTGCGCGGCATTTTTTTAGGCGTTCCTAAGTAGTGTGCACGACTTGCTCTGAATACAATGGGCTGAGTTAGATTTAGTTTTGTGAATGATTGTTTTTTTTTTTTTTTTTTTTTTTGATTTTTTTTATGTTTATGATAAGGTAAAAATACAATTAATACACACAAATATTAAATAGGAAACTTCTCCATTTAATACATAAACTGTACAAATGTTTGAGAATTATTTAACACACTACACTAATATACAAAGCGACAAAGGAAAAGATAGATGTAGGTTACATAGATCTAGATATTATGGAGGATGTTATGCATAATTAATAGTATTACAATGATAAATAATGTTATCAGGAAGACCTTGAATGCATCATCACGTTGCTGCTTTTCGAATTTCTCGATCGGATCCATTATGCTGAAGAAGATGAAAGTTTGGAAAGATTAAGTTGTGGAGAGTGAGAGAATGGGATGAGTGAAGTATGGTGAGGAGGTCGGGTCGAATTTTATAGTCGAAAATCTGACTGTTTGGGGGGAAAAGTGCAAAATATAGCCGTTGGGCCTAGTGGTGGATCAGACCGTTGTCATAGTTGTTGTTAGGGGTGCAAACGGATAGATTCGGATTCGGATTTGTCTGTATTCAAATCCGAATCCGAAATTTATACCGTTATCCGAATCCAACGGATATTAAAAAATTTATCCGAATTCGATTTCAGATATCTGAATCGGATATCGGATAATATCCGATCCGAAAATTAATATTAATTAAAATTTTATTTGCTTTGAATAATTCATTTTACCACTATAAAAACTATTATAAATATATATATTTGTAATTTATTATTATTATTATAGTTTTATATTATTAGTTTATGATTTTATATAATATTTTATACAATAATAAATAAATAAATTATATATAATAGTTATTAATTTTTTAAATTGGATCGGATATTTTCGGATGCGGATATGGTAGTATCCGAATTCGTACTGAAACCAGTTCGGACATAAAAAATTATCCGAACCCGATATTCGAAATTTTTGGATAATATCCGATTTTTCAAATACGAATTCGAATCGGATTCGAATTTTTGGATATCCACTTGCACCCCTAGCCGTTGGGTATAGTTATGGATCAGTCCATTGGACTTACTTTTTAGGCCCAATGCATAATGCAACAGATTAATCTATATTTATATATAAGGAAGACAATAATCTTATAGGTAAATAATTTCTAATTTAATTCGTCTCAAGAAACAAAATTTTTGGCCCAAGCCCAAATGAAATCCGGAAATACCCATTATGTCCTTAATTGTTCTTAAATTTTCAAACGTGGATTATGGATTCATTTTAACTCCAAACGGGACAAATGAGCTACCAAAAAGTTCAGCATTAAAAATGCCAATCAATGGTATGGGGTTAAGTTTTGTGGAAACAGAACTCAATTTTTTTTTAACTATATACAAATGTACAAGGGAGGAGTAACATGTTTGCAACACTGGACGACTAGAAGACTCTCCACGTAAAATCTCAGGCAACTGTCATGTCGGCGCTGGAGCGAACCCAATCCAGCCAGACTATAGCTTAACCATTATGTTTTGGGGCCTAAGGGTAGCACGGTACCATCCTTGACCGTGCGAGGGGTGCAACTGTCAAATAATATTACCCTTATTACATATGGTATAGCCTCAAACTGCCCCGTAACGAACTCAAGTAGGAAACAGCTAGGGGTTGGTATGGTGGAATCCATTGCCTGTGTCTCGAGTAGGCAACATCCGATGTTGAACACGAATCTCGTTGGGCACAGGAATAGTGCTAAGGGGAAATGGAAAAAAAACCCAAATATATACATTTTGAGTCTTTTAATGTCAGATCCTCAAGACGATTGTGAGTCTTTTAACGTCAGATCCTCAAGACAATTGTGAGTCTTTTGACGTCAGATCCTTAAGATGATTCCCAACTCGTGGGAGCAACATCACGGTGACGAAGTTTATCCTGCTAAGCTGGTGTCAGGCAAAAATATATCTTATACCAGCAAGTATCGGATAGTGATTGAAGACCTGGACAGAAAGGTGTTTGACAACGCATACACCACCCCATCCTTCGTGCACGTAGGTTCATTATCAGAAATAGATTCATTGGAAGTTCCAGTTATCTTTGGTTATTCATCTGGCATACGTATTTGATTGTCTATGGTTTTGTCATATCAAAGAGTAGTGATTGCATTCACCTCACCCTGGTTTGGAGTATTTGTACCAGGTGCATTCGTGAGTTCAAAGGCAGTATTTGCTGGCTTAGGGTTTGGAATTGCTTGTCTAGGAGACACGCATTTTTGACACTTTTCCTGCGCTAATAGTTGAAGCGATTGTTGGATAGACGTCAGTATTTGAGATTGCTGGTTCATGTAAGCCAAGAAAGTCTCACTTGTCTTATCAGTAGCGAGTTGTACAAGTGGTGCAAAAGGGACTAGTTCACAATTATTGGTGAGAAGTTGAGGATTATAGCCACAACTTGGATTGGCTGGGACAAGACTGCGGTTGTTTTGGTAGTTAGAATTGGAATTACTTGGAAACTGATTTTGACTTTGTTGGTACTGCTGATTATTTCCTTGACGGTATGGAATATAGTTGGTGGATGGTCGAACAGGTGGATTAGCAAAACCTGGAGGAGCCATTTGTTGGGTGTTTGGCTGCCAAGTGAAATTCAGATTATATCTCCATGGTGCATTAGGAATGTTGAATGCACAAGCCTCTTCTGATAGTTGGGAAGAGGAGGCATATAACAAGGGACAATAAGCATCAGGATGGTCAGGACTTAGACAAAGAATACATGGGGAGGTGTTCACGTTCATGACCTGTTTTAGGAGTTGATCGTTAACTTGAACTGCGAGGGCATCTACTTTTTTAGTTAGGGATTCTATCATATTTTTTAATTCGAAATCAGGTTTTACCTCAAAGATATATGTAGCTTTTGTAACAGTGTCCTTAGATGATCTAGAAAAATCAGTGTTACTCCAATGTGTACCTCTCGTTGCTTGTTTTTCAAGAAAATTGTATGCCTCAGTAGCTCCTTTGTTTATGAAGTAACCACCGTTCATTATATCAAGTGTTTCTTTTTAATGATCGGAAAGTCCATTAAAGAATGAACGAACAAGGACAGCAGTGTCGAGTTAACAATGAGGACATTCTAAAAGAAGATCAGTAAATCGACTCCATACTTTCGTAAAGGATTCATGAGGATTTTGGCGAAAAAATTTGATTTTTTTAAGCATTTCAGTAGTTTTCTTTTGAGTGTAAAATTGTACCATGAAAGCTTGCACAAGTTTATTCCATGTTTCTATGGATTATGGATGTTGTCTAGCTAGCCAAACTAATGCTTTATCAACTAAAGTGAAAGGAAACAACCTTAGCAAGACTTGTTCGTTAGAGACAAATGGATGGTGAAATGTGGTGGCTGCTTGCTGAATCCTACAAAGGTGATTGTACGGTTTATCATGGTTTAAACTATGATAAATAGGTAACAATCCAAAAATGTTGGGCGGGATTAAAAAATCACTGGCAATATCTTCGAGTTTGATGCAGGAAGAAGGTCCTTCCTGTAAGGCAGTATAAAAGTCCAAAAGGGGCTTCTCAGCTGGTGGAGTTTCGTCGGCCATTACGAATGAAGTTAATGGCAACAAAGGATTTTGATAATTTTTATTAACAGATGAAGAACTTTGTTGAGGTGAGAACTTATGCAATTGCCTATCGTATTTTATCCTACGATAAGTATGTTCAAATTCTTTATTATTACCAGACCTTAGTCTCATGCAAACATAAAATTAAATCTGATGCACAAAAGGAAGTTATTATTTTATTATTTTCTTAAGCATTAGAAGGGAACAACGTAGGCCTAAGTTGCTACTAACGTAACAGTAAAGCTAGAAATACGTGTGCATAAACCAACAACCAGGTCACAGGAAAGATATAAGGGGGGTATTCCGTATAAGCATGGTCCTAATTAAGGAACCTCAATCTTTCAAGTTTCCTAGACACTGTTGGAATATGTTTAATATTTATGTGATTTTTTTTAAGTTATTTTATATTATATTTTGTTTTTATTTTATTTTATCTCTTTTTATTTAAGTTATTTAAAATTTATACATAGGATAAAGGCACAAAATATTTATTATTATTATTATTATTATTATTATTGATTTATTTATTATTTATTTTTTTAAGTTAATTAAAATTACTAAATAGGCATATAAAATCTAATCATGCATAGATAATATACTCAGATATAGCTAGAGACTGTAGCATGTGAAGATATTCTACTCAGACCTATATAAATACTAATAGACAAAGATGTATCATCTATAAATATTTCTATACGAACAGGCAAATACACATCAGTAATACGTATATGGAGGCTAATAGACAAATATATATTACGTATACGTATATCTACGTTAACAGGCAAATTGAAACTACTCATACGTATCTAGATATGGTAGCAGGCGAAGATATTCTACGTACGCGTATATATATACTGATAGGCAAAGACGTAACATATACGTAAAAACTAAACAGACAACGTATTATATATAGACTAATATACTACCCGTGTTTTGCATAATAATTTGATTTCGTCAATATTCAGTGAGATTGCGAATGTCAAATAGAGAGCAGCTTCACCCCGAAGGGTTTATAAACAACTTACGTACCCAACTCAGATTTTAACCCTCGTTAGAATATTCTCATCTTTCATGACAAAATCAACTTATTAAACAAGACAGTTTACCCATATGTAGCTAGATAGTAAGCATGCAACAATGTCCACGTACTTATACGTATATATAAATATAACCATGCAAAATATAATCACGTGCATGTATATATACATTAACATGCATATGCGTATATATTCATAATCTACCAAAAATCTAGCCCAAATCGGACTTAGATTGATTTACTTCCGAAACAGTAAAAAAGGAAAGAAAATCTAAAATGATGAATTTGGAAGGGAAAATAGTGGATTTTGACCTCGAAAACAGCTACCACAAAGTATAGCTCAGTGGTGACAGCGTGCGGGCCGTTGAGATCTTTTCGAATTGGGATCACACGCGTGATTCTGACAACCGTAGCTAAAGTTATGGCCAAAATACCAAAACACATCCCAACTATGTGTACAACTCAAAAGTTATATATGCCAACATGCAAATATATTACATCCATACTTATATATATGTTACCATGGAAATATATTCTATTAATGTGTATATATCGACTATCATGCAAAGATTCGCTACGCAGATAGATATATAAATTAAACAACAAAGACATTCCACTAATAGAAATATATATGTTAACAAGCAAAGATATACCACTTATTTAGTATAGAGATGGTATTAGGCAATGTTAAACCACTCATAAGGTAATATATGCTAAACATGGAAATGGAAAGATATTCTACCATGCTAATATATCTATATGTTTAAACAAAACATATATTACATAGATACAAACATAACATGCATATATACGATACGTATCATAGCATAGCCTTACAATTTAAAAGATGCAAAACGTAGAACCTGTTAGTGCCCAGCAACTCCGCCAAAGAAATAAGCATCCGATCGAGCTCACATGTACTTAGTGAAATCTGATCGTACTGATGAAATTCAAGTTAGGTTACCTTAGAAGTTCCTGCAAGTCCTTTTCCAAGTCGGGGTCCGAGGTACCTGTTTGTAGAAAAATACTCCAGTGAGCACGTCAGCCATGTTGCGGCAAACAAACGGAAATGGAAATAAAAAATGAAAGAGATGAAGGGTTTAGATATGGGGCGGGGGGGGGGGGGTGTTTCCCATTGAGTTAATCTAGGTGGTTTAGGGATGTTCTTTTAGTCATTAGGCGTGTAGCGGCGCCATTTGATGTTAGCCCTTTTGATAGTTTAATGTCTTTGAGACACGAATCCTCAAAAGGTATTAATATTCAATTTCACCTTACTCACGTGATTCGCGTGTATAATTAGAGTAAGGAATGTTCATCCAAACCTCAGGACTAGGCCAATTATCACAAGTGAAATTTATCTTTTAGAGGGAACTAGTGAGAATGATTTGATAGATAGATTTCTACTTCCTAAGATGACTTACTACACAAATTATCTAGACATTACTAGTTGTTTTCTTAAATGAGATAAAGAGAGAAAGATAGGGAAAGGATTAACCTACTCATGCAAGAATTAGTTACATAGCTTTTAGGAAACAAGATCACTACATCTGTAATCCGTTTTGGGTTCATAGACAAACCCGAAAATGGACTTGAGTCTCGATCCCTAGCAAGTTGTACTCATTTCTGAGTCCATCTTGCTAGCATGAGGAGTTGATCAAAATAATATTTCATCTCTGAAATATCGATCCCTTCAACTCCTGATTTCATTTTCCACCAGCCGGTCAAATTCAAGGGTCTGTTTTGCCAGAAACTCGCGCACGCAAGTTATTCCAGTGTCAATGGGTCGCGTGCGTGAGCTACTTGATAAGAGCCCAAAACTGTAGTTTTAACCCTGTAACAGTCATACTTTTAGACCAATTATGTGAGTAATAATTAAGAGTTAACACTGATTACGTGTTTTTATGCATTTCAGGCTTCAAAGTCCATTATGTGCAGAAATGTGCCACTTTAGCGAGATAAAGAAGCAAAGGTCGGTTGCTAAGGAGTTCTGTGATTAAAGGCCAAGATTGAAGAAGTCAAAGCCTTTCTAAAGCCCGGTCAAAAGCTGAAAAGTCGACGCGGGTAGAAACAGCACACAAAGTCAGCAGAACTTCCGAAGGCCGTATCTTTGGACTTAGACTTCGGAATTGGGCCTACCTTATGTCAAAACGACCGGCTCGGAAAGAGCTTTCTAATGGTCTAAGTCTTGACCCAATCAGAGGAGCAAAAGTGGACAAAAAGTATGTTGAAGACAACTGCAGCTGAAGAGGCCTTTTTGGACTGAAAGAATTGGGTTTTGGGCCTGATTCTCTGGCCCAAAACATGGCTCCAAGCCCATGCACGATTTTTGGATCTGAATGTATAAAAACCAAAGCTTCACTCTTTGTTAATGGTAGCTAGTTAGACCTAAAACTATAGATAATTATAGATCTAGTTTTCATGTAATAAAATTAAGTTTAGTTTAAATTCAATTCTTGTTTTAGATTAAACTCTTAGAATCATTATTCTTAATTAGTTTGATTAATAAAATAGCTAGTTTGTCAATTTCGATTCTTGTCATTACAATTGTGTAGATCTAAATTCCCTTATTACGTAGATAGCTAGACTTAGATTAGTTAGATTATTAATTTAGTATTTGGATCATTGCTTTATTATTCATTAGATTAATAAAATAGTGTTCTCCATAAGTTAGTTTCATTTCCATTAATTGTTTAGTTTCAATTCGTAGATTTAAGTAATTGTCATTATTAGTTTAATTCAATTATTGCATTAGTAGTTTTGAATTGGGTTTAAACAAGCAAAGTTTCAATCTTTCTATCATGTCTTGTTTGAATTCCATTGGGAATGATAGCGTGATGATTCTCGGCTAAACCTCCATTCAGGGGGTTGAGAAGCCTTGATAAAAGCTTAATTCTGATTATCGTAGAGTCGTCGTAATTTCCTTTACAATCTAGAAACGATTAGTTCACCATGAGAATGGGTTTAATCGTTCACATACTAGTTATGAATTGGTAGAAATGCCATGTGTAATTAGGGATTAGGAGTAACCATATTGTTCTGCAAAGCGGAGTTCAATTCGGATTACTGACGATTAAATGGATTAGTAGGATTAAGTCGAGTTAAGGTGGAATCAATCCCC
Organism: Coptis chinensis; assembly: GCF_015680905.1. Classification (NCBI taxonomy): domain Eukaryota; kingdom Viridiplantae; phylum Streptophyta; class Magnoliopsida; order Ranunculales; family Ranunculaceae; genus Coptis; species Coptis chinensis. The sequence continues at coordinate 40,149,686 of NC_141459.1, forward strand.
CTCTAACTCCTTATCATAGAATCAACGTAGCATTCCCATAGTTGTTCGAAAAGTCGACTAGTTGCATCTTGTGGGTAGTTGCATCGTAATCTAGTTGCCACTTCGTAAATCTCTCATTAGACTTTAGAGTTAAGAATACTTATAATAGAGAACACAAAGATCTGGGAAGGACTAGGAGTGGAACGAATCACTCTACTCCACTATATCTCATAGGATTGAGAGTAGAAATCTTTGATAAAATATAGGCACGTTCTTAGTTTTAGTTTACTTACGTTTTGAGTTTTATCGTTCATTTCGGAGGTAAACTATTCAATTTTATCGTTTATCAAATGGCGCCGCTGCCATCTTAGTTTCACTTTCGCATTGTTTTCGTAGTGTAAGTACTTTTCTTAAAGTCCCATTTGACCCACCCACCCTTGTTTGATTCATACTGTGGTTGTCCGTTTCAGCATTGAAAACTTCCGAAAAAAAATTTGCATGGAGCGCGACTCGCGCCCAAGTGGAGCCTGAGCGATTCTTCTATGGAAGCGGAGCGACTGCTTCAAAAGATGTAAACGAGCGACCGACCTAAAACACTGTAATTTAAAGATTACACGGAGCGTGACCGCCCAAGCGAAGGCGCCACCATACCCCTAAGCTAGATTTTTCAGTTTCTACAGTTTTGATTCGAACTTTGATTTTTCAAGTTTTTCGGTGTCTAACTTGTTATATATACTGAACACGCGTAAACAAGGCGCTATTCATAAGCGAAGCAAGGGCCAAATCAGGTATTCCTTTCTTCCACACCTCGCATCTCCTGTTAGAGGTTTATACTAGTATATCAGAATTGTTTGGAGTGTTGATGTGTTTATCTAAATTTGGTCTTAGCCTTGTATGAGATTAAGGTCTGGTCGAACAAAAACACCAAACGTAATCACACAACAATGTCAACAAACAATTCTATCCAGTATACCACCCACTCCACCTCTAGCTACTATTTCACACACACCACCACCTGATGCCCGACGAAGGAGACTCCTCTCGGACTTTTATAAAGCCTTGAGCGATAGCCCCAAATCTTGCATCGTTCTAGCAGACCCTGTGGGGGATTTCCGAATCCCCCCAAATGTTACTTGTTTCTTATAAGCACATGCGTAGGATTGAACAAGTCCTAACAACATTCCACCATCCTACGGTTGGTGCGGAACAAATTAAACTAAGGGTATTTCCTTTCACCTTAGCCGTAAGGCGGCGTCTTGGTTAACGCCCAAGCCTTAATTACGTGGACTCGTGGGCTAAACTTGTTCAAATTGTTTATGGAACATTTTACCCACCCCTAAAGACGGATGAGATGCTTTCCAAGATTCATTTCTTTCGACAAAATACTCATGAAGCATTTTCAGAGGCTTGGAATCGTTTCACCGATCTCCTTATAGAGTGTCCACATCATAACTTAGCGAAAGACACGTTAGTTCGTTGCCTTTTTCAAAGGACTTCTACACCACCATAAAGAAGTCCTAGACATAATGAATGGGGTAGTTTCTTAAGCAAAGGAGCCTCGGAGGCTTATAAATTTTTAGAGGATCAAACTAAAGCGAAATAACAACTGGGGGTAGTGGCGATATCCACCGCTCGCTAGTTCTTCTAATACAGATTAAGGCCGGTATGTTTGAAATTAAACACGATCCCGAGCTGAAAACTCTAATCGAATCACTCACTAAAAAGGTAGAGGCCATTTCTGTTCAACAAAAGCCTATCCCGTTATGAGCGTAAATTCAAATCCATGTAGTTTACGTTTGGAGCCACGAGCATCCCGACTCTCACTGTCCCATATGAATATGAATTAATAGTGAACCTCCTTGGAGACAAAATCCCAACTTCGGTTGGAAAAATAACCAACACGTCACACCTCTAAGGTACAATAATCAATATGTTAGGCCAACGCACAGTTTTAACCAAGCTCCACCACATCAAGGACAGGGTCAGGGTAATTTTAATAATTATAACAACCAAGTGCAACCTCGACAAGGTCAAGCACAAGGTCAAGGTAGTTATAATAATTATAATGCTAATAGAGGTATCATTCCGGTAAATAATAATTATCAAAATCCACCCATAAATAATTCACGTGAAATAGTTCCACTCACACCACCCGTGACTACTACACCCACACAACCGGATCGTCTTGACACCTTCATACAAGTGAGCCAACAACTTTTCCAAACCATGGCTCAATCTAACCAACAGCTTCTACAATCCGTTAATAATTTAACCCAACAGTTGGCTCAAGATAAAGCCCAACCCAAAGGAGGTCACGCAATACCTAATCCTAAAACAACAAACACAGCCTTTGAGGTAATCGATAATACTAGTAATGAATATGAAAATGTAGGTGAGCTAAATGTCATCACCACTCTCCGTTAAAGCAGAGTGGTTGATAACAAAGTAACTATGCCTATAGTTACCCCACCAAGAACCCCTACACCCTGCTATTTTACTAGATACCAAAATAGAAACCCAAGAGCCTACCACTATAGAGGTACCCGATTCTGACCTGACCTAAAGAAACGAAAGCCATGGTTAAACATCCGGTGATACCATTGCTAAATATAGACGAAACCACCGTTTCCACAAAAATTAGCCATGTTAACTAGGGATACAAATTATGAGGAGATTAGGGACGTTTTCAAGAATCTAACTATAAACCTTCCCTTCCTCGAAGCTATTAAAAAGCTACCACACCATGCTAAGTTTCTTAAGGAGTTGTGTACTACTAGGCGTAAGATAAATATACCAAAAGACGCCTTTTTAACATAATAATTCCCAGCTCTATCTGAACATAATGGAATTGTTAAGTACAAGGACCACGGCGTCCCTTTGTCTGATGCACTTTAGGAGATTCCTATCGACGACCAGCGTTATTAGACACGGGGGCTAGTGTTAACTTACTCCCCGTTTTATTTGTATAAACAAATAGGTCTAGGCGAGATGCAACCCACTAAAATGGCGTTGCAATTAGGCGATCGGTCTATTAAGTATCCTAAGGGTGTGGTCGAAAATGTCTTTAAAAGTTCGGGATTTTTACTATCCGGCTGATTTTGTCATCCTCGATCTGAAGTCGCTAAGCTACTGACTCTGTCGATCATCTTAGGGCGTCCTTTCACGGCAAACTGCCAATGCGCTCATTAATTGCGCAATGGTTCGATGTCCATGTCTTTTGGCCATCTTGCTGTTGAAGTCAATATTTTTAAAACAAAGACACAGTTACCCGATTCGTCTATGGATGGAGAGGTTAGCATGATCGAGAGCTTTGCTCGAGATTATTTCAACAACACGTTCCCTGATAATCATATGCCCAAATTTCTTTCCTTTGGAAGTTCAGACTCCAACATTTCCATCCCTACACTAGTAGATACACATATTACGGATGAGGATGACATAGATGACTTTCTCAAAGATATAGATGACTATCATAGTAACGTGGATATGACCAATCTAGATGAGAAATTTGATGAGTTTCTTAGAGTAGGTGATGATTCACCCTATCAAGAACTACTTTGCAAAACAGTCACCTCGACTCCCCTCCTTCCACCCTTTCAAAGGAATCTCGAGTTTGCACTCGATCATTTTGTTTCTTCTGTGCTTCATAATTTTTTAAATCCACTTAGTAAACAAATACTTCAGAAGACAAAAGCATTTGAGACCTTCATTTTCAGACTTGAAACAGTCCCTACACACACCATGAATGAGTTTTGTGCTAAACCCACATCCTCATTGTTTACATGCTGTCCTTCTACAACTTATCCATATCCACCATATTCTCCACAACCATTCACTTTTCCACACTTATTCACTAGAACACCCTCTCATTCAAAAATGAAAAAGAAGGTGCATGCTAGGTTACGTTATAGGGTTATCCGACTTCGTTTTCATTTCACTAGGTTGCGTCATAGGAAATCTTGGTGCTTGATTATGTTTGGATATGTTTTCTGTGATATTTATTTATGGAATGATCCACAACTATTTCGGTTGTTGATATATGATAAACTGCATGTTCATACATATGTTAGATAAAGTCTCGAGTATCTGAATATAAGTGCCTCAATTTGTTGTGTTTGGCGCATTCCTTTCATTTCCAGATATTGGTGAGTGCACCATTAAGGTAACCGGGCCCTCCCTACGGAGTGTGTGGCTGTAAGTACCGGATCCTAAGTCCACGTTTAACATAATTCACGTTTTTCACTCTTGTATATTTTCTCGGATTTTTGAGTCATGTTTCTCTATGGGGTGAATTATGTCTTTCTTGCTTATTGTTTTTTATTATAAAAGTAAATAAATATATATATATATATATTAAGGAATAAACATAGTAATCTAGGAAGTCTCGGGAATCTGACTTTAAAAGACCCACTGCTAAAAACAAATTTTCTAAGCTTCGTTGTAAAAAAAATTGTTTGGGGGTGGGGTGTTCGTGTTTCCGTCCTAGAATGTTTATGTTCCATTACAGTTACTTAGGCCGTTTAATTGTATTTCGATCCGGGTTGACATAATCATGAATTTAGAGTTTAGTCCTTCGCATAACGTACGTCATGCACGCACTTCGAGGCATTTTCCACTATCTTATATGTCATCCACGGTCGGAATAGAGTGTTTTATGGATCATTGGATTGGAAATTCTCTCCTGATCATTTCCATATCTCATTCGCAAAAATCGGACCGGTAACGAAGCGGAAATTGTGATTTGAAGTTTCGCGAAAAATCGAAAAATTCAAAATTTCGAATTGGGCTTTGGCCCAACCCGCGCCGACCGACAGCGCACCCGTGCCCTTACCTTTGCCCAACAGTCGCGTTCATCTTCTCAAAACCGCCATTAACGCCCACCAAAGCTCCAAAAACCTAAAAAAAAAATAAATAAAAAGAAAACCAAATTAACCCACGCCCACAGTTCAAATCTACTTCCAATCTAATCTAAAAGCTTTCCACCACCACCTCCACCAAATTAAATAACCAAAAACCACCGAAAATTTCAAATTTTGAACTGCCGCGCCACCATTGCGCCACCACCACAGTTTGTTTCAGTCCGTCGATTCAAATTCCAACACCACATCCCATTTAAACCCCCACTACATTCCAAACACTAAAATGGCTCAACAACGTCGAATTTTTCGAAGCAAGCTTTTGTCTTTGGCGACCACTTCGCCGTTTTCACGATGACGAAAATGATCGATGAGAGATGGAATAGCTTGTGGTACTTCGACCAAGCCTTTTACCACGAAGACTTAGTTCGACGGTTTTACAACATGAAGGAGGTGGAGGGGACTAGAATTTTTGTTATGGTGGCGAAGAGGAGGAAGGAAGTAACTACTGGGTTGTTGGCTGAGATTCTAGGCATTCCGCCTAGAATCCATCCGATGTCATGTTGCGAGAGTCCCAATATAATGGGGTAGAGCCGTTGATGCGTGGGATAATTACGAAGGAACTATAATCGCGAGATCGCATTATGTTCGCCAGCATCCCTCGAATCCCAACCCGGCCGGCCGCATTTCGATGGATTGGTCGAAACATCTGGGGAAGGAGAAGGTCGGCGACATCGGTCCGAACTGCCTCCACATTTTATGGATACTCCGGAGCGAAGTACGAAGTTCTCAGATCTTGGAGTTTTGCTTAGCATGATTAGGGGAGTGGGAAAGTCGATGGCACCTCTCCTGTTTTAATAACCAAGATCATCTTTGAAGTTGAGAGCGACTCCGTCTGCTAGGTCTTACATCACCACTGCCAAAATCCTCGGATCTATAAGGATTGTGTCCAACGAGTTTGGAGGTTGCCTGAGGATAGAGAAGAAGATGAGGAGGATGGTGGAAATGAGAATGCCGAGGAGGATGGGGGAAATGAGAATGCCTCGGAGGATGAGGAGGACTTGACTTGTTTTGATGCGGATGCCCCGGAGGCGGTGTTGGTCGGATCGCGAACGCATGGCGTAATTCATCGTGGCATCGCGTCACTCAACACTATCTGCGAAGACCTCCGGACTCGACAGGCTACTATCCATCATAACCCGAGATCCGATCCCATCCCGGAGGACGGCGGTGGGAACAGATGAGGGCGAGCTAGAAGCTCGGCGCCCGAGTTCGAGCCGACATGCTTGCGCGATTCCCACCTCACGGGGATTCTCCTTCTGAGGACACACCATCGAGGCACGAGCGTCGTCGCCGAAAGACGAATGGTGCTGGCCCATCGGGAGCTCAGGAGCCATCTCCGGACCGTGTGCCCTCCGCTACCAGTACCAGAGTGGTTAGGGATAGTATCGTTTGATGTTTCTATTTTTATTTGTAGTTTCATTATTGCCATTTATTTTAATGTAAGTTTTATTTCCGTAATTTGAATTTTGTAGTGAAATGTACTTCGAATGAATTTTTTTATAAAATAAGGTTATTTTCATTGTGCGTGGTTGTTTAATATTGATCCCACCTTCCCAAATTATTTGGGGGTGGTGTTATCTATTCCAGCATGATTTTTATATGACCCTCGTCTTAGAATTTATTGCGGAGTCAAGGTGAAAATATGGCCGTTTAGGCATATCTATGAATAAGTATCATGGTAGGATGAAATATCGATTAAATAGGTAGATTCTATCATAAATTCAACCTAAAAGATATTAGGTTTGTTTTAGAATCAAAAAAATGAGTTGTTTACGTTTTCGGGTTTGGAAATCTTGGTATTTCCGGATTAATCGCCGTAAAACCTTTTGGCAACTTCCCGATCCGTTTTAGCAACTTAAAACCTATATAAACTTCATACATTCTACACTCACAACTCACACTACACCTAACCTCCATCACTCACCTTTCACTCCCACGATTCCCATGTTTTGCCTCAATTTCGAGGTTTTCAAAGACCTCCGAAGCGCTTTGTGCCCAAGAGGAGCGCACTTTTCAGCTCTGCAATTTTTCAGATTTTTTGTCGAGGCGCGCTTTTCGCCAAGGTGAGCGCGACCTGAGCTCAAACACAGGAATTCCAAAATCTTCGTGAGCTTCGCTTCTGCCAGCAATCGCAATCGCACCACGACTTCCGTGGACCGAAAAATTCCGGTTTTTTCAAGGGTCCCGGATCATTCGCAGCTATTTCGTGAGCATAATTTTGAGATGACATCTCCTACATTGATACCGAACAGTCTTTCAAAGATTTGTTCCAAAGCACTACTTATGGTGCTTGGTTTTGTGGCGATCACATCGTAGGCTGGGAACCGCTTATGGTAAGACCTGCTGAACTTTATTTTCCAACACTAGCATCTTATTTTTACGATAACTGCTTTTTCTTTGAGAGACCAGATGGAGAACAAGTGTTCTCCATCACTTGTTCTCCATCAACATTAATGATGAACCAATGGAAATTACCAGGTTCTTGTTAGCATTTGTTCTTGGACTTGCTATGCCTGCTGAAATACAAGACCCATGGTGCTATTGGGTAGATAATATGTATGTCTACACTTATGAGTTTTTGCATGAGTCGTATGGGGCAGGCATTTTCCGTATCGAGGACCACGGGGACTATAACGTCGCTTTTGGTAGCATGTCCATGAACATAGGAACTGTTATGTTTTGGATCATGCTAAACATTTTTTAGGGAATGGCGTTTTTCTTACGTGAATGATGCCACTTGCAGCGTCTTCCTTGCTTTAGCCACGGGACGTATGGGCCATGACCTTCCCAGAACCTTGATGTCTAGTTTAGCTCGAGCCCATAGCATGAGGCATAAGTACCTTCTTATGCCTGTTCTAATTTCCCGTATTATGCTATGTTTCTTTCCTGTTTTTCGTACCGCTTCACGGATTGGATTACGGCCGACATGCGACACATCACGACCCACCAATAGTATTATTCGATCTTTCCGTTACAATGACTTGGCAGGGTGGAGGATACAACCTCATCGGGTTGCACCCTACACCCGTCGGACCAAGTGGCTCTTAATAGGTTAACAATAATAGATGATAAATGGCGGGAAGCGGCAAATTATCATGGCATGGCAGACGCGAAGGAACCTCACTTCTTTATGGAAGAAGAGGATGAGGAAGATGATGAGTAATCGCGGGGAGATAAGGTAAGTTTTCATTCTAGTTAGTGTCTGCGCTATGTCCCTAGCAATTTCATTCTTGTTAACTCCATAATGGGTAGAACTTCATTATAGAGTTCGTCGGTTTTATTTCCTATATTAGTGCGTTCTAACTTTGTTTTGCAGATGTTCTTGAATTTCACACGTTTCAATGGTATTTTTCCTACCCTCTTTATTTACAATACTTTGAGGGCAAAGTATGCTTCTTGTTTGGGAGGGGGGGGGGGGCATAGAAACACGTGTAATTAAGGCATCTGTTAGGATATAGATATGTATAATATGCATTTGTTTTCTAGTTAAAATTTCAAAAATTCAAAAATATAAATAAATAAGTTCATGCTATACACTTAGGAATAGTGGTATTGTTTTCCTTCTCTATGCTCTTAATAATCTAGAAGTCTCACGTAGCTTTTGCATTAGAATAATTCTTAGAAACTTAGGTTAATATGTAGGTAATAATCTTTGCATCTATCTATAAATATATTACATGAGTATCTATGATTGTTAGCGATAAGTTTACAACTCTAGGCTAAAGTACTTATTCTACAAATCCTGTGAGAATATAGCCTAAAGCCTTATATGAAATGAAACATTTGAGAAATGACACAAGGGAGAAGTAAAATCCGGATAGAGAAATCACATGTCCACTTGCTTGATCACTATGCCATATCCTAAAAGCGAGAATTTAGGCCCTCTTTGGATCGATATAGCCAGAAATTCAAACCTATGAATTATTTTCCGCTAGTAAGCCCCTCTGAACCTTTCTTTAGCCTTTCATAAACCACAAATCCTTTACCCTGTTACAAAACAAAACAAAATAAAAATTCAACCTACCCAATTTAGATAAGTCCGAGAATAGAAGGAGGAAGAAAAAGAAGAAGAAAAACCCATTGTATACAAAAGTTAGTTAATTGCTTGAGAAAATAAAGAAAAGAAGTTTCCATCCAAAGAAAAGAAAAATAAAAATAGAAATAAAATAAAAACTCCAAAAATAGAATAAAAGGGAGTCAAAAGCCAAAGAAAAGAAAAAGAAAAAAAATATGGCTAAGGATGGAAACAAAGTATAGAAGCAAAAGAAAATAACAAGGTTTTCTATAAGTTACATAATATGAAGACTCTATTATCTCAGACTTGTCTTTTTTGAATATCCATTTCTTTCCTTCTTAAACCATCTCCTAATCCCCGCAACACTTAATAAAGACCTCTAGCTCAATTAGGAATAGGTTAGTGTGATAGTAAGTGGCAGATGTGTTTGATCGACTCCGACTTCCTTGTTGTCATTGAGATTGTAAGGTAAAGTGTGCCCACTTTGATCTTGGAGTAAATAAACTTGAGTGGAAAAATCGAGTGTTGTATCTTGACTATTATTGTGAGAACCTACTTAAGGGCGCTTATCCCGAAGTTTCAGAAAACTTGAACCTGCTAGGCATTTCATAGTATTACTCATTGTATATATGTTTATTGTAGATGATTGATTATTATGCATATATTAGCTTAGGTTTCGACTTGATTACTCTATATGCATTGCTAGTGAGAGGTATAGTTAATTTAGAGCATGAATACGGAAACAATAGTTTTATTTCTTAGTCGTTGTAGTATAGGTGAAGTTTGTAAGTACCTTCACTGGAAAACCCTCATGAGGCTATAACTCATCCACTAGGGAATTCCTAGTGGTTTAAGGCCTTGTTGCATATGGTCAATGCAATCGCACTAAGCGAAACGAGAGTAGATAGAACTCCATTTTTGGTCACTTATTCTAATTTCTCATCTTTGCTTGAGGACAAGCAAAATGCTGTTTGGGGGTGGTTTGATAAGAGCCCAAAACTGTAGTTTTAACCCTGTAACAGTCATACTTTTAGACCAATTATGTGAGTAATAATTAAGAGTTAATACTGATTACGTGTTTTTATGCATTTCAGGCTTCAAAGTCCATTATATGCAGAAATGTGTCACTTTAGCGAGATAAAGAAGCAAAGGTCGGTTGCTAAGGAGTTCTGTGATTAAAGACCAAGATTGAAGAAGACAAAGCCTTTCTAAAGCCCGGTCAAAAGCTGAAAAGTCGACGCGGGCAGAAACAACACACAAAGTCAGCAAAACTTCCGAAGGCCGTATCTTTGGACTCAGACCTCGGAATTGGGCCTACCTTATGTCAAAACGACCGGCTCGGAAAGAGATTTCCAATGGTCAAAGTTTTGACCCAATCAGAGGAGCAAAAGTGGACGAAAAATCTGTTGAAGCCAACTGCAGCTGAAGAGGCCTTTTTGGACTGAAAGAATTGGGTTTTGGGCCTGATTCTTTGGCCCAAAACATGGCTCCAAACCCATGCACGATTTTTGGATCTGAATGTATAAAAACCAAAGCTTCACTCTTTGTTAATGGTAGCTAGTTAGACCTAAAACTATAGATAATTATAGATCTAGTTTTCATGTAATAAAATTAAGTTTAGTTTAAATTCAATTCTTGTTTTAGATTAAACTCTTAGAATCATTATTCTTAATTAGTTTGATTAATAAAATAGCTAGTTTGTCAATTTCGATTCTAGTCATTACAATTGTGTAGATATAAATTCCCTTTTTACGTAGATAGCTAGACTTAGATTAGTTAGATTATTAATTTAGTATTTGGATCATTGTTTTATTATTCATTAGATTAATAAAATAGTGTTCTCCATAAGTTAGTTTCATTTCCATTAATTGTTTAGTTTCAATTCGTAGATTTAAGTAATTGTCATTATTAGTTTAATTCAATTATTGCATTAGTAGTTTTGAATTGGGTTTAAACAAGCAAAGTTTCAATCTTTCTATCATGTCTTGTTTGAATTCCATTGGGAATGATAAGCGTGATGATTCTCGGCTAAACCTCCATTAGGGGGTTGAGAAGCCTTGATGATGAAAGCTTGATTCGATTATCTTAGAGTAAATTCGTAATTTCCTTTCCAATCTAGAAACGATTAGTTCACCATGAGAATGGGTTTAATCGTTCACATACTAGTTATGAATTGGTAGAAATGCCATGTGTAATTAGGGATTAGGAGTAACCATATTGTTCTCGCTGCGAAGCGATTCAATTCGGATTACTGACGATTAAATGGATTAGTAGGATTAAGTCGAGTTAAGGTGGAATCAATCCCCCTCTAACTCCTTATCATAGAATCAACGTAGCATTTTCATAGTTGTTCGAAAAGTCGACTAGTTGCATCTTGTGGGTAGTTGCATCGTAGTCTAGTTGCCATTTCGTAAATCTCTCATTAGACTTTAGAGTTAAGAATACTTATACGTAGAGAACATAGCATGCGGAAGGACTAGGAGTGGAACGAATCACTCTACTCCACTATATCTCATAGGATTGAGAGTAGAAATCTTTGATAAAATATAGGCACATAATCTAGTTTTAGTTTACTTACGTTTTGAGTTTTATCGTTCATTTCGTAGGTAAACTATTCAATTTTATCGTTTATCACTACTCTAAAGCTCCAGGCTCCAAATTTGGTCGGTCTCTATCATTTTGTGATAGGATGTCAAAGAAAATCTAAGTATCTAAGCAGTGAAATTGGAATCCTAATTCGTAACATGATCCTCACATGAGCATCATTAACCCTCCCCTTGGGAGGGTTTTAGCTCATGATCCTAGAAATGGTTATGCAAGATGTTTGATGTATGCTAAGTTAAAATGAAAAGAAACAGAATAAGAAGAATTTAAAGAGCTGAATTTAAGCTAGAAGGCAAAATATTTTATTAAGAAAACTAAAATGGCTTCCATTAACACTATTACAAGAACTTAAGTTTTTGCTAAAAAAAACATGCCTGAATGAGAGTCAATGCTCCCATTCTCCATTCAATACATATTAGAGCATTCCCTCATTTTTTCCAAGTGAAACCACCTTCCACATTCAATTCCATCTTATCTCTAAAACAAACCAATTGACACCTTGCACAAATTGACACTTTTAGCACCTAAAGTCTAGTCAACTTAATTAATGTCATGCAAGGTGTCAATTTGTGCCAATAATTTGCACATTTTGTCTTGAATTGTTCCAATCTTGTGGGCCCATAGAGTGGGTCTACGTGCTGTGTCCAGTGGTGGGCCGGGATTTTGGCATTTTACAACTTCCCGTATTTGCGTAGAGTTCGTCGCATTAATTGGCTGAGCAGCTCATTCGCCAAAATTGGAGTCCCGTTTTAAGAGATATGAGCTTCGGAAGTTTGATGCTTCTGTGCACGTAATCCCATTCTGACTTGATTCTGTCCTGCTTAAGTCTCCGGCCTTTAGTCCGGCTTTGTTGGGCTTCACAGGGGTTGAGTAGATATATATACTATTCCCGTGCTTACAGGTTTTATCATCATTTTTACACTAACTATGAAAACCTGCAAAAATACGAAAATATAATTATTTTATGATTATTAGACACATAATTAACCATATTGTTATGTCTCTACGGGGTTTAATATTACAGTTTTGGGTGCTTATCAAGAACCAACCCGTAAGAAGGTCATTCTTCCTGAATCATACCCAAAGCTATTGCTACCTATTCTATATCCCCGATCAGAGTCCCATCATCTAGGTACCAAGCTTGTAGCAATAACTGACAACTAGACTGAATTCGTAAAATCAGAGGATGCAACACTAGTGCAAATAGAAAGGGTCACCTTGCTGGACCCCAGTAGTAGACCATATGTAGCCATCCCCCACATATAGCCTCGCAGGTTGACAATACAAATACTCGACCCAAGGGGCAATAGCTGGGCATCAGATATGAACCTCTCTCAACATGGTGGTCCGATCAACCATGTTAAAAGTGTTATGAAAATCTACCAACAACATAGAAAGAGAGGTACTGTCACCGTTAGCATACACCATATGGTTGACAGCGATTAACCATTTTTTTTTTACAACAAAGTTCACTGATTTCTACTACTTTATTACAAAATCAGGATATGTGGTTGAAACCACAAGATAAACTAGATCAGGCTGTCAAAAAAACCATGGAAAAGTGTTTGGAGGTGGCTGGGTGGTCGCGAGCTGGTGGTCGGGCGGTTGCAGAATGGTCAACGGGTGGTCGCCCCTCCAGTTCTGGCAAAGTTTGGTCAGTTTTCGTCAGCAGCTCCAACTCATCTCCAATAGTTTAACTACGTACCTGGATTTGAAAAAAAAAATAGATCAGTACTGAAAATAAATGAAATAAAATGACAAAAAAAAAAAAAAAAATGAAAAACAAGAAATGGAGATGGTAGAATGTTGCTTCCCTCCTTAGAGATCAACCATGAATCCACTTCTTCCAATCCATGACGGTGGCGTCATTCGAAGTTGTAAACAGTGGGAGTTTGAGGTTCACCTTAGATTTATAGAGATGGATTGATGAGAGTTTATGAAGGTGAGAAAGTAGTATCCTTAAAGTTCATGACTTGTTTTTGAATGAATGAAACTTGTATTGAAACTTGACTAAAACTTGAATGAAAAACTTTGTATTGAAGAACAAACTTAGATTGAAGATTGAATAACAAACTTGAATGGAACCTTGTATGAAGAACAAATTAGATTGAAAAGTTGAATTGGAGAACAAAAAGTAAATAAAAAAATAAAAACTTGAAAATGTAAAGGACTTGAAATTAAAATCTACTTTACTCCTACATGACCATAAATTAAGTCAAGGTGCATTCTCTCCTCCTACTTTTGGATTTTTATATTCCTACTTTTACAATGACTGATTTTCCATCTCCCTCTACAATCAAGACAACTCACCATGTTGTTTTTTTACTTTTTCATTATGCTTTTGTTTTTTCTTTTTCTCTATCTTCTTGAGCAAGCTAGGTTTTGAGCAAGTCTTCTTTTGTGAAAAGGCCATCCATCTCTAGTCTTCTGAGTTAAAAACGTGACTTTCAATCCTCTGGTTTTGAGTCTTTGACCTTTGACTTTTGACTTTGACTTTTTCAGCACTTTTTTATAGCAGCTTGAGTCTTCATAATAATCGTTAATAAGGCTAATTTAGGCGCTAAAATGCAGCTTTTATGATAAGTGGTCTGAAATGGCATGTAACCTACAAAAGGCAGTAAAAGCTATGAGTTGTCTATTTATTATACGTAAGAAGGGCTGTAATGCAGTAATGTAAAAGTAATAAAATGCATATTTAGGAGATGATCAGCAACTGAGGATTTTTCAAGGCTGATGTCGATCTTCATGTTGATTACATGTTTATTCACCAATGCCAACTACAGAATTTATTGGCCCTTGATCAAGGTTGTTGACAGCTTGGATACACTTAGAAATCTGGCATGGCCAACATATGCATGTGACCTTGTAGGTCATGAATTAGGCTATTACATTAATTAAACGATCAAATTTCTCATGAGAGATATAGCTTATCATATCATAGGCCAAGATGGTAGCTGACATAAGACTTATTTGGTGTGATTTCAATATTGTTGAATATCTTTTCAAGTCACATCCCCAAATGGTGTAAAACTAATATGGGCTTGGTAAATGGGTAAACAAGATCACTCAATTAGCCCACTAGTATCTACACCCAAGAAAATGGAGTTTGCCTTTTGCCGCCACAGAAGGGTTTTCACGGAAGTCTCTTGCCGCCACAAAGGGGTGCTCACGGAAGTCTCTTGCTGCCATCGATCAAAGCTTCTGGATTCCCACGGAAGTCTCTTGCCGCCACAGAGGGGTTCCCACGAAAGTCTCTTTCCGCCACAGTGGGGTTCTCACGGAAGTCTCTTGCCACCACCCAACAAAGCTTCTGGATTCCCACGGAAGTCTCTTGCCATAACAGAGGGGTTCTGATAAGTGCCCAAAAAGTGCAATTTAACCCTCGATTATGCCTCTTGTTTAGCCAGTGCTTAAGGTTTAATGATTCTTCTGGTTCATGGTGTTCTTCACTCAGGTTAGTTCTTTATGTTTTTAGTTATTAGTTCCATTGCCCACATCAAGGGATGGAAGTATAGAATAGGGTTTATGTTTTACAATATTAATATCATGCTATTGTTCCTTACTTTTCTTCTAGTAGTATAGTTCTTTAGAGTTAGAGAAGTATTCTTTGTGTTTACCTTAAGTGGTGATTCATTGAATGGCCGCCCTATTAGGAAGTACTCATTGATGTTGCTCTCGGTAATATATTGAATGGTTGCCCGAGCTTACATAAAAGGAAAGAAGATATTAATAGCATAAACATAGGAACAACCTTAAGTAGAGTTAATTGTTAACGATGTTTCGTCCAAGAGGGCATCGACACTCGCTCGATTGCCTAATTGTAGTCTACTTGTAAGAATAACCATGAAGCAGAAGGTCATAGATTAAAAGTATTGGTGGATTCTAATCTCTTGAATTCCCTCTCTTATAAATTCCCAATAGTTTAGTTAATTTAGTTTGGTTTAGCATTAGAATCTAAAATCTCTACAATCAAAGTTTTTAATCCCTTAAACCCCCTTTCCAGTCCTGTCCTTCACATAACATACACTTAAAAGTGGAACGATACCCTACTCATCCTTTACTTATTTAGGGATAATTAAGTTTTGATACGCTTCTATTTTGTTCAACGACCATCATCCATCTACATCATCTATTTATATCATCCACATTCCATATACAATCTACACACACAAAAAGAGGCAAGGTCAAATGGTGCTGATAAGAGCCCAAAACTGTAGTTTTAGCCCCTTAATAATACTACTTTTAGACCAATTATGCGAGTAATAAATAAGAGTTAATGCTAATTACGTGCTTTTATGTATTTCAGGCATGGAACTCAATTATGTGCAGAAATGTGCCACTTTGGTGATATAAAGGAGCAAAGGGTTGGTTGCTAAGAAGTTCTGTGATAAAGGCCAAGATTCAAGGAGACAAAGCCTTTATAAAGCTCAATCAAAAGTTGAAAAGTCAACACGGGTAGAAATAGTGCATAAGTCAGCAGAACTTTCGAAGACCATATCTTTGGACTCAAGCCTCGGATTTGGACCTACCTTACGTCAAAACGACCGGCTCGGAAAGAGATTTCCAATGGTCCAAGTCTTGACCCAATTAGAGGAGCAGAAGTGGACGAAAAGTCTATTGAAGTCAAAGCCAACTGAAACAAGCTCTGTGGACTGAAGAAATTAGGCTTTGGGCTCGATTTTCCGGCCCAAAATATAGCTCCTCAGCCCATACGCGAAATTGTGGATCTGGTCTCCTCCTTTACATAAAACAAGACTTAGCTTTTAAGAAAGATATATAGAGATAGCTTAGAATAGAAAGTAGCCATTAGAATAGCTTGTAGATCTAGTTTTTTAATTTCAATTAGTAATTAATTAGTTTCATTCCTTGTTTTAGATTAATTATTTGAATCATTGTTCTCCATTCATTAGATAAATAAAATAGTAGTTCTTGATAATTTCAATTTTGTCATTTAAATTTGTTTAGATATAATTTCAATTATTGCTTGTTATTAATTTCCTAGTTATTAATTTGGATCTCAATTCTTGAGTAGTTAAATTAGTAAAGTTCAAATCTTTATATTATGTCTAGTTTTAATTCAATTGGAAATGATAGTTTGATGAATCAAGACTAAACCTCCATTAGAGGGGTTTTATGAAGCTGATAAACATATAATGAATAATTTACCTACGAAATGAACGATGAACTCAAAACGTAAGTAAACTAAAACTATTTACGTGTCTATATTTATCAAAGTTTCTACTCTCAATTCTATCGAAATAGAGTGGAGTAACAAATTTGTTCCACTCCTAGTTCTCTAGCATGGAATGTTTCCTAATCTAATTAATCGGTCTTAAGTCTAATGAGAGCTTTACGAAGGGTGTTATACTACGATACAATATGAAATTGATTATGTTAAATTTAAACTACGAATGCTATGGAAATATGATTGTTTTGAATCTAGATAAAGGATTAGAAGGGGAATTGAATCCACCTCGAATCCAACTTAATAACCTAGCATAGATTCTTGTATCTCGAAATTCTCACGTTCTTACGGCAAGAATTTCGAGTTCTAATCCCTAGTGTTCATGGCATCTCTACCAAATACTAACTAGCATGTGAGGTCGTCCACCCATTCTCATGGCGAATCACGACCTTCTAGAGTGGAATAGATTCTACAACGCGTCTACACTATACCACTAAGTTTTCATCAAGGCTTCATCAACCCCTCTAATGGAGGTTTTAGCCTTGAGTCATCAACCCATCATTTCCCATTGAATTATAACTACACATCATATTAAAATTCTAACTTAACTAATTTAACTAACAATGTTTCAATCTACTTAAACTACGAAATGATAATCAACAAGAATTAAAATTAGATCTATAAATTGAAATGACAAAAATCTAAATTGATAAAAATAACTATTTTATTTATCTAATCAATCAAGAACAATGATTCAAGACTTAATCTAAAACAAGAATTGAAATTGAAACTTAAACTTAATTACTCTACTGAAAACTAGAACTAGAATTATATATATTTTTTAGGTCTAACTAGCTACCATTAACAAAGAGTTAAGCTTTGGTTTTTATACTTTCAGATCCAAAAAATCGTGCATGGGCTTAGAGGCATGTTTTGGGCTAGAGAATCAGGCCCAAAACCCAATTCTTTCAGTCCAAAAAGGCCTTTTCAGCTGCAGTTGGCTTCAACAGACTTTTCGTCCATTTCTGCTCCTCTGATTCAGTCAAGGCTTAGACCATTGGAAAGCTCTTTCCGAGCCGGTCGTTTTGACATAAGGTAGGTCCCATTCCGAGGTCTGAGTCCAAAGATACGGCCTTCGGAAATTCTGCTGACTTGTGTGCTATTTCTGCCCGCGTCGACTTTTCAGCTTTTGACCGGGCTTTAGAAAGGCTTTGTCTTCTTGAATCATGGCCTTTAATCACGGAACTCCTTAGTAACCGACCTTTGCTCCTTTATCTCGCTAAAGTGGCACATTTCTGCACATAATGGACTTTGAAACCTAAAATGCATAAAACACGTGTCGGTGTTAACTCTTAATTATTACTCACATAATTGGTCTAAAAAAGTATGACTGTTACAGGGTTAAAACTACAGTTTTGGGCTCTTATCAAACCACCCCCAAACAGCATTTTGCTTGTCCTCAAGCAAAGATGAGAAATTAGAATAAGTGACCAAAAATGGAGTTCTACCTACTCTCGTTTCGCTGAGTGCGATTGCATTGACCATATGCAACAAGGCCTTAAACCACTAGGAATTCCCTAGTGGGCCGAGTTATAGCCTCGTGAGAGTTTTCCAGTGAAGGTACTCACAAACTTTAACTATACTACAACGACTAAGAAATAAAATTATTGTTTCCTCATTCATGTCCCAACTATCTATACATCTCACTAGCAAATGAATAAGAATAACCAAGTCAAAAACCTAAGCTAATATATGCATAATAATCAATCATCTATGATACAAATATAAATACTATGAGTAATACTATGAAATGCCTAGCAGGTTCGTTTCTGAAAACTCGGAATAGCGTCCTTAAGTAGGTCCTCACATAAATGTCAAGGCGAAAACCACTCGATTTTTCCTCAAGTTTATTTACTCCGGTGTCGCGTGGGGCAAACTTTACCTTACAATCTCAATGACAACAAGGAAGCGAGTCGATCAAACACATCTGCCACTTACTATCACACTAACCTATTCCTAATTGAGCTAGAGGTCTTTATTAGGTGTTACGGGATTAGGAGATGGTTTAAGAAGGAAGGAAATGGATATTCAAAAGGACAAGTCCGAGATAGTAGAGTCTTCATATTATGTAACTTAGAGAAAACCTTGTTATTTACTTTTGCTTCTACACTTTGTTTCCATCCTTAGCCATATTTTTTTCTTTTTCTTTGGCTTTTAACTCCTTTTATTCTATTTTTTCAGAGTTTTTATTTTATTTCTATTTTATTTTTCTTTTCTTTGGATGGAAACTTCTTTTCTTTATTTTCTGAAGCAATTAACTAACTTTTGTTTACACCGGTTTTTCTCTTCTTCTTTCTTCCTCATTCTATTCTCAGACTTATTCTAGATTGGGTAGGTTGATTTTATTTATTATTTATTTTATTTTATTTTATTTTATTTTATTTTGTTTTGTTTTTGTAACAGGGTAAAGGATTTGTGGGTTATGAAAGGCTAAAGAAAGGCTCAGAGGGGTGACTAGCAGAAAATAATTCATAGGTTTGAATTTCTGGCTATATCGATCCAAAGATGGCCTAAATTCTCACTTAGGATATGGCATAGTGATCAAGCAAGTGGACGTGTGATTTCTCTATCCAGATTTTACTTCTCCCTTGTGTCATTTCTCAAATGTTTCGCTCATATAAGGCTTTAGGCTATATTCTCACAGGATTTGTAGAATAAGTACTCTAGCCTAGCTTTTAGAAACTTACTGCTAACAATCATAGATACTCATGTAATATATTTATAGATAGATGCAAAGATTATTACCTACATATTAACCTAAGTTTCTAACAATTATTCTGATGCAAAAGCTACGTGAGACTTCTAGATTGTTAAGAGCATAGAGAAAGAAAACAATACCAATATTCCAAAGTGTATAGCATAAACTTATTTATTTATATTTTTGAAAATTTTTAACTTGAAAACAAATGCATATTATACATTTCTATATCCTAACAGATGCCTTAATTACACGTGTTTCTATGCCACCCCAAACACGAAGCATGCTTTGTCCTCAAAGCATTTAAATAAAGAGGGTAGAAAAATACCATGGAAACGCGTGAAATTCTGGGACATCTACAAAACAAGGTTAGAACATACTAATATAGGGAAAATAAAAATACTGACGCAACTCTATAAGAGTTCCACCCATTATGGGGCTAACAGAATTAATTTGCTTGGGACATAAGCAGACAATAACAAAACTAAAAACTTACCTTATCTCCCGCTTAAACATCCTCCTCCTCAGTAAAGAGATGAGGTTCCTTCGCATCCTGCCAGTCCATTATAACTTGCCAAGCTTGCCGCCATTTATCATCTACTAATGCTAACCTGTTAAGTGTTATTATGTCTGATGGGATGTACGGGGCGACCAAATGAGGCTGCACCTGCCATCCCGGCCAAGTCATTATTCGCAATGAGCGAACCACCCAATTGGTGGGTCTCATGACTTCAACCCTTTTCCAATCTGTGAATTGTTCACAGAATACAGGTAAACAACTACGCATGATGCGGGTTACCAAAACAGGCATAAGAAGATACTTATGCCTCATGTTGGGCTCTCTTAAGACTAGCGACTAAAACTCGGGGAATGTCATATCGGCGACATCCCTCAGCTAAAGCGAGGAAAATGTCACCCGCAATACTGTTTGCAGAAATGAACTGCCATTCCCCCAAAATATTCATCAAGATGAATAACATGGTGGTGCCTACGTTTAGGGAAAGGCTACCAAGGGCAATGCTATATCGCCCCTGGTCCATTACTCGAAATACCCCTCCCCCATAATACTCATGGAAATATGTATAATCATAAAGGTATGCATTATCGTTCATATATGCCCATGTGTGAACGAGGATCGTATTGGTAATCCACGAAACTAAAGCGACCACATTTTTTGAATTTATGTGTCGTGTGTCATCGACTCTGACGGAGAATTCTTGTTCTCCATCCCGATTACAATAGAATTTAACGTGGTCATAGAAATAAGCGATGAAGTCGTGGTGAATATGAATCGCCTCACTTACTAGTAGATGGCGCCATCCTAATCTGCGAGGATCCCGTGGCCCGGAACCAATGTCCATAGGTCTCGGTTCCTAACACGTCTTCGAAAGACTGTTCAGGTATGACTATAGGAAATGTCATCTCAACGACTCCTTGAACAGTTCCAAAAATCCTAGAATGACCCTAAAAAAATTGGAATTTCCGTGTTCACAGTTGGTAGGGCTGGTCGCGGTTGGAAGGAGGCGTGGAGTCGCTTCGAGAGTTTTAGAATTATAGAGTTTGGGCGGGTCACGCCGAGGAGGGCGTGACCCGCCAAACTCTCAGAATTTAAAACTCGAGGAGGGCGGTCATTAAGCCTCGAAAGTTAACTTTGTGAAAGTGTGCAGGGCGCGCGCCGTAAGTTTGAAAACAGGAGTTTAGAGGAAAAAGAAGGAAAAACTTGGAGTGAAAGGTGAGGGATGATGGTGGGGTGTAGTGTGGTTTGTTAGTGTAGAATGAAGGGGGTTTAAATAGGTTCTGTGCTTCCAAAACGAATCGGCAAGTTGCCAAATTGTTTAAAGGCAATTTCCGGAAATAGAAAGATTCCCAACCCTAAAATGGAAACAAACCATCTTTTTGATTTTCTAAAAATCCTGGTATCTTTTATACTGGATTTAGAATAGTAACTGCTAAACTCTCCTACATTTCATGCTACCACCACACAATTTATAGAAATGCCGATATCGGCCAAATTCTCAACCTTTCCTCCAAGACAAATTTACAGGAGATGATCATATAACGAATTATATTAAAACTTAAATTTAAAACCACACAACATAAAACAAACACCTTAATATTTAAATTTAACAGCTGAATTAAAATTCAACAAATAAAACAAAATCATGAAATAACAGCGAACACAAACTGATGGTGAACACCTAGTTATGTGATGAAGATGGACCCTGAGATGGAGATTGGCCCTGGGATGGAGAATGGCTTGAACCATCTGTCGCCGGGCGATGACGCTCATGCACTGGGACTCGGTGAAAACGAGAATCCTCCACGGGTGGCATGCGTCGTAGCATCTCTATTCGAACAAGCGCGTGCTTCCATCTCGATCCCGAAGATCGCGCATCTTGGGCTTGGTGATCTTTGGTGGATAGTCTCCAACTTAGGCAAGATATCGTCCTGACCCCTTTCGAGCATTTCAAGTCTCGTCTGAAGGTTCGTTTGCTTATTTCGAACTACAATCTATCTATCTCGGATATTTTCACAAATACCATAAACGCAACGCAAGGCAGTTTGCAACACTTGCATGCGTTCTAAATTAGAACTACAATTATCTAATGCATCGTCATCTAGACATGTCATATCCTCCCTTTCATCCTCCGGCTCAACCACCTTTCCTTTAGACAACAGCCAAGTCTCTTGGATGCAATCCGTATAGATACTTGCATTAGAATGCAATTTGATCTTAATAGGAGCAGATCTTGCGACAGCTCTAAAGGAGAGCATGATCTTAGTGATCAATACGGGAAGAGGCGCCAAGCTCTTTCCCACTCCTCTAATCACATTAAACATTAAATCGAGGATGCAGAAATTGTACTTATTTGTTTGCAAAATCCAGAGAACGTGCAGACATTGCAGGCCGATATCACTAACTTTGTCTTTCCCGAGGACGTTCCTACCAATCCACTGAGCTACAGCCAGTTGATTGGTTCTCAGGGTTGACTGGCGGACCCAATGAGATGACGGATTGTATTCACCCTCCACGACAGTATCCTTCATCAAAGCAGGAACTCCAGTATACTGGGATTCCTGAATTGTCGTTACTAGGTTGGTTTCAAGTGTAATTCCTAACAGTTCAGCCAACAACTGTCTCGTTACTTCCCTCCTCATTCCTGCTACCTTTATGAAAATCCTATCCCCCTCCAATTCTCGCTTATTATAAAACTGTTCTACCAAACCATGGTGATAGAACTCCTCAGTCGAGTACCACAGTCCGTTCCAATCCCTCCTAATCATCTCCGCATCGTAAAATGGCGCGAAGCTGCCGGAAGCAAACGCGTGCTCCGGCAAAATTCTTCGTCGTAGCGCCATTGAAGTTTATGAGACAACTAATGGTTTTGTAGACTGTGGGGGAGGCGAGTTTGAAGAAAAACAACTAAAAACACGGTGGTGGCGGTGGTTACTTAAATTGGTGGCTGTTTTCTGAGTTGGGGTGGTGGTGGTAATGGTTTAGAGAAGATTTTAGTTGGATTTGATTTTCTTGGCGTGGGTGTAGTTAGGTTTTCTTCTCTCTCTCTCTTTTTTTTTTTTTTTTTTATTTATTTATTTTTTTTTTTATTTTGGTGTTCAAGGTTTGATTTAAACTTGGTAACCGGCGGGATTGAAAGGGAAAGAACAGTGTGTTTTTGGGAAGGAAGGAGACGCACAGTCGTGCGTGCGGTTTGGGCCCAAGCCCAATTTGAATTCCGAGTTTTCCGATTTTTCGCGCAATTTCAAATTCAATTTGGCGCTTCGTTACTGGTCCGATTTTGGCGAATGAGTTATGGAAATGATCAGTAGAGAATTTCCAATTCAATGATCCATAAAACACTCAATTCCAACCATGGGTGACATATAAGAAGGTGGAAAACACCTCGAAGTGCGTGTGTGACGTAAGTTATGCGAACGAAGGAATCTAAGTTTAAGATAACATTGACCCTATTGAACTACAAGTAATGGGCCTAAGCAACACAAATGGAAAGTTTGGGCAATCCAGATGGAAAAATTGATTGCCCACCCCCAAACAAATTTTTAAACACAAAATTTGTTCTATCGTGGGTCGTTTAAAGTCAGATCCCCAAGACTTGTTGGATTGCTATTTCTATTATTAAGAATTTTTTTTTATTATTATTTATTTATTTATTTTATTAGTTTATTATAAGAAAAACGAAAAACAATAAATACATAATTCACCCCATAGAGGAACATGACTCCAAAACCGAGAAAACATGCAAAAGTGGAAAACGTGAATTATGTTAACCGTGGACTTAGGTTCCGGTACTTACAGCCACACACTCCCTAGGGAGGGTCCGGTTACCTGAATGGTGCACTTACCACTATATGGAAGTGGAAGGAAGTACACCAATGACAAAGGTCAATCCTCATAGACAGGGTCCTGTAAAAGGACTTCCTCTACATCAGGGGACAGAAGTTCGTAAAAATGTTTTAACCGTTGACCATTAACTTGAAAGGTACTGTTGTCATTGGGATTTACCAAGGTGATTGCCCCGTAAGGGGTGACTTCAAGAAACGAAAAAGGACCGGACCAACGGGTTTTTAGTTTCCACGGGAAAATATGTAGATGGGAGTTGTAAAGCAAGACCTTTTGACCGACCACAAACTCTTTCGCCAAAGATTTGCTTATCATGAACACGTTTCATGTTAGCTTTATAATCCTTCGAGATCGTAAGAATCGCTCACTTAATTTCTTCAAGCTCATTCAATTGCAATTTCGCGTTTGACACCCGCCTCATCAATATTGAAGTTAAGGATTTTTATAGCCCATAGAGCACGGTGCTCTAATTCAACGGGCAAATGACATGGTTTCCCAAATACAAGTCTAAAGGGAGACATACCTATAGGAGTTTTGAAAGCAGTTCTATACGCCCATAAGGCATCCGATAGACGCTTCGACCGACGAGTTTTCCTATCGGGGTTTACAGTTGTTTCTAAAATCTTTTTGATTTCCCTATTAGAAACTTCTACTTGTCCGCTAGTTTGTGGATGATAAAGAGTTGCTACTTTGTGTGTAACTCCATACTTTTTCACTAGGGATGCAACAACTCTGTTGCAAAAATGTGTTCCACCATCACTAATGATGGCTTTAGGAATGCCAAACCGATAGAAAATATATTCTTTAATAAAAAATACAACGGTCTTATGGTCATTGCTACGGCAAGCTAGGGCCTCTATCCATTTAGACACGTAGTCCATGGCAACTAGAATATAAATGAAACCGTGGGAAACCGGGAAGGGACCCATGAAATCAATGCCCCAAACGTCAAAAATTTCTACTATCAAGATTGGATTTAATGGCATCATATTACGTTTAAGGATTATTCCCAAGTTGTTGGCAACGAATACACGCCTTGCAATGCACTTGGGCATCCTTAAAAGGGTAGGCCAATAAAATCCACATTGAAGAACTTTAGGGCTGTTTTCATCCCACTAAAATGTCCACCACACTCTTTGTCATGGCAGAACGATAGAACTTCATTATATTCCCACTGGGGAATACAACGACGAATAATCTGATCCGCACAATACTTAAAAAGGTATGGCTCATCCCAATAGTATAACTTAACTCTGGCCAAGAACTTCTTACGTTCATTTCTTGACCAATTATAAGGCATAACATCAGCCACTAAATAATTTACAATGTCAGCATACCATGGTGCTGAAAAAATCGCATACAGATGCTCATCAGGAAAAGAGTCCGATATGGACTCATAATCACTCTGATCGTCGTTTGTGAGTCTAGATAAGTGGTCGGCAACTACGTTTTCGACCCCTCTTTTGTCCTTTATTTCTAATGTGAACTCTTGCAGGAGAAGGATCCATCGGATTAATCTCTGCTTAGCATCCTTCTTTGCAAGAAGGTACTTAAGGGTCGCATGGTCCGTAAACTAAAGTTTTAGAACCAACCAAATAAGGACGAAACTTATCTAAAGCCTAAATGACAGCTAAGAATTCTTTTTCGATAGTTGAATAATTCCGTTGAGCATCGTTTAAGGTTTTACTAGCATAATAAATAAAAGTGGACTTATTATCTAGTTTTTGTCCCAAGACTGCATCAACTGCATAGTCACTAGCATCACACATGAGTTCGAAAGGTTTAGACCAATCGGGAGGCTGTATAATTGGTGCAGAGAGGTTAGGGCGGCTTTTAAAGTTTCAAAAGCCCGTTAATGCGGTTAAAATTAAAATCAAAGATTGCATCTTTCAAAAGCAGATTAGTTAAAGGCCTAGCTATTTTCGAGAAGTCTTTAATAAACCGCCTATAAAAACCTGTATGGCCTAGAAAGGCTCTAATATCACGGACAGTCCGTGGTTTAGGTAGGGTCGCTATCTTATCTAGTTTGGCCTTATCTACTTCGATGCCACCACTAGATACGATGTGACCTAGTACTATGCCCTTTTTCACCATGAAATGACACTTTTCCCAGTTTAAAACAAGGCTCTTTTCTTCACACCGTGTCAAAACCTTAGACAGGTTAGACAAAAGCGATCGTGAAGGAGTCTCCATAGATAGAAAAATCATCCATGAAAACTTCCATAAAAGCTCTACCATGTCACTAAATATATGAAGCATACAATTGGAAGGTACCAGGGAGCATTACAAAGGCCAAAAGGCATTTGTTTATAGGCATACGTTCCAAAGGGACATGTGAAGGTAGTCTTTTCTTGGTCATCAATATCAATAATAATCTGAAAATAGCCCGAGTAGCCATCCGTAAAACAATAAAAGCATGACCAGCTAGGCGCTCGAAAGCATTTGATCTATAAAAGGTAAAGGAAAGTGATCCTTTAGTGTCATAGCATTTAAACGTCTCAGAATCAATACAGATCCTCCATTTCATAGGACCTTGTGTGACAACATAGTCACCCTTCCCGTTACGTACCATGGTAACTCCTGATTTCTTAGGAACTACATGAATGGGGCTTACCCATTCGCTATCAGAGATTGGGTATATGATACCCGCAATCGAGTAATCGTAAACACTTCTTCCCTAACCACCTCTTTCATGGCGGGGTTCAAGCGACGCTGAGGTTCGCGAGAAGTCTTCGCGTTATCCTCCAAATGGATACGATGAGTGCAAACATTAGGGTCAATTCCCTTAATGTCGGCTAGGGACCAACCAATCGCCGACCGATGTTCCCTAATCACCCGGATTAAACGTGTCTCTTCATTCTTAGATAACAGAGAAGATATAATTACCGGATGATTACCATCCGGATCAAGTTGAATATATTTTAACTCCGGGGGAAGAGGTTTAAGCACTGGGGTGGAAGGAAAATCAATAGATGTTTCGTCGGGGTCCTCATTTTGCCTAATGAATACTTGCTTAGGTAGCAAGTCTTCATACTCAATATATGGAGCAACCGAAGGGTCTACAATTGGTGTGGACTCAAGGATGGTGTTGACTTCCTCTAAGTAGGAGTCATTTACAAAATCTGAAATTCCAAAAGAAAGGAATTTGTACATATTGTTTTCGGGAAACGTGTTGTTAAAATAATCTTGAGCTAAGCTCTCGATCATGCTAACCTCCCCATCTATAGACGAATCTGGTAACTGTTTCATCATTTTAAAAACATTTACCTCAACTGTAAGATGGCCAAAAGATAAGGACATCTTACCATCGCGGCAATTTATAAGTGCGTTGGCAGTTGCCAAGAAGGGGCGCCCTAAGATGATCGGTACAGAGTCGTTAGCGACTTCTGTATCGAGGATAACAAAATCAGCAGGATAGTAAAAATCCTGAACCTTAACAAGCACGTTTTCCACTACACCCTTAGGATACTTAATTGACCTGTCCGCTAATTGCAACGTTATTTTTGTAGGTTGCATTTCCTGTAGACCTATTTGTTTATACAAGTAATACGGGAGTAAGTTAACACTCGCCCCCAGGTCTAATAAAGCGGTCGTCGTGTGGGAATCTCCTAAGGTGCATTTTACAGTAGGACGACCAGGGTCCTTGTACTTAACAATTCCATTATTTTCAGATAAAGTTGGGAACTGTTCAGTTAGAAAGGCGTCTTTAGGTATGTTGGTCTTACGCCTAGTAGTGCACAACTCTATAAGAAACTTAGCGTGGTTAGGTAGCTTTTTAATAGCTTCGAGAAAAGGAAGGTTTATCGTTAGATTCTTGAAAACGTTCCTAATCTCCTCAAAGTTTGTATCCCTGGTTAGCATGGCTAACTTCTGAGGGAATGGTGGTTTCGCTCTATATTTAGCGTATGGCTCGACTTGATGTGTAACATTGGCTTTCTATTTCTTTGTTTGTTGTTTAACTGGTACCTCTATAGTGGTAGGCTCTTCAGTTTCTACTTCGGTATCTAGTTCGATATCCGGTGTAGGGAGTACTGATGGGGTAACTATAGGCATAGTTACTTTGTTATCAACCACTCTTCCAGAGCGGAGAGTGGTGATGGCATTAAGGTCACCTACGATTGTAGTTTCCGTACTAGTATTACCGTTTACCTCAAAGGCTGTGTTTGCTGTTTTAGGGTTTGGTATCGCTTGTCCTGGAAACACGCCTTTTGGTTGGGCTTTCTCTTGGGCTAACTGTTGTATGCCCTGATTTATGGATTGTAAGATCTGTTGGTTTGATTGAGTCATTGATTGGAAAAGTTGTTGGGTAACCTGTATAAAGTTGTCTATACGATCCGGATGTGATGGTGTAGTAGTCACAGGTGGTGCGACTGGAACTATCTCACGCTGATTATTTATGGGTGGGTTGTGATAGTTACTATTGTTAACTAGAATGATACCTCTATTGGTATTATAACTATTATAATTACCCTGACCTTGTGCTAAACCTTGTCGTGGTTGTGCTTGGTTGTTATAATTATTATAATTTCCCTGACTTTGTCCCTGTCCTTGCCTAGGTGGAGCTTGATTATAGTTGTTTGCTTGCCTAACAATTTGGTTATTGAACCCTGGAGGTGAAACTTGTTGATTGTTTCGCCAACTAAAGTTGGGATATTGTCTCCATGGGGCATTAGGAATAGGATAGCTATTAATGGAGCAAACATTGTCTTGCTCTAAATGTTGTTGTTCATAGGCGAGAGGACAATAGGATTCAGGGTGCTCAGGACTCAAACAGACATTACATGGGTTGGAGTTGACATTCATGACGGGGATAGGCTTTTGTTGCACAGAAATAGCCTCAACCTTTTTAGTTAGAGATTCAATTAAATTTTTAAGTTCTAGATCGGGTTTCATCTCAAACATACCGGCGGCCTTAACTGTTGAAGAAGAACTAACAGAGCGGGGATATCATCACTACCCCCCCAATTGTTATTTCGTTTAGTTTGATCTTCTAAAATTTGTAAGCCTCTGGGCTCCTTTACTTAGGAAACTACCCCCATTCATTATGTCAATGACTTCTTTATGGTGATGTTGAAGTCCTTTGAAAAGGCAACGAACTAACGTGTCTTTTGCTAGGTTATGGTGTGGACACTCTATAAGCGGTCGGTGAAATGATTCCAAGCCTCGAAAAATGATTCATGAGGATTTTGTCGGAAAAAATGAATCTTGGAAAGCATCTCATCCGTCTTTAGGGGTGGGTAAAATGTTCCATAAACAAATTTGAACAAGTTTAGCCCACGAGTCCACAGTTAGTTAGCGCTTGGGCGCTTAACCAAGACGCCGCCTTATCGGCTAAGGTGAAGGGAAATACCCTCGGTTTAATCTGTTCCGCACCAACCGTAGGATGATGGAATGTTGTAAGGACTTGTTCAATCCTACGATGTGTTGATAAGGTTTTCATGGTCTAAACCATGGAAAACGGGTAACAAATTAAATATGTTTGGGGAATTCGAAAATCCCCAATCGGGTTTGCTAGAACGATGCAAGATTTAGGGCTATCGCCAAGGCTTTGTAAAAATCGGAGAGAGGAGTCTCTCTTTCTTCATCATTATGTCGGGTGTGGTTGGTGGAATAGTAGCTAGAGGTGTAGTGATTGGTATACTCGATAGATTTTAATTATGTTCGGTGTTTTCTCCGACCAGATCTTAATCTCATGCAAGTCTAAGTCTAAACACGACAACACTCCAAACAATCTTGATATTTTAGTATAAACCTCTAACTGGAGATGCGAGGTATGGAAGAAAGGAATACCTGATAGCGTCCTTGCTTCGCTTATGAATAGCGTCTTGTTTACGCGTGTTCAGTGTAAATAACAAGTTAGAACACTGAAAAACTTAAAAAATCGAAGTTCGAAACAAACCTGTAGAAATCCGGAAAATTTAGCTTAGGGCGCGGTCGCGCTCCGTGTAACTTGAAGTTCCAGTGTTTTAGGGCGGGTCGCGCACTCAAGATGGGGCCGGGTCGCTCAAGGTTCCAGGCTTTTGGGCGCAGGTGCGCTCGGATAGGGCGCGGTCGCGCTCCGTGTATATTTTTGCGGAACTTTTCAACGCTGAAACGGACAACCACAGTATGAATCAAACAAGGGTGGGTGGGCTTAATGGGACTTAAAAATGACTAATTATACTATGAAAACAATGCTAAAGTGAAACTAAGATGGCAGCGGCGCCATTTGATAAACATATAATGAATAATTTACTTACGAAATGAACGATGAACTCAAAACGTAAGTAAACTAAAACTATTTACGTGTCTATATTTATCAAAGTTTCTACTCTCAATTCTATCGAAATAGAGTGGAGTAACAAATTCGTTCCACTCCTAGTTCTCTAGCATGGAATGTTTCCTAATCTAATTAATCGGTCTTAAGTCTAATGAGAGCTTTACGAAGGGTGTTATACTACGATACAATATGAAATTGATTATGTTGAATTTAAACTACGAATGCTATGGAAATATGATTGTTTTTGAATCTAGATAAAGGATTAGAGGGGAATTGAATCCACCTCGAATCCAACTTAATAACCTAGCATAGATTCTTGTATCTCGAAATTCTCACGTTCTTACGGCAAGAATTTCGAGTTCTAATCCCTAGTGTTCATGGCATCTCTACCAAATACTAACTAGCATGTGAGGTCGTCCACCCATTCTCATGGCGAATCACGACCTTCTAGAGTGGAATAGATTCTACAACGCGTCTACAATATACCACTAAGTTTTCATCAAAGCTTCATCAACCCCTCTAATGGAGGTTTTAGCCTTGAGTCATCAACCCATCATTTCCCATTGAATTATAACTACACATCATATTAAAATTCTAACTTAACTAATTTAACTAACAATGTTTCAATCTACTTAAACTACGAAATGATAATCAACAAGAATTAAAATTAGATCTATAAATTGAAATGACAAAAATCGAAATTGATAAAAATAACTATTTTATTTATCTAATCAATCAAGAACAATGATTCAAGACTTAATCTAAAACAAGAATTGAAATTGGAACTTAAACTTAATTACTCTACTGAAAACTAGATCTAGAATTATATATATTTTTTAGGTCTAACTAGCTACCATTAACAAAGAGTTAAGCTTTGGTTTTTATACTTTCAGATCCAAAAAATCGTGCATGGGCTTGGAGCCATGTTTTGGGCTAGAGAATCAGGCCCAAAACCCAATTCTTTCAGTCCAAAAAGACATCTTCAGCTACAGTTGGCTTCAATAGACTTTTTGTCTACTTTTGCTCCTCTAATTGGGTCAAGGTTTAAACCATTGGAAAGCTCTTTCCGAGCCGGTCGTTTTGGACATAAGGTAGGTCCCATTCCGAGGTCTGAGTCCAAAGATACGGCCTGCGGAAATTCTGCTGACTTGTGTGCTGTTTCTGCCCGTGTCGACTTTTTAGCTTTTGACCGGGCTTTAGAAAGGCTTTGTCTTCTTGAATCTTGGCCTTTAATCACGGAACTCCTTAGTAACCGACCTTTGCTCCTTTATCTCGCTAAAGTGGCACATTTCTGCACATAATGGACTTTGAAACCTGAAATGCATAAAAACACGTAATCAGTGTTAACTCTTAATTATTACTCACATAATTGGTCTAAAAGTATGACTGTTAGAGGGTTAAAACTATAGTTTTGGGCTCTTATCAGAAGCCTTGATGAAAACTTGATTGTGTAGTATAAAATCGTTGTAAGAATCTATTCCACTCTAGAAGGTCGTTGATTTGCCATGAGAATGGGTGGACGACCTCACATGCTAGTTATGAATTGGTAGAAATGCCATGTATAATTAGGGATTAGAATGACCAATTCTTACCGTAACGTAAGAATTGGTTTACAACAAATCTATGCTAGGTTATTAAGTTGGATTCAAGGTGGAATCAAATTCCCTTAATTCTTTATCTAGATTCAACTCTTAGCATTATGTCATTCCGTTATTTGTATATTGTTATTTGAATTCACATCGTAGTATAAATTCCCTTCGTAAATCTCTCATTGACTTTGGTAGGATTGATAGTTGTTGGAAACTTGAATGTTATAGAACTAGGAGTGGAACAAATCTTTTATTCCAACTCTACTTCAATAGATTCGAGAGTAGAAAATAAATATCTTTGATAAGTCTAGTATAAGCCACAATTTATAGTTTTACTTTCGTTTAGAGTTTCATCGCTTTATTCATTAGTAAAACTATCTTTTTTACGATTATCAAATGGCGCCGCTGCCATCTTAGTTACCTTAAGCATTGTTTTCTTTAGAATTGTTAATTTTCCAAAGTCCCATAACCCACCCACCCTTGTTTGATTCTCAGTGTGGTTGTCTGTTTCAGCACTAAAATTTTCCTCGGAAAATTTACTCGAAGCGCGACCTGCGCCCTAGGCAAGCCAAATTGGAGCGCACCCTGTGCCCAAACGCCTGGAATTCCATCTTTTAGTTGAGCGCGACCTGCGCCCTACCAAGGCAAAACACGAGCGCACCCCGCGCCCACATGCCTGGAATTCCACTTTTTACCTAAGCGCGACCTGCACCCACAAGCCTGGAATTCCAGCTTGACTGAAGAGCGACGACTGCTAACTTAAGCCTATTCCGAAAGAACCGCCCCACTCTTTGAACCGCCTCGATTTCCACGTTTTGATTCAAACTTCCATTTTTCAAGATTTTCAGTATTCTAACTTGTTATATACACTGACCATGCGTAAACAAGACGCTATTCATAAGCGAAACAAGGAGGCTTTCAGGTACTTTTTTCTTCCACACCTCGCATATTCTGTTAGAGGTCCATACTAGCATATCAGGATTGTTTGGAGTGTTGTTGTGTTTCATTAAGATTGGTCTTAGCCTTGCATGAGATTAAGGTCAGGCCGAAGAAAAACGCCTAACATAATTAACCGACAACGGCAACAAACACGCCTTTCTAGTATACCATCGACTACACCTCTAACTAATATACCACACACACCACCTGAAGCAATGGCTGAAGAAAGAGAGTCTCCTCTCTCTGACTTTTACAAAGCCTTGAACGATAGCCCTAAATCTTGCATCCTTCTATCAATCCCAGTGGGGGATTTCCGAATTCCCTAAATATATTTAATTTGTTACCCGTTTTTCATGGGTTAGACCATGAAAAACCTTATCAGCACCATCCTACGGTTGGTGTTGAACAAATTAAACTAAGGGTATTTCCCTTCACCTTAGTCGATAAGGCAGCGTCTTGGTTAACTGGCCAAGCGCAAATTATGTGGACTCGTGGGCTAAACTTGTTCAACTATTTATGGAACATTTTTACTGATAAGAGCCCAAAACTGTAGTTTTAACCCTCTAACAGTCATACTATTAGACCAATTATGTGAGTAATAATTAAGAGTTAACACTGATTACGTGTTTTTATGCATTTCAGGCTTCAAAGTCCATTATGTGCAGAAATGTGCCACTTTAGCGAGATAAAGGAGCAAAGGTCGGTTACTAAGGAGTTCCGTGATTAAAGGCCAAGATTCAAGAAGATAAAGTCTTTCTAAAGCCCGGTCAAAAGCTGAAAAGTCGACGCGGGCAGGAACAACACACAAGTCAGCAGAACTTCCGAAGGCCGTATCTTTGGACTCAGACCTCGGAATGGGGTCTACCTTATCTCAAAACGACCGGCTCAGAAAGAGCTTTCCAATGGTCTAAGTCTTGATCCAATCAGGGTAGCAGAAGTGGACGAAAAGTCTGTTGAAGCCAACTGCAGCTGAAGAGGCCTTTTTGGACTGAAAGAATTGGGTTTTGGGCCTGATTCTCTGGCCCAAAACATGGCTCCAAGCCCATGCACGATTTTTGGATCTGAATGTATAAAAACCAAAGCTTCACTCTTTGTTAATGGTAGATAGTTAGACCTAGATTAGTTAGCCTCAATTAATTAGTTTTAGAACTTAGTTTAATTAGTTTCAATTCATTGTATTAGATTAAACCTTTGAATCTTGTTCTTCATTTGATTAGATCAATAAAGTAGTATTTTTTATTCAATTTCGATTTTGTCATTTCCATTTCTAGATCTAATTTCAATTCTTGTTCTTATTTCATTTTAGTCATTAAATTAGATGTCATTATTGTTTGATTAAGTAAATTTCAATTCTTTACATTATGTTTAGTTTAGATTCAATGGGAAATGTTAGTTTGATGAATCAAGGCTAAAACCTCCATTAGAGGGGTTGATGAAGCCTTGATGAAAACTTAGCTATTAGTGTAGAATGGTTTGTAGATTCTATTCCACTCTAGAAGGTCGTGTTTCGCCATGAGAATGGGTGGACGACCTCACATGCTAGTTAGTATTTGGTAGAAATGCCACGAACACTAGGGATTAGAACTCGAAATTCTTGCCGTAAGAATGTAAGAATCGAGATACAACAATCTATGCTAGGTTATTAAGTTGGATTCGAGGTGGATTCAATTCCCCTCTAATCCTTTATCTAGATTCAAAAACAATCATATTTCCATAGCATTCGTAGTTTAAATTAAAATAATCAATTTCATATTGCATCGTAGTATAATTCCCCCTCGTAAAGCTCTCATTAGACTTAAGACCGACTAATTAGATTAGAAAACATTTCATGCTAGAGAACTAGGAGTGGAACGAACTTCCTACTCCACTATATCTCATAGGATTGAGAGTAGAGAAACTTTGATAAACATATAGGCACATAAATAGTTTTAGTTTACTTACGTTTTGAGTTCATCGTTCATGTCGTAGGTAGACTATTTCATTTTATGTTTATCAAATGGCGCCTCTGCCATCTTAGTTGCACTTTAGCATTGTTTTCATAGTAGAATTAGTCATTTTTAAGTCCCATTAAACCCACCCACCCTTGTTTGATTCATACTGTGGTTGTCCATTTCAGCGTTGAAAAAGTTCCGCAAAAATATACACCGAAGCCGACCGCCCTTATAAGGAGCGCTACCGCTGCGCTGGAACACGAGCGCACCCGCGCCTTCCTTGAGTGCGACCCGCCCTATAGTTACTGTACCACGAGCGCGACCTGCCCTCAGATCGAGCGCGACCCGCGCTAAGTCACTGGAACAAGGAGCGACCACTTTATCTTGGCGCAGACCTCTAAGCAAAATTTTCCGGATTTCCTCGCAGTTTGTTTCAATTTCGATTTTTCAAGTTTTTCAGTGTTTTAACTTGTTATTTACACCGAACACGCCAACAAACAAGACGCTATTGATAAGCGAAGCAAGGACGCAATCAGGTATTCCTTTCTTCCACACCTCGCGATCTCCGCTAGAGGTTTCTACTAGTATATCGAATTGTTTGGAGTGTTGCATGTTTAGTTAAGTTCGACTTAGTCTTGCATGAGATTAAGGTCCGGTCGAAGAAAACAACTAACGTAATTACACGGCAACGTCAACAAACAAGTCTATCTAGTTTTCCACCCACTACACCTCTAGCTACTATTTCACACACACCACCGATATTATGGTCAAGAAAGAGAGACTCCTCTCCGACTTTTATAAAGCCTTGAAATATAGCCCTAAATCTTGCATCGTTCTAGCAGACCAAAGGGGATTTCCGATCCCCCAAATATATTTAATTTGTTACCCGCTTTTCATGGTTTAGACCATGAAAAACCTTATCGGCATGCGCGTAGGATTGAACAAGTCCTTACAACATTCCACCATCCTATGGTTGGTGCGAACAAATTAAATTGAGGGTATTCCCTTTCACCTTAGCCGATAAGGCGGCTTTTGGTTAACTGCCAAAGCCCTAATTCTGTGGGCTCATGGGCCAAACTTGTTCAAATTGTTTATGGAACATTTTTACCCACCCCTAAAGACGGATGAAATGCTTTCCAAGATTCACTTCTTTTCGGCGAGAATCCTCATGAATCATTTTCGAGAGGCTTGGAATCGTTTCACCGATCTGCTTATAGAGTGTCCACACCATAATCTAGCAAAAGACACGTTAGTGCGTGCCTTTTCAAAGGACTTCAACATCACCATAAAGAAGTCCTTGACATAATGAATGGGGGTAGTTTCCTAAGTAAAGGAGCCTCGAGGCTTACAAATTTTAAAAGAACAAACTAAACGCAATAACAATTGGGGGTGATGATATCCCCGCTCGCTAGTTCTTCTTTAACTTTAAGGCCGCCCGGTATGTTTGAGATGAAACCCGATCCGAACTTAAAAATTTAATCGAATCTCTAACTAAAAAGGTAGAGGCTATTTCTATTCAACAAAACCTATCCCCATACATGAATGTAAATTCAAATCCATGTAGTTTCGTTGAGTCCCCGAAAGCATCCCGACTCCCCACAAATCCTATAGCCTATGAACATTCTTGTTCCATTAATAGTGAACCTAACACCCCTTAGAGACAAAATCCCAACTTCGGTTGGAGAAATAACCAACAAGTCACACCTACAGGGTACAATAATCAATATGTTAGGCCAACGCACAGTTATAACCAAGCTCCACCACAACAAGGACAGGGTCAGGGTAATTATAATAATTATAACAACCAAGCGCAACCTCGACAAGGTCAATGTAGTTATAATAATTATAATGCTAATAGAGGTATCGTTCCAGTAAATAATAACTATCACAATCCGCCCATAAATAATCAACGCGAGATAGTTCCAGTCACACCACCCGTGACTACTACACCCACACAACCGGATCGTCTTGACACCTTCATACAAGTGAGCCAACAACTTTTCCAAACCATGGCTCAATCTAACCAACACATTCTACAATCCGTTAATAATTTAAACCAACAGTTAGCCCAAGAGAAAGCTCAACCAAAAGGCGTGTTTCCAGGCCAAGCGATACCCAACCCTAGAATAGCAAACACAGCCTTTGAAGTAAACGGTAATACTAGTACAGAAACTACAACCGTAAGTGAGCTAAATGCCATCACCACTCTCCGTTCTGGAAGAGTGATTGATAACAAAGTAACTATGCCTATAGTTACCCCATCAGTACTCCCTACACCGGATATCGAACTAGATACCGAAATAGAAACTGAAGAACCTACCACTATAGAGGTACCAGTTAAACCACAACATAAGAAACAGAAAGCCAAGGTTACACATCAAGTCGAGCCATACGCTAAATATAGAGCGAAACCACCGTTCCCTCAGAAATTAGCCATGCTAACCAGGGATACTAACTTTGAGGAGATTAGGAACGTTTTCAAAAATCTAACGATAAACCTTCCTTTTCTCGAAGCAATTAAAAAGCTACCTAATCACGCTAAGTTTCTTAAAGAGTTGTGCACTACTAGGCGTAAGACCAACATACCTAAAGACGCCTTTCTAACTGAACAGTTCCCAACTTTATCCGAAAATAATGGAATTGTTAAGTACAAGGACCCTGGTCGTCCTACTGTACAATGCACCTTAGGAGATTCTCACACGACGACCGCGCTACTAGACCTGGGGGCTAGTGTTACCTTACTCCCATTTTATTTGTATAAACAAATAGGTCTAGAGGAGATGCAACCTACTAAAATGACATTGCAATTAGCTGATCGGTCTATTAAATATCCTAAGGGTGTGGTTGAAAACGTCTTTGGTTAAAGTCCAAAATTTTACTACCCAACCGACTTCAAGTATCCTCGACCGTAAGTCACTAACGACTCTGTACCTATATCATTTTAGGGCGCCCCTTCTTGGCACGCCAACCAACGCTCATAAATTGCCGCGATGGTTCGATGTCCTTTGTCCTTTGGCCATCTTTCCGTTGAGGTAAATGTTTTCAAAACGAGGACACAAGATCCCGATTCATCTACAAATGGCGAGGTTAGCATGATCGAGAGCTTAGCTCAAGATTACTTCAAAAACATGTTTCGAGAAACAGATTAACAAATTCCTTTCCTTCAGAAATTCGACTTTAACAATGACTCCTGGTAGTAGACGAAATCGAAGAAGAATTCCCCGCAACTCTTTTTTAACCGCTTTTTACCACTTCATGAGTCCCCTTGCTAACAACCATTCATCCCTTGATGCGATGGCGAAGATGAATTTTTCAATCTCTATCCCAAAGGACCCTTTTGACCCAACTATTGAGGAATGTCTTGCATATATCAAGATTTCTGATGATATGGACTTGAGAGCTCTAGCTGAGAATCATTCACCTTCCATCACCAATATTCCCCACCCTCCACCTTTTCAAAGGAACCTCGAGTTTGCACTCGATCCTTTAGTTTCTCCTGTGCTTCATGAATTTTTTAATCCACCTAGTAAACAAATACTTCCCAAGGATAAACCACTTGACACCTTCATTTTTAGACTTGAGACAGTCCCTAACTACACCATGAATGAGTTTTGTGCTAAACCCATATCCTCATTTTTTCCATGCTTTTTCTCTAAAACTTATCCCAATCCACCATATCTTCCACAACCATTCACTTTTCCACACTTATTCACTAGGACACCCTCTCGTTCAAAGATGAAACATAAGGTGCATGCTTGGTTATGTTATAGGTCTATCCGACTTCGCTTTCATTCCACTAGGCTGCGTCGTAGGAAATCTTGGTGCTTGATTGTGTTTGGATATGTTTTCTGTGATATTTATTTATAGAACGTTCCACAACTATTTCGGTTGTTGATATATGATAAACTGCATATTCATACATATATTTAGATAAAGTCTCGAGTATCTGACTATAAACGACTTAATTTTTGTGTTTGGTACATTTCCTTTCATTTCTATATATTGGTGAATGCACCATTCAGGTAACCGGGCCCTCCCTATGGAGTGTGTGGTTGTAAGTACCGGATCCTAAGTCCACGGTTCACATAATTCACGTTTTCCACTCTTGCATATTTTCTTGGTTTTTGAGTCATGTTTCTCTATGGTGTGAATTATGACTTTACTGCTTATTGTTTTCCTTTATATTAACCTAATTCATAAAAAAGTAAAAAGT
Organism: Coptis chinensis; assembly: GCF_015680905.1. Taxonomy (NCBI): domain Eukaryota; kingdom Viridiplantae; phylum Streptophyta; class Magnoliopsida; order Ranunculales; family Ranunculaceae; genus Coptis; species Coptis chinensis. Next base: position 40,188,437 of record NC_141459.1, read on the forward strand.
TTAAAGCTATAAAAATAGTAATCTAGCAAGTCTCGAATCGACCTTAAAAGACCCAAGTTTTCAAATGACAATACCAACTTTAGGGTATAGGCCAAACAAAAATTTCAAACTTAAAAAGAGTTTTCCAATTTTGTTTGGGGTGCGATTTTGGTATTCATTTCAAACCTTGTTGCCACCCTAAGCCTGTCATGTTTACTCCAAGTAGAGTTTGTGTTAGTTAGTACGCAATGCTTTAATTGTGCTTCATATTATCATATCATCTTTACAATATTTCTATATAGGTAATCGCCAATTTTTGCCACGTTTCTATGGTAAATTCTTTCCTTATCTCTTTACACTTTGAGGACAAAGCGTTTGATTGTTTGGGGGTGGGATAGAAACATTTGCAAAAATTAGACACTTTTAGGATGTAAATTATGCACTTTTATTTATAAAATGTTAAAAATTATAAAAATTAGTTAGTTACATAATTTAATTGTGCTATTGAATTGTTTCATGAACCCCCTTCTCCCAAATTGTTTGGGGGTGGTATAGAAACACGATGTAAATGTTAAGCACATATTAGGTTGTATAATACGTATTATTTGTCTTAAAAAAATAATAATAAAAAATAATAAAAAGTTTATGCTATACACTTAGGAATATTGGTATTGTTTCTTTCTCTATGCTCTTAATAATCTAGAAGTCTCAATGAGCTTTTTGCATTAGAATAGTTTTTTTTAGAAACTTAGGTTAATATGTAGGTAATAATCGTTGCATCTATCTATAAATATATTACATGAGTATCTATGATTGTTTGGCAGTAAGTTTTTGAAATATAGGCTAGAGTACTTATTCTACAAATCCTGTGAGAATATAGCCTAAAGCCTTATATGAGTGAAACATTTGAGAAATGACACAAGGGAGAAGTATATTCCGAATAGAGAAATCACACGTCCACTTGCTTGACCACTATACCATGTCCTAAGAGAGAATTTAGGCCCTTTTTGGATCGATATAGCTAGAAATTCCGACCTAAGTATATTTTCCGCTAGTCACCCCACTGAGCCTTTCTTTAGCCTTTCATAAACCACAAATCTTTTACCCTGTTACAAAAACAAAACAAAAAAAAAAATAAATAAAAATCAACCTACCCAATTTAGAATAAGTCTGAGAATAGAATGAGGAAGAAAGAAGAAGAGAAAAACCTGTGTAAACAAAAATTAGTTAGTTGCTTCAAAAAATAAAGAAAAAAAGTTTCCATCCAAAGAAAAGAAAAATAAAAATAGAAATAAAATAAAAACTCCAAAAAAATAGAATAAAAGGAGTCAAAAGCCAAAGAAGAAGAAAAAAATATGGCTAAGGATGGAAACAAAGTGTAGAAGCAAAAGTAAATAACAAGGTTTTCTCTAGTTACATAATATGAAGACTCTATTATCTCAGACTTGTCCCTTTTTGAATATCCATTTCCTTCCTTCTTAAACCATCTCCTAATCCCCGAAACACATAATAAAGATCTCTAGCTCAATTAGGAATTGGTTAATGTGATAGTAAGTGGCAGATGTGTTTGATCGACTCCGACTTCCTTGTGTGTCATTGAGATTGTAAGGTAAAGTGTGCCCACTACGCACTAGAGTAGCGAAACTTGAGTGGAAAAATCAGAGTGTTGTATCTTGACTATTATTGTGAGAACCTACTTAAGGACACTATTCTAAGTTTCAGAAACGGACCTGCTATTGCATTTCATAGTATTACTCATTGTATAAATGTTTATTGTAGATGATTGATTATTATGTATATATTAGCTTAGGTTTTTGACTTGGTTATTCTTGTTCATAGCTAGTGAGATCTATAGATAATTTGGAGCATGAATAAGGAAACAATAGTTTTCTTTCTTAGTCGTTGTAGTATAGATGAAGTTTGTGAGTAACTTCATCGAAAACTCTCACGAGGCTATAACTTCGGCCCACTAGGGAATTCCTAGTGGTTTAAGGCCTTGTTGCATATATGGTCAATGCAATCGCACTCAAATAAACGAGTAGTTAGAACTCCATTTTGGCCATTTATTCTAATTTCTCATCTTTGCTTGAGGACAAGCAAAATGCTGTTTGGGGGTGGTTTGATAAGAGCCCAAAATTGTAGTTTTAACCCTGTAATAGTCATACTATTAAACCAATTATGTGAGTAATAATTAAGAGTTAACACCGACACGTGTTTTTATGCATTTCAGCTTCAAAGTCCATTATGTGCAGAAATGTGCCACTTTAGCGAGATAAAGGAGCAAAGGTCGGTTACTAAGGAGTTCCGTGATTAAAGGCCAAGATTCAAGAAGATAAAGCCTTTCTAAAGCCCGGTCAAAAGCTGAAAAGTCGACGCGGGCGTAAAACAAAGACACAAGTCAAGAGAACTTCCGGCAGATCGTTGGACTCAGACCTTGGAATGGGGTCTACCTTATGTCAAAACGACTGGCTCGGAATGAGCTTTCCAATGGTCCAAGCCTTAACCCAATCAGAGTAGTAGAAGTGGACGAAATGTCTGTTGAAGCTAACTGCAGCTGAAGAGGCCTTTTTGGACTGAAAGAATTGGGTTTTGGGCCTGATTCTCTGGCCCAAAACATGGCTCCAAGCCCATGCACGATTTTTGAATCTGAATGTATAAAAACCAAAGCTTTACTCTTTGTTAATGGTAGATAGTTAGACCTAGATTAGTTAGCCTCCATTAATTAGTTTTAGAACTTAGTTTAATTAGTTTCAATTCATTGTATTAGATTAAACCTTTGAATCTTGTTCTTCATTTGATTAGATCAATAAAGTAGTACTTTTATCAATTTCAATTTTTGTCATTTCCATTTCTAGATCTAATTTCAATTCTTATTCTTATTTCATTTTAGTCATTAAATTAGATGTCATTATTGTTTGATTAAGTAAATTTCAATTCTTTACATTATGTTTAGTTTAGATTCAATGGGAAATGTTAGTTTGATGAATCAAGGCTAAAACCTCCATTAGAGGGGTTGATGAAGCCTTGATGAAAACTTAGCTGTTAGTGTAGAATAGTTTGTAGATTCTATTCCACTCTAGAAGGTCGTGTTTCGCCATGAGAATGGGTGGACGACCTCACATGCTAGTTAGTATTTGGTAGAAATGCCACGAACACTAGGGATTAGAACTCGAAATTCTTGCCGTAAGAACGTAAGAATCGAGATACAACAATCTATGCTAGGTTATTAAGTTGGATTCGAGGTGGATTCAATTCCCCTCTAATCCTTTATCTAGATTCAAAAACAATCATATTTCCATAGCATTCGTAGTTTAAATTAAAATAATCAATTTCATATTGCATCGTAGTATAATTCCCCCTCGTAAAGCTCTCATTAGACTTAAGACCGGCTAATTAGATTAGAAAACATTCCATGCTAGAGAACTAGGAGTGGAACGAACTTCCTACTCCACTATATCTCATAGGATTGAGAGTAGAGAAACTTTGATAAACATATAGGCACATAAATAGTTTTAGTTTACTTACGTTTTGAGTTCATCGTTCATGTCATAGGTAGACTATTTCATTTTATGTTTATCATTTACCCACCATTGAAGACCGATGAAATGCTTTCCAAGATTCATTTCTTTTGACAGAATCCTCATGAATCATTTTCAGAGGCTTGAAATCATTTCACCGATCTACTTATAGAGTGTCCACACCATAACCTCGCGAAAGACACGCTAGTTCGTGCCTTTTTCAAGGGATTGTTACACCACCACAAAGAGGTGCTTGACATAATAAATGGGGGTAGTTTCCTAAGTAAGGGAGCCTCAGAGGCTTATAAATTTTTAGAAGATCAAACTAAGCGTAATAATAACTGGGGGGTGACGATTTCTCCCGTTCTTCTAGTTCTTCTACAACAGTAAAGGCCGCCGGTATGTGTTTGAGATGAAACCCGATCCGAAACTTGAAAATTTAATCGAATCTCTAACTAAAAAGGTAGAGGCTATTTCTGTTCAACAAATGCCGATCCCCATCATGAATGTCAACTCCAATCCATGTAATTTCTGTTTGAGTCCAGAGCATCCTGACTCCTATTGTCCTCTTGCCTATGAACAACAACAGTCACAACAAGATAATGTTTGCTCGATTAATAGTTTTCCTATTCCTAATGACCCTTGGAGACAACATCCCAACTTCAGTTGGAGAAATAATCAACAAGTAACACCTCCAGGGTTTAATAATCAAAATGTTAGGCAAGCAAACAATTATAACCAAGCTCCAGCACGACAAGGACAAGGTCAGGGTAATTATAATAATTATAACAACCAAGCGTAACCACGACAAGGTCAAGCACAAGGTCAGCATAATTACTATAATTATAAAAATAGTAATTATAATGCTAATAGAGGTATCGTTCCGGTAAATAATAACTATCAAAATACACCCATTAATAATCAACGTGCCATAGTTCCTATCACACAACCTATAGCTAACACTCTTCCACAACCGGATCGTTTTGATACCTTTTTGCAATCTCAACAACAGATTTTACAAGCCATCTAACTTTCCTTACAGCAGTTAGCTCAAGAGAAAGTGCAACCCAAAGGGGTGTTTCCAGGACAAGCGATAGCTAATCCTAAAACAACAAACACAGCCTTTGAGGTAAATGGTAATACTAGTATAGAAAATGAAAACGTAAGTGAGCTAAATGCCATCTCCACTCTCCATTCTGGGAGAGTGGTTGATAACAAAGTAACTATGCCTATAGTTACCCCACCAGTTGTCCCTACACCGGAGATTGTACTAGATACCGTAATAGAAACTGAAGAGCCTACCCCAGTAGAGGTACCAGTTAAACCACAACCTAAGAAACATAAAGCAAAGGTTAGACATCCAGTTGATCCATACGCTAAATATAGAAAGAAACCACCGTTTCCCTAGAAATTAGCTATGTTAAACAGGGATACAAACTTTGATGAGGTTAGAGAAGTTTTTAAAAATCTAACGATAAACTTACCTTTTCTGGATGCAATTAAAAAATTACCTCACCATGCTAAGTTTCTCAAAGAGTTGTGCACTAAAAGGCGTAAGACAAATATTCCTAAAGACGCCTTTTTAACTGAATAATTTCCAACTTTAACGGAACACAATGGAATCGTTAAGTACAAGGACCCTAGTCGTCCTACTGTACAATGCACCTTAGGAGATTCCCATACGACGATCGCTTTACTAGACCTGGGGACGAGTGTTAACTTACTCCCGTATTATCTATACAAACAAATAGGTTTACAAGAGATGCAACCTACTAAAATGATGTTGCAATTAGCGGATCAATCAATTAAGTACCCTAAGGGTGTGGTTGAAAATGTGCTTGTTAAGGTCTAGGATTTCTACTATCCTGCTGATTTTATTATCCTCGATACAGAAGTCGCTAACGACTCTGTTCCGATCATTTTAGGGCGTCCCTTCTTGGCGACTGCCAACGCGCTTATAAACTACCGCAATGGGTCGATGTTCTTGTCTTTTGGCCATCTTTCGGTTGAGGTAAATGTTTTTAAACTGATGAAACAGTTACCAGATTCCTCTATAGATGGAGAGGTTAGCATGATCGAGAGCTTAGCTCAAGATTACTTTAATAACACATTTCCAGAAAACCATATGCATAAATTCCTTTCTTTTGGAAGTTCATATTTTGTCGATGACTCCTACATAGAGAAAGTCAACATCATCTTCGAGTCTACACAAATCGTAGACCCTTCGATTGCTCCATATACAGAGTTTGAACACCTGCTGCCTAAGCAAGTATTCATTACTCAAGATGAGGACCCTCCAGAAGCATTTATCAATATTCCTTCCACCCCGGTGCTTCAACCTCTTCCTCTTTACTTAAAGTATATTCAACTTGATCCGGATGGTAGTCATCCGGTAATTATATCTTCTCTGTTATTTAAGGAGGAAGAGACAAGGTTGATCAGGGTGATTAGGGAACATCATTCTGCGATTGGTTGGTCCCTAGCCGACATTAAGGGAATTGACCCTAATTTGTGCACTCATCGTATCCATTTAGAGGATAACGCAAAGACTTCCCGCGAACCTCAACATCGTTTAAACCCTGCCATGAAAGAAGTGGTCAGGGAAGAGATTTTACGATTACTCGATGCGGGTATCATATACCCAATCTCTGGTAGCGAATGGGTAAGTCCCATTCATGTAGTTTCAAAGAAATAAGGGATTACCATGGTACATAACGCCAAGGGTGAATATGTTGCTACGCATGGTCCTATGAAATGGAAGATCTGTATTGATTACAGACGTTTAAATGCCATGACACGAAATGATCATTTTCCTTTACCCTTTATAGATCAGATGCTTGAACGTCTAGCTGGTCATACTTTTTATTGTTTTTTGGATGGCTAGTCTGGCTATTTCCAAATTATTATTGTTGATAACCAAGAAAAGGCTACCTTCACATGTCCTTTTGTAACATACGCCTATAAACGAATGCCTTTTGGCCTTTGTAATGCTCCTAGTACCTTCCAGCGGTGTATGCTTCATATATTTAGTGACACGGTAGAGTGTTTCATGGAAATGTTCATGGATGATTTTTTTATTTATGGAGACTCTTTCACTGAATGCCTGTCTAACCTGTCTAAAGTTTTAACACGATGTGAAGAGAAGAGTCTAATTTTAAATTGGGAAAAATGTCACTTCATGGTGAAAAAAGGCATAGTACTAGGTCACATCGTGTCTAGTGATGGCATCAAAGTAGATAAGACCAAACTAGATAAAATATCGACTCTACCTATATCACAGACTGTTCGTGATATTAGAGCCTTTCTAGGCCATGCAGGTTTTTATAGGCGTTTTATCAAAGATTTTTTAAAAATAGCTAGACCCTTAACTAACCTACTTTTAAAGGAGGCCATCTTTGATTTTAATTTTAACTGTAAATAGGCTTTTGAAACTTTGAAAGCCGCCTTAACTTCGGCACCATTTATACAGCCTCCCGATTGGTCTAAACCTTTCGAACTCATGTGTAATGCTAGTAATTATGCAGTTGGTCCTGTCTTGGGACAGAAACTACATAATAAATCCACCGTTATTTATTATGCTAGTAAAACTCTAAACGATGCTCAAAGGAATTATACAACTACTGAAAAAGAATTCTTAGCTGTCGTTTATGCTTTAGATAAGTTTCGTTCTTATTTGGTTGGTTCTAAGACTCTAGTTTACACGGACCTTGCAGCCCTTAGGTACCTTCTCGCAAAGAATGATGCTAAGCAGAGATTGATCCGATGGATTCTTCTCCTACAAGAATTCACATTAGAAATAAAAGACAAACGAGGGGTCGAAAACGTAGTTGCCGACCACTTATCTAGACTGACAAACGACGATGATAGTGATTTTGACTCCATACCGGACTCTTTTTCGGATGAGCATTTGTATGCTATATTTTCTGCACCATGGTATGCTGACATCGTGAATTATTTGGCGCCTAATGTTATTCCTTATGACTGGTCAAGAAATGAACGTAAGAAGTTTTTGGCCAAAGTTAAGCTATACTACTAGGATGAGCCCTACCTTTTTAAGTATTGTGCGGATCAGATTATTCATCGTTGTATTCCCCAGTGAGAATATAATGAGGAACTCTCATTCTGCCATGAAAAAGAGTGTGGTGGCCATTTCAGTGGTATGAAAATATCTGCTAAAATTCTACAATGTGGGTTTTATTGGCCTACTCTCTTTAAAGATGTCCAAGTACATTGCAAGGCATGCATTCGTTGCCAACAACTTGGGCGAATCACGAAGTGTAATATGATGCCATTGAATCCAATCATGGTGGTAGAAATTTTTGACGTATTGGGCATTAATTTCATGGGTCCCTTTCAAGTTTCCCACGATTTCATTTATATTCTAGTTGCCGTGGATTACGTGTCTAAATGGATAGAGGGCATGGCTTGCCCTAGTAATGACCATAAGACAGTTGTGTTTTTCGTAAAAGAGTATATTTTCTATCGATTTGGCATTTCCAAGGCCATCGTTAGTGATGGAGGAACACATTTTTGCAACAGAGTTGTTGCATCACTAGTAAAGAAGTATGGAGTTACACATAAGGTAGCAACTTTGTATCATTCACAAACTAGCGGACAAGTAGAAGTTTTTAATAGGGAAATCAAAAAGATCTTAGAAACAACTGTAAATCCTGATAGGAAAGACTGGTCGAAGCGTCTATCTGATGCCTTATGGGTGTATAAGAGTGCTTTCAAAACTCCTATAGGTATGTCTCCCTTTAGACTTGTATTTGGGAAACCTTGTCATTTGCCCGTTCAATTGGAGCACCGTGCTATGTGGGCTATAAAAAGCCTTAACTTCAATTTTGATGAGGCGGGTGTCAAGCGCAAGTTGCAATTGAATGAGCTTGAAGAAATCCATAGCGACTCTTATGATCTCGCAAAGGATTATAAAGTTAACATGAAACATGTTCATGATAAGCAAATCTTGCGCAAAGAGTTTGTGGTAGGTTAAAAGGTTTTATTGTACAATTCCTGTCTACATATTTTTCCAGGGAAATTAAAAACCCGTTGGTCTAGTCCTTTTCTGGTTATTGAAGTCACCCCTTACGGGGCAATCACCTTGGTAAATCCCAAGGATAACAATACCTTTCAAGTTAATCGCCAATGGTTGAAACATTTTCATGAGCTATTGTCTCCTGATGTAGAGGAAGTCCTTTTACAGGACCCTGTCTATGAGGACTGACCTTTTTCATTGGTGTACTTCTTTTCATTTTCATATATTGGTAAGTGCACCACTCAGGTAACCGGGCCCTCCCTATGGAGTATGTGGTTGTAAGTATCGGATCCTAAGTCCACAGTTAACATAATTCACCTTTTCCACTCTTGCATGTTTTCTCGGTTTTTGAGTCATGTTCCTCTATGGTGTGAATTATGTATTTATTGACTTCTTGTTTTTCTTATATTAAATTTTATTCATAAAAAAATAAAAAATTGTTAAAATCACAAACATAGTAATTTAAGAAGTCTCGGGAATCTGACTTTAATAGACCCACTTTTAAAAAAAAAACAAATTTTCTAAACTCTGTTGTCAAAAATTTGTTTGGGGGTAGGGTGTCCATTTTCCATCCTGGATTGTTCAACTGTCCATTTGTGTTGTTTAGGCCGTTTAGTCATATTCCGATCCGAGTTGACATTATCTATGAAATTAGATTTTATTCGTTCGCATAACTTATGTCATACACGTACTTCGAGGCATTTTCCATCTTCTTATATGTCATCCGTAGTTAGAATAGAGTCTTTTATGGATCATTTTAGATTAGAAATTCTCTCCTGATCATTTCCATATCTCATTCGCATAAATCGGACCGGTAACGAAGCGGAAATTTTAGTTTGAAGTTGCGCTAAAAATCGACAAAAATCAAAAAATCATTTTGGGCTTGGGCCCAATGCACGCGCGTGCGTCTCCTTCCTCCAAATCAAACAGAATCGCGATTTCTTTCCAATTCCGCCATTACCAAATTTAAAAACCTAACCAAAAATAAATAAATAAATAAATAAAAAAACCTCAATACACCCACGCCCACAATACAATTCCAACTTCAAATCTTCTCTAAAACGCTCCTCCACTAATCCCAAAAATTTCCACCACCGAAAAACACCCAAAACTCAAAGAAACTCGAACTGCCGCACCACCCCTGCGCCACCACTACTATTTTGTTAGTAAGGGAGTCTCAAACTCCATTCCCACAGTCCTTTTAAACCCCAAATCGTTCTAAAATATCAATGGCTCAAAGACGAAGGTTGTTGCCGGAACAAGCGTTTACGGCCGACCGCTTCGCACCGTTTTATGGTGACAAGATGATTAGAAGGGGTTGGAATCAGTTGTGGTACTCGACAGATGATTTCTACCACTCCAATTTGGTCGAACAGTTCTATAAGAAGAGAGAGTTGAACAGTCAGAAAACTTTCATGAAAGTGGCTGGGACTAGGAGAGAATTATCGAGAGAGAAGTTGGCTGAAATTTTAGGCATTATGCCTGGACGCCACCTAGAAGCCACCGTGCAGGAATCCGAGTATACTGGAGTTCCTACATTGATGAACGACACCCTCATGGAGGGTCAATATAATACGACTTCATCAGGTGCTCGACAAATATCTTCGCTAAACCAACCAACCGGGTCAGAAGCTCAAATGGATTGGTAAGAACGCCATTAGGGAAGGAGAAAGTGAGCGACATCGGGTTCACATGTCTACACGTTCTCTGGATATTGCAAGAGAAGAGGTATGAATTCTGTATCCTCGAGTTTTTGCTAAATATGATTAGAGGAGTTGGGAAGAGTATCACACCATTTCCTGTTTTAATTACGAAGATAATGTTGTCTTGGGGGAATAAACCAAAAACTGAGCGGAGGATGTTGAAATTGCATGCAAATGAAATCAGTTATAAGGAGTGTATCCAAAATACTTGGATGTTGCCGGAGGATAGGGTGGTGGATTCAGATGAGGAAATGGAGGAGATGACATGTTTGGATGAAGATGCCTTGGAAAGGTGTATGTCTGATTCAGAACGCATGTCAGTGTTGCACACTCGCGTGCGTTGCATTTACGCTATTTGTGAAGATATACGAGATAGACAAATTATAGTTCGAAATAAACAAACGAACCTTCAGACGAGTTTTGAAATGCTCGAAAAGGGTAAGGAAGATATCTTGTGTAACATGGAGACTATCACCAGCGTCACCAGGCCCAGTATACAGTAACAAAGGATGAGATGGAAGCATAACGTTTGTTCCGAGTAGAGATTCTACGACGCATGCCACCCTTGGAGGGTTTTGTTTCAGATGAGTCTGAGAGGCATGAGCATCATCGCCAAAGAACAGATGGCTCGGGCCCTTCTTCATCCCAGGCCCAATCTCCATCTCAGGGTTCATCTTCATCACGTGGCTAGTTTTTCTAAAAATATGTGGTTTCGATGTTCTTTAGTTGTTTTTATTGTTTTTCTTAGTTTGGATATTAAGTTGTTTAAATTCTGTAGTTAAATTTAAATTCGGTTGTTAAAAGTTATTTGCATTTCCGTTTTAATATAATCTGGTTCTTTTTAAATTGTGCATTGTTTTTATCATTAATCCCACCTTCCCGAATTGTTTGGGGGTGGTATTATGTATTCTAGCATGATTTTGTATATGATCCTCCGGTTTAGAATTGTGTTGGAGTGAGGGTTGAGAATATTGCCGATATGGGCATCACTATGAATAGATATAGTGATAGGATGAAATCTCGAAGAATTAGGCAGTATCTATCCTAAATTCAACCTAAAAAATATTAGGTTTGTTTTGGAATAGAGAATATGAGTTGTTTCCGTTTTCGGTTTTGGAAATTTTATTATTTTCGGAAATTGCCTTAAAGCTTTTTGGCAAATTCCCGATTCGGTTAGCAATTTAAAACCTATAAAAATTGCATTCATTCTACACTCACAACCCCAACTACATCTCAGATTCATCTCTTACGTTTCATTCCCACTTTACCTTATTTTTCCTTTGCACTTCGCCTATCAGCCCTCGAAAGCGACTCAAGGCTTCAAATGGAGAGCCACCGCTCTCTAAGCAATCGCCGAGAAATTCTACCTCGAAGCGACTGCGCGCTCTCCAAATTTCAAACCTAAAAATACCACTTCAAAACACCGAATTCCAGTTTTCATCCGAGCTAACCGGCTTCATCCCAGTTAAAAGTGAGCGCACCCTCGCCCAAAGTGCCTGGAACTTGAAATTCAACAGAGCTAACCTCCCGCTTCCATCCTGTGCATACCTTGAGCGCACCTACTCCCCGACCCCTCGGAGCACAAAAATTTCCAGTTTTCCGAGGGTTGTTCCAGATCCTTCGCAGCTATTCCAAAGAAGTTTATTGGGGATGACTTTCCCTCAGATCATACCAAAACAGTCTTTTGAAGACTTATTCCAAAGTGACACCTATGGTGCGTGGTTTCGCGAAGTGATCATTCTAGCAGGATGGGAGCCACTATTAGTAAGTCCTGATGAACTTTATTCTCCCGCACTTACATATTATTTTTATGATAATTGTAAGTTCTTTGATAGACCAGATGGAGAACAAGTGTTCTCCATCACCATCGGGGATGAACCAATGGAAATTTCCAGGTTCTTGATAGCCTTTGTGCTTGGACTTGCTATGCCGGCCGAAATACAAGACTCATGGGCCTATTTGGTAGATAATATGTACATGTATAACTATGATGATTTGCATGAGCATTACGGGGAAGGAGTCTTTAGGATAGAGGACCAAGGGGATTATAAAGTTGCCCTTGGTAGCCTGTCTATAAACGTGGGCACTGTTATGTTTTGGATTATGCTAAACATTAGAGGGGAATGACGTTATTCTTCTATGAATGACGAAACTTGTGATATTTTCCTTGCTTTAGCTGGGAGACGTACACTCTATGATATTCCCCAGACCTTAATGTCTAGTTTAGCCCGAGCCCATGCCAAGAGGCATGAGTACCTTCTTATGCCTGTTTTAATTTGCCGTATAATGCTATGTTTCTTTCCTATTTTTTGTGCCCGTTTCAGGGATTGGGTTGGGGTCGACATTGTGAGACCCATCAATTATATTATACGATCGTTCCGTACATTGACTTGGCAAGGGTGGAGGATACAACCTCATCAGGTTGTGCCTTACACTCCATCCGACAAAGTGGCGCTTGACAAGTTAGCTATAGTAGACGATAAGTGGCGTGAAGCCTGGCAAATCACCATGGCATGGCGGGATGTGAAGGAACCTCATTTCTTCATTAAGGATGAGGAGGAAAACGCTTAAACATGAGTTAAGGTAAGTTTTTATTTCAGCTAGTGTCTGCTTATGTCCCAAGCAATCTATTTCTCATTAACCCCATAACGGGTGGAACTCTTATAGAGTTGCGTCAGTTTTCTTTTCTATTTTAGTATGTTATAACCTTGTTTTGCAGATGTTCTGGAATTTCACGCGTTTCAATAGTATTTTCCTACCCTATTTATTTAAAAGACTTTGAGGACAAAGCATGCTTCTTGTTTGGGGAGGGATAGAAACACGTGTAATTAAGGCATATGTTAGGATATAGATATGTATAATATGCACTTATTTTCTAGCTAAAAAATTCAAAAAATTTAAACATATAAATAAAAAGTGTGCTATACACTTAGGAATATTGGTATTGTTTTCTTTCTTTATGCTCTCAATAATCTAGAAGTCCCACGTAGTTTTTGCATTAGAATAGTTTTTAGAAACTTAGGCTAATATGTAGGTAATAATCCTTGCATCTATCTATAAATATGTTACATGAGTATCTATGATTGTTGGGAGTAAGTTTCTGAAATCTAGGCTAGAGTACTTATTCTACAAATCCTGTGAGAATATAGCCTAAAGCCTTATATGAGTGAACATTTGAGAAATGACACAAAGGAGAAGTAAAATCCGGATAGAGAAATCACACATCCACTTGCTTGATTATTATACCATATCTTAAGCGAGAATTTAGGCCCTCTTTGGATCGATATAACCAGAAATTCAAACCTATGAATTATTTTCCGCTAGTCGCCCCTCTGAGCCTTTCTTTAGCCTTTCATAAACCACAAATCCTTTACCCTATTACAAAACAAAACAAAATAAAAAAAAAAAAAAAAAAATCAACCTACTCAATTCTTTGAATAAGTCTGAGAATAGATATGAAGAATAGAAAAGAGAAGAACCTTTGAAATCAAGAATTCGTTAGTCGCTACAGATAAGAAAAGGAAGTTTCCATCCAAATAAATAAATAAATAAATAAAGAAAAGAAAATAAAGAGTTAGAACTCCAAAAAAAAAAGAATCAAAGGAGTCAAAAGCCAAAGGAAAAAAAAATATGGCTAAGGATGGAAACAAAGTGTAGAAGCAAAAGTAAAGAACAAGGGTTTCTCTAGTTACATAATATGAAGCCTCTATTATCTCAGACTTGTTCTTTTTGAATATCCATTTCCTTCTTTCTTAAAACCATCTCCTAATCCCCACAACACCTAATAAAGACCTCTAGCTCAATTAGGAATAGGTTAGTGTGATAGTAAGTGGCAGATGTGTTTGATCGACTCTGGCTTCCTTGTGTATCATAGAGATTGTAAGGTAAAGTGTGCCCACTGCACACTGGAGTAGCGAAACTTGAGTGGAAAAATCAGAGTGGTTTTTGTCTTGACATTTATGTGAGGACCTACTTAAGGACGCTATTCCGAGTTTTCATAAACGGACCTGCTAGTTCATCTCATAGTATTATTCATTGTATATATGTTTATTCGTAGATGATATATTATTATGCATATATTAGCTTAGGCTTCGACTTGATTATTCTGCATTCATTGCTAGTGAGATGTATAGATAATTGAGACATAGATAAGGAAACAATAGTTATTTCTGAGTCGTTGTAGTATAGATGAAGTTTGTGAGTACCTTCACTGGAAAACTCTCACGATGCTATAACTCGTCCACTAGGGAATTCCTAGTGGTTTAAGGCATTGTTGCATATGGTCAATGCAATCGGACTCGGCGAAACGAGATTAGTTAGAACTCCATTTTTGGTCACTTATGCTAATTTCTCATATTTGCTTGAGGACAAGCAAAATGCTGTTTGGGAGTGGTTTGATAAGAGCCCAAAACTGTAGTTTTAGCCCCTTAATAATACTACTTTTAGACCAATTATGCGAGTAATAAATAAAAGTTAATACTAATTACGTACTTTTATGTATTTCAGACATGGAACTCAATTATGTGCAGAAATGTGCCACTTTTGCGATATAAAAGGAGCAAAGGGTTGGTTGCTAAGAAGTTCTATGATAAAGGCCAAGATTCAAGGAGACAAAGCCTTTATAAAGCCCGATCAAAAGCTGAAAAATCAACACGGGTAGAAATAGTGCACAAGTCAGTAGATATTCTGAAGACCATATCTTTGGACTCATACCTCGGATTTGGGCCTACCTTACGTAAAAACGACCGGCTCGGAAAGAGCTTTCCAGTGGTTTAAGCCTTGACCCAATCAGAGGAGCAGAAGTGGACGAAACATCTGGTGAAGTCAAAGCCAGCTGAAACGGGCTCTGTGGACTGAAGAAATTGGGCTTTGGGCTCGATTTTTCGGCCTAAAACATGGCTTCTCAGCCCATGCACGAAATTGTGGATCTGGTCTCCTCCTTTACATAAAACAAGACTTAGCTCTTAAGAAAGATATATAGAGATAGCTTAAAATAGAAAGTAGCCATTAGAATAGCTTGTAGATCTAGTTTTTGAATTTCAATTAGTAATTAATTAGTTTCATTCCTTGTTTTAGATTAATTATTTGAATCATTGTTCTTCATTCATTAGATAAATAAAATAGTAGTTCTTGATAATTTTGATTTTGTCATTTAAATTTGTTTAGATCTAATTTCAATTATTGTTTGTTATTCATTTCCTAGTTATTAATTTGGATCTCAATTCTTGAGTAGTTAAATTAATAAAGTTCAAATCTTTATATTATGTCTAGTTTTAATTCAATTGGAAATGATAGTTTGATGAATCAAGGCTAAACCTCCATTAGAGGGGTTTGATGAAACCTTGATGAAAACTTCATTGTGGGGTATAGAATCGTTGTAAGAATCTATTCCACTCTAGAAGGTCGTTGATTCGCCATGAGAATAGGTGGACGACCTCACATGCTAATTATAAATTGGTAAAAATGCCATGTATAATTAGGGATTAGAACGACCAATTCTTACGTTCTTACCGCAAGAACGTAAGAATTGGTTTACAACAAATCTATGCTAAGTTATTAAGTTGGATTCAAGGTGGAATCAAATTCCCCTAATTCTTTATCTAGATTCAACTCTTAGCATTCTGTCATTCCGTTATTTGTATCTTGTTATTTGAATTCACATCGTAGTATAAATTTCCTTCGTAAATCTCTTATTGACTTTGGTAGGATTGATAGTCGTAGGAAACTTGAATGCTAAAGAACTAGGAGTGGAACGAATCTTCTATTCCAACTCTACTTCAATAGATTCAAGAGTAGAAAATAAATATCTTTGATAAGTCTAGTATAAGCCACTATTTATAGTTTTACTTTCGTTTAGAGTTTCATCGCTTTATTCATTAGTAAAACTATCTTTTTTACAATTATCAGGCGCCGCTGCTGGTTTAAGTTGTTTATGTTTAACGTTTTCTTTCAAGATTAGAATTTTGGATCTTGTGGTAATTTTAGCCGCATCATCCATCCTTTTAAGAAAGAAAGAAGCTTGAAGGACATCTCGAAGACAAGATCTACCATCTAGGTTAGTCGAATCTTTATTCTTTTTATTTCATTCTTAGTATAGTTGCATCATAGTTTGGTTTTATTGCTTTCTATTATAATTGCATTTAAGACTTTTTCAACAATTGAAGTTATAAGCCAACACAGTGAAATATCAAACTTTAGTATTTCTTGTCTGAATCTTGACAAACGGACTATCGTCTGCGGGCAGTGGTACTTAAGCAATCCAAGTGATTCACCATAACCCTAGAATAGATAGCTTTAGACAACGGGCGAGATACTAGCTGCAAAGGCCAACCCAGTTGAAGGAAAGTAGTTTTACATTTTAGTATAATTTAGAATAGTTGCATATTATTCAAGCATTGTAGGATAGTTTTTCGTCATTTTCGCATAGCATTTTCTAGTGTATGCCCCGTCGTCCATATCATCGTCCGGTAAGAACACAACAGTGGACAAGGTTCAACAACCGACTCGCAAGAATACTAGACGAGATTGATACAATGGCCACACGCAATGATGGAGGTGTTGTGGACACCAATAATCCTGAAGCTATCCCACCCATGCAAGCACAACAGAGGAAGAAGCTGAGTGATTTCTATTCGCCAATCATTGGAGACCCACCTAGCAGTATTGTTTATCTAAAGACAGAAGCTAATCAGTTTGAACTTAGAGCATCAGTAATCTCTACGCTACCAAAGTTCAATAGTTCAAACAATGTTCAGCCTTATGTTCACATGAACAAATTTCTATCAGTCCTTAGAACTTTCAAGAACCAGAATATCAGGGATGAGAGTATCAAGTTAATTCTTTTTCCATTCTCACTCGAATGTAAAGCATCCGAATGGTTAACTGTTGATAAACGTAAAATTGAATAATTTACCTACGAAATGAACGATGAAACTCAAAATGCAAGTGATACTAAACTTAATTACGCGTTGCTATCAAAGATTTCTATACTCTCAATTCTATCGAAATAGAGTGGAGTAAAAAGTTCGTTCCACTCTTAGTTCTTTAGCATTCAAGTTTCCTATATTGACTAATCTATTCAAAGTCTAATGAGAGCAATGATGGTAATTATACTACAATGTGAATTTAAAATAAACGTAATATAAAGATTATAACTTTATTAAATTTAACTAAACAATAATTGAATTCTAAATTAATAACTAAGAATTGAATAACAACAACTGAAATTAGATCTAACAATTTTAAATGACAAAATCGAAATGAACAAGAAATAACTATTTTATTTATCTAATCAATGAAGAACTATGATTCAAAGAATTAATCTAAAACAATGTATAAAACTAATTAATTTAACTAATTGAATTCAAAAACTAGATCTACAAGCTATTTTAATGGCTACTCTCTATTCTAGCTTCTCTAACTATCCCTTTCTTAAGAGCTAAGTCTTGTTTTATGTAAAGGAGGAGACCAAATCCACAATTTTGTGCATGGGCTGAAGTCTCATGTTTTGGGCCGGAAAATCGAGCCCAAAGCTCAATTTCTTCAGTCTACAGAGCCCGTTTCAGCTAGCTTTGACTTCAGCAGACTTTTCGTCCACTTTTGCTCCTTTGATTGGGTCAAGGCTTAGACCATTGGAAAGCTCTTTCTGAGCCGGTCATTTTGACGTAAGGTAGGCCCAAATCCGAGGCCTGAGTCCAAAGATATGGTCTTCGGAAGTTCTGCTTACTTGTGCACTATTTCTGCCCGTGTTGACTTTTCAGCTTTTGACCGGGCTTCATAAATGCTTTGCCTCCTTGAATCTTGGCCTTTATCACAAAACTTCTTAGCAACCAACCCTTTGCTCCTTTATATCGCCAAAGTGACACATTTCTGCACATAATTGAGTTCCATGCCTGAAATACATAAAAACACGTAATTAGCATTAACTTTTATTTATTACTCGCATAATTGGTCTAAAAGTAGTATTATTAAGGGGTTAAAACTATAGTTTTGGGCTCTTATCAAATGATAAGATTAAATTTGTAAATGTAATGAATATGATAATAATGAATAGTCTACCTACGAAATGAACGATGAATTCACAACGTAAGTAAACTAGAACTTAACAATTTTACGTGGTTGATTATCAAAGTTTCCTACTCTCAAGTCTATCGAAATAGAATGGAGTAACGAATTCGTTCCACTCCTAGTGCTCTAGCATGGATGTTTTCTAATCTAACTAGTCGTTTTTAAGTCTATGAGAGTTTTACGAAGGGAATTATACTACGATGCAACTACCCACAAGATGCAACTAGTCGGTTATCAGAATACTAAGGGAATGCTACGTTGATTCTATGATAAGGAGTTAGAGGGGGATTGATTCCACCTTAACTCAACTTAATCCACTAACGAGGAATAGTCGTAATCCGAATTGAATCTCTTGTGAACAATTGGTTATTCCTAATCCCTAATTATACATGGCATTTCTACAAATTCATAACTAGCATGTGAACAATTAAACCCATTCTCATGGTGAACTAATCGCCTCTCTAGAGTGGAATAGAAAATACTGACGACTCTACGATAATCGAATCAAGCTTTCATCAAGGCTTCACAACCCCTCTAATGGAGGTTTAGCCTTGAATCATTCCAAATCATTTCCATTTAGATTAAGACTAAACATAATATAAAGCATTGAAATTTACTTAATTTAACAATAATGAAATCTAATTTAATGACTAAATTGAAATAAGGACGAATTGAATTTAGATCTAGAATTGGAATTGACAAAATCGAAATGGGTAAAGAATACTACTTTATTGATCTAATCAAATGAAGAACAAGATTCAAGGTTTAATCTAATGAAATGAATTAGATTTGAAACTATACTTAATCAAAAACAATTAAATAAAACTAGATCTAGAAGCTATTTTAATGGCTACTTTCTATTCTAAGCTATCTACTATTTTCTAACTACTCATCTTGACTCGCCATTAACACCGAGTCAAGCTTTTGTTTTTATACATCCAGATCCAAAAATCGTGCATGGGCTTGGAGCCATGTTTTGGGCCGAGAGAATCGGGCCCAAAACCCAATTCTTCGATCAAAAAGGCCTCTTCAGCTGCAGTTGGCTTCCACAGACTTTTCGTCCACTTCTGCTCCTCTGATTGGGTCAAGGCTTGGACCATTGCAAAGCTCTTTCCGAGCCGGTCGTTTTGACATAAGGTAGGCCTCATTCCGGTGTCCGAGTCCAAAGATATGGCATTCGGAAGTTCTCACGACTTTTGCTCCTTTATCTCGCTAAAATGGCACATTTCTCGCATTAATGGACTTTGAAGCCCGAAATGCATAAAAACACTTAATCAGTATTAACTCTTACTTATTATTCACATAATTGGTCTAACAGTATGATTATTAAGGGGTTAAAACTACAGTTTTGGGCTCTTATCATCAAACCACCCCCAAACAGCATTTTGCTTGTCCTCAAGCAAATATGAGAAATTAGCATAAGTGACCAAAAGGGAGTTCTAACTAATCTCGTTTTACCGAGTGCGATTGCATTGACCATATGCAACAAGGCCTTAAACCACTAGGAATTCCCTAGTGGACAAGTTATAGCCTCGTGAGAGTTTTCCAGTGAAGGTACTCACAAACTTCATCTATACTACAAAGACTCAGAAATAAAACTATTGTTTCCTTATCTATGTCTCAATTATCTATACATCTCACTAGCAATGAATACAAAATAATCAAGTCGAAACCTAAGCTAATATATGCATAATAATCTATCATCTATGAATAAACATATTTGCAATGAGTAATACTATGAGATGAACTAGCAGGTCCATTTCTGAAAACTCGGAATATCGTCCTTAAGTAGGTCTTCACATAAATGTCAAGACAAAAACCACTCTGATTTTTCCGCTTAAGTTTCGCTACTCCAGTGTGCAGTAGGCACACTCTACCTTACAAACTCAATGACACACATGGAAGCCGGAGTCGATCAAACACATCTGCCACTTACTATCACACTAACCTATTCCTAATTGAGCTAGAGGTCTTTATTAGGTGTTGCGGGGATTAGGAGATGGTTTTAAGAAGGAAGGAAATGGATATTCAAAAAGAACAAGTCTGAGATTATAGTGTCTTCATATTATGTAACTAGAGAAAACCTTATTCTTTACTTTTGCATCTACACTTTGTTTCCATCCTTATATATATATATATATTCTTTTTCTTTGGCTTTTGACTCGTTGATTCTATTTTTGGAGTTCTAACTCTTTATTTTATTTTTTTCTTTTATTTGGATGGAAACTTACTTTTCTCTTCTGAAGCGACTAACGAATTCTTGATTTCAAAGGTTATTCTCTTTTCTATTCTTCATCTCTAGTCTCAAACTTATTCAAAGAATTGGGTAGGTTGATTTTTTATTTTGTTTTGTTTTGTAACAGGGTAAAGGATTTATGGTTTATGAATGGCTAAAGAAAGGCTCAGAGGGGCGACTAGCGGAAAATAATTCATAGGTTGGAATTTCTTGCTATATCGATCCAAAGAGGGCTTAAATTCTCGCTTAGGATATGGTATAGTGATCTAGCAAGTGGACGTGTGATTTCTCTATCCGGATTTTACTTTTCCCTTGTGTCATTTCTCAAATGTGTCACTCATATAAGGCTTTATGCTATATTCTCACATGATTTGTAGAATATGTACTCTAGCCTAGATTTCAGAAACTTACTGCCAACAATCATAGATATTCATGTAACATATTTATAGATAGATGCAAGGATTATTACCTACATATTAGCCTAAGTTTCTAAAAACTATTCTAATGCAAAAGCTACGTGAGACTTCTAGATTATTGAGAGCATAGAGAAAGAAAACAATACCAATGTTCCTAAGTTTATAGCATACTTTTTATTTATATTTTTAAAATTTTTGAATTTTTTAGCTAGAAAACAAGTGCATATTATACATATCTATATCCTAACAGATGTCTTAATTACACGTGTTTCTATGCCCCCAAACAAGAAGCATGCTTTGTCCTCAAAGTATTTTAAATAAAGAGGGTAGGAAAATACCATTGAAACGCATGAAATTCCGGAACATCTACAAAACAAGGTTATAACATACTAATATAGAAAACTAAAACAGACGCAACTCTATAAGAGTTCCACCCGTTATGGGGTTAATGAGAAATAAATTGCTTAGGACATAAACAGACACTTATTGAAACTAACACTTACCTGTACTCCCGTTTAAACATTGTCCACCTCATTTCCCTCTTCAAAGAGATGAGGTTTTTTCGCATCCTGCCATGCCATGATAACTTGCCAAACCCGCCGCCGGATGTCGTCAACTTGTGCTAACCTCTTTAGTGTTACTATGTCTAATGGGGTGCAAGGAGCAACCAAATGAGGTTGCACCTGCCATCCCGGCCAAGTCATTACTCGGAATGATCGAACCACCCAATTGGTGGGTCTCATGACTTCAACCCTTTTCCAATCCGTCAACTGGGTACATGATAAACGATAAAAAAGTAATTTACCTACGAAATGAACGATAAAACTCAAAATGTAAGTAAACTAAAACTATTTACGATGCTAGATTGCTTATCAAAGTTTTCTACTCTCAATTCTATCGAAATAGAGTGGAGTAACAAATTCGTTCCACTCCTAGTTCTCTAGCATGGAATGTTTTCTATGTCTAATTAATCGGTCTTAAGTCTAATGAGAGCTTTACGAAGGGTGTTATACTACGATACAATATGAAATTGATTATGTTGAATTTAAACTACGAATGCTATGGAAATATGATTGTTTTTGAATCTAGATAAAGAATTAGAGGGGAATTGATTCCACCTCGAATCCAACTTAATAACCTAGCATAGATTCTTGTATCTCGATTCTTACGTTCTTACGGCAAGAAATTCGAGTTCTAATCCCTAGTGTTCATGGCATTTCTACCAAATACTAACTAGCATGTGAGGTCGTCCACCCATTCTCATGGCGAATCGCGACCTTCTAGAGTGGAATAGATTCTACAACGACTCTACACTATACAACTAAGTTTTCATCAAAGCTTCATCAACCCCTCTAATGAAGGTTTTAGCCTTGAGTCATCAACCCATCATTTCCCATTGAATTAGAACTACACATCATATTAAAATTCTAACTTAACTAAATTAACTAACAATGTTTCAATCTATTTAAACTACGAAATGATAATCAACAAGAATTAAAACTAGATCTATAAATTGAAATGACAAAAATCGAAATTGACAAAATAACTATTTTATTTATCTAATCAATCAAGAACAATGATTCAAAGACTTAATCTAAAACAAGAATTGAAAATGGAACTAAACTTAATTAATCTACTGAAAACTAGATCTAGAATTAATCTCTATTTTTAGGTCTAACTAGCTACCATTAACAAAGAGTTAAGCTTTGGTTTTTATACTTTCAGATCTAAAAATCGTGCATGGGCTTGGAGCCATGTTTTGGGCCAGAGAATCAGGCCCAAAACCCAATTCTTTCAGTCTAAAAAGGCCTATTCAGCTGCAGTTGGCTTCAACAGACTTTTCATTCACTTCTGCTCCTCTGATTGGATCAAGGCTTAGACCATTGGAAAGCTCTTTCCGAGCCGGTCGTTTTGACATAAGGTAGGCCCCATTCCAAGGTCTGAGTCCAAAGATACGGCCTTCAGAAGTTCTACGCACTTGTGTGCTGTTTCTACCCGCGTCGACTTTTCAGCTTTTGACCGAGCTTTAGAAAGGCTTTGTCTTCTTGAATCTTAGCCTTTAATCATGGAACTCCTTAGTAACCGACCTTTGCTCCTTTATCTCGCTAAAGTGGCACATTTCTGCACAT
Organism: Coptis chinensis; assembly: GCF_015680905.1. Taxonomy (NCBI): domain Eukaryota; kingdom Viridiplantae; phylum Streptophyta; class Magnoliopsida; order Ranunculales; family Ranunculaceae; genus Coptis; species Coptis chinensis. The sequence continues at coordinate 40,211,520 of NC_141459.1, forward strand.
AATGGACTTTGAAGCCCGAAATGCATAAAAACACGTAATCAGTGTTAACTCTTAATTATTACTCACATAATTGGTCTAATAGTATGATCATTCTGGGTTAAAACAACAGTTTTGGGCTCTTATCGAGACATAATTCTTGTAGACAATCACAAGATGATCGCGCAAACCAAAACAGGCATAAGAAGATACTTATGGCGCATGCTTTGGGCTCTCTTAAGACTAGCCACTAATACTCGGGGAATGTCATACCGGTGTCCCTCAGCTAAAGCAAGGAAAACGTCACCAGCGGTACTATTTGCAGAAGTAAACTGAAAATCCCCTAGAATATTCATGAGGATGAATAACATGGTGGTGCCTACATTTAGGGATAGACTACCAAGGGCTATGTTGTAACTCCCTTGGTCCATTATACGAAATACCCCTTCCCCATAATACTCATGGAAATATGTATAGTCATAGAGGTATTAATTATCGGTTATATATCCCCACGTGTAAATAGGATCAGGTATTGGTATTTCCGAAACTAATGCTACCACATACTTATTGAATTATAGGGGTGTGTCATCAATCGTGACGGAGAATTCTTGTTCTCCATCCTGGTTACAATAGAACTTAACATTATTGTAGAAAAATTTAGTAAGCTTAGGTGAATACGAGTCATCTTCACTTACCAAAAGATGCCTCCATCCGAACTGCGTGATCCTCTGGCGAAACCAATGTCCATAAGACTTGCTCCCCAACAAGTGTTCGAAAGACTGCTCTGGTATTACTATAGGAGAAGTCATAACAAAACTACTCTCTAGAACAACTGCAACTATCCCGGAACAACCCTCATAAAACTTGTAATTTTTGGTGCCCATAGGGGTCAGGGCACAGGTGCGCTCAAGGTTTGTCTTTGAAGAAGGTCGCTTCGAGGGTAGAATTCCTCCGACAAAGTGGCGGTGGCCAGGGCTTCCATCAAGCAATGCTTTCGAGGAGTTGTGAGGCCGAAGTGCGAATGAAAAATAAGGTAAAGTGGGAATGAAACATGAGAGATGAATGTGAGATGTAGTTGGGGTTGTGAGTGTAGAATGAATACAGTTTTTATAAGATTTAAGTTGCTAAAACGAATTGGGAAGTTACCCAAAAAGTTTTAAGGCAATTGCCGGAAATAATAAAATTTCCAAACCGAAAACGGAAACAACCCATATTCTCTATTCCAAAACTAACCTAATATCTTTTAGGTTGAATTTAGGTTAGATACTGCCTAATTTATCTAGATTTCATCCTAACATAATATCTATTTATAGCGATGCCCATATCGGCAATATTCTCAACCCTCACTCCAAAACAACTTCTGAAAATAGATGATCATATAACGAATTATGTTAGGCTAAATAATACCACCCCCCAAACAATTCGGGATGGTGGGATTAATGATAAGAACAACGCATAATTCGAAATTAACCAACTTATATTAAAATTGAATTCCAAATAACATAATGACAACCAAATTCAAATTTAATAATTGAACTAATCTTTTACATCCGTACTAAATAAAACAAATACAATAAAACAAATCAACTCATTAGATCCCTAAACCACTTTCACCGCTAGTAGTGGAATGCGCGAGAAGCGGATGGCCCTTGGAACTTCGATGGGCGAGCCATCCGTCTTGCGGCGACGACACTCGTGCCTCACAGACTGCTCCTCCGAAGAAGAACCCCCCTGGGGTAGGAAGCGTGCAAGCATGTCGTCTCTGAACTGGCACTGAGCTTCCATCTCGGCCCTAGTCTGTTCCCACCGCTCATCCTCGCGCCGGGCACAAGTCTCGAAGTTATGATGCATGGTAGCCTGCCGGGTTCGGAGGTCTTCACAAATAGTATTGAGAGAACGCATGCCATGGTGAATCACAACCATGCGTTCTGCATCCGACCTACACCTCTCCAAGGCATCGGCATCAAAACATGCCGTGTCATCCTCATCCTCTGAGTCACTCTCCTCGACTACCCTCTCTTCAGGCAACCTCCAAACTCTCTGGATACACTCCGTATAAATATGATGATTTCGGTGCTCCTTCAGGCAAATCCTATCAGACCTCGGAGTTGCTCTCAAGGTTATCATGATCTTCGTTATTAAAACAGGGAGAGGTGTAATACTCTTTCCAACTCCCATAATCATGTTACACAAAAACTCCAAAATACAGAACTCATACTTCTGCTCCTGGAGTATCCATAGAACATGAAGGTAGGTCAAACTGATATCACTGACTTTCTCCTTCCCTATGACATTCCTACCAATCCACTGAGCTACAGGCAGCTGGTTGGTTCGGAGAGACGACTGGCGAACACAATGCGAGCTCGCATTGTAGTTCCCTTCCGCAACAGTCGCGTTCATCAAAGGTTCTACAGCAGTAAACTGGGAATCCTGTAATGTGGCATCGAGATGGTGTCTAGGTGGAATGCCTAAAATCTCAGCCAACAACCCAGTAGTAACCTCTCTCCTCCTCCCAGCCACCTTAACAAAAATTCGATCCCCATTCAACTCCCTCGTCTTATAAAACTCTCGGACCAAATCTTCGTGGTAAAAATCGTCTGTCGAGTACCACAAACCACTCCAGTCTCTCCTAATCATCTTGTCACCGTAAAACGGCACGAAGTGGTCAGCAGTAAAAGCGTGCTTCGACAATATCCGACGTCTTTGAGCCATTGGAGTTTTTATAAGATGTGTGGGTTTGAATAAGGTAGGGGACTTGTTTTGAAACACCCTAACTAAAAATAATGGCAGGAGGCACGGTGGTGGTGGTGGTAGTAGAAATTTTTGAATTTTTGGTGGTGTTTGGTTGTTTAAGTTGGTGGAGGTGGTGGTGGTTGTAGCTAGGAGGAGATTTGGGGTGGGTTTTAACTTTGGGCGTGGGTGTATTTAGATTTCTTATTTATTTATTTTTTTTAGGTTAGGTTTTTGAAGCTTTGATGTTTGGTAATGGCGGTTTGGAGAATGGAATCGCTACTGTTGGTGTGAAGGAAAGAGACGCACGTGCGCTGCACGTGCTTGCGAAGTTGGGCCCAAGCCCACTTGATTTTCAGATTTTGATTTTTCGATATTTCGCGCAACTTCAAACTTAAATTGTCGCTTTGTTACCGGGCCGATTTTTGCGAATGAGGTATAGAAATGATCAGGAGAGAATTTCCAATCCAATGATCTATAAAACGCTCTAGTCCAACTGTTGGTGACATTTAAGAAGTTGGAAAATGCCTCGAAGTGTATGCATGACGTAAGTTATGCGAACGAATGAAATCTAATTTCATAGATAATGTCAACCCGAATCGTAATACAATTAAACAGTCTAACCAATACAACTAGAGAGTTGAATAATCCAGGATGGAACGAACACCCCACCCCCAAACAAAATTTAGACACACAGTTGAGAAAATTTGTTTTAAAAAGTGGGTCTTTTAAAGTCAGATTCCCGAGACTTCTTAACTTACTATGTTTGTGATTTTAACAAATTTTTTTTATTTTTTATGAATACAATTTAATATAAGAAAACAAGAAAGCATTAAATGCATAATTCACACCATAGAGGGACATGACTCAAAACTCGAGAAAACATGCAAGAGTGGAAAACATGAATTATGCTAAATGTGGACTTAGGATCCGGTACTTACAGCCACACACTCCATAGGGAGGGCCCGGTTACCTGAGTGGTGCACTTACCAATATATGGAAATGAAAGGAAGTACACCAATGAAAAAGGTCAGTCCTCATTGACAGGATCCTGTAAAAGGACTTCCTCTACATCAGGGGACAATAGCTCGTGAAAATATTTCAACCGTTGGCCATTTACTTGAAAGGTACTGTTGTCATTGGGATTTACCAAGGTGATTGCCCCGTAAGGGGTGACTTCAGTAACCAAAAAAGGACCAGTCCAACGGGTTTTTAATTTCCCTGAAAAAATATGTAGATGGGAATTGTAAAGTAAGACCTTTTGACCTACCACAAATTCTTAGCGCAAAATTTGCTTGTCATGAACACGTTTCATGTTAGCTTTATAATCCATTGCGAGGTCATAAGAATCGCTACAGATTTCTTCAAGCTCATTCAATTGCAACTTGCGCTTGACACCCGCCTCATCAAAATTGAAGTTAAGGCTTTTTATAGCCCACATAGCACGGTGCTCCAATTGAACAGGCAAATGACAAGGTTTCCCAAATACAAATCTAAAGGGAGACATACCTATAAGAGTTTTGAAAGCAGTCCTATATGCCTATAAGGCATCAGATAGACGTTTTGACTAGTCTTTCCTATCAGGGTTTACAGTTGTTTCTAAGATCTTTTTGATTTCCCTATTAGAAACTTCTACTTGTCCGCTAGTTTGTGGATGATACGGAGTTGCTACCTTATGTGTAACTCCATATTTCTTCACAAGAGATACAACAACTCTGTTGCAAAAATGTGTTCTACCATCACTAATGATGGCCTTGGGAATGCCAAATCGATAGAAAATATACTCTTTTACGAAAAACACAACTGTCTTATGGTCATTGCTACGGCAAGCCATGGCCTCTATCCATTTAGACACGTAGTCCACGACAACTAGAATATAGATGAAGCCGTGGGAAACTGGAAAGGGACCCATGAAATCAATGCCCCATACGTCAAAAATTTCTACCACCATGATTGGATTCAATGGCACCATATTATGTTTTGTGATTCGCCCAAGTTGTTGGCAACGAATGCACGCCTTGCAATGCACTTGGGCATCTTTAAAGAGAGTAGGCCAATAAAACCCACATTGTAGAATTTTAGCAGCTGTTTTCGTACCACTGAAATGGCCACCACACTCCTTTTCATGGCAGAATGAGAGAAGCTCATTATATTCCCATTAGGGAATACAACGACGAATAATTTGATCCGTAGAATACTTAAAAAGGTAGGGCTCATCCAGTAGTATAGCTTAACTCTGGCCAAGAACTTCTTACGTTCATTTCTTGACCAATCATAAGGAATAGCATTAGCCGCTAAATAATTCACGATGTCAGCATACCATGGTGTAGAAAAAATAGCATACAAATAATCATAAGGAAAAGAGTCGGGTATAGACTCCGAATCACTATCATCGTCGTTTGTCAGTCTAGATAAGTGGTCGGCAACTACGTTTTCGACCCCTCTTTTGTCCTTTATTTCTAATGTGAACTCTTGCAGGAGTAGAATCCATCGGATTAATCTATGCTTAGCATCCTTCTTTGCGAGAAGGTACCTAAGGGCTGCATGGTCGGTGTAAACTAGGGTCTTAGAACCAACCAAATAAGGACGAAACTTATCTAAAGTATAAACGATAGCTAAGAATTATTTTTCAGTAGTTGTATAATTTCTTTGAGCATCATTTAGAGTTTTACTAGCATAATAAATAACAGTGGATTTATTATCTAGTTTCTGTCCCAAGACAGCACCAACTGCATAATCACTACCATCACACATAAGTTCGAAAGGTTTAGACCAATCGAGAGGCTGTATAATGGGTGCAGAAGTTAAGGTGGCTTTTAAAGTTTCAAAAGACTGTTTACAGTTAAAATTAAAATCAAAGATGGCATCCTTTAAAAGCAGATTAGTTAGCGGCCTAGCTATTTTCGAAAAATCTTTGATAAAACGCTTATAAAAACCTGCATGGCCTAGAAAGGCTCTAATATCACGGACATTCCGTGGTATAGGTAGAGTCGTTATCTTATCTAGTTTGGCCTTATCAACTTCTATGCCATCACTAAATACAATGTGACCTAGTACTATGCCCTTTTTTTTACCATGAAATGACATTTTTCCCAATTTGAAACTAGACTCTTCTCTTTACATCGTGTCAAAATCTTAGATAAGTTAGACAGGCAGTCAGTGAAAGAGTCTCCATAGATAGAAAAATCATCCATGAATACTTTCATGAAACGCTCTACCATGTCACTAAATATATGAAGCATACACCGCTGAAAGGTACTAGGAGCATTACAAAGGCCAAAAGGCATTCATTTATAGGCGTATGTTCCAAAAGGACATGTAAAGATTGTCTTTTTGGTCATCAATATCAATAATAATTTGGAAATAACCAGAGTAGCCATCCAAAAAACAGTAAAAAGCATGACCAGCTAGACGTTCTAGCGTCTGATCTACAAAGGGTAATGGAAAATGATCCTTTCGTGTCATGCCATTTAAACGTCTATAATCAATACATATCTTCCATTTCATAGGACCATGTATGGCAACATATTCACCCTTGGCCCGATATAAAATTTGTATGGTAGACCTAGTTCGTCCACAACATCCTTATTCGTCAAAAGCTTCTTCAAAAGCTCATCCTAAAATTTCAATGACTCCTAAAAAGAAATGCATGTATTGGTGTTTACATTGCTTCAAGTAACAGGTGCAATTTGAAGGATTCTTAATGAGCTGATGAGTGCTACCTTTGCTTCTGGAGTGGTCATGTCAGAAAAAATAAAATAATTAAACCGTTATAATAATAATAATAATAATAATAATAATAATAATAAATAAATAAATAAAAAGTAAAATTGGAAACAGTAAAAGGAGAATACACAAATACAGTCTGATTAGTTTAAAATGTTGCAATATCTATTCCCAAATTTTTTTCTATAAAAAACAGACACGCTGATCCATTTTCTTGGGACTACAAAAAATTTAGGAGGAATTAAAAAGAAAATAATTAAAGTATAAAAAAAATTCAAATTTGACTTGAGCTTTAAGTTATTGGTATGTCGTCTAGGCATCCCTGGTCCAGCCAATCAATTGATGTCAAACAAATTACTTGAACTTCAGTGCAAATGCATGAACGACTTAAATACTTCTCCAAACTTACTAACGGAGCATTTCACTATCACACAAAATCCATAGGTTCTTCATAAAAATGTTTCATTAGGCTTGCAAAATCGTTGCCAAATCTTTAGGCCAGGAAACATCTATTACTTGCATTGCATTTTACTGTATTGGTGAAGTACATATGAAAATATGCCCTCGACATTTATCACATATAAACAACCACCTAAGTATACACATGTGATACTTAGCAATTGATACTTCATAGAACATCACCATAGCAGGAAATAATGTAAGTAAAAAATTAAATAAAGAAGAAATCGTAAAAACTTGCACCAAAGAGCTAAGGGATGTGTGAATGATAAGATTGAAAGGAGTTATTCCTGGAGAAAGAAGAGATCAGCAAGGACATGATATGGAAAGAAAAAGTGGATTAGGTAAATACCAAAATAAGGCAACATCCAAATGAAGGGGATGGTACTTGGATAGGTAATTGGTGACTTATGATTGTACACGTATGTTGTTACGGAGAAGTTGATATATGAAACTCAAAAGAACTATCCTCGTTGTTGACATACAATTTATGCCACATTTTGATAACACAAAGAAATATCCTCATTGTTGACATACAATTTATGCCACATTTTGATAACACAAAGAAATGAAGGGATGCAATGAATATGCTTCATACAAATATAAGCAGCATATAAAGAGATGAATTTTATGTAACAACGAAATCGGAACCTCAGCATATAAAAGATGATGGTGCTCTAGTCTGGATATCATGACGAAGTGTCTTGTCTCACTTGCTTGCTCTTGTAATCGCTCCTCAATCCAAAGACAATCACCGCGGACCCTTTTTGCCACAAGCAGAAACGCAGATGAAACCCTACTACATAAATAAAATTCAGTCAGGTCCATAAAGCTATTTATATGTAGTTATAAACATATTGTATGTTCCCTATGAGGGAAATCACCTCTTCGGTTCGTTTGATATCCATTCCAAAACGACTTTCACCTGGCTCTGGTGTTAACATAATAGGAATCTCTAGAACTCCAGGCAAAAACCATAGACGTACTCCTTGCACAATATTGATGGTCGTGTTGAAAGTTTGCAGTCTGCCCCAAGTCATTTCTCGTCCAACAGAATTACTTCTCTCCTTCAATACATAAAAGCAGAATTAAATAAAAAAAAATTGCCAAATTTCAGATTGAACATTTAAGTTTAGAGATGTGAAACCCATATCCGACCAACACTAAAATCAAAGCTTTAGCTTGTACTAAATATAGAAGAGACCGAACTCCACAGCCACACATTGCTCAATAAGCAAATTGGTGCGGGATGAACCATATAAAAATCAATTTCAAAGGACAAGCGAGAGCGTGCATTTTCACATTGTGCTTGCAAGTCGCTGCTGTGAACACCTTTATTCATCCTCCAAAGCAAGTGCCAAAATAACGTTGTCATCCGAACTCCGTAAAGGCATTAGCACCTTGCTCCATTCCAAAAAATATTAGAATTACAACTCACATACACCCATAAAAAGAATAAAGAATGAACAGTCATGGTTCGGTCAGTATTACGACATGGAAATCCTTAAGCGTAAGTCACCCTACATGGTACAACCGTCCCCGGTTTAATACATCCCAAGAATCTCCCGAAAGCTTTCAATGATTACCATGAATCGGGGAAATTGTTTAGAGGTATTATAACATAACATGTATCTCCAGTCCATTTCGGATTGAGTAGCAGGAGACCGTTGGTATTTTAATTCCACGCATCACCTGATCACGACCAAGCTGGATCCAAATCAATCATCACCGCCACAACCATTTAGATTTCTTGTAGATCTCAATTTCTTGAAAGAATAGTGAAAAATAAGATTGGGTGTTGATTGAGATAGAGAGAAGATAGTTGATGAAGACTTGTTTAAGGTTTTGCAAGAGTTTAATTATGAAGAGTTTCAATATATAGAACTTGTGGAAGACTTTTTGGATTTTTAGGTTTTTTGGAAGTCAAATGGTGTTTTTCGTTAATATTAGTCGGATTTTTGTGTTTTTAGGATTCCTAGTTGAAATTGAATGTTTTTTTTTTTTTTTTTTTTTTTTTAGATTCAAAATTTGTGTTTCGTAGTTATCGCGAATTGGTTTAAATATTGGGCTTGTAATTCTGTTGTTCTTATTATATGTATCTCAAACAAATCCAACATCTGATGTAATTTGTAGTAGGGACTGACTCACAAATAATTAACAAATTGTCCTGACTTTTAATTAACTTTGTTTACCCATTTAAAAATTCAAGAAATTGGGCTAGAGAGTCCCATTTTTAAAAAAAAACAACTCAAATTATCCATAATTTTTTTGGGTTTTAATACCCCTCCATTGTTTTTATCCGCCGTAAGTGTTTTTTTATAGAAAATCTTTAGAATCTAAGCTTTTGACTCGAGACCAGGTGCCACCTGTTATTTTTTAATATAAATTATTCTCTTTTTCACCCTTCCAAGATAACTACTTGTTGATAAGATAACTACTTTTAGATAAGATAACTACTAGAACAAAAAGAGTAGATTTTGGGTTTGAATAAAATTTAGCAAAAAGTACCGTGTATTGCTCCAAAAGTTAAATTTGACACTACCTGTTTTCATCCGAATATGGACGTTATAAACTTATACATTTTAAAATGCAGATGCACCATGTTATTAACTTATATATTTTAAAATGTAGATGCACCACGTTATAAACTTATATATTTTAAAATGCAGATGCACCACGTTATAAACTTATACATTTTAAAATGCATACACACCACGCATTTTAAAATGCAGATACAAAATGCATTTGATTATTTATTTTGTGGGTTTGATTAACTACTATTAAATGAAACGGGTTTGTTTAGGGTTTAATGTTTATAAATTTAGGATATAGGGATTAGGGTTTAGTGTCTTAAGGTTTAGGCTTTAGGCTTAGGGTCTAGTTTATAGGGTTAGGGTTTAGTGTCTTAAGGTTTAGGGTTTAGGCTTAGGGTCTAGTTTATAATGATTTTGGGTTTAGTGTCTAGTGGTCTGGAGTTTAGACTTAACGACTAGTGTCAAATGCCTCAACAAAATATTGGAGGCATAATATTTTTAGTTTTTTCATTACCGAAAAGCTAGTGTGCGCAGGGTGTACTCAGCGTATAGCATCTGGGCCACTCATATAGGCACAAGATCTTGGTGTATTACAAAGAAAGAAGTATTGTCCAAGGGCTCTCATTCCTGCGCATTCATACACTCTGATGCACCCTAGATGTCCTCTTTTCATTATATGCATTTTTAAATGTGAAGGGAGGTAGTTATAAGTGAATTTTTTGTGTGAAATTCAATTTTTTGTTTTGTATCCCACTATGTTACTGGGTAGATAGTCGGTTATGTTTGTTTCCAAGTGAAGATATTTTCGTCTATTCCTGGTAAAGTTGGATAACAGGTGGTTAGTTCCATATTCTGGTCAAATTGGGGTATTAAATTCTAAACAAATTTAAGAGGAGTCTTAGGACTACTAAATATTTATAACTAACTTCTCTAGACTAATTTTCTGTTTAAAAATTGTGCTGATGTGGACGGGTTTTTTTAAAATATATGCTGATATGGGTCTCTGTGAACGTACTGGGAGAATGAATATTAATGTGGGTACGATTCATTTGTTTGGACTTTCTCATGATAAGTCCAAGTCAGAAGGAGAGTCTCTGTGGTAGTGCAGTAGTGTTTCATTACTCCGTATGGCTAGTACGATTCATTTGTTTGGACTTTCTCATGATAAGTCCAAGTCAGAAGGAGAGTCTCTGTGGCAGTGCAGTAGTGTGTTATTACTCCGTACGGCTAGTCTGCTGAATCTCAGCGTAGATATAGTCTGCTTGGGATGTCATGTAATGGAATTGGTGAATTAGAAAAATCCCACACATCCAGCAACAGTTATAGTTCGAAAGTCCCACACAGGAACATAATAGTACATGTAGATAGATGTGCATTCTCTCCATGGTACCGAACAATAATGTTCAGTTTCAAGAAAATCATAATTAAGCTGATATGTCCAAAACTGGCCAACCTAAAGTATCCAAAGAGTCCGACATTAAACGTATCCAAACAAGAGTCTCAGTTTCAAAGGTTCAGAAATGGTAGTAATAGATTGATTTATGCGGCCTCTTAAAAATCGGCCGAATCAATGGGACTGCCGGACAACTAGTAATTGACTATCATGAGCACATGAAAAAGAGATTATCATGATTCATGAGCACACTGGACCACATAACATACAATACTGTAGAGAACAAATAGAAAGAAAGATCTGTTACACTCTGAAGGAAAAAGGAGTTCTTTTGAAGCTATGCAAGACTGCTGCATCCCCGGGAACCCAACAATTTTACTTGCATCCAGATTATAAGTTTATGACAACACTTAAGTTTTCACAGATGTTCAAAGTCAGACACTATCCAATTCGGAAAGGACCATTGAAAGATGTTCGAACTCACTCTCCACAAGAGTTTTACTTGTGGGTGTATTTTTATCTTTCCATCTTACTGCCTTGTTGCAGGGACACCCATTGTCACCAAATACAGTACGGGTTTAAAACGGTGTACACTTAGTTCGTGTTTTAAACGGAACGTCTCGGGAAAAAAACGGAAAAAAAAAAAGCGTAAAAAAACGGGTTTAAAACGGTAAAACGGGTTTAAAACGTATAATACGTAAAAGAAACGGTAAAAACCGATGATAAATAATATAATAAATAAGGAGTTTGATTTTCTATAAAAATAGAAAAAAAAAAATAGACACATAAAATAAAAATAATAATAATACAAATGAAAGAAAATTCAAATACATGAAAGTATCAGATTATCATTACTCATCCAAATACTATAAGTTTTAGATTCAGTGTCAAAACACTACTCAAAATAAGATACTATTAATTACTAACCATAATGGCATAATTAAGTACTACAAATAAGTTAATAACTTTAAAATTTTCAATTAATTATTAATAGTTCAAAGAAAAATAGAACGGTCTCAATAAGTCAATCTAACGCCCACTTTTCAAAAAGGTAAACTCCAAAACCCTTTTCTTTTCTAGCGTTTAAAAAAAAAAAAAAAAGTTTAAAACCCGAGATTTTCAACGGTCTCAATAAGTCAATCTAACGCCCACTCTTCAAAAAGGTAAACTCCAAAACCCTTTTCTTTTCTAGCGTTTAAAAAAAAAAAAAAAAAAAAGGTTTTAAACGGGAGATTTTCAAAATCTCGGGTTTTAAACGTTTTTTAAGTTTAAAACGGGTTTAAAACGTTTAAAACGCATTTTTTTTTAAAACCCGGGTTTTAAACTGGAACCAGGCAATATCTCGGGTTTTAAACGCGTTTTTTTTAAAAAAACGCCGTATTTGGTGACAATGGGGACACAATTCAAAGACTGTCAACAATGCCAGATGCAATATCTGCTATGTTTAATGAACTCTGCTGAACAGAAGTTAGAAATAACGATCCCAATAAAATTGCTTTATCAGATCCTCTTATGTTAAAGTTGCTGAAGGCTTTTTGGCCATGAAACTTAGCTGCAGTAAATGTCACGAGTCAACAACTTCCTCTTGGGCACCTGAAATTGCATGTAAGCATTTTCTGTAAGTACCAAAGCTCACATAGTCGCATGTCAATAGGGAAAAACAATTAAAATGAGAACATATGTGATTTTGCACTGAACAAAATGCTTAGACATGGGGACACAGGACACCTCCCCGTCAAGTAATTAAGCAGTAAGCTCACATAGTCGTGTGTCAATAGGAAAGAACTGATACAATAAGAATGTATGTAATTTCGCACTTAACAAAATGAGTAGACATGGGGACACCTCCCTGTCGTAAGAAGCACCACAAAAGGGACAAGGAACCCAGCATTGTTTCTCATGATAGGCTCTACCATACCAAATGAATTTTCATACATATTTAGTAACCAAATGCTACTTTAACTAATGGGGCGGTTATATGAACTCCACTTAAGTGATTCCAAAAAAACTCCACCACTCAAAACTATGAATTAGAAGCTGATTTTTGGTGGAAATGTTCTCCACACAATAGAGATCAACCTCACAAATAACAGCTGTTTTGAAGATGTCTAACCCCTTCAAAAATTGTTTAGAACATTGTGGTATCTAATGGACCTAATTCCGAAAAAACGTTTGACGAGTTTAAATATATTGTATAAGCTGATTTTTGGTGGGGGAATTCTCCGTTATGGGATGCCTATCTCCACCAAAAATCGGCCCTCAATTCATCTTGTAACTCCACTTTTAGAGGTGGGAGTTATTTTCAAGTCTCGATAAGGTGGAGTTTATATAACCACCCCCCTTAACTATCACACTATAAACAAGACTAGCAAGTACTAGAAAACATAAGAATAATGTACCAAACGAATACACAATATGAGGTATATAATAGTTCTGAAAAGTCCAACAAATCACACTAGGAAATCCGAGAGGACAGTCCTCCGTTTATAATGGTAGTCAAGCAACTCACTTAGTTCATCAACAAAATCAAAGAACTTTTAGCAGATATGATAAGATGAAAAATCACAGTAAAGAAGAGATAATACCAGTTAACCTTAACCACACTATCTCAAGAAATAACTAGTTAGCCATATAGTAAAATCGAGCACGTCACCTTTAGCACAACCTTTTGGCAGGCGCTTGAGAAGCATCTCCATTTCCTTAGAATTTGGTCCACCTTCCACAAACAAGTCTACTAGAAGAGAACTAGTTTTTGCATCTGGTGAGAAACCCTTGTCAAGCAGGATATTGAGAAATTGCATTGCCTTGTGGGTATCATTTTTTTGGTCTAGGTATCCTTGGACCATGATATTGAACGTGAAATCATCTGCAGCAAAACCCTTCTCTTGCATCTCATAAAACAAATCTTGAGCTTCTTTTGAATTTCCTTCTCTAAAACATCCACTAATCATTACGTTATATGTCCTAGTGTTAACAAGTTGCAAATCCCTGGCTGAGAGGGTACAAAAGAGTTCCTTGGCCTCACTTATTTTACCATCTTTGCACATGCCATCAATGATGATGTTGTAAATCAGAACATTAGCTTCATTCCATTATTTTCCATCACACGGAACAGTTCCATTGCTTCAGCAGAACAACCATTTCTGAAGAGGCCATGCATTAATGAACTATATGTGAACTGGTCTAGTTTTTCCCCACAAGCTTTCATGTCTTTCAGAAGCTCTTTTGCACCCAAAACTTCTCCACTCTTGCAAAATCCATCTATCAGGGTGCTATAGGTTATAGTGTTGGGTTTGAATCCCTTAAGTTGCATCTCCTTGAAAACCTGAACTGCCTTGTCCATCCTCTTAGCCTTGCAATAGCCATTGATCAAAATGCTATAGCTGACTACATTAGGACCATAACCTCTAGCGACCATCAAATCGAAAACACTTATTGCCTCCTTCATCCGCCCTTGCAAACAATATCCATCCATCAAACTACTGTATGTAACTGTGTCAGCCTCATCACCTCTTTCAATCATTGGCTGGAATAGTTCAAATGCTTCATCGGTCTATTATAATACCATACGTGTGTCCATCTGGTAAGATTCCCCTACCTGTCATTTCATTGAACATTCTTATTGCATCCTTCCCTTTCCCTGAAGTGTATAAACCATCAATTAAAGAACTGTACGTGACAACGGTAGGTTTTAATCCTCTTTGATACATTACTTGTAATACCTCAAAAGCCTCCTTTGTCCTACCTTGTTTGCAAAGAGAATCCACCAAGATGCTAAAAGTTACAACACCCGGTGAGACAGTCTCAGATAACATTTGGCTGAATACCCTCTTGGCATCTTCCCACTGATTTGAAACGCATAGGTGCCTGATTAAAGAGGTAAATGTGAAAACATTAGGTTTTAAACCTCTCTGAGACATCAGTTGTAACAAATCATAAGTGTCGTTTGTCCTGCCTTCTTTACAAAGTGCATCCACCAAAATGTTAAAGGTTATGACATCCGGTGTGACATTCTGCGCCAACATTTTGTCCAATAAATGCATGGACTCTTTCCATCGACCAGATCCACATAGCCCGCAAATCAAAGAGGTGTAGGCGATAACATTAGGTGTAAGGTTTCTGGAGGTCATTTCCTGAAATAGATTCAATGCCTCGTTCACCAAATTTTCCTTACAAAGGGTGTCGATAATCATAGTGTATATATGAACATCAGGAGTAAAGTCTCTCTTTTCCATTGCCCTCATGAATCGAAGAGCAGCAGTAGAATTCACAAACTTGCAAATCCCATTCATTACTGTCCCATAACTGACTTCATCACATGAATACCCATTTTCCAGCATTCGGGTAAAAAGATCCAAGGCGTGGGCAACTTTACCGCCTACGCACAACCCCTTAAGTAGGGTGTTCAAAGTAACAGCATTAGGTGCAAATCCGCTTTTCAGAATACTAGCGAGAATAGCAAAACCGAAATCAACCCGACCCATATTGGCGTAACAATTGATTAGTGTAGAAAGTGTAAAAATATCAGGTTGAATCCAGCGGCATCCATCCTTTTGGAGATAGATAAAGCTACAGAAAAGTGTTTCATCTTGACAAGTGCTCCTAGTAATTGGTTAAAAGGGAAAATGGAAGGCGAGTGTTTCATCTGAAACAAGTTATCGAACAGACCCAAAGCCTCATCGAGTCCAAGTGTCCCTGATTTACATCTGTCCCGTACAAAAATAGGAGAAAGAGGAAGTAGTAGTCTAGTAGAGCTAGTCTTGGAATGGAAAAGTGAAGGAAAAATTGTTACCAGCTTATTATTACGTTGGCGACCCAACAATCCAACAACACATGCTATTTCAGTTAGCAGCAAAACCCTATTTTCAGAATCCAACAAGCGAAGGCCCTATTTTCTTTTGATTTCGAACGAAATTGTCGTGGTCTGTCTGAAATCGGAATTTTGTCAGGCAATATTGAAATATCGGATTCCCGAGCCCAAAACGAATGTAATCCTCGAGTTCGTACAGGTTTACGTTGTAACTGTATTTTACATTGTATCATTTTACGAACTGTTGGAGTGCCTACACAAGACTCTCCCATGTGTGAACTGTAATTTTTTCTTTTTGCTTAATACAATTACCCTTTGGCAAAAAAATAAAAAATGTTTTTACTGGTTTTTGTAGGGTGATTGATTGAAATAAAAATGTGTGTTAATTGGGTTATTTTACCCGTTTACGAAGCCCATATTCATTTACAACAACTCAATAGCACGTGATTTCGAACGAAGTAACAAAAAAAATTGCTAATGTTAAAGTCGACAGTTATGTTTGAAGAGTGACTTTAACTAATATAAATGTTTTCGTGTGTTTTTGTATGGTGTCGCGGTATTTATACCCCATAAAATGGGACTAGCACCCATTTGGTAAAAGGGTTGGTGGTTATTCCACATGTGTCCCTTTTGTTATAAAAACCTTACTTAGTTTTTTAATATGTATGAACTTGTTTTTGGAAAACAGGTTTTGGGCTTTTTTCTTACTTTACATTAGAAATAGTCAAACCATGTTTTCTTCTCCACGACTCCACACACGATCTCCTCTTTTACACTACGTGATAAGTGGATCTAGAGCGTTTATCTCCTTACCTTCTTCTATAAAATTAGTCGAACTACACAAGAAACTTCAACTTTTTAACTCCGTCCTTTTACTTCTGTCTGTTTTACATAAACTATGGTTTTGCTTATACTGGAGTGCATCTGATAGTTCTTAGAATCTGCTTGAGTGTTGTCTTGCGGATCCTTAGTCGTTGTATCCTAGGAGGTGTGTGCCAGAGGCCGTCAGCATTCATACCGGCGGCAATTTCACCTTCAGGGCATTGTGTTTTCACAAGCCTCGACTATTCGTCGCAACTGCTTTATTATATTGGTTCTTATTGATTACTGCTGCTGGACTTCAGGTAACACAGTATTAGTTTTCCAACAATCTGAAGGTGAAATTTGTTTGTTGTACTCTTTTACTTCATTACTAATCAATGGATAACATGGTAAGTTGTCTGTCAAGCCTGAAACTTTCAATGGAAAGAATTTTAAGCGTTGGTAGATGAAAATGAAGTTTTATCTGATGACCTTGAAACTTGTTGAATGGACTACTGAAAGTAGACCGATTCCTGCTGAAAATGAACATGAGCCTGCACGCTCTGATAGACTTGAAAAATGAGATAAGAAAGACTACTTATGTCGTAATTATATGCTTGATTGTTTAACTCTGGAGTTGTATGTGCTTATGCTAAATTATTGTGGGATGATTTAGATAAGAAATATGCAACTGAGGATGCTGGCTCTAAGAAATTTTTAGTAGCTAAGTTCCTGGAGTTTAAGATGGAAGATAAGAAACCCGTGGTTTCTCAAGTTGAGGAATTGCAGATTATCATTCATGAAATTATGCAAGAGGGTTACAATATCTGTAAGGGGTTTCAGGTTGCAGCTATTATTGAAAAATTCCCTTCTTCATGGAAGGAATATAAGAATAGTCTAAAACACAAGAAAAAAAAAGATGACCATGGAAGACCTCATTGTGAATCTTCGCATTGAGGAAGATAACCATATTTCTGAAACAAAAGAAGAGACTTCTGAACTGAAGTCTAAGGCTAACCTTGTTACAGGAAAGCCTGGTAGTAATAGTTCTTCTAAGAACAAAGCCCCGTATACCCAGACCAATAAGAAGAAACCCTTTTGAAACAAGAACAAGCAGTTCCAACCTCAATTCAAGAAAAAAGCCATATAATCCTGATATTTATTATTAAGTTATGTGTGTGGTACTCGTGGTCATACTGTGGGTGACTATAAGCACAAGAAACTTCCAAATGATGGAAATAAAAATAAGGATAAGGCACATGCCAATGTGGTTCAGGATGGTAACTTCTCTACTGTTGTTAATGAGGTTAACCTGGTGAGCAATATGACAGACTGGTGGGTAGACACTGGAGCTACCAAACATATTTGTGGTACTAAAAGTGCCTTCTCCACCTATAATGTTGGTGGAGACGATGAGAGTCTGTTCATGGGGAATTCCTCTGCTTCCAGAGTTGCTGGGAAAGGGACTGTTCTTCTGAAGTTCACTTCTGGGAATATTCTTACACTGAAAGATGTGCTGCATGTTCTTGATATCAGGAAAAACTTAGTGTCTGGTTCCATGTTGAGTAGGAAGGGTTTTAAACTTGTATTTGAGTCAGACAAATTTGTCTTGACTAAGGGGGGATCTTTTGTGGGAAAGGGTTATCTTGATGATGGTATGTTTAAGCTGAATGTAATTGAATCTGAGATTAATAAAGCTTCTATTACTGCTTATATCATTGACTCTTTTGATTTGTGGTATGATAGACTTGGGCATGTTAATAATGCATCTATTAAAAAGTTAATGCATATTGGTAGTATACCT
This sequence comes from Coptis chinensis, assembly GCF_015680905.1. Classification (NCBI taxonomy): domain Eukaryota; kingdom Viridiplantae; phylum Streptophyta; class Magnoliopsida; order Ranunculales; family Ranunculaceae; genus Coptis; species Coptis chinensis. The sequence goes on from NC_141459.1 coordinate 40,229,753, forward strand.
AAGTCTATTGCTTTATATAACAAGAAATGTGAAGTATGTCTAGAATCAAAATATGCTAGAAAACCTTTTAAAAAGGTAGATAGAACTTTTGAAGTGTTAACATTGATTCATACTGATTTGTGTGACCTTCATGGCTATGTTACACGTGGTGGCAATAAATATTTTGTTACTTTTATTGATGATGTTTCACGTTTCTGCTATGTTTATCTTGTGAAAAGTAAGGATTAAAGTCTATCTAAATTTATATCTTTCAAAACTGAGGTTGAGAACCAGCTAGAAAGGAAAATTAAGATACTCAGATCTGATAGGGGAGGTGAATATTCTAGACCTTTTACTAAATTTTGTGAAAATAATGGTATTATACATGAGACTACTGCCCCTTATGCTCCCCAGTCTAATGGGATAGCAGAAAGGAAAAATAGGACTCTCAAAGATATGGGTCAATGTCTCAGGAGCACCTAAGAACCTGGGGGGGGAGGCGTTACTCTCAGCATCTTATATCCTTAATAAGATACCTTTTAAAAACACAGACAAAACTCCATATGAGATGTGGAAAAAGAATACACCTTCTTATAAATACTTGAAAGTGTGGGAGTGCTTGTCTAAGGTGTCTTTTCCAACACCCAAAAGGACCAAACTTGGCCCTAAAACAGTTGACTGTGTTTTTATTGGCTATGCTCAGCACAACAGTGCTTACATGTTTTTAGTTTTTAAATCTAAAAATCAGTTTATTGATGATAATACCATTATTGAATCTAGGGATGCAGTCTTTTTCGAAGACAAGTTCCCTTTTCTTAAGAGGTTTGAAAGAGCTTCATGCTCTACTAGACCTATTCCTAGAGTTAGAGAGGATTCTCCGTCAGGAGATGAATCTGAACTCAGAAGGAGTAAAAGACCCATAACTGGAAGCTCCTTTGGACCTGATTTCCTTACTTATTTAGTAGAGGATAACCCTTATTAGACTGTTTCTGAGGCTATGTCCTCACCTGATGCTATATTTTGGAGAGAGGCCATTCATAGTGACTATGATTCCATTATGACTAATCACACTTGGGAGTTAGTGACCTTACCTCCTGGTTGTAAAACTATTGGTAATAAATGGATGTTCAGAAAGAAACTAAAGGTTGATGGATCCATAGATAAGTTTAAAGCAAGGCTTGTAGCTAAAGGCTATAAACAAAGAGTAGGAGTTAATGTTTTTGACACCTACTCTCCTGTGATGAGAATAACTTCTATTAGAATGTTAATTGCCTTTTCTTCTTTACATAATCTTGTAATTCACCAAATGGATGTTAAAACGGCATTCTTAAATGGTGACTTAGAATAGGAGATTTATAAGGATCAGCCTAAAAGCTTTGTGATCAAAGGCCTAGAGCAAAAAGTTTGTAGACTAAAGAAATCTCTTTATGGTCTAAAACAAGCTCCCAAACAGTGGCATGAGAAATTTGATTATATAATGACTTCTAATGGTTATATTATTAATGAGGTAGATAAATGCATATATTGCAAGTTTGAGAAACAAACTGGTGTTATTATTTGTCTATATGTGGATGATATGTTAATCATCGATACCAGCTTAGAAGTAGTCAATAAGACTAAGCTTTTCTTGGAAAAGCACTTTGACATGAAAGATTTGGGTGTTGCAGATGTTATTCTTGGTATAAAAATCATAAATAGGTCAGATGGTATTACTTTGACCCAATCTCATTATGTGGAGAATGTGCTTAGAAAGTTTAATCAAGTTGACTGTATACCTGCCAAAACACCATATGATTCTAGTAAACACTTGAGAAAGAATACTGGACCTGGTGTATCTCCTTTAGAATATTCTAGAGTAATAGGCAGTCTCATGTATCTTATGGACTGTACAAGACCAGATATTGCTTACGCGGTAGGTAGACTAAGCAGATACACTATTAATCCTAGCTTTGAGCATTGGGAAGCTCTTATTAGAGTTTTGAGGTATCTGAAATGTACTTCAGATTTTGGTGTTCATTATGGCAGATATCCAGCTGTACTAGAGGGGTATAGCGATGCTAACATGATTGTTGATTCTACGGAATCAAAGTCCACAAGTGGGTATGTATTTACCTTAGCACGAGGTATAATGTCTTGGAAATCTACCAAGCAAACCTAAATTGCTCGTTCCACTATGGAATCTGAGTTTATAGCTTTAGATAAAGCTTGTGAGGAGCCAGAGTGGCTCAGGAACTTGTTGTTGGATACCCCTATTTGGCCTAAGCCTGTTCCACCTGTTTCTATTCACTGTGATAGCCAAGCAGCTATTATGAGGGCCCAAAATAATTCCTATAATGGAAAGTCTCGACATATACGTCGTAGATATAACACTGTGCGACAGATGTTACGAGATGGGATCATAGCTATTGACATTGTGAGGCCAAAAGATAACATAGCTGATCCACTAACTAAAGGCCTAGCTAGAGAGCTTGTCTTTAGTACATCGAGGGGGATGGGGTTAAAGTCTATTAAAGACTGAAGCCTATTTGTTAAAATCACCGATAACTGTCACCCAACCTTAGTGAATGGAGATCCCATAAACAAGGTTCAATGGGAAAACAAGTTATTCGAGTGATTTGTGGAGGTACTACAACCTAGAGTGAAAACTCTGTACCCATCCCTATGATGTAGTAGTACCTTATGTATCTTCTTAAGGATGAGTTTTAACTCTTAATGCTTTCTATAGCTGGGATCCAGTGGGGTGTAATGATACAGTACACTCTTGATAGAAGCACCTATATAAGTGAGGAAGTGGAGCCGCTTCCTATGGCAACTGGATAGGCTAGTCCCTAGTAGCACTTATGAAACCTAGGAAGCTCATGGCCATTACGAGCACAACCGAGAAACTCTATGATGATTTTTGAAGTTATGTGAGTTAACTATTAACACGGTTTACATAAAAGTTGGACAGTTCAAGATTGAGTTCACTGGTCAACAAGTAAACTCGACAAACTAACACTAAGCGAAGGTTCAAGTCTTATGACACTTTCAGCCCATTCATAACTTCTAACGCGCTCCAACTTATATTATTTTCTGATTTCATACATGTGGGGGATTGTTACAAAAACCTTACTTAGTTTTTTAATATGTATGAACATGTTTTTGGAAAATAGGTTTTGGGCTTTTTTCTTACTTTACATTAGAAATAGTCAAACCACGTTTTCTTCAACACGACTCCACACACGATCTCCTCTTTCACACTACGTGATAAGTGGATCTGGAGTGTTTATCACCTTACCTTCTTCTATAAAATCAGTCGAGCTACACAAGAAACTTAAACTTTTTAATTCCGTCCTTTTACTTCTGTCTGTTTTACATAAACTATGGTTTTGCTTATACTGGAGTGCATATGAGAGTTCTTAGAATCTGCTTGAGTGCTGTCTTGCGGATCCTTAGTCGTTGTATCCTAGGAGGTGTGTGCTAGAGGCCGTCAGCGTTCATACCGATGACAATTTCACCTTCAAGGCATTGTGTTTTCACAAGCCTCGACAGTTCGTCACAACTGCTTTATTATATTGGTTCTTATTGATTATTGCTGCTGGACTTCAGGTAACACAGTATTAGTTTTCCAACACCTTTTTCATATGGGTTTACACACCCCCCTCCCTCCCACCAAGTACCCCACCTTTTTTTGTCCAAGTAAGCACCCCCAAGTTTGAAAAAGAAAACCAAACTTTATATTTCTCATTCTCATCCGACACTTTCCCTCAATTTCTTTTCTTGTCCTAACGAAACCAAAAGGCAACGGCCACGACATTCCGCTGTCGAAGCTCCCTTTTTTTCTTGTGCAGTTTTTAATCAAATAGCAAGCTCCTAATCCGAAAGACTTGAGGCTCTTTGATGAGTTTTCCCTAAGCAAAATAAGACCACAACTTTTTAAAAGACATTCTTAAATCAAGAAGCTTCTCATTGGTTTATTCAATTGAGAGTTTGGATTATAATTTTTCATGGCGGATTATAATTTTTCATGTTTGGTATTTACACTTCAAACACTTTAAAAAGAATTGGACAATAGAATTATAGAAACTTCTGTTAGAAAATGGGAAATATACGGCTACGGAAGTTTTGTTTCGTGGGAACCACTCTGTGGTGGCAAGAGCCTTTCGTGGGAACCTCTTTGTGGTGAAAATTTCATGCTATGGGAATCCAGAAGCTTTGATGGGTGGCGGCAAGAGACTTCCGTAAAAAACCTTATGTGGCGGCAAGAGACTTCTGTAGGAACCTGACCTTGCCTCTTTTTGAGTGTGTAGATGGTATATAGGATGTGGATGATATAGATAGATGATGTAGATGGATGATGGTCGTTAAACAAAATAGAAGCGTATCAAAACCTAATTATCCCTCAATAAGTAAAGGATTAGTAGGGTATCGTTCCACTTTTAAGTGTATGTTATGTGAAGGACAGGACTGGAAAAGAGGTTTAAGGGATTAAAAACTATGATTGTAGAGATTTTAGATTCTAATGCTAAACTAAAGTAAATTAACTAAACTATTGGGAATTTATAAAAGAGGGAATTCAAGACATTAGAATCCACCAATACTTTTAATCTATGACCTTCTGCTTCATGGTTGTTCTTACTAGTAGACTACAATTAGGCAATCGAGTGAGTGTCGATGCCTTCTTAGACGAAACATCGTTAACAATTAACTCTACTTAAGGTTGTTCCTATGTTTATGCTATTAATATCTTCTTTCCTTTTACGTAAGCTCGAGCAACCATTCAATGTATTACCGAGAGCAGCATCAAGGAGTACTTCCTAATAGGGCGGCCATTCAATGAATCACCACTTAAGGCAAACACAAAGAATACTTCCCCTAGGCAGCCACTCCCTGAGCTACCATTTCTAAGGCAACACAAAGAATACTTCCCTAACTTTAAAGAACTATACTACTAGAAGAAAAGTAAATAACAATAGCATGATATTAATATTGCAAAACATAAATCCTATTCTATACTTCCATCCCCTGGTGTGGGAAATGAAACTAATAACTAAAAACATAAAGATCTAACCTAATTGAGGAACACCATGAACTAGAAGAACCATTAAACCTTAAGTACTGGCTTCATCTCCTCCCTTGAAAGAGAATATTAGTCTTCCATAAAGAAGGAAGAACACGAAGAACAAGAACAAGAAGAGTCGAAGAACATAAGACTAGAAAAGACTAATTTATTAAGACTAGGCTAGTTAAAACCGAATCTTTTATTATTAATCTCTCTCTGCCTCAAGTTCTGGAGACAAGAATATAAGTGAATTGGCAAATTACATGAAGCACTTAGGTCCTCTATTTATAGGGGTTACAATAAGTTCTATAAGCATTCCAAATCGTCATTTGTTTCCTAATACAAATAGACTTCTTTCAGAGTCTAACTTCGTCTCCAAAACTGAGAAGGAATTGGCTACATTGTCGTTTCATGCGTTTGGATGCACGATCCATGCATCTCAAACACAAGCAATGCGTCTGGACACGCTATCCATACGTACCAGACGCGAGCAATGTGTTTGGACACGCGATCCATGCATCCCAGACGCGGAAGTCTATTTTGTCTCTTTTGCTCTATCCTTCTATCCTCTTTTGCGGGCTTTGGTCCAAGCAACGAATTCTTTGGCCTTGGGCTTCCAAATAGTCTTTAAAATAGGTCCAAGTTGCATCTTTAATAGCTTCAATTCCTTGGCCTTCTCCATGATTGTCCACGGGCTTCCCATGTGATCCTTAATGCTCCGAATTGCTCCGTTTTACCCCTTTTTCTCTAATATTACACAAAACTCTCTCTTTCACCTGTATAATCATAAAACATAACTTATAAACACTATTAGTCCACTAAGATGGCTAAACAAGATGCATAATCGAGGGTTAAATTGCACTTTTTGAGCACTTATCACAACTCCCAACTAGCCTTTTGCTAGTCTCTTAGCAAATAAGATAAAAAATAGATAAGTGATCAAAATCACATCCTATTAACAAAAATAAAATCCTAACTCATTTTTGCAGGCATCGCAATTGCATTTACCATATGCAACAAGGCTTTAAACCTTTAAATTCCCCAAAAAGGACGAGTTATAGTCTCGTGAGGGTTTTCAGGTGATATACCCACAAAATCAATCAATAGCATGTTCAAGAATGATATTATTTTTCAGAGAGAGAAATTCCTTACCCAATTAGTGCTTACTCCAACAGACGGTCTCCATTGCTAACTACATTGCTGCAAAGACTCATAGATTATGATGGGAGATAGTAAAATTGACAAAATTCTCAATCAAGGCTTATGTGTATACTTAGTCAATCTCTTATACTCTCCTATCCAAGAAGCGGAATCCCTAGTTTACCTTTAGACAGATAATCTCGACTTTCAATCCTCACTGGTCATACTCTCAGAAAAGAATCTCTCAGAAGATGATATACTATTTTACCTCATGTATGTGGGGAAAATAATAATGAATATGAACATCCCACATACTACCTTGAAAAACAGACTTCTGAATGAAAGTAGTCTTATGGAAAGAATGTCAATCACATATGAAGTGTCGGGTCCTTCACTTTAGCATCCTCTCGCCTATTCTAAACTTCGTATCATACTGTAGTGATAAGTCATGGGTTGTAACTTAGCTTGGGTATTGGTTTATGAAGGAAAAGTAAAAAGGATTCTAAGGTTGTTTTTGAAAACACTAAGGGTTTTGCTTCATTCTTTGGGAGATTTCTTCAAATTCTGTATTGCAGAGAAAATTATTCCTTTGTCTTAGTTTTTCCATCCATTCTATTCAACTTTTGTTTTTAGTTAACTTAGTGGTATATCCTTGATTAGTACTAGATATGCTTGTTTTCCACCAGCTTCTTTCACTTAGAACAGAATGATGGTCTTCATTGTATCTCTCTGGTATTTCCTTTTAATCTTCCTTTTGTGCTATTTCTTCCTCTTTGTGCTCCTCGTATTCTCAGAAACATATGGGTATAGCTGATAAAGATTTTGGCTATACTCCTTGTCTGGAGTTGGGTAAAGGGTAAAGGGTTTTATGAAAGAAAATGGCTTATTGTAAGGCTCAAAAGGGTTTAACATGATGGTCCTACTAGGTGGGATAAAGGCTAAATGGGTTCACTACTTGACTTATCAGTATGATACTCTGTTTCGAATAGATTACAAGACCTAATAGATTTTGGCTATCTCCCCAGTTGATGTCACTTCGTGATTAACCAAATCAACAAATAATTAGACTATATTACAACGACATAAAGAACTGAAAGATGTTAGGTCACTAAGACTCAGATTTTTCGTAAGAACTCTCCAAAGAATGGGTATAAAGCTCAAGTCTCACGGGCTAAGTCTAAAAATTCTACTTCCAATTTACTAGGGGTTTAAATCTCTTTTGTAGCAAAAGTACACAAAACTGACCAAGTATTATGGTGGTGCCTTGATAAAGAACTCAATCAACAAGAACTATGTCCGAGCATAATAAATAGTCTAAGCGGTAATGAAATTAATAATATCAACTATCTATTAAACTCAACACTAAGCAGTATATAATATATATCCCAGACTCATCATTAAAATTCATTTTTCTCATGCTATTGATATAGAAACAAAAATGTTTTTGCTTTTGAAAACTAATTTTTGAAATTCACTTCTCAAGTACACCCTCCCCCTACTTATGCATGCATTGACCTCAATGTATAAAGAAGTAAATGAAATGGATGAGGAAAAGGTAGGATATTACCATTGATGCCAAATATCAAGAATTAGTTCAAGAAACAAATTTTTAGGTCTTTTTACGTCAGATCCCCAAGACGTAATGTGAGTCTTTTAAAGTCAGATTCTCAAGACTTTTGAGTCCTTTATAGTCAGATCCTCAAGACTAGTATTCCCACCTCAAAACTGATCTCTTAACAACATGCTTACTTCCTGTAGACATTTTATACTCGGTTTACTAGAGTTATGAGACTTTGACTCCGGCGTTTGCAACTCCTCTCAGTAAAGGGTAAAGTTATGAAAATCTAAGGGCCCGGCTATCGGTGGCACTTATACTAATGAGATCCTAAGGAGTCAAGCTTACGATGCTTGGCTTCCTCATGCAAAAAACTTAAACTAGATAGAGTAACAGGTTCAGCAAGACATAGACTGTAATCTTTAAGGTGTGTAGGTAACTTACCCTAATTTTCTGCTTCAATAGTGGTTTGATAAACCGGATCCTTGAGAAAAATGGCCTCCACGTCTCCAGTAGGTAACTCCAGAAAAGGCTTCAGTCGATGAGCGTTGACTTTGAAACGAGTCCTTCTCTTTATGTCTTCTACTTTAATAGCTCCAAAAGGTGTGACATGTCTTACTACAAACGGTCCCGTCCATCTAGATCTCAACTTTCCAGGGAAAATTTCTAGACGAGAGTTGTAGACTAGAACCTTCTGTCCAGGTCCAAATTCTCTCTTCAGAATTCTTCTGTCATGTAATGCTTTAGTCTTATCCTTGTAAATCCTTGACTTATCATAATCATCACTTTTCAATTCTTCTAATTCACTGATCTGAAGCTTTCTCCTTTCTCCTGCTTGATCTAGGCTGAAATTCATCTCTTTCACTGCCCAGTAGGCTTTATGTTCTAACTCAACAGGTAGATGACATGCCTTTCCATATACCAAGCGATAGGGCTTACATCCCTATGGGTGTTTTGAATGTCGCTCAGATGCCCATAGTGCATCTTGGAGTCTAAGAGACCAGTCTTTCCTAGAAGGATTAACCGCTTCTCCGTAATACTCTTGATTTCCTATTCAAAACTTCGCTTGACCATTAGTCTGAGGATGATATGGCAAAGCTAGCTTGTGAATTACTCCATACTTTGCCATAAGATTCCCAAATACACGGTTCTGAAAGTGAGAACCGTTATCACCGATGATGGCTCTCCGGTGTTCCAAATCTTGGTAGAATGTTCTTCTTCGAAAAAGTCCACGACGACTTTTGATCGGCGGTCTTTGTAGGAACTTGCTTCAATCCACTTTGAAACATAGTCCACAGCCAGTAGAATGTAGGTGTAGCCAAAAGAAGGCGGAAATGGTCCCATGAAATCTATAGCCCATACATCAAAGATTTCTGAGATAAGGATCGGTTGTTGAGGCCACTCGAACCTTTTCGAGGTCTTACCCAAAAATTGGAATCTCGGACATGCTTTGCAATAAACATTTGCATCTTTAAAAAGAGTAGGCCAATAGAATCCAGCTTGTAATACCTTGTCTGTAGTACGTTGCGGGCCAAAGTGTCCTCCGCAAGGCTGATCATGACAGAATGATAGAATGGATTCCTGTTCCGATTCTGGGATGCATCTTCGAATAATCTGATCCGAACACTTCTTGAATAAGTATAGATCATCCCAAAAATAATATTTGGCCTTTGAGTAGAATAAATCTTTTTCTTGCTTGCTCCAATGCGATGGTACCTTGTCGGTCACAAGATAATTTGTGATGTGGCCGTACCATGTTACTTCTGATATACTGAACAATTGTTCATCATGAAAAGTCTCATAGATTTGTAAGCTGTCTTCCACATTCTCCACTAGCAATCTAGAAAGGTGATCAGCAACAACATTCTCTGTTCCTTTCTTATCACGTATCTCCAAATCAAATTCTTGTAACAGTAGTATCCATCGGATCAACTTAGGCTTGGCATCCTGCTTAGTGATAAAACATAAAAAGATAATTTACCTACGAAATGAACGATAAAACTCAAAACGTAAGTAAACTAAAACTTAATTACGTGTCTTTTTATCAAAGATTTCTACTCTCAATCCTATTGAGATATAGTGGAGTAGATGATTCGTTCCACTCCTAGTCCTTTCGCATGGTAATGTTCTCTACGTATAAGTAATCTTCTTAAAGTCTAATGAGAGAATTACGAAATGATAACTAGACTACGATGCAACTACCCACAAGATGCAACTAGTCGACTATTTGAACAACTATGGGAATGTTACGTCGATTCTATGATAAGGAGTTAGAGGGGGATTGATTCCACCTTAACTCGACTTAATCCTACTAACAAAGAATCGTCGTAATCCGAATTGAATCGCCCATGAAACAATTTGGTTACTCCTAATCCCTAATTACACATGGCATTTCTACCAATTCATAACTAGCATGTGAACGATTACACCCATTCTCATGGTGAACTAATCATTTCTAGAGTGGAAAGGAAATTACGACGACTCTACGATAATCGGAATCAAGCTTTCATTAAGGCGTCTCAACCCCCTCTAATGGAGATTTAGCCGAGAATCATCACGCTATCATTCCCAATCAAATTCGAACAAGACATGATATAATGATTTGAACTTTACTTGTTTAAACTCAATTCAAAACTACTCATGCAATAATTGAATTAAACTAATAATGACAAATAATTGAATCTAAGAATTGAACTAAATACGTAAATGGAAAATGAAACTAGATTACCAAGAACACTATTTTATTAATCTAATGAATAATAAAATAATGATTCAAATACTAAATTAATAATCTACTTTGTTCTAAAGTAATTAATTAAAGATGAAACTAGATCTAAAACAAGATATGAAAAACTAATTAATTAACTAATTGAAATTCTAAAACTAATTAATGGAGGCTAACTAATCTAGGTCTAACTATCTACCATTAACAAAGAGTCAAGCTCTTGTTTTTATACTTTCAGATCCAAAAATCGTGCATGGGCTTGGAGCCATGTTTTGGGCCAGAGAATCAGGCCCAAAACCCAATTATTTCAGTCCAAAAAGGCCTCTTCAGCTGCAGTTAGCTTCAACAGACTTTTCGTCTACTTCTGCTCCTCTGATTGGGTCAAGTCTTAGACCATTGGAAAGCTCTTTCCGAGCTGGTCGTTTTGAAATAAGGTAGGCCGAATTCCGAGGTCTGAGTCCAAAGATACGGCCTTCGGAAGTTCTGCTGACTTTGAGTGTTGTTTCTGCCCACGTCGACTTTTCAGCTTTTGACCGGGCTTTAGAAAGGCTTTGTCTTCCTGAATCTTGGTCTTTAATCATAGAACTCCTTAGCAACCGACCTTTGCTCCTTTATCTCGCTAAAGTGGCACATTTCTGCACATAATGGACTTTGAAGCCTGAAATGCATAAAAACACATAATCAGTATTAAGTCTTAATTATTACTCACATAATTGGTCTAAAAGTATGATCATTCGCATAGGTTAAAACTACAGTTTTGGGCTCTTATCAAACCACCCCCAAACAGCATTTTGCTTGTCCTCAAGCAAAGATGAGAAATTAGAATAAGTGACCAAAAATGGAGTTCTATCTACTCTCGTTTCACTGAGTGCGATTGCATTGACCATATGTAATAAGGCCTTAAACCACTAGGAATTCCCTAGTGGACGAGTTATAGCCTCGTGAGAGTTTTCCAGTGAAGGTACTCACAAACTTTATCTATACTACAACGACTAAGAAATAAAACTATTGTTTCCTTATTCATGCTCTAAATTAACTATACCTCTAACTAGCAATGCATATAGAGTAATCAAGTCGAAATCTAAGCTAATATATACATAATAATCAATCATCTACAATAAACATATAAACAATGAGTAATACTATGAAATGCCTAGCAGGTTCGTTTCAAACTTCGAATAAATAGCCCCCTAAGTAGGTTCTCACAATAATAGTCAAGATACAACACTCTAATTTTTCCACTCAATTTTAAGCTACTCCGATTGTGCAAGGGCACACTTTACCTTACAATCTCAATGACAAAAGGAAGCCGAAGTCGATCAAACACATCTGCCATTTACTATCACACTAACCTATTCCTAATTGAGCTAGAGGTCTTTATTAGGTGTTGCGGGGATTAGGAGATGGTTTAAGAAGGAAGGAAATGGATATTCAAAAAGGACATGTCTGAGATAATAGAGTCTTCATATTATGTAACTAGAGAAAACCTTGTTATTTACTTTTGCTTCTACACTTTGTTTCCATCCTTAGCCATATATATATTTTTTTTCTTTTTCTTTGGCTTTTGACTCCTTTTATTCTATTTTTTTGGAGTTTTTATTTTATTTCTATTTTTATTTTTCTTTTCTTTGGATGGAAACTTCTTTTCTTTATTTTCTGAAGCAATTAACTAACTTTTGTTTACACATGTTTTTCTTTTCTTCTTTCTTCCTCATTCTATTCTCAGACTTATCTAAATTGGGTAGGTTGAATTTTTTTATTTTGTTTTGTTTTGTAACAGGGTAAAGGATTTGTGGTTTATGAAAGGCTAAAGAAAGGCTCGAGGGGCTTACTAGCGGAAAATAATTCATAGGTTTGAATTTCTGGCTATATCGATCCAAAAGGGCCTAAATTCTCGCTTAGATATGGCATAGTGATCAAGCAAGTGGACGTGTGATTTCTCTATCCGGATTTTACTTCTCCCTTGTGTCATTTCTCAAATGTTTCGCTCAGATAAGGCTTTAGGCTATATTCTCACAGGATTTGTAGAATAAGTACTCTAGCCTAGATTTCAGAACTTACTGCTAACAATCATAGATACTCATGTAATATATTTATAGATAGATGCAAAGATTATTACCTACATATTAACCTAAGTTTCTAAAAATTATTCTAATGCAAAAGCTACGTGAGACTTCTAGATTATTAAAAGCATAGAGAAAGAAAACAATACCAATATTCCTAAGTGTATAGCATAACTTATTTATTTATATTTTTGAATTTTTGAAATATTAACTAGAAAACAAATGCATATTATACATATTTATATCCTAACAGATGCCTTAATTACACGTGTTTCTATCCCCCCCCCCCCAAACAAGAAGCATGCTTTGTCCTCAAAGCATTTAAATAAAGAGGGTAGAAAAATACCATGGAAGCGCGTAAAATTCTGGAACATTTGCAAAACAAGGTTAAAACATACTAATATAAAAACTGACGCAACTCTATAAGAGTTCCTCCCATTATGGGGTTAACAAGAATCAAATTGCTTGGGACATAAGCAGACATTAACTAGAATGAAAACTTACCTTATCTCCCGCTTTATTCATCATCCTCCTCATCCTCTTCTTCTATAAAGAAGTGAGGTTGCTTCGCGTCCTGCTATGCCATGATAATTTGCCAGGCTTCCCGCCATTTATCATCTATTATTGCTAACCTATTAAGCACCACTTGGTCTGATAGGGTGTAGGGTGCAACCTAATGAGGTTGTATCCTCCACCCTTGCCAAGTCATTGCACGGAAAGATCGAATAATACTATTAGTGGGTCGCACAGTGTCGACTGTAATCCAATCTGTGAAACGTGTACAAAAAATAGGAAAGAAACATAACATAATACGGGAAATTAGAACAGGCATAAGAAGGTACTTATGCCTCATGCTATGGGCTCGAGCTAAACTAGACATCAAGGTTCTGGGAAGGTCGTGGCACATACGCCCCGTGGCTAAAAAGCAAGGAAGACGCCGCAAAGGGCATCATTCACGTAAGAAAAACGCCATTCCCTAAAATGTTTAGCATGATCCAAAACATAACAGTTCTTATGTTCATGGACAGGCTACCAAAAGCGACGTTATAGTCCCCTTGGTCCTCGATACAGAAAATGCCTGCCCCATACGACTCATGCAAAAACTCATAAGTGTAGACATACATATTATCTACCCAATAGCACCATGGGTCTTGTATTTCAGCGGGTATAGCAAGTCCAAGAACAAATGCTAGCAAGAACCTGGTTATTTCCATTGGTTCATCATCAATGTTGATGGAGAACCCTTGTTCTCCATCTGGTCTCTCAAAGAAAATGCAGTTATCATAAAAATAAGATGCTAGTGTTGGAGAATAAAGTTCAGCAGGTCTTACCATAAGCGGTTCCCAGCCTACGTATTTGATCGCCTCGCGAAACCAAGCACCATAAGTATTGCTTTGGAACAATTCTTCAAAAGACTGTTCCAGTATTATTGTAGGAGATGTCATCTCAAAACGATGCCCTGGAACAGTTGCAAATGATCAGGGAACAACCCGCAGAAAACTGGAAATTTTTGTGTTTACGGAGGTCAGGGCGCAGGTGCGGTCCACTTGAGTTCCAGTGTTTGAGCGCGAGTCACGCTCACCTTGGGCGCGGGTGCGCTCTGTGCAAAATTTCAGAAAAATGAGTAGGGCGCGAGTGCGCTCCTCTGGGGCGCAGGTGCGCTCCGAGGTGCTGGTGGTTGAAAAATGAGACAAAACGTGGGAAACGTGGGAGTGAAAGGTGAGTGATGAAAATTAGGTGTAGTGTGGGTTGTGAGTGTAGAATGAATGAAGTTTATTGATAAAAGATAAATTTGAATAGCTTACCTACGAAATGAACGATGAAACTCAAAACGTAAGTAAACTAAAACTATTTATGAGCCTATATTTATCAAAGTTTCTACTCTCAATTCTATCGAAATAAAGTGGAGTAACAAATTCGTTCCACTCCTAGTTCTCTAGCATGGAATGTTCTCTAGTTTAATTAGTCGGTCTTAAGTCTAATGAGAGCTTTACGAAGGGGAATTATACTACGATGCAATATGAAAAGCAATATGTTGAATGTCACTACGAAATATATGGAAATACTAATGTTCTTGAATCTAGATAAAGAATTAGAGGGGAATTGAATCCACCTCGAATCCAACTTAATCACCTTGAATAAGACTGTTGTAATCCAATTCTTACGTTCTTACGGTAAGAATTGCTCGTTCTAATCCCTAATTAACATGGCATTTCTACCAATTATAACTAGCATGTGAGGTCGTCCACCCATTCTCATGGCGAAACACGGCCTTCTAGAATGGAATAGACTCTACAACGCTTCTACACTATACAACTAAGTTTTCATCAAGGCTTCATCAACCCCTCTAATGGAGGTTTTAGCCTTGATTCATCAAACCATCATTTCCCATTGAAATTGAATACAACATATTACAAAGATTCTAACTTTATGAAATTTAACTAAACAATAATCGAAATCTAATTAATAACTAAGAATTGAATGATAACAAGAATTGAAATTAGATCTAATAAATTGTAAATGACAAAAATCGAAATTGACAAGAATAACTATTTTATTTATCTAATCAATAAAGAACAATGATTTAAAGTTTTAATCTAAAAGACGGAATGAAATTCTAAAACTGAGATCTAAAACTAATTAATGGAGGCTACTAATCTAATTTCTAATCTAGGTCTAACTATCTACAATTAACAAAGAGCTAAGCTTTTGTTTTTATACATTCAGATCCAAAAATCGTGCATGGGCTTGGAGCCATGTTTTGGGCCAGAGAATCAGGCCCAAAACCCAATTCTTTCAGTCCAAAAAGGCCTCTTCAGCTGCAGTTGGCTTCAACAGACTTTTCGTCCACTTCTACTCCTTTTTTGGGTCAAGGCTTGGACCATTGGAAAGCTCTTTCCGAGCCGGTCGTTTTGACATAAGGTAGGCCCCATTCCGAGGTCTGAGTCCAAAGATACGCCCTTCGAAGTTACTGACTTGTGTCTTTTACGCCCAAGGCGTCGACTTTTCAGCTTTTGACCGGGCTTTAGAAAGGCTTTATCTTCTTGAATCTTGGCCTTTAATCACAGAACTCCTTAGTAACCGACCTTTGCTCCTTTATCTCGCTAAAGTGACACATTTCTGCACATAATGGACTTTGAAGCCTGAAATGCATAAAAACACGTAATCAGTGTTAACTCTTAATTATTACTCACATAATTGGTCTAAAAGTATGATTATTAAGGGGTTAAAACTACAGTTTTGGGCTCTTATCAAACCATCCCCAAACAGCATTTTGCTTGTCCTCAAGCAAAGATGAGAAATTAGAATAAGTGACCAAAAATGGAGTTCTATCTACTCTCGTTCCGCTGAGTGCGATTGCATTGACCATATGCAACAACAGGCCTTAAACCACTAGGAATTCCCTAGTGGGACGAAGTTATAGCCTCGTGAGAGTTTTCCAAACAAGGTACTCACAAACTTCATCTATACTACAATGACTAAGAAAGAAAACTATTGTTTCCTTATTCATGTCTCAATTATCTATACATCTCACTAGCAATGAATACAGAATAATCATGTCGAAACTTAAGCTAATATATGCATAATAATTCAATCATCTACAAATAAACATATATACAATGAGTAATGCTATGAAATGCAAGAATGTGTCCCGTTCTCAAACTTTGGAATAATGTCCTTAAGTAGGTTCTCACATAAAAGTCAAGACAAAAATCACTCCCGATTTTTCCACTCAAGTTTTGCTACTCCAATTAATGCGGTGGGCATACTTTACCTTACAATCTCAATGACACACAAGGAAGCCGAAGTTGATCAAACACATATACCACTTACTATCCTACTAACTTATTCCTAATTAAGCTAGAGGTCTTTATTAGGTGTTGCGGGGATTAGGAGATGGTTTAAGAAGGAAGGAAATGGATATTCAAAAGGGACAAATCTGAGATAATAGAGTCTTCATATTATGTAACTAGAAAACCTTGTTATTTACTTTTGCTTCTACACTTTGTTTCCATCCTTAGCCATATTTTTTTTTTCTTTTTCTTTGGCTTTTGACTCCTTTTATTCTATTTTTTTTTTGGAGTTTTTTTTTTTTTTATTTCTATTTTTATTTTTCTTTTCTTTGGATGGAAACTTCTTTTCTTTATTTTTTTGAAGCAATTAACTAACTTTTGTTTACACAGGTTTTCTCTTTCTTCTTTCTTCCTTATTCTATTCTCGGACTTATCTAAATTGGTTAGGTTGATTTTTTTTTATTTTGTTCTGTTTTGTAACAGGGTAAAGGATTTGTGGTTTATGAAAGGGCTAATGAAAGGCTCAGTGGGGCGACTAGCGGAAAATATACTTAGGTTGGAATTTCTAGCTATATCGATCCAAAAAGGGCCTAAATTCTCTCTTAGGACATGGTATAGTGGTCAAGCAAGTGGACGTGTGATTTCTCTATTCGGAATATACTTCTCCCTTGTGTCATTTCTCAAATGTTTCACTCATATAAGGCTTTAGGCTATATTCTCACAGGATTTGTAGAATAAGTACTCTAGCCTAGATTTCAGAAACTTACTACCAAACAATCATAGATACTCATGTAATATATTTATAGATAGATGCAAAGATTATTACCTACATATTAACCTAAGTTTCTAAAAACTATTCTAATGCAAAAGCTACGTGAGACTTCTAGATTATTAAGAGCATAGAGAAAGAAACAATACCAATATTCCTAAGTGTATAGCATAAACTTTTTATTTTTATTTTTATTTTTTTTTTTTTTATTATTTTTTTAAAATAATAATGTAATATACAACCTAATATGTGCTTAACATTTACATCGTGTTTCTATACCACCCCCAAACAATTTGGGAGAAGGGGGTTCATGAAACAATTCAATAACACAATTAAATTATGTAACTAACTAATTTTTATAATTTTTAACATTTTATAAATAAAAGTGCATAATTTACATCCTAAAAGTGTCTAATTTTTGCAAATATTTCTATCCCACCCCAAACAATCGAACGCTTTGTCCTCAAAGTGTAAAGAGATAAGGAAAGAATTTACCATAGAAACGTGGCAAAAATTGGCAGTACCTGTAACAGAAATATTGTAAAGATGATACGATAATATGAAGCACAATTAAACTGGTACGTACTAACTAACACAAACTCTATTGGAGTAAACATTACAGCCTTAGGGTGGCAACATGATTTGAAATGAATACCAAAATACGCCACCTCCAAACAAAATTGGAAAACTCTTTTTAAGTTTGAAAATTTTGTTTGGCCTAGACTCCAGAACGTTGGTATTGTACGAAAACTTGGGTCTTTTAAAATCAGATTCCCTAGACTTATCTAAACATATGTATGAATATGCAGTTTATCATATATCAACAACCGAAATAGTTGTGGATCGTTCCATAAATAAATATCGCAGAAAACATATCCAAACACAATCAAGCACCAAGATTTCCTACGACACTGCTTAGTGGAATGAAAGCGAAGTCGGATAGACCTATAACATAACCGAGCATGCACCTTATGTTTCATCTTTGAACGAGAGGGTGTCCTAGTGAATAAGTGTGGAAAAGTGAATGGTTGTGGAAAATATGGTGGATTGGGATAAGTTTTAGAGGGAAAGCATGGAAAAAATGAGGATGTGGGTTTAGCACAAAACTCATTCATGGTGTAGTTAGGGACTGTCTCAAGTCTGAAAATGAAGGTGTCAAGTGGTTTATCCTTGGCAAGTATTTGTTTACTAGGTGGATTTAAAAAATCATGAAGCACAGGAGAAACTAAAGGATCGAGTGCAAACTCGAGGTTCCTTTGAAAAGGTGGAGGGTGGAGAATATTGGTGATGGAAGGTGAATGATTCTCAGCTAGAGCTCTTAAGTCCATATCATTAGAAATCTTGATATATGCAAGACATTCCTCAATAGGTGGGTCAAAAGGATCACTGGGATAGAGATTGAAAAATTCATCTTCCGTCATAGCATCAAGGGATGAATGGTTGTTGGCAAAGGGGGACTCGCGAAGTGGTAAAGAAGAGGTGCAAAAGAGTTGCAGGAATTCTTCTTCGATTTCGTCTACTACCAGGGAGTCATTGTTAAAGTCGGAATTTCCGAAGGAAATAAATTTGTTAATCTGTTTCTCCGAAAACATGTTTTTGAAGTAATCTTGAGCTAAGCTCTCGATCATGCTAACCTCAACATTTGTAGATGAATCGAGATACTGTGTCCTCGTTTTGAAAACATTTACCTCAACAGAAAGATGGCCAAAGGACAAGGACATCGAACCATCGCGGCAGTTTATGAGCGTGTTGGAAGTAGCCAAGAAGGGACGCCCTAAAATGATAGGTACAGAGTCGTTAGTGACTTCGCGGTCGGGATAACGGTCACCGGTAGTAAAAATTTTGGACTTTAACCAGCACGTTTTCAACCACACCCTTAGGATACTTAATAGACCGATCAACTAATTGCAATGTCATTTTAGTAGGTTGCATCTCCTCTAGACCTATTTGTTTATACAAATAAAATGGGAGTAAGTTAACACTAGCCCCCAGGTCTAGTAGCGCGGTCGTCTTGTGAGAATCTCTTAAGGTGCATTGTACAGTAGGACGACCAGGGTCCTTGTACTTAATAATTCCATTATTTTCAGATAAAGTTGGGAACTGTTCAGTTAGAAAGGTGTCTTTAGGTGTGTTGGTCTTACGCCTAGTAGTGCACAACTCCTTAAGAAACTTAGCGTGGTTAGGTAGCTTTTTTATAGCTTCGAGAAAAGGAAGGTTTATCGTTAGATTTTTGAAAACGTTCCTAATCTCCTCAAAGTTAGTATCCCTGGTTAGCATGGCTAATTTCTGAGGGAACGGTGGTTTCGCTCTATATTTAGCATATGGCTCAACTTGATGTGTAACCTTGGCTTTCTGTTTCTTAGGTTGTGGTTTAACTGGTACCTCTACGGTGGTAGGTTCTTGAGTTTCTATTTCGTATCTAGTTCGATATCCGGTGTAGGAGTATCTTGATGGGGTAACTATAGGCATAGTTACTTTGTTATCAACCACTCTTCCGAGCAGAGAGGTGATGGCATTTAGCTGACCTACAGATGTAGTTTCCGTACTAGTATTACCGTTTACCTCAAAGGCTGTGTTTGCTATTCTAGGGTTGGGTATCGCTTGGCCTGGAAACACGCCTTTTGGTTGGGCTTTCTCTTGGGCTAACTGTTGGTTTAAATTATTAACGGATTGTACAATGTGTTGGTTAGATTGAGCCATGGTTTGGAAAAGTTGTTGGCTCACTTGTATGAAGGTGTCAAGACGATCCGGTTGTGTGGGTGTAGTAGTCACGAGTGGTGTGACTGGAACTATCTCGCATTGATTATTTATGGGCGGATTGTGATAGTTATTATTTACCTGAACGATACCTCTATTAGCATTATAATTATTATAACTACATTGACCTTGTGCTTGACTTTGTCAAGGTTAAACTTTGGTTGTTATAATTATTATAATTACCCGATCCAAATCCTTGTTGTGGTTTAGCTTGGTTATAACCGTCGTTTGGCCTAACATATTGATTATTGTACCACAGGGTGTGACTTGTTGGTTATTTCTCCAACCGAAGTTGGGATTTTGTCTCCAAGGGTGTTAGGTTCACTATTAATGGAACAAGAATGTTCATAGGCTATAGGACGATTGGGAGTCGGGATGCTCGGGGACTCAAAATAAACTACATGGATTTGAATTTACATTCATTACGGGGATAGGCTTTTGTTGTACGAAATGGCCTCTACCTTTTTGTAAGGGATTCAATTAGAGTTTTAAGCTCGGGATCTGATTTAACCTCAAACATACCGGTAGCCTTAATCTGTTGAAGAAGAACTAGGCGGCCGGGAGTAATTGTCACTACCCCCAATTATTATTATGCTTAGTCCGATCTTCCAAAATTTATATGCCTCTGAGGCTCCTTTTACTTAGGAAACTACCCCATTCATTATGTCTAGGACTTCTTTATGGTGGTGTAGAAGTCCTTTGAAAAGGCACGAACTAACGTGTCTTTTGCTAGGTGATGGTGTGGACACTCTATAAGGAGATCGGTGAAACGATTCCAAGCCTCCTCGAAAATGATTCATGAGGATTACGGCCGAAAAAAGTGAATCTTGGAAAGCATTTCATCCGTCTTAAGGGGTGGGTAAAAATGTTCCATAAACAAATGAACAAGTTTGGCCCACGAGTCCACACAATTAGGGCGCTTTGGCGTTAACCAAGACGCCTTTATCGGCTAAGGTGAAAGGGAATACCCTCAATTTAATTTGTTCCGCACCAACCGTAGGATGGTGGAATATTATAAGGACTTGTTCAATCCTACGCGATGCCGATAAGGTTTTTCATGGTCTAAACCATGAAAACGGGTAACAAATTAAATATGTTTGGGGAATTCAAAATTCCCCAATCGGTCTAGCTAAACGATGCAAGATTTAGGGCTATCGCCAAGGCTTTGTAAAAGTCGGAGAGAGGAGTCTCTCTTTCTTCAGCCATTGTGTAAGGTGTGGTTGGTGGGATAGTAGTTAGAGGTGTAGTGATTGGTGTACTCGATAGATTTGTTTGTTGACGTTGACGGTTAATTATGTTCGGTGTTTTTCTCCGACCAGACCTTAATCTCATGCAAGTCTAAATCTAAACACGACAACAATCCAAACAATCTTGATATATTAGTATGAACCTCTAACCGGAGATCGAGGGTATGGAAGAAAGGAATACCTAATAAGCGTCCTTGCTTCGCTTTATGAATAACGCCTTGTTTACGCGTGTTGATGTAATTAACAAGTTAGAACACCGAAAAACTTAAAAATCGAAGTTCAAAACAAACCCTAGAAATCCGAAAATTTTGCTTAGAAGCGCAGCGCCGCATAGAAGCCTTCATCGCTCCGTGTTCCATGAGTTAGCGCTGGTCGCTCGTGGTCCAAGAAAAATCAGGATGGTCGCTTCGTGTTCCAGAGCTATAGAGCTAGCGAGCGCCCTTATAAGCGGTCGCTTCGGTGTAATTTTTCGCGGAATTTTTCAACGCTGAAACGGATAACCATAGTATGAATCAAACAATGGTGGGTGAGTTTAATGGGAGTTAAAAATGACTAATTCTACTATGAAAACAATGCTAAAGTACAACTAAGATGGCAGCGGCGCCATTTGATAAAATATAAATTTGAATAGCTTACCTACGAAATGAACAATGAAACTCAAAACGTAAGTAAACTAAAACTATTTATGAGCCTATATTTATCAAAGTTTCTACTCTCAATTCTATCGAAATAGAGTGGAGTAACAAATTCGTTCCACTCCTAGTTCTCTAGCATGGAATGTTCTCTAGTCTAATTAGTCGGTCTTAACTCTAATGAGAGATTTACAAAGGGGAATTATACTACGATCCAATATGAAAAGCAATATGTTGAATGTCACTACGAAATATATGGAAATACTAATGTTCTTGAATCTAGATAAAGAATTAGAGGGGAATTGAATCCACCTTGAATCCAACTTAATCACCTAGAATAAACTGTTGTAATCCAATTCTTACGTTCTTACGGTAAGAATTGCTCGTTCTAATCCCTAATTAACATGGCATTTCTACCAATTATAACTAGCATATGAGGTCGTCCACCCATTCTCATGGCGAAACACGACCTTCTAGAATGGAATAGACTCTACAACGCTTCTATACTATACAACTAAGTTTTCATCAAGGCTTCATCAACCCCTCTAATGGAGGTTTTAGCCTTGATTCATCAAACCATCATTTCCCATTGAAATTGAATACAACATATTACAAAGATTCTAACTTTATGAAATTTAACTAAACAATAATCGAAATCTAATTAATAACTAAGAATTGAATGATAACAAGAATTGAAATTAGATCTAATAAATTGTAAATGACAAAAATCGAAATTGACAAGAATAACTATTTTATTTATCTAATCAATAAAGAACAATGATTTAAAGTTTTAATCTAAAAGAGGGAATGAAATTATAAAACTGAGATCTAAAACTAATTAATGGAGGCTACTAATCTAATTTCTAATCTAGGTCTAACTATCTACAATTAACAAAGAGCTAAGCTTTTGTTTTTATACATTCAGATCCAAAAATCGTGCATGGGCTTGGAGCCATGTTTTGGGCCAGAGAATCAGGCCCAAAACCCAATTCTTTCAGTCCAAAAAGGCCTCTTCAGCTGCAGTTGGCTTCAACAGACTTTTCGTCCACTTTTGCTCCTCTGATTGGGTCAAGGCTTGGACCATTGGAAAGCTCTTTCCGAGCTGGTCGCGTTGACATAAGGTAGGCCCCATTCCGAGGTCTAAGTCCAAAGATACGGCCTTCAGAAGTTCTGCTGACTTGTGTGCTATTTCTGCCCGCGTCGACTTTTCAGCTTTTGACCGGGCTTTAGAAAGGCTTTATCTTCTTGAATCTTGGCCTTTAATCACGGAACTCCTTAGTAACCGACCTTTGCTCCTTTATCTCGCTAAAGTGGCACATTTCTGCACATAATGAACTTTGAAGCCTGAAATGCATAAAAACACGTAATCAGTGTTAACTCTTAATTATTACTCACATAATTGGTCTAAAAGTATGATTATTAAGGGGTTAAAACTATAGTTTTGGGCTCTTATCATTTATATAGGTTTTAAGTTGCTAAAACGGATCGGAAAATTGCCAAAAAGTTTTTACGGCAGTTTCCGAAAATACTAAAATTTCCAAACCCGAAAACGGAAACAACTCATATTCTTGATTCTAAAACAACCCTAGTATCTTTTAGGTTGAATTTAGGATAGAATCTACCTATTTTATTGAGATTTCATCCTACCATGATATTTATTCATAGATATGCCTAATCGGTAATATTCTCACCCTGACTCCGAAATAATTTCTAAAAACGAGGGTTATATAAAAATCATGTTGGAATAGATAATACCACCCCCAAACAATTCGGGAAGGTGGAATCAATATTAAACAACCAAGCACAATGAAAATAACCGCATTATATTAAAATTGGCATTAAATGCCCTTTCATTACAAAATTCAAATTACGGAATTAAAACTTACATTAAAATAACTAACAATAATAAAACTACAAATAAAAATCATCCAGCTATACTATCCCTAAACACGCCGGTGCTTCGGTAATGGAGGGCACACGCCGGAGATGGCTCCCTGTGTTCTCGATGGAGCCACACCATTCGCCTTTTCGGTGGCGGCGACGCCTCTCGATGATGTATCCTCAGAAGGAGAATCCCCGTGAGGTGGGAAGCGTGCAAGCATATCGGCCCGGAACTGGCGCTGAGCTTCTAGCTCAGCCCTCATCTGTTCCCACCTGATAAACGTAAAAAGAATAAAGTTTACCTATGAAATGAACGATAAAACTCAAAACGTAAGTAAACAAAAACTTATACGTGCCTATATTTTTCAAAGATTTCTACTCTCAATCCTATGAGATATAGTGGAGTAGATGATTCGTTCCACTCCTAGTCCTTCCACATGCTGTGTTCTCTACGTATAAGTAATCTTAACTAAAGTCTAATAAGAGATTTACGAATGATAACTAGACTACGATGCAACTACCCACAAGATGCAACTAGCCGACTATTTGAACAACTATGGGAATACTACGTCGATTCTATGATAAAGAGTTAGAGGGGGATTGATTCCACCTTAGCTCAACTTAATCCAATAACGAGGAATCCTCGTAATCTGAATTGAACTGCTTCGTAGAACAATTTGGTTACTCCTAATCCTTAATTACACATGGCATTTCTACCAATTCATAACTAGCATGTGAACGATTACACCCATTCTCATGGTGAACTAATCATTTCTAGAGTGGAAAGGAAATTACGAACAATCTACGATAATCGGAATCAAGCTTTCATCAAGGCTTCTCAACCCCCTCTAATGGAGGCTTAGCCGAGAATCATCACTCTATCATTCCCAATGGAATTCGAACAAGACATTATATAAAGATTGAAACTTTGCTTGTTTAAACTCAATTCAAAACTACTCATGCTATAATTGAATTAAACTAATAATGACAAATAATTGAATCTAAGAATTTAACTAAATAAGTATATGGAACATGAAACTAGATTACCAAGAACACTATTTTATTAATCTAATGAATAATAAAACAATGATTCAAATACTAAATTAATAATCTACTTTGTTCTAAAGTAATTAATTAAACATGAAACTAGATCTAAAACAAGATATGAAAAACTAATTAATTAACTAATTGAACTTCTAAAACTAATTAATGGAGGCTAACTAATCTAGGTCAAATTATCTACCATTAACAAAGAGTCAAGCTTTTGTTTTTATACTTTCAGATCCAAAAATCGTGCATGGGCTTGGAGCCATGTTTTGGGCCAGAGAATCAGGCCCAAAACCCAATTCTTTCAGTCCAAAAAGGCCTCTTCAGCTGCAGTTGGCTTCAACAGACTTTTTGTCCACTTCTACTCTTTTGATTGGGTCAAGGCTTAGACTATTGGAAAGCTCTTTCAGAGCCGGTCGTTTTGACATAAGGTAGGCCCAATTCCGAGGTCTGAGTCCGAAGACCCAGCAGTTACTTCCTTCCTCCTCTTTGCCACCGTAACAAAAATTCTACTCCCCTCCAACTCCCTCGTGTTGTAAAACCGTCGGACTAAGTCTTCGTGGTAAAAGGCTTCGGTCGAGTACCACAAGCTATTCCAGTCTCTACTAATCATTTTGTCACCGTAAAACGGCGCGAAGTGGTCACCAGTAAATGCTTGCTCCGGCAAAATTTGACGTTATTGAGCCATTGGAGTTTGAACTGATTTGGGGTTTGTGGAAGGTGTAGGAAGCAATGAGGAACAACCTCACTGGAACAACAATGGTTGTGGTGCAGTGGTGGATCGGCAGTTCAAATTTTTTTATTTTTCGGTGGTTTTTGATGATTTAAATTGGTGGAGGTGGTGGTGGAAAGATTTTAGAGAAGATTGGAAGTTGATTTGAACTGTGGGCGTGGGTTAGTTTGGTTTTCTTTTTAATTTTATTTTTTAGGTTTGGGTTTGAAGCTTTGTGGTCGTTAATGGCGGTTTGGATGTGAAGAACGCGACTGTTGGTGCGAAGGTAAGGGGCGCAGGTGCACTGCTGGTGCATGCGGGTTGGGCCCAAGCCCAATTCGAATTTTTCGATTTTTAGTGCGACTTCAAACTAATATTGCCGCTTCGTTACCGGTCCGATTTTTGCGAATGAGATATGGAAATGATCAGGAGAGAATTTCCAATCCAATGATCCATAAAACACTTTATTCCAACCGTGGATGACATATAAGATAGTGGAAAATGCCTCAAAGTGCGTGCATGACGTACGTTATGCGAACGAATGAACTCTAAATTCATAGATTATGTAAACCCGAATCGAAATACAATTAAATGGCCTAAGTAACTCTAATGGGACATAAAATATTCTAGGACAGAAACACAAACACCCCACCCCCAAACAAATTTTTTACAACAGAGTTTAGAAAATTTGTTTTTTAAGTGGGTCTTTTAAAGTCAGATTCCCGAGACTTCCTAGATTACTATATTTATTATTTATTTAATATATATATATATATATATATATATATATATATATATATATATATATATATATATATATATATTACTTTTATAAGGAAAAACAATAATGAATAAGGACATAATTCACCCCATAGAGAAACATGACTCAAAAAATCCGAGAAAACATGCAAGAGTGGAAAACGTGAATTATGTTAAACGTGGACTTAGGATCCGGTACTTACAGCCATACACTCCATAGGGAAATATATATATATATATATTTTACTTTTATAAGGAAAAACAATAATGAATAAGGACATAATTCACCCCATAGAGAAACATGACTCAAAAATCCGAGAAAACATGCAAGAGTGGAAAACGTGAATTATGTTAAACGTGGACTTAGGATCCGGTACTTACAGCCACACACTCCATAGGGAGGGCCTGGTTACCTTAATGGTGCACTCACCAATATATGGAAATGAAAGGAAATGCACCAAACACAAAAGTTGAGTCGTTTATAGTTAGATACTCGAGACTTTATCTAAACATATGTATGAACATGCAGTTTATCATATATCAACAACCAAAATAGTTGGGGATCATTCCATAAATAAATATCACAGAAAACATATCCAAACACAATCAAGCACCAAGATTTCCTATGACACAACCAAGTGAACTGAAAGCGAAGTCGGATAGACCTGTAACGTAACCTAGCATGCACCTTCTTTTTCATCTTTGAACGAGAGGGTGTCCTAGTGAATAAGTGTGGAAAAATGAATGGTTGTGGAAGATATGGTGGATATGGATAAGTTGTAGAAGGAAAGCATGTAAACAATGAGGATGTGGGTTTAGCACAAAACTCATTTATGGTGTAGGTAGGGACTGTCTCAAGTCTGAAAATGAAGGTGTCAAATGGTTTGTCCTTCTGAAGTATTTGTTACTAGGTGGATTTAAAAAATTATGAAGCACAGGAGAAACAAAAGGATCGAGTGCAAACTCGAGATTCCTTTGATAGGGTGGAAGGAGGGGAGTCGAGGTGGATGTTGTGTAAAGTATTTCTTGATAGGGTAAATCATCACCTGCTCTAAGAAACTCAACGAATTCCTCATCTAGATTGGTCATATCCACATTACTATGGTAGTCTTCTATATCTTTGAGAAAGTCATCTATCTCGTCTTCATCCATAATATGTGTATCGACTAGTGTAGGGATGAAAATATTGGTGTCTGAACTTCCAAAGGAAAAAATTTGGGCATATGATTATCAGGGAACGTGTTGTTGAAATAATGTCGAGCGAAGCTCTCTATCATGCTAACCTCTCCATCCATAGATGAATCGGGTAAATGTGTCTTTGTTTTAAAAACATTTACTTCAACAGCAAGATGTCCAAAAGACATGGACATCGAACCATCGCGGCAATTAATTAGCGCATTGGCAGTTGCCAGGAAATGACGCCCTAAGATGATCGAGACAGAGTCGTTAGCGACTTCTGTATCGAGGATGACAAAATCAGCCGGATAGTAGAAATCTCGAACTTTTACCAGCACATTTTCGACCACACCCTTAGGATACTTAATAGACCGATCAGCAAATTACAACGTCATTTTAGTGGGTTGCATCTCGTCTAGACCTATTTGTCTATACAAATAAAACGGGAGTAAGTTAACACTAGCCCCCAGGTCTAATAATGCGGTCGTCGTATAGGAATCTCCTACGGTGCATTGTACAGTAGGATGACCAGGGTCCTTGTACTTAACAATTCCATTATGTTCAGATAGAGTTGAGAATTGTTCTGTTAAAAAGGCATCTTTTGGTATATTGGTCTTACGCCTAGTAGTACACAACTCCTTAAGAAACTTAGCATGGTGTGGTAGCTTTTTAATAGCTTCGAGGAAGGGAAGGTTTATAGTTAGATTCTTGAAAACGTCCCTAATCTCCTCATAATTTGTATCCCTAGTTAACATGGCTAATTTTTATGGAAACGGTGGTTTCTCTCTATATTTAGCAATGGTATCACCTGGATGTTTAACCTTGGCTTTCTGTTTCTTAGGTTGTGTTGTAACTGGTACCTCTACAGTGGTAGGCTCTTCAGTTTCTATTTCGGTAACCTGTTAAAATAGAGGGTGTAGGGGCTACTGGTGGGGTAACTATAGGCATAGTTACTTTGTTATCAACCACTCTGCCAGAACGGAGAGTGGTGATGGCATTTAGCTCACCAACATTTTAATATTCATTACTAGTATTATTGGTTACCTCAAAGGCTGTGTTTGTTGTTTTAGGATTAGGTATTGCGTGACCTGGAAACACACCATTGGGTTGGGCTTTATCTTGGGCCAACTGTTGGTTTAAATTATTAACGGATTGTAGAAGCTGTTGGTTAGATTGAGTCATGGTTTGGAAAAGTTTTTGGCTCACTTGTATGAAGGTGTCAAGACGATCTAGTTGTGTGGGTGTAGTAGTCACGGGTGGTGTGACTGGAACTATCTCGCGTGAATTATTTATGGGCGGATTTTGATAGTTATTATTTACCGGAACGATACCTCTATTAGCATTATAATTATTATAACTACCTTGACCTTGTGCTTGACCTTGTCGAGGTTGCACTTGGTTGTTATAATTATTAGAATTACCCTGACCTTGTCCTTGTCCTTGTTATAATTATTAAAACTGTGCATTGGCCTAACATATTGATTATTGTACCCTGGAGGTGTGACGTGTTGGTTATTTCTCCAACCGAAGTTGGGATTTTGTCTCCAAGGGGCGTTAGGTTCACTATTAATGGAACAAGCCTGTTCATAGGCTATAGGACAGTGGAAGTCGGGATGTTTAGGGCTCCAACAGAAACTACATGGATTTGAATTTACATTCATGACGGGGATAGGCTTTTGTTGAACAGAAATGGCCTCTACCTTATTAGTGAGTGATTCGATTAGAGTTTTAAGCTCAGGATCGTGTTTAATTTCAAACATACCGCGCCTTAATCGTATTAGAAGAACTAGCGGAGCGGTGGATATCGTCACTACCCCCAGTTGTTATTTAAGCTTTAGTTTGATCCTCTAAAATTTATAAGCCTCCTCGAGGCTCCTTTACTTAAGAAACTACCCCCATTTATTATGTCAAGGACTTTTTATGGTGGTGTAGAAGTCCTTTGAAAAGGCACGAACTAACGTGTCTTTCGCTAGGTTATGATGTGGACACTCTATAAGGAGATCGGTGAAACGATTCCAAGCCTCAAAAATGATTCATGAGGATTTTGTCGAAAAGAAATGAATCTTGGAAAGCATCTCATCCGCCTTTAGGTGTGGGTAAAATGTTCCATAAACAAATTTAAACAAGTTTAGCCCACGAGTCCACGAATTAGGCGTTTGGGCGCTTAACCAAGAGGGCCTTTATCGGCTAAGGTGAAAGGGAATACCCTCGGTTGAATTTGTTCAAAGACCAACCGTAGGATGGTGGAATGTTTTATGACTTGTTCAATCCTACGAATGTGTCGATAAGGTTTTTCATGGTCTAAACCATGAGAAACGGGTAACAAATTAAAATATTTGGGGATTCGAAATCCCCAATCGGGTCTGCTAGAACGATGCAAGATTTGGGGCTATCGCCAAGGCTTTGTAGAAGTCGAGAGAGGAGTCTCTCCTTCTTCGCATATTATCGGGTGGTGTGTGTGAAATAGTAGCTAGAGGTGTAGTGAGTGGTATACTAGATAGGCGCTTGTTGATGTTGCCGTAAATTATGTTAGGTATTTTTTTGTTCAACCGCACCTTAATCTCATACAAGGTTAAGACCAAACTTAACTAAACACGTCAACACTCCAAACAATCCTGATATACTAGTATAAACCTCTAACAGGAGATGCAAGGTGTGGAAGAAAGGAATACCTGATTGCGTCCTTGCTTCGCTTATGAATAGCGTCTTGTTTACGCGTGTTCAGTGTATATAACAAGTTAGAATACTGAAAAACTTGAAAAATCAAAGTTCGAATCAAACCTATGGAAATCCGGCAAAATTCATCTCAGGGTGCGGGTGCGCTCACTTTGGGCGCGGGTCGCGCTCAACTTAACTTCGAGTTACAGTGTTTTAGCGCGGGTCGCGCTTGGTTTGGGCGCGGGTCGCGCTCAGCTTCCAGTAACTTAAGTGCAGGTCACGCTCCTTTGGGGTGCAGGTGCGCTCCGTGCAATTTTTTTTTTCGAGGAAGTTTAATGCTGAAAAAGACAACCACAGTTAGAATTGAACAAGGGTGGGTGGGTGAAATGAGACTTTAAGAAGAGTACTTATACTACGAAAACAATGCGAAAGTGAAACTAAGATGGCAGCGGCGCCATTTGATAAACGTAAAAAGAATAAAGTTTACCTACGAAATGAACGATAAAACTCAAAACGTAAGTAAACTAAAACTTTTACGTGCCTATATTTATCAAAGATTTCTACTCTCAATTCTATCGAAATAGAGTGGAGTAACAAATTCGTTCCACTCCTAGTTCTTTCACAATGTAATGTTCTCTACTTATAAGTAATCTTAACTAAAGTCTAATGAGAGATTTACGAATGATAACTAGACTACGATGCAACTACCCACAAGATGCAATTAGTCGACTATTTGAACAACTATGGGAATACTACGTCGATTCTATGATAAGGAGTTAGAGGGAGATTGATTCCACCTTAGCTCAACTTAATCCACTAACGACGAATTGTCGTAATCTGAATTGAACTGCTTCGCAGAACAATCTGGTTACTCCTAATCCCTAATTACACATGGCATTTCTACCAATTCATAACTAGCATGTGAACGATTACACCCATTCTCATGGTGAACTAATCATTTCTAGAGTGGAAAGGAAATTACGACTACT
This sequence comes from Coptis chinensis, assembly GCF_015680905.1. NCBI lineage: Eukaryota > Viridiplantae > Streptophyta > Magnoliopsida > Ranunculales > Ranunculaceae > Coptis > Coptis chinensis. Next base: position 40,260,677 of record NC_141459.1, read on the forward strand.
CTACGATAATCGGAATCAAGCTTTCATCAAGGCTTCTCAACCCTCTCTAATGGAGGCTTAGCCGAGAATCATCACGCTATCATTCCCAATGGAATTCGAACAAGACATTATATAAAGATTGAAACTTTGCTTGTTTAAACTCAATTCAAAACTACTCATGCAATAATTGAATTAAACTAATAATGACAAATAATTGAATCTAAGAATTTAACTAAATAAGTAAATGGAACATGAAACTAGATTACCAAGAACACTATTTTATTAATCTAATGAATAATAAAACAATGATTCAAATAATAAATTAATAATCTACTTTGTTCTAAAGTAATTAATTAAACATGAAACTAGATCTAAAACAAGATATGAAAAACTAATTAATTAACTAATTGAACTTCTAAAACTAATTAATGGAGGCTAACTAATTTAGGTCTAATTATCTACCATTAACAAAGAGTCAAGCTCTTGTTTTTATACTTTCTGATCCAAAAATCGTGCATGGGCTTGGAGCCATGTTTTGGGCCAGAGAATCAGGCCCAAAACCCAATTCTTTCAGTCCAAAAAGGCCTCTCCAGCTGCAGTTGGCTTAAATAGACTTTTCGTCCACTTCTACTCCTTTGATTGGGTCAAAGCTTAGACCATTGGAAAGCTCTTTCCGAGCCGGTCGTTTTGACATAAGGTAGGCCCAATTCCGAGGTCTGAGTCTGAAGATACGGACTTTGGAAGTTTTGTTGACTTTGAGTCTTTGTTTCACTCGCCCGGCGACTTTTCAGCTTTTGACCGGGCTTTAGAAAGGCTTTGTCTTCTTGAATCTTGGCCTTTAATCACATAACTCCTTAGCAACCGACCTTTGCTCCTTTATCTCGCTAAAGTGGCACATTTCTGCACATAATGGACTTTGAAGCCTAAAATGCATAAAAACACGTAATCAGTATTAACTCTTAATTATTACTCACATAATTGGTCTAAAAGTATGACTGTTACAGGGTTAAAACTACAGTTTTGGGCTCTTATCACCACCGCTCATCCTCTCGCTGGGTACGGATCTTGAAGTTATGGTGGATAGTAGCCTGTCGAGTCCGGAGGTCTTCGTAGATAGTATTAAGTGAACGCATGCCACGATGACTCACAGCCATGCGTTCTGCATATGACCAACACCTCTCCAAAGCATCAGCATCAAAACAAGTCAAGTCCTCCTCATCCTCCGAGTCATTCTCATTTCCACCATCCTCCTTGTCCTCTACCCTATCCTCAGGCAACCTCCAAACTCGTTGGACACAATCCTTATAAATACGAGGATTTCGGTGTAGGGTGAGGTAAATCCTATCGACGCCTGAGTCGCTCTCAACTTCAAAGATGATCTTGGTTATCAAAATAGGGAGAGGTGCAATAGACTTCCCTACTCCCCTAATCATGTTAAGCAAAAACTCCAAGATACGTAACTCGTGACTTCGCTCTTGGAGTATCCATAGAATGTGGAGGCAGCTCGCACCGATGTCGCCGACCTTCCTTCCCTAGAACGTTTCGACCAATCCACCGAGCCTGCAGCCTAACCGGGTTGGTTCTCGAGGATGCTCGGCGAACACAATGCGAAGCTCGCATTGTAGTTCCCTTCGTAAATCGTCGCGTTCATCAACGGCTCGACCCCATTATATTGGGACTCTGTAACGTGGCATCGGATGGATTCTAGGCGGAATGCCTAGAATCTCGACCAACAACCCGGCAGTTACTTCCTTCCTCCTCTTTGCCACCGTAACAAAAATTCTACTCCCCTCCAACTCCCTCGTGTTGTAAAACCGTCGGACTAAGTCTTCGTGGTAAAAGGCTTCAGTTGAGTACCACAAGCTATTCCAATCTCTACTAATCATTTCGTCACCGTAAAATGGCGCGAAGTGGTCGCCAGTAAATGCTTGCTCCGGCAAAATTCGACGTTGTTGAGCCATTGGAGTTTGAACTGATTTGGGGTTTGTAGAAAGTGTAGGAAGCAATGAGGAACAACCTCACTTGAACAACAATGGTGGTGGCGCGGCAGCTTGAATTTTTTTTATTTTTCAGTGGTTTTTGATGATTTAAATTGGTGGAGGTGGTGGTGGTACGGTTTTGAGAAGATTTAGAGTGGGTTTTTGATGGTTGGCGAGGGTGTATTGGTTTTCTTTTTAATTTTATTTTTTAGTTAGGGTTTGAAACTTTGTTGGTAGTTAATGGCAGTTTGGAGAAATGAAGAACGCGACTGTTGGTGGAAATATAGGGGCGCAGGTGCGCTGCCGGTGCGTGCGGGTTGGGCCGAAGCCCAATTCGAATTTTTCGAATTTTGCGATTTTTAGCGCGACTACAAACTAATATTGCCGCTTCGTTACCGGTCCGATTTTTGCGAATGAGATATGAAAATGATCAGGAGAGAATTTCCAATCCAATGATCCATAAAGCACTCTATTCCAACCGTGGATGACATATAAGATAGTGGAAAATGCCTCGAAGTGTGTGCATGACGTACGTTATGCGAACGAATGAACTCTAAATTCATAGATTATGTCAATCCGAATCAAAATACAATTAAACGGCCTAAGCAACTCTAATGGGACATAAAACATTCTAGGACGGAACACGAACACCCCACCCCCAAACAAATTTTTTACAACAGAGTTTAGAAATTTTTTTTTTTTTTTTTTTTTTAAAAGTGGGTCTTTTAAAGTCAGATTCCGAAGACTTCCTAGATTACTATGTTTATTATTTAATATTTTTTTACTTTTATAAGGAAAAATAATAAGCAATAAGGACATAATTTACTCCATAGAGAAACATGACTCAAAAATCCGAGAAAACATGCAAGAGTGGAAAACGTGAATTATGTTAAACGTGGACTTAGGATCCGGTAGTTACAGCTACACACTCCATAGGGAGGGCCCGGTTACCTTAATGGTGCACTCACCAATATATGGAAATGAAAGGAAATGCACCAAACACAAAAGTTGAGTCGTTTATAGTCAGATACTCTAGACTTTATTTAAACATATGTATGAACATGCAGTTTATCATATATCAACAACCGAAATAGTTGTGGATCATTCCATAAATAAATATCACAGAAAACATATCCAAACACAATCAAGCACCAAGATTTCCTATGATGCAACCTAGTGAAATGACAGAGAAGTCAGATAGACCTATAACGTAACCTAGCATTCACCATCTTTTTCATTTTTGAACGAGAGGGTGTCCTAGTAAATAAGTGTGGAAAAGTGAATGGTTGTGGAAGATATGGTGGATATGGATAAGTTGTAGAAGGAAAGCATGTAAACAATGAGGATGTGGGTTTAGCATCAAACTCATTCATGGTGTAGGTAGGGACTGTCTCAAGTCTGAAAATGAAGGTGTCAAATGGTTTGTCCTTCCTCAAGATTGTTTACTAGGTGGGTTTAAAAAATATGAAGCACAAGAGAAAAGAAAAGGATCGAAAGTGCAAACTCGAGATTCCTTTGAAAGGGTGGAAGGAGGGGAGTCGAGGTGGATGTTGTGCAAAGTAGTTCTTGATAGGGTGAATCATCACCGCTCTAAGAAACTCATCAATTCCTCATCTAGATTGGTCATATCCACATTACTATGGTAGTCCTCTATATCTTTGAGAAAGTCATCTATCTCGCCCTCATCCGTAATATGTGTATCGACTAGTGTAGGGATGAAAATGTTGGAGTCCTAACTTCCAAAGGAAAGAAATTTGGGCATATTATTAGGAACGTCTTTGTTGAAATAATCTCGGCGAAAGCCGCCGATCATGCTAACCTCTCCATCCATAGATGAATCGGGTAAATGTGTCTTTGTTTTAAAAACATTTACTTCAACAGCAAAATGGCCAAAAGACATGGACATCGAACCATCGCGGCAATTAATGAGCGCAATGGCAGTTGCCAGGAAAGAACGCCCTAAGATGATCGGGACAGAGTCGTTAGCGACTTCTGTATCGAGGATGACAAAATCACCTGGATAGTAGAAATCCCAAACCTTTACCAGCACATTTTCGACCACACCCTTAGGATACTTAATAGTCCGATTAGCTAATTGCAACGCCATTTTAGTGGGTTGCATCTCGTCTAGACCTATTTGTCTATACAAATAAAACGGGAGTAAGTTAACACTAGCCCCCGTGTCTAATAACGCTGGTCGTCGATAGGAATCTCCTAAGGTGCATTGTACAAGAGGGATGACCGGGTCCTTGTACTTAACAATTCCATTATGTTCAAATAGAGTTGGGAATTGTTCTGTTAAAAAGGCGTCTTTTGGTATATTGGTCTTACGCCTAGTAGTACACAACTCCTTAAGAAACTTAGCATGGTGTGGTAGCTTTTTAATAGCTTCGAGGAAGGGAAGGCTTATAGTTAGATTCTTAAAAACGTCCCTAATCTCCTCATAATTTGTATCCCTAGTTAACATGGCTAATTTTTGTGGAAACGGTGGTTTCTCTCTATATTTGGCATATGTATCACCTGGATGTTTAACCTTGGCTTTCTGTTTCTTAGGTTGTGTTATAATTGGTACCTCTACAATGGTAGGCTCTTCAGTTTCTATTTCGGTATCTAGTAAAATAGCAGTGTAGGGTTATCGGGGTAACTAACTATAGCATAGTTACTTTGTTATCAACCACTCTAATCCGAGAGTGGTGATGGCATTTAGTTCACCTATATTTTCATATTCATTACTAGTATTATCGGTTACCTCAAAGGCTGTGGTTTGTTGTTTTAGGATTAGGTATTGCGGACTGAAAACACACCATTGGGTTGGGCTTTATCTTGGGCCAACCGTTGGCTTCAATTATTAGCAGATTGTAGAAGCCGCTGGTTAGATTGAGCCATGGTTTGGAAAAGTTTTGGCTCACTTGTATGAAGGTGTCAAGACGATCCGGTTGTGTGGGTGTAGTAGTCAAGGGTGGTGTGGACGAACTATCTCGCGGAATTATTTATGGGCGGATTTTGATAGTTATTATTTCTTCGAACGATACCTTTATTAGCATGATAATTATTATAACTACCTTGACCTTGTGCTTGACCTTGTCGAGGTTGCACTTGGTTGTTATAATTATTATAATTACCCTGACCCGCCCTTCGTGGTTTGGAGCTTGGATAAACCGCGGCGCTTGGCCTAACATATTGATTATTGTACCTCGAGTGTGGACGTGTTGGGTATTTCTCCAACCGGTTAGGATTTTGTCACCAAGGGGCTTAGGTTCACTATTAATGGAACACGCCTATTCATAGGCTATAGGACGCTGGAAGTCGGGATGCTCGGGACTCGAACGTAAAACTACATGGAATTGAATTTATATTCATGACGGGATAGGCTTTTGTTGAACGTAAATGGCCTCTACCTTTTAGTGAGTGATTCGATTAGAGTTTTAAGCTCGGGATCGTGTTTTAATTTCAAACATACCGACGGCCTTAATCAGATTAGAAGAACTAGCGAGCGATGGATATCGCCACTACCCCCAGTTGTTATTTCGCTTTAGTTTGATCCTCTAAAATTTTTTAAGCCTCCGAGGCTCCTTTACTTAAGAAAAACTACCTCCATTCATTATGTCAAGGACTTCTTTATGGTGGTGTAGAAGTCCTTTGAAAAGGCAACTAACTAACGTGTCTTTCGCTAGGTTATGATGTGGACACTCTATAAGGAGATCGGTGAAACGATTCCAAGCCTCCTGAAAATGATTCATGAGGATTTTGTCGAAAGAAATGAATCTTGGAAAGAATCTCATCCGTCTTTAGGGGTGGGTAAAAATGTTCCATAAACAAATTGAACAAGTTTAGCCCACGAGTCCACGTAATTAGGCGCTTTGCGCTTAACCAAGACGCCGCCTTTATCGGGCTAAGGTGAAAGGGAATACCCCTCGCTTTTTGTTCCGCACCAACCGTAGGATGGTGGAATGTTGTTATGACTTGTTCAATCCTACGCGATAAGCCGATAAGGTTTTTCATGGTCTAAACCATCAAAAACGGGTAACAAATTAAAATATTTGGGGATTCGAAATCCCCAATCGGTCTGCTAGAACGATGCAAGATTTGGGGCTATCGCCAAAGCTTTGTAGAAGTCGAGAGAGGAGTCTCTCCTTCTTCGCATTATATCGGTGGTGTGTGTGAAATTGTAACTAGAGGTGTAGTGAGTGGTATACTAGATAGGCGCTTTGTTGATGTTGCCGTAATTATGTTAGGTGTTTTTATTCGACCGCACCTTAATCTCATACAAGGTTAAGACCAAACTTAACTAAACACAACAACCTCCAAACAATCCTGATATAATAGTATAAACCTCTAACAGGAGATGCGAGGTGTGGAAGAAAGGAATACCTGATTGGCCCTTGCTTCGCTTTATGAATAGCGTCTTGTTTACGCGTGTTCGGTGTATATAACAAGTTAGAACACCGAAAACTTGAAAAATCGGAGTTCGAATCAAACCTGTGGAAATCTGGCAAAATTCAGCTCAGGGCACGGGTGCGCTCACTTTGGGCGCAGGTGCGCTCAGTGTAAACTTCACGTTACATTGTTTGAGCGCGGGTCGCCCTCGGTTTGGGCGCGGGTCGCGCTCAACTTCTAGTAACTTTAGCGCAGCGCTCCTTTCAGCGAGGTAAACCCGTAAAATTTTTATTTTGTTCGAGGAAGTTTAATGATGAAATAGACAACCACAGTTAGAATCGAACAAGGGTGTGTGGGTGAAATGGGACTTTAAGAAGAGTACTTATACTACGAAAACAATGCGAAAGTGAAACTAAGATGGCAGCGGCGCCATTTGTTAAAACATAAAAAGATAGTTTACCTACGAAATGAACGATAAAACTCAAAACGTAAGTAAACTAAAACTTAATTACGTGTCTAAATTTATCAAAGATTTCTACTCTCAATCCTATGAGATATAGTGGAGTAGATGATTCGTTCCACTCCTAGTCCTTTCGCATGGTAATGTTCTCTACGTATAAGTAATCTTCTTAAAGTCTAATGAGAGAATTACGAAATGATAACTAGACTACAATGCAACTACCCACAAGATGCAACTAGTCGACTATTTGAACAACTATGGGAATGCTACGTCGATTCTATAATAAGGAGTTAGAGGGGGATTGATTCCACCTTAACTCGACTTAATCCTACTAACAAAGAATCGTCGTAATCCAGATTGAATCGCCTTCGCAAACAATGCTGTTACTCCTAATCCCTAATTACACATGGCATTTCTACCAATTCATAACTAGCATGTGAACGATTACACCCATTCTCATGGTGAACTAATCATTTCTAGAGTGGAAAGGAAATTACGGCGACTCTCACGATAATCGAATCAAGCTTTCATCAAGGCCTCAACCCCCTCTAATGGAGGTTTAGCCGAAATCATCACGCTTATCATTCCCAATCAAATTCGAAGACATGATATAATGATTTGAACTTTACTTGTTTAAACTCAATTCAAAACTACTCATGCAATAATTGAATTAAACTAATAATGACAAATAATTGAATCTAAAAATTGAACTAAATACGTAAATGGAAAATGAAACTAGATTACCAAGAACACTATTTTATTAATCTAATGAATAATAATACAATGATTCAAATACTAAATTAATAATCTACTTTGTTCTAAAGTAATTAATTAAACATGAAACTAGATCTAAAATAAGATATGAAAAACTAATTAATTAACTAATTGAAATTCTAAAACTAATTAATGGAGGCAAACTAATCTAGGTCTAACTATCTACCATTAACAAAGAGTCAAGCTCTTGTTTTTATACTTTCAGATACAAAAATCGTGCATGGGCTTGGAGCCATGTTTTGGGCCAGAGAATCAGGCCCAAAACCCAATTCTTTCAGTCCAAAAAGGCCTCTTCAGCTGCAGTTGGCTTCAACAGAGTTTTCGTCCACTTCTGCTCCTTTGATTGGTTCAAGGCTTAGACCATTGGAAATTTCTTTCCGAGCCGATCGTTTTGACATAAGGTAGGCCCAATTCCGAGGTCTGAGTCCAAAGATACGGCCTTCGGAAGTTCTGCTGACTTTGAGTGTTGTTTCTGCCCGCGTCGACTTTTCAGCTTTTGACCGGGCTTTAGAAAAGCTTTGTCTTCTTGAATCTTGGCCTTTAATCATAGAACTCCTTAGCAACCGAACTTTGCTCCTTTATCTTGCTAAAGTGGCACATTTCTGCACATAATGGACTTTGATGCCTGAAATGCATAAAAACACGTAATCAATATTAACTCTTAATTATTACTTACATAATTGGTCTAAAAGTATGACTGTTATAGGGTTAAAACTACAGTTTTGGGCTCTTATCACTTAGCGAGTAAATGACGTAAGGCATCATGGTCAGTATAGACAATCACCTTTGAACCTATCAGATATTGTCGAAATTTGTCAAGAGAATAGACGACGGCTAAGAGTTCATTCTCAATGGTAGAATAATTAATCTGAGCTCCGTTTAGAGTCTTGTTAGCATAATAGATTGCGTACGGGACTTTCTTGTCTCTTTGTCCTAGAACGGCTCCTATAGCATAATCAGATGCATCACACATGATCTTAAATGGCTGGCTCCAGTCGGGAGCGAGAATGATTGGTGCTGAAGTGAGTGCTTCCTTTAACTTCATAAAAGCTTCAACACATGAGGTATCAAAATCAAAGACAATATCTTTCCCTAACAGATGTGACAGCGGTCTTGTAATTCTGCTAAAGTCCTTGATAAATCGACGGTAGAATCCCGCGTGACCTAGGAAGGCACGAATATCTTTTATAGTTCTCGGTTTGGGTAGATCCTTTATAATATCAATCTTCGCTCGATCTACTAGAACTCCTTCCTTTGAAACTTGGTGACCCAACACTATCCCTTCCTTTACCATGAAGTGACACTTTTCCCAGTTCAGAACTAAGTTGGTATCGCAACAATGTTTAAGGATGACTAAGGAGAGATGGTGTAGGCAACCCTCAAAAGATGATCCAAAAACTGAAAAATCTTCCATAAAAACTTCCATGTATTTCTCCACCATGTCGTCAAAAATATTCATCATGCATCGCTGAAAAGTGGCCGGTGCATTGTATAGACCAAAAGGCATACGACGGTAGGCAAATGTTCCGAACGGACATGTGAATGTGGTCTTCTTTTGGTCCTCAGGGTGAATATGGATTTGAAAATATCCTGAGTAACCATCAAGAAAGCAGTAGTAAGCTTGTCCAACTAATCTTTCTAACATCTTATCGATGAATGGTAATGGAAAATGGTCTTTCCTTGATGCGCTATTCAGCTTCCTGTAATCGATGCAAACTCTCCATCCAGTCTAAATCCTGGTTGGAATCAACTCATTGTTCTCGTTCTCATTCTCGATCACTATGGTTCTAGACTTCTTCGGCACAACTTGAATTGGACTAACCCATTGACTATTAGAAATAGGGTAGATAATGTCGGCGTCAAGGAGTTTGACGACCTCTTCTCGAACTACTTCCTTCATCTTTGGATTAAGCCTCTTCTGTGGTTGCTTAGAAGTCTTGGAATCCTTTTCCAAATGAATCCTATGTTGAACTATCATAGGGCTGATCCTCTTGATATCAACAATTGTCCAACCTATAGCTGACTTGTATTCCTTTAAAAGTGCTACTAACCTGGATTCCTGCTCCTCAGTCAAATCTGATGCAATAACTACTGGGTAGGTTCCCAAATCTCCCAAGAAAACATACTTGAGTGTAGATGGCAAAGGCTTTAATTCTAGCTTAGGCGGCTCCTTCTTAAGTTCTTTAGATGGTCTATCAGGCATAGGTGATTCAAACTTTTCTTTGAACTTGTTGTCATCCATGACAGGTGATGAATCCAAAATTGCATTGATTTCCTCGATACTAAGTTCCTCATAGTCTGAGTCTGTCTGAGCTTTCAACAACTCGTCAGCAGGATATAAATGAGTCATATAATCCTGTGCTAACGCTTCAATCATGCATACCTCGTTCACATCACATACCTCCTGTGGTTGCTGTAACATATGGAAAATATTGGTCTCGACTCTCATATTACCAAAGGATAACATCATATTACCGTTTCGACAGTTGATGAGTGCATTTGCAGTGGCCAAGAATGGTCTGCCTAGAATGATTGGTATCTGCCTACCAGATGTAGGTTAAGTTCTGTGTCGAGTATTATGAAATCAACCGGATAAGAGAAATCTTCGATCTTGACTATGACGTCTTCAATGATTCCTTTAGGTATCTTTACTGATCTATCTGCAAACTATAAAGTAACATCAGTCGGTTTAAGATCCTTCAAGCCTAACTTCTCGTAGACAAAATATGGTAGAAGATTCACACTGGCACCCAAATCTAATAAAGCTTGCTCCTCCAAAGAATCTCCAATTATGCATGTAACAGTTGAACTTCCAGGATCTTTCAGTTTCACAACTGCTAGATTTTGTAGGTACAATGAACATCTTTGAGCGATAAAAGCTTCTTTCGGAATGCTGGTATTCTTCTTCACTAGATCTTTCACGAACTTGGCATACGAGGGTACTTGCTTGATGGCGGTCAGAAATGGGATATTAATATGCAAATTCTGAAATACATCATAAATCTCCTTGTACTGGTCATCCTTTCTGGTATTCACTAGTTTTGAAGGAAATGGTGCTGGCGGATTCTTCAATATCGGTTCTCTTCTTTCGGCTTCGGTTGGCTTGGTAACAAATAGTGGAGTGACAGGTGGAGTCACTCGTGATGGCTTCTTCTTACTTACTTCTATAGTAGTTTCTTCAGCTTCTCTTGCAATAGTTTCTTCAGCAGGTGGCACAACACTAGATATATCTGGAATGTTAGAACTGGGTGGGATGGTGGGGACATAAATTTTCTTAGGTTCCGCAGAATCTTTTCCTGGTTCATAGACAATCTTGTTACCAACTTTCTTGCCTGACCTCAGAGTGCTGACAGCATTAACTTGTTCATGGATAATCTCCAGGTTATCCAACTGCAGGACACCTCTTCCTTTCTGATTTGGCTCCGGCTGGCTTAGTAATGCTCCTTCTGATCTTTCCGTCAAGGAGACAGCGATTTGCCCTATCTGGCCTTGAATGACACTAAAGTTACTCTCCAACTTTTGGGTTCTTTGATTTGTCTATTTCAGCTCATTGATAATGGTGGTGATAGCTTCTTCCAGATGTGGGATAACTGCTTTGCTCGACTGAGGCGTAGGGGCAATATATCTACTCATAAGATCTGGTACTAACTCTCTGTTTGTGTTGGCTTAGTATTGTTGGTTCCGTATGACCGCTGATTTCTCAGATGGTTCTTTGGCAGTCTTGAACCGATCATCGGTTATTCGAATTGATTAGACTAATTTTGGAATCCTGGAGGAAAATTCCTCTGATTAGTATTTTGTGGCTTCCAATAATTTTGTCCCTGATTGAACTGGTTATTTTTTTCCTAAAGAGTTGATTCTACATACCTCTGTATTAGTATCCAGATAGTACGAACACTCTTCAATGGTGTGGCCTTCATCAGAACATAGCTCACAAATGGCATAACAAGGCTTGGATGGTTGAGGATTAGCTTGGAAATTGTTTGCTTTTGGAGGATTCATGGAGAGCTGATCAAACTTCTTGTTCAGAGTTTCAAGTCATGTTGATAAGCTTACCATAATTGATAGCATTGCTTGATTTAGGTCTTCTTGAATTTGGTTACCAAATTGCTTCGACACCCCCTCCACTCTAGCTACGTCCTCATTGCTAGTACTCCATTGTTGAGTATCTTCAGCTAAATTCTCGAGAAAGTTGTAGGCTTCCTTTCCATCCAATGATGTAAACTTACCTTGATTCATTGACTGTATCATCTGCTTGTTCATAGTAGAAAGTCCTTGAAATAAAAAATGAGCCAGTGTGCTCTTATCATAACCATGATGTGGACATGAGACTAGCAGATTATTGAATTTCTCCCAGCTTTGATGATATTCTTCAGTCACATTTCCTTTGAAATTGCTGATGGCTTGCTGCATGGCATCTGTCTTCTGGGGTGGGTAGAACTTGTTCATAAACTATGTTCTTAACTTCTCTCAGTTGTTGATTGAATTGATCGGCTGTGCAGTTGATAAGAGCCCAAAACTGTAGTTTTAACCCCTTAATAATACTACTTTTAGACCAATTATGCGAGTAATAAATAAGAGTTAATGCTAATTACATGCTTTTATGTATTTCAGGCATAGAACTCAATTATGTGCAGAAATGTGCCACTTTGGCGATATAAAGGAGCAAAGGGTTGGTTGCTAAGAAGTTCTGTGATAAAGGCCAAGATTCAAGGAGACAAAGCCTTTATGAAGCCCGGTCAAAAGCTGAAAAGTCAACATGGGCAGAAACAGTGCACAAGTCAGCAGAACTTCTGAAGACCATATCTTTGGACTCAGACCTCGGATTTGGGCCTACCTTATTTCAAAACGACCGGCTTGGAAAGAGCTTTCCAATGGTCTAAGCCTTGATCCAATCAGAGAAGTGGAAGTAGAAAAAACATCTACTGAATTCAAAACCAGCTGAAACAGGCTCTTTGGACTGAAGAATTGGGCTTTGGGCTCGATTTTCCAGCCCAAAACATGAGACCTCAGCCCATGCATGAAATTGTGGATCTGGTCTCCTACTTTACATAAAACAAGACTTAGCTATTAAGAAAGGGATAGTTAGAGAAGCTAGAATAGAAAGTAGCCATTAAAATAGCTTGTAGATCTAGTTTTTGAATTCAATTAGTTAAATTAATTAGTTTCATACATTGTTTTAGATTAATTCTTTGAATCATAGTTCTTCATTGATTAGATAAATAAAATAGTTATTTCTTGTTCATTTCGATTTTGTCATTTAAAATTGTTAGATCTAATTTCAGTTGTTGTTATTCAATTCTTAGTTATTAATTTAGAATTCAATTATTATTTAGTTAAATTTAATAAAGTTATAATCTTTATATTACGTCTAGTTTTAATTCACATCGTAGTATAATTCCCACCATTGCTCTCATTAGACTTTGAATAGATTAGTCAATCTAGGAAACTTGAATGCTAAAGAACTAAGAGTGGAACGAACTTTTTACTCCACTCTATTTCGATAGAATTGAGAGTATAGAAATCTTTGATAGCAACGCGTAATTAAGTTTAGTATCACTTGCGTTTTGAGTTTCATTGTTCATTTCGTAGATAAATTATTCAATTTTACGTTTATCAAATGGCGCCGCTGCCATCTTAGTACTCTTTAGTATTGTTTTCTGTAGACTTGATAGTTTTTCAAAGTCCCATAACCCACCCACCCTATTTTGGATTCTCACTGTGGTTGTCTGTTTCAGCTTTGCAAGTTTCCACGAAAAATTACTCGGAGGGCACCTGCGCTACTGGCAAGCAGTGTGGGAGCCCCCGCCCACACGCCTAGAATCCCACCCTTTGGCTGAGCGCCACCTGCGCCCTACCAAGGCCAACTTGGAGCACCACCTGCGCCCACACGCTTGGAATCCTACCTTTTGCCTGAGCGCGACCTGCGCCCTGCCTAGGCATATTCTGAACGCACCCGCGCCCTCTGCTGAAACTGCCCGATTTCCACAGGTTTGTTTCAAACTTCCATTTCTTCAAAGTTTTCAGTGTTCTAACTTGTTATATACACTGAGCACGCGTAAACAAGACGTTATTCACAAGCGAAGCAAAGAGGCTCTCAGGTACTCTTTTCTTCCACACCTCGCATCTTCTGTTAGAGGTTCATACTAGCATATTAGGATTGTTTGGAGTGTTGTTGTGTTTCATTAATATTGGTCTTAGCCTTGCATGAGATTAAGGTCGGGCCGAAGAAAAACACCTAACGTAATAAACAGACAACGGCAACAAACAAGTCTTTCTAGTATACCACTCACTACACCTCTAGCTAGCATACCACGCACCACCTGAAGTAATGGCTGAAGAAAGAGAGTCTCCTCTCTCTGACTTTTACAAAGCCTTGAACGATAGCCCTAAATCTTGCATCCTTCTATAAGACCCAGTGGGGGATTTCCGAATTCCCCCAAATATATTTAATTTGTTACCCGTTTTTCATGGGTTAGACCATGAAAAACCTTATCAGCACATGCGTAGGATTGACTAAGTCCTTACTACATTCCACCATCCTATGGTAGGTACTGAACAAATTAAACTAAGGGTATTTCCCTTCACCTTAGCCGATAAGGCGGCGTCTTGGTTAACTGCCCAAGCGCCTAATTCTGTGGACTCGTAGGCTAAACTTGTTCAACTATTCATGGAACATTTTTACCCACCACTGAAGACCGATGAAATGCTTTCCAAGATTCATTTCTTTCGATAGAATCCTCATGAATCATTTCCAGAGGCTTGGAATTGTTTCACCGATCTACTTATAGAGTGTCCACACCATAACCTCGCGAAAGACATGTTAGTTCGTGCCTTTTTCAAAGGACTTCTACACCACCATAAAGAAGTCCTTGACATAATGAATAGGGGTAGTTTCTTAAGTAAAGGAGCCTCGGAGGCATATAAATTTTTAGAAGATCAGACTAAGTGGAATAATAATTGGGGGGGTAGTGATGATATCTCCCGTTCCACTAGTTCTTCTACAACAGCTAAAGCCGCCGGTATGTTTGAGATGAAACCCGATCCAGAACTTGAAAATTTAATCGAATCTCTAACTAAAAAGGTAGAGACTATTTCTATCCAACAAAAACCTATCCCCGTCATGAATGTCAACTCTAACCCATGTAATTTCTGTTTGAGTCCAGAGCACCCCGACTCCTATTGTCCTTTCATTTACGAACAACAAACATTACAACAAGATAACGTTTGCTCAATTAATAGTTATCCTATTCCTAACCCCCTTGAGACAACACCCCAACTTCAGTTGGAGAAATAATCAACAAGTAACAACTCCGTGGATTTAATAATCAAAATGTTAGGCAAGCAAACGGTTATAACCAACCTCCACCACGACAAGGACAAGGTCGGGGTAATTATAATAATTATAACAACCAAAGCTTGAACCACGACAAGGTCAAGCACAAGGTCGGGTAATTATAATAATTATAACAATAATAATTATAATGCAAATCGAGGTATCGCTCGATTAATAATAATAACTATCACAACCCACCCATAAATAATCAACGTGACATAGTTCCCACACAACCTATAGCTAACACTCTTCCACAACCGATCATTTTAGATACCTTTATGCAATCTCAACAACAGATTTTGCAAGCCATCCAACTTTCCTTACAAAGAGCTAGCTCAAGAGAAAGTACGACCCAAAGGTGTGTTTCCGTGACAAGCGATACCTAATCCTAAAACATCAAACACAGCCTTTGAGGTGAACGGTAATACTAGTACGGAAAATGTAAACGTTGGTGAGCTAAATGCCATCACCACTCTCCGTTCTGGTAGAGTGGTTGACAACAATGTAACTATGCCTATAGTTACCCCACAAGTAGTCCCTATACAGGAGATTGAACTAGATACCGAAATGGAAACTAAAAAGCCTACCCCTGTAGAGGTACCAGTTAAACCACAACCTAAGAAACAAAAAGCAAAGGTTAGACATTCAGTTGAACCATACACTAAGAATAGAGAGACACCACCGTTTCCCCAGAAATTAGCTATGTTAAATAGAGATACAAACTTTGACAAGATTAGGGAAGTATTCAAGAATCTAACGATTAACCTACCCTTTCTCAAAGCAATTAAAAAATTACCTCACCATACTAAGTTTCTTAAGGAGTTGTGCACTACTAGGCGTAGGACAAATATTCTTAAAGACGCCTTTCTAACTGAACAATTTCCAACTTTAACAGAACATAATGGAATTGTGAAGTACAAGGACCCTGGTCGCCCTATCAGATGCACCTTAGGAGATTCTCACACGACCACCGCTTTATTAGACCTGGGGGCAAGTGTCAACTTACTCCCGTATTATTTATACAAACAAATAGGTCAATAAGAGATGCAAGCTACTCAAATGACGTTGCAATTAGTGGATATGTCTATTAAGTATCCTAAGGGTGTGGTTGAAAACGTGCATAGTTAAGGTCCGTGGATTTCTACTATCCCCGCTGATTTTGTTATCCTCGATACAGAGTAAGTCGTTAATGACTCTGTTCTGATCATCTTAGGGCTTCCATTTTTGGCAACTGCCAATGCGCTTATAAACTGCCGAAATGGTTTGATGTCCTTGTCTTTTGGCCATCTTTCGGTTGAGGTAAATGTTTTTAAAATGATGAAATAGTTACCAGATTCATCTATAGATAGAGAGATTAGCATGATCGAGAGCTTAGCGCAAGATTATTTTAATAACACGTTTCCAGAAAACCATATGCATAAATTCCTTTCTTTTGGAAGTTTAGATTTTGTCGATGACTCCTATGTACAAGAAGTCAACACCATCTTCGAGTCTACACAAATCGTAGAACCTTCGGTTGCTCCATATACAGAGTTTGAAGACCTGCTGCCTAAGCAAGTATTCATTACTCAAGATGAGGACACCCCAGAAAATTTTATCGACATACCAACCACCCCGGTACTTAAACCTCTTCCTCCCGAAAGTTAAAATATATTCAACTTGATCCGGATGGTAGCCATCCGGTAATTATATCTTCTCTATTATCTAAGGAGGAAGAGACATGTTTAATCAGGGTGATTAAGAAACATCGTTCTGCGATTGGTTGGTCCCTAGCCGATATTAAGGGAATTGACCCTAATGTGTGCACTCACCGTATCCATTTGCAGGATAACGCAAAGACTTCTCGCGAACCTCAGCGTCATTTGAACCCGGCCATGAAAGAAGTGTTCAGGGAAGAAGTCTTACGGTTACTTGATGCGGGTATCATATACCCAATCTCTGATACGAATGGGTTAGTCCCATTCATGTAGTTCCAAAAAAATCAGGGATTACAATGGTACGTAATGCCAAGGGTGAATATGTTGCCACACATGGTCCTATGAAATGGAGGATCTGTATTGATTACAGACGTTTAAATGCCATGACACGAAAGGATCATTTTCCATTACCCTTTATAGATCAAATGCTAGAACGTCTAGCTAGTCATGCTTTTTACTATTTTTTGGATGGCTACTCTGGCTATTTCCAAATTATTATTGATATTGATGACCAAGAAAAGACTACCTTTACATGTCCTTTTGGAACATACGCCTATAAACGAATGCCTTTTAGCCTTTGTAATGCTCCTGGTACCTTCCAGCGGTGTATACTTCATATATTTAGTGACATGGTAGAGCGTTTCATAGAAGTATTCATGGATGATTTTTCTATCTATGGAGACTCTTTCATTGACTGCCTGTCTAACCTATCTAAGGTTTTGACACGGTGTGAAGAGAAGAGTCTAGTTTTAAATTGGGAAAAATGTTATTTCATGGTAAAAAAGGGTATAGTACTAGGTCACATTGTATCGAGTGATGGCATAGAAGTTGATAAGGCCAAACTAGATAAGATAGCGACTCTACCTATACCACGGACTGTCCGTGATATTAGAGCCTTTCTAGGCCATGCAGGTTTTTATAGGTGCTTTATCAAAGATTTTTCAAAAATAGCTAGGCCGCTAACTAATCTGCTTTTAAAGGATGCCATCTTTGATTTTAATTTTAACTATAAACAGGCTTTTGAAACTTTAAAAGCCGCCTTAACTTCTGCACCCATTATACAGCCTCCCGATTGGTCTAAACCTTCCGAACTCATGTGTGATGCTAGTAATTATGCAGTCTTGGTGTCTTTTTGGGACGTAAACTAGATAATAAATCCACTGTTATTTATTATGCTAGTAAAACTCTAAACGATTCTCAAAGGAATTATACAACTACTGAAAAAGAATTCTTAGCTGTCGTTTATGCTTTAGATAAGTTTCATTCTTGTTTGGTTGGTTCTAAGACCCTAGTTTACACCGACCATGCAGCCCTTAGGTACCTTCTCGCAAAGAAGGATGCTAATCAGAGATTAATCCGATGGATTCTCCTCCTGCAAGAGTTCACATTAGAAATAAAGGACAAAAGAGGGGTCGAAAACATAGTTGCCGACCACTTATCTAGACTGACAAACGACGATGATAGTGATTCGGAGTCCATACCCGACTCTTTTCCCCGATGAGTATTTGTATGCTATTTTTTTCTACACCATGGTATCTTTGACATCATGAATTATTTAGCGGTGATGCTATTCCTTATGATTGGTCAAGAAATGAACGTAAGAAGTTCTTGGCCAGAGTTAAGCTATACTACTAGGATGAGCCCTACCTTTTTAAGTATTGTACGGATCAGATTATTCGTCGTTGTATTCCCCAGTGGGAATATAATGAGGTTCTCTCATTCTGCCATGAAAAGGAGTGTGGTGGCCATTTCAGTGGTATGAAAACAGCTACTAAAATTCTACAATGTGGGTTTTATTGGTCTACTCTTTTTAAAGATACCCAAGTGCATTGCAAGGCGTGCATTCGTTGCCAACAACTTAGGCGAATCATGAAGCGTAATATGATGTCATTGAATCCAATCATGGTGGTAGAAATTTTTGACGTATGGGGCATTGATTTCATGGGTCCTTTTCCAGTTTCCCATGACTTCATCTATATTCTAGTTGTCATGGACTACATGTCTAAATGGATAGAGGCCATGGCTTGCCGTAGCAATGACCATAAGACAATTGTGTTTTTTGTTAAAGAGTATATTTTCTGTCGATTTGGCATTCCCAAGGCTATCATTAGTGATGGTGGAATACATTTTTGCAATAGAGTTGTTGCATCTCTTGTGAAGAAATATGGAGTTACACATAAGGTAGCAACTCCGTATCATCCACAAACTAGTGGACAAGTAGAAGTTTCTAATAGGGAAATCAAAAAGATCTTAGAAACAACTGTAAATCCTGATAGGAAAGGCTGGTCAAAGCGTCTATCTGATGTCTTATGGGCATATAGGACTGCTTTCAAAACTCCTATAGGTATGTCTCCCTTTAGACTTGTATTTGAGAAACCTTGTCATTTGCCCGTTGAATTGGAGCACTGTGCTATGTGGGCTATAAAAAGCCTTCACTTCAATTTTGATGAGGCGGGTGTCAAGCGCAAGTTGGAATTGAATGAGCTTGAAGAAATCCATAGCAATTCTTATGACCTCGCAAAGGATTATAAAGCTAACATGAAACGTGTTCATGAAAAGCAAATTTTGCACAAAGAGTTTATGGTAGGTGATAAGAGCCCAAAAATGTAGTTTTAACCTTGTAACAGTCATACTTTTAGACCAATTATGTGAGTAATAATTAAGAGTTAATACTAATTACGTGTTTTTATGCATTTCAGGCTTCAAAGTCCATTATGTGCAGAAATGTGCCACTTTAGCGAGATAAAGGAGCAAAGGTCGGTTGCTAAGGAGTTCTGTGATTAAAGGCCAAGATTCAAGAAGACAAAGCCTTTCTAAAGCCCGGTCAAAAGCTGAAAAGTCGACGCGGGCAGAAACATCACTCAAAGTCAGCAGAACTTCCGAAGGCCGTATCTTTGGACTCAGACCTCGGAATAGAGCCTACCTTATGTCAAAACGACCGGCTCCGAAAGAGCTTTCCAATGGTCTAAGCCTTGACCCAATCAGAGGAGCAAAAGTAGATGAAAAGTTTCTTGAAGCCAACTGCAGCTGAAGAGGCCTTTTTGGACTGAAAGAATTGGGTTTTGGGCCTGATTCTCTGACCCAAAACATGGCTCCAATCCCATGCACGATTTTTGGATATGAAAGTATAAAAACAAGAGCTTGACTCTTTGTTAATGGTAGATAGTTAGGCCTAGATTAGTTAGCCTCCATTAATTAGTTTTAGAAGTTCAATTAGTTAATTAATTAGTTTTTCATATCTTGTTTTAGATCTAGTTTCATGTTTAATTAATTACTTTAGAACAAAGTAGATTATTAATTTAGTATTTGAATCATTGTTTTATTATTCATTAGATTAATAAAATAGTGTTCTTGGTAATCTAGTTTCATGTTCCATTTACTTATTTAGTTAAATTCTTAGATTCAATTATTTGTCATTATTAGTTTAATTCAATTATTGCATGAGTAGTTTTGAATTGAGTTTAAACAAGCAAAGTTTCAATCTTTATATAATGTCTTGTTTGAATTCCATTGGGAATGATAGCGTGATGATTCTCGGCTAAACCTCCATTTGAGGGGGTTGAGAAGCCTTGATGAAAGCTTGATTCCGATTATCGTAGAGTCGTCATAATTTCCTTTCCACTCTAGAAATGATTAGTTCACCATGAGAATGGGTGTAATCGTTCACATGCTAGTTATGAATTGGTAGAAATGCTATGTGTAATTAGG
This sequence comes from Coptis chinensis, assembly GCF_015680905.1. Classification (NCBI taxonomy): domain Eukaryota; kingdom Viridiplantae; phylum Streptophyta; class Magnoliopsida; order Ranunculales; family Ranunculaceae; genus Coptis; species Coptis chinensis. The sequence goes on from NC_141459.1 coordinate 40,280,987, forward strand.
GATTAGGAGTAACCCGCATTGTTCTCTGGGCAGCTCAATTCGATTACTTAATTATTCGTCGTTAGTAGGATTAAGTCGAGTTAAGGTGGAATCAATCCCCCTCTAACTCCTTATCATATAATCGACGTAGCATTCCCATAGTTGTTCAAATAGTCGACTAGTTGCATCTTGTGGGTAGTTGCATCTAGTCTAGTTATCATTCGTAAATCTCTCATTAGACTTTAAGAAGATTACTTATACATAGAGAACACAGCATGCGGAAGGACTAGGAGTGGAACGAATCATCTACTCCACTATATCTCATAGGATTGAGAGTAGAAATCTTTGATAAATATAGGCACGTATAAGTTTTAGTTACTTACGTTTTGAGTTTTAACGTTCATTTCGTAGGTAAACTATTATTTTTTTATCATTTATCAAATGGCGCCGCTGCCATCTTAGTTTCACTTTTGCATTGTTTTCGTAGTATAGGTACTCTTCTTAAATTCCCATTTCACCCACCCACCCTTGTTCAATTCTAACTGTGGTTGTCTTTTTCAGCATTAAACTTCCTCGAACAAAATAAAAAAATAAAAAAAAAAAATCGCACGGAGCGCACTTGCGCCCCAAAGGAGCGCGACCTGCACTAAAGTACTGGAAGTTGAGCGTGACCCATGCTCAAACACTGTAACTCGAAGTCTAAGTTGAGCGCGACCCACGCCCAAAGTGAGCGCACCCGCGCCCCGAGCTGAATTTTGCCGGATTTCCACAGGTTTGATTCGAACTTCGATTTTTCAAGTTTTTCAGTGTTCTAACTTGTTATATACACTGAACACGCATAAACAAGACGCTATTCATAAGCGAAGCAAGGACACAATCAGGTATTCCTTTCTCCCACACCTCGCATCTCCTGTTAGAGGTTTATACTAGTATATCAGGATTGTTTGGAGTGTTGACGTGTTTAGTTAAGTTTGGTCTTAACCTTGTATGAGATTAAGGTCTAGTCGAACAAAAACACCTAACATAATTACACGGCAACATCAACAAGCACGCCTATCTAGTATACCACTCACTACACCTCTAGCTACTATTTCACACACACCACTTGATAATATGCCTGAAGAAGGAGAGACTCCTCTCTCTGACTTCTACAAAGTCTTGAGCGATAGCCCCAAATCTTGCATCGTTCTAGTAGACCCAGTGGGGGATTTCCGAATCCCCCCAAATATTTTTAATTTGTTACCCATTTTTCATGGTTTAGACCATGAAAAACCTTATCAGCACATGCATAGGATTGAACAAGTCATAACAACATTCCACCATCCTACGGTTGGTGCGGAACAAATTAAACTGAGGGTATTCCCTTTCACTTTAGCCGATAAGGCGGCGTCTTGGTTAACTGCCCAAACGCCTAATTCTGTGGACTCGTGGGCTAAACTTGTTCCGCTGTTTATGGAACATTTTTACCTACCCCTAAAGACGGATGAGATGCTTTCCAAGATTTATTTCTTTCGACAAAATCCTCATGAATCATTTTCAGAGGCTTGGAATCGTTTCACCGATCTCCTTATAGAGTGTCCACATCATAACCTAGCTTAAAGAAGACACGTTAGTTCGTGCCTTTTTTCAAAGGACTTCTACACCACCATAAAGAAGTCCTTGACATAATGAATGGGGTAGTTTCTTAAGCAAAGGAGCCTCCGAGAGGCTTATAAATTTTTAGAGGATCAAACTAAGCGAAAATAACAACCGGGGTAGTGATGATATCCACCGCTCCGCTAGTTCTTCTAATACAGTTAAGGCCACCGGTATGTTTGAAATTAAACACGATCCCGAGCATAAAACTCTAATCGAATCACTCACTAAAAAGGTAGATGCCATTTCTGTTCAACAAAAGCCTATCCCCGTCATGAATGTAAATTCAAATCCATGTAGTTTCTGTTGGAGCCCTGAGCATCCCGACTTCCACTGTCCTATAGCCTATGAACAGGCTTCTTCCATTAATAGTGAATCTAACGCCCCGTGGAGACAAAATCCCAACTTCGGTTGGAGAAATAACCAACACGTCACACCTCCAGGGTACAATAATCAATATGTTAGGCTAACGCATAGTTTTATCCAAGCTCCACCACGACAAGGACAAGGTCAGGGTAATTATAATAATTATAACAACCAAGTGCAACCTCGACAAGGTCAAGCACAAGGTCAAGGTTGTTATAATAATTATAATGCTAATAGAGGTATCATTCCGGTAAATAATAACTATAAAAATCCGCCCATAAATAATGTACGCGAGATAGTTCCAGCCACACCACCCGTGACTACTACACCCACACAACCGGATCCTCTTGACACCTTCATACAAGTGAGCCAAAAACTTTTCCAAACCATGGCTCAATCTAACCAACAGCTTCTATAATCCGTTAATAATTTAAGCCAACAGTTGGCCCAAGATAAAGCCCAACCCAAAGGTGTGTTTCCAGGTCACACAATACCTAATCCTAAAACAACAAACACAGCCTTTGAGGTAACCGATAATACTAGTAATGAATATGAAAATGTAGGTGAGCTAAATGCCATCACCACTCTCCGTTCTAACAGAGTGGTTGATAACAAAGTAACTATGCCTATAGTTACCCCACCAATAACCCCTACACCTGCTATTTTACTATATACCGAAATAGAAACTGAAGAGCCTACCACTATAGAGGTACCAGTTACAACACAACCTAAGAAACAGAAAGCCAATGTTAAACATCCAGGTGATACCATTGCTAAATATAGAGAGAAACCATCGTTTCCACAAAAATTACCCATGTTAACTAGGGATACAAATTATGAGGAGATTAGGGACGTTTTCAAGAATCTAACTATAAACCTTCCCTTCCTCGAAGCTATTAAAAAGCTACCACACCATGCTAAGTTTCTTAAGGAGTTGTGTACTACTAGGCCTAAGACCAATATACCAAAAGACTTTTTTATGTAATAATTCCCAACTCTATCTCAACATAATGGAATTGTTAAGTACAACGACCACTGGTCAGTCCTATCAGCATAATGCACCTTAAGATATTTCTATACGACGACGCTTATTAGACACGGGGGCTAGTGTTAACTTACTCCCGTTTTATTTGTATAGACAAATAGGTCTAGACGAGATGCAACCTACTAAAATGACGCGTTGCAATTAGTCGATCGGTCTATTAAGTATCCTAAGGGTGTGGTCGAAAATGTCTTTGGTAAAGTTCAGGATTTCTACTATCCGGCTGATTTTGTCATCCTCGATACGTAAGTCGCTAACAACTCTGTCCCAATCATCTTAGGGCGCCCTATCCCGGGCAAACCGCCAATGCTCATTAATTGTCGCATGGTTCGATGTCCATGTCTTTTGGCCATCTTGTTTGTTGAAGTAAATGTTTTTAAAACAAAGACACATTTACCCGATTCGCCTATGGATGGAGAGGTTAGCATGATCGAGAGCTTCGCTCGAGATTATTTCAACAACACGTTCCCTGATAATCATATGCCCAAATTTCTTTCCTTTGGAAGTTCAGACTCCAACATTTTCATCCCTACACTAGTCGATACACATATTATGGATGACGACGAGATAGATGACTTTCTCATAGATATAGAGGACTACCATAGTAATGTGGATATGACCAATCTAGATGAGGAATTCAAGGAGTTTCTTAGAGCAGGTGATGATTCACCCTATCAAGAACTACTTTGCACAACATCCACCTCGACTCCCCTCCTTCCACCCTTTCAAAGGAATCTCGAGTTTGCACTTGATCCTTTTGTTTCTCCTGTGCTTCATAATTTTTTAAATCCACATAGTAAACAAATACTTCAGAAGGATAAACCATTTGACACCTTCATTTTCAGACTTGAGACAGTCCCTACCTACACCATGAATGAGTTTTGTGCTAAACCCACATCCTCATTGTTTACATGCTTTCCTTCTACAACTTATCCATATCCACCATATCTTCCACAACTATTCACTTTTCCACACTTATTCACTAGGACACCCTCTCGTTCAAAAATGAAAAAGAAGGTGCATGCTAGGTTATGTTATAGGGTTATCCGACTTTGCTTTCATTTCACTAGGTTGCGTCATAGGAAATCTTGGTGCTTGATTGTGTTTGGATATGTTTTCTGTGATATTTATTTATGGAATGATTCCCAACTATTTCGGTTGTTGATATATGATAAATTGCATGTTCATACATATGTTTAGATAAAGTCTCGAGTATCTGACTATAAACGACTCAACTTTTGTGTTTGGTGCATTTCCTTTCATTTACATATATTTGTGAGTGCACCATTAAGGTAACCGGGCCCTCCCTATGGAGTGTGTGGCTGTAAGTACCGGATCCTAAGTCCACATTTAACATAATTCACGTTTTCCACTCTTGCATGTTTTCTCAGATTTTTTAGTCATGTTTCTCTATGGAGTGAATTATGTCCTTATTCATTATTGTTTTTCCTTATAAAAGTAAAAAAATATATATATATATATATATATATATATAATAAAATAAAAACATAGTAATCTAGGAAGTCTCGGGAATCTGACTTTAAAAGACCCACTTAAAAAACAAATTTTCTAAACTCTGTTGTAAAAAATTTGTTTGGGGGTGGGGTGTTCGTGTTTCCGTCCTCGAATGTTTGATGTCACATTAGAGTTGCTTAGGCCGTTTAATTGTATTTCGATTCGGATTGACATAATCTATGAATTTAGAGTTCATTCGTTCGCATAACTTACGTCATGCACGCATTTTGAGGCGTTTTCCACTATCTTATATGTCATCCACGGTCAAAATAGAGTGTTTTATGGATCATTGGATTGGAAATTCTCTCCTGATCATTTCCATATCTCATTCGCAAAAATCGGACCGGTAACGAAGCGGCAATATTAGTTTGAAGTTGCGCAAAAAATCGAAAAATTCGAATTGGGCTTGGACCCAACCCGCGCGCACCTGCGCCCCTTACCTTCGCACCAACAGTCACGTTCTTCACTTCCAAACCGCCATTAACAACCACAAAGGTTCAAACCCAAACCTAAAAAATAAAATTAAAAAGAAAACAAAACTAACCCACGCCCACAGTTCAAATCAACTTCCAATCTTCTCTAAAATCTTTCCACCACCACCTCCACCAATTTAAATCATGAAAAACCACCGAAAAATAAAAAAAATTGGACTGCCGATCCACCACCGCACCACCACCATTGTTGTTCCAGTGAGGTTGTTCCTCATTGCTTCCTACTCCTTCTACAAACCCCAAATCAGTTCAAACTCCAATGGCTCAACAACGTCGAATTTTGCCGGAGCAAGCATTTACTGGCAACCACTTCACGCCGTTCTACGGTGACGAAATGATTAGTAGAGACTGGAATAGCTTGTGGTACTCGACCGAAGCCTTTTACCACGAAGACTTAGTCCGACGGTTTTACAACACGAGGGAGTTGGAGGGGAGTAGAATTTTTGTTACGGTGGCGAAGAGGAGGAAGGAAGTAACTGCTGGGTTGTTGGCTGAGATTCTAGGCATTCCACCTAGAATCCATCTGGATGCCACGTTACAGGAGTCCTAATATAATGGGGTCGAGCCGTTGATGAACGTGGATAAGCATCGAAGGGGAACTACAATGCGAAGCTCGCATTGTGTTCACCAAGCATCCTCGAACCAAACCAACGGGGTCAGCTTCAGGTGGATTGGTTGGGAACGCCCTAGGGAAGGAGAAGGTCACGACATCGGTCCGAATCGCCTCCACATTTTATGGATACTCCAGAGCGTAAGTACGAAGTTCTCAGATCTTGGAGTTTTTGCTTAACATGATTAGGGGAGTAGGGAAGTCTATTGCACCTCTTCATGTTTTGATAACCAAGATCATGCTGAAGTTGAGAGCAGCTCCGACGTCTTATAGGATTTACCTCACCCTACACCGAAATCCTCGTATTTATAAGGATTGTGTCCAATGAGTTTGGAGGTCGCCTGAGGATCGGGTAGAGGACGAGGAGGATGGTGGAAATGAGAATGACTCGAAAGATGAGGAGGACTTGACTTGTTTTGATGCTGATGCCTTGGAGAGGTGTTGGTCAAATGCAGAACGCATGGCTGTGATTCATCGTGGCATGCGTTCACTCAACACTATCTGCGAAGACCTCCGGACTCGACAGGCTACTATCCACCATAACTTCGAGATCCGTACCCAGCGAGAGGATGAGCGGTGGGAACAGATGAGGACTGAGCTATAAGCTTCGCCGCCGGTTCGGGCGATATGCTTGCACGCTTCCCACCTCAAGGGGATTCTCCTTCTGAGGATACAGCATCGAGACACGAGCGTCGTCCCCGAAAGATGAATGGTGCTGGCCCATCGGGAGCTCAGGAGCCATCTCCTGAGCGTGTGCCCTCCGCTACCAGTACCGACGTGTTTAGGGATAGTATAGCTTGATGATGTTTATTTGTAGTTTTATTATTGTTAGTTATTTTAATGTAAGTTTTAATTCCGTAATTTGGATTTTCTAGTAAAAGGGCATTTAATGCCAATATTAATATAATGTCGTTATTTTCATTGTGCGTGGTTGTTTAATATTGATCCCACCTTCCCAAATTGTTTGGGGGTGGTGTTATCTATTCCAGCATGATTTTTATATGACCCTCGTTTTTAGAAGTTATTTCGAGTCGGGTGAGAATATGGCCGATTAGGGCGATCTATGAATAAATATCATGGTAGGATGAAATCTCGATAAAATAGGTAGATTCTATCCTAAATTCAACCTAAAAGATACTAGGGTTGTTTTAGAATCAAGAATATGAGTTGTTTCTGTTTTCGGGTTTGGAAATTTTAGTATTTCCGGAAACTGCCGTAAAAAATTTTGGCAACTTCCCGATCCGTTTTAGCAACTTAAAACCTTTATAAACTTCATTCATTCTACACTCACAACCCACACTACACCTAACTTCCATCACTCCCCTTTTACTCCCACGTTTCCCACGTTTCGTCTCATTTTTCACGAATCGAGACTCCTGAGCCCACCTGCGTTCCCCGGAGGAGCGCTTTCGCACTCTACCATTTGTCGAAATTTTGCACAGAGCGCACATTATTTTCCAAGGTGAGCGACTTCAAGGCCAAACACTTTGGAACTCAAAAATCATCGAGCACTGCGCCCAAGTGGAGCGCACTCGCATACGACCTCCGTAAACACAAAAATTTCCAGTTTTCATGGTTGTTCCCGGATCATTTGCAGCTATTCCAGTGCATCGTTTTGAGATGACATCTCCTACAATAATGCCGGAATAGTCTTTCGAAGATTTGTTCCAAAGCACTACTTATGGTGCTTGGTTTCGCGGAGGCGATCACATACGTGGGCCGGGAACCGCTTATGGTAAGACTCAATTGAACTTTATTCTCCAACACTAGCATCTTATTTTTACGATAACTGCATTTTCTTTGAGAGACCAGATGGAGAACAAGTGTTCTCCATCAACATTGATGATGAACCAATGGAAATTACCAGGTTCTTGCTAGCATTTGTTCTTGGACTTGCTATGTCCGCTGAAATACAAGACCCATGGTGCTATTGGGTAGATAATATGTATGTCTACACTTATGAGTTTTTGCATGAGTCGTATGGGGCAGGCATTTTCCATATCGAGGACCAAGGGGACTATAACGTTGCCTTTGGTAGCCTGTCCATGAACATAGGAACTGTTATGTTTTGGATCATGCTAAACATTTTAGGGGAATGGCATTTTTCTTCTGTGAATGATGCCACTTGCGGTAATCCTTCCTTGCTTTTAGCCACGGGACGATGTGCCATGACCTTCCCGAACCTTTGATGTTTAGTTTAGCTCAAGCCCATAGCATGAGGCATAAGTACCTTCTTATGCCCGCTTCTAATTTCCGTATTATGCTATGTTTCTATCCCGTTTTTGTACACGCTTCACGGATTGGATTATGGTCGCACAATCGCATTTCATGCGACCCACCAATAGTATTATTCGATCTTTTCATATAATGACTTGGCAAGGGTGGAGGATACAACCTCATCGTTGCACCCTACACCCCGTCCGGTTCAAGTGGCTTTAATAGGTTAGCAATAATAGATGATAAATGGCGAAAGCCCGGCAAATTATCATGGCATGGCAGATTTAAAGGAACCTCACTTCTTTATAGAAGAAGAAGATGAGCGGGATGATGAATAAAAGCGGAGATAAGGTAAGTTGTAATTCTAGTTAGTGTCCGCTTGTCCCAAGCAATTTGATTCTTGTTAACCCCATAATGGGTGGAACTCTTATAGAGTTGCGTCAGTTTTTATATTAGTATGTTTTAACCTTGTTTTGCAGATGTTCCAGAATTTCACGCGTTTCCATGGTATTTTTTTTCTACCCTCTTTATTTAACTGCCTTGAGGACAAAGCATGCTTCTTGTTTGGGGGGGGGGGGGGCATAGAAACACGTGTAATTAAGGCATCTGTTAGGATATAAATAGGTATAATATGCACTTGTTTTTTAGTTAAAATTTCAAAAATTTAAAAATATAAATAAATAACTTCATGCTATACACTTAGGAATATTGGTATTGTTTTCCTTCTTTATGCTCTTAATAATCTAGAAGTCTCACGTAGCTTTTGCATTAGAATAATTTTTAGAAACTTAGGTTAATATGTAGGTAATAATCTTTGCATCTATCTATAAATAGATTACATGAGTATCTATGATTGTTAGCGAAAAGTTTTGAAATCTAGGCTAGAGTACTTATTCTACATATCCTGTGAGAATATAGCCTAAAGCCTTATATGAGCGAAACATTTGAGAAATGACACAAGGGAGAAGTAAAATCCGGATAGAGATATCACACGTCCACTTGCTTGATCACTATGCCATATCCTAAGCGAGAATTTAGGCCCTCTTTGGATCGATATAGCCAGAAATTCAAACCTATGAATTATTTTCCGCTAGTCGCCCCTCTGAGCCTTTCTTTAGCCTTACATAAACCACAAATCCTTTACCCTGTTACAAAACAAAACAAAATAAAAAATTCAACCTACCCAATTTAGATAAGTCTGATAATAGAATGACAAAGAAAAAAGAAGAGAAAAACCTGTGTAAACAAAAGTTAGTTAATTGCTTCAGAAAATAAAGAAAAGAAGTTTCCATCCAAAGGAAAGGAAAAAAAAATAGAAATAAATAAAAACTCCAAAAATAGAATAAAAGGGAGTCAAAAGCCAAAGAAAAGAAAAAGAAAAATATGGCTAAGGATGGAAACAAAGTGTAGAAGCAAAAGTAAATAACAAGGTTTTCTCTAGTTACATAATATGAAGACTCTATTATCTCATACTTGTCCTTTTTGAATATCCGTTTCCTTCCTTCTTAAACCATCTCCTAATCCCCGCAACACCTAATAAAGACCTCTAGCTCAATTAGGAATAGGTTAGTGTGATAGTAAGTGGCAGATGTGTTTGATCGACTCACGGCTTCCTTGTTGTCATTGAGATTGTAAGGTAAAGTGTGCCCACTGCACATTGGAGTAGCGAAAATTGAGTGGAAAAATCAGAGTGTTGTCTTGACATTTGTGTGAGGACCTACTTAAGGACGCTATTCCGAGTTTTCATAAACGAACCTGCTAGGCATTTCATAGTATTACTCATAGTATATATATTTATATCATAGATGATTGATTATTATGCTGTTTAGGGGTGGTTTGATAAGAGCCCAAAACTGTAGTTTTAACCCTGTAACAGTCATACTTTTAGACCAATTATGTGAGTAATAATTAAGAGTTAATACTGATTACGTGTTTTTTATGCATTTCAGGCTTCAAAGTTCACTATGTGCAGAAATGTGCCACTTTAGCGAGATATAGGAGCAAAGGTCGGTTGCTAAGGAGTTCTGTGATTAAAGGCCAAGATTCAAGAAGACAAAGCCTTTCTAAATCCCGGTCAAAAGTAGAAAAGTCGACGCGGGCAGAAACAGCACTCAAAGTCAGCAGAACTTCTGAAGGCCGTATGTTTGGACTCAGACCTCGGAATTGGGCCTAACTTATGTCAAAACGACCGGCTCCGAAAAAGCTTTCCAATGGTCTAATCCTTGACCCAATCAGAGGAGCAAAAGTGGACGAAAAGTCTGTTGAAGCCAACTGCAGCTGAAGAGGCCTTTTTCGACTGAAAGAATTGGGTTTTGGGCCTGATTCTCTGACCCAAAACATGGCTCCAAGCCCATGCACGATTTTTGGATCTAAAAGTATAAAAACAATAGCTTGACTCTTTGTTAATGGTAGATAGTTAGACCTAGATTAGTTAGCCTCCATTAATTAGTTTTAGAAGTTCAATTAGTTAATTAATTAGTTTTTCATATCTTGTTTTAGATCTAGTTTCATGTTTAATTAATTACTTTAGAACAAAGTAGATTATTAATTTAGTATTTGAATCATTGTTTTATTATTCATTAGATTAATAAAATAGTGTTCTTGGTAATCTAGTTTCATGTTCCATTTACTTATTTAGTTAAATTCTTAGATTCAATTATTTGTCATTATTAGTTTAATTCAATTATTGCATGAGTAGTTTTGAATTGAGTTTAAACAAGCAAAGTTTTAATCTTTATATAATGTCTTGTTTGAATTCCATTGGGAATGATAGCGTGATGATTCTCGGCCAAACCTCCATTTGAAGGGGTTGAGAAGCCTTGATGAAAGCTTGATTCCGATTATCGTAGAGTCGTCGTAATTTCCTTTCTACTCTAGAAATGATTAGTTCACCATGAGAATGGGTGTAATCGTTCACATGCTAGTTATAAATTGGTAGAAATGCCATGTGTAATTAGGGATTAGGAGTAACCAGATTGTTCTCATGGCGATTGGATTCTGACGATTAGATTTAGTAGGATTAAGTCGAGTTAAGGTGGAATTCATCCCCCTCTAACTCCTTATCACAGAATCGACGTAGCATTCCCATAGTTGTTCAAATAGTCGACTAGTTGCATCTTGTGGGTAGTTGCATCTAGTCTAGTTATCATTCGTAAATCTCTCATTAGACTTTAAGAAAATTATTTATACGTAGAGAACACAGCATGCGGAAAGACTAGGAGTGGAACGAATCATCTACTCCACTATATCTCATAGGATTGAGAGTAGAAATCTTTGATAAATATAGGCACGTATAAGTTTTAGTTTACTTACGTTTTGAGTTTTATCATTCATTTCGTAGGTAAACTATTATCTTTTTATCATTTATCAGTAGGTCAAAAGGTCTTACTTTACAATTCTTGTCTACATATTTTTTCAGGGAAATTAGAAACCCGTTGGACTGGTCCTTTTCCGGTTACTGAAGTCACCCCTTACGGGGCAATCACCTTGGTAAATCCCAAGGACAACAATACCTTTCAAGTAAATGGCCAACGGTTGAAACATTTTCACGAGCTATTGTCTCCTGATGTAGAGGAAGTCCTTTTACAGGATCCTGTCTATGAGGACTGACCTTTTTCATTGGTGTACTTCCTTTCATTTCCATATATTGGTAAGTACACCATTAAGGTAACCGGGCCCTCCCTATGGAGTGTGTGGCTGTAAGTACCGGATCCTAAGTCCACGTTTAACATAATTCACATTTTCCACTCTTGCATGTTTTCTCGGGTTTTGAGTCATGTCCCTCTATGGTGTGAATTATGCATTTAATGCTTTCTTGTTTTCTTATATTAAATTTTATTCATTAAATATAAAAAAATAAAAAATTGTTAAAATCACAAACATAGTAAGTTAAGAAGTCTCGGGAATCTGACTTTAAAAGGCCCACTTTTTAAAACAAATTTTCTCAACTGTGTGTCTAAAATTTGTTTGGGGGTGGGGTGTTCATTCCATCCTGGATTATTCAACTCTCCAGTTGTGTTGTTTAGACCGATTAATTGTATTACGATTCGGGTTGACATTATCTATGAAATTAGATTTCATTCGTTCGCATAACTTACGTCATGCACGCACTTCGAGGCATTTTTCATCTTCTTACATGTCACCAATGGTTGGACTAGAGCATTTTATGGATCATTGGATTGGAAATTCTCTCCTGATCATTTCCATACCTCATTCGCAAAAATCGGCCTGGTAACAAAGCGGCAATTTAAGTTTGAAGTTGTTCGAAATATCGAAAAATCAAAATCCGAAAATCAAGTGGGCTTGGGCTTGGGCGAACCCATGACGCACGTCGCAAAGACACGCGTCGTCTCTTTCCTTCACACCAACAGTCACGATTCCATTCTCCAAACTGCCATTACCAAACATCAAAGCTTCAAAAACCTAACCTAAAAAAAAATAAGAAACCTAAATACACCCACTCCCAAAGTTAAAACCCACCCCAAATCTTCTCCTAGCTACAACCACCACCACCTCCACCAACTTAAACAACCAAACACCACCAAAAATTCAAAAATTTCTACTACCACCACCACCACCGCGCCTCCTGCCATTATTTTTAGTTAGGGAGTTTCAAAACAAGTCCCCTACCTTATTCAAACCCATACATCTTATAAAAACTCCAATGGCTCAAAGACGTCGGATATTGCCGGAGCACGCTTTTACTGCCGACCACTTCGCGCTGTTTTATGGTGACGAGATGGTTAGGAGAGACTGGAGTGGCTTGTGTTACTCGACAAATGATTTTTACCACGAAGATTTGGTCCGAGAGTTTTATAGGACAAGGGAGTTGAATGGGGATCGAATTTTTGTTAAGGTGGCTGGGAGGAGGAGAGAGGTTACTACTGGGTTGTTGGATGAGATTTTAGGCATTCCACCTAGACACCATCTCGATGCCACATTATAGGATTCCCAGTTTATTGCTGTAGAACCTTTGATGAACGCGACTGTTGCGGAAGGGAACTACAATGCGAGCTCGCATTATGTTCGCCAGTCGTCTCTCCAAACCAACCAGCTGGCTGTAGCTCAGTGGATTGGTAGGAATGTCATAGGGAAGGAGAAAGTCAGTGATATCGGTCTGAACTGCCTTCACGTTCTATGGATACTCCAGGAGCAGAAGTATGAGTTCTATATTTTGGAGTTTTTGCGTAACATGATTATGGGAGTTGGAAAGAGTATTGCACCTCTCCCTGTTTTGATAACGAAGATCATGATAACCTTGAGAGCAACTCCGAGGTCTGATAGAATTTACCTGAAGGAGCACCAAAATCATCATATTTATACGGAGTGTATCTAGAAAGTTTGGAGGTTGCCTGAAGAGAGGGTAGTCGAGGAGAGTGACTCGGAGGATGAGGATGACACGACATGTTTTGATGCCGATGCCTTGGAGAGGTGTAGGTCGGATGCAGAACGTATGGTTGTGATTCACCGTGGCATGCGTTGTCTTAATACTATTTGTGAAGGCCTCCGAACTCGGCACACTACCATGTATCATAACTTCGAGACTCGTGCCCGGCGCGAGGATGAGCGGTGGGAACAGACGAGGGCTGAGATGGACGCTCAGTGCCAGTTCCGAGACGACATGCTTGCACATTTTCCACCCCAGGGGGGTTCTTCTTTGGAGGAGCAGTCTGTGAGGCACGAGTGTCGTCGCCGCAAGACGGATGGCTCTGGCCCATCGGAAGCCCAAGGGCCATTTACTTCTCGAGCGTATTCCACTACTAGCAGCGAGTGGTTTATGGATCTAATGAGTTGATTTGTTTTATTGTATTTGTTTTTATTTAGTACGGATGTAAAAGGATTAGTTCAATAATTAAATTTGAATTTGGTTGTCGTATGTTATTTGGAATTCAATTTTAATATAAGTTGGTTAATTTCAAATTATGCGTTGTTCTTATCATTAATCCCACCATCCCGAATTGTTTGGGGGTGGTATTATTTAGCCTAACATAATTCGTTATATGATCATCTATTTTCAGACGTTGTTTTGGAGTGAGGGTTGAGAATATTGCCGATATGGGCATCACTATAAATAGATATTGTGTTAGGATGAAATCTCGATAAATTAGGAAGTATCTAACCTAAATTCAACCTAAAAGATATTAGGTTTGTTTTGGAATAAAGAATATGGGTTGTTTCCATTTTCGATTTTAGAAATTTTATTATTTTTGGCAATTGCCTTAAAACTTTTTGGGTAACTTCCCGATTCATTTTAGCAACTTAAATCCTATAAAAACTGCATTCATTCTACACTCACAACCCCAACTACATCTCACATTCATCTCTCACGTTTCATTCCCACTTTACCTTATTTTTCCTTCGCGACTTCGCCTCACTCCCCCGAGCGCACTCGCCCTCAAGATTTGTCCGAGGAATTCTACCCCGAAATAGCGACTGCGCCCCTCTTCAAAGACACACACCTGAGCCGCCTGCTTCAAAACACTGGAATTCTAGTTTTCATCCTGAGCGCACCCCGCGCCCAACCCAAGCTAAAAGTGAGTGCACCCTGCGCCCAAGTGCCTAGAATTCGAAACTCAACAGAGCGCTACCATCATCCTGTGCATATACCTTGAGCACTTTGCACCGACCCCGGGCCACCAAAAATTTCAAGTTTTACGAGGGTTGTTCCGAGATAGTTGCAGCTATTCTAGAGAGTAGTTTTGTTATGACTTCTTCTATAGTAATACCGGAGCAGTCTTTCGAACACTTGTTGGGGAGCGAGTCTTATGGACATTGGTTCTGCGAGAGGATCACGCAGTTCGGATGGAGGCATCTTCTGGTAAGTGAAGACGACTCGTATTCACCTAAGCTTACTAAATTTTTCTACAATAATGTTAAGTTCTATTGTAACCAGGATGGAGAACAAGAATTCTCCATTACGGTTGATGACACACCCCTAGAATTCAATAAGTATGTGGTAGGATTAGTTTCGGGAATAGCAATACCTGATTCTATTCACACGTGGGGATATATGACCGATAATTCATACCTCTATGACTATACATATTTCCATGAGTATTATGGGGGAGGGGTATTTCGTATAATGGACCAAGGGTGTTATTCATCCTCATGTAGGCACCACCATGTTATTCATCCTCATGAATATTCTAGGGGAGTTTCAGTTTACTTCTGCAAATAGTACCACTGGTGACGTTTTCCTTGCTTTAGCTAAGGGACGTCACCGATATGACAATCCCCGAATATTAGTGGCTAGTCTTAAGAGAGCCCAAGGCATACGCCATAAGTATCTTCCTATGCCTGTTTTGGTTTGCCGCATCCTGCTCAGTTGTCTACCAGAATTATGTACCCAGTTCACGGATTGGAAAAGGGTTGAAGTCATGAGACCCACTAATTGGGTGGTTCGCTCATTTCGAGTAATGACTTGGCCGGGATGGCAGGTGCAACCTCATTTGGTTGCTCCTTACACCCCATCAGACATAGTAACACTAGAGAGGTTAGCACAAGTTGACGACACCCCGGCGCGTGCTTGGCAAGTTATCATGGCATGGCAGATCGCGAAAAGAACCTCATCTCTTTGAAGAGGGAAATGAGGAGGACAATGTTTAAAAGGGAGTACAGTAAGTGTTAGTTTCAAAGAAGTGTCTGTTTATGTCCCAAGCAATCTATTTCTCATTAACCCCATAACGGGTGGAACTCTTATAGAGTTGTGTCAGTTTTTCTTTTCTATATTAGTATGTTATAACCTTGTTTTGCAGATGTTCCAAAATTTCACGCGTTTCAAGGGTATTTTCCTACCCTCCTTATTTAAAATACTTTGAGGACAAAGCATGCTTCTTGTTTGGGGTCATAGAAACACGTGTAATTAAGACATCTGTTAGGATATAGATATGTATAATATACACTTGTTTTCTAGATAAAAAATTCAAAAAATTTAAAAATATAAATAAAAAGTATGTTATACACTTATGAACATTGGTATTGTTTTCTTTCTCTATGCTCTCAATAATCTAGAAGTCTCACGTAGCTTTTGCATTAGAATAATTTTTAGAAACTTAGGTTAATATGTAGGTAATAATCCTTGCATCTATCTATAAATATGTTACATGAGTATCTATGATTGTTGGCAGTAAGTTTCTGAAATCTAGGCTAGAGTACTTATTCTACAAATCCTGTGAGAATATAGCCTAAAGCCTTATATGAGTGACACATTTGAGAAATGACACAAAGGAGAAGTAAAATCCGGATAGAGAAATCACACGTCCACTTGCTAGATCACTATATCATATCCTAAGCGAGAATTTAGGCCCTCTTTGGATCGATATAGCCAGAAATTCCAACCTATGAATTATTTTCCGCTAGTCACCCCTCTGAGCCTTTCTTTAGCTTTTCATAAACCATAAATCCTTTACCCTGTTACAAAACAAAACAAAATAAAAAATAAACCTACCCAATTTTTTGAATAAGTTTGAGAATAGAGATGAAGAATAGAAAAGAGAATAACCTTTGAAATCAAGAATTCGTTAGTCGCTTCAGAAGAGAAAAGTAAGTTTCCATCCAAATAAAAGAAAAAAAAATAATAAAGAGTTAGAACTCCAAAAATAGAATCAAGGAGTCAAAAGCCAAAGAAAAAGAAAAAAAAAAAAAATATATATATATATATATATATATATATATATATGGCTAAGGATGGAAACAAAGTGTAGAAGCAAAAGTAAAGAATAAGGTTTTCTCTAGTTACATAATATGAAGACTCTATTATCTCAGACTTGTTCTTTCTGAATATCCATTTCCTTCCTTCTTAAAACCATCTCATAATCCCTGCAACACCTAATAAAGACCTCTAGCTCAATTAGGAATAGGTTAGTGTGATAGTAAGTGGAAAATGTGTTTGATCGACTCCAGCTTCCTTGTGTGTCATTGAAATTGTAAGGTAAAGTGTGCCCACTGCACACTGGAGTAGCAAACTTGAGCGGAAAAATCAGAGTGGTTTTTGTCTTGACATTTATGTGAGGACCTACTTAAGAACACTATTTCGAGTTTTCAGAAACGGACCTGCTAGTTCATCTCATAGTATTACTCATTGCAAATATGTTTATTCGTAGATGATAGATTATTATGCATATATTAGCTTTGGTTTCGACTTAATTATTTTGTATTCATTGCTAGTGAGATGTATAGATAATTGAGACATAGATAAGGAAACAATAGTTTTATTTCTGAGTCGTTGTAGTATAGATGAAGTTTGTGAGTACCTTCACTGAAAAACTCTCACGAGGCTATAACTCGTCCACTAGAGAATTCCTAATGGTTTAAGGCCTTGTTGCATATGATCAATGCAATCGCACTCGGCGAAACGAGATTAGTTAGAACTCCATTTTTTGTCACTTATGCTAATTTCTCATATTTGCTTGAGGAGAAGCAAAATGCTGTTTGGGGGTGGTTTGATAAGAGCCCAAAACTGTAGTTTTAACCCCTTAATAATACTACTTTTAGACCAATTATGTGAGTAATAAATAAAAGTTAATGTTAATTACATGCTTTTATGTATTTCAGGCATGGAACTCAATTATGTACAGAAATGTGCCACTTTGGCGAAATAAAGGAGCAAAGGGTTGGTTCCTAAGAAGTTTTGTAATAAAGGCCAAGATTCAAGGAGACAAAGCCTTTATGAAGCCCGGTCAAATGCTGAAAAGTCACCACGAGCAGAAACAGTGCACAAGTCAGTAGAACTTCCGAAGACCATATCTTTGGACTCAGGCCTCAGATTTGGCCCTACCTTACATCAAAACGACCGGCTCGGAAAGAGCTTTCCAATGGTCTAAGCTTTGACCCAATCAGAGGAGCAAAAGTGGACAAAAAGTCTGCTAAAGTCAAAGCCAACTGAAATGGGCTCTGTGGACTGAAGAAATTGGGCTTTGGGCTCGATTTTTCGGCCCAAAACATGAGACCTCAGCCCATGCACGAAATTGTGGATCTGGTGTCCTCCTTTACATAAAACAAGACTTAGCTCTTAAGAAAGGGATAGTTAGAGAATCTAGAATAGAAAGTAGCCATTAAAATAGCTTGTAGATCTAGTTTTTGAATTCAATTAGTTAAATTAATTAGTTTCATACATTGTTTTAGATTAATTCTTTGAATCATGGTTCTTCATTGATTAGATAAATAAAATAGTTATTTCTTGTTCATTTCGATTTTGTCATTTAAAATTGTTAGATCTAATTTCAGTTGTTGTTATTCAATTCTTAGTTATTAATTTAGAATTCAATTATTGTTTAGTTAAATTTAATAAAGTTATAATCTTTATATTACGTCTAGTTTTAATTCACATCATAGTATAATTCCCACCATTGCTCTCATTAGACTTTGAATAAATTAGTCAATCTAGAAAACTTGAATGCTAAAGAACTAAGAGTGGAACGAACTTTTTACTCCACTCTATTTCGATAGAATTGAGAGTATAGAAATCTTTGATAGCAACGCGTAATTAAGTTTTTTATCACTTGCGTTTTGAGTTTCATCGTTCATTTCGTAGGTAAATTATTCAATTTTACGTTTATCAGGGACCTACAAGCGGTCACTACCCTTCGTTCGGGTAAGGTAGTTGATAACAAAGTAAATATGCCGAAAGATAGCCCACAAACTAATAATGAAACCATACCACATACTTTCATAGAAACTAAAGACCTTACAACTGTAGAAGTTCCAGTCCAACCACAACCAAAAAGGAAAACCTTACAAGACCCCATAATAGAAATTGATGATCCTACACCTATAGAGGTTCCAATATGGAAACCTAGTTGGAAAATGGCAAAATATAAAGACAAGCTAAGGTTAATACTATTGTTGACCCTTATGCTAAATATAGAGAAAAACCAATGTTTCCCCAGAGACTAGTTGTGTCTAAAAAGGACGAGAATTTTGATGAGATTAGGGAAGTGTTTAAAAATCTGACTATAAACCTACATTTTCTAGATGCTATAAAAAGTCTACCTGGACACACTAAGTTTCTAAAAGAGTTGTGCACCACGAAGAGGAAAACCAACATACCCCAAGCCTTTTTAACTGAACAATATCCCTTTTTATCTGAACATAATGGAATTGTTAAGTATAAGGACCCTGGTCGTCTTATTGTACAATGCACCTTAGGCCATAACTTCATAACAACTGCACTATTAGACCTAGGGGCGAGTGTTAACTTACTCCCATTTTATTTATATAAACAGTTAGGTTTCCATGAACTTAAACCAACCAAAATGACTTTGCAGTTAGCCAATCGTTCTATTAAATACCCCAAAGGTGTAGTTGAAAATATTCTAGTTAAAGTCCAGGATGTTTACTATCCAGCCGACTTCGTTATTCTTGGCATAGAAGTTGCTCATGATTCTATTCCCATCATCTTAGGGCGTCATTTTTTGGCAACCGCCAATATATGCCCAAATCAATTTTCGG
Source organism: Coptis chinensis (assembly GCF_015680905.1). Lineage (NCBI taxonomy): Eukaryota > Viridiplantae > Streptophyta > Magnoliopsida > Ranunculales > Ranunculaceae > Coptis > Coptis chinensis. Next base: position 40,300,290 of record NC_141459.1, read on the forward strand.
GATGGATCAATGACTCTTTCCTTTGGAAATCTGTCTGTAATGGTTAACATGTTTAGACTGAAGCAGGGACAAGTAGGTTTTCCTATAGATCGAAGGAGAAGTGAAGTCAATTAAGAGTTTTTTTTCCCCACATTAGTGCAGCCGATCTCGTCCCCACACTAGTAGATACACCTCTTAAAGAAGAAGACAAATATCACAATTTCGACTCCCTGAATATAACTGAAATAGAGGAAGAATTTTCCACCCTGCCTTCTGACCCTATAGGAGATGTAGTCAATCTCACAATGGACGAGATAAATGAATTCCTCAAAGATGCAGATGAATACACAATTATGTTGATGCAAACAACCTAGATAAGGAATTCGACGAGTTTTAAAGAGCTTGTGATGATCCACCTTCTCAAGCACTACCTAGAGCACCACCCGACTATCATATATCCACCTCTAATCGCTTATAAAATCCAATCATTTACCACCCCCTCGATTCCCCTCCCTCCACCTTTTCAATGGAACCATAAGTTTGCACTTGACTTTTTTGCTTCTCCTGTACTTCATGATTTTCTAAACCCTCCTTATACGGAAATTGTACCCAAGGACAAGCCACCTGACACCTTCATTTCTAGATATGAGACAGTTCAGACCTACACCATGAATAAGTTTTGTGCTAAACCCACATTCTCATTTTTTTTCCATTCTTTCCTTCTAAAACTTATCCATATCCCATGTATCTTCCACAACCATCCAATTTCTCATGATCATTCACTTTTCGTTGGAGGAAAAAGAAGAAATTGCATGCTCGATTAAGTTCTAGATCCATCATAATTCACTCCCATTCCGCTAAGCCACGCCGTAGAAAATCTTGGTGCTTAATTCTGTTTTGGGGTGCTTTCTGTGATAATTATTTATGGATAGACCCACAACTTTTTAGGTTGTTGATATATGGTAAATTGCATGTTAATACCTATTTTAGATAAAGTCTCGAGTATCTGATTATAAACGACTCATTTTATTTCGTCGTAATTTTGTTTTTCAAAAAATAGAACCTATAAAATTTAAAAAAAAAAAAACATAAATATATATTATTAAGTCTAGGGAATCTGACTTTAAAATACCCAAGTTTTTGTACAATACCACCTTAATGGAGTATATAGGCCACAAAATTTTACAAACTTTAAAAGAGTTTTCAAATTTTGTTTGAGGGTGGCGAATTTTGGTCTTTTATTTCAAAACTTTTTGCCACATTTTGCCTATCATGTTTACTCCAGTAGAGTCTAGGTTAGTTAGTTATGTAATTTAATTGTGTTATTGAATTATTTCATGAACCCCTTCTCCCAAATTATTTGGGGGTGGTATATTTAATTTTAGCACATTGTACGTTCATATATTAAAATTGCTTGTATAAATATCAAAATTTGATTTAATTGGGATGCATAATGTAATTAGGTACCTTAATTTCATAAAATTTCCCTATTTTGGAAGCTAATCCTATAGGAGCCATGATATGTGCATGCTTGATTTGTGAACGTATGGTATTATTTTATTTATGTTAGAGTCCGCTTATGTTCCAAGCGCTATTTATTATTTCATGTTATCCCCATAACGAGAGGAACTCATATAGGAGTTGCGTATGTTTTTATTTCTTTATATTAGTATAGATTAATCTTCTTTTTCAGGTGCTCCCATTTACAAGCACATTTTTATGGTACTCTCCATCTTTTATTTTCATTCCATACTTTGGGGACAAAGCATGATTAGGTTTGGGGGTGGTATAGAAACACGTTGTAAATGTTTAAGCACATATTAGGTTGTATATTACGTATTATTTATCATATAAAAATTAGAAAAGTATAAAAATCATAAAAATAGTTTATACTATGCACTTAGTGATAATGGTATTGTTTCATTCTCCATGATGATATTAGTCTAGAAATGTCATGTAGTACTTGAATTAGGATTTAATTTTTGAAACTTAGATTAATATGTAGGTAATAGTCATTGCATCTTTTCATGAACATCTTGCATGAGCATCTATGATTGTACTTGGCAGTATTTTTCTGAGCCCTAGATTAGAGTACTTAATACATATCCAGTGAGCATCTAGCCTAAAAGCCTCATAAGAGTGAAATATCTTAGTGATGACACAAGGGAGAAGTCAAATTCAAGTAGAGAAATCACACATCCACTTGCTTGATCATCATACCATATCCTAAGCGAGAATTTAGGCCCTCTTTGGATCAATATAGCCAGAAATTCTAACCTGATCGAGTATATTTTCCGCTAGTCTCCCCACTAAGCCTTTTCACAAACCACAAATCCTTTACCCAATAAAACAAAATAAAAAATAAAATCAGCCTACCTATCTGGATAAGTCTGAGAAATAGGATGAGTGAAGAAAAGAGAAGAGAAAAACATGTGTAAACAAAAATTAGTTAGTTGCTTCCAAAGAAAAAAAAAATAATATATATATATATATATATATATATATATATATATATATAGTTCCAAATGAAAACAAAAATCAAGTTAGAACTCCAAAAATAGAATCAAAATGAGTCAAAAGCCAAAATAAGGGCTAAGTATGGTAACAAATTGTAAAAGCAAAGTAAGAACAAGGTTTTCTCTAGTTACATATTTTGAAGACCATATTATCTTAGACTTGTCTTTTTGAATATCCATTTCCTTCTTTCTTTAACCAACACCTACTCCCCGTATCACCTAATAAAAACCTCTAGATCAATTAAGAATAGGTTGGTGTGATAGTAAGTGGTAGATGTGTTTGATCGACCTCGGCTTCCTTGGATTGCCATTGAGATTATGAGGAAGTGATAAAAGATAAAAGCTAATTTACCTACGAAATGAACGATGAAACTCAAAACGTAAGTAAACTAAAACTTATTACGAGTCTATATTTATCAAGTTTTATACTCTCAATTCTATCGAAATAGAGTGGAGTAACAAATTCGTTCCACTCCTAGTTCTCTAGCATGGAATGGTTTCATAGTTAACTAATCGGTCTTAAGTCTAATGAGAGGTTTACGAGGGGAATTATATACTACGAGGTGAATGAAATTAACAAGTTACGAATAACTAAAATGATACCTAATCTTGAATGTGAATCTAGATAAAGAATTAGAGGGGAATTGATTCCACCTCGAATCCAACTTAATCACCTAGCATAGACTGTTGTAATCCAATCCTTACGTTCTTCTTTGTAAGGATTGCTCGCTCTAATCCCTAATTAACATGGCATTTCTACCAATTATAACTAGCATGTGAGGTCGCTTACCCATTCTCATGGCTTAAACACAACCTTCTAGAATGGAATAGACTCTACAACCATTCTAAACTTATACAACTAAGCTTTCATCAAGGCTTCATCAACCCCTCTAAATGGAGGTTTAGCCTTGATTCATCAAACCATCATTTCCCATATTATTATAACTAAACATCATATCAAAATTCTAACTTGACTAATTTAACTAACAATACTTCAATCTAATTTAACAACTCAGAAATGATAATCAACAAGAATTAAAACTAGATCTATAATTTGAAATGACAAAATCGAAATTGACAAATAGCTATTTTATTTATCAAACTAATTAAGAACAATGATTCTAAGAGTTTAATCTAAAACAAGAATTGAATTTAAACTAAACTTAATTTAATTAATGAAAACTAGATCTAGAATTATCTATTGTTTTAGGTCTAACTAGCTACCATTAACAAAGAGCTAAGCTTTTGTTTTTATATGTTCAGATCCAAAAATCGTACATAGGCTTGGATCCATGTTTTGGGCCAGAGAATCAGGCCAAAACCCAATTCTTTCAGTCCAAAAGGGCCTCTTCAGCTGCAGTTGGCTTCAACAGACTTTTCGTCCACTTCTGCTCCTCTGATTGGGTCAAGGCTTAGACCATTGGAAAGCTCTTTCCGAGCCGGTTGTTTTGACATAAGGTAGGCCCAATTCCAAGGTCTGAGTCCAAAGATATGGCCTTCGGAAGTTCTGCTAACTTTGAGTGATGTTTCTGCCCGCGTCGACTTTTCAGCTTTTGACCGGGCTTTAGAAAGGCTTTGTCTTCTTGAATCTTGGCCTTTAATCACAGAACTCCTTAGCAACCGACATTTGCTCCGTTATCTCACTAAAGTGGTACATTTCTGCACATAATGGACTTTGAAGCCTGAAATGCATAAAAACACGTAATCAGTATTAACTCTTAATTATTACTCACATAATTGGTCTAAAAGTATGACTGTTACAGGGTTAAAACTACAGTTTTGGGCTCTTATCAGGAAGCGTGTGCCCACTGCACACTGGAGTTAGCAAACTTGAGTGGAAAAATCAAAGTGTTATTGATAAAACATAAAATGAATAGTTTACCTACGAAATGAACGATAAAACTCAAAACGTAAGTAAACTAAAACTAATTTACGTGCCTATATTTATCAAAGATTCTACTCTCAATCCTATGAGATATAGTGGAGTAGAGTGATTCGTTCCACTCCTAGTCCTTCCGTACGCTATGTTCTCAAGTGTAAGTACTCTAAACTTAAAGTCTAATGAGAGATTTACGAATGAGGCAACTAGACTACGATGCAACTACCCATGAAATGCAACTAGTCGACGATGGGAATAACTAAGGGAATACTACGTTGATTCTATGATAAGGACTTAGAGGGGGATTGATTCCACCTTAACTCGACTTAAGTTCCTTTTAACGATCTAATCGTCAAATCCGAATCCGAATTGAAGCTGCCTTTGAAACAATTGGTTCTTCCTAATCCCTAATTACACATGGCATTCCTACCAATTCATAACTAGCATATGAACGATTAAACCCATTCTCATGGTGAACTAATCGTTTCTAGAGTGGAAAGGAAATTATGACGATTCTACGATATTCGGAATCAAGCTTTCATCAAGGCTTCTCAACCCCCTAATGGAGGTTTAGCCGAGAATCATTACTAATCATTTCGATTACATTTAAACTAAACATGATATAAAGAATTGAAATTTACTTAATTAAACAATAATGAAATCTAATTTAATGACTCAATTGAAATAAAGATAGGAATTAAAATTAGATCTAGGAATGGAAATGACAAAATCGAAATTGATAAAAAATACTACTTTATTGATCTAATCAAAATGAAGAACAAGATTCAAAGGTTTAATTTAATACAATAATTGAAATGGAACTAAACTTAATTAATCTACATGAAAAACTAGATCTAGAATTCATTAATGGAGGCTAACTAATCTAAATCTAATCTAGGTCTACCTATCTACCATTAACAAAGAGCTAAGCTTTTGTTTTTATACATTCAGATCCAAAAATCGTGCATGGGCTTGGAGCCATGTTTTGGGCCAGAGAATCAGGCCCAAAACCCAATTCTTTCAGTCCAAAAAGGCCTCTTCAGCTGCAGTTGGCTTCCACAGATATTTCATCCACTTCGACTCCTCTGATTGGGTCAAGGCTTGGACCATTAGAAAGCTCTTTCTGAGCCGGTCGTTTTGACATAAAGTAGGCCCCATTCCGAGGTCTGAGTCCAAAGATACGGCCTTCGGAAGTTCCGCTGACTTTGAGTGCTGTTTCTGCCCGCGTTGACTTTGACTTTTCAACTTTGACCGGGCTTTAGAAAGGCTTTGTCTTCTTGAATCTTGGCCTTTAATCATAGAACTCCTTAGCAACCAACCATTGCTCCTTTATCTCGCTAAAGTGGCACATTTCTGCACATAATGGACTTTGAAGCCCTAAATGCATAAAACACGTGTCGTCGTCGTCAACTCTTAATTATTACTCACATAATTGGTCTAAAAGTATGATGTTAAAGGGTTAAAACTACAGTTTTGGGCTCTTATCAAACCACCCCAAACAGCATTTTGCTTGTCCTCAAGCAAAGATGAGAAATTAGAATAAGTGACCAAAATGGAGTTCTAACTACTCGTTTACTTGAGTGCGATTGCATTGACCATATCGCAACAAGGCCTTTAAACCACTAGGAATTCCTAGTGGACGAAGTTATAGCCTCGTGAGAGTTTTCCAGTGAAGGTACTCACAAACTTCATCTATACTACAACGACTAAGAAATAAAACTATTGTTTCCTTATTCATGCTCCAAACTATCTATACATCTCACTAGCTATGAACAAGAATAACCAAGTCACAAACCTAAGCTAATATATGCATAATACTCAATCATCTATAATAAACATATATACAATGAGTAATACTATGAAATGTCTAGCAGATCCGTTTTGAAACTTCGAATAAGCGTCCTTAAGTAGGTTCTCACAATAATAGTCAAGATACAACACTCGATTTTTCCACTCAAGTTTAAAACTCTAGTGCAGGTGGGCACACTTTACCTTACAATCTCAATGACACACAAGGAAGTCGGAGTCGATCAAACACATCCGCCACTTACTATCACACTAACATATTCCTAATTGAGCTAGAGGTCTTTATTAGGTGTTTCGGGATTAGGAGATGGTTTAAGAAGGAAGGAAATGGATATTCAAAAGGACAAGTCCGAGATAATAGAGTCTTCATATTATGTAACTAGAGAAAACCTTGTTATTTACTTTTGCTTCTACACTTTGTTTCCATCCTTAGCCATATTTTTCTTTTTTTTTCTTTTTTTTTTTTTTTTTTTCTTTGGCTTTTGACTCCCTTTTATTCTATTTTTGGAGTTTTATTTTATTTCTATTTCTATTTTTCTTTTTTCCTTGGATGGAAACTTCTTTTCTTTATTTTCTGAAGCAATTAACTAACTTTTGTTTACACAGGTTTTTCTCTTCTTCTTTCTTCCTCATTCTATTCTCAGACTTATTCTAAATTGGGTAGGTTGATTTATATATTTTTTTTATTTTGTTTTTGTTTTTGTAAAGGGGTAAAAGGATTTGTGGTTTATGGAAGGCTAAAGAAAGGCTCGGAGGGGCTTACTAGCGGAAAAAATAATTCATAGGTTTGAATTTCTGGCTATATCGATCCAAAGAGGGCCTAAATTCTCGCTTAGGATATGGTTTAGTGATCAAGCAAGTGGACGTGTGATATCTCTATCCGGATTTTACTTCTCCCTTGTGTCATTTATCAAATGTTTCGCTCATATAAGGTTTTAGGCTATATTCTCACAGGATTTGTAGAATAAGTACTCTAGCCTAGATTTCAGAAACTTACTGCTAACAATCACAGATACTCATGTAATATATTTATAGATAGATGCAAAGATTATTACCTATATATTAACCTAAATTTCTAACAATTATTCTGATGCAAAAGCTAGGTAAGACTTCTAGATTGTTAAGAGCATGGAGAAAGAAAACAATACCAATATTCCTAAGTGTATAGCATAACTTATTTATTTATATTTTTGAATTTTTTAAAATTTTAACTAGAAAACAAATGCATATTATATCTATCTAATCCTAACAGATGCCTTAATTACACGTGTTTCTATGCCCCCCCCCCCCAAACAAAAAAGCATGATTTGTCCTCAAAGCATTTAAATAAAGAGGGTAGTAAAAATACCATTGAAACGCGTGAAATTCAGGAACATCTGCAAAACAAAGTTAAAACGTACTAATATAAGAAATAAAAACTGACACAACTCTATACGAGTTCTACCCATTATGGGGTTAACAAGAATGAAATTGCTTGGGACATAAGCAGACACTAACTAGAATGAACACTTACCTTATTCCCGCGTTATTACTCCATCTTCCTCATTCTCTTCTTTCATAAAGAAGTGAGGTTCCATCGCGTCCTGCCATTCAATGATAATTTGCCAGGCTTCCCGCCATTTATCATCTATGATTGCTAACCTATTAAGAGCCACTTGGTCTGACGGGGTGTAGGGTGCAACCAGATGAGGTTGTATCCTCCACCCTTGCCAAGTCATTGCACGGAAAGATCGAATAATACTATTGGTGGGTCGTACAGTGTCAACCATAATCCAATCCGTGAAGCGTGTACAAAAAACAGGAAAGAAACATAGCATAATACGAGAAACTAGAACGGGCATAAGAAGGTACTTGATAAGAGCCCAAAACTGTAGTTTTAACCCTTTAATAATCATACTGTTAGACCAATTATGTGAATAATAAGTAAGAGTTAATACTGATTACATGTTTTTATGCATTTCAGGCTTCAAAGTCCATTATGTGCAGAAATGTGCCACTTTAGCGAGATAAAGGAGCAAAAGTCAGTAGAACTTCCGAATGCCATATCTTTGGACTCAGACCTCGGAATTGGGCCTACCTTATGTCAAAACGATCGCCTCGGAAAGAGCTTTGCAATGGTCCAAGCCTTGACCCAATCAGAGGAGCAAAAGTGGACGAAAAGTCTGTTGAAGCCGAATCTAGCTGAAGAGGCCTTTTTGGACTGAAAGAATTGGGTTTCGGGCCTGATTCTCTGGCCCAAAACATGGCTCCAAGCCCATGCACGAATTTTGGATCTGAATGTATAAAAACAAAAGCTTAGCTCTTTGTTAATGGTAGCTAGTTAGACCTAAATTAATATATAGAATTCTAGATCTAGTTTTATTAATTAATTAAGTTTTAGTTCCATTTCAATTCCTGTTTTAGATTAAATCTTTGAATCATTGTTCCTGATTGATTAGATAAATAAAATAGTTAGTTTGTCAATTTCGAATTAATGGTAGATTAATTGGGAGATTTTTTAGTAGAGAATTAGGGTACATAGCTTAGAATAGAAAGTAGCCATTAGAATAGCTTCTAGATCTAGATTTGATTGTTTTAATTAAGTTTAGTTTCAATTCAAATTCTTGTCTTAGATTAAAACTATTAGAATCATAGTTCTTCATTAGTATTAATAAATAAATAGCTATTTGTTAATTTCGATTTTGTCATTTCCAATTCTAGATCTAATTTCAATTCCTGTCCTTATTTCATTTTAGTCATTAAATTAGATTTCATTATTGTTTAAATTAAGTAAATTTCGAATCTTGATATTATGTTTAGTTATAATAATATGGGAAATGATGTTTTGATGACTCAAGGCTAAAACCTCCATTAGAGGGGTTGATGAAGCCTTGATGAAAACTTAGTTGTTTAGTATAGAATTGGTTGTAGAATCTATTCCACTCTAGAAGGTCGTGTTTTAAGCCATGAGAATGGGTGGGCGACCTCACATGCTAGTTAGTATCCGGTAGGAATGCCATGAACACTAGGGATTAGAACTTCGAATTCTCGCCAGTAGAACGCGTGAGAATTGAGATACAACATTCTACGCTAGGTTGTTAAGTTGGATTCGAGGTGGATTCAATTCCCCTCTAATCCTTTATCTAGATTCAAAACCAATCATATTTCCATAGCATTCGTAGTTTAAATTCAAATAATCAATTTCATATTGCATCGTAGCATAACATTTCGTAAAGCTCTCATTGACTTAAGACTGATTTCTTAGACTTAGAAAACAATCCATGCTAGGGAACTAGGAGTGGAACGAACTTCTTACTCCACTTAGTGCAATTCGCATCGAGAGTAGAAGCTTTGATAATTGAGATAGTAAGATTAGTTTTAGTTTACTTACGGATTGAATTCATCGTTCATTTCGTAGGTAGACTATTCATTTTATATTTATCAAATGGCGCCGCTGCCATCTTAGTTGCACTTTAGCATTGTTTTCCTTGTAGAAGTAGTCATTTTTAAGTCCCATTAAACCCACCCACCCTTGTTTGTTTCATCTGTGTGGTTGCCCATTTCAGCGACAAATTCGCGAGAAAATACACGGGCGTGCCAGGCCAGGAGAGCGACCAGCTAAGTTCTTGGAATTTCGTCTACCCAAATGGCGCCCGTGCCCATACCAAAGCGCAACCCGCTCAAACACCGTAATTGAATTTACACTGGCTGACCCGACCAGGGCGCTAAAACTAAAAACACCGTAATTTGACAATTACTTTCGAGCGACCACATCTACTATCTGTGACCGCGCCATGTTAAATTTTTCGGTTTCGGCGGTTTGATTCAAACTTTGATCTTTCATATTTTTCGTTGTTCTAACCTGCTCTATACATCAACAAGCGTAAACAAGACGCTATTCATAAAAGCGAAGCAAGGACGCTTGTCAGGTATTCCTTTCTTCCACACCTCGCATCTCCCCGTTAGAGGTTTATACTAGTATATCGAATTGTTTGGAGTGTTGCATGTTTAGTTAAGCTCGACTTAGTCTTGCATGAGATTAAGGTCCGGTCGAACAAAACACCGAACGTAAATACACAACAACATCAACAATCAAATCTATCTAGTATACCACCCACTACACCTCTAACTACTATTTCACACACACCACCGATATAATGGGGAAGAAAGAGAGACTCCTCTCTCCGGACTTCTACAAAGCCTTGAGCGATAGCCCCAAATCTTGCATCGTTCTAGCGGACCCAGTGGGATTTTTGAAATCCTCCAAATATTTTTAATTTGTTACCCGCTTTTCATGGTTTAGACCATGAAAAACCTTATCGGCTACATCGTAGGATTGAACAAGTCCTAACAACATTCCACCATCCTACGGTTGATGCGGAACAAATTAAATTAAGGGTATTCCCTTTCACCTTAGCCGATAAAGGCTGCCTTGGTTAACCCGCCTGGCGCTTAATTCGTGGACTCGTGGGCTAAACTTGTTCACATTGTTTATGGAACATTTTTACCCACCCCTAAAAGACGGATGAGATGCTTTCCAAGATTCATTTCTTTTCGACAAAATCCTCATGAATCATTTTCCGAGGCTTGGAATCGTTTCACCGATCTGCTTATAGAGTGTCCACACCATAACCTAGCAAAAGACACGTTAGTTAGGTGCCTTTTTCAAAGGACTTCAACATCACCATAAAGAAGTCCTTGACATAATGAATGGGGTAGTTTCTTAAGCAAAGGAGCCCGGAGGCTTATAAATTTTTAGAAGACCAAACTAAACGGAATAATAATTGGGGGTACTGCGATGATATCCCCTCCGCCCGCTAGTTCTACTAATTAAGGCCGGCATGTTTGAAATTAAACACGATTCGAGCTTAAAACTCTAATCGAATCACTCACTAAAAAAGGTAGAGGCCATTTCACGTACAACAAAAGCCTATCCCCGTCATGAATGTAAATTCAAACCCATGTAGTTTCGGTGGAGTCCCTGAAAGCATCCCGACTCTCATCATTGTCCTATAGCCTATGAACAGGCTTGTTCCATTAATAGTGAACCTAACGCCCTTTGAGACAAAATCCCAACTCGGTTGGAGAAATAACCAACAAGTCACACCTCGAGGTACAATAATCAATATGTTAGGCCCACGCCACGGCTTTAACCAAGCTCCACCACGACAAGGGCGAGTCGGGGTAATTTTAATAATTATAACAACCAAGTGCAACCTCGACAAGGTCAAGCACAAGGTCAAGGTAATTATAATAATTATAATGCTAATAGAAGTATCGTTCGGTCAATAATAATTATCAAAATCCACCCATAAATAATTCACGTGAAATAGTTCCAGGTCCACCACCCGTGACTACTACACCCACACAACCGGATCGCCTTTGACACCTTCATACAAGTGAGCCAAAACTTTTCCAAACCATGGCTCAATCTAACCAACAACTTCTACAATCCGTTAATAATTTAACCCAACAGTTGGCTCAAGATAAAGCCCAAAACCAAAGGTGTGTTGCCGGTCACGCAATACCTAATCCTAAAACAACAAACACACCTTTGGGGTAACCGATAATACTAGTAATGAATATGAAAATGTAGGTGAGATAAATGCCATCACCACTCTCCGTTACGGCGAGTGGTTGATAACAAGGTAACTATACCTATAGTTACCCCACCAAGAAACCCTACACCTACTATTTTACTAGATACCGAAATAGAAACCAAGAGCCTACCACCTTGTAGAGGTACCAAGGTTAACACAACCTAAGAAACGAAGAAAAGCCGGGTTAAACATCCGGTGATACCATTGCTAAATATAGACCGAAACCACCGTTTCCACACAAATTAGCCATGTTAACTAGGGATACAAATTACGAGGAGATTAGTGACATTTTCAAGAATCTAACTATAAACCTTCCCTTCCTCGAAGCTATTAAAAAGCTACCACATCATGCTAAGTTTCTTAAGGAATTGTGTACTACTAGGCGTAAGACAAATATACCAAAAGACGCCTTTTAACGAAACAATTCCCAACCTTATCCGAAAATAATGGAATTGTTTAAGTACAAGGACCCTGGTCGTCCTACTGTACAATGCACCTTAGGAGATTCCTATCGGACGACCGGCGTTATTAGACACGGGAGCTAGTGTTAACTTACTCCCATTTTATTTGTATAGACAAATAGGTCTAGACAAGATGCAACCCACTAAAATGACGTTGCAATTAGGCGATCGGTCTATTAAGTATCCTAAGGGTGTAGTCGAAAATGTCTTTGGTAAAAGTTCGGGATTTCTACTATCCGGCTGATTTTGTAGTCCTCGATCTGTAAATCGCTAACGACTCTGTCCCCATCATTTTAGGGCGCCCTTTCCTGCGCAACCGCCAATGCGCTCATTAATTCTTTGTGATGGTTCAATGTCCATGTCTTTTGGCCATCTTGCTGTTGAAGTCAATGTTTTTAAAACAAGGACACAGTTACCCGATTCGTCTACGGATGGAGAGGTTAGCATGATCGAGAGCTTCGCTCGAGGTTATTTCAACAACACGTTCCCTGATAATCATATTCCCAAAATTCTTTCCTTTGGAAAGTCAGACTCCAACATTTTCATTCCTACACTAGTCGATACACATATTATTGATGAAGACGGGATAGATGACTTTCTCAAAGATGTAGAGGACTACCATAGTAATGTGGATATGACCAATCTAGATGAGGAATTCGATGAGTTTCTTCGAGTAGGTGATGATTCACCCTATCAAGAACTAACTTGCACAACATCCACCTCGATTCCCCTCCTTCCACCCTTTCAAAGGAATCTCGAGTTTGCACTCGATCCTTTTGTTTCTCCCGCAGCTTCATAATTTTTTAAATCCTCCGGCAAACGGATACTTGAAAGGACAAACTATTTGACACCTTCATTTTCAGAATTGAGGCGGTCCCTACACACACAATGAATGAGTTCGGTGCTAAAACCACATCCTCATTGTTATGCAGGTACGTCTTTCTACAACTTATCCATATCCACCATATTCTCCACAACCATTCACTTTTCCACACTTATTTAATAGAACACCCACTCATTCAAAATGAAAAAGAAGGTGCATGATAGGTTACACTGATAGGGTTATCCGACTTCGCTTTGGATTCCACTAGGGTCGCGTCGTATGAAATCTTGGTGCTTGATTGTGTTTGGATATGTTTTATGTGATATTTATTTATGGAATGATCCACAACTGTTTCGGTTGTTGATATATGATCAACTGCATATTCATACATATGTTTTAGATGAAGTCTCGAGTATCTGACTATAAACGACTCAATTTCTGTGTTTGGTGCACTTCCTTTCACTTTAATATATTGGTGAGTGCACCATTAAGGTAACCGGGCCCTCCCTATGGAGTGTGTGGCTGTAAGTACCGGATCCTAAGTCCACGGTTCACATAGTTCACGTTTTCCACTCTTGCATGTTTTTCTCGGATTTTTGAGTCATGTTTCTCTATGGTGTGAATTATGTCTTTATTGCTTATTGTTTTTCCTTCTAAAAATAAAATAAAATAAAAAAAAAAAAATAAAAATAAAAAATAAAAATAAACATAGTAATCTAGGAAGTCTCGGGAATCTGACTTTAAAAGACCCACTGCTAAAAACAAATTTTCTAAGCTTCGTTGTAAAAAATTTGTTTGGGGGTGGGGTGTTCGTGTTTCCGTACTAAAATGTTTTATGTCCCATTAGAGTTGCTTAGGCCATTTTATTGTATTACGATTCGGATTGACATAATCTATTAATTTAGAGTTCATTCGTTCTCATAACTTACGTCATGCACGCACTTCGAGGCGTTTTCCACTATCTCGTATGTCATCTGAAGTCAGAAGAGAGTGTTTTATGGATCATTGGATAGGAAATTCTCTCCTGATCATTTCCATATTTCATTCGCAAAAATCGGACCGGTAACGAAGCGGCAATTTTGATTTGAAGTTCGCGAAAAAATCGAAAAAAAAAAAAAAAAATTTCGATTTTGGGCTTGGGCCCAACCCGCGCCCACGGACAGCGCGCTCGCGCCCTTACCTCCACGTACAGTTCATCGTTTCTTCCTCCATTCCGCCATTAACAAAGCTTCAAAACCCTAACAAAATAAAAATTAAAAAGAAAACCAAAATAACTCACGCCAACCATCAAACATCCAATTCAAATCTCCTCTAAAACAAAACCACACCACCTCCACCAATTTAACCCAACAAAAAACCACCGAAAAAATCAAAATTTGGTGCTACGCCGCCACTACATCGCCACCACCATCTTTTTTTATCAGTAAGGTCTTTCCTCATTACTCCTACACCTTCTACAAACCCCAAACCGTATTCAAACTTCAAATGGCTCAACAACGCCGAATTTTACCGAACAAGTTTTCATCTTTGCCGACCACTTCGCGCCGTTTTACGGTGACGAAATGGCTAGTAGAGACTGGAGTAGTTTGTGGTACTCGACCGAAGCCTTCTACCACGAAGACTTGGTCCGACGGTTCTACAACACCAGGGAGTTGGAGGGGAGTAGGATTTTTGTGTTGGTAAGGAAGAAGAGGAAGGAGTTGACTCGATCGTTTGGTGAGATTCTAGGCATTCCGCCTAGAATCCATCTGATGCCACTTTTACAGGAGCCCCAGTTTGTGACGGGTAGAGCCTTTGATGGCGTGATCGTCATCAATGGGAGCTACAATACAAACTCCCATTGTGTTAGCCGGACATCCTCGGGACCAACCAGGTACCTCTGACTTAGTGGATTAGTCGAAATGTCCTAGGGAAGGACAAGGTCGGTGACATCGGTCCGACCTGCCTCCACATCTTATGGGTACTCCAGAGCGAAATACGATTTCTGTATCTTGGAGTTTTTGCTGAGCATGATTAGGGGTCGGAAAGTCTTTGGCACCTCTTCCCCGTGTTAAATTACCAAGATCATCTTGAAGATGAAAGCAACTCCGTCGATAGGATTTACATTACCCTGCACCGTAACCCGCGTATCTCTATAGAGGGAGTGTGTCCAACAACGCTGGATATTGCCCGCGGATAGGGAACAAGATGAGGTAGAGGAGGAGGATGAGGATGATTCGGAGGAGGATGAGGAGGACGTTACTTGCTTTGATACGGATGCCTTCCAGAGGTGTTGGTCCGATCGCGAGCGCGCATGGCTGTGCTTCATAGGGGCATCGTTCACTAAACACTATCTGTCGCAGACCTCCGGACTCGACGGCGACTATTCATCACAACTTTGAGATCCGCACCCCTGCAGAGGATGAGAGATGGGAACAAAAGCGGGGAGATGGAAGCCCGGCGCCCGTTTAGAGTGGATATGCTTGCACGCTTCCCACCTCATACGAGACTCGCCGAGGACTTCGGCTACGAGGCATGAGCGTCGTCGACGAAGGACGACTACTGCTGGACCTTCGGGAGCCCAGGAGCCACCACTAGAGACTGTGCCCTCCGCCACCAGTGGCGAGGTGTTTAGAGAGTCTGAGGATTGATAGTGGTTGTGTTTTATTTATTTTTGTTGTTTTTATTGTAATGTAACTTTTATTTTCTTAATTTGAATTTTGTAGTGAAAGGTACTCCGAATGAAAATTTTAATATAAGGGGTTATTTTCAGTATGTGGGGTTGTTTCATATTGATCCCACCTTCCCAACTTGTTTGGGGGTGGTTTTATCAATTCAAGCTTTATTTTTATATATAACCCTAGTGTTAGAATTTATTGCGGAGTAAGGTGAAATGATGGCCGTTTAGGCATATCTAGGATTGAGAATCATTGTAGGATGAAATCTAGATTAAATAGGTACATTCAATCATAAAATCAACCTACAAGATACTGGGTTTGAATTAGAATCAAGAAAATGAGTTGTTTCCGTTTTCGGGTTTGGAAATTTTAGGATTTCCGGAAACTGCTGTAAATACTTTTTGGCAACTTCCCGATCCGTTTTAGCAACTTAAAACCTATATAAACTTCATACATTCTACACTCACAACTCACACTACATCTAACTTCCATTACGCACCCTTCACACCCGCGATTCCCACGTTTCGTCTCCATTTTCGCAAATCTGCAACTCGGGATGGCCAGCTACCAAGTCAAAAGCGACTTCGGCTCAAACACTGGAATTCCAAAATACAAAGAGCGCGACTTCGAGTCCTAGTTGGCGGCCTTCGTGCCTCTGACTTCCTTGGACCAAAAAATTCCAGTTTTCAGCGAGTTGTGCCCGGTTGTTTTGCGGTATTGTTCCAGGCGTAGTTTTGAGATAACATCTCCTATAATAATACCGAACAGTCTTTCGAAGATTTGTTCCAAAGCACTACTTACGGTGCTTGGTTTTGTGAGGTGATCACCTACGTTGGCTGGAACCTCTTATGGTAAGACCGGCTGAACTTTATTCTCCAAAGACTTGCATCTTATTTTTATAATAACTGCATTTTCTTTGAGAGACCGGATGGAGAACAAGTGTTCTCCATCAACATTGACGATGAACCAATGGAAATTACCGTGTTCTTGCTAGCATTTGTTCTTGGACTTGCTATGCCCGGCTGAGATACAAGACCCATGGTGTTATTGGGTCGATAATATGCACGCCTACACTTATGAGTCTTTGCACGAGGCTTATGGGGCGGGCATTTTCCGTGTTGAGGACCAAGGGGACTATAACGTTGCCACTAGCCCGGGTCCATGAACATAGGAACTGTTATGTTTTGGATTATGCTAAACATTTTAGGGGAATGGCGTTTTTCTTCTGTGAATGACGCCACTTGCAGCGTTTTCCTTGCTTTAGCCATGGGACGCCGGTTCTATGACCTTCCCAGAACTTTGATGTCTAGTTTAGCACGAGCCCATACCATGAGGCATAAGTACCTTCTTATGCCCGTCCCTAATTTCACGTATTATGCTATGTTTCTTTCCTGTTTTTGTACACGTTTCCGCGGATTGGATTAGGGTAGACACGGTCGCGACCCACCAATAGTATTATTCGATCTTTCCGTGCAATGACTTGGCAAAGGTGGCGGATACAACCCCACCGGGTTGCACCCTACACCCCATCGGACCAAGTGGCACTTAATAGGTTAGCAACCATAGATGATAAATGGCGTGAAGCCCGCAAATTATCATAGCATGGCAGATCGCTGAAGGAGCCTCACTTCTTTATAGAAGTAGAGGATGACGAAGATGACGAATAACAAAGTGGAGGAGGAGGTAAGTTTTAGTTTTACGTTAGTGTCCGCTTATGTCCCAAGAAATTTAATTGTTAACCCCATAATGGGTGGAACCCTTATAGAGTTCGTCGGTTTTATTTCCTATATTAGTACGTTCTAACCTTGTTTTGCAGATGTTTCTGAATTTCACCCGCTTCAATGGTATTTTTCCTACCCTCTTTATTTAAATGCTTTGAGGACAAAGCATGCTTCTTGTTTGGGGGCATAGAAACACGTGTAATTAAGACATCTGCTAGGATATAAATATGTATAATATGCATTTGTTTTCTAGTTAAAATTTCAAAAATTCAAAAATATAAATAAATAAGTTATGCTATACACTTAGGAATATTGGTATTGTTTCTTTCTCCATGCTCTTAACAATCTAGAAGTCTCAATAGGTCATTTAGCGTCGGAATAATTGTTAGAAACTTAGGTTAATATATAGGTAATAATCTTTACATCTATCTATAAATATATTACATGAGTATCTATGATTGTTAGCGATGAAGTTTAAAATCTAGGCTAGAGTACTTATTCTACAAATCCTGTGAGAATATAGCCTAAAGCCTTATATGAGCGAAACATTTGAGAAATGACACAAGGGAGAAGTAAAATCCGGATAGAGATATCACACGTCCACTTGCTTGATCACTAAACCATATCCTAAGCGAGAATCTAGGCCTTTTTGGATCGATATAGCTAGAAATTCTGACCTAAGTATATTTTTCGCTAGTCGCCCCACTGAGCCTTTCATTAGCCCTTCCATAAACCACAATTCCTTTACCCTATTACAAAAACAAAACAAAAAAATAAATAAATAAATCAACCTACCCAATTTAGAATAAGTCTGAGAATAGAATGATGAAGAAAGAAGAAGAGAAAAACCTGTGTAAACAAAAATTAGTTAGTTGCTTCAAAAAATAAAGAAAAGAAGTTTCCATCCAAAGAAAAGAAAAATAAAAATAGAAATAAAATAAAAACTCCAAAAATAGAATAAAAGGGAGTCAAAAGCCAAGGAAAAGAAAAAGAAAAATATGGCTAAGGATGGAAACAAAGTGTAGAAGCAAAAGTAAATAACAAGGTTTCTCTAGTTACGTAATATGAAGACTCTATTATCTCAGACTTGTCCTTTTGAATATCCATTTCCTTCCTTCTTAAACCATCTCCTAATCCCCGTAACACCTAATAAAGACCTCTAGCTCAATTAGGAATAGGTTAGTGTGATAGTAAGTGGCGATGTGTTTGATCGACTCCGGCTTCCTTTGTGTCATTGAGATTGTAAGGTAAAGCGTGCCCAATCGCATTAATCGGAGTAGCAAAACTTGAGTGGAAAAATCAGAGTGTTGTTTCTTGACTATTATTGTGAGAACCTACTTAAGGACGCTTATTCCGAAGTTCTCGAAAACAAACCTCGCTAAACATTTTATAGTACTACTCATTGTGTATATGTTTATATTGTAGATGATAGATTATTATGCATATATTAACTTAGGTTTTCTGACTTGGTTATTCTTATTCAATTGCTAGAGAGATGTATAGATAGTTGAGCATGAATAAGGAAACAATAGTTTTATTTTCTTAGTCGTTGTAGTATAGATGAAGTTTGTGAGTACCTTCATCGAAAACTCTCACGAGGTTATAACTTCGTCCACTAGGGAATTCCTAGTGGTTTAAGGCCTTGTTGCATATGGTCAATGCAATCGCACTCAGTAAACGAGTAGTTAGAACTCCATTTTTGGTCACTTATTCTAATTTCTCATCTTTGCTTGAGGACAAGCAAAATGCTGTTTGGGGGTGGTTTGATAAGAGCCCAAAACTGTAGTTTTAACCCTTTAATAATCATACTGTTAGACCAATTATGTGAATAATAAGTAAGAGTTAATACTGATTACGTGTTTTTATGCATTTCAGGCTTCAAAGTCCATTATGTGCAGAAATGTGCCACTTTAGCGAGATAAAGGAGCAAAAGTTAGCAGAACTTCCAAATGCCATATCTTTGGACTCAGACCTCGGAATTGGGCCTAACTTATGTCAAAACGACCGGCTCGGAAAGAGCTTTGTAATGGTCCAAGCCTTGACCCAATCAGAGGAGCAGAAGTGAACGAAAAGTCTGTTGAAGCCGAATCTAGCTGAAGAGGCCATTTTGGACTGAAAGAATTGGGTTTCGAGGCCTGATTCTCTGGCCCAAAACATGGCTCCAAGCCCATGCACGAATTTTGGATCTGAATGTATAAAAACAAAAGCTTAGCTCTTTGTTAATGGTAGCTAGTTAGACCTAAATTAATATATAGAATTCTAGATCTAGTTTTATTAATTAATTAAGTTTTAGTTCCATTTCAATTCCTGTTTTAGATTAAATCTTTGAATCATTGTTCCTGATTGATTAGATAAATAAAATAGTTAGTTTGTCAATTTCGAATTAATGGTAGATTAATTGGGAGATTTTTTAGTAGAGAATTAGGGTACATAGCTTAGAATAGAAAGTAGCCATTAGAATAGCTTCTAGATCTAGATTTGATTGTTTTAATTAAGTTTAGTTTCAATTCAAATTCTTGTCTTAGATTAAAACTATTAGAATCATAGTTCTTCATTAGTATTAATAAATAAATAGCTATTTGTTAATTTCGATTTTGTCATTTCAATTCTAGATCTAATTTCAATTCTGTCCTTATTTCATTTTAGTCATTAAATTAGATTTCATTATTGTTTAAATTAAGTAAATTTCAATCTTGATATTATGTTTAGTTATAATAATATGGGAAATGATGTTTTGATGACTCAAGGCTAAAACCTCCATTAGAGGGTTGATGAAGCCTTGATGAAAACTTAGTTGTTTAGTATAGAATTGGTTGTAGAATCTATTCCACTCTAGAAGGTCGTGTTTTAAGCCATGAGAATGGGTGGGCGACCTCACATGCTAGTTAGTATCCGGTAGGAATGCCATGAACACTAGGGATTAGAACTTCGAAATTCTCGCCGTAGAACGCGTGAGAATTGAGATACAACATTCTACGCTAGGTTGTTAAGTTGGATTCGAGGTGGATTCAATTCCCCTCTAATCCTTTATCTAGATTCAAAACCAATCATATTTCCATAGCATTAAGTAGTTTAAATTCAAATAATCAATTTCATATTGCATCGTAGCATAACATTTCGTAAAGCTCTCATTGACTTAAGACTGATTTCTTAGACTTAGAAAACAATCCATGCTAGGGAACTAGGAGTGGAACGAACTTCTTACTCCACTTAGTGCAATTCGCATCGAGAGTAGAAGCTTTGATAATTGAGATAGTAAGATTAGTTTTAGTTTACTTACGGATTGAATTCATCGTTCATTTCGTTAGGTAGACTATTCATTTTATATTTATCGGTACTTATGCCTCATGCTATGGGATCGAGCTAAACTAGACATCAAGGTTCGGGAAGGTCATGACACATACGTCCTGTGGCTAAAGCAAGGAAGACGCTGCAAGTGGCATCATTCACAGAAGAAAAACGCCATTCCCCTAAAATGTTTAGCATGATCCAAAACATAACAGTTCCTATGTTCATGGACAGGCTACCAAAGGCGACATTATATTCCCCTTGGTCCTCAATACGCGCCATACGACTCATGCAAAAACTCATAAATGTAGACATACATATTATCGACCCAATAGCACCATGGGTCTTGTATTTCAAATGGCATAGCCGGATCCAAGAACAAATGCTAGCAAGAACACGGTAATTTCCATTGGTTTATTATCAATGTTGATGGAGAACACTTGTTCTCCATCCGGGTCTTTCAAAGAAAATGCAGTTATCGTAAAAATAAGATGCTAGAGTCGGAGAATAAAGTGCATCCGGTCTTACCATAAGCGGCTCCGACCAATCGAATGTGATAAACCCAAAACCAAGCACCATAAGTAGTGCTTTGGAACAAATCTTCGAAAGACTGTTCGGTATCAATGTTGGAGATGTCATCTCAAAATTACGCTTTGGAATAGCTGCGAATGATCCGGATACTATCTTGTAAAAGCTGGAAATTTCTGGTCCACGGAAGTCGGTAGCGAGTCGCTCTCGATAGGGCGCCTGATCGCTCTGAAGAAATTGAAATTTCCAGTGTTTGAGCGTGGGTCGCTCATCTTGGCCCTTCGACAAAACTCAGAAAAATATATGAGCGAGTGAAAGCGCCTGTAGAAGCGAAAATGTCTTCGGAGTTCGAAACTTCGGAAAATGAGCCGTAACGAGGGAATCGCGGGAGTGAAAGGTGAGTGATGGAGTTTAGGTGTAGTGTGAGTTGTGAGGATAGATTGTATCAAGTTTATATAGGTTTAAAGTTGCTAAAATAGATCGGGAAGTTGCCAAAACTAATTACGGCAGTTTCCGAAAATCCTAAAATTTCCAAACCCGAAAACGGAAACAACTCATATCCTTGATTCTAATTCAAACCCAGTATCTTTTAGGTTGGTTTTATGATAGAATGTACCTATTTAATCTAGATTTCATCCTACAATGATACTCAATCATAGATATGCCTAAACGGCCATATTTTCACCTTGACTCCGCAATAAATTCTAACACGAGGGTTATAAAAATAATGCTTGAATTGATAAAACCACCCCCAAACAAGTTGGGAAGGTGAGATCAATATGAAACAACCACGCATACTGAAAATAACCCTTTATATTAAAATTTTCATTCGGAGTACATTACACTACAAAATTCAAATTACGGAAATAAAACTTATATAAAAATAAATGACAGTAATGAAACTACAAATAAAACATAAAACATAAAACTATACTATCCCTAGCTACTCCGGAACTGGTGGCGGAGGGAACATGCTCGAGATCGCCCCCCCGAGCTCTGAAGAGCTAGCACCATTAGATCCTTCGGCGACGGCGCGTGCACGGATGGTGTGTCCTCAGAAGGAGAGTCCCCGTGAGGTGGGAATCGAGTCAGCAACTCGTCCCGGAATCTAGCTCAGCGCTCATCTGTTCCCACCTCTCGTCCTCTCTCTGGGTACGGAGCTCGTAGTTGTGATGCATCGTTGCATGTCGAGTCCAGAGGTCTTCACAGATAGTGTTAAGCGAACGCATGCCTCGATGGATCACAGCCATGCGTTCTGCATCTGTCCAACACCGCTCCAAGGCATCCGCATCAAAACAGGTCAAGTCCTCGGAGGCATCCTGATGTCCCCCAGCCTCCTCGGCATTCTCAGCTCCTCCATCCTCTTCTTCTTCTTCTCTATCCTCAGCCAATCTCCAAACCCGTTGGACACACTCCTTATAGATGCGAGGGTTACGGTGGATAGTGATGTATGTCCGATCGATCGAAATGAGCTTCTCTCACTTGAGCATGATCTTTGTTATCAACACGGGGAGAGGGGCAACATCCTCCCTACTCCCCTAATCATGCTCGGTAAAAACTCTAAGATGCGAAGTCATACTTCCGCTCTGGAGTATCCATAAGATATGGAGGCGATTCAGGGCTGATATCGGCCGACCTTCCCCTTCCCCGGATGTTCCGACCAATCCATCGAGTCGTAGCGGTTGGTTGGTCCTAAAGGAAGCCTATCGGACCGCAATGCGATCTTGCATTGTAGTCCCCTCCAATAACTGTCTCGTGCATCAATAGCTCTACCCCATTATCTTTGGGACTCCTGCGGGGTGACATCGGATGGATTCTAGGTGGAATGCCTAGAATCTTAGCCAACAACCCGGTCGTCACTTCCTTCCTCTTATTTACAACTACAAAAAATCTAGTCCCTTCCAACTCCCTCAGTATCATAGAACCGTCGGACTAAGTCCTCGTGGTAATAGGCTTCGGTCGAGTACCACAAGCTATTCCATCTCGGTGATCATCTCGAATCAGAAAACGGCGAAGTGGTCGGGCGGTAAAAGCTTGCTCCGGCAAAATTCGGGCGTTGTTGAGCCATTGGAAGTTTGGAATGTAGTGGGGTTTAAATGTGATGTAGTGGTGTGATTTTAATAGACCGGTTGAAGCAACCCGGTGGTGGTGGTGGAGTGGTGGTCGGCAGCACCAAAATTTTGAATTTTCGGTGGTTTTAGTGATGGAAATCGGTAGTGGTAGTGGTCGGTGGTGTTTGGAATCGATTTGGGTTGGGATTTGATTTGGAAAGGGCGGGTAAATTTTTGTTTTCTTTTTATTTTGATTTTTTTTTTTTTGGTTTTGTTTTAAGCTTGGCGTTAATGGCGGAATGGAGGAAGAAGAAACGCCATTTGTTGGTGGAGGTAAAAGCGTCTTGCGCGGCGCTATCCGTGGGGGAGGTTGGGCCCAAGCCCAAAATCGAAATTTTGTGGATTTTTTTCCGATTTTTCGCGAACTTCAAATCAAAATTGGCGCTTCGTTACCGGTCCGATTTTTGCGAATGAGATATGGAAATGATCAGGAGAGAATTTCCAATCCACTGATCCATAAAACACTCTATTCCGACCGTGGATGACATATAAGATAGTGGATAACGCCTCGAAGTGCGTGCATGACGTACGTTATGCGAACAATTGAACTCTAAATTCATGGATTATGTCAACCCGAATCGTAATACAATAAAACGGCCTAAGAAACTCTAATGGGACATAAATATTTAGTACGGAAACACGAACACCCCACCCCCAAACAAATTTTTACAACGAAGCTTAGAAAATTTGTTTTAGCAGATGGGTCTTTTTAAAGTCGATTCGAGACTTCCTAGGTTACTATGCTTATTCTTTATTCTTTATAAATATATATATATATATATATATATATATATTTATATATATTATAAAATTTTAAAAACAAAAACAAACAATAAAAAGACATAATTCACCCCATAGAAAACATGACTCAAAAAAAATCCGAGAAAAGATGCAAGAGTGGAAAACGCGTGAATTATGTTTAAACGTGGACTTAGGATCCGGTACTTACAGCCACACACTCCATAGGGAGGGCCGGTTACCTTAATGGTGCACTCACCAATATATGGAAATGAAAGGAAATGCACCAAACACAAAAGTTGAGTCGTTTATAGTCGATACTTCGAGACTTTATCTAGGCGTATGTATGAATATCACGGTTTATCATATATCAACAACCGAAATAGTTGTGGATCATTCCATAAATAAATATCCCAGAAAACATATCCAAACACAATCAAGCACCAAGATTTCCTATGACTCAACCTAGTGAAATGAAAGCGAAGTCGGATAACCTTATTACGTAACCTAGTATGCCCCTTCTTTTTCATTTTTGAATGAGTGGGTGTTCTAGTAAATAAGTGTGGAAAAGTGAATGGTTGTGGAGAATATGGTGGATATGGATAAGTTGTAGAAAGACAGCCTGTAAACAATGAGGATGTGGTTAATTTTAGCACAAAACTCATTCATTGTGTGTGTAGGGATTATCTCAATTCTGAAAATGAAGGTGTCAAATGGTTTGTCCTTCTGTAGTATTTGTTTATTAGGTGAATTTAAAAATTATAAAAGCCTGTAAGAAACAAATGGGTCGAGTGCAAAATCGAGATTCCTTTGAAAGGGTGGAAGGAGGGGAATCGAGGTGGATGTTGTGCAAGGTAGTTCTTGATAGGGTGAATCGTCACCTGCTCTAAGAAACTCATCGAATTGCTCATCTAGATTGGTCATATCCTCGTTACTATTATAGTTCTCTACATCTTTGAGAAAGTCATCTATCTCATCCTCATCCGTAATATGTGTATCGACTAGTGTAGGGATGGAAATGTTGAGTCCGAACTTCCAAAGGAAAGAAATTTGGGCATATGATTATCAAGGAACGTGTTGTTGAAATAATCTCGAGCAAAGCTCTTGATCATGCTAACCTCTCCATCCATAGACGAATCGGGTAATGGCGTGTCTTTGTTTTAAAACATTGACTTCAACAAAGAAGATGGCCAAAAGACATGGACATTGAACTATCGCGCAATTAATGAGCCGTTGGCGGTTGCCGCCGAAAAGGGCGCTTCCTAAGATGATCGGACACCAGTCGTTAACGAAGTTACGTGGTCGAGGATGACAAAATCAGCCGGATAGTAAAAATCCTGAATTTTACGAGAACATTTTGACGACACCCTTAGGATACTTAATAGGCTGGTCAGACTAATTGCAACGTCATTCTAGTGGGTTGCATCTCGTCTAGACCTATTTGTCTATACAAATAAAAATGGGAGTAAGTTGACACTAGCCCCCAAGTCAAATAACGCGTCGTCGTATAAGAATCTCCTAAGGTGCATTATGCAAGGGGCGACCGGGTCCTTGTACTTAACAATTCCATTATGTTCAGATAGAGTTGGGAATTATCCTGTTAAAAAGGCGTCTTTTGGTATATTGGTCTTACGCCTAGTAGTACACAATTCCTTAAGAAACTTAGCATGGTGTGGTAGCTTTTTTATAGCTTCGAGGAAGGGAAGGTTTATAGTTAGATTCTTGAAAACATTCCTAATCTCCTCGTAATTTGTATCCCTAGTTAACATGGCTAATTTTTATGGAAACGGTGGTTTCTATCTATATTTAGCAATGGTATTACCTGGATGTTTAACCGTGGCCTCCTGTTTCTTAGGTTGTGTTGTAACTGGTACCTCTACAGTGGTAGGCTCTTCAGTTTCTATTTCGGTATCTAGTAATATAGTAGGTGTAGGGACTACTGGTGTGGTAACTATAGGCATAGTTACTTTGTTATCAACCACTCTACCAGAACGGAGGGTGGTGATGGCCTTTAGCTCCCCTACATTTTCATACTCATTACTAGTATTATCGGTTACCTCAAAGGCTGTATTTGTTGTTTTAGGATTAGGTATTTCATTACCTGGAAACACACCTTTGGGTTGGGCTTTATCTTGAGCCAACTGTTTGGTTAAATTATTAATGGATTGTAGAAGCTGTTGGTTAGATTGAGCCATGGTTTGGAAAAGTTTTTGGCTCACTTGTATGAAGGTGTCAAGACGAACCGGTTGTGTGGGTGTAGTAGTCACGGGTGGTGTGACTGGAACTATTTCACGTGAATTATTTATGGGTGGATTTTGATAGTTATTATTTACCTGAACGATACCTCTATTAGCATTATAATTATTATAACTACTTTGACCTTGTGCTTGACCTTGTCGAGGTTGCACTTGGTTGTTATAATTATTAAAATTCCCCCCACCACATCCCCTTGTCGTAGTGGGGCTTGGTTAAAGCCGCGTGAGGCCTAACATATTGATTATTGTACCCTCGAGGTGTGACGTTTTTTGGTTATTTCTCCAACCGAAGTTGGGATTTTGTCTCCAAGGGGCGTTAGGTTCACTATTAATGGAACAAGCCTGTTCATAGGCAATAGGACAATGTGAGTCGGGATGCTCAGGGCTCCAACAGAAACTACATGGATTTGTATTTACATTCATGACGGGGATTGGCTTTTGTTGTACGAAATGGCCTCTACCTTTTTGTTAGGGATTCAATTAGAGTTTTAAGCTCGGGATCTGATTTAACCTCAAACATCTTGGTAGCCTTAATCTTGAAGAAGAAAACTAGCGGAGCGGGAGTAATCGTCACTACCCCCAGTTGTTATTTAAACTTAGTTTGGTCCTCTAAAAATTTATAAGCCTCCGAGAGGCTCCTTTGCTTAATAAACTACCCCATTCATTATGTCAAGGACTTCTTTATGGTGGTGTAGAAGTCCTTTGAAAAATGCACGAAACTAACGTGTCTTTAAGCTAAGTTATGATGTGGACACTCTATAAGGAGATCGGTGAAACGATTCCAAGCCTCTGAAAATGATTCATGAGGATTTTGTCGAAAAGAAATGAATCTTGGAAAGCATCTCATCCGTCTTTAGGGGTGGGTAAAATGTTCCATAAACAAATTGAACAAGTTTAGCCCACGAGTCCACGTAATTAGGCGTTTGGGCGCTTAACCAAGACGCCTTTATCGGCTAAGGTGAAAGGGAATACCCTTAATTTAATTTGTTCCATACCAACCGTAGGATGGTGGAATGTTGTTAAGACTTGTTCAATCCTACGCATGTGCTGATAGGGTTTTTCATTGTCTAATCCATGTAAAACGGGTAACAAATTAAAAATATTTGGAGGGATTCGGAAATCCCCCGCTGGGTCTGCTAGAACGATGCAAGATTTGGGGCTATCGCTCAAGGCTTTGTAGAAGTCAGAGAGAGGCCTCTCTTCTTCGTCGGGCATTGTGTCAGGTGATGTGTGTGAAATAGTAGCTAGAGGTGTAGTGGGTGGTATACTAGATAGACTTGTTTGTTGACGTTGTTGTGTAATTACGTTCGGTGTTTTTGTTCGCCGGACCTTAATCTCATACAAGGCTAAAACCAAACTTAGCTAAACACATCAACACTCCAAACAATTTCGATATACTAGTATAAACCTCTAACAGAGAGCGAGGTGTGGAAGAAAGGAATACGATTAGGTCCTTGCTTCGCTTATGAATAGCGTCTTGTTTACGCTTTTTCAAGATATATAGCGAGTTAGAACACTGAAAAATGAAAGAAAGAGCAAAGTTCGAGTCAAACCGTCACAATCCGAAAAATTTAACCGCATGCGCGCAAGCCGCATAGAAGCGTGATGCGTGCTCGAGTAATTTTCAAATTACGGTTTTTTAGCGCCGGTCGCTCCATATGGGGGGTCGCTCTTCATGTCCAAATGAGTTAGGGCGGTCGCTCACGAAGGAGGCAGGCACGCCGCTGTAATTTTTACCCGAATTTTTCAACTCAAATGGACAACCACGGTATGAATCAAACAAGGGTGGGTGGGTGAAATGGGACTTTAAGAACGATACTAATACTACGAAAACAATACGAAAGTGAAACTAAGATGGCAAATGGCCATTTGATAAAACATAAAATGTATAGTTTACCTACGAAATGAACGATAAAACTCAAAACGTAAGTAAACTAAAACTAATTTACGTGCCTATATTTATCAAAGATTCTACTCTCAATCCTATGAGATATAGTGGAGTAGAGTGATTCGTTCCACTCCTAGTCCTTCCGTATGCTATGTTCTCAAGTGTAAGTACTCTAAACTTAAAGTCTAATGAGAGATTTACGAATGAGGCAACTAGACTACGATGCAACTACCCACGAAATGCAACTAGTCGACGATGGGAATAACTAAGGGAATGCTACGTTGATTCTATGATAAGGAGTTAGAGGGGGTTGATTCCACCTTAACTTCGACTTAAGTTCCTTTTAACGACGAATCGTCGGTAATCCGAATTGAATTGCTTGCAGAACAATTGGTTCTTCCTAATCCCTAATTACACATGGCATTCCTACCAATTCATAACTAGCATATGAACGATTAAACCCATTCTCATGGTGAACTAATCGTTTCTAGAGTGGAAAGGAAATTACGACGATTCTACGATATTCGGAATCAAGCTTTCATCAAGGCTTCTCAACCCCCTCTAATGGAGGTTTAGCCGAGAATCATTACGCAATCATTTCCGATTACATTTAAACTAAACATGATATAAAGAATTGAAATTTACTTAATTAAACAATAATGAAATCTAATTTAATGACTCAATTGAAATAAAGACAGGAATTGAAATTAGATCTAGGAATGAAAATGACAAAATCGAAATTGATAAAAAAATACTACTTTATTGATCTAATCAAAATGAAGAACAAGATTCAAAGGTTTAATCTAATACAATAATTGAAATGGAACTAAACTTAATTAATCTACATGAAAAACTAGATCTAGAATTCATTAATGGAGGCTAACTAATCTAAATCTAATCTAGGTCTAACTATCTACCATTAACAAAGAGCTAAGCTTTTGTTTTTATACATTCAGATTCAAAAATCGTGCATGGGCTTGGAGCCATGTTTTGGGCCAGAGAATCAGGCCCAAAACCCAATTCTTTTAGTCCAAAAAGGCCTCTTCAACTGCAGTTGGCTTCCACAGACTTTTCATCCACTTCTGCTCCTCTAATTGGGTCAAGGCTTGGACCATTGGAAAGCTCTTTCCGAGCCGGTCGTTTTGACATAAAGTAGGCCCCATTCTCGAGGTCTGAGTCCAAAGATACGGCCTTCGGAAGTTCTGCTGACTTTGAGTGTTGTTTCTATCCGCGTTGACTTTGACTTTTCAGCTTTGACTGGGCTTTAGAAAGGCTTTGTCTTCTTGAATCTTGGCCTTTAATCATAGAACTCCTTAGCAACCAACCATTGCTCCTTTATCTCTCTAAAGTGGCACATTTCTGCACATAATGGACTTTGAAGCCTGAAATGCATAAAAACACGTAATCAGTGTTAACTCTTAATTATTACTCACATAATTGGTCTAAAAGTATGACTGTTAAAGGGTTAAAACTATAGTTTTGGGCTCTTATCAGTTATGTGTCATGACACATTCCTTGTGATAACCTATTTAGGTAAGCTACCCAAAAGTTTCAGAAACGGACCTACCATTGCATTTCATAACATAGTTCATTGTATAGTTGTTTATCTTAAGATGATTTGATTATTATGCATGTATTAATTTAGGAGTTAGATTGATGATCCTTGTTTAAATGCAAGTGAGATGTATAGATATCTGAGATAAATTAGGGGACAATTACTTTTATTTATTAGTCGTTGTATTATAAATGAAGTTTGTGAGTATCTTCTCTGGAAAACTCTCATAAGGCTATAACTCGTCCATTAGGGAATTCCTATTGGTTTAAGGCCTTATTGCATATGGTCAATGCAATCGCACTCTGTGAAACTAGATTAGTTAGGACCACATTTTTTGCCACTTATCTGTTTTTATTTCTCATCTTTGCTTGAGGACAAACAAAATGTTGTTTGGGGGTGGTGTGATAAACACCCAAAAGTATAGTTTAAACCCTTTAATAGTATTATATGTAGGCCAATTATGTTTATAATAAATAAAAGTTAGTATTATTTACGTGGTTTTGTGTATTTCAGGTCTTAAAGCTGTTTATGTGCTTAAAGACGCCATTTTGCATGAAAAATGAGTCAAGATGATTGCTAGAAGAGATCCATATTTAAAACCCAAGAATCAAGAATAAAAAGTCTTTTCAAGGCCAGTCAAAGCTGGAAAGTCAAAGTCAATTCGGGTAGAAAAAGAACAGAAAAGTCAATAGAACTTCAAATAGGCGTATCTTTGGACTCGGGCCTCGGAATTGGGCCTACTTTATATCAAAATGACTAGCTCAGAATAGGATTTCTAATGGATCCAGACTTGGCCCAATAAGAGCTATAAAAGTAGATGAAAATGGCACTAAAATAATTTCCAGCAGCTGTGGCCTCTTTAGACTTAACCTAATGGACTTTAGGCTCACATTAGAGGCCCAAAGTCCTCATTTTTTACCCGTGCACGAAAATATAACCCTAACCCTCTCCTATATAAAGAGGGTTAAGGCTAAACAAAACTTGGCTATTCCCTCATTAGTATAGTTTAGTTTTAATTAGGTCTCTCTCTCTCTCCCTTTCTTTAGTATAATTTAGTGTAGTTTAGAATTAGGTTTTATAATTGTAGCCTCCAAACCTCAATTCAATTCAAGTTCTTTCTTATTAATGTTTTTTTATTATTGTTTTAGTTTAATTAATCTGATAACACAAGGCTAAAACCTCCATTAGAAGGGATTAATGAAGTCATATGAGGATGATTTGTTAGTAGTTTAGTTATTATTTTGCATAAGAACTTCAAGTTCTTCGTTCTGAGTGTCTAGAGATAGAGCTCATAACGGAGAACTAGAGTTTAGAGTCACCATCAAAGAGATTTATGGTGGAGCTAAACTCTCATGCTAGTAAAGTCTTGATCCGAGATGACTTGGTGTTCACTAGGGATCAAACAAGCGATTCGATAACTAACTAATAGTCAATTGAATCGCATGGTGGAATTTCTCCTCTCTAATCCTTTTTATCATCATTATATCTACTATTTTAGCACTTATTTCTATTGTTTTCATAAATCATATTACTCTCTCATTAGTGCAATAGTTAGTTTAGTCTAGACAAGTTTTAAGTATGTGCAAGCAAGAGTGGAGAACACGATTGCTCCTCTATATCAACATGTTTAGAGAGTATTATATTAACTTGATATGCGCATGATTTAGTACCGTAGAAACACCGTTTTTACATGTATTAAATATTAGTTATCAGACATTAACAGTCGTCTTCTGCTTGACCCGAAGATGTGTCCATACTATGTGGGATTGGAAGAAAGCCATCGAGAAGTCATTGACACTTTCTTCAAAATTGCGGACAGTGGGTAAGTTTAGGATACCAAAAAATAATATTTTGAGAAAATATCTTTTTTGACTAATTGTTATTTCTTATGGTTTTTAAAGAGCTATTGCTTGGTCAAATGGAATTTTACAAGTTAAAGGTGTTCTAGTTAAAGATCTTCTCTTTGATAGAGAAATTGATCACCAGGTAAATTTTATTCATGCCACAATTGGACTATGAACAATTATTATTCATAATAGTCTTTAGCTATGAACACTCATTGTTCACATACATACTGTACTATGAACAATCATTATTCATAGTCATGAGCTTTTTATGTGATGCCAATTTTAAAAAAAAATATATCCATTCAACAGGTCATCGACTGGTGGTCGATAGAACTTCAACAAAGGAAGTCTGGAAAAGCAGAGACTTGTCTAGTCTCTGCAAACACTAAGGTGAATTTTTTATTACAAAAAAATTTTGTTTCATCTATTATTATTGTCAAATTCTTATTATTTCACACAATTGTTGACAGTACACAGAGATTGTTGGAAAAAGGAGGATTGGAAACCATATTGAAGAGCATCGACTTCTCTTCAAAATTCATAGCCATTCCAATTCATTCAGACAGTCATTGGACTCTTCTTGTGCTGGATTTGGTGGAAGGACAACAAGCAAAATGGTTTCACTTCAACTACCTAAGCCACACAAAAAAACCGTTGCAAGTTGCAAAAGAACTTGTGAGTTCGACAATAAACACTTAAATTACATAAAAAAAATTTATGTTGAAATATAAAGAAATGACTTCTTGTAATTTTGTAGAAGAAGGTACTAGTTTAGTCGATAAACCATCTTGTCAGAAAGGAGGATTTGCAATTCAGCTTCTCAGTAATCAAGGAAGAATACTTTCTCAAAAATGTCCGCAGCAAAACAATAAGTAATTATTTATTTATTCTCCTATTTGAAATGATTATGAACTCCTGTGTTACATGTGTGAACAATGATTGTTCATACCTATTGTGTATGAATAATAAGTGTTCATGCCTCAGATAGGTATGAACAATTATGAATACAATGATTCGTCATATTTATAATTGATTGTGATTTGACTGTGTATTATCTAAATTGAATGTGTATTCTCTAAATTGCAGTGTTGATTGTGGCCTTCATGTGTGCAAAATGATGCAAATTCTGTATGAACAAGGTCACATGGTTTTCTCTAAAGGAGAAAGTACACAACATGCGCCCGCACATTGCATGCAGATTGTTGTCAGACTTGCCAAGAAGCTGGAGTAAAGAAAATCACGAGTTTCTGGAAAATTACTGAAAAGGATTGTTTAACGTGAATGAATGTGAGGAAGGCAAAAAACAATATATTTTGTGGTGTTTTTTGGTGCACAATGATTTTTAGTTTATGAAAATGAACTATTGGTGTTTTTAATGTGTTCTCTTATTATTATTATTTTTTTATTCTGCTTATTCATAACTCATGTTTATATTTTTAATCATTTGTTCATAACTCATGTTCATATTTGGGGGTATGAACATTTATAGTTCATACCTATGTAGAGGTGATTGTTCATACCCACAAATAAGTATGAACAATCATTGCACATAGCTCACGTTCATAGTGGAGGTATGAACATTTATGGTTCATACCTGCTTAAAGGTATGAAAAATGATTGTCCATACCTCCAATATAAACGCTCATACCTCCACTATGAACGTGAGCTATGAGCAATGATTGTTCATACCTATTGGAGTATGAACAATGCGTGTTCATATCTATTATTTGTGGGTATAAACAATCATTGTTCATTGTTCATACCTCTAAGCAAGTATGAACCATAAATGTTCATACCTCCACTAAGAACGTGAGCTATGTATGAGCAATGATTGTTCATACCTATTGGAGCTATGAACAATCATTGTTCATACCTCAACATGATATATGTTCAGTAATAACACCTATTGGAGTATAAACAATCATTGTTCATACCTATATGGGGTATGAATAATCAATATTCATACCTCAATATAATGTATGATCAGTAAGAACACCTATTGGAGTACGTATGAACAATCATTGTTCATACCTTCACTATTCATATCTCAACATGAGCTATGAACACTCATTGTTCATACCTATTTGGGATATGAACAATCACTATTCACACCTCAATGTAATGTATGATCAGTAAGAAGACCTATTGGAGTATGAACAATCACTGTTCATACTTCAACATGAGCTATGAACAATTATTGTTCATACCTATTTAGGATATGAACAATCAATGTTCATATCTCGACATAATGTATGATCAGTAAGAACACTTATTGAAGTATGAACAATCATTGTTTATACCTCAACATGAGATATGAACAATCATTGTTCATACCTATTTGGAGTATGAACAATCAATGTTCATACCTCAATATAATATATGATCAGTAAGACCACATACTGGAGTATGAACAATCAATGTTCATACCTCATTGTTCATACCTCAACATATTGTATGAGGTACGTTCACCGATTTAGGTATGAACAATCAATGTTCATGCATCAACATAAGGTACGAACACTCATTGTTCATAGCAAAACAACTAAAAGGGAAAAATGGGAAAATATTTATTTCAAATCCGAGCTATTTGTCTTTACGAGTTATTTTCACTCGAAAATTGGTTTTCCGGGTTATTTACACCCGAAAACTGTCTTTGAGAGTGATTAACAAAAAACACTGGCTCTATGAATGATTTTCACTCGCAAATAGGCTTGGGACCAATTTCTTGAAGAAACAATTAGTATGTAGGTTGATCAAATAATGTGGGTCACTAACAAAGTAACTTGTTCAATTCATCATGCGCAACAATGACTCAATGAGTTTTTGCGCGCGTTATTCTACAGTTCTTTGGTACTTATGCTCCATGCCCGCATGTTCCTGAAACAAGAATGATTTTTCCATCTTTTAATTTTAAGCCCATTTTGCATTGCTGAAATTGTTAATCTGCTTCTCCTCATATAATTGTAACTGACACCCTTTGATCATATCATTCCCTTCGAAACAGGAGAGGTGTACGTGTATAACAGACATCTAGAAAGTTATTGAGAGAACCCTAATGCTCATTTTTCTTAGATAGTTTATGTGTCTAAATTATGTACGAAGAAACTCATGGTTTTGGCTATGAATTTATAAGAAATTAAAAACATACCATAATTAAAGAAGAGCCAAATCTTCAAATTGTTGTTGTTGTTGTTACTGTTTTAGGGTACTATTATTATTTTTTTTTTTTTTTTTTTTTTTTTTTTTGATAGGGGGTACTAAAATTACTAATTAACAATTATACCAATTAGGATTTAAGGTTACTTGCAAAATTTGGGAATTTTGTTTTTTATCAAATTACAATTTATTTGTAAAATTGAACATAAATTAGCCCTAGCTAATTATACTATATAAATTGGTGGGTTTTCATCAAATTAGGGTTCTATTGTGCATTTACATGTAACAAATTGGGGCTTTCATCAAATTAGGGTTATATTGTGCATATCTATATCTTAATATTAAAGCTCCCACAAGGGGTATTTTTCGAACTCTATTAAAATTCCACGTCATCTCCTATTAAAACGGGAATTTCTCTCCTATTTGAAAAACGAGAATCCTTTCTTACAACAGGAATTCTTTTCCTATTATAACAGGAATTCCTCTCATATTAAAACAAATTCTAGCACTTCTAATTAAAGCAGGAATCATTCTCCTATTAAAATAGGAAGTCCTCCCCTATTGAAAAGGGAAAATCTAGCATATCTACTTAAAACGATAATTATTCTCCTATTTGTAACGCCCAAAGACCCATCACACATCTCGAGGACGTGGAGATGAATCTCGAGGCAGTCACTATCCCAATTCTATTGAAATTTCGGCGGAGTTTCCTTTGTTTTATCGACGTTTCGTATATGAAAAACCTGTCATAAAACCTGGACATTTCATAATCCATCCTTCCAACAACCATATATATATACAAACTAACTTCATACGTAACAGTGATGTACAACTATATCCACAAAAGGTTTAAGTGTAACTATTACTCCAATACATCGTTTAGTACATCAAAATGAACTAGCTCTCTATATATACAACAAAAGAATGAACTAGACTCTATACAACCCAAAATGAACTTGACTCTACCCCTCGTCAAGCATAGGGGAAACCATCCAAATCCCCATAACCATCCTCACTAGTGGTAGGGAAAGCCTCCTCCGCATCTGGCTCGGCTGAAATGTTAATGTAGGATAAGCAAACAACTATGCCCAGTAGAAACGCACATAACTAATAAATAGACTACTTATAGCAAAACATTTAAAACATGCAGGTTTCCATAATAATATCCAAATATCGTGACTATACAATACATCACTAACTAGTAGAAATCATTTCAACATGCCTCGTTACTATTCAAAATATAGTTTTTACAAACATCATACAACTATTGTGGCTACTGCATCCTATTAGAATGGTGAGGGTACGACTGGTACTCAGCCCCAGTCACAGGCATATCTCAGTTCAGTACTTCCCAGTGTGAACCATGCACCGTTGCTTTCCTGATTTTACCAAATAGGGGAGCTGAAATGCCGTTGTTGTGTTGTTCAGACACACAAAATCCCCAAAGCTTTTAGGGCTCAGGTGGGCCCTGTGACCACAACCCCCATACGGGCTGTCACCTAACTTACGGTGGTCAACCGCTCGACGACTGCAGACTGCTCAGGATCTTGACACACGTCCAGGAGTGGGACTAAACTCTCACTCCTCGCGTCTAAACCTCATCAAGGTACCATGAAACCTCACACAAGCTAAGCACCATACAGCGTGACACGTACAAACATGGTTATCTAGAAAAGTAGAAAAGGAATTCCCAAACTACATCCTGTGATGCATCCCTTTAAAGATGGCCCACCAGCTCGAAAGGTGTACACCACAGTTGGAATCCTAGAGCGAACAGCCATCTCCGAAAATGCGACAACAGTTCCTTCTTTATAGGAATTCACAATTCCTTTTCTAAATCCCCTCATGATAAGCATAGTAATATATATATACTCGTATTACTGGTTATTTCCAAATACTATAGATACATATTTAGTTTTTCTTTTAAAACTTTTGGTTTTGTATGTGTGAGTTCCTGGATTCCCAACCATCGATTCAATACAACCTATGACTCCCAAACGGGCCAGTCATAGTAAATGACAACCGATGATTCCCAAACAACGAATCATCAAAAATAACAATAACCATATCCATAGAGCAATCCAGAACCTCACACATAGTTACAAACAATCGGGTAATCCATACCCACATAGAAAAATCCATCTCTCTTTCTCCTTCCTGAGACAAGAGACGATCAACCCTTCCCAAAACTAGTTTTTTTTCTCTTTTAACGAAAGAAAAGAATCCAGCTACCCAGGTTTCACAAAAATCATTTCACACGAAAGCTATCCATATATCTAGTTTATATCGGAAAATACAATGCAAAACATAAATATCACATATACATGCATGGTTGATATGCAAGCTATCTCTTATCAATTTGAACAATTCAAATCATGCATGAAAATAAGCAGGCTATATATTGGTATGTAGGTTCCTACCTTAGCAAGCTCCGTTTCTCCTCGAATCCCACTTAACCAAATCCACTCGTAATTACTCTTATAACATCATATACATATACGTCGGTTATTAGAATTGATCAACTAATGAGAAATTCTTATCTAACGTAAGTCGTGAAGAATATAATCTCGACGCTACGAATTTGGTTTCAGGTATCTTTTCCTATAACTACTATCAACAGCGCTACAAGCCATTTCTAGCACTGTAACTCTGACAGGGCTCTCTAGTCATTTACAGCCACTTTAGGACCTTATGCCAACACCAATCATATCTATCAATTCTACTAATGATTACGATTTTTTTCCCAACTTTAACTACAAACAAATTCCACTCTTCAATTCACCTTAAATCTATTAAAATCAAGTGTGGGCTCCTTATCATTCAATCACTAATCAACCTGATTTTAAACAAAGTATATAACCAACATGAACTTCTCCAAATAGAGTGAATATATAGAATTTCTTACCAAGCCAATAAAAATCTCTCCTTAGCTGTCTTCTCCACCAATTTCGCTAAGCCATATCTCCCTAAATTGCTACTGCCGAAATTAGAAACCACCCCATTCCATTATTTCATTAATACATCACAAGCTATCGAAATTGGGTTTAAACTATCAAATTGAGAATAAAATAACTCACCTTTCCCGCTGATACGCTGGAATTCCAAGGAAATTTTGAATCCTCACACTTGAGTTTAGTGTTTCTAAGGATTTGGATGTGAAAACTTTAGGTTTGGATCGATAGAAATTGGCGAATTGGGTTTTCTCTCTCCTAGGGTTCTAAGTAGCGAAATGGGGGAAGAAATTGGGTGCGATTTTTGGTTGGTGCAATTTTGTTTTGGCAAAATTCTAAAGTCTAGGTAAAAAGACCATCCTACCCTTACCTTGTTATTTACTATCCAACAAGGTTTTGATCACCCGCTCTCGCGTGCAACTCCCAAGTTTGCGCACGCTATACAGTAATTACGACGCTGTCGTCGAATGACTTGTCCAGTTCTACAGTTTCCGGGTTTACAGGCGACAGACTCTTATGGACTATTCAATTATTTAGTTATGCACACACGAATTTGCTATGTATCGAATTATTTTATCACTTGTTATTTATCTTCTTTTTCAATTTTTCGTATATTCTAAGTAACCAGTTATATGAACCTTAGAACTTTTCAAGTGGTTTTCCGAAACTAACTTGGTTCCCCGGTCGGTGTTAAATTAATTTACGTTACATCATGCTAAACGTCTATCCGACTGGCCACGTATGTAATCGTCCCTAAGGTTCACGTGTCTTTTACTAATTTACCCTTAATAAGAATTCAGGACTTTACAATATTAAAACATGATCTCTCTCCTGAATTAAAAAAATGGGTTTTTAAAACTTAATTAAAACTTAATTTAAAACAATTTGTTAGAAAATTAAAACGGGTTAGCGACTAAAACGGTAGTTTCAATTTTCTAAAAAAAATCTAAATGTTTTCAAAAGAGTCGGGCGTATGCACGGGCCTACAAGCTAGTTGAATATAAATTGGCCCTAATTACATGTAACAAATTGAGGGTTTTTGTCCAATCAGGGTTCTATTTTGCAAAGTAAACACTATGAAGTCTATTGGAATGTGAAATTTAAGTATATTTAAAAAAGTTATATATATATATATATTATATATTTGTTTTTGGCTCCTCTTTCAACAAAATTTTTAAGCTTTTCGCCCCTCCCCGCCCCTTAATGGACTAAGGGAGCAACATTCAACGCTCCAATGACTAGTTATCAATAACCGTTGGTTGCCAACCTAAAAATTTGGACACATATAAATTTATTTTGTTTTCAAAAAATGGTCACGTGTGTCTCGTGTGAGGGGTATTTAGGTCATTAGGAAAATATGATGAGCAAAACATACGATGCAGTTAAAGTTGACTGAGTTAACTGACATAACTAGCCTGGAGCCAAAAGCAAATAAACAAACTTACAGGAACCAAACGTTGAATACCCTATTAAAAGTGGGGCCAAAAGCGAATAAACCCAAAATTAAATACACACCAAAAAAACACGGTCAACCCAAGTTGACTTTTTTTGTGTGTATACTTAGGGGGGAGACCCTAATTTCTCCATCTAGTAAGGTGGGAATCCTAATTGGCTCATCTACGCTAGGGCGGTAGGGTAATATTAGTTAACCTAGGGGTGTAATACGAGGCGGTAGTTATGGGTCGGGGCGGGGCGGATCTAGGGGATACAAATCCAGTGGTCCCCAACGGGGCAGGTTGAAGTGTCATATGCCTTAGTACCATCACCCGGCTTGTTAGGTTAGCTTACGGGGTGGGTTTTGGGCAGGTCATCCGGGTCAGGTGGAAATTATCATTTTAATCCAATTTCACCCAAAAAAAATATTATAATTCTGTAAGTAATATATTTCCAATTCACAACATAGAGAAACAAAATGGAATCAATCAATCAATAAAAAAATAATAATAAAAAAAAAAACAAACAAACAAACAAACAAACAAACAAACATACTTGAACTTGAACTTGAACCCAAAACCATATCTGTAAATTTGAAACTTCTTTCTCGTGATTTACCATTTTGGAAATTGATTATTTTCCATAGCATGATAAAATGAAGATAGGAGCGAGGATCTATGGTACAAAACAATAAAATATAGACTAAAAGAATTCAAAATTAATACAAGGATGAATGATTCATCTTCTCCAAAATTCGAAAGTTGAATTTGAACTTTTGATATTTGCCCAATGTTTAAACTTGAATATTTGAAATTGATGTTGAACTCATAAGTTTGTATTCATATCTCCCAAATTCCGACAAAAGTTAAAAGAAAATATAAACAAAATACAAAAATATTAGAGTTAGAGTCTTGAAATTGTGCGGGTCAACGACTTTTGACATGGTGCGGGTCGAGCGGCTTGACGGGTCAGGTTTGAGCATAGAACCTACACCCATAGTCCGACCGTGTAAAAATGGTGGCAGGGCAAGGCAGGGCGGGTCTGTTTTTAGGTCGGTGCGGGTTTGGGTGGCGGGTGAAGACCGGTTACCCTACCGGATGATGGGTCAACGGATTTTTTTTACATTCCTAAGTTAACCCAATTAAATAACCATAATAACCCTATTACTGCCAATCAAACCATAAAATTATTGGGCGCACGGGTGAATCACATTAGCTACTCAAAGGAGGGACTAGAAAATAATTTCCGACCAGAGAGCTTGAAAGAATGGTATCAAAACATGGGTCTTTATTCTCAAACCTTGATTTAGTAAGTGTAAAGCATACATATATCTTTTCTGGCTGATACATCAGCAGTAGCGAAAGACAAATCGATATCAATTTCAAATCTAGATGAGAGTCCTACCTTAGCTTTCTCAACTGCTTGACGAAGCATTTGGACAGCTAACTTGGCGATTATATTGTAGCATCAATCCCATGAATGCATTTGATCTCACTCACCAAATACTCCACTATGACATTGTCAAAGTCCTCCCCACCCAAGAAAGGATCGTGTTTTCCTACAATGTTGACCGACCGATCGATAGCCAAAAGAGTCGATTTCTTGAAAGGTCAATCTTCAGGAACACATTTTATAGTCTGTTTGATATGCAAATAAATGGGATTTCCAGTCCCAATTGATGTATGGATGAGTTGCCTGCCAAGTTTTGTGAGTGTAAATCCGGATATCAATCTTAGAACTATATCGAACCACTACTTGTATCTAAAATTGACTTCTTCCAAGGTCCACTCAACAGAAGATCATTTAGAGGACTAACGTAGTAGGGAATAACATACAAAGAACTATTCAAAGGAAACTGAGCAAGTGGGCATATAAGTGATATGCCACAGATTGCTCTTAAAAAACAAATGGCTAACGACATTTCAATTATGTAATGCGGATACTCCTACATACTAATGCATCATAATAGTTATAAATAAGAATCGAGATCCTATTTTAATCATTAATCAAACTAAACATAAGTTAATACACAATTGTTTGTGTTGTGACGACAATCAATGATTTAATGACATTTATTTACATTCGGAGTTCTATACATAGAAATAATGAAAATCAGTAAACTCGTAATGACTCTTTTGTTACCTAGATGTATATACAATTTTACAATTTATAAAAGATATATTTGAGAGCAGAATCCCAAGTCTCAACACACATTTTACAATGAAACATTCAATACAAAAGCAATGTAATCTCCTATATTGTGACTATGTTTTTGTAACTGTCCCATACCTGTAGCACAATTACTATGAATTAGTTGGATTACAAAGTAAGGTAACCATGATTATTTACTGACACATCTACAAAAGTGTGCATGTTAGTGTGATTATCAACTCTATATCCAATCACAACATTACAAATCTAAATTAAATATCCAAATGCAACTCCCTTTGAGAACTCAAACAAATCCAAGTATCTATAATGAAATCAAACACACTTAATGAACTTGCTATCCTCACCAAACTCATCCACAATTTCACTCTCACCTCCACCACAATATAATGGATTATTCCCAAAACTTGTATGATCAAAATCCCTAACCAGATATTGTTCTCTATAACTCCATGGCGGCTGGTTTTGCAAAAACCGACAGCCCAACACGCGCAACTCTTCATTAGAATTCTCCACTTGGGACTGTATCATTATGACTACTTATTCCCATCTCTTCAAAGTAAGGCATGTTCAACCAAATTAGTTTGTTTTCATATTTAAATTTGCTTGGATTTAAATATGAAAACCAAAACCGATTCCGCCTCCACATGCTTTTTCATTCTTCTTCCTGTTCTTATTATTTTTATTAGTGAAGCCATCTCTTTCACATAATCACATTAATCTTGACAACCAAGAAAACACAATCCGCGATGGCTAATGTTGCTCCCAACTTTAAGGTCAATTAGACCAGATACGACACAATATGATATCCCATTTGGTTATAAATTAAAGTAGATATATGATAACTGCCTTTTCATTAGAATCATTTCGGCACTTGCCATTGGGCAACGAAATATTTGACAGACCAAAATCAGTTCGATCAAAGATAACCATGCGGTTGTTGTTTAGTAGCTGCATGTACAGTGCTGCTATCCCAATGTTGTTCTGTAAAAGCGTCCATTGGCCCCCTCCGGCTGCATAGGCCAGTTTCTGATGATGCAATGCTGTAATAAAAAGAAGATGCCATAGTAAGCAAGAAAGAATGAGAGTTGTCCTCATTTTTGTTTGTGAGAATATCGAAGAGGCTCTCTCTAGGTTGTCTTCTTATATCCTTCCTCAAGTTGGAACACGTGCATTAAATGTGCTAGAAGGCAAAGTACTTGTTGAAGAATAATTTCTTTTTGGTCTTTTAGTTGATGAAGTTTGAGGTTCCAACCAGTTATCCATAAAGCCTGATTGAGCAGACATGCAATCTATATGGTTGTCAAAGAAGAAAATGAAAGATTTTTGTAACTACCATCAAACAGAGGAAGAAGCTAACATAATAATATCTCTCTTTATTCTTATCAAAACAATATAGTAATACAATTCTTTTATTGTTTATCACAATGTAGTAAGATTATTCCCTTAATTAAGGTAGTCACAGAGATTAATTGAGAGAAAGAGGAAGTATCACTGATCATTAGTGAGTACTTGTAATTAATTTAATCTAATACAAACACTTGTGGGTTGGGATACATCAAGATGTAGCAATACAATAAGGTTCCCACATGTTCAATGACCTCCTAGGCTCCTTGCACCCCTTGACTGATGGTACCAAGTAATCAGCATTATTCCCCCTCAAGGACTAATTCTTGATTTGCTTGAGGATTTATATTCTGATGGACAATGAACTTGTTGTGTTTGTTGATGGGTGGCGATTGTTGAGTTAGTTGATGAGGAGTGCACACTACTGTCGGTGGCACCACTGCCTTGGTCCGCCAGCAATAATCGTAAGTGTTGAAAGACGAAGCCACCGAAGATGGAGTGAGTCTACTCACCAGTGGAGGAGGTGGGAGTGATTAGGCAAATGGTGTTTCCTCAGTTCTAATATTCATTTCTAACTTGGGCGACCAAGTTGGATCTCTAATAGTTAAGCAGGTTAATGTGGGACAAATTATCAGCTTACCTACCTTCTTGTTGCAATAGTCACTCTCTACCGAAAACTACCATTCCCATGTCGGTATCGTGTTATAAACTGTATGAAGAATGTAGAGCCAGGTTGGATTTTCTGCTCATCATCCAACTCAAAGATTAAGGCAATGCATGTCTTGTTTATGAGTGTGCCCAACTTCCACAACAGGTACCACCTTGACCAATCTCATTCTCACTAACTGAACTGTTCTGTTTCCCAAAAGATACACACAGACCAAGAATCCCACATATCTTTACATCCTTCGATGTCACATCAAAGTACTAAATTATTTACAGATGTGGTAGTGGGCTAGGGTTTCCGCATACTCACTTCTCCCCACCCACGCTGAAGTG
This sequence comes from Coptis chinensis, assembly GCF_015680905.1. Lineage (NCBI taxonomy): Eukaryota > Viridiplantae > Streptophyta > Magnoliopsida > Ranunculales > Ranunculaceae > Coptis > Coptis chinensis. The sequence continues at coordinate 40,343,977 of NC_141459.1, forward strand.
GCAGTGTACAGATGTGGTAGTGGGCTAGGGTTTCCGCATCCAAGATACTACAAATCTCAAGTATATGGCCATTTGTTATCCAGAGCAACCACTGCCTGTATATAACAGGCTCAGTTATAACTCTCCCATCAGAAAGCATCCTCTCAGGCCGACCATCCTCTACCCTCAATGTGATAGAAGATATACATGCTTCGCTCGTCAAATTCAATTGCCTCTCCCATCAACAAAGTGATCCCACCGTCCTCTATGGGATAGGTGCCACTGAAACACCCTCTCTAACTACCAATAGGTCTAGCATCAACATGAGGCAAGTCGGGTAAGGGAAAGACATTCCAAGTCTTCAGATGCGCAATGTTATATGTGTGTTAATGGGTAAAAACGAAGTCTCGAGTCTTTCCACGATATCGCTTTGTTGTTGGCCCGAAAAGAAAATAAGTAGCTAGCTCTTTGGGTGAAACCCCAAAAGTAGTGTTTTCAGTGGTCCTACGTAAGGTGTTGACAAACAAAATTGATAAAAGTGCTCAAGACTATTAGTTACTATATCAATCGTTGTCGCCTATGTCCATGATTTGAATTTTCATTGGAGTTTCAGGGTGTTATCAGTTAATATTGCCTAGTTCCAAATTGATGAGCAATGAAGGCAAAGATGGTGTATGTTTCAAGAATGACATAGTTAAGCCAATTAGGACTTATTTTGATAAAATACATTAGTTTACATTGGAACATCTTAGTTGTAATAGAATTTATTTACAAAAGAGTAGTGATGATATTGTGTGGATGCTTTTTCCTTCGTCTTTTATAGTACTTCCCTGAGCAATTGGATTGGACTTGGTTCTAGTACATGGGGTGACCTCAGTAATTGACTGACGGCAAACCCCTCGTCGAATTTGAGGAGGAACATGTCGCCAGCTATAAGCAATTACCACTGATTCCTTTCAACTATCTGCAGGCTTTATTGGATTTCATATTCTTAAAAATTGATGAGATTTGTAATGAAGCCTGTGGTCTGAAAGCGTCAGAATGTCCCATATACTTTGAAAAAGATATTCGGAAAGCCCGTAGGCAATCCATTCAACACACCTAATTTTAAAGGCCAGCCCATCCCTCAAGTTTAGAGGGCTTCATGTTGGTTGTTGCTCCCCCAGCCTTGCCCATTTGACAGCGAGTAGTGATGGCGATGTCGATGTCCATCTAGAATTCTAGAGTCTAGACCGAAACCCGACCAAAAAAATTGCACCAAACCTAAACCCGTAAAACTCCCAACCCGAAGTCCCGAACCCAGACCCAAAAGCATAGTTTGGTTTGGATATACTGAAATACTATATCAGAAAAAGAGAGAGTCTTCCAAAGAGAGAGTGCGAGATATAAAATAGTGTTCCATGCAGTGGTATCTTGACATTAGTAACTGAGTCTGATCACTGTACTCATGTCTCTTGTCATCACCTAAAGTCACTGAATTATTTACTTCACTTTCTCTCTCTTACTAACATCTGTAGGTAATGACCAAACCAATTTAGTAAAAAAAAGTGAAAGTAGATCCAATTATCAGATTCTCATAGCCACCATTTCAATGTTTTGTCATTTCTTTATCACAGTATCCACCGATCTAAAGTAGAAAATTTTGAAACCCCATCCAGTGATACAAAGGAACATGGCTAGCTTCTATTTCAAAATTTGGTCCTCTCCTTTTCAAATGTTCAAATTCAGAATTTGATTTATTATCAATCATCTTTTAACACTACGTACATGCATTTTCTTAAGCAAAGCGGGGACCCAACCGTCCCTCGTTAGACCCGGAGGATAAAGCACTCCACGCCAACTCAAATATGGTATTCATTCTATATATCCTTACAAAGTCACAATGAGATTTCAAAAGCAATTAGGTACTCAACAATGTGCACCTTCTGATTCTCATATTTAGTTCCGACATCCAAGCTCAAATGGAATTGTTTTATGTCATACCGAAGTAAACCGCATGCGAATCTAGTCGAAAAACAAAGATATTCGAAATCGAGAAATACAATAATGAACATACATTTTAAGTATCGATCACGGTCCATCCGGCAGGCCATGGTTTTCTAGTGAAAAAAAAGGTTAGCATGTACTAACGAACTCTTTTCGAAAGGTAAGTGTAGTGGTATAAGGAATTAAGGATAACCATAAAAATGAACTGTGCAAGAAAACCACTCATACCCAATGTTGACTGCAGTCTCTTTCTTATCTCTTGTGAGTAACCAAAAATTTCAATCCTGCTTTTAGGCAAGTTTGTCTATGCAGTTAGGAACCTGAATTTTAAGTTGACACCAATCTTCGTAATAATCAATACAATTCAAATATGTACTATAACTTTAATGTATCTCATGGACAAAACAATAGCATACAAGTTGTATTTGTTATGCTACAACATTAATAAAATGTGATAAGTAACATGAATGAAATATAACACAATGCAAACCACGCATGAAATGTAGGACTCACCCCTCTCTGCGGTTTGTCTTCTCTTTAAATGCGGACACCTACCGAGAATCGATCTTTTCAATCATTTTAGATGCATTCTCTAGTAGCTCCTCTCTTTCAGGACCTATTGTGGTCTTAGCTTTTGTAAACCTTGCATTCCATTTTGCATATTCTTCCGATCCAATTTTTCGATACGCAAAGGCAAAGAGTACGGAAGCCATCTTCTGCGTAGTCTGAAAGGTGAGAAGTTGTTGCTGATTGGTGTAACTTGCCATTATCTGCCAGGAGATCAAAGATAATGCTGGAGAACCCCAAAAAAAGAGAAAATGAGATTTAGATTAAATAATGTCTTTTCAAGTAGAGGTTCATTATTTATACAATATTTTTCTCTCCCGAAAGTAGTTCAGTGTCAATTGGTAGAATGCATGTGAGCAAACCCACAAGACTTGGAGAGTAGAAAGATCGACCATTATCATCTTTAATTATAACTGACATGTGTCTTCAAGCAGGATTTCTCAACAAAGTAATTGGTCAGACAATCTCCACTGAATACTAAAATTTTCGAAAATGAATCATATGGTTATGCAATTATTATTTTATTATAAATTCGCAAGTCCAAATAGGAAACCTTGGTTGTACCTCTGCAAGATCATCTGTGAGACATTGGAGATGTCCAGTTAGAGAAGAGACTTGTCTGTGTAGCATTGGAATAACTTGTTTAGAAACACAAAACAGATTGCTCTATACTTTCAATTCTCTAACCAGCCCAAATCGACAAAGATTTTCAGCTCATATGCATGAAAGAGGAAAAGAGCTGGTGCTCCAAAATTTAGAAAACTCTGTCACAAAGCCAACCATGACTAAGATCCTAATAATCCTAGTTGAGATGGATTTTACAATTATAATTAGGGTACCTCATATATACTGGTTATGTGTGTCAGTATTAGACCAACAAACTCATAAAACAATAGCTTTTAGTGGCACTAAACAAAATATCTGCAGCACATAGGCAGTGTCAATATCAACTGATAATATCTTACATCCAATGATCTCTAATATGAACCGAACATGAATCAGTAATCCATAATACACACCATGAGGAAGTGAAGATATTTACCTAGCAATAAATGTTAGTGATACATTATTCTCATTATTTGGAAGTGAAGATATTTATCCAATTATAACTGTTGAAATTAGAAAGCTCTGCCACTTTGAGATAGATAGGCAAAACATGTGGCTTAGTGACCTGAGACAATCAAAGAATTGTAGCTATTCGATCAGTTTCTAGTACAACCCAAACAAAGTGTCCTAGAGAATTACTTGTCTAAATTTTACATATATATCTAGTATAAGGGTCTAGTTTGATAAATTCGATAGCCCAAGCATTGGATAATGATTTCTCTCTACACTTCCACATAAAATGGATGTAATAAAGTTAGTAAAGTCGCCAAGAAATTTTCAATTGGGGAAAACTATGCATCATAAACTCTAGCGAATGCTGATTTAAGTGTGATGTCAATAGAAAATCCAAAGTCTAAACACGCTTAACGACTTGAAATGCTACCTCCAGGTCTGAATTGGATGAACCCAAAGTTTTCCAGTCTTTTTGATGTGTCCTCTGAGAAAGCTTTCGCCCAAAAAGACATGGTTTCCCTAAGCTCAGTTTCCAGTACGCTTCTCTTGGCCTGCTTTCGCCAAGGACTGAGTATTTTGCTGTTTTGAAAACTGATAAAACCAAAACCGTAGTCAGCCAAAGAATTAATCAAATTAGTCATAAGCTTGAAACACATTGCACAAATTTACTTACATTCACAAACAAATGTGTTAGGCATAAAAGAACAAAAGGAAGAAAAACCAAAAATAATTGAAAACTTCACCTGTATGCTCGAGCACAATTTAAATCCGAATAGGTGAGTGTGTTCCACATCTGCAGTTTGCCGCAAAAGAGAGCCGAGCCATGGGAGATTAGTTTATTAGTTAGTAACATTAGCATATAACACTACGCCCACCTCGATCAATTCTTTGCAAAATGAGCATACCTCATGTTGCAAATGGCATGACGATGAATGGTTGGATCAGACCACGCAAGTGGACCAAGGAAACCTTAACACAGTTCACCTGGGTCGGCCGGATATATTCTTCAACGCACGTTCCACATTCTCATAATGGATATGTCAAAGATCTTCTGCTTTAGTCCCATGCTTCCAATGAATTTAACCATTGGGATCCAATCCATCTATGCCCCCTAGTTCAGAGACACTACATATTGCTGGGATGCCTCCTCCTAAAGTAAGATTCTTCACATCTAAAGAAGTAGAAGTCGACCTTGTAACCTTCACAGTACCACTCAAATTAAACAGGTAAGAAAATGACAAATGTAGGTTAAAAAAAGGAGAGCAAGTTAAGGGGGGAAAATAACTTACTTGCATCAAAAAGTAAAAGAAAATGGTAAAACTTATGGCATAGAGACCACCAAGATCAGCGAGGAAGCTCACTGCATTAACAAACAATAAATCGATATCAGATTACTCGTGAAGACTATGAAGCTTGAGAATGAATAAATAGTATCCCCCTAGACTGCATCCTCCAAATTTAAATAGTATATATTCTAGATAGAGAGAGATTCAAATGTCTGCAGATTTATATATTCCTCATTTCATCTTGAGTCATGAATTCAAGTTTGTACCTAATGTCCGCAGCCAAAAATCTATCCTTGCAGTAAGTTAGGTTTCCTTAGTTACTACTTAGCTCTCACTTTTCAGGTTTACTTTTGTTTAAGAATGGAGATAAGATTTAAGAAGAATGGAAATAAGATTTAAGAAAGAGGTTTTTATCTACTTATCTATTTTGGGTTTTTATATATTTTGGGCTACGAACAATTGAAATCGCCAAAAAATGGAATAGAATTCATTTTTTTTAGGTAAAATTTGATGTGTCAGTCTGAGAGAAAAAAGGGGGGCTGACGTGGGTCACTGGGAGTATTCTCAACTACTCAGTATTAATGGTCTTTGATGGTGTTACTAGTCAGAGTAATCCACCTTCAAATCCAAATTTCTAAGTTTTACTTTTTTTACAGTTTAAATTGGGCCCCACTTAAGGAACTCAACTGCCCCGATCAACTCGATCAGGCTGCCCCTGATGCCACGTGGACCATTATGGGTGTCCACACATCAAACCACCATGGTTATAATCTAGGAGGTGCATGATCTAGCTAGCTTATTTTAGATTTGATTGAACTTGAAATTGGGAGCGATTGGGTCTTGGGAGTGATCGCCATTTATTGGTAACATCCCAAATTGACTGCAACACTTTAATTGCAATCTCTAAGTAAGGTTTTGTTTTGTTTTGTTTTGGTTTTTTGTTTTGTGTGTGTAGCATTCTAAGGAGGTAAGGTTTGACAATTGCAATGGGGTATAAGGAAATAAGTTTCAATACACCAAAATAATGAATAATGCATAAATGATCGAATTCCTAATTTGTAATGGGGCCAACTATATGAACTATGTTAGAATTAAACCGATTTGGAGAGAACACCACACTAACTTAACACTAACTTAATATGTAGATTGAATCAATAAAAGAATGAGATAGAGAGAATTCTTATTCATTGAGGTAAATCTGAATGGGAGGAGATTACATTTATATACAACTAGGTAACCTCCTTTCTAAGATAATGGATTAACATGATAAACAGTAAGATAGAGGATGATCAGGATAAACACCAAGATAGAAGAACATCAGGATAAATACCAAGATAGAGGATTATCAGGATAACACATATCAATAGGGGCATCCATATAGGCCCATGGATTTTATAACACTCCCCCTTCGATGTCTACCATTCTTGTGGAAATTATGGTGGATGCATCTTTTGTAGCATTCTTCTGGATGCTCTATAACTATCCAATAACAGTTGCCTCATTAAAACCTTGCTAAAGAAAAACTAGTGGAAAAAACCAAAGCGAAGGGAAAAAGAGTACAACATTACTCAGAATCATTGTGACTTGCTTTATACTGCCTCAATAAAAATCTGACTAAAATTTATGCAGATCTTTTTATCGTCATTTATTTAACTATCAAAAAGAAATTGAAAGAAACACATTATGCACATATTTACTCTGTAAGAGCATCTCTAGGTGGTGGTAGCATACTCTTCATATTTGAAGAATGCGACCACAGAAATTGATCGCAAATTTCGACCAACTCTAGGTGGTCGCAAATTTCACCCGCAAATTTGATCGTAGGAGCTACCAACCGCGCCATTAGTACTATCGCGCGCCAGTACCAGTGTTGCGCGCCATTGATACTATCGCGTGCTATCGAGTACAAACTCTGACATTTTAAGAAATTGCTTCATTCTCACCCAACACTCCAAAACTATATCCACAACTATGGCTTCTTCTTCATCATTGCAAAAAACTAGCCAACACACCGACGTTGCCGAATCAACTCAACAATCATGTTATTTTGATACACTCGATCAAGAGAGGTGCCAAATTTGCACCTCAAGAAAACACCTTGCGTTATCATGCAAGTATCTGAACAAAAGGTGTCCTGAAGCACCACATTGTCAAGGTTATTTGCTCATACATAAAAGTTGTAACAAAGATGGAGAAGAAGTAAGATTTTTGAAATGTCCAAATGGTATATGTCCTGGTATGGAATATATATATGGAGACAGTTTGTTGATATGCACGTGTTGTGGCGAGGATAATCATTGGTATAGGTATTGCCCCTATGCGCAGATAGCATGCCCAAATGGTTGTGATGGTGTTAGAGAGCTGAAAAAGTTTGCGAACCTTGAAGGAAAAGGTCTTGATCTATTGAAGTGTTTGGTGTGTGGAAAATGTGAGTGGTTAGGTGTTGTAATGGAAAAGGTTAAGAGTGGTTAGAGTGTTGTAATATGAGTGGTTAATGTTAATCATTTTATTTTCTATGACTATGTAAAATAACTTTTTTTTAATATGAATAAACTTTAATTTTATATAAATATATATTAGTTTAAATTAAAATAAAATAGAAATTGATTAACATTGTTTATTGATGATTAAAAATAAATATGCATATACGAAATTAAATTACAACAATCAATGTCGGTCACCCCTAATGCTCCATTGATGCTCGACAAGGTCGCTTTTAAGTCTATCATGCATAGTCTTTGATTGAACTCGTCAAGTCCCCTCAATGTAGTGTTCCCGAGTAGGTGGGATCTGTGGTTGCCCTTTTGGATCAGGAATGTACCTCCTCATTTTATAATTTTTATTCTTAGCTCCGAATACCATATTGTGCAATATGATACATGCTCTCATAACAGTACCCATTGTCTCCACATGCCCTAATTTGCAAGCTTTCTTCAAAATCCCAAATTTAGCTTGCAAAACCCCAAAAGCTCTTTCAATATCTTTTCTTGCAGCTTCTTGCATCATTGCGAACCACTTCGTCTTTAGAGCATTAGAGTTTGAAATTGTTTGTATAAATGCCGCATAGTCAGGATAGATACAATCAGCTAAATAATAACCCATATTATAGCTATGCTGATTTACATCAAAATAAACAGGTGGAGAAGTACCATTGATCACGTGCTCAAATATCGGCGAGTTGTCCAACACGTTGATGTCATTGTGTGACCCTGGCATCCCAAAGAAAGAATGTCATATCCATAGGTCTTCGGTTGCAACAGCTTCGAGAATAACAGATGGTTTTCCAGAACGACCATTGTAAGCACATTGCCATCCAGTTGGACAATTATGTCATTCCCAATGCATAAAATCAATGCTTCCCAACATACCCTGCCATCCACGTGTGGCAAAATGTGCAAGCAAGCGTTCTATATCTGCAATATTTGGCCTTCGCAAGTAGACTGAACCGTACAATTTGATAATTGCATCACAGAAATGCCTCAATGCCTGGTTTCCACTTTGCTCAGAAATGTATAATTGATTGTCAAGTTGATCAGACACCGTGCCATAACCAAGAATACGCAAAGCTGCAGCCACCTTGACCAGAGGATCTATACCAGGTTTATCAGCATTGTTAACTTTAGGCTGAAAAAACTTAAAATGAGTCTGAATATCATTGAAGATGTGAAGAAATAAAGATTTTTTCATACGAAAGCGCCGTTTGAAATCCTCTTTCGGAAAGACAGGACGATCGACGAAGTAGTTGTTCTTCAAGATTTCCAAAGTCAGAGCATACTTTCTATGTTTAATTTTTCGACCCTTCTTTGAACCACCATGTGGTGCCTTCGGAGCATGGACTTGTGCTTGTGCAAGTACAGCCAAAGTGTGCTTCATAAGGGGCATGGCGTTAACAAATTATTCATCAAGACTATCTACCGAGTCTTCCGCTGGAGGAGATGAAGAAGAAGACGACGATGAAGATGAAGACGAAGATTGAAGGGGAAAAATCTCATACACTTCATTATCCATTTTTTCGCAATGTATGTGTTGTTTGTTAAGGATTGATGTGAAATGGTTGAGTTGTTTGATACAAATGTTTGAGTTGAGTGTGTATAAAATGAAGAAGGAGATGAGTGTAGATATAGGATGTAGAAATCCGGCCGTTTTTTGCACGTTTTTTTTCCGTTGGAGCACGCGACATTAGAGGAGGCGCTGATGCATTAACCGGCGCCAGTGGTGTGTTGGTCAAAGTCAAAAAAGATGTGGGGCAACATTTGCAATGGCGCTCGACAGTACCAATGTCGCTCCGCATCCGCATCTAAAGTGCCAAATTTGCGAACAAGAATGCGAACAAACAGGTGATGCGACCACGAATGCGACCACTTAGAGATGGTATTTCGGGAAATTCCGATGCATTCCTTCAAATTTGAAGGATGCGACCATGAATACGTCCACCTAGAAATGCTCTAACTCGACAACAGTAAATCAAGAGTAAAGTTAATTGGTGTATATCCATTGCAGATATTGTTATCATTTTTATTAAGATTGTCTTATTAAGGTGATTTTGTTTAGTTGGTCACTAATCATTATTCAGAAGTTGATATTCAACAGAAAATTTTGACCAGCAAGTATGAATGATGTATATATAGACTTAGTTCCACAAACCTTAACTGAACAGGCATGTTATATTAACCTTGTATATAAGCACACTAATCTAGCCACATAAATAAAATTTATGTTGTCGATTAAACTCAAGTACTACGAAGCTAACTCATGGTGGTTATTACTAAATAATAAGCATGCAATCATATCATTCATTTGTAGAATAAAAAGCTAAAGCTTTTTAACAGTGGCTTAACAGTGTTACATGCAATCTTGAGAAAATTTGACATGCGTACTATTGTTACAGCAAGATTCCTCTTGAAAGTTCAAAATAATATCCAAGACATGCATATACTAATATACCATCCTTCCAGTATAGATTGGAATAAAAGCTTTACTTTTTCAGAAAGAAGAATAATTGTTAAATAGATATTGCATATAGCATGCATTTAAAACAGAAACAAAAACGCATGGCCGGATGGCAATGAGCAACTCAACTATTCAAAATAGAGGTACTACAATGTTCACTGACTCTTACTAGGAACGTGACTCCCATCCAACAGTACATAAACTTGATGAAAGCTCATGTTATATCATACCGAACCAAAACAAAAATAATATGAATCGGAACTAATAAAAACTATCGGTTGATATTTATTTCACAACCTTTTGATTATGACAAAATCAACAATCATAAAAAAAAACTTTCGATACGATAATCATGCTTCAACAACCAAGATACAACCAAGATACGATCTTTAACCATTCTAGCTCATGATACCAATGTAGACAAAATAGTGTACATATCTTTTTGTCCAAACAAATCAATAAGCTCGGCAACAGAAGTGGAATTGGAATCGATCAAAGATATGCGTTCTCTCGATGTCGTAGCCACGATTGCTAGAAAGGTAGCTTAAGTTTTCACACCTTTAATCCAAAGCTAGAAACTATCGTGCTGATAACGTGTTAGAATTAAATCGATTTGGAGAGAACACCACACTAACTTAACATGTAGATTGAATCAATAAAAGAATGAGATAGATAAAATTCTTATTCATTGAGGTAAATCTGAATAAGATGAGGTTACCTTTATATACAACTAGGTAACAGTAAGATAGAGGATGATCAGGATAAATACCAAGATAGAGGATTATCAGGATAACACATATCAATGGTGGACATCCATATAAGCCCATGGATTTCATAACAAACTATACCTTATATCGACTCCAAAATAATTCTACCACTAAACTTTAACTTACAAGATGAAAAATGAGGGTAGACTTTTTGGTGGCAGTAGTCTTTTCAAAATGGAGAACACATACGTACACCAAAAATCAGCTCAATTGAATATTCTAAACCTTGTCAAAAATGCTAAACCTTGTCAAAAGTTGTATAAAAATCAAGACATCTCTAATAAATCCTTAATATTCTAAACAATTTTTGAAGAGGTTAGATATCTATAAATAAGCTGATTTTTGCAAAGATGATCTCTCTTGTATGAAGACCATCTCTCAAAAAATACTTCTCAAACGGGGGTATCTCAAAGTAACCATTTCCTTTTGTATTATGTATTCATTCTAATGCAAGTTCACATGTAGATGTATTCAATCAATCAAATGTTTTGCATTTATTCAATCAATCAAATATTTTGCATTCATTCTAATGGAAGTTCATTTGTAGATATATTTATTCAATCAATCAAATATTTTGCATTATATTCATTCTAATGCTCTGTATATGAGCGATATACATGTCGTCTCCACAATTGATAACATTTGGTGAGGGAAGTTAGCGGTATGTCCGAGTGGTTGTCTCCATTGATAACTTTTGGTGAGACAAGGCTCCCTATGTAAGTGTATGCTTTAGAAAACCCAAACCGGTGAAGTGTCGTGAATGAGTTGATTTTTGGGTTATACAATATCAATTCCGTATTATTCTCTCTTATTATAATTTCTCCACTGCTTGCAACACCAAGCGGATCCAACAAACCAAACTTTCCATCCAACTTTAAATAGTTTTGTCCAAGAACCTATCACACCACATTCTTTCATGACCCATACCTCAACTTTCATAAAGTTCACAAGAAATTCAAAGCAATCCACCCAACACCACAGCTCGTTTGCTATCATGAGTATCATCGCTTAAACACTTGGGCAATGGTATTTCACGGAAAACCTTATCGTTGATATCAAAACAAACAATAAAGAACTGAACTGAATCCAAAGTACGCATTGTAACCCAATGAAGATATCCATTAACAAGGGCAGTGCTCGAAAAGATAATATCGTACGAGATAGGATCTAGAGTTGTCCACAAGCCAGTGCCTCCTACTCTCCTAGAGTGTACAAACTGACTAGTAATCGTTTTCTAAGCTAAACATACGAGAAACAGAAGAAGCAATCCTCAATATCTTATACCCATTAGTGCCTTGATGAAAAACAAACGCAGAGTCAGTACACGTATAACCTCTTTGAAAATTAGATGGAAGGGACGGACATGGGATGGTAATGTGTTCTTTGGTGAGTGGGTTCAATACGTACAGAGCATCTCCCAACTTAGAGGCTAAACACATCAAGCCATTACGAATACCAACAACTTCATAAGACATAAACTCAACTGGAAACTCCATATATACTGCCGATAAGTCATTAGATGCTGTTGTAGGTTGTGCGTGGTAAAATTCCATTATATCCTTATCAGGTGTGCGCACAAGCATGACGCTACAATGGTTGGCTTGGATAGAACGATGGAGATGTAAATCGACGAAATAAGGATCGAGTTTGAGTAACCGAAGCCATGTTTTGCAGACGCACCTAAACTTCAACTAGCACATACCTGGCAACCAGGAGAGAATCTCCGCTACCAGCTCGTTTGGAAGAAGGCTACTCGTCATCTCTAGTTCTGGCTACCTTTTTTCTTTAGGTCTTTTCTTACTGTTTATATAGGTTCGGTTTCGGATCGGTTTCAAACTTCATATAAGTTCGGCTGCGTGTCGGTTCGGTCGTCAGTTTTTAAGCCAAACCCGACCCACCTAAATCATGCTATTTGGCTTGCTGAAATATGGAATCAATCGAGGTTTTAATTAACGATCTATACGATTGTTAGGGCATTTCTGTGGGATCCTAAGCTTAACCCTGGACGAACCCCCCCCCTTCAGTATTAACTTTCCACATTATACCATTACCACTTCATTCCACAATTAATTTTTCATTACTTCTTTCCATTCATACTTTGAATAGTTAAGTTGGTCACGGCTGAACTTTTATACGTAAATTGCACTTCCTTATTTATTTTGAGTACTCATTTCTTTTTGTCAGTTTAACCTCTTGTTTCTTTTTCCAGAAACAAATTTCTAAAAATTGTAAGTGACTTTCTTATAAAAAGATAATCAGTTGTTTTCCTATTTTTTGTAGATAAACTCAAGAGGGAGAAAAGCTAGTTACACACGATCCCAGTTTGCTACAGGTGCACAGTCGCAGAATCCCTCGTAACACTGTTACTGCTTAGAACCATGCATTTATGCTGAACAACTTATTATATCTAGCGAGGTTAACATGACAATCTTCAAAAAATACAGATAAAAATGAAACAAAAGAGCTAGTAGGCGTCCAACTTCCCGATTTAAAGCTATCTCATATATGATGTTCATGGGATACAAACACCTACTGTAACTAGTTAAAATACTTGGGGTCAACAAGTCATAGATGCTCACTGTACATATCTTGCAAAGCCAAAGCCAACTAAAGGATAATTAGCAGCTCCTGAACTCAAGCTCCTTGGCCCATGATCAGCTCTGAAATATAAAGCACAAACAGGTAATTAGAAGGTTGATTAGATGACATGAGTCAGTAAGTTAATAATGAATCTGAGTTTGACTCATAGAATGGCGCATGTTTGTTTTGGGGTTTAAATAAAACCAAGTCTTTACAGCTAAGCAATGTGATCAAACTGACCATGCATATACTCCTTTTTTCTTTTGAAACATCGGAATCTTTTTCACTAAGAAAGAAAAGGCGAGAGAGAGACTCACCAATACAATGGAACGAAGCAGAAATTACAAAAGAAAATAAAAGGCCACTATGTTGCCCTGTAGAAAGTAACTCCCGAATCAAAGTCCAGATTCCCATACAGTATTCCCCCTCTGATTGACTTCAGAAAATTGATTAGGCTGTGTGATCCAGCATTTTTCTATACAGAAATCATGTTTCATAAGTATACTATTTTTACACTAGGTTACATTGACATGGATACGTGTGTCTGTATCCAACACGGATACGAAGTGTTTGACATGGCAAAATACCAAAAACAGAGGTAAATCACATACAATATGTGTCCGTCCGTGTAAATATGTAAAATAGCTTTTACATGTTTGATTTATTTTTAAAATTTTATACATGGGAAACTTTCACTAAACCAATTATTATGTTCCCATACTTTTTCAAAATATATGTTTCCCTAACACTTCCTATTTTCCCTCGTTATAACATCATTTCCAGGCTAAAACCCCAATCGACAAACAAATCAAACATTTTCTAAAGGGAAAATGCCTTCATCTGTGAAACACTGGAAATTGAAATGTAAATATCTACATCTGTCAAATAACATACGACAATAATTCATTTTCTCAAGCAAATTTTCATGTGAAACATTTCCATACCCATACTTATTTAGAGAATTTTAAGGCTGGAGGATTTGATTCGTGAAAGCTTCTCCTGGTGCAAGAGTTCTAAACTCATTCAAAGTCTCCTACTTCATAACACCATTAGAACAGTTTAGTGGTGAAAAGTTTCCACAAAATAAGAGTTTAAAACCTATTCACCAATAAGAAATTCCCAACATATCACACAAATCAAACACACCCTAAGTTTTGTTGAGATTATCCACCAGGCAATCAAACAAAGGCCAAAAAGGACCTATAGTTCTTTGTTTTTCTTATAATTACCTCATCTGTCTGACTTATGCAGTGATGTTTCATTGTTTAAATTATGAAATTAAAATGAAAAGCAGGTTAAACATTCAGTGATGTCCTATCTCTACGTGTAACTTGGGCATGCATATTTTATTTATTTATTTCAATTTTGTTTTTTTGTTTTGCTTTGTAAGTGCATCGATCCATTTCAGAATTTCAGTAGATAAACAATGACACCCATTAAAATACTCGGTCCATTCTAGTTCTTCCACTGTTCCACACTTATTCCTGTACGAGTGTTCAATTTAGAGACCAGTACGGAGATTCGGACACGGCATGGTCTACAAAATCAGAATTGTGGACACAGCTAATATTTTATTAAATTTTCTTTTTCTTTTCTTAGTACGAAAACTATTTGACAAGAAGACTATAGAAAAGATAAGTAAAATGTTTTAGTTACAGGATTTCAAAATATTTTATGTTTATTTGGGTCAAATCATACTTACAGTACATTATCCTCCTACATGTTCATCTAAAAGCGCAGGTGTTGTATCTGAGTCGACACACCGACACATAAACAACGCTTCTCCCAAGCTTCTAACCCTAAGATAATTTAAATGTCTTTACAGTAGCAAGTCAACATTGGGCAGTCTAGGATTAAAACTTAAAATATCTACAACACCACTAGGTACACCAAATAGATCATAACAGTCAACCTTTATGGCCAGGACCAAGAAATAGCAGAGAGAAAAAAGAGCATTAACTCGTCTTTATCAACGTTTTATCGTCATTTATTTACTTGCACAAGTGGGTGTCTTGGTCTTGTTAATGTGGATTTTTTCTTAAATATGTTGTGATATTATTACAAAGATGAATTGCGTGTTGCATTCAATGTGATATGAATTAAAGCAAAAAAAAAAAAAAAAACACAAAACGAAGTACAACTGCACAAGAAACAAAGGCTTAGTAAGTCTAAACAAAGAAGGTGAGATGGTTTGGAATTAAAGATAGCTTTCTCTGAACTACAAGCTTTTGGATCCACCCAACAAAAACTTATTTCAAACTTTCTTTTAACATTGCCAACAAAAAAAGAAAGAAAAAATGTTCTAAACTATTATTCAATAAAATCGTACGCTACATGTGCCCTCATTGCCCTCCAGATAAAACCATAACACAATATCAACTCGAATCCAATTTCTGCCAATATTGCTTGAGCACAGTTTTGGATTCACCGAGACTTAAATTGATAATTCTATTCCCCGAGTCAACAAAGATTAGAAGAGGTTCTTCAAAAACACTACTCGTCTTCACAAAATCAAACACTCGTGGTGGTTCCATCTTTCCTGCCGTATGAGATTTATACCACACCAACTCAAGGAACTCTTCCCCAAACTAGTTTTACTAGTCTTAACTCTCAGATCCCAGCATTTTATTTTATTTTTATTTTAGCGAAAAATAAAAGCAATCATATCTTTACATCTTACTTCTTTAAAGAGAATGGTTCAGTGAACAGTAGACTTTTCCAATTATATCCCTATCCAGTTTCAATTATTACGATTATGGTCATAAAGACATTTTGTAATAACATAGGTGAGGGAGGGGTAAAACTGCCATGTAAAATTCAGACAATTCTCCCTGATTTTACGACATTGCCCTCAGTTTCACAAACATTTGCGATATTACCACTGACCGAAAATTAGATTTTTGTGCTGCCCTGCCCAAACCAACTGATCGCCTCTCCCTATTTTACAATATTGTCCTCCGTTTTACAAACATTTGTAATATTACCACTGACCGAAAGTTAGATTTTTGTGCTGCCCAGCCCAAAACAACTGACCGCACGCGGCGTAGACACGTGCCAAGAAACTAGTAACTAATAAAGAAAAAGGTTGCTTATGCAACTAGATGTTAGAGCAGTCACGACGGTGAGTATTTCTTTTTCCCCTATGACATTTTGCTTTTGTAAGTGCCTAAGTGAAAGCCTGTTGATTATCCTTTCAATATATTTCCGCATATGAAAAAAGACATCGTTAGAGAGTTTTCTTATTCCTTATTCCTCTTGTACCACCACAGGAAATTCATCCTCTTATCTACTTAACTTCTAATATTCAATGACAACCAAATAAAAGAGCATGAGCTACACGATTCCTAAGCAACTAGCCAACCACATGTTAAAACACTCGGACGGTCGAGATTTTCTTTTTCGCCTATCCTGTTCACTTTTGTAAGCACCTAACTGAAATCCTACTAAGCACCCTTTTAATGTATATCGGGCAGTTCTCACAAAATCTACATCCTAAAGAACTTGTTATACGTTTATACCACAGCACCACCACAAGACTTTGACATTTACATCTACTTAATTTCATATATTAAATAGCAAATAGAGTATCCTAAACCAAGTTGCCCACATTTTTCTACAAACAAGAATGAGAAACACCCGAAGATAGTAGGTTTCCTGAACAAAACATCATCCTAGTTTGTTGAAATAGCAACAAGGAGGAATCATCTGAAAATAACGACAAAATAAGCATCATTATTACACATAACTGATGAGGTTTTAGGCAATTTTGTAGTTGTAATACTGCAAGAATGGTAACACTGAGACAATAGAACTCCAAAACTCTCCTCGCTACCAAACAAGGCCAACAAGAACCAATTAACTCTATTTTCCCTTATAACCACCTTACATGTCTAAATTACTCATAGAGATAATTCATTGTTTAAGTTATGAATTCACATAGAAAGCAGGTTAGACTTTCAAGAACGCCAACTCTCAACATGTATAATATATATATATATATATATATATATATATATATATATGGGGTGGGATAGAGGCACATTCACTGTAGCCACATTCTAGGCACAGTGCATCCACACCACTGATCTCTTGCCAATCCAACGGATATGAGGTAGTTTTTGATAGCCAAATTCGAAATAAATGAAATTTCGGGAAATAAAATTTTTCGAAACATAAAAACGAAATAAACAAAAAAATCAATCAAACCTTCTTCTCCAAAATTAGATCGAGCGAAATTTTCTCTGAAACACTTTCTCTCCAAAATTCACGAGTGGGTTCTCTCTTTCTATTAACGTACTGTTGCTATTAACGACTGTGTGCTTCTTTCGTTAGATTAAAGGTGAGAAAGTTTGAATTTTATTTCATTTCATTTTAAAGATGGAAAGTTGAGATGGGTGTTTTTTTTTATTTCATTAGTTTTTGGCAGACAAGGAGATTGCAATGAAGTTTTTGGAACTTGGGCTGGTGTTGTTTTTAGTTATTAAGGTGAGAAAAAGTTTACTGTTATCAAAACTGTTTTTTCTTCCTATATCAAAACTGGTTTCACATAAAGGTCTTTATCTTCAAAATAATTGTTTTTCTTTTCAAAACAGAGTCAATAGCTTGTGAAGATATTTCTCAGAGGATACAAATGGTGGCGAAGATTTAGAGTTAAGAATCTACTGAAAATTCTTGAAACACTTAGTTAGTAAACATGTGACCGTATGAATCTTAACACACTTTACATTGTTATGAGCATTTGTTATGAGCTTATGAAGAACTTTTGGTAATAACACTTGGCTTACCTGCATACTTAATATCTTGCTCATATATGATGAATTTATTTCAAAATCACCAGATGCACACTCATAATGTTTTCTTTTATTTACGTAGTTTCTAGGATTATATAGGTGTTTCCTTCATACACTAATATTGTTCTTCTAATTGTCAAAGCCACTTCAACTACACAAATATTGTAAAGACGGTGCATTTGCGATGCACTTTGGTTCTTATAGAAGAACTGCTAGATGGAGCGAAAAAATCGGTAAAATGGAGACTTGGTGTGGAAGAAAGGAAAAAAGAAGAGGGTCTGAAGCCAAATTTTCATAACTTTGTACATCTGATTAATATTTTGTTTATTTAAAATACAATCGTATTTCACTGATTAGTTTTGTGTTTTTCCCTCGGATTGCTCAATTTCAGGGAAGTGGACATTGGCCTTTTCAGGTGGTTTAGACCTTCTTGTAGACCTTGTGTCAGCTTTACTCGATTGGGATCGTATAGTGGCTCAAGGGTAAGGTTAAGAACTCAGTTACTGATTGCCAACTAATATTTGAACTTTTCATTCTGTACTTTGTACTTTGCTAAATTTTGGCTCAAGGTTAAGGATAAGTACTTTGTACTTTGCTAAATTTTGGACTCCCAGAAGTAAAACGTGTTCACAGTAGTAAAAAAGTAGAAGTAGGCTCAAGGGTTCTACCAAAAATGGTCCTCATATCAATGAAGCTCAGATAAATTTGAAAATGGAATTTCCACTTAGTGTGATCTACATTTATAGCCTACCAAACTAAGGTGACTACAACAGATTAATGTATCTTAAATTTTTGACAAAACACAAAATACAAAGATTAGAAAAGGTTCTATAAAAACATCACTATTGTATTCACAAAATCATACACTGGTGGTCCCATCTTGTCCTCCATATACGATTAACACCAAATCAACTCAGCATATTTTCATCCCTAGTTGTTATTTTCAAAATTACCTAGCCTTAACTCTTAAATCTTTATAAAACTAAGAAAGAACAAGGTTGCTTATCATATTCTATTTTACTCATGGGGGTGAGTATTTCCTTTAGCTTATCATATTCTATTTTCTTAAGTACCGAAGTGCAGTCATGTATCTTACCCTTAAATTATATTTATGTACTCTCTAAATTTTATTCATTAGAAAGATGTCTTATTCCTATGCACCACCACAAGATTTGGACCATCTAATCTACTTAACTTCCTATAAACAATGAACAGACAAAAGAGGATGAACAGACAGATAATATCCAAACAAAGTTTAGCTACAGTGTTCACCACATATGTTGATTAAAAAGGACAATTTCATAAAAAGAAAAAAACAGAGATCATACAAAGATTATATAACACATAAATGAAGTAACATGGATAAAACAAGGTCCAAGACATCCAAATAATGAATATGCACAACAGGTAAGTTTAGAATACCTTGTTTTTTTATCTTCTGCATTCTTCTATATCCGCAAAGTGTCCGACAAGGTTACTCCATTGATAACTTTGGGTGAGACAAGACTTCCTATAAAAGTGTATGCTTTAGAAAACCGAACCCCAAACTTCTCAAGTGTCCTGATTAAATTGGTTTTGGGGTTATACAACAGCAATTCCAAACCATTTTTCCATGCTATAATTTCCCCACTGTTTGCAACACCCAGTGGTTCCAAGTAAAAAAACTCCCCTTCAATTTCAGCTCTTCCGACTTTATAAAGTTTTGTCCAAGAACCAACCACGCCATATTCTTTCATGACCCATACCTCAACTTCCCATTCATAAAGTCTACCAAAAATACAAAGCGACCCACCCAACTCCCCAGCTTGCATCTCATAATCATCATAGTTAAAACCCTTGGGCATTAATATCTCATGAAAAACCTCATCCTTGATATCAAAAGAAACAATTATTTTCTCTATCGAGTTATAATACAAAGGTGATATCCAATGAAGAAACCCATTAACAAGTGCAGGCTCCAAAGCGTTAATATAATACGATACAGAATCCAGAGTTTTCCACACACCCGAACCACCTAAAGTATACAGACTTACATCCGTTTGAAAAGTTTGTTCCGAAGTTGGTAAAACATACATAAACCTTAACAACTTATACTCATTACTCCCTTGGTGAAAACCAAACGCATATCTTATAACCTTATTATTTTTATAACAATAATTTTTCAAACAAAAATAAGAAGGAATAGATGGACATGGGATGGTAATATATACATTAGTTAACGGATTCCACACGTACACATTAGAGAAGGGTTTATCACAATGGGTAGTTAAACAAAGCAAACCATTACACATACCAATAATTGGATGGTCACATGGTGGAGGGTACCAAAAATCAGGTAAGATAGGGAATTCCAAGTATAATGGATTAGTATTGTTATTATTATTAAATGATGATGATGTGAAATCAGCGTGGTAAAAATCTGTTTCTTTGATGCCGTGATGTTTGCGGATAAGTAGAAGGCTAGAGTGGTTGGATTGGATTGAACGATGGAAATGTAAGTTGATGAAATGAATATCGGATTTTAATAATTTAAGCCACGTTTTTGATACGCACCTGAATTTGATTAAGTATTTGGCTGGTAACCACGACAGTATCTCGGCTATTAACTCGTGTGGAAGGCTTTTCCTCATGTCTCACACACGCACACTTCTTCACTTCTTCTATTCTCGACAAAAATAACCCCCACTCCGGGACTCATGTTACTATATTCCTATTTCCCCCAAAAACCGATATATATCGATATATCGGTGGATATATATCTTGTTTTTTCTTGACCGGTCAAAATTTGGTTTTGTTTTGTATGTCGATATATCAAAATATATCACCAATTATATATCGTATATATCAGTCGATATATATTGATATATAAAAAAATCCAATATATCACAACTAGTTGATGCCCGTGCCAGACGGCACTCATGACACATTGAACCACCACCAATAATGGCAAATACAATCTAATTTTACCATCAAGAGATCCAACCACAATTGAACCACCACCAATAATGGCAAAACACTGAAAGTTCGTCCCTCTAGAAAACTGATGTCCTTGAGTCCAATTCAAGACAGATGTACTCTCTCACTTGTGAGATTATGAATCATATCTTTTCGATCACGTTTATTCCACCTACAAATCCTATTATCATCCAAACCCAAGAATGTCGATGCCAAAGGGTCTAACTGAGACCCCTTACTATTGTTAGTTATATCGTCTCTCATTGTAATATCAGTCCCCTCTTTCTTAAACTTCCATTCCAAAATTATCCTCCTCGTTTCAATATCAAGCTGATGAAGCCCAGTCAAATGAGACCTAACCTCACTCGTAGTCGAGTTCATATGCAGCGTATTAGTCTCAGCCCTCATAAGAAGAGTTTTTTTTTGTGTCAAAATCGAATTGCCAAAATGTGAACGAAATCTAGAACTCCCATTATCAAACTTCACACATAAACACCCTTCCCTTGAATCCCATCACTAAAATTCTTAACAACCTCAACACCAGAACCACCAACCAAAAAACTATTTTCCAAAGCACCCAATGCCAAACTCTGTTTTCCTCCTCCTTGTGCTGCCTCCTCAAACTCCTCCATCAAATTATGAGTAGCCTCACCGACCCACCCCCATCTTCTACACCCTCCCAAATCGAAAATCATCTGCCGCCTCCCCCTTTGCCCACCTTATAAAGTCCTTCCCATAAACCTTAACCTTATTAGCTTCATTAGCTACAACCACATTCTCAAACAAATAGTTCTGAAATTTCGTAACAATGCTTGGATACCAGGAGGTGTTTTTTTGTTTGAGGGCAAAATTTTATATTTCTAGTGAGTGAAAAAAATGAGTGCCCAAAAAAAACGAAATTGATGCTGGGCTCTAACTCGAACCTGCGAATTGGTGTGAGAAAAGCCCGTAAAAACGAAGTGGGATTCGTTCCCGTTAATGTCATATTCCAATAATTAAATTTGAACTCTTATCTCGAGGATGATCAGCCTCACAACAGTCATTAGATTGTGCTAGAAATGATCCGGATCGTCCTTTATTATAATTTTGTCTTGTAGTGAAAAAAAAAAACCCTATCTTATTATATAGATAGTACTTAAAAACTGAGATATATCGGTTATATTTCAAAAATATCAGCAATATTTTAGTCTTTGGTATATTCAATGGCTGAAAATAACCATTACCAAACCAACTACGAAATATTGGACAACATTTGGAATTTTGGCATGTTTTTTTAGGGTACTTGCTATGGGCACTTTCTATTTTGTGTTGGACGGATCCCAAATATATATATATACAGCCCGGCTCCTAAAAGGACCTTAAATAAAGACTTTAAATAAGTACCAAATCTAAAACACCCACAACTTCACCTACAAAATGATTTAAACCCTAATTTTTTGTGCATATGATCTGCTAACTATAAAGAACATCTCTACAAAAATTCAACTTGTTTGACAATTTTTAACACTGGCAAAAGATGAATGCAAAAACTAGATATTGCTGGACTTTTATATATATATATTCAAAAGTGGAAAATAATTTTATCTAAGTTAGAGGATATCAAACGAGTTGAATTTTTATAGAGATGTTCTTTATGGTTAGTAGATTATATGCACAAGAGATTAGGGTTTAAATCATTTTGTAGGTGAAGTTGTGGGTGTTTTAGATTTGGTACTTATTTAAGGTCATTTTAGGAGCCGGGCTATATTCTCTAACGAGCTCAAGATGACACTTGAAATGCAAATTTTATGCTCTGTATTAGAAAATGCAAAATGTGTATAAACTATAACCTGATTGATCTTTTATATCTTGTATTCTGAATACATTGATCTGGTTATTTTGATCCATCTTTCGATAATGGCTTTTAATATTTGACCACCTGTTAGCAGTTGGTCGCATACACTTCTTGTCTTTCATTTGTTCTTATATATCTGCTTTTTTATCATGTAGGTTCGGCCACTTTTCGGCAAGTATAAACTATAAAGTGATTCATTTTAACAAAACAGATGCACGCTTTGGCAAACAATGGACTCCCTACTGAACTTCAGAAGCTCAAGTGTCGCATTAATTTTCAGCCACTGAAATTCACCCCTCAAATAGAGGCCCTGGGGAACAAGTTAGTTCGGATTCTTCAACGGAAGGGATCTTTTGTTGCACTGCATTTAAGATATGAGATGGACATGTTGGCTTTCTCAGGTTGTTCTCATGGCTGCTCTGAAGAAGAAGCAGATGAACTAAAAAGGATGAGGTTGGCTGCTCACTTTGAGTAAAATTTGATGCCAATTATTGTGGGGTCATGCTTATTTGCATAGCAAATCTATTGATCTCCCTAATTAGTCATTATGCATTGTTTTCATTTTAAAGTAGTTTTTAAACCGATATCTCCTCTCTAAGTTTTTCGCCTCAGGCTGGTTATTGTCCAGGTTGTTCATATCAGTAGTACTGCAACAATAAGTCTTGTGCTTTGTCTTCTGTACCTCATCTGTTTTATGCTGATTGTGTTAATGCAGATATGCATATCCTTGGTGGAGGGAGAAAGAGCTGGTTTCTGAGGAAAGGAGATCCCAAGGCACATGTCCTCTTACACCAGAGGAGACCGCATTAGTTTTACAAGCATTAGGCTTTGGGAAGAGCACTCATCTATATAATAAGATAAGGTTTTTTTTTCCACTAAAAGACAAAATAACATACAAATGACGGCTCAGATTTGTTTGAACAAGATCAAACGGCTGTTGTGCGCTGATTTTTCTTGCATGTTTTTGAAAAGAAATTCAAATTTGTATACGCGTACCGGTTGGTAAATAGACGTTCCGTCAGTGGTAGCTCGAGGGTTCGAATCCTGTTATTTTGGTATATTTAGTTTTCATTTTAAGTTTGAAACTTTGAGATTTTTCAGTCGGTTGGTTCTGCCACTGGTTTTTTTAGATGGAGACGAAAATAGAAGAAAGAGGAGAATAAAGTAAAGTAAAGCCTTTTGCTTTTTGTTCCCAACTAAAGTTAAAAAGTTGGCTCACGGTATTTTTATTTTTTTTTGTAACTATTTTGTTTCTGGCACGTGGTACTATTTTGAAGGAGGCAAATTAGACTTTGGTTATTATTGAATTAATGAACCTTTTTCCAATTTTCTTAACAAATATGCCATTTAATAGAAAAAAATCTATATCATCAATACAAAAATAACTAAATATATTTTATATATATCATATAAGAGGCGCTTGAAAGCTAAGGCGGTTAAAATTGGTTTTTGGAGCTAATAGGTCGAGGGTGATATGCAATTAATCAGATATACCGAATGTATATATTTGGCCCTTTTCAAAATTTATAATAGTATAATAATATCAAATATTTCTAAATAGTTATTAGTGATCCAATCACATTTAACCAACTCAATCTTAGAGTACTACAGAGATATCAAACCCAACAATTATATTAAATATTTAAATAAATAAGAGGAGATAAGAGATAATATATTGGGATAATACAATAATTTGTTTAGTTAACTTTCGTTAAGGATGATAAAATAAGTAAACTCTTAGCTTTGTTTGTTGATTATGCCTTTTTTATTATAAATCCGGTTTAAGAATCCAACAATTTATTAATTTTACGTATATTTTTTGGATGGAGAACCGATATTTTCAGTGATTTATTTTTTGGTTTAGTGAGAAATGGTCATCTCGGCCAATTAATCACTCACTCAATCGGTAAAAATTTATCGGTTTATAAGCGATATACGATTAATCGGCCGATATTGATAGCATAGCTTGGAAGGCACTTTAGATTACATAGCATTTCAAGGTAAACACTTTCACGCTCCCACTCTCGCTCTCCATCCTTTTTCATGTTATGGTGACTAAGGTCTTCACCCTACATTGGTTGAAAATCTATATATTAGTCCATCATGCAACTTTATTTTCGAAGATGACATTTTCTTTCAATCTAAAGCGTGTCAAAGGTGTGTCGATGAGTACCTTTAAGATGGACACGACTTATGATGTTTCATTGTGGGAGTAAAGTCCTTCAAGCCAAACTATGGACTGCTGGTGAGAAAGCTAGAAATCCAGTATTTATCCCAAAAATAATATATTTGGATCCCTCACATTTGGAGTTGTCTTTCAAACTATATATCAAGGCAACAATTCCCCATTCGACTAGCTTATGCCATGACAATTAGTAAATCGAATGGGCATTCAGTGAGACATTGATTTGAGAACACAAAATTTTAGTCATAGACAATTCTATGTGGCCATGTCAAGATGTGTTTCTTCAAAACAATATATGCAAAAATTGTACCACAAATATCGTATGCCCGTGACATTAATAATACTAATGAGAAAAGGTGAGTGAGAAATTAAAGATGATGATTTATGGTTATAGTTATGATTAATAAAATTGAGAACAGTCTTTATTAATGCTTTGTGTAATATTTCTTTGATCTTGAGGTGGCGTTACAATAAATGTTTACTTGTAACATAAACAAAACATCCATGGATAATGTGTTGGATTCATATGTGTATCCCTTTATTTCAAAGGTCCCTCTTTCAAAACCTCGAGTATATTTCTTGATAGTTGTTTGAATTCCATTTTCTCTTCAATATATTTGCCTACAATAAATATTGGGCTACCGGGTTTATGCTCTTAATTCAAGGCTTTCTCCCCTTATTTGTTTCTCACTCTGATATGCCTTGATTTAATTAAGGTGTTGTAAGCGATAAGTGCAACAAGTTGGTTTGTGAGAAATGAAATACATAGAATTGTCATAAACCCACTTGAGTGTTGAGTGTTTCGATGACATGGCTATGAAGTATAAAACTGCTGGAAATGAGTAGTGCATTTTACATATCCCTATCTTTATAAGCTTATAACATGGATTCATTACTGCCATGAAAATTGTCTCTTGGGGTGTTGTTTAAATACAATGTGTCTTGAGTGCCATTTGGCACGGGCATTAACTAGTATATATATAGCCTCTAGCGAGATATATGGCAGTGGAAGGAGGCTTATGGCATTAAGAGCTGCATTTCTGCGGCTTGTGAGTCTACTATCCAAATGGTAACATTGGCGAGATATATGGCAACATTGTGATTCAACATAACACTCCAAATGGTAAACACAAGAAAAGAACATCAGTGAACAATAACTTACAGCGACATGGGGGACGTAAAAAGGAAAGAGAGTACACTTGTTGTTAACTAAAACACAAGTTTTCTTCGACTATCTAAGACTTAAAACATATGTCTTTAGAGCATTCACCATATCTTACTATGTTCAACGACAATATGAAGTACTTATTTGATTTAACAAGTAAGATAAAGGGACCCGAACAAGTAAAAACACAATAAAATTTCAAACCTGAGTATTTAGACAAAAAAATCCTACATTTCATAAAGTGCCCAATAAGCAGGAATGACACAGTAGACACATAAATGTAGTGAAGTTGAAACGGTATTATTCTAGACAAGCCCAAGGAGAAAGAATACTTCTATGCAAATCCTCACGAGTGTCTGAGCGAGGCTAAACTTTGAGGAGTTTACAAATCTGGTAGTAACTCTCATCAAATAGAAGGCTGGTGGCTGCAGAAGCAAAAAGCTACTAAGGCTCAACTCCATGATTACATGGCATCAGTAACCACGCTGCATAAGTTGGGGCTTTGCTATGACTCAAAAGGTTGAAAAGAAAGAGAACACCTTTCAGCATATCCCAGTTTGGGTCTTCTTATTCCTTTGTTTATATGATGATAATAGTTTGGTTCGATCAACGTATCCATTCCAGATTTAGCAATTTTGGCTCTGTATTTCTATAACATTTCCGCTGTTATTACTCTTTGAAAAGAAAATTCAATTTATTAATGCACTCGAATTGTACATACAAGTTTTGGCATTCATCTTTCGTACAAATCACAAGTGTAATGTTCTCTTTCCACTATTTCTGGCTTTATTTCCAATCTAAGTAAATGAAACAACATGCCGTCTCAAAACATAACAGAATTAAGTTAGAATCGAGTTTCCACACTAACAAGTGATTGAAGCTATGGTTCTCAAGTCATCCCTTCCACACTAACAAGTGATTGAAGCTATGGTTTACAGTTGGGTGGCCAAGATCCACGCACTGATGGGTGGCCAAAAATTGACAACAAAACCCAAACTGAAACAACACATCGGCATAGAGTACTCAGAATAGAGTACCCAATCATTTCAAGTGTCCTCTTGAGCTCGTTAGAGAATAAAGCGAACAGAAAAGAAGACACTGAAGATGAAGAAGATCTGCCACAGATTCTACTTGGAAAAGTGTCCTTTCATCTTTGATCTCCTCTTTTGTTCATCTCTTCATCTTCAATTGCTTGGACTTGGTAGATGTATCTCCGGCCTGGGAAAACTGGGAGAACAGAAAAGATTAAGGGTTCGAAGAAATAATACAAACAAACTGAAATCTTTACTGGGATTCTTTTCTACTTTCTGTCAACTCTCTGTCTCTAAAAAAAAAGTTTGGAGAGAGAATAGAAGAGAGTGAGTGAGTGACAGAGTTTTGAGAAAACCCGCGAGATTATATTTTGAAATTTTGGTTTTTAACTAAAGTCCGTAAACGGACGTCCGTCTAAAAGCGGAGCTGATATATATATATTACAATTTGTCATTGACCTAAAAAATATAATTTGTATTGGGCCACCCCCCAACTTATGTAGCATTTCTCTTCTCTTCAATGCGTTATGATATTATATCCGGATTTCGTGACTGGAAAATATAATTACCATGGATGTCGTCTTTTCTCATTGAATTCACTCACATTGACTCTACTGTATGTAGCTGCTAAAATCCCAATGGACCTTACGACAGCTATGCCAAGTGCTCAAGATCAATTTTCTAAACTCACTGGCATCACTTTAATGTGCATATGCATGGGTTTTCTAGCGCTTTCTCTAGGAACAATTCAAAAATCGGAATGTTTCACAAACATGTCCGCCTTGAGCATTTTTGTGGTCACTGTTATTGTGAACATCTCTATACAAATCCGCACTGGAGTTATTTTCATGTTCATTACTGAACATATCATAATTATGTGTTGCATGACACTATTGCTCATTCTTTTACGTGGCTAATTGCATGGGAAATTAATTTTGAAAAAAAGGTATTTTCTTGATGATATCATAGATCACTTCAAAATGGGTCAAGGTAATTTGTTGGAAAGATTAAAGTTGGCGTACGTGTATGCTTATAACTTTAATCCCCAATTCCTACTACTACTTGAAACTTTTTTTTCCATACTATCAACCTGATTTGCATCCCTTGTTTAGTTGTACTTGTAGGGGTCAAATTCGTGACATGTGACATCTTTGGTGGCGAAGGGTTCGTATACAGAATAGTGAAGAGAAGACCGGTGCAAATGGATCGAAGCCCGCGACACCATACCCCGAGAACTGCGGGGAATGGCAGGGGTGGTGAGTGGGCAGTAGTCAGAGTAATGAAGATACTACAGGGTGCATCGGATAGGAGCCGCGAAACCCTAACTGCCGAGAACTGCGGTGTATGTTGTGGGACAGGTGGCAAGCTGATGCACGTAAGATCAGGGTGGATGGACGAACGAGAGAGAGTGGTTAGAAAGAAGAAAAGTATAAGGACAAAGAGAGAAAAGAAAGAGAAGAGGAGAGAAGAGTAAGAGAAGGAGACTAGTAATTTCTTAGGGTGTAATTCTTGTAGTTACATTTGGCGCCGTCTGTGGGGAACCGAAAGCAAAATGGCTACTGTAGTGAAAAGAGGAGTAGGAAGACCTAAGAAAGCAACAGTTAGAGAAGTGGTGGAGGAAACAGAGAGCACCGAGGTGGAAAGGGTAGGAGAGGAAGAAAGAGTAGGAGAGGAAGAAACATTTGACGTGGCGGTGGACGCTACCAAACTTCTCCAAGAGGAGATAGTCAAGCTACGAAATGAGAATGACGAGTTGAGAAAGGAGAGAGAGATTACACATGGTGAAACGGAGCGGAATGATCATCGGAGCAGCGAAGTGGAGGGGGAAAATGAGGAGTACCCACCACCGGACGCAGAACAAACGGTGGGTATCACATTGGAGGTAGTACAGGCTATGATTGAGAAGGATAGGGAGATAACCCGCACAGCAGAAAAAACAAACCAGAGTGCTACGCAGAAGGAGGTTGCAAGCCTCAACAAAAATCCACTGGCAGATTCGATATGGAATTCGAAAGTGCCTAAGAGGTTCTCCCAACCCAGGTTTGAGAGGTATGATGGGAAGGGGAGACCCGGCGGATCATTTGCACCATTTCCGCAGCAGATGCCGCCAGGTAGGAGGGTAAGTATGATGGGCTTCACCGCATGATGTTCCCCGCAAGTTTAAAGGGGGGAGCCTCAGATTGGTATTATCGGTTGGCTTCGCGGAGCATCAAAAGGTTTGAAGAACTGGAGCGCGCGTTTGTTGACCACTTCATACACCAGAAAAGAAGGGTGGTTGATATCGCGGCTCTGTTCAACATAAAACAAAGGTCCGTTGAATCATTGAGAGAGTTTCTGTGCAGGTTCAAGGAGGAGACATTGAGAGTGGAAAATTTGGATGAACATACCGCGGTAATAGCCTTCCAGCACGGCTTAAGGGCGGGAACCAGGGTTCATGAGTCGGTTTCCAAAATCGAAATCACTTCGTTGCATGCTTTGTATCCTAAGGTAGAAAAATACATACGCTACAAAGATATAATGCAGAGGAATGCAAAGGAACAAAAGAGAGCAGGAAAGGCAGTGCAGTCGACCGAGATGATCGGAAGGAAAAAGCAGAATGGAAGAAAGAGAGAAAGGAGCATACAGAGGGGAGAGCCGAGGTCCAGATAGGACGGGAGACCGCGGCAGAAGGGATATCCGATAGAGGAAGCCATACCGAGAAATCGAACAGACACCGCTTAACAGACCCTTAGAGGAAATCTTGCCTCTAATCAAGGGGCAACAATACTTTGAGGGTTCGCGGAACACACCGGTGGTGATAGAAGGGAAGCCATTCTGTGTATATCATCAAATCAGGAATCATGCCACGAATAAATGTTATGCTTTGAAGTAGTTAGTGGAGAGAATGATTGAAAAGGGGATGCTCAGGGAGTTTGTCACAGAGGTTCGCCAAGCCGAGAGAGTGCCTGCTCCGGCTAGAATTCTAGGTACCATCAATGTCATCTTTAGTGGAGAAACCCTGGGAAGAAATGCACACAAAGAAAAGGTGAGAAGACAGCGAGTTTACTACAGGTGAACGAGGTCGTTAGCATACCGCGGTTAGTTAAGGGAACCGCGAAGGGTGAGGAAGGCATAATGTTCACTCTAAAAAACTTGGAGTCAGTAATTTCCCCGCATGAGGATGCATTGGTGATTACTATAGCGATGGGTAATTATCTGGTAAAGAGAGTGTTGATAGACTGCGGAAGTTCAGTAGATTTGTTGTTTAAGGGGGCCATAGAGGAGATAAATATCGGTAGAGATCAGTTGAAAGCTCCTCAAACCAATTTGTATGGGTTCAATGGCAGCATGACAAAGCCTATGGGGGAATTGATGTTACCAGTTACAGCCGGCCCGACAACGGTATTCACCAGATTTATGGTGGTGGATTCTAGCTCCCAGTATAATGCCATCCTAGGGAGAAAATGGGTCCACGAAATGAAGGCCATCCCATCGACATTTTACCAGGTGGTCCGCTCCCCAGCTAATGGGGGAACGTACGAAATAAGGGGGGATCAAGTGGCAGCACAAAACATCCATCAAGTTACAGTAAAAAATATGGTCCGCGATACCACAGGGGAGGGGCCATCACACCTAACCGTGGGATCAACATAGCAATTCTGGAGGCAAATGGAAACGAAGTGTACGAGCCTCCACTGGGAACGAAAACTGTGGATGAGTTGGAAGTGGTGAACCTTGGGGTGGGAGAGGAAGAAAAGTTTACATCGGTTGGAGCTGACTTGCCGAAAGAATGGAAATGGAAGCTGGTGCAGTTTTTGATGGACAATACTGATGTATTTGCATGGGTAATCGAGGATATCACCGGTTTTAGACCCGAATCGCTTTGTCATCATTTGCATATGAATGAAGATGATAAGCCAGTAAAACAAAAGATGAGGAGCATAAGAGCCAAATACGCAGAAGGTATTCGCGAAAAGGTGGTATGGCTGAAGGGGGCGGGATAATAAGGGAGGTAGAGTTTACGGAATGGTTGTCGAATGTGGTCGCGGTACCAAAAAAGAACGGCAAGGTTAGAATGTGTGTGGACTTCACAGATGTAAACAAGGAATGCCCAAAAGATTGTTACCCTATGCCCCGGGTGGATGCGTTAGTGGATAGAATGGCAGGATATAAGGTTTTTTCCTTCATGGATACATCGATGGGGTACAATCAGGTTGCGATGTATGGGCCAGACCAAGAGAATCCTTCGTGGTAGAAGGTGGTACCTACTGTTACACCAGGATGCCCTTCGGCCTGAAAAATGCGGGTGCTACCTTTCAGCGGTTGGGAGAAAAGATGTTCGAAGGCAAGATTCGAAGGGGGATCGAGATATACATTGACGACATGGTGGAAAAAAGTATGTCGGAAAAGGAACACTTAGAAGGTCTCCATGAGACTTTTAGCATACTGCGCAAGCATAAACTGAAACTCAATCCCGAGAAATGCACATTTGGGGTAACTTCAGGAAAGTTTCTGGGCTACATAGTCACCCACCGCGGAATAGAGGCGAATCCAGAGCAGATTCGGTCGTTGATTGAGATGCCATCTCCGCAGAATGTGAAGGAAGTACAAAGATTGGCTGGTAGGGTTGTGGCACTTAACAGATTCATTTCCAAGTCTTCGGACAAATGTCGCCCTTTATATCGTTTGCTGAGGAAAACTCCTGATTTCCATTGGTCCGCAGAGTGTGAAGGAGCCTTCCAGGAGTTGAAAGATTACTTAGGGAAGGTACCATTGTTATCACGACCGGAACAGGGCGAGAAGTTGCATTTATATCTGGGAGTTAGCGAGTACGCAATAAGTTCAGTTCTAGTGAGAGTGATCGATAAGATAGAAAAGCCAGTTTACTTTCAAAGTAAAACCCTACTGGATGTAGAGACCCGGTATATTAGGATTGAGAAGTATGCTTTGGCTTTGATATTTTCAACCCTTAAGTTGAAGCCTTACTTCGAAGCTCATTCTGTGGTGGTAGTGACGAATTTGCCTCTCAAACAGGCGTTGAGGACCGAGAAGTCAGGTAGGATGTTGAAGTGGGCGGTATTACTAAGTTCTTATGAGATTACATACCAGATTAGGACGGCTGAAAAGGCGCAAGCCATGGCAGAGTTTCTGGCCAAATTCCCAGCAGAGGATCCCACTTGGGGAGAGGAAATGGTAATGGAATCTGAGGGGGAGGTCAGTCGCGATCCTTTAGATCCTTGGGATATGCGCAATGGGTGGAGAGTTTTCACGGATGGTTCTGCTACGGATACCGGGAATGGAATTGGGATCGTGTTAGTAACTCTTGAGAACAATCGCCTTGAGCTATCAATGAAACTGGGGTTTGCGGCTTCAAATAACGAATCTGAATATGAAGCTGTGATAGCTGGATTAGACTTGGCCAAAGATCTAGGGGTGAGGGAGTTATCTGTGTTCTCAGATTCCAATTTGGTAGTTTGTCAGGTGAATGGAGGGTTTGCAGCTCGCTGCCCCCGGATGGCGAGATACCTGGAAGTCCTACAGCGAAGGGCAAGCAAGTTCGACAAAATAAAGTTTACCCACCTAGGCCGCGGAGAGAATAGACATGCCGATGCTTTGGCTTATGTAGCGGCGGTTCTTCCTGGATCAGAGGGTCGGTCTATTGAAGTTAGAGTGTTGAGCAAGCCAAGTACATCAGATGAGGCTGGAGTTTGGCTCACCACCGAGTGGGATCAGGGTTGGATGGAACCGATAAAGGCTTTCTTGAGGGGAGTAGAGATAGAGAATAAACAGGAGAGGCGAAGAATGGAATAGCGGAGTCAGAGGTACACATTGCTGGAGGGAGACCTATATAGGAGAAATTTCAGCGGCCCATTACTAAGATGTATAGGGCCGCGGCAGGCGCAGGAGTTTTTAGCAGAGGTTCATGAAGGCGATTGCGGGAGTCATTCCGCAGGGCGAACAACTACCCACAGGCTGATATCACAGGGGTATTTTTGGCCTCATATGAAGAGAGACGCCGCAGAGTACGCCAAGAAATGTGAGAAATGCCAAAGGTTTGCATCGTTCATACATTCTCCAGCTGAGCCCTTGCACAATGTGTTCAGCCCTTGGCCATTCTCCATGTGGGGGCTGGATATTGTTGGGCCTCTGCCAATGGCAAGCGGAAAAAGGAGGTTTATGTTGGTTGCTACAGATTATTTTACCAAATGGGTGGAGGGTGTGGCTCTGCAACAGGTTAAGGAAGAGAATGTGAAGAAATTCTTATGGGAGAATATCATATGCAGGTTCGGGCTGCCCCATACAATCATCGCGGATAATGGAACTCAGTTTACTGGAGGAAAAGTACGAGAGTTTCTTCAGGCATTTAGGGAGAAGCAGGGGTTCTCAGCCCCCTATAATCCTGAGGGAAATGGTCCAGCCGAGGCGTCGAACAAAATTATAATGGATAACTTAAAGAGAAAATTGGAGGATCGAAAAGGTGCGTGGGCGGACAAGTTGAATCACGTGTTATGGGCTTATCGCACCACACCGCGGATGTCTACTAAGGAATCACCATTCGCAATGGCATATGGAGTAGAAGCAGTCATCCCGGTGGATATGATAGAGAAAACGACAAGAACCAAAGCTGTGGAATTGGGAATAAATGAGAGGATCTTGGCCACTGAGTTGAATCTCATAGAGGAATTGAAAAAAGAGAAATAGCGCGTATACGACTGGAGGAATATCACCGAAAGTTGCAGAGACAGTATGATAAGCGAGTGAAGCCGCAGACTTTTCGGGTGGGGGATTTTGTACTGCGGCGTGTTACACTGGCCACTAAGAAAGAGAATGATGGTAAATTGGGTCCCAACTGGGAGGGACCCTATGTCATGATAGAGAAGGGTACTTCGGGAACTTACAGGTTAAAGACTTCGGCAGGAGAAATGATAGAGAAACCATGGAATATCAAAATGTTGAAAAAATTCCATAGCGAAGGCAGTCTCTAGTTAGTTTTATTTCTATTTGTAGCGGAGTAAAAATAGAAATGCTAATGAATAAAGTTATGTGAGAGAACATGAAATATTGTCTTTTGGTTATTTTAGTTCCTTGAATAGAAGGAGTGTGTTGATTCCCCAAACAAATAAGATATTGAATGAAGAGCAACAACAACTGGAAAATTGAGTCGCCCCTAACAGGCTTCCACAAACCGATCAAAGACAGCCGGGGGAAAGAGAGCCCTTCATGGACTATAAGTCCAAATCAACCTGGGGGCAAATTGAGCTGCCCCAACAGGCTTCACAGCCGATCAAAGATAGCGGCGGGGGATCCCTTCACGGACTTTTAAGTCCAAATTAACATGGGGGCAAATTTAGTTGCCCCAACAGTTTCACACGACCGACCGAGAAGACAAATGGGGAAGACCCTTCGCAGACTTTATGTCCAAATCAACATGGGGGCAAATTGAGCTGCCCCAACAGGCTTCACAGCCGAACAAAGACAGCGGGGGGAGAGAGCCCTTCGCGGACTTTATGTCCAAATCAACATGGGGGCAAATTGAGCTGCCCCAACAGGCTTCACAGCCGAACAAAGACAGCGGGGGGAAGAGCCCTTCACGGACTATAAGTCCATATCAACCTGGGGGCAAATTGAGCTGCCCCAACAGGCTTCACAGCCGATCAAAGACAGCGGGGGAAGAGCCCTTCGCGGACTATATGTCTGAATCAACATAGGGTCAAATTGAGCTAGCCCCACAGGCTTCACAGCCAACTAAAAATTATTTGCAAAGAGATAATATAAGCACCAATGAAGAGATCCCACTTTTGTAAAGAGAGTAAAATAAAGTCAGATGGGCGCATATGAATCAAGGAAAATGATTTCACAAAATGAGTGGAGGTGATAACAAAATACACACTATATTTGACTGAATACCTGCTGGGCATACCCAGAAAAATAGGCAAATTACATATTGCAAAATATACTGTTAGAGAGTGAACATCAGAATCACAAAGGTACAAAAATATATTTCAAACAAGCTACTGCGGCCCTTCAACCCCCCTGGGAAAAAACCTTGGCCCTTCCCACCGCGGTTTTCGAATCAACATCCACATCAATGGGGGAGGTGACTGCGCTGGAAGTACCAGCAGGAAGCATATAGCGGTAGCAGCCTCAGGGTCAGCAATAGAGGGTGAGGCAGTTTGAGCATCAGCGACTGGGGCTAGAGGCGGAATGGGCAGCAGACGACCAGATGCAGCAAGCTCTTCGAGTTGGCTCTTCAATTCACGAGCAATTTTCTTCTCAGCTAGGTCTCGGAATCGATCAGCTGCATCCTTCACAGCTTTGTCCACCGCGGCCTGAGTAGCAAGCTTCTCCACCTCCCTTTGGCTCTCCATTTTGGAGGTGACCCCAGCGACGTAGTCGCGGTGCTTGTCCTCTGCTTGTTGGAGAGCTTTTTGGGCCTTCATGGCAACGATCCGAAGATCATCGTGGTCCTTCTCCAACTGGGCATGCTTGGCTTTCCATCCGTTGGGGCCATTGATCTCTTGTTTTGCGACTTCCAAAGAGTCCAAAGTGTTGGTCAGCCCGCACACCACATATCCGATGTCCAGACTCAGCTGAGGAGGTATTCATTAGGAAAAAAAAAATTTGAATACCTTTTCCTAGCCAGTATAAATGGATGTTCGATGAGAGGAGAAGGAGCCTGAGTCGCCGTATACTTGGTCTCGGGGGAGATGAGAGCTGAAAAACAAAGAAGCAGCGACCGCGGGATTGTCAAGGGCGGAGTCGCGTATATTTACATCGTGGTCTCGAGCCTTAAATCGCGGGTGCCATATCTCCACAGAGCCGGGTGAAGGAGGGACTGTCGAAGACTGTTCTTTTCCAGGGTGGCAGGATGTAACTGTGGGCCGCGGTATTTGGGTTGGTGGCTCTGATGGAGGCAGAGGAGCAGTCCGGGCTTTTTTGGCTGGCGGGCTCTTGGCCGCGGCTTCAGTGGGCTCATCACCTTCGGAGTCGCTGTCCCAAAGTTTGAGTTTGCTAGAAGCCATGTCCGCAGCGAGAGTAGATGAAGAGGGATGGGTAAAATCGTCTTCCCAATCCGCTAACCCAGAGTAGGAAGAAGGGGCGGTATTTGTAGGGGTAGGGTGGGATTGCGTGGCGGCTCGTTGGGCGGCGGCCTTGGAGTGGGAGATCTTGGTTGTATAGCCGAAGGATCGGTGAGTTGGGTGTCTTCTTTTGGCAGAAGGAGAGGGTTTGGGTTTGCGCTCTTTGGGTGGCGGCAAGCGGTAGAGGGGACCTTGGTATTTCCCTATATCTTTAAGAGAGGGGTCAAGCAAAAGAGGGTTGCCTTTGTCGAGGTCTATGCCGAGGACCTCGCACTGGTTACTCCCTAGATTCCGGAGTTCTTGAAAAATTGTAAAGGAGATGTCGGCGTAGAATTGAGAACGAGAGTCTGGTTTCCAACTTGGGCCACAGAAAGAAGACACATTAGAAAGAAGGATATGCAAGAGATCAGGGGACCAAAGTGTCTTACTTACCACTGGTAAGGAAATTGAGATGCCTTAGAGAAACTTCTGAAGGGAGGTCTGTGGAAATAAAACTTCCAGACACATACAAGGGATAATGGTGCCACACCTTGTCTGAAGTTGTAAGGCGGAAAACAAAAGACTTCTTCCGCGGACGTGTACAAAAGAAGTGGTACCTTACATTTCCGAATTTAGTGCTCTTTTTCAAATAAAAATGAGCGATTATGTCGCGGAGTTGGATTTTAGGGGTGTGGGTTTCGTTGTAATGGTTAGTGGCGTACATCACTCGCCAAAAGTTGCCTATGCTTTGACAAGGCGGAATATTAAAATGGTTGCATACCTCGATATCGAGAAGAGTTAAGGGGAAGTGCAAGCCGGCTGCTATCTGGCCAACAGTCGCGACAAGACATCTTGGCCGCGGTTCTACTAAGTGTGGAAAATGGGTAACGCCAGTCACGTGCTCTAGTAACACGTCATCTGGGATGCCATATATAGGCAGTTTTAACTGCTTCTAAATTAGGGCGGCGGTAGTATGATGGAGGGGGAGGAAGAGAAGCCTTCCTCCCAGAGGTAGATGGTATAGCGGCTGGACTGGAAGAGCGAGACGTTGGAGAGTCCGACCTGTCCGCGGTAGAGTGGCTAGATCTAGATGGAGAAGCACCGGATCCATCGGATCTGGTGGCGGAGGAATCCGCCGAATCAGATCCCGACATGTCGCAATGGACACTAAGAGGGGACAGGTGAAGAATGGGGGAAGAACCCAAGTTATGAGAGAGAAAAGAACGCGGAAACAGTATTGAAATTGGAGTATAGCAATAAACGAAAAGGAGTGAGAGGGTGGAGGACAAACCTGAGATACAACAGCAGCCAAGGGGGTGGAGGGACCAAAATAGACGCAAACGGAGCAGGAGGGAACCTTGAGAAAGAGGAACAACGGGTAGAAGTTGAAGAGGTGGGGAAGAGGAAAAATGAAAAATGAAAAGGGGAATTGGGGGTTTATGGGTGTTGAGGAAAATGAAGGGTTTGGGCAGGATTTGAAAAGACAGGGGGCAAAAGCGTAATTGCAAAGAGAGGGACCAGGGGACATGGGACACGGGACACGTAGGCCTCGAGAATCGAGAGGTCAGATTTTGTACGGCGCATGCGTCGTTCTCACGCAACAGTAATGATGGAACACGTGTCATTCAACAGATGGAACATCTTAAAATAATGGAGATAAACCATGCTTTGAGATCGTTAGGTCTCGGCCCCATCGGTTGTCCCCGGACTACCAATAGGATCGAGAGAGGGCATCTGTAGGGGTCAAATTCGTGACATGTGACATCTTTGGTGGCGAAGGGTCCGTATACAGAATAGTGAAGAGAAGACCGGGTGCAGCAGATTTGAGCCGCGGCACCATACCCGCCGAGAACTGCGGGGAATGGCAGGGGTGGTGAGTGGGCAATAGTCAGAGTAATGAAGATACTACAGGGTGCATCGGATAGGAGCCGCAGAACCCTAACTGCCGAGAACTGCGGTGTATGTTGTGGGACAGGTGGCAAGTTGATGCACGTAGGATCAAGGTGGATGGACGAACGAGAGAGGTGGTTAGAAAGAAGAAAAGTATAAAGACAAAGAGAGAAAAGAAAAGAGAAGAGAAGAGAAGAGTAAGAGAATGAGACTAGTAATTTCTTAGGGTGTAATTCTTGTAGTTACAGTACTAATACAAGCTACATTTAGATCTCTTAGATTGGAGTTTTGTTGAGGGGTTTCTTACTATGATTGGTCAATGTGGATAATAATCATGACACAGATTTTAACTATTGTTGTGGGAGGTTTCGCCACTAGCTTTAGATGGGTCACTGTGTTTCAGCCAAAAATAGCCAGTGGTCCACTTATAGCGATGTTCCAGCCACTGGAGGCCATCCTTATGACCATACTTCTTCTGGTTTGGATGTTTCTTGTTGTACCTTTACTTCTTGTCACAGGTCCATGTTACTTTGTGGCTCGATACCTTGGTAAACTATTTTTTGGGTTTGAATACAAAGACGACGAAGACACTGAGGAATATAGACAATTGATTCCTGAAGGTGATGATAATATGATTTGGTTGGATAAATGGTCAATTCGAATAAGTTTCAAAGAGATGAAGAGATGGATAGGAGTTCCTGAAAGTGAAAATCTAAATAATCTCTCCGAAATTCTTTTAAGAAGGCTTGATCCTCATCAGCAATTGCAACCCATGGAACCCAAATATCGAGTTTATTCTAACCAAGAAGGATATCAATGTTAATGATGGATTGCAGTACGTGTCGGCTCGTCCGTTAGGCGGTCGCCTAAGGCCACATATTTGGGAAGGCCTCCAAATTTCTAAATTAGCCTTATAGCAATCCCCTTATTTCTGTTTTATGTGGTATTATGGTAATAAATGGTAGATATAAATATTAAATGTCATTACGAGGTAACTAAATCCTTTCACTCCACATACTAATTTTCAGAAGAGAATTAATTAACCATGGTACACATTCTAGTGCTTTTCTATAAGATGCTAATCTCGAAGTTTATCAAGGATCCAATGATCATAAATAAGTCATAAGCTTTGTATTTTGTGAATGCGTCTTTAGTTAATCAATTTCTCAAAAAAGAATAAACGGAAAAAGAAGAAAAAAATGATTTTATAACCAAAGAGCCCACGTTCTCCGTTCTTCTCCATATTACCCACACCTTCCCTTCACTTGTCACACCCCGAATTTCGTTAATTCAGATACTATAAATAATATTTGACTCCTCGATATCCGAGATGTGACAACAATCTCAAAACCCAATCTATTTCATAACCCTAATGAATAATAACACATGCGGAAAATCTAAATAATAGAATACTCAAAACAATTAACTCATCATTATGAAAACTTGCAATCAAAATTAAGTTACAAACTTCTTCACTTAACAATTCCGAAAAATAAATTAAAACATATGCTCCCAACAAATTCCACTACATCTCTGAGGAAAATGAAACGACATTTTATTAAAAATAAATGTTAACATCAATCACGAGCAGCACGCCACCTTCTCGAACATCAGCTAACCCTGTCCAGGCTGATCGACTATGTTCATATAAGAACACACCCGATTAACAAATATACAAATCGGGTCAGCATTATAAATAATGTTAGTATGAGTAGCCTTAGAAAAACCATTTAGATATACATAATACTTCATTCTTTATATGGCAGGTAGTTCCTCTACCGAGGCGCCTTAGCTTAAGGTAGTTAGTTCCTTCATAAAGGCACCTTAGCTTCTAACTAAGAGTAAATAAAACTTATGGTATCTTAGTACCTACCCTTTATGCATGCTCTATCGCAGAGTGCGTCCTATCTACAAGAATAATTAGTTTAACCCACTCTCCTGCAAAGTAATTTGTAATAATCATATCATAAAACGAAACTTAACTTGTAAGTCTTAAATCAATAACCACACCTGAGGAAAGTATCATAACAGTAACATTTATTAAGTGTCCCTAATAACACGTCATCTCTATGTTTTACCTAGTTTCCCTGGCTACCACAATCGCTTCCCTACACCGAACATGTACATGCACATGCCTCCCCTCACATAATGAACCACTACATGAGTAGTTACCCTAAACGGGATATCGCATACCAGGTAACCCTCACACAAACGCCATTATATCGATATTGCCACTATTCGACATAAAATATCGCGCGTCTCGTTTTAATTTTGCGAACGAGATAATCAAGCCACTATTCGGCTACGATTGCCCTACACATGGGTCAATCAACATCTTATACTCCCTATATAAGGGCCAATCATATTATGTACGCCCTACACAAGGGGCAAATCACATGAGTTGTGGTAGCTAGGTTCTAGGATTTTCGTTACGTAATTTATTCAAATTTATGTCTATGTCTCTTAAAATTCCAATCTCGTCACGTGTCACAAAATTTTACAATATCAACGTCAAATCTTTCTTAGATAATGACAAACCAATTTATACAGACTTCCAGAACATTCTACTATGGAATTAGTCCATAAAAATTAATATAACAATGTAACACAATAAACAGTCAACAGTTCGGTATTCATCCAAACAGGTCCTATCGCAAACTCGTAGGTAAAAACACTTCAATCCATGGTCCTAATCCAAGTAACCAAAACACAGCCCAAAACCATGGCCTAAGCCTTTATAACATGGCCCCAAAAGTCTAAATAGATTTAAATGACTCAACTTGACCCACTTTAAGTCATGTGAGCCCAGCCCAAACAAAAGAAAATAGAATCGGCCCAAAGAAACAAAACTGGTGTGGTTCGGCCCAAAGAAACAACACTGCTGTGGTCCGACCCAACCAAAATAGAAACCAAACAAAGGAATCAGGAGCACTGGATACCGATCCCCTCCATCCTCACCAGCGCACCAATGCGAATTTCGGTCACCACCACCTCTCCTCTTCCTCCCCTTTCAACCCAACGGTTTTGGTCCTGGTGAAAAACCCCACCACTTTAATAAACCCAAAACTTTAATACCTAAACTTCGAAATTCATCCCCAGCCATAGATCCGACCGCCATTAACGTCTCCTTCCAACTTTCAACCACACTCAAACCCCCTACCACCACCAATCATCAATCAACCAACACATAATACAAAATAACAGTTCAAAATAAAATATCAACACCACCACGGTATCATAGTTCAAAAGTATACAGGACAGAGGAGGATGTTTGGGGCTCGCGCCTCCATTAACAACCACTTAAGAGTTTCGACAGTTCTACAATCTAACCAGTTTTAAACACTAACGAGAAGAATAATAACTGAAGAGAATGAGCAGAAAATGAACGGAAACATTCTATTATAGTAAAGTTATCTCTGTGTATAGACGTGAAATGAAAACTAAACCACTCACCTCTTTGTTATCGCGAAAAAGAAATATAGAAGAAAACTATGCGAGAACCAATCCCAAGCTAGCTCGCACAATCCGCCGTTCTTCTTCGTTTTAGTTTGTGTGTGTTGTTTTTGTTTGTTTTTAAGAAAATCATTTTTTTTTTCCGGAGACCATTCTAAAGAATTTACCTGCCATATATTTGGCTTAACTTTTTTAGAAACTTCCAATTTTACTAAATATCCCTATTCATAACAATGGAAATATTATTTTCTATTAACAGTAGTATATCTATCATATTCCTTATATTAATATCTTGTTTCCTCTTTATTTGAAAACTTTCCGAATATTAAAGATAATCTATATGCAACATTCAAAATTCAAAATACTAGTTTCTTATGGTAACATTTTTTCGAAATTACTATTTTGTCTTCCTTCCTTTCTCTTTCTATCAAAAAGTCAAACCCACATTACTAGCACGTTGACTAGAAAATAAATATCAAATACAGAAATACTAAATATTGTTACGAAATAATGTAAAAATAAATAGGGATCTTACAACTATACGCACCTTAAAGGAATCTCGTCCCAAGATTCAGCGATAGAGTACACTATGCGAAGAACTCCGGATGCGCGACTCTAACCTTGTCCTCTAACTCCCACGTAACGTCCTTCTCATCTTTACTCCATTGCACCTTCACCAGGTTCACTTGCCGCCACCGAAGTTGTTTCACGTCACGGTCCACGATGGTGATAGGTTTCACCGGGTGTGTCAAATCGTCATTAATCTCGATCTCGCCCGGCTCAACAATCTGTGTCGGGTCTTTCACACAAT
This sequence comes from Coptis chinensis, assembly GCF_015680905.1. NCBI lineage: Eukaryota > Viridiplantae > Streptophyta > Magnoliopsida > Ranunculales > Ranunculaceae > Coptis > Coptis chinensis. The sequence continues at coordinate 40,386,303 of NC_141459.1, forward strand.
TCTGAAGCATGGAAATATGGAAAACATCATGTATAGAGGATAAAGTAGCAGGCAACGCGAGCACTGCCAACGCGAGCAACAATCTAAAACGGTCCAATAAATCTAGGGCTCAACTTGCCCTTTTCCCCAAACCTCATCACACCACGCATAGGGGACACCTTAAAAAATGCATAATCCCCAACTTCAAACTCAACTCCTTTCCTCTTCCGATCAGCGTAGATCTTCTGTCAACTCTGAGCTCTCTTAATCCGTTCTCGTATCACCCTAACATTCTCTGCAGTCTCCCTAACAATGTTCGGACCAAGTAAGACACCATCACCCACCTCGGCCCAACACGCCAGTGATCTACATGGCCTCCCATAAAGGGCCTCGAATGGTGTCATGCCAATACTAGAGTGAAAACTATTATTATGCAAACTCAACCAAAGGAATGTGTTCCTTCTAACTGCCTCCAAAATCAAGGACACATGCCCGCAACATGTCCTCCAATATCTGATTCACCCACTCTGTTTGTCCGTCCGTCTGAGGGTGATATGTTGTGCTTAAGTTTAGCTTCGAGCCCATAGCACGCTGGAAGCTCTCCCAAAACTCTGATGCAAAAAGTGGATCTCTATCAGAGACAATGGAAACAGGTACGCCACGGAGTCTCACAACCTCTCGAATGTACTTCACTTCACTGCCAAACTATCAGTGTTTCGTCGTACCCCAATCGGAATAAAGTGAGCAGATTTTGTCAATCGATCTACAATAACCCAAATAGACTCATTTCCCCGCCGGGACTTAGGTAATCCATCAACGAAGTCCATTGAGATTTGTTCCCATTTCCAAGTGGGAATCTCCAAAGGTTGCAACAAACCTGAAGGCCTTTGATGCTCTGCCTTCACCTACTGACATGTGAAACAACGAGACACATACTCTCCAGCATCCCTCTTCATACCTTCTCACCAAAAAGTCCTCTTCAAGTCATGATACATCTTCGTACCCCCAGGATTAATAGTGAACCGAGACCTATGAGCCTCGTCTAATATCTCTCCCTTCAACTCGGCATTATCTAGAACGCACAATCTATCTCGAAATCTCAAAGCACTATCAGAATCCACGGACCATTCCGTAGGGCAATCATCGAGAAGATCAATCACTAAGTCACACAAGTGCTGTACTAAAGAAAGATCACTAATCTGTAGGTTCAAAACCTTACTCACCAAGGAAGGCTAGACTATCAAACTGCCAACAAAAGCTTTATCCATCCCCGACTCAAAATGCAAATCTACTGAAGCTAAAATCTCAAATGACTTCCATTCTTGCACCATAAGTGAAGTCATCACACTGTGTTGCCTGCTTAAAGCATCCGCTACCACATTTCCCTGACCAGGATGATAAAGAATCTCAAAGTCATAACTGCTAATATACTCCATCCACCTCTGTTGTCTCATGTTCAACTCCTTCTATGACTACAAATACTTCAAGCTTTTGTGATCCATGTACAACTCAAACCTCTCCCCATATAGGTAGTGTCGCCATACCTTTAAAGAAAATACCACCACCGCCAGCTCCAAATCATGCGTAGGATATCGCCTCTCATGGAGCTTCAACTGTCTAGATGCGTAAGAGACCACCTTCTGGTCCTGCATCAAAACACATCCCAAACCAGTACCACTAGCATCAGTAAAAACCACCAACTTCCTGCCTCTAATGGGAATAACAAAGATCAGCGCCGTAGTCAATATTCGTTTCAACTCTTGGAATGCTCATCTACAATCATTAGTCCACAAGAACTTAATATTCTTCCGAGTCAACTGTGTCAACGGTACAGAAATAAGAGAAAACTTCTCTATGAACCTCCTATAATACCCGGCCAATCCTAAGAAACTCCTCACTTCAGTGGCATTAGTAGGTTGCTTCCACTCTTTAACAACTACAACCTTCTCGGGATCCACTGCTATCCCCTTACTCGATATCACATGCCCAAGAAATCTGACTTCCATCACCCAAAAATGGCACTTGCTGAACTTTGCATATAACTGCTGCTCCTTATGAACCTGTAACACTATCCGCAGATGTCTCTGGTGCTCCTCAACACTCTTGGAGTACACGAGAATGTCGACAATGAAAATAATAATGAACTTGTCCAAATACGGATGGAACACACGATTCATCAAGTCCATAAAGAATGCAGGTGCATTAGTCAGTCCAAATGGCATAACAGAAACTTCAGACAACCCCATAGCGCGATACGAAAAGCTGTGAGAGAAATACTCTGCTCTTCAACACCCATCTGATAGTACCCAGTTCTTAAGTCAAACTGCGAGATCACTACCCCTTTTAGTTGATCTAGGAGGTCATCTATCCTGGGCAAGGGGTACTTGTTCTTGATAGTCGCCTTGTTCAGCTCCCTATAGTCAATGCACATCCTCAAAGTACCATCCTTCTTGGACACGAAGATAGCTGGTGCAGCCCACGGCGAGTTACTCGGACGTATAAACCCAGTTCATACACAATTTAAAAGGTTTATACTTATATCAAAACATAATAATAAATAATAAGTACACAACACACCACAAGAAAAATCAAACACAAACAACAAGGCTCACCCCTTCTGCAACAACTCTTCAAGTTGAACTTTCATCTCATCAAGCTGCTTTGGCGCCAGTCTGTATGCTGACTTGGAAATTGGAGATGTCCTTGGTAACAAGTCTATCCGGAACTCTACCTCTCGCTTTGGCGGCAGTTCAGGGATCTCCTGAAAAATGTCGATATAATCGCATACCACTTCCACCACACTAATGTCCTTTTCCGGTATTTCTATCGAATACAGGAAACTAGACATCACCGAATCTCCCCGAATACCGCACTCATAAGTGGCACATGGTAATCCAGGGCTACTAAAAGAAATGGACCTTGCAACACAATCTAAGGTAGCATAGTTCTTACTTAACCAATCTATTCCTAATGTGAAGTGAAATCCTTCGAAACCCAAAACTATAAGGTCTACTACAAACTCACGACCCATAAAAGAGATCTCAAAGTCCTTACAGTAATCATACAAAGTCACTGAACCTCCTAATGGTGTTTCAACACATAAGGGTTTAGGGAGTGGGGTAATTTTAATCTTTTCTCTTTCCACAAGCTGACGAGAAATAAAAGAATCCAATGCACCAATATCAAATAGAACTCTAAGACTGCTATTAGGTGTAACAAAAGTACCTGCCACATTTTCTTGTCCTGGAAGGGCGGTGAAGGCACAAGCTGGAGCTGCTTGTCCCTGTCGCCCTTGTTCGGTCCTGAATCCATTAGGGCATGCACTAGCTTGATGTCCTGGTCACCCACAAGTAAAACAATTGCCAAAAAATAGGGGCAGCAATCCTCTGAGCTGGAAGAGGTGCCATCGGAGGCCTAAATTGTCCGTTATGTTGTTGCTGACCTTGATAGCCCTACCTCTGGTTACCATTCCCTTGCCTGTTATGATATTGATTCCCGCCCTGGCGGTTATGATACTGATTTCCCTGTCTCTGGAAACCATTGCCTTGTTGGGGCCTTGGTTGGATCTGCTAGGGTCCCCGGTTTCCCTGATCATACAGCATGTGCCTGAACCTGTCCCCAACATGACCACGTTGTGGTCCAGAATGCCTGGACTCACCAGCTTTTCCCTTACCCTTGTCTCGACTTTCTTGAAACATCTTGTTCTGCTTTTCGTACATCAAAGCAAGATTTAGCACTCGATCAAATGTGTCTTTGTCGAAAGAAAGTAATGACCTCGACAAGTAAGGGTTCAGTCCCTTAATGAACTTCTTATTCTTCTTCACAGGGGTGTCCACCAGGTAAGGAGCAAATCGGGATAACTCGTTGAACTGGGTAACATATTGTTTAACAGTCATCAAACTTGTCTGTCTTAGTCTCTGAAACTCCTCTGCCTTTTGTTCCTTCAAAGCATGGGGAAAAAACCTAGCCTCAAACTTTTCCTTGAACTCGATCCAAGTCATTGTATCAGCAGTAACATGTGGAAGAATAGACAACCACCAAAACTGTGCTGTGTCATCCAGCTGATGGGCAGCCAATTCTTGCTCCTGAACCTTCGTCAGATCCATGCATTTGAAAATCATCTCACAAGCCCGAAGCCAAGCCTCTGCTATAATAGGGCCATTGTTTCATGTGAACCTCTTACCACCTAGGTTGGCAAAGTCCTTATTACGTTTAGCAAAAGGATCATTCTGGTTCCCAGGATTATTCTGAACAGCCTGCAGTAGCTGAGTCATCATAGCACCCATGTCCACCTAAACCATATTCTCATTCCCCTGGGCATCACCTTGGCGGGTATTGTATCCTCCAGCCATAACCTTCAAACGAGATTGCCACAACATTAGAAACATCAAAAGACTTAGAAAGCACTCCAACTTACCCATAACCACAAATCCGGGGATCATTTAGACCTGCCGGGTCTAAGCTAACCTAAGCTCTGATACTAAACTGTCACACCCCAAATTTTGATAATTTAGATACTATAAATAATATTTGACTCCTCGATATCTGAGATGTGACAACAGCCTCAAAACCCAATCTATTTCATAACCCTAATGAATAATAACACATGTGGAAAATCTAAATAATAGAATACTCAAAACAATTAACTCATCATTATGAAAACTTGCAATCAAAATTAAGTTACAAACTTTTTCACTTAACAATTCAGAAAAATAAATTCAAACATATGTCCTTAACAAATTCCACTATATCTCTGAGGAAAATGAAACGACATCTTATTAAAAATAAATGTTAACATCAATCACGAGCAGCACGCCACCTTCTCGAATATCAGCTAACCCTATCCAGGCTGATCGACTATGTTCATATAAGAACACACCCGATTAGCAAACATGCAATTCGGGTTAGCATTATAAATAATGTTGGTATGAGTAGCCTTAGAAAAACCATTTAGATATACATAATACTTCATTCTTTATATGGAAGGTAGTTCCTCCACCGAGGCGCCTTAGCTTAAGGTAGTTAGTTCCTTCATAAAGGCACCTTAGCTTCTAACTAAGAGTAAATAAAACTTATGGTATCTTAGTACCTACCTTTTATGCATGCTCTATCGCAGAGTGGGTTCTCTCTGCAAGAATAATTAGTTTAACCCACTCTCCTGCAAAGTAATTTGTAATAATCATATCATAAAATGAAACTTAACTTGTAAGTCTTAAATCAATAACCACACCGGAGGAAAGTATCATATTAGTAATATTTATCAAGTGTCCATAATAACACGTCGTTTCTATGTTTTACCTAGTTTCCCTGGCTACCACAATCGCTTCCCTATGCCGAACATGTACATTAATTTACACAAATTCTTGTCGTTTAGAACTTGCAAATCAATAAATATAGTTTTCAAACCTACAACAATTAAAAAGAATAGTGACAAGTTAGAGTCGAACCACACCTTGAAATGGAGAAATTAGAGCGAAGAGAATTAATAAACCAATAACTAACTAGGTACGTGAGATTTAAAACAATTTTTGGATTTATCAACCTAATTTAATCTAAGAATAAAAATTTGCTTCTATTTTATCAACTAATTAAACTAAATTTTTCTGGTTTTCAAGAATTCAATTAATGAGAAATCCAAATGGTGAATGACTTCACCCCTATTTTTAAAGAATAGATTATTTCATATATTTCCAAACATTTATTATTCTTTCTATTTTATAAAGTTCATCAAATAAACTCCAACGCAAATTACAAGTTTAATGGATGATTTTCAATAAATGCATTTTATGGACGCTAGTCACATTTTTTTGAAAGAATAAATCCTCAAATTCTTCAAGCATTATAGGAAGCTATCTAAGCATGGCAAATCAACTCAAACAAATTAAAGTAGTATAAGTCATCAAGGATAGGCAACTAAAACGTTATTGAATAAACTTTAATAAAAATAATAATAGTGAAAGAAACTAACAATGAGAAATACCCCAAATTATTATGGTGATAGAACTCGTGCACATTTCATTTCAATATTATTAAATCATATGAAGAAAATCATTGGATACGTTAAAGATTATACTAGAGAATAAAAATTGGAAATACAAGAAAATAAGCCTACATCTTCATGATAAGGGATTCATCTTCCACCATTAGGGTAGATATTTTACCCCATCATGAGTTTAGAACACATAAAAAGATAAGAAGTAGATACCACCATTTCACTTGAAACTTGAATTATTGTATTGATTGTTGATCGAGAAGAAGAGAAACTAATACACGCTCAAAACTCTCTCCCTTAAAACAAAAATGAACTAACTAAAGAACTAGCTTGCTCTATTTTTCTCTCAAGTCTGGATGTCTTCAATGCCAATTCTCTTCTCTATTTATAGCTTCTACAAAGAATATCTTGCTACATAATATTTTCACATGAAATGGAAACAATCTTTGTGATATGGGAAGAGAATATAAGATAAAGAAATTTTGGAAATGGAATATATAAGAGATATTCTCAAGGCATGATGAGAGAAAAAAATATAAATTGGCAATAAAATAAAGGATAAAATAGAATGATATGGTTTTGAATTAGGAATGGAGTGATTGACAAGAATATGGAGGATATGAGGGAATATATATGGTGGCAAAAATATTAGGTATTAATGAATGATTTGATATGATAAAATCAAGGGAATAAATGATTAATGGAAATGGGGATATTTAATGGGGTGAAAATGGTAAGGATATATAGTGGTAGTTGTGATTATCCTTTCTTGATTTCCTTCCATAATTATCAATTCTCTAACATTTCCTTCCATTCTTGATAGAAAAATTTATTCCATGAGCTCCCACTTATTGATTCTTTAAATAATCCTTTTTGGTTCATGGACTTGGGTTTTGATTGGGCTTTGACCAACATCTTTATTTCCTACAAAAATACATTAAACCAAATTAATAAAACATATTTTGCATTGGAATTTTCCAAAGACATGCACATATATACAAATAATCCTTTATGACCAAAAAATGTGCATAATGTCATGGAATAAAGCAAATGTATGGTTTTACGATAAAAATACGCAATTATGCATAAATGATATTATAAAGTGCCTATAAAACTATATTTAAAATATACAATTTTAGGCACTTATCAAACACCCCCAAACCTATATTTTGCTAGTCCTCGAGCAAAACAAAAACAAAAGAAAATCCTAACTCACTTTCGCAGGAATCGTGATTGCACTTAGCTTGTGCAACAAGCCGTTAAACCTCAAGGTTACCCCTAGAGGACGAGTTTTGTCTCGTGAGGGTTTGCAGAGAATATACCCACAAAATTCTGGTGTTCTAAATTAAACTATAAAGACTCGATTATCAAGGTTATCACCCTAAGTTATCTCAGCAAAGTCCTTTCATCTCTTTTGGCAACAAACTTTAATTCTCGTGACACCAGAGTTAATAAAAATGCAATAAACACAAGCATTAAACAATATAAGCACTCTGCTATGAAAAGATGCAATGCTATGTACAAGTAACTTTACTTCTGGTATCATTTAGAAAGAATCAATAACTTGGGTTCTCACCGGTTGTGTTATAGACACATATCACTCATATGATTACACTCCAAATCAATGTCTCTCTAGTGTGTGAGGGCACACTTAATCCTTACACTCTCAATGACTAACCAAAGAAGCCGAGGTCGATCATCACATCATCTTCTTACTTTCACACCACACTTAGCCTAGGAAGCTAGAGGTCCTAAATGGGTTCTAATGGGGCTTAGGTAGGGTCCACAAGAAAAGGAATGGATATTTCAAAGAGCTATTACTTGAGAGAATAGGGTCTTCACAACTACTTAGAGAAACTTTGAACTTTAGTGCTTATTCAATTCAAATTGTAACTTTCAAAGAGGCCCAAGATTTTTCTTTTTTTCTTTCTTTTTTTTTGAAGGTGGGCACATCTTCTTGCCATTTTGATTTTTAATTGACTTGTGGCAAGGTCTTGAAACTCTGAATTTTCTATTAAGGAAGCAACTGACTTTGAGTACACTTTCTTTATTTTCTTCACAGTCATCCTAACTCTCAAGTAACAACTTAGGTAGGCTATATTATGGGTTAAAAGATATGGGTTAAGGAATTTGGTTCACAAGAAAAAGACTTAAAGAGCAAGGCTTCAAAAGGGCTTCTAAGGAAATGATATATATAGGTGGGATATACCAGGCTCAAACGGTCAAAGAATGCATAAATTCTACCTAGGTGTCCGTGTGGTGATCTAGCAAGAAGAAGTGTGCATCTCTCTACTCGAAAAAGCTTCATCCATGGTGTCATCACTCAAGAAAATTCACACATAATGCAGGCTTTTGGCTCAGACTTATAGGCTTTGTCTAGTTAATTCATTTGACTCTTGGATTCCAGAAGTTTATTACTCATAAAATGCAATGCAAGATTCATGCAAAGATACTTAAGAACTAATGCAAGGTCTATTACACTCTAATTAACTCAGATTTCTAAGACTCAAGTCAAAGTATGTAGCCAAATTGAGACTTCTAAACCTATTTCATCATCGAAAGAGTATCAAACCTTTATTATCATAAGAATCCCATAGTTGAAATCTAGAACACTATTTTTATTTTTTATTTTATTTTTAACAAAAATCATAAACATCAAAGAGAAAATTTTAAATTTCAACACCCCCAAACCTAAATGAAACATTGTCCCCAATGTTGAAAACTAAGCAACCAAAATGACAATAATGATATTAAGGACAAAATGAACGTAAGCTTGGAAAAAGATAAATTAAAACATTTTACCTTGTTTGATGCTTATGTACTAATCACATTTCTTGCCAATAAAATAAGAATGAAAGTGCAAGGAAATGCAACTATACTACAACGACTATATATACAAGTGCACCCCCAAACCTAGAGTTTGGAATAGGTACAATACTTTGGGTTGCCTCCCAAAAAGCGCTAAGGTTTGCGTCGTCATCCCGACGCAGCGGTGATCAAAGAGATGATCAATCCTGATAGACAGGATCTTCCAGAAGTACTTCCTCTACTTCTGAGGAACGTAACTCCAAAAATGGCTTCAAATGTTGACCATTGACTTTAAAAGTACTACCATCTTTTGGGTTCTCAACTGTGATTGCTCCATAAGGAGTGACATGTGTGACTATGAAAGGACCAGACCAACGAGTTTTCAATTTCCCAGGGAACAAATGAAGACGGGAATTATATAGTAAAACTTTTTGACCAACGAAAAATTCCTTCCTCATGATTTGGTTACCGTGAACCCTCTTCATATTGGCTTTGTTCTTTTTAGAGAGGTCATATGCATCATTCCTAAGCTCCTTAAACTCATTCAATTGCAACTTCCTATGGTCACTAGCCTTGACAAGGTCAAAATTAAAGCTTTATACTCTAACTCTACAAGCAAATGACAAGGCTTACCAAAGACTAGACGATAAGGTGACATACCAATAGGTGTTTTGAAAGCAGTTATGTAGGCCCAAAGTGAATTAGGGAGTCTTAAACTCCAATCTTTTCTATCTAGTCGGACCGTCTTTTCAAGGATTTGCTTAATTTTCCTATTGGAGACCTCGGCTTGGCCATTGGTCTGGGGGCGGTAAGGTAAGGCAACCTTGTGAGTAACCCCATATTTTTTTTATTAAACTTTCAAAAGCCTTGTTGCAAAAGTATTTTCCCTCGTCACTAATGATAGCGCGGGGAGTACCAAATCTAGCAAAAATGTGTTCCCTTAGAAAATTGACAACAACTCTATGGTCATTGGTCATACATGCAATAGCCTCAATCCACTTTGAGACATAGTCAACTGCTACTAAAATGTACTCAAAGCCATGGGAGTTAGGAAAAGGTCCCATAAAGTCAATACCCCACACATCAAAAACTTCCACAATTAGAATAGGGGTAAGAAGCATCATGTGTCTACGAGACATACGCCCTAGGTGCTGACATTTACTACAAGCTTGACAGTAAGTATGGGCATCACGAAACAATGTAGGCCAATAAAATCCGCATTGCAACACTTTTGCAGCGGTCTTTTTGGAGCCAAAATGGCCACCACATGCATGATCATGACAAAATGAGAGAATAGCTCTATGTTCCCACTCAGGAATGCATCTACATACTATCTGGTCTGGACAACACTTAAAGAGGTAGGGGTCATCCCAAACAAAATATTTGGCAGTGGCCAAAAACTTAGATCAATTGTGCTTATTCTAATGATTGGGTAATTGAGTGGTGACAAGGAAGTTCACTATGTCAGCATACCATGGGGTCTGAGCAACAGCCATCAAGTGCACATCAGGAAAACTTTCAGAAATAGGCCAATTTTTTATGGCCTCAGTCACTAGCCTAGACAGATGATCGACAACTACATTTTCAGTTCATTTTTTATCACGAATCTTAAGATTAAACTCCTACAGCAACAAGATCCATCGGATCAATCGTGGTTTGACATCCTTCTTAGAAAGAAGATGTCTTAAAGCCGCATGATCAGAGTAAACAATCACTTTGGAACCAATCAAATAGTGTCAAAACTTATCAAAAGCAAAAACAATTGCCAACAACTCTTTCTCGGTGGTTAAGTAGTTAAGTTGGGCATCATTGAGAGTTCTACTAGCATAATAGATGACGTGAGGGAGTTTATCAACCTTTTGACCTAAGATTGCACCAACCGCGTAATCAGAAGCGTCACACATCAACTCAAAAGGGAGACCAGTTAGGTGGTCGGATAATGGGTGTAGTTGTCAAAGCATTTTTCAGATAGTCAAAAGCTTTAATACAGGCCTCAGTGAAATCAAAAGGAGCATCCTTAGCAAGTAAGTTACTCAGAGGCCTAGCGATTTGACTAAAGTCCTTTATGAATCGATGATAAAAACCCTAAAAAAGATCTAACATCTTTAGCAGACTTGGGAATGTGTAGAGTAGAAATCACATCAATTTTAGACTTGTTAACTTGGATACCCTCACTAGAAACAACGTGACCCAAGGCAACGCCTTTCTTCACCATGAAGTGGCATTTCTCCCAATTGAGGACTAAGTTTTTCTCCTCACATCTTTCTAAGACAAGACTCAGATGGTTCAAGCAATCATCAAAAGAAAAACCAAAAACAGAGAAGTCATCCATGAAAACTTCTAAAAACCTCTCTAGCATGTCAGAAAAGATACTAACCATACACCTTTGAAAAGTCGCATGTGCATTACAAAGCCCGAAAGGCATGCGTTGATAAGCAAACGTACCAAAATGACAGGTAAAGATAGTCTTTTCTTGGTCTTCTGGGGGCTATAACAATCTAAAAGTAACCAGAGAAACCATCTAAGAAACAATAGAAAATATGACCTGCTAATCTATCCAACATCTTATCAATAAACGGGAGAGGAAAATGATCTTTTCTTGTTTGTGCATTAAGCTTCCTAAAATCTATACACATTCTCCATCCGGTCTGAACTCTGGTTGGGACTAACTCATTTTCATCATTTAGGACAATAGTTATCCCGGATTTCTTGGGTACAACTTGTACAGGGCTAACCCACTACTATCTGAGATATGGTAGATGATACCTGCATCTAGGAGCTTCAAAACTTCAGCTCGGACCACTTCTTTCATGTGTGGGTTCAATCTCCTCTGGGGTTCTCTAGAAATTTTAGCATTATCTTCCAAGTGAATTTTATGTTGAACCAATAAAGGATTAATACCTTTGATATCACTAAGGGACCAACCAATGGCAGACTTATGCTTTTTCAAAACTTCAACTAACAAGATCTCTTGTTCATCTGATAGATCAGAAGCAACAATAACAGGGTATGTCTCATTGGGTCCTAAGAAAATATATTTGAGTTCAGCTGGCAAAGGTTTAAGTTTTGGGCTTGCTGGTAAAGGAGTAGAATCAACCTTGGGCTCACTACTAGGCTCAACCTTGGAATCAACACTGAAAATTGTTTTGGGAATAGGAAGGTGGAGTGGTTCTACCTTAGCTTTCCAGTTTTCGGTTTCTAGGATAGGTGCAGAATCTAATAACTCATTCACAGCACTAATGGATCCATCTATGTCAAAATCACAAGCAAAATGGGTTAAACAGGCTTCTAATGGGTTATCCACTTGTGGGGTAGGGACCAAACTATTGAGGAGAAAAACTTCACCAATATCCTCATCATCATTATGTTTCTTCATAAGGTGGAAAACATTCACATCTGCAGACATATTCCCAAAGGACATCTTCATCTCACCATTTCTACAGTTTATCAAGGCATTGGCTGTGGCTAGAAATGGTTGGCCTAAAATGATTGGAATTCTATTATCTACTGACTCATGAGTGTCCAAAACTATAAAGTTTACATGGTAGTAGAAGTCAGCTACTTTGACTAAGACGTCCTCAACTATACCACGCGGAATCTTAACAGATCAGTCTACTAATTGCAAGGTGACTCTTGTGGGCTTTAAATCTTGTAGGCCCAACTCCTGATAAACAGAATAAGGTAACAAGTTGACACTAGTACCAAGATCTAATAGAGCATTGTCCTTGAACTTGTATCTAATGTGGCAAGTGACTGTAGGGCTCCCAGGATCCTTAAGCTTAACTGTAGTTTTCTGGTGGATTAAGGATGTGGCTTGAGCAGCAAGAAAGGCTTGCTTAGGGACATGGGTGTTCCTCTTAATAGTGCACAAGTCGTTCACAAATTTCGTGTAGGATGGGATCTATTAAATTGCGCTGAGAAAGAGAATATTAATGCTCACATTTTTGAAAACCTCCATAATCTCTGAAAACTATTTATCCTTCTTATTTTGAGTGAGACGCTCTGGGAAAGGGGCTTTTGGCATGAGAGTTCTAATCTGGGAATCTGGATTAGTCTGTGAGTCATCTGGCTTTTGTTGTGGAGTCTTGGAACTCGGGGTTATAGTTGACTCAGTTTCTTGACTAGGTGGGGCTGGAGTAGTGGACTCACTTGGCATCCTAACCTGATTGTCAATTTGTCTCCCTGATCTTAGTGTGGTGACTGCTTTCATCTCCCTAGGAAAAGTATTATCTTGGGAACTTAAAACTTCAAAGGCATTTTCCTTGGTGTTCCTCTTTGGGTTAGCTAGTGGTTGACTTGGGAACGTTCTTTTCTCTCTAACGGCTACAAGGTTAATGAGTTGACTAATCTGGTTAGACTGTTGGCTCACTTGTTGTTCAAGCTTATGGAAGGCTTCTTCCCATGGTTGTCTTTGTGGTTGTTGGGATGGAACATACTGGGAACTAGCTAGAAGATGGGTTGTATGTACTGGTTGTACTGGGCTGGGTTCATCTGCTAGTTCATGGGGAATTGGTTTTGTTGCCTACCCTAGTTATTACTAGAAAAGCCTGGTGGACCTAACTGTTGGTTTTGAGGCAAATTCTGTCTCCAAGAGAAGTTAGGGTGGTTTCTCTAATCCTTTTTGTATGTTAGACTAAAAGCTCCTGGGGTGTTCTCCTAAAATCATTAAAGGCACACACTTGTTCCATGGTGGACTCAGGTTGTTGAACAAAGATGGGACATGAATGGGCAGTGTGGTCTGGACCTGAACAAATTGTGCACGGAAAAGTGTTTGGTTCATTGTGCACACTCATCACGGAACTAGAAGCAGACGACACTTGTTGACTCTAGGCCTTATTGGATGTTAAGGCAAAAGTAGCAAATTGCTTAGTCAAATTGTTTAGACTATCCAACACAGTTTTTAGCTCATCAGGGCCTCTCTTCACTTCGTACATACCTCCTCTCTTAGGTTCACTAGTTTGTCTGGTGGTACTAGTATTAATACCCCACTGTTGTGAATCCTTAACTAAGTCTTGGAGGAATGTGAATGCCTCTGATCTGATCAAGTAAGTGAACTTGCCTGTGTTCATGGATTGGATCATTTGGCGTTGATCTTGCAAAAGTCCTTTAGTGAAAAATTAGACTAATTGCCACTTTTCATAACCATGGTAGGGACACTTCAAAAGGAGAATGTAAAAGCGGTCCCAACACTCATAGTAATGCTCGTTCTCAGCTTGCTTAAAATTAAATCCATTATCACCGCTCTCATTGCATTAGTTTTCGAAATGGGATAAAATTGTCCCATGAACTTTTTCAACAGTTCATCCCAGGTGCTAATGGGATTGTCCGGGAAAGAATTAAGCCACAAAAAGGCTTTGTCCGAAAGGGAGAATGGAAAAAGCCTCAACTTCACATTGTTCTCATCCAAATTTTGATTTTTAAAAGTACCACAAATGTTGAGAAAGTTGATTATATGGGCATATGGATTTTCATTATCCAAGCCATGAAACTGGCGCTGAGCAAGCATATTAATGATGGGCGGTCTAATCTCAAATTAAGCCGCCTCCACGGGTGGGTAATGGACGCTTGAGGGTGGGTTTGAAGCAATAGGGGCAAAGTAGTCCCTTAGTTGCTTTTCAGCTGGTTGATTATTTGCAGCCATGATGAATGGTCTTGGACTAACTGGTGGAGAGAAACTTATGATTGTAGGAGAAAAAGGTGGATTTCGCTCGGACTTACCGTATGGAGTCCAAGATCGAGTTAGCCGTTTGTTAACTCGTTTCCAATGGGGCATAAACAAATGCAAATTCTAACCTAGATGCACACACACTTCCTAAACATTCACCTAGCAAACAATTTTTTTTTTTTAGATGCACAATACAAATGCCAAGAAAAATGCAATAAATCCTAAAGTCTAACTTAAATGGTCTACACTTGAATCTCCGTCAAGTGAGTTTGTGTTCCTACCAAGAGCAGGGGTGTCGCCTGGGCTTTACCACTATGAATAACCGCTCACATCCACAAAGTGGTCAATGGTAACTCCAGTGGGGCTATGGATACTCTAAGTTCACTGAACTTTCCGCATTCCACTGAAATTCTCTGGCGGTTGCACCAGTAGTCACTGAAGTGAAACCATGTGTTCCAAGAACTTGAAAAATGTTTACAGTCAATAGTGGGCTTTTCCCAGCACTCTACCCTTTAGTTGGGGTCCTATGAACACCGATCTAATTAATTTGCTCAAATCTTGGTCAAATTTTAAGTCCAAGTCCAAAACTCAAACAAGTCAGAATTAGGTGATCACTTGTAGGCTAGGTCTGCCTTTAGTCAAATTGGAAATTTAAATTGACTCGCGAAATTTAAAACACCCAGCACACAATATGCATTTGAACACACAAAGAACTCCTCTGACAGGGGATTCGAGGAGGGCTTAAAAATTGTACCTCCTCTGGAAAATTAACTCTTTCACCTCTTTTTCTTCACACTTCAAGACGGCAACGGCGCCATTTGATTTACACAAATTCTTGTCTTTTAGAACTTGCAAATCAATTAATATAATTTTCAAACCTACAACAATTAAAAAGAATAGTGGCAAGTTAGAGTCGAACCACACCTTGAAATGGAGAAATTAGAGCGAAGAGAATTAATAAACCAATAACTAACTAGGTACGTGAGATTTAAAACAATTTTTGGATTTTGATTTTATTAACCTAATTTAATCTAAGAATGAAATTTTGCTTCTATTTTATCAACTAATTAAACTAAATTTGTCTGGTTTTCAAGAATTCAATTAATGAGAAATCCTAATGATGAATGACTTCACCCCTATTTTTAAAGAATAGATTATTTCATATATTTCCAAACATTTATTCTCATTTCTATTTTATAAAGTTTATCAAATAAACTCCAACGCAAATTGCAAGTTTAATGGATGATTTTCAATAAATGCATTTTATGGACGCTAGTCACATTTTTTTGAAAGAATAAATCCTCAAATTCTTCAAGCATTATAGGAAGCTATCTAAGCATGACAAATCAATTCAAACAAATTAAAGTAGTATAAGTCATCAAGGATAGGCAACTAAAACGTTATTGAACAAACTTTAATAAAAATAATAATGGTGAAAGAAACTAACAATGAGAAATACCCCAATTATTATGGTGATAGAACTCGTGCACATTTCGTTTCAATATTATTAAATCATATGAAGAAAATCATTGGATACGTTAAAGATTATACTTGAGAATAAAAATTGGAAATACAAGAAAATAAGCCTATATCTTCATGATAGGGGATTCATCTTCCACCATTAGGGTAGAGATTTTACCCCATCATGAGTTTAGAACACATAAAAAGATAAGAAGTAGATACCACCATTTCACTTGAAACTTGAATTATTGTATTGATTGTTGATCGAGAACAAGAGAAACTAATACACGCTCAAAACTCTCTCCCTTAAAACAAAAATGAACTAACTAAATAACTAGCTTGCTGTATTTTTCTCTCAAGTTTGGATGTCTTCAATGTCAATTCTCTTCTCTATTTATAGTTTTTACAAAGAATATCTTGCTGCATAATATCTTCACATGAAATGGAAACAATCTTTGTGATATAGGAAGAGAATATAAGTTAAAGAAATTTTGGAAATGGAATATAGAAGAGATATTCTCAAGGCATGATGAGGGAAGGAAATATAAATTGGTAATCAAATAAAGAATAAAATGAAATGATATGGTTTTGAATTAAGAATGGAGTGATTGGCAAGAATATGGAGGATATAGGGGAATATATATGGTGGCAAAAATATAAGGTATTAAGGAATGATTTGATATGATAAAATCAAGGGAATAAATGATTAATGGAAATGAGGATATTTAATGGGGTGAAAATGGTAAGGATATATAGCGGTAGTTGTGATTATCCTTTCTTGATTTCCTTCCATAATTATCAATTCTCTAACATTTTCTTCCATTCTTGATAGAAGAATTTATTCTATGAGCTCCCACTTATTGATTCTTTAAATGATCATTTTTGGTTCATGGGCTCGGGCTTTGATTGGGCTTTGACCAACATCTTTATTTCCTATAAAAAATATTAAACCAAATTAATAAAACATATTTTGCATTGGACTTTTCCAAAGACATGCACATATATACAAATAATCCTTTATGACTAAAAAATATGCATAATGTCATGGAATAAAGCAAATGTATGGTTTTACGTTAAAAATACGCAATTAAGCATAAATGTTATTATAAAAAGTGCCTATAAAACTATATATAAAATATACAATTTTAAGCACTTATCATACATCCACATGCCTCCCATCACATAATGAACCACTCCGTGCGTAGTTACCCTAAGCAGGATATCGCATACCAGGTAACCCCAACACGAACGCTATTATGTCGGTATTGCCACTATTCGGCATAAAATATCGTGCATCTCGTTCTAGTTTTGCAAACGAGATAATCAAACCACTATTCGACTATGATTGCCCTACACATGGGTCAATCAACATCTTATATGTCCTATCCAAGGGCCAATCATATTATGTACGCCCTACACAAGGGGCAAATCACATGAGTTGTGGTAGTTAGGTTATAAGATTTTCGTTACGTAATTTATTCAAATTTATGTCTGTCTCTTAAAATTCCAATCTCGTCACGTGTTACAAAATTTTACAATATCAACGTCAAATCTTTCTTAGATAATGACAAACCAGTTTATACTGACTTCCATAACATTCTACTATGGGATTAGTCCATAAAAATTAATATAACAATGTAACACAATAAACAGTCAATACTCAATGGTCAACAATTCGGTATTCATCCAAACAGGTCCTATCACAAACCTGTAGGTAAAACACTGCAACCCATGGTTCAAATCCAACTAACCAAAACATAGCCCAAAACCATGGCCTAAGCCTTTATAACATGGCCCCAAAAGTCTAAACAGATTTAAATGACTCAACTTGACCCACTTTAAATCGTGTGAGCCCAGCCCAAACAAAAGAAAATAGAATCGGCCCAAAGAAACAAAACTGCTGTGGTATGGCCCAAAGTAAC
Organism: Coptis chinensis; assembly: GCF_015680905.1. Classification (NCBI taxonomy): domain Eukaryota; kingdom Viridiplantae; phylum Streptophyta; class Magnoliopsida; order Ranunculales; family Ranunculaceae; genus Coptis; species Coptis chinensis. The sequence continues at coordinate 40,404,130 of NC_141459.1, forward strand.
AAAATTGTTGTGGTTCGGCCCAAAGAAACAACCACTACAAGAAAACAGATTTTTGCCCACGGTCCAAAACCGGGCAAAAATCAACAAAATTGTTGTGGTTCGGCCCAAAGAAACAACCACTACAAGAAAACAGATTTTTTGCCGTCCCAAAACCGTGGGAAAAGGGCTTTTTTTGGGCGGGAAATAGTCTTTTTGTCGCCGGAATAGTCATGACCGTGGGTAAAGCATACCAATAGCGACGGTGAAAACCCGTGGCAAAAGGTCAGTTTTTCCGACAGTTTTGGTCCGTGGGAAAAGATAAGTTTTTCCTACGGTTTGGGGCCGTGGGATCTGATGTTTTTGCTACGGCTTTAGACCGTGGCAAAGTTATTTAAAAAAAAATAATTGATATTTCAATTCTATCTTTTCACCCACAATCTACAAATAACCACCAATCACCTAACAAAGGTTTTACACCTCCAAATAGCCACCAATCACCATAACCATCCTACACCTCATTAATTATCCCAAAAGATATAAAAAAAAATTCGCAAAGCCAAAGATTGAATTAACCAAGATCTTGAAAACATGCATACTAGGTATATAAAAGTTAATCATCCATGCATGCCAGTTAATGCTAAACACCACGTCAAGAGAGTAACCCTACCTTAAATATGTATCTAAAATTCCAAGAGGAAAATAATAGAATGAGCGACTTCAACGCTCAGTAAGTAGTTTGTATAACCTCTAAATTATCAATTTCCACAACTAATATGCTGAAAATAAATAAAGCAGATGTTACGCGGTGGCAACGACAGAACTAATGATAAAATGGTACAATTTAAGCAATGTACCACTGAACATTACCAAATTCGTAAAAGGAGACTAGCTCCTCACTCCAAAGTAAAAGTACAACCACTAGACTAGGTGAGTTCTTACTAAATAAAACTTTTGCCAAATATCAAATGCTTGCTAGCCTACCGACCAACCGGCAAAACAACCGTAATGGGTCACCTTTAGCACCGACCAGGCCAGGGCCCCCTAACAGAAATCAAATGCACGCTAGCCCACCACCAGCGGTTAGTAATCACCAAACCAAATAGCCACCTAAAACTATTGGCTAGCACCAACCAGCCACATAGTTACTAACAATACAATTAACAATTTAATATGTCGAATATCAATGATTTCAGACTATAAAAGAAAATACCAAATTTTCTTACGCCATTACAAAGTATTAGGCCATAGAAGAGTACTAAGAAATCTGATTCAAAATTTACAATATAAAAGTGATTCCAGCTAAAATACAAATCAATTACGACCATAACAAAAGAAATTGGGGTTCATGTCACTAAGAGAAACGACAACTAAGTATATGACGACCTTGAATTCGGTGGTTGGGTTCACATCTTTTCGCTTTCGATCTCGATCGACAAGAGTACTATATATGGTTAAAATTCTCTAAGAATCGGATGATCATAGGACCAACAGATGACATAAAGATCTCATTGATGCATGATGAGAACGTCTCAAACAAACACTAACTTCTTTTTTATGTTGTTTGTTTTTCTTTTCTTTTTCTCTTCATGTACATAATATGATACCTCATCCTTAAACTTTTTATATTATCAATATAACACATCCATTTACCAATCAAAAAAGGAACCGTATACTGAAATTCAAAGTACAGTTATGACAACAAAAGTTATTTTACCTACATGTAGTGCCACTTACCGAAAGCATACATATTAATATAGAATATGCTTATGAACATCTTCATATTAACAAAAAATGAAAAGATGGACACCTATTTGCATTCTCTTCAGGCCAGTTAAACATGTAGAGGAATTTATAACTATATGAATAATTACCTGAAAACGGGTCAGTTCCACCAAAATATGTCTGATTTCATCCTTAAAGGAAGAAAGTCCAGGCTGCATCTTCACATCTTTATGCATGATAAGAAGGATATAAGCAATTGCACTAATTCTATTTGACCGATCAAGTCTTGATAGGCTGCCATGATGAGAAGGAAATGTTGTTCTAATCTTAGCAATTGATGATACCATCGATGCAAGACAAGATTCGAAGTTTAGCACTTTTATCAAACAAGACAAAACATGGTACAATGTAATATTTGCGAAAAGATCCGGGTCGAGTTGGCGGAGACTTCGTGAATATTTTCTCGAATAAACCGCATCATAATCGAAAAGACTTGTCAATTTCAATTTTAAAATAAACTGCATCCATTTACCATTTAAGATAATGCAAGTACATAATAGAAAGAAGCAATTCACACATAAAAAAGAAGGAAACTTACTTTCTCAATGTTCTCCCCGATGGCATACTTGCAAGCTCGGCATATCTCGTGATATCGGCTCCACTAAAGCCTTGAGTATACTTTGCAAGGGCATTCAAATCCACATCTTTAGAAACAGGGGACTTCCTGAGGCAGGCCTTGAAGATGGAAAGACGAGAGGCCTCATCTGGCAAATGGATGTAGATCAACTGATCAAGACGGTCAGGTCTGAGCAATGCAAAATCAATTATATCAGGCCTGTTGGTAGCACCAATAATAAACACAGTTTTCTTTACATAAATTCCGCCCATTTCAGTTAGAAGTTGGTTCAAAACTCTATCAACAGCACCTCCCGCATCTCCAACACTACCCCCTCTCTGTGAGAGAATAGGTGTACACATTAGCTGAGTACAAGTGAAATACAAAAACATTCAGTGGTTTGCCATACAAGAATTTAAAACACTTTGAATTTCAAAGTATAAATGATAAATTTTTACCAAATTCTTACCTGACGAGAATGATGAAAATCGAAAAATGAAGCAACACGATCTTGTAAATACGACTGTAGTGTTTCCATTGTGCCCATCAAAGATTTGAAAATAAGTAATGCATGAACTCAATAACCAAAAACAGACAAATTATTCTAACAAACTAAACATTAAGACAAAAAGTAAAATGGTACATATTCCAAATACACAAAAAGATGATGAATAATTCCCCGGAACTCGTTGACAATCAGTCTTCACAGGGAAATAATCTTCACCCTTTTTAGATTGAGCCGCACAACCATATCTCACATTGGGCTTCTCCAACTTCTCACTTTTCAACCCCTTAGTAATCAAAGCAGCTAAAGGAACTAGATTAGGATGACGCCTCATTTCTCTAGACGCCATCTTAAAACTTAAAAATGTCTTCAGCACCACTTAAACTTATTACACACACTCCAAGCTTCTTACAAAACCCAAATTATCATTTAAGCTAGGTCTGATCTCAATTCCAACAAAGACCCAAACAAACAAAATGCGCATAAATTTAAGATAAAAGAAACACTAGTTTAATAAACAACTAGATCTACCTTCGATAAATTTTTAAAAAAAAACACAAACAGGAAGTGTGTTGAATTACCTGAATTTGATGAATGGGCAACATCAAACTTGTGTATATTTTGCTTTGAAGAAGAAGAAGAAATCAACTCGGAAATGATGACAAGGAATGAACTGTAAAAAGCAATACTTTAAACAAAGAAAAAACACTTGAGATCGTTAAAGAGAAAGCCACATCTGAACGTTTGCTTTTTTATTTGGTGATAATTAAAGAAGAAGAAAATAGGAAGAAGCATTTTTTTTTATGACGAATAAATAATTTAGTGAAGTGGTACCGAAAAAAGTTGATTAAATTAATTTTTGTTTTTATATTTAAGTTAGGGTATGATTATACCAGTTTAAGAAAGCCATATCTGAAATGAAGGAACCCCAACAATATTTTATGCACCCGAAAAATGCCCAAAATTAAAAATTAAAGAAATTATTGTAATTAAACATTACCCTAGCGCTTAAATCTAAACGAAGAAAACAACATAAAGAGGAAACCCTAGGTTTTCAAGCCCAAACAAAACTATAGAATGCACTAAGAAGAAGAAAAGGAGGAGGATGAAGTAGTGAAGTACTAGTGCCGGAAGACGAAGAGCAACGATAACAGTTACAGCATGAACCAAAGTCACATACTGTGGCCCGTAGGTGGGAGAGGTGGTGGCTGCCATTGGTGGTGTGTTTGTGTTGTCGAACTTTATCTTGGAACTATATTCCAATCGATCTTTGCCTACGGTTTACAGGGGCGAAAAATAACTTTAAGCCGTGGAAAAGCTTTCACACAAGAATCCAACGGATAAAACTGTGGGTAGCAGCCACGGCCTAAATTGTGAACAGCCGTAGGTAAAAGTTGCAGAACCACGCCACAGCCCAACTAAGAAAAAATTACGGATGAAAACCATGGGAAAACATTCGACAGCTCGAATCCGTGGCTAAAAATACCGGGCATCTGTGGCAAAAAGCCCATTTTCTTATAGTGAACATTGCTGTGGTCCGACCCAACCAAAATAGAAACCAAACAAAAGAATCAGGAGCATTGGATACCGATCCCCTTCATCCTCACCAGTGCACCAGCGCGAATTCCGGCCACCACCACCTCTCCTCTTCCTCCCCTTTCAACCCAGCGGTTTTGGTCCTGGTGAAAAACCCCACCACTTTAATAAACCCAAAACTTTAATACCTAAACTTCGAAATTCATCCCCAGCCATAGATCCGACCGCCATTAACGTCTCCTTCCAGCTTTCAACCACACTCAAACCCCCCACCACCACCAATCATCAATCAACCAACACATAATACAAAATAACAGTTCAAAATAAAATATCAACACTACCACAGTATCACAGTTCAAAAGTATACAGGACAGAGGAGGATGTTTGGGGCTAGCGCCTCCATTAACAACCACTTAAGAGTTTCGACAGTCCTACTGTCACACCCCGAATTTCGACAAAATCGGAAAAACAATATTTGTTCCCGACTCTTCGATTTTCGAGGTGTGATGCACTCTCAACTTCCAAAAACCCATAATCTATTTAATTATTCTAATAATTTGAAACCATTAAAAATTTTAAATAAATAAAAGTCCTCTTCATTTCAAAAATTCACAAATATGATTAAGTTACAAATTTCCTTTCAACAATTCTTTAATTATAATTACAACTAAAATTATAAAACAACATTGTCTCAATTGAAAATTTATTGCACCTCAAGGGAAAACAAAACATATCCTGTAATGAGACGCTAAAGCGAACCACAAGCAGCAATCAACTTTCTTCAACACTAATCATGTCAAGACTTATCAACTGGGTTCATTTTATGAACACACCTGACAAGCAAACATACAAATCGGGTCAGCATTATAAACAATGCTGGTATGAGTAGCCCTAAAATACAAAATATACTTATACATATATATACACAATCTATAAGGCAGTTAGTTCTTCCACCGAGGCGCCTTAACTTCCAACGACTAATACAACATTCTCAATTACAATAATTAAGGCAGGTAGTTCCTCCACTGAGGCACCTTAGCTTCAAACCCCATTTCACTTTATCACGTGCATGCCAAATACATTATTGCATTAAGCCACAATCTCGTGGGAAATATCCATAAATATTATACAACCTCATAGTAGCATCTAACATATATAATAATGGAGCGTTTACAATTATTTATCCAAAAATATTACATTTAATATACATCCTAACATATTATCTCATTTAACAGAACCACAATTTCAACATACCACATAATGTCACAATTACTCCAAATGTACCGCATAACATTTTTATAGCGTTTTAGGAATATTATGTCTCCTAAAACTTCAATCTCGTCACGTGTCAAAAATACACAATATCAACGTCAAATCTTTCTTAGATAATGACAATCTAGTTTATACAGGCTTCTACAACATGCTACCATTGGATTAGTCCATAGAATTTAATATATATATATATATATATATATATATATATATATATATATATATATATATATATATAAGTCAACAAAGTCAACAGTTAACGGTCAATAGTCAAAGGGTTGACTGGTCAACAGGTCAAACCCAACAATCAACAGTCCCAAACCGGTGTTCATCTAAACGGGTCTTGAAGCAAACTCGTACGTAAAACACTTCAACCCATGGTCCTAATCTAACTAAACAAACAAAGCCCCAAAACCAAGGCCCAAAAGTCTAAACAATTAAAGACTCAAACTGACCCATCTTAAGTCAAATGGGTCGGCCCAAAATAAAAATAGAAACTGGCCTAAACCAAAAATAGATTTCGGCCCAAGGCCCAACAGAGAGGTCATCTTCCTCACCTCACCAACAACCTCTCCTCCACCACCGGATCAGCCACCGTGAGTTCCACCCACCGGCACTCCAACCTAACCGAAATTAATCCCAACCAAAACCCCTACAACTTTAATTAACACACCACACCCTTTTATTAACTGTCGAGATGACTCCCTAAATCTAGATCTTGACTGCCATTAACGCCTGTTCCATGCTTCAACCACACCACTCTCCAGCACAACAACCCAACCATCAAACCATTAATCTCTTGACATCACTCATCATTCAAGTATCAACCAAAAACCACAACAACAAAAGTTCACCTAATCTAATCTACTGGGCAATTTCTCTGGGCCGCCATTAACACCCTTTCAAGCTCCAACAGCCCCCGACATCAACCAAACATCAAACCAACAATCTTCCCATACCACCAACAGTTTACCTACCGATTTCCATCTCGACAACACCCATACCAACAACTCACAATCAATTCAAATAAAAAAACGCATATATAATTACATAGATCGACCACAAAATTTTCAGAAACCCTTAATCAATTGATTACTCGTTTTGTTTCAATGGATTGAGACAAGTTTTCCGGACACAGAGTTGGTTCTTCAATCCATAAACAAGATATAAACACAATTAACACTAAATTGAATATAGTACTAAAACCAGTACTAAAACTGAATCAAAACACAGTATGAGCACAGACTATTTTTCAGCATCGTGAAATCGATAATAATGATAATTTTTATATAAAAGAAATTCATAAAATATCTACTCACCTTCATATCGCCGAAACAGAGTATATAGAAAATGAAAGAGAATCGATTCCGATGCATAATCCGTGTCTCCATTCTTCTTTGTGTTTTAGCTGTTTAGTTCTTGTTTTAAGAAAACATTTTTTTTTTCTTTTCCGGAGACCTTTCTAAATAATATTACCTACCATATATTATGTTTAACCTTTTAAAAACTTCCTATTTTACTAACTATCTCTATTCCCAATTATAGAATATTTTTCTCTATTATAAGTACTATATTTATTACATACCTTATATTACTATATCTTTTGAAAACTTTCCAAATAATTAAAAATCGCTACACAAAATTAAAAATTAAAAATACTAATTTTCCATCCTTTCTCTTTCTATCAAAAAGTCAAGCCCACATTTACTAGCCCGTTGACTAAGAAATAAATATCAAATTTCGAAATATTAAATATTGTTACGAAATAATGGAAAAAATAATTGGGGTCTTACACCTACAATCTAACCAGTTTTAAACACTAACGAGAAGAATAATAACTGGAGAGAATGAGAAGAAAATGAACGGAAACATTGTACTACATTAAAGTTACCTCTGTGTATAGATGTGAAATGAAAACTAAACTACTCACCTCTCTGTTATCGCGAAAAAGAAATATAGAAGAAAACTACGCGAGAACCAATCCCAAGCTAGCTCGCACAATCCGTCGTTCTTCTTCGTTTTAGTTTGTGTGTGTTGTTTTTGTTTGTTTTTAAGAAAAACCTTATTTTTTTTTCCGGAAACCATTCTAAAGAATTTACTTGCCATATATTTGGCTTAACTTTTTTAGAAACTTTTGATTTTACTAAATATCCCTATTCATAACAATGGAAATATTATTTTCTATTAATAGTAGTATATCTATCATGTTCCATATATTAATATCTTGTTTCCTTTTTATTTGAAAACTTTCAGAATATTAAAGATAATCTATACGCAACATTCAAAATTCAAAATACTAATTTCTTATGGTAAACATTTTTTCGAAATTACTATTTTGTCTTCCCTCCTTTCTCTTTCTATCAAAAAGTCAAACCTAACCCACATTACTAGCACGTTGTATGAAATAATGTAAAAATAAATGGGGGTCTTACATCACTTCTCCCCTCTCTTTCTATAATATATTTTCACTGTTTGTACTTTATTTTTTGAGTTCAACATCATTTTCAAATAATAAAAAAGTATATATATTTTTCTCTAATTTTTCTGTTTGGATCTACACTATGGTAAATTTGGTGTTTTATTTTCCAATTATGTATAACGATTACATAGTTGATTTTAATTATTTGGTAATTTGAATTTTCGTACAATGAAACATGGTACTTTTCTAATATGGTAGTAGTGGTAATTTGAATTTTGTTTTTAGCCTAAGGCCTCGCTTTGGCTAGAGCCGGCTCTGATGGATTGACAACTGAAAACAAAGTAACCGCCATGGCCATGGTTTTACGTAGAACAACAGAATCTCTCAATAGAAATTGAAGTAGACGAAGGGTAGGAGGCGAAGGGGCCTTTCTCGGTTTCTCTTTATTTAGTGGGGGTGTTTGATTTGGTGGGCTGCGCCCAACACAAGTACAGACCCCAAAATTGGGCCAGGGTCTGTCAGTAATAGGACTCCTTCACCCCAATCTCACTGGTTGATTAGGTCAACTGTTAGTCAATGCAAGTCGAAAAATACAGGAATCTGCCGGTAGGAAAAGCGTGAAATGCAAACTTTCAGCCGGCTCCTGTTGCCGATATTATCGCGGAAGAACGGCTCTGGTTGGATCCAAAATAAAAGGGCTCAGGCCCAAACAAAGTGATCCAACGGCCTAAGCCTATTAGCTCATAAAAGTTGGCTGTTCCTAACCTCTTCTGTATTGAGTGCTCATTCAGATGAAACCCTAGAATCCACTACCTATTCAATTTAAATAAATCCTTTTATATTATATTTATAAGGTCTGATATTTTGAGAGTCAAAAAAAAATGTACGGTAGAGCAGGTCTAGACAGATTCAAAAAAGCACAATCAGTCGAACCATTTTCAGTCACCCTAAATAATAATAATAATAACAAACCATCATCCACGGTGGCAGTCCAAAACTTGCAAAACAAGTCACAACAACAAAAGAATAATGTCCCTAGTACAAAACAGGAAAATGAATCACAAAAGGGTACACAGATTGGAGGTGGGGAGTCCACGTGGCAGCCACCAGATTGGGCAATTGAGCCGAGACGAGGAGTTTATTACTTGGAAGTAATGAAAGATAGGGAAGTTGTTGATAAGATTAATTTGGATAAACGGCGTCATGTATTTGGTAGACAGTTTCATCAGTGTGATTTTGTGCTGGATCATCAGTCTGTTTCTAGGCAACATGCTACTGTTGTTCCACATAAAAATGGGAGGTTAGTTTTTTCTTGATTTAGTTTAGTCTGTTGAGCTGTACATTGAAGAAATGCTCTTTGCAATGTTACTGTGGAAATTAACTCTAAAAAACTTGAACAACAAAACAACTAGTTTTCCCTTGTGATGCAATGTTGTAGTTGGAACTCTTATTTTGATTGTAAGTCAAGTTGTATGTAACTAACAAGACTTGGGGACTAGAGGTCCCCTTCTTGCTATCTCGTGTGGATCCAAGAGTGTGGAGTGAAACTAGAGTGGTAATGGCTATAGATGAAACCAACTTACAATTTGGTTTTGTTTTTCTAATTCATATCTTTCACTGCTTTAATTCTTAAACTGACCCATTCTTGATTTCTTAAGTGAAGAAGAACAAAGTTTTGGAAAGTTTCATTAGATGCTTTAAAGTTTAACTCTTCCAAACAAGCAAGGTTTTAAGGGTTTTGGGGACATATATGTGGGGTAAAACTCGCCTAGTTAAGAAAAGGTGACACATGGCAGAAAGTGGTGGACACACGAGGTGCATGAGATGGAAGAGTGTGGTGGCATGATGAGTATGAGGGGGATGAGAGAGAAGTACGTAAGGAGAGGGAGTAGTATGTAGAAGGGGACTCTATGCTCCAAAAAGAAAGAGCATATGCCTATATATAAACAGTATAATAGAAAAGAGCTCCCACCTAAGTAAAGAGAGACAACTGTAAAGAAAGGCCAAAAGAGAGTTATGGTTGTATCTAGGGCTGTCAATGGGTTATGATAAGTTGGTTTGGTTCCAGGTTTGCCATCCACCAAACCGCTAAGATGACATTTTAGTAATATTTATGATTAATTTTGTATAAGGTTTATACATATATATTGTGTGCCTAAAATTAATTGATATAATTTAGGATTTGATTGATTTCATAGTTTTTGGATTGGGTCTATTCGGGTTGCTATCTTATTGGTTCGGTTCGATTTCGGATACCATATTATCTTATCAATCCGGGTTTCGGATATCATATTATCTTATCGGTTCGGTAATTGATTTTCCAAAATCCAATCCAAACCGAACCATTGACACCCCTAGTTGTATCCTACAAAAAAGAAAAGAACCATGTATAGAGTAAGAATAATGCTACATATTGGGAGAGTGCATGTAAATGAGAGAACAAAGGAGCAAGAGAAGAACTAGAGAAATTACAAAGAAATAAGTTTGTGGATGCAGGCACATAGCCGAACCACTTAAAAATTTGCGTTATTCCCTTACTTTTCGTATTTATATTTCCATATAACTAGTACCGCATCAACGGGCACCAACAAGCCAATTTTGTCACTCTTGCGTATTGTAAGGCTAAAATTACCAACTTATGTTGAGGTTAAAATTTTGGCACTTATTGTTCCGGCCCCACAAATGTGGCCCAATAAAAGTCCAATGCAAATCCACACTCATAGTCCATACTCAGAGCCTATCTACAATAAAGCCCACACTTAGAACCAACCTACTTACCTACCTACAATAAAGCCTATGCTCAGAGCCCAAAAAGCCCATACTCAGACCCAATTTGACCCTACCTACCAATATTTAATTAAACACGTGTCTTCACTTGGATGAGGAAGTCATTTGACCAATTAAAACAACTTCCACAACTTTGTTGACTTTCAAGATTCGTTTGCAAAACTTTCATCAACTTTATATCGTGTGACAGTTCTCTAGCCAGTTCTCCAATTTCATCCCACGATTGGAGTATTGGAGAACGAGGAAGTAATTATCACCAATCCTACCTATAAAATCTAACATTTGTCATTCTCCAGAACTACGTATCGAGACTTGATCCCAAGGCAATACAACATTTGGGTACGTAGACAACTTCAAACTGAAGTCCAGTCTCAACTCTCCCCAACAACCATCCCTTTCGCAATCTCTTCTGAAAAGATCACTTCCGACCCAACTGGTGTGTTTTGACAAATCTTGCCGAAATATAGTTGGCGTCGTCTGTGCTCCTATCCTCAACCACAAAAATGTTACGTCAATGGCTTCACGAAGAACAAACAATGATGAAAATTCCCCTCTTGCCGCTTAAGTTCGGCACTCAACTTTTGCGAATGAGAATTCACTTTCCAAGTCCGATGGTGCTCAACCATCTGCGACTGAGAGGGTGGGTATTCATATTGCAGATCCAACAACTCAGGTTGATCATCGTCTTCGACAGTTGGAGAACAAAAACAAAAATATGATGAAACAGATGTGTCGACTTCTTGAAGATGATTCAGGATCAACGACCCCAACATCTAAACATCCAAAAAGTGTTTGGGTTCGTATGAATTCCGATGCATCTTTGTCAAAGACTCCAAACACAAACTCCCACACTAAGAGAAACCGTGCGAGTCGCTTACGAAAAGCTTCGTGCAAGCAGCATGTGCAACGCCGAAAGCCAACACTTTCCAATGTAATCGTGAGCGAATCCACAAAACTCCTCTGCCAATCTTGATACCGACCACCCTGTGAGGGATTGCCAACTCACGAAAGATTCGAACCATACTAAGGGAGATCGGCCAAATATCCATACAGGTCGGCAAGGTAGACTACACAACCCACGAAGAACCAATGAAGCTCCTACCCCAAGCTTTAGGAAGGGTAGGCAAGCCACTGCAAGTCCTCGTTGCAACAATAATATGCGCCGATCTACAATTAAAGGCCAATACAAATGTGGGTAAAAATTTGTGGAGGTCGGGAACATCGCCCAATAAAAATTCAAAGTTATTTGGTAAAATGTAATGGAAATTTGGTAAATTGTGGGTAAGAAAAATTAAAATATTAAAAGATCGACCCTCAATTTTACTTGAGTTATCCCCAGTTTTATTTTCCCTCGTTTTTTGACGTACTTTTCTTTTCTTTTTACTAATATGTTCTTGTCCATTATTTTCAGAGTCATCTCCTTCTACTTCTTCGTCATCTTCACTACTTTCATCTACAATAACATTTTTTCTTTTCTTTGAGCCACAATAAGGTGCTAATTCCCTAGGCTCATTAAGCAACCTAGTTTATAAATCATGGTAATAATCTACAAACTAACAAATTCCCCTTTTATCTTCTCACTGCTAAAGAATGGTATATTTGAAAACTTCAGAATATCACCTATAAAAAAGAACAACGTAATCAAAATGTGATATCTAACTAATAATAATAATAATAATTAAATGAATATTGAGTTAACATCCTTATTTGAAATATTGTTAGGATAATCAATATTCTCGAACCTCCAATTGCCTTTGATCTTAAAACCGTACAATTTCGCGTTCTTGTAGTACGAAGGCATCCCATAAAACTGATAATCCTAGTTGTGACGATTGTGATAGCAAGGCATAACTTTTAAAAGAAGCATTGTTTTTAATAACTGAAACAAAATGTCTGATGAGATACTCCTTCGATAAAAGTTACAAATCCTCGCGACACGGACAAAAATAGCCAATAACCAGAAGATAATTGTAAAGGATGTAATCTCCATCGAGCTAATAACTCGGAAATAGATTTTTGAAATGGAACACCACACCCAGCCAAAAATGTGAAAATAATAAGATTATCTCATCTTTTTCACACTTTTGGTCGATATCGCTTCCAACATATTCAATAGATATATCATCACCAATATCATACGTTGCTCTCAAACTATCTACATCAATACCCTTCGCCACCTTATTCATATAAAAATCCCCTTTATCACCCCATCTCCTCTCCAAGTTATAAACTTTCTCCATTAAGCAAACAATATTGATTTTTTATTGGAAGAAGAAAAATAACAGTAAACGAGAGTCGCAAACCTTTACTGACGCAAAAGAACAAAAACATGATAAAAAGGAGAGTTATTGTTTTTACATAACAAAATGTCTCCACAAATGCACAACAAATGCTCTCAGACATTTTTGACATGACAATAGAAATATAGAATTCCTTTTTATCGGGCATTTGTGGAGACAGTTTGTTCTGTAAAAACAATAACTCTCCTTTTTATCTTGCTTTTGTTCTTTTGCGTCAATGAAGGTTTGAGACTCATTTACCGTTAATTTTCTTCTTCCAATAAAAAATCAATATTGTTTGCTTAATGGAGAGAGTTTATAACCTGGAGAGGAGATGGGGTGATAAAGGGGATATTAATATGAATTGGGTGGCGAAGGGTATTGATGTAGATAGTTTGAGAGCAGCGTATGATATTGGTGTTGATATATCTATTGAATATGTTGGAAGCGATATCGACCAAAATTGTGAAAAGATGAGATAATTTTATTATTTTTCCATTTTTGGCTTGGGTGTGGTGTTTCATTTTGAAAATCTGTTTCCGAGTTATTAGCTCGATGGATATTACATCCTTTACAATTATTTTCTGGTTATTGGGCTATTTTTGCCCGTGTCGCGAGGATTTGTAAGGTTTATCAAAGGAGTATCTCATCAGACATTTTGATTTAGTTATTGAAGCCTATAAGACAAAACAATGCTTATTTTAAAAGTTGTGCTATCATAATCGTCACAACCAGGATTATCGGTTTTATGGGATGCCTTCGAACTACAAGAACGCGAAATTGTATGGTTTTAAGATCAAAGGCAATTGGAGGTTCGAGAATATTGATTATCCTAACAATATTTCAAGTAAGGATGTTAATTCAATATTCATTTAATTATTATTATTAGTTAGATATCACATTTTGATTACGTTGTTCTTTTTTATAGGTGATATTCTGAAGTTTTCAAATATACCATTTTTTAGCAGTGAGAAGATAAAAGGGGAATTTGTTAGTTTGTTTAGTCAGAATGCAGATGTCTATGATTTGTTGTTTCCAGACGATATTGTAGATTATTATCATGATTTAGAAATTGGGCTGCTTAATGAGCCTAGGGAATTAGCACCTTATTGTGGCTCAAAGAAGAGAAAAAGTGTTATTGTAGATGAAAATAGTGAAAATGACAAAGAAGTAGAAAGAGATGACTCTGAGAATAGTGGACAAGAAAATATTAGTAAGAAGAAAAGAAAAGTACATCCAAAAAAGAGGGAAAATAAAATTGGGGATAACTCAAGTAAAATTGAGGGTTCAATCTTTTAATTTTTCCTACCCACAATTTACCAAATTTTCATTACATTTTACCAAATAACTTGGAATTTTTATTGGGCGATGTTCCACCCCAATACAAATCCACACTCAAAGCCCATGCTCAGAGTCTATCTACAATAAACCCACACTCAAAACCAGCCTACTTACCTACTTACAATAATGCCTATGCCCAGAGCCCAAAAAGCCCACGCTCAGACCCAATTTGACCCTACCTACCACATCGCAAATTTTATATATTTGATATTCAATTAAACGTGTCTTCACTTGGATGAGGAAGTTGTTTGACCAATTCAAACAACTTCCACAACTTTTCCCACCTTCAAGATTCGTTCGCAAAACTTCCATCAACTTCACATCGTGTGACAGTTCTCCAACTTCATCCCACGATTGGAATATTGGAGAACGAGGAAGTAACTATCACCAATCATACCTATAAAATCCAATATTTGTCATTCTCTAGAACTACGCTATCGAGACTTGATCCCAAACAATATATTTGGGTACATAGGCAACTTCAAAACCGAAGTCCAGTCTCAACTCTCCCTAACAACCATCTCCTTTGTAATCCCTTCCGAAAAGATCACTTCCGATTCAACTGGTGTGTTTTGGCAAATTTTGCCGAAACACTTATAATTGGCGTTGTCTGTAGGGATCACAACAAAAAGTTTTGTTCCAAGTTGAAGATTTTAGGGTGATATAGTTACTGTAGTGCGTATATGGCTAGTCATGTATGCGCCATACCACTCTAATATTTTCAACTTCGAACAACCTTTTTGTTGCGATCCCCATAGACGGCGCCAGTTGTAAATGCCAAATTTCTACCATTAACGTTAGTAGTTAAGCCAGCCTTCAACATTAAATGGAGCGACGGAGTTGGTTTGTTTGTCCAATTCAATACGACTCTTGCCAATTTGAATTAATACAAAAGAAAAGTAAACAGATTACGCAAGGATTTGACGTGGTTTGGCATTGTGCCTGTGTCGACAAACTAACTTGTTTCTTTTTATGGTTCTAACTCTTATCTTGATTTTTGTTCTTTTTTATCACTCTTTTAATTTCTAACCTTACTTGGCTTGGTTTTTACATACTTCTTTCCTTTTGTTAGAGTGAACTCTCTCTAATCAATCTTTCTATACATGTAAATCTTATATATATGCATATATTTTTTTATCGGTATAATTCAATTCATTCCTTTTGTGACACCAAAAAAATATGATAAACAGTTGTAAGCCTATACGTGTATCTCTTGCTCTCTTTTTTACATACCTTTCTTTCTTTCTCGTGAAGGAGACAATCCTTTTCTAAAAGACTACTCTCTCCTTATAGATTTTTCTTTCTCGCATTCCATCTCATACTCACCATGCCACCTCACTCTTCCATTTCATGTTTCACATGCCACATCATGCTATAGTTTCACACTTTCACCTCATGCCAACAGCCAACTCATGCTAAGCCAGTGGGATTAAAAGTTTGGGAGTTTGCTGCCTTACTTTTCTCTAGAATTGAAAATCTCTCCTTACTTCCACCTCATGGTCATGTGTCCACCACTTGCTTCTATGTATCACTTTTTCTCAAGTAGGTGAGTTTTATCCCACAGAGGTGTGGAGGTAAACCAAACCTTTTAAATTGCAATACATGGCAAAGAGCTAGTTGCGGCAGAATAATTGAGTAATGGGTAACACATGTTGATTTGTTTGAGCATGAGGTGGAAAGCAAGCATGATATGGCAGGAAGAGAATACATGAAGTGGCTTGTGAAGCATGAGGTAGATGACATGGTGAGCATGTGGTGGGTTCAGAGAAATAAAACTATATAAGTAAAAAGAGTAGTCTGTAGAATAGGATTGTCTCCTCCAGGAGGAAGGAAAGCTATGGAAAAGAGAGAGCAACAGATACATGTATAAAAACACTAATGAGAGAGACTTCACTCCAACAAAAGAAAAGAATTATTGAAGAGTAAGAGTAAGGTTAGAGATTAGAAGAGTGATATGTAAAAGATCAAGAGAACAGTTAGAGCAATAATTAGTTTGTGGACGGAGGTATATAGCCGAACAGGGTAACTCTTCTTATATTCTCTTTACTTGTGTATTAATTCAAATTAGGCACCATGTTGAAATTGGACAAACAAGCCAATTCCATCGCCCCATTAATTGTTAAAAGGTTGGATTAACTACATAAGTTAATAGTACAAATTCGGCACTTACAATATATAAGTTTGACATGGAAGCAAACCCGTGATCGTTAGTGCACTTATATATTTTAGACTTACCTATTCTACACTATTTTAGACATTTCCACAAAAAATTAAATTATTCTGAAACTTCTAACAGTTCCACCAACTGTGGAAATGAACTGTCCACAATGCTTCAATTTGTCAACTAAATGTGATGTATGTAGAAGTTTCGGATTTAATTATTTTTGTGTGAAAATGTTTAATATAGTTTGGAGATTATATCTACTAAAAATTACATTAATCGGAAATCTTTAAGTGCACTAACGATCATGAGTTTGCTTACATGTCAAATTTATGTCCTTGCAACCCTTCCCTAATATAAAATACAAATTGGCAAGATCATCGTGGATTGAATAAGCGATCTGGAACAGCTGACTGTTCTGTCTCATGTTTTAATCTATTGCTTAATTTAAGTTATTTACTTTTCAAAAGGATTGCTAGGATTAGGTTTCTTTACTCAGAGTATCAGTTTGTCCTCATCTGATCAAACTAGATATTGCACTATTATTTTGAGAAAGGGAATATGATATGATGGGAGGCTTTTTATGAATGTTATAGGTTTGAATTAGCTGTTGTGTTGGAGCTCTTTAATGCTGTAGTGATCCTTTGGACATTATGCTCTCTTCCTAAAATATTCTCTAGCAACAAAAACATTGAAACAAGTAATATGGAACCGAAAACAATTACTTGAGCTAAGAAACCATTCTAAACCATGATATTTAATTGTTATATACTACATCTAACGCTTTGCTTATTAGCACTCAATTTCATTACAAGCTGTCACAATGTCTCTAACAGTTTCAGCTTTTTACTATGATAATATAAATTTCAAGCTGTAGAGTTTTGAGGCTAAGTGACATATTTTAGTAGGCACTAAGGAGAGTATGCACAGAAATTAATAAAACTCCAACAAAATCAGAACATTCTAGTCTGTCCAAAAACACCCTTACTGTATTTATTAATTTATGTTTGGTCAATGGATCTTCAGTGAGCTTGTGTTAATAGTTGTTCGTGTCTGCCTACAGTGTCTACGTAATTGATTTGGGTTCTGTACATGGAACATTTGTTGCAAATGAACGGCTATCTAAAGAAAGCCCTGTAGAGCTTGAAGTGGGCCAGTCCTTGCGGTTTGCTGCATCAACAAGAAGTTATATTTTAAGGAAGAACAATGCAGCTCTTTTCCCTCCTCCTCCATTGCTCGCAGAGGTCAATCTTCCACCCCCTCCTGATCCTTCTGATGAAGAAGCTGTTTTGGCCTATAACACAATTCTCAATCGTTACGGTATTAGCAGATCGGATATACCATCTATATCCGGCAATAGCATTGGCAATTCGTCAAGAGGCAGCAACAAGGGTAGGCTGTCAGAGAGACCCACTAAGAGGTTAAAGAAGTTAAGAGTATCTTTCAGGGATCAAGCTGGGGGAGAGTTGGTTGAAGTCGTTGGGGTATCAGATGGTGCAGATGTCAGTACTGAACCTGGTCCTCTTGGTGTAAAAGAAGGCAGTCTTGTTGGCAAGTATGAATCCCTTGTACAGACAACTATTATACCCAAAGGAAAGGAAGCAATCTCCATGAGGGAAGAGAATGCAACTCCAAAAGGTGTGACCGATAAGCTTCAGCAGGTCTTAAACAAGGTAAAAGGTGCTCCAAAGACTGGTGGAATTTATGACGATCTTTATGGAGAATCACTTCCTAACAAAGTAGGTTCTTCCTGGGCATATGCTTCTGCTGGTACTGGTGACATGCAAGTGGCTTCAGCCAATGCCCTGGAAGACAAGTCTTATGTAGTATCAAGGGGAACGCTAGATGCTAGTCTGGGGTATGACAACGACGATTTGTTTGGAGATTCATTGGACTGAACAAGAAACCTTCTAGCCATCTTTGTTGTCTGTAATTGCCAATCTGATGTTTGGAGGTGGAAAGCATATTACGGTGAACATTCAGGAGGATTTCATATTGGACATGCAAAAATACTTTCTCAAGATCATGTACCACTTGAACCAGTAACCAGGTAAATTTTTGAGGTTGCATGTCCAATCCAATGTCACTTTTTAAGTTAAATATTGGTAGGAAACTTTTTGGAGCCGTTGTTAGTTGTGATGTATCAATACCTTTCAAGTCAGATTTGAGTTAAATTCAAATGGCGCATGCAGCCATGCTTTTTTTGGCTTCTTTTTATGATTAGTGCTTTTAGTTGGCATGTCATCCTCTGTACACGTGGTTCTGTTTGTAGCGATGTCAGAAGCTTGCTTTGAAGACAAGTTTAGAAGCTGGTGTGCGTGTTGTACTTATGGCGCATTATAATGAGTCTTGCAAACTTGAAGGACAAAACGTGGAGACCCCCTAAGCTTGATGCATCGTGGTCTGGCAACTATATTGTGGGTTTGGGATGATATTGGAGTCTGAGCATCCCAAGGTTGATTTCTAAAGTGGTATGTGATATGTCACTGAGGTGAGAGATTGAGCTGAAATCTGAAAGTTGTAATCTTTTGAGACGTGCTAATAAACTACTCATTGAAAGAGTTGTACCAATTCCATTTCGGTCTAATATTTTTTTTGTTTGTTTTTGTGTGGAGAGGTAAATGGTCTGTTTATCTATGTTCACAAAAAAAAAAGTAGGAGGCACTAACAAGCCACTAATATACGAGGAAACACTAACTACAGTGACATCTAGGACTCAACATTCTTGCACGATATAATTGTAAGAGAATGCAGAAGTACCTAGCCAATGAACTGGTCTTGTCAACTAAAAGCTGTTAATGTCATACTTAGTGATATTGAAATCTCACCTTACTGTGAAACTTCATAAGCCTTAGTGCCTGGTGTGGTGGGAAGGAGAGGTCCTCTACTGCTACGCCAATTAGACTGGGGGCTAGGTGAACTATTAGCGAGCTGCCGGGAAGGAGAGGTCCTCTACTGCTACGCCAATTAGACTCGGGGTTAGGTGAACTATTAGCGAGCTGCCAACTCTGGGTACATCAAATTATAAGAAAACAAATTTGCAATTTTGAAACTGGTGTTCCTTTTCGCATAAACTTATTGCGTCTAGTCTTTAACCCTTTGCAACGTTATGCTGAAGGAAGACCGCCATTTACCAAATTGCTAATCTAAGGTCTCCTTCTTTGCTATAAAAATGAACACATAAATGGTATGCAACAACGCACTTTACTATGTATTTAAATTAAGATATTCTAATTTAGTAACGAAAAAATACATGCTTAGACACAATTAAAGCACTATTCATAAACACACCACACCAGACTCCTGACTAGTGGTTATTCTCTAGTTTTGTGTCCCCATACCAGTCTTATGAGGATCGATTATCTAATATCATCCATAAATAATTATAACTCAGATTCCAGTGGTAATGGCGCCGAGAAGGTCCTCTGAATTCCCTTCATCTGAAGCTCTTCTTCAATGTTCATCTGCACTACGTGCATAAGAGTCTACAAGGATATGGAAAGTCGATTAGCATATGACATGTATGTTCTAACTGAATATTACAATTTTAACAGAAGTATGATGACAGCATACATAAGAGCTTGCAGTTGCAGAACAATATAAAGCTTTGAGTCTTGGGTGTTGGGCTTCATGAAGAAGCCATTGGCATACTCTGGGAACAAGAATTCGATTAAGTAGTGAAGTACTTCCCTACACGCCTACTCACCACACTATCCAAACTGTAGAGCCTTTGTGTGAGATGGAATTATGGGAAGGTTCACTAAAGAGGCATAACTGCATAAAGAGGGGAGACAAAAAGAACAACAGTAGAGAGAAGGAAGAAATCATAGTTACCCGTAACACCCTGTTCAGAAACTCATTTTCGTCTTTGAGCCTCTGAATCTCTAGCTTTTGCTGAGCGTTGAATGCCTAAAAAATAAAAATATACAGCAAACAGTGAGCAACATTGATTCAAGGTACCGGTGTTACTGGTCCATGATTCCATGGACTGAATTATACAAGACTATGCAATGTAGATACCTCGCAGTACTTGTTCGTTAAGTGGGAGATTCAGTTTTAAATTTTCTTGTCTTGGTGGCTGCTCATGGTGCTTAAGTCCACCAAGATGCCCTTGTTCTTACTCAGATCAAGGTCATGAGGGTATGAATTTGTGGTTGCAGCAGCATTATCGTCATGGCCAATTATATAGTGAATCAGTTTTGTTATTTATGCTAGGAGATACATATGGTGGTTAGCTTGTTAGGTTAAAGGGATTGAGTGTGTAGAAGAAGAAGAAGAAAGGATGGACGCACAAGAAGGTAGGGTTTAGAGTATATTTACTCTAACCTACAATTCATATATTTATACTAGAGATGGAATAACCTAAATAGAAACAAGCTAAATAAGGTACGGTCTCACACTTATAGAATGTGTGAGACCGACACTACATACTTCAACACCCCTTTAAGCCGAGCATAGATATCGCCATGCCCAACTTTTGTTACCAATATAACTTCAACCGACGAATCAATCGGTTTGGTGAAGATATCATCTAACAGATCTCGAGAAGCCACATAAGGAGTACTTATCTCTTTTGTTTCAACCTTATGTCTGACATAATGACAATCTACCTCTATGTGCTTAGTTCTCTCATGAAATACTGGATTAGACGCGATATAAATGGTCACGATTGTCACAATGAAGAGGGATCGATAGTCGTACCTCGAAACCTAACTCATGTAGCGATTACTTAATCCACATTAACTCACGCGGTCCCTTGAGCCATAGCTCTATACTCACCCTCTCGGGCTTTGACACAACCGCTTTTGCTTTTACTCTTCCATGTCACCAAATTTCCACAAAGGAAAGTACAATATACCGGTGGTGGAACGCCTATCCGAACCGATCCCCGCATAATCGGCATCCGAATATCCAACAACATCAAAATTTCCATTAGAACGATAGACCAATCCACGACCGGAGAACCTTTCAAATACCTCGAATCACGAATAATAACACGGTAGTGAGGAATCCGTGGTGCATGCATATACTGAGATACTACACTGACTGCAAAGGAGATATCGGGGCGAGTAATAGTAGCATAGATCAGCTTTCCCACCAATCTACGGTATCCCTCAATATCGGCATACATCTCTCCAACATCCGACTGGAATTTGTCGTTCGAATCCATAGGAGTCTCTATTGGGCGAGCTCCTAAATTACCTGTCTCATTGAGCAGGTCTAATACATACTTTCTCTGTGAGAGATGAATTTCACCAGGGAA
This sequence comes from Coptis chinensis, assembly GCF_015680905.1. Classification (NCBI taxonomy): domain Eukaryota; kingdom Viridiplantae; phylum Streptophyta; class Magnoliopsida; order Ranunculales; family Ranunculaceae; genus Coptis; species Coptis chinensis. The sequence goes on from NC_141459.1 coordinate 40,426,010, forward strand.
CTTGGCAACTTCATTGCCTAAGAAATACTTCAGTTCTCCTAGATCTTTGGTCTGGAACTGTCTTGAGAGATTGACTTTAAGTCGATCAATACCCTATTTGTCAGACCCTGTGACAATGATATCATCAACATACACAACTAAGACAATAATCCCTTGCTGGGTCTTTTGGTAAAATACGGAATGATCATATTCACACCTAGTCATTCCATTATCCATCAAAACCTGACTAAACTTCGTAAACCAAGCTCTAGGAGATTGCTTGAGCCCATAAAGAGACTTCTTTAATCGACATACTTTCCCCCCTTGAGCAACCAAACCAGGAGGTTGAACCATATAGATTTCCTCCAGAAGATCGCCATGTAAAAAGGCATTCTTCACATCCAACTGAAACAGAGGGCAGTGATGATGAACAGCAAGAGAAATCACAATACGCACAGAGGCGAGCTTTGCAACCGGAGAAAACGTCTCGGAGTAATCAATATCATATGTCTGGGTAAAGACTTTTGCAACCAGACGAGCCTTTAAACGAGAAATAGTACCATCCGGATTATGCTTAATAGTGAAAACCCACTTACAAGCAACTGCTTTCTTCCCAGAAGGAAGATTTGTAAGAACCCAAGTGTCATTAGAATACAAGGCACTCAACTCCTCGTCCATTGCTTGCTTCCAGCCAGGATGAGATAGAGCATCCCTGTAGTTAGACGGGACAGAGACAGACAACAAGGACGTAGCAAAAGACTTGACAGATGGTGGTAAATGATCAGTGGAAACATACTTAGACATAGAATACTGAGCATACTTACTAGGAAAACGCATACTTGTAGGTGGACGTCAAGTTTTCGGAGGGCAATAGGAACATCGAGGTCAGATGGAATGGCAATAGGATCCACAGACATAGTGGGCAGAGGTCGGGGCAGTGGAGCAGTTGAACTTTCGGCCTCAACATCTGGAATGGCAACTGAAGGTACTGGGCGCGCCCGCGCTCCTGGAAGGCTATCAGTGGGCGCAGGTTGCACTACATCGCCTGGAACTCGACCATCAAGGGAGCGCAGGTCGTGCTCAGGAAGGCCAATAATGGGCACAGGGTGCGCTCCATCGCCTGGAACTAGACCATCAAGGGAACGCAGGTCGCGCTCTGTAAGGCCATATATGGGCGCAAGTCGCGCTCCTTCTTCACGAGCTCCCTCATTTTCACCAAGATCATATCCAGTAACACCAGATGGCATAACACAATCCTCAAATAGTTCAGAGGACATCTTCCCTTCTGAAGAGTAAAACGGGACATCTTCAAAAAAAGTAACATCAGCATAGACAAATGATTTGCGCAGATGAGGACTATAACACTTGTACCCTTTCTGTGTACGTGAATACCTAAGGAAAACACACTTAATAGCACGAGAGTCTAACTTATCACGACCCGGTTGAAGATTATGAACAAAGCAGACACAACCAAAAATCCGAGAGGGAAGATGGAAAGAAGGTTGACCAGGAAAAAGAACAGAGTGTGGTGTTTTTCCCCCTAATACTGAAGAGGGCATACAATTAATCAAGTATGTGGCAATAAGGACTGCCTCTGCCCAATAAAACTTTGGGAGATTTGTTTGAAACATTAAGCATTGGGCGACTTCAAGAATGGGTCTGTTCTTTCTCTCAGCAACCCCATTTTGTTGAGGTGTATCCACACAGGAGGTTTGATGTGTAATTCCATGGTCATCTAAAAAACTCTGGAATATTGTAGAGGTATAGTCTTTGGCATTATCAGTTCGAAAAACATGCATGTGTACAGAATACCGATTAGTAATCTCATCATAGAATTTTTGAAAAACAGAGAATACTTGAGAACGATTTTCCATAATATAGACCCAACAAACACGAGAAAAATCATCTATAAATGTAATAAAATACTTGGCTCCAAAAAGGCCAGTGGTTCTACAAGGACCCCAGACATCTGAATGGACTAACTGAAAAGGAGCACTAGAACACTTATTTAACCTATTTTTGTAAGTAGCACGACGATGTTTAGCTAACTCACAAACCTCACAACCTAAAGACTGAATACTAGAAGAAATACTGGGAACTAAACTTCGCAAACTAGCCAGAGGAAGATGACCAAGACGTCTATGCCACTGAACAGGAGAGACTAAGACTGTAAGAGCCTGCTTCTGGTGAGAATGCCCATAATCATCTTGAAAGTAATAGATGCCCCCGTGCTCATACCCCCCACCAACTAGTGTCTTTGTTTGTAGATCCTGAAACACAACATGAGTGGAAAAAAAACATGACATTACAGTGAAGAGATTGGGTGAGACGATGAACAGACAATAGATTAAAGGGGAAATTTCGAATAAGCAAGACTGAGACAAGTGATATATTACGAAGTTAACCAATAGTACCCGACCAAGAATACTAGCCTTAGCCCCATTTGCTAATGTGACATATGATGGTGTGTGAGTATACGCAAAGACTAGAAAACAACTAGGGATTACCGTCATATGATCGAAAGCTCCCCGAGTCAATAACCCAAGAGTTGTTACCACTTGTATGAAGACATGTTTTACCCGAATCGGCTAGGGTCGCATGGGGTAGTCGGACAAACTTCGATGAACCGAATATAGCTTGTATCCGCTTCATCGTATTGCAAAAGTCTTCTTGAACGCGTTGAAAATCAGTCACTTTCTTATAAACTACTGTGGCATTGTTGGCTTTGTGCAAAGGTGGGCGTCCTGTTATATCCCAACAAAAATCAGCACTATGATTTGTGCGCCCACAATGCTCACAAGGCTCAAAACTGCCAATACCACGACCACGGCCACTCCCTTGGGTACGACCACCCCCACGGCCACGACCACCTCTACCTCCTCTACTGCCATTACCACGACCAGAAGAGGGGTTGTTATTACTGCTTGGAGGGATCAATAAAGCCGCACTGTCATTGTGCCTTGGAGGAGGTGCGCGAATATCTGAGACAAACGCAGAGTAAGCCTCGGGGCATGCAGTAGGGAGCTTAGATTCAAACTTGAACTTGGGCTTTCACATTAGCAAACTCGGGACGTAGCCCAGATAGGAATTTGGAGACTCGAAATTCCTCTATTTGTTTCTTCAACTGATTTATGTCTGTAGTAAGTGGGTGATATATATTCAGTTCTTCCCACTTGCTACGAAGAGAATTGTAATATTCAGAGATAGACATATCTCCTTGAGTGAGATCAAAGATGTTCTCATACAACTGAAAGATACGAGAAGTATTCTGAGATTGAGAGTATGATTCTTGTAGATACTCCAAAATCTCCTTCGAGGTTTTAAAAAACCGCACAGTATTACAAACATCTTTCTCCATAGTATTACCGAATTCATCGGATTTTGAAACAACATCAGTCATTGTAAAGAGAAGAAAAACTCACTTGATGAAAAAGAATACGAAACTGCAAAACTGCGAGACATGTTATTTATGCTAGGAGATACATATGGTGGTTAGCTTGTTAGGTTAAAGGGATTGAGTGTGTAGAAGAAGAAGAAGAAAGGATGGACGCACAAGAAGGTACGGTTTAGAGTATATTTACTCTAACCTACAATTCATATATTTATACTAGAGATGGAATAACCTAAATAGCCCGCAACAAGCTAAATAAGGTATGGTCTCACACTTATAGAATGTGTGAGACCGACACTACATACTTCAACAAGTTTTATTTTCATGAGGTTGTTTCAGGGGGCTTAATGAATCGTTCTAATGTTATATTCTCCATTTCTAGAAAATATTTCATGATTTACCAGTTTAAAGTTGATCCTCGTGTTCTAGACATTCCTGAAGGCTGAGGCTCGCTCCTTTTTTCATGAAATCCTATACAGCAGTTTTTCCTTATTGCTAGTAGTGTTCGTTATTGGGCAAGAGTGAGACAATCAATAAGAACTTGCAATTGAAAAAGCAGTACGTAGCAAGTGAGTGAATATGAAGAAGGAAGTCTATCCAGAGTCTAGTATTGTACATGGTAGGTAATACACCTCTATGGAGTATAGAGTATAAGTATGGCGGAATCTGAAGCTCGTCTTGATTTTAATTGGAGTATGAAACGTTTAAGATCTTAAATCAGTTTCCTTTCTATACATGCAGCTCAATATTCTACCATCACTTGGAAGATCAGCCATGGTGTAGTCCGACTAAATTAGGTTCGTTGATTAGTTTCGCTGCAACTAGTTTCAAGGTTGTTCTGTTGTGTTGCTCCTCAGTCCGCGTTTAATGTCTTCTTCTTCTTTTTCTTTTTCCACACTCTTACAATCTGCTCTATGCCAAAAAGATAGAACGTACATCTGCTATTACTGAGCTACGAAAAGCCAGATCTGGAGTTGTACAATTTTAAATAAAGAAAGAACAAATCTTAAAGCATATCCCAATGATCGTAGCTTAGTATAAAATTGCTACTTGTTTAAGGTTTAACTAGCTAGGAGTTCAACTTAAAATTGGTTTTGTTTTGCTTGCCAATCAAGCTAAATTCTTGTGCATATAAACAGAGATAGTGTGTAATTTTTAGATGGTAAAAAGACAGAAAAAAACATAGAAAAATCTATGAAAGATACATACCAGTCTCCTAGCCCTAGATCTTGCAGCAGATTCACGATTCTTGATCATCCTTTTCTGTCTTCTTTCAGTCACATTTTGAGGCCTAGGAGCACGATTCCGAGTTCCAACACTAACATTTCTGTATGTTTGATGCCGAGGATAATATGGGTACATGCCTTCTCCATCATCCACACCATAGCTAACAGTTCTTCCAGCCTCTACTTCATTTTCCACGCCATTCAACTGAAATTGATATGGACCAAAACTTTCGCCGCCTCGGGTAAAACGTGGACTTCCATTACTGCCTAGTGAGAAACTAAAACCATTTTCTGCAATTCCGCCACTGACTTCCCAGTTTTCTGGACTTTCCCCAAGTGGAAGCAATTCAGGCTTCACTGGAATTGAATCGAACAACCGATTTTCAAAATCTTCTTCTCCTTGCATGTTCATGTCGAAAGTAGTTGGCATTCGGACATGCATAGGCTTAAGTTCTCCCTCTAAGGATTTGAACATTGGATCAAACATGCTGTCCATTTCTGAAGGAGTTGATGGGGCATCAGAGTGAAGATCCAAATCCATTCCTGGTATGTATGAGAAATAGTAATTAAACAAACAAGGAATTGACAACATACAAACACATTTAAGTTTTAGTTTATTAACCATATTTTGAAACAAAATTTGAGATCTATGAAGGCAAAATGTTGTAATTGTTGTTTGATATTTATGTGTCTTCAAAGAACTCGATCTTGAAGATTTTAATACGAGGTTAGAGTCTCAGATAGTTCATGAAAACTATGTCATTAAAGCTAGATTTCACTCTTCACAAGAGAGAGGCAAACCACAAACTAGACTAGTCTATAAGGACATGCATCATCATAGAACCAAATACATAAATCACGTACTAGCTTTAGTAGTTACGAAACAAAACTGAATACCAAATACAGCATTTCAAAGTTGTGACTTGATGTTGTTTAATTAGTCAAGGTTGAAGTGGAGGAATTGACTATCATATATGGTTCTCAAGATTTGTTGATGAGAATCCATATCATAGAAGTCTTGCGAAGAAAACAAGAGATGAATGATACTACAACTAAAGCTTTTCAAATCATGCAAGCGATCTAGCAGAGAGAGATACTGATTCTAAAAGAAATCAAACTTCAACAATGAGAATGAAAAAGAGAGAGAGAGGACCTTCATTTCCGTGCTCTGAGCCAGAGGAACTCATGACTGATTTCATAAAGAAATTCAACATAAACATGCAGGAGTTATATTCACGTTACTTTCTGTCAATTTTGTTGTTTATATCATTGAAGCATAGACATGTGTGTTTGTGAGATAGGGAGATTTAGAAGTATAAGGGGAATTCACAACAGATGGTGAGGACTGCTTCAGTAGTTGAGATTGAGTATTTCTCTTGTTGCATGCATTAAAACGTTCTAACTCTTAATTTGTCCGAGGACCACTTTATGATTATGATTATTATTATTATTATTGAATGTATAGGAATTTTTTTAATTACAATAGTATTCTTGAAAGTGGAAAAAAAAAATTTGGAGATGCGAGGTATCAATCCTCGTCCTTTCGCAAGCGATTGTGATACTTTATGATTTGAGCTACACCCCCAATTAAAAATAAAATTAATAAATAACCTATGTTTCCAAAATCAATTCTATTTTTTGCATTATTGAAAAGTTCACATACGATTTCTCACTAATAATTATTTGTAAGACAAAAAAGAGGAACCTAAGCAAATAATTGTTTTGTGTCTAAATATATGTAGAATGGCTGACGTATTTGTATTGATTTTCTCTTTAATGTTCTTTTTTCTGAGTCGTGCTATACGGACTTACTTTTTAGACCTACTATTGCAACTCACTATTTGGATAACGTTGGTTTGCATTGCAATACACGCTGACACGTATCTCTATGCAAATCAATGATTATGACTTTTGACAGTACACATCAGTAGTAGGTATGTTCAAATAGTAGGTCAAATAAGTGAGTCGGGATAACACTGTTTTTTTCTTTATTTTGTTTTGGGAAAGATAATGAAAGTCCTATTTTATTTATAATTACATTGAACTTCCTAAATTGGCCTATAAATTTACGGGCATCAGTATGTTAGCTGGTCTTAAAGAATATATGAACTAATTATTGAATATATATATATTATACGGTTGGCTATAGTGACACTTTAATCTCACACCTCTCCTGAATCGTCCGATCTAATCTAACTCTCAAAAGATCTAACACTCCAAATTTCAAGCAACAAAGTGGGGGTAAAAATGTCTTTTATGTCTCATCTTCTCAAAACAAAAAAAAAAAAAAAAAAAAAAACCAGATTTGGATCAATTCGAGAATAATATTTAAGAGGATCAACAACTCGAGAATAATGACAGTTACATTATAAAACCAAATTGTGACGAATTTGGCAAGCAGATAACTCATTTCGAAACCCAAGTATACAAACTTTCCAAAATCAGTTGAAGGATTATTAAAGTAAGATCAGTAATCGAGTTGCATCTGGTGTAATAGCTGTGTATGAGGGCATTACGGTTTCGAAAAATTGCATCTGGTGAAGCATGAAGCATGAGTATCGAGTTGCGTCTGGTGTTAGAAAAGCACGTGCACGCTTTTCTAACATCCATCCAGAGCGCGCACGCGCTCATGCTTCACCAGACAGAGAGTTGCCTTCTTTAGTGAATCGAGTAATATAATCCAGATGCAGAGCATGGATATTATATATTGTAAGAACATGGTAGACTTCCGACTCACCTTTTTCTTGTTCTTTAAAATGGATATTTATATGTTTTTTTTTTCATCTTTAAAATGGTGAATTGATGATGCTGGAACCATCTCAGCATCTGTTGAGGAAATTATTGCAAACTTGACAAAAACTATTCGTTGGCCATCTCAAATTGTTGCCTTCCGATTATCTGGTGGCAACTTCTTCAAATATTCAGATCTAAATTTGCTGGAGAAGAAGCTACGAAATCTAATTTTGGATTTGAGAAGAAGCTACGAAATGACGTGAATACTCCCATGTGAAATATTTTGAAATTTCAAAATTTCGCATTTTTTAGAAGAATTAGATATGATCATCTTAGATTAGATCTCACGGACAAGGAAGGGTATGAGATAAGGGTGGCAAAATAAGGGTGTCACTATAGCCTAACCGTGTATATATATATATATATATGAACTAAGATGTGCTATAAGTGAGAAAAAAATGGAGACTGAAAATATTAATTACACTAGTATTTCTGAAAGTGCTAGAACCTGAAAAGTTCTAGGTAGTGCTCAAATTGGAGAAATAATAAAAGGAAAAAAAATGGAGATGCAAGGTATCGGATCATCGTCCATTCGCAAAGCGATTGTGATGCTCAATTCTTTGAGCTACATCCCCAATTGAACAATAAAATTTATAAATAATTCATGTTTCCAAAATCAATTATATTTTTTTGTACCATTATTGAAAAGTTCACATACGGTTTCTCACTACTAATTATTTCAAATAATTATTTGAAAGACAAAAAAGAGGGACAAAAACAAATGATTGCTTTGTATTGATATTTCTCATTTACTTTTTTTTCTTTTTTTTTGGAAAAGAAGTCCTATTTTCTTTATATTTACATTGAATTTCCTAAATTGGCCTAGAAATTTATGGGTATGTCAATGGAGACTGTATGTTGTTCTGTAATTACGTTAGTGTTCCTAAAAAGCTTTGGGTATGTAGTATGTTTGTTGGTTTTAAATCATATATATGAATTTAGGCGTGCTCAAATTAGAGAAAAAAATAATAATAAAAAATTGAGGTATCAATCTGCGATTGTGAGAGCATCATCAACGCGTTGCTATTTTTGATTTTCAATGTGACAGTTGACAATGTTTATAGCAATTTTAATCACCAACGCGTTGTCAAATTATCGTTTCTATTATAAGAATTGTCAAAACTGGAGTCAAATTGGTTAAGAAAATAGAAATGGTGTGCACGGAAAACTTGACCCGTCCCAAGAGTGGGGCGGGACTACTTTTAGTCGTCAAATTTTTTTTGTTTTTTTTTATTAAAAAATTCAAACAGTTCGATTTTGTACCTTTGGGCTTTATTAACATTGGGCTTTTTCACTGTTGGGCCTGAACGATTTTAGAAGATTTACAAAAATTATACTGTTGGGCTTTTGTACCGTTGGGTTGGGCCTGAACGATTTGAGAAGATTTGCAAAAATTGTACCGTGTCGCTTTTGTACCGTTGGGCCTGAACATGTATTTGGGTGGTATTAGATTATGTTTTAGCGTACTAATTTATTTAAATTTTATGTTGTAATCTATTTTTATTGTTTACGTGTATGTTTTTCTTTAAATAAAATTGTATTTTGTTTTAATGAAAGTATATTTTCTTGAAAAAATGTGTTTGTTTATAAGTTGAAATTAAAAACAAATCAACTCAACTAGAAATGAAAAACATTACAACTTAATTTGAAATAAAAACACAAAACATCTTATAAAATTCTACGGACTTAAAACACATGCAAAACAATTAAAGACAATACACTAGGGAATTAAACAAAATACAAATATTACATTGAAGGATTGCATTGATCGCACAAGCCACACCTAGGGCAGAAATCTACTGCTTTCTTGCAAAAATGACATACAGGTATGTCAACCTTTTTTGAATGATAGATGTTGATATTTGAGGGACAATCATCAACATCACACTTTAGAAGTTTGTCTTCCAATGTTCCATCATCATTGATAGTTATGACCACTATCATCATGCCGTTGCATTCGGGGTTTTGGGCATTTGATGTTAATGTATGGACATGAAGTAAGCGAATGACCAACTTCCTTACACCACCGACAAATCTCAAGTGTAGAAATGTGGACAATATTTGATCCGCCCATATTGGTAGTTGAAGTTGAGAAAGATTAGAGAATGAAAATGAGAAGTGAAGTGAGGAATGAAAATGACTTTGAATATATATGCAAAGGCCCAACGGATAGAAATATATCCGTTGGGAATAAATGCCAACGGATATAAATTGATCCCCCCTTGGGAATAATGCCAACGGATATAAATTGATTGGAAGAATAATAAATTGAGGCCCATGGGCTTATTAGTCACGTTCACATGGGCTTGATTGTTCACATGAGAATTTCTTTGTCTACATAATAAAAAGCATGTATAGATTCTAAGTAATAATTAACGTAATGTCTTGAATTTAAATTAACGTAATGTAATAATTAATTTAATGCATAAAAAAAATTGGACATAGCCTCCTTTGTTTAATCAACATAATTCATATACCTAAACCTGTTAAGATTCTCAAAAACCTGTTCAAACCCTAAAAAATAACAACAACCAACAACCAACAACAAAAACAATGACATAACTAAATTATTACAAAATAGTGCAATATAACACTATGGAGCACTTGACTGCTCTGGCCACTCCCTCTCCGTTTTCGCCCTCTCTTATTAGGAGCACTGTTTTGTTGCATGATATCAGTAGCAATTCTCTGAAACATCAACACAATGCAATTAAAATATAAAATTGAATATATATTAAAAAAAAATGAAAATGTAAAACATATAATAAAATTACCAAGGCTTCCAATTCGTTTGTCATCTCAGCCATCCTACGCTCAGCGTTTGCTCTTTGCTTTCGTTCTTCGTCTAAATAGCCATAATATCTTTTGAGTGTGCTCAATTAAACTAGCTCGAAGCCCCGGTTGATTTGCCTTTCATCCGTTTCCTGCATTGTGTCAATATTGTATATAAGTTAAATATACATAGTGTGTTTAAATTAACATAATGAAATATAAATATACCTCATTAAAACTGTTGTAGATCGGCACAAGCACCGGACGCCCAAGTGAAATGTGGTCTCCATTCCCCGAGAACTAACAACGCGGTATGACCATGGGTCATATGGATCACTAGGTGGGGTGTATAACCATGATATACTCGGATGTTCTTGTGGAACTTGCGGGTTCTGGGAATTGGGCGTCTCGCCTAAAACTCGACTAGTTCGCGACATCCATGTTTGCACCTCTATACATGGACCCATGAGATAGGCTTCCCTAGAAAACTTTCCGCCAATAAGTCTCATAATCAAGACTGGAGTTCACATCAACATAATCTGTAAAACACGACCACGCACTCTCAACGCGATACCGTTCAATCAAATTCTCTAAAACATCCATGGCACGCATATCTGTGGGTGGGGGAGCAGGAATATATGTATATCCAATGGTTTGCATAGTCACCCTATCTCCAAGGAACCAAGCACGTATATCAGGGGCTTGCAATATGAATCTTTTTAACGACATTAGAGTACTATGCTGACAGATATGCATATTCTCAAATTGAGAATCTTGCCACGGACTCCAAACAATAGATTTCATACTTTTCGTCTCTATTTGGATCCTAGCAGCTTGAAGATCATTATGGACCTCATCTTTTAATCTAGCATGACCAAAAACAGCCCATCCCTGAGGGCGAGGCCATAAGTCCTTAACCCAATCCTCTTTCAGTATAGGGTTTAAGCAAGCCAAATACTCATACCACCAGTACTGAAATAATCAAATGAAAGTGTATCTAATTAATTTAAATTATATAATATTTAACTAACAAAATAAAAACTTATATCTTAAAAGTTAAATCCTATTGAATTACCTGTAGTATCCAAGTAATTCCGTTGCATTGCTTCCCCATTTGATTTGTTTGTACAAACAAATCAAGCCCTGTATATAAATGTGCCATGAAAGCACCTCCCCAATCAAAATCTTCCAAGCTATCAAGGTCTACCAAAGATGCTAACCAACCAGCCCGAACCCCAGATTTTCCTGTTGTAAAACCAACTTGGCCCAAAAAATATAACAAAAATATCCTGATAAACTCATCCTCCTCCGCAGAGTTTGGGTCCAAATATAGGGCGTCAACTTCATGTTCTAAACAATATTCAATACTCAATCGGTGCATGAATTTTTATCTGATGTACAGGTTCAAAATGTATCTGCCATCCATATTCTCTGAAACAAGTCTACCTTCAACATCAAACAACGAAGGCAGTAGAGTCTTCAACCTTTCAAAATCATCTTCGATACTTGAATCAAACAAAACTGGCTTCTTCTCGCCCACACTTAAACCCGTTAGCATTGTAAAGTCAAGTGGTGTGATACCAATCTCACCACATGGAAGGTGAAAAGTGTGCGTGGTGTGCCACCATCGTTCCGCCAATGCAAATATCAGTGGACGATCAGTTCGAATGCTCGTACACGATATCAATGGACCAAAAGGTGTTCCCAAAATTCGAGCTCTTACGTGCTCCATTTCCTCCCCTCTTTCCACTAGATGACTCCGAAAGTCTTTAATACTTTCGGCATTAGCGATCTCCATCTCGTCGAACTCATTTTCTATACGTTGAGGCATTTAATCAAACAGTTAGTATACGTTAAATTTTAAACACGATTTTAAATCAAAATCAATTGAACAACGTTCATAAACTCATACTTACTCCGTCAGTGTTATATAAACACGAAACATGCATGTCTGGATCGGGAGCCAATGTCGGATGATCAACAATACTCAATCTCTGTGGAAAATTGAAATCATTTTCCGGTACGAGTTCACTCTCATTTTCCGGAGGATTTGAACTCCCCGAGCCACGCATAATAGTCTTCTTACGTCCAGCTCGACGACGTTGATCCATTGCAAAAAACAGAAACAAATTTGGTTGAAAATCGAATTTTTATTGGGTGATTGAAGGTTTGGATTTTGAGATGTTGGTGAGTTCTTGCGGGGCAAATGTTACTGGAACATTGTTCGCGCGTTTTCAAATAAAATGGGCTAATAGAGTGCACGGGACAACTACTCCCGTTTCAAAAAAAATTTGGAGTGGGACGGGACAACTTGACCCGTTCAAATTTTTTTAACAAAATTTAACCAACCCGCATTGTTTCAACCCTTCGTTTTAGAAATTTTTGATTCCTAAAAATGATGATGTGTCACAACGAAATTTAAAAACGCGTTGATGATGCTCTGATGCTCTGCCATTTCAGCTACATCTCCAATTAAACAATAAAATTTATTAATAACTTATGTTTCCAAAATCAATTATATTTTTTGTACTAATGAAAATTCCACATACGGTTTCTCACTAATAATTATTTGAAAGACAAAAAAGAGAAACAAAAACAAATGATTGCTTTGTGTCTAAACTTTTTTTTTTTTTTTTTTTTTTAAGTGGAAATTTTATTAATAATGATAACGAATTTTACAAATAATTAGGACAAGCGTGCAACAAGCTGCGCCACAAGTCTTTTATAAATGACAAATTCTATCCTCCTAAAAACAAACTCGTTAGAACCTGTCATTACGTTGCAGTCCATAACTTTCTGCAATCTCTTAAGGAACTCAACAGATTGTTGTGCCAAGAAACCAAAAGTGTCAAAACTGAAAGGAATGAAACAATGCTGGTTAGCTCTACAAGCCTCCTCGTGTTTCTCAATTTTCTCTGCTGTTGCTCTATTAGTTGCTTCTCTCACCTCAAAGACTCAATTCCCAAACCCTACCAATGGAAAGGTTTAAGTTACATCAACACACGCATGCCTCCGGCGAGTTTTTTTTTTAAGGGAAAAGATAATTCAAGTCCTATTTTTTGTGCATTTGAATTTCCTAAATAGGCCTAGAAATTTATTTATGGGTACGTTAGATGGTCTTAAAGAACATATGAACCAAGTTGTGATATATCTAAAACCATATATGAACTTAGGCATGCTCAAATTGGAAAAATAAAGAAAAAAAAATGGAGATGCAAGGTATCGATCCTCGTTCCTTTGCAATGCGATTGTGATGCTCTACCATTTGAGCTACATCCCCAATTTACTCATAGGGCTTAATTTACTCATAGTAGCTTAATTTACTCATAGCATTATTCACACCACAAGGTTTTCCTATATTCACTTCACAACCATCTTAGCTTAACCATGATTTCTTCAATATTATAAGAAAATCTAAAATACAATTTTCTTATTCATCAGTTTGAGAGCATGACCGGCCGGACTTTTGAAGGTGATTCCATCGGGCACTCATCAAATTGGATTGGGCAACCCCTAAAAAAAAAGAAATTTTACAAATTTGTCATATTACAAGTTTGCCATCAAAGCCCAAGCCCAGCAACCAATTCAACCGGTATCGCCAAAACGAACCCTCCGGGTCGTTTCTGTTTACACTCAAACGATATGGTCATGTCGTTTGAGTGCACACTCAAACTACGCGAGCACATCGTTTGAGTGTAAACTCAAACGACTTGGCCAAGTCGTTTGAGTGTACCATGACCATGTCGTTTGAGTGTTAGTTTGAGTTTGAGTTACACTCAAACTACATGACCAAGTCATTTGAGTGTATACTCAAACGATATGAACAAGTCGTTTGAGTGTTACTCACACTAACACTCAAACTACGCGGCCATATCGTTTTAGTGTACACTCAAACTACGCGGCCATGTCGTTTGAGTGTATACTCAAACTACATGACCACGTCGTTTCAAGTCGTTTGAGTATACACTCAAACGATATGGCCACGTAGTTTGAGTGTTAGTGTGAGTAACACTCAAACGACTTGTCCATGTAGTTTGAGTATACACTCAAACGACTTGGTCATGTAGACGACTTGGTCATGTAGTTTGAGTGTATACTCAAACGACTTGGACATATAGTTTGAGTATACACTCAAACGACTTGGTCACGTGTTTGAGTGTACACTCAAACGACGCGGACATGCACTCAAACGATTCCAAACGTACTTAAATGATTTCAATTGAATTAGAAAAATTGAAATCCGATTTAAAAAATTGGGTTAGAAACAACACAATTACATCAATAAAACTACATGCACTCTGCACTCTTTATCTGTTACATTAATAAAACTATATCAATAAAACTACATGCACTCTTTATCTTTATAACCAAGTTAAAACATGTAATCAAACATGCTACATGTAATCAAACATGCTAAAATCTAAAATAATAATTTGTTTTATATCTAAACTTGTTATTATTATTATTTTTTCAATTGTGAATCATAAACTAGTTTGGGGTTTGGAGTTCAGAGTTATGGGTTTAGAAATTTCGTACCAACATATTTCACTTAATTATTTGAAATAATTATTTGTTTTATATCTAAACTTGTTATTTTTTATTTTATTTTTAAAATTGTGAATCATAAACTAGATTGGAATTTAGGGTTTAGGGTTTAGGGTTTAGAGTTGTTTACAAATTTCGTACTAACATATTTTACTTAATTATTCAAAATAATAATTTGTTTTATTTATAAACTTATTATTTTTTATTTTCTTTTTCAAATTTTGAATCATAAACTAGTTTGGGGGTTTGGGGTTTGGGTTTAGGGTTTACAAATTTCGTACCGACATAAAAAAAAAATTAATTTCAAACATATTTCACTCAATTATCCAAATCTAAAATAATAATTTGTTTTATATATAAACTTGTTATTTTCTATTTTTTTTTATTCAATTGTAAATAATAAACTAGTTTGGGGGGTTTAGAGTTTAGGGTTTACAAATATATTTCACTCAATTATTTGAAATATATCAAAATTTCAAATATATATAGAATAATCATTCACTCAGTTTAGAGTTTAGGGTTTACATAGAATACTCAAGTTTCTCTACATACTCAAGTTTCTCTACATATTATAATACTTAAGTTTCTCTAAATGGAACATGAAGATGAAGAAGAAGTATTTGAGGTAATGTTTGAGGTACAACAACAAATTAGAGAAGAACAACAAATTAGAGAAGGAGAAAATAGAAGATATGTTGAAAGTGAAGAAGTGGAACAAAATGTTGAAGGTCAAGGTGAAGAATTTGAAGATGCGACAAGTCGAGCAAATGAAATGCCGAGAAATCGTCGATGACAAAGTGCAAACCTAAATAATGAGGTAACACTTTATTAAAATGAATACAAAATACTTGATTGATTGAATGAATGCATGAATGGATGCAAAATGAATGAATGCAAAACCCAAGCCCAAACGACATGGCTGGGTCGTTTGGGAACATTATAGAACTACATGGCGGTGTAGTTTTTGAGAACACTACAGAACGACATAGCGGTGTAGTTTGAGAACACTACAGAACGACATGTCCGGGTCGTTTGATTACACTATAGGACTACATGGCTGGGTCGTTTGGTAAAACTATAGAACGACTTCTCCGGGTCGTTTGGGGACACTATAAAACTACATGGCCGGGTCGTTTGGACCATCTATGAAACTACATGGCTGGGTCGTTTGGACTAAATTTAATTAAAAGTTTTTTTTTTGTGACTTTGAAACTAAATGCAAATTGTTTGAGACTCTTGTTTTATTCTTCTATATGTAGAATTCTTTGCCGCTATCCGGGAACCAATCCTCTGCAAACTCGAATGATGTGGATTGTCAACCGATTTTAAGTGATACAATAGAAATTTTTACTACGGAAGAGGTATGATTGAGTAGGCATATTGATTTCATTTTTTTTAATTTTTTTTTAATATAATTTTATTAGTGTATTAATAATAGTTGTTGTTTTTTATGTGTTTAGGTCTTTCATACACGTAGCGAGGCAATCGGTTGGGCAACTGCTAGAGGAAGACAAGTTAATGTTGTTGTAGTCATTGAAAAGTCGGAGTGTGCCAAAGGAAACCGAGTAGCAAGATTGAATTTGGCTTGCGAGTGCTCGGGTGTGTATCGGTCACACAAAAAGAAAGGCGAAGAGAGGGCTAATAAGAGAAGGTCGGGAACCAAGAAATCGGGATGTCCATTTAAGTTAAAAGGTGTTTTCCAACGCGGCCGCTAAATAGTTGGGAAAATTGTCGGATTCTTAATGGTGTTCACAACCATCCATTGGCGAAGACCCTTGAAGGACATGCATTTGCTACTCGACTAACCGTTCCAGAGTTCGAGTATTTGTCAGAGATGAGTAAGTGTGGAATAAAACCTAAACAAATATTGGATTCCATCAAGAATAGGTATTATGATAACATCTCTAGTATATCCCAAGTCTACACTGCAAGGCAGAAGGTGAGGAAATTGGATATGAACGGTCTCACACAATTGCAGAGATTGCGTGAGTTGTTAGCAAAATAACATTATTTTGAGGAGTTGAGACAGGATGAGAATACCAAGGAGATAACGGGATTGTTATGGGCCCATCCAGAAGGTGTTAAGTTGGCTCGGACTTTTCCAACAGTTTTCATGTTAGACGCTACCTACAAAACTAACAGGTATCGGTGGCCTTTCGTACAGTTTGTTGGGGTGACTTCAACGTGGAAATCTTTCACCGTGTGTCAGGTGCTACTTCAGTCTGAAACAACAGTCAACTATGAGTGGGCCCTGCATCATTTTAGTGGCTTGCTTGGTGACATAAGCCCATCTGTGATCGTGTCTGACAGGGACTTAGCCTTGATGAGTGCCGCTGACAGAGTTTTTCCTAACGCACACAGGCATCTATGTAGATGGCATATCGCTACGTGCATCCTTTCAAAATGTTACGATATTTTTCCAACTACAGAACTTGTAGAGAAGGCCCAGTTCTCGTGGAACACTGTAGTCAAATTGAAGACAGAGGCTATTTTCCAGCGTAGATGGGATGCTTTGGAAAAATATTACAGGGTTGAGTACTCCAATTTTGTTTGTTATTTGCGAGAAACTTGGTTTCCTCACAAGGATCGATTCGTATGTTGTTGGACTGACCAACACATTCACTTTAAAGTACAACGACCAATAGAGTTGAAGGGTCTCATCATGCTCGGTGAAGCGTGTACTAGGAAATGCAAACTGTCATGATTTTTTGAGTATGTTTAGCTTAATCCACCCGATTCTAGAGATCCAGATGTCCGAGATTAGAGCTACCTTCGAGAGAAGTATGATTGTAACTCAGCACCACCACCGGATTCCTTTGTTTCGTGAACTCAGAGGCCTTGTCTCACACAAGTGTTTGGACTTGTTATTTGAAGAAATAGATACCCGCGTAAAGCGTGTTAAAGATGGAGAGATAAGGTGTTGGTGTTATTTGCGCACGAGCCATGGACTGCCATGTGCTCATGAATTAATTGAGTTTGAAGAGCAAGAGCGGTCCATCCCTTTGATTGCTATCGACCCCTTTTGGAAAATATTGTCTGCTTCTCCCAATATGTCAGTGGGTGTTGGTCCCGATGTTGCACCTTCGATGAACTTGTTCATGAATAGGTTTGCAATGGTTTCTGAAGAAGAGCAGAGGGTTATGATTAGGAAGCTTATGGAGATTGCCGTACCATAAAGTATATGGCTAGTACCGCCTCGTGAGGAAGCAAAAACCAAAGGTCGGCCGAAAGGTAGCTGCAGCAGAAAGCTTCCAACTAGAGATGATAACTCTTCAAAGCGAGATCCATCTCATTTTGAACATTCTCAACGTGACCATGAAGAGTGGGTCTCGTCACAACCAAACACTACGCCCACCCAAAACACCCACAACACACCAAGAAAGAAGTCTTCTCCAAAACTACCAACCCAAAACATCCACACCACACCAACAAATAAGCCTTCTCCAAAAACACCAAAAATAACCACACCAAGAAATAAACCTTCTCCCAAAACACCAAAAACAACCACACCAAGAAATAAGCCTTCTCCAAAAACAGTCACACAACGAAATGTGAGAGATGGCTTAGACTTTGGAAAGACGAGGGATTCTAAGGATTACGGGTTGGATATTCCTGAAGAAATGCATAAATACATTGTTAGAGTCCATGACCCTATTGGCGATGACAACTGCGGTTATAGAGCTTTCTGCATTGCATTAGGAAGAAGTCAAGAAGAATGGCCACAGATGAGAAGGGAGTTGTACGAAGAGCTTACTGACAACCTCCCCCTTTATTGTACTTTGTACAATCAAAGTGAGGTTTTTTATTCGATGAAGGAAATCCTACATGAAGAAGGTTACACACCCTTAAATAAGTGGATGAGCATGCCTTTTGCTGGATACTTATTTGCTTCAAGATTTAATGTTGTCCTTATGCATTTAGGAGCTCGTCAGTGCTTCCTTCTCATGCCACTGAGAACCCAAGCAAATTATGAGAGAGTGACCCAAGTGTTGGGTAGCGCATATGTTGGTGGAAATCATTTTGTCAATGTTGAACTTGTTGAAGATTGTTCGGTTCCTCCAGTAATGCGCCAATGGCTTAGAGCTCGATATGATATTGCTGAAAGTTGGAATTTGGCCTTGAGAGCAAGGCAATTGCAATTTATGGCATTGAACATTCCCAATTTAATATGGGAAAAGGAACTCGTTGAAGACCCAACATGTTATCGACTAAGTTGTTTGTATGTTGTCGATATGATATTTTGATATAATTTGTATTTTGATGTAATTTGGAACAAGTGTAATTTGATTTGATTTTTATGTTATCAATGTTAGGGCTTTTATTTGATTTGATTTGGAAATCGAGTAATCGACTAAGTTGATTCGGACGGCAATCGAGTGATTTGGAAATCGAGCGATTGACTAAGTGATATATTGATGTAATTTGGAACAAGTGTAATTTGATTTTATTTTTATGTTATTTGGAAATAATGTTAGGACTTTTATTTGATTTGATTTGGAAATCGAGTGATCGACTAAGTTGATTCGGACGGCAATCGAGTGATTTGGAAATAGAGCGATCGACTAAGTTGATTCGGACGACAATCGAGTGATTTGGAAATCGAATGATCGACTAAGTTGATTCGGATGACAATCAAGTGATCGACTAGTTGATTCGGATGGCAATCGAGTGATTTGAAATAATGTTCGTATGTTGTCAATAATGACCGAAACTACACGGTCAAGTCGTTTGGCTTTAATCCCAAACGACCCAGCCACATCTTTTGGGATTAAAGCCAAACGACATGAACAAGTCTTTTGTATTTTATACCAAACGATGTGACCATGTCGTTTGGTATATAAGTCAAACGATATGGCGAAGTCGTTTGGCCTTTAGACCAAACGATGTGGCAATGTCGTTTGGTATAAAGGCCAAACGATGTGAATGGGTCGTTTGGGATTAAAAGAGAACGATCTGCCGAAGTCGTTTGGTATAAAGGGAAAACGATCTGCTGAGGTCGTTTGGCCTTTATGCCAAACGATGCGGCTGGGCTGTTTGGAAAAAAAAAATTTCAAAATTCATTTTGTTTTTACAACACTTTCATATTCATCAAATTCCACTTTTCCATTCAAACATCAAATATCAAACACTCATTCATCAAATTCATCTATTCATATTCATCAAATTCCATTCAAACATTAAAACATCATTCATTCATTCAAACATCCAACATTCATTCAAACATCATATCCATCCATTCATTCGAAGTTAACAAAATTACAAACCCTAAACTGAAACAAATTACATCCATCAAACTAAAACTGAAACAAAGTTAACAAAGTTTCAAATAATCCATCCATCAAACAAATTACAAAGTTAAAAACCCTAAACTGAAACAAATCAACTATAGTGCCCACCAATGTACTTGCACCTAGTCAAGTTGTACGCCTGTTCGAAGGAGGACCTTGCTTCCTCTGGCATATCATTCCCAGCCAATTGCAGACCTCTCTCTAGCAAACGACTGGTTTCATCGATGACGTCGTTCTGTCGAAAAAAGGAAAATCAAAATAAGTTATCAATCGAATGCAAAAAATCACAGTTAGAGAAACTCAATTAAAAATCATAATACTTACAATCGGTGAACAGTTAGGCAGTGTCTCCAGGGAGGGATGAATAGGAAGAAGCTCAGGATTCACCAAAACTACATGAGAATTCCTCACATACCAAGTCATGTAGTTTTGATGACACTCCCATGGATAAGACGAAATAGGTCCTCGGTTGCAGGGCTGGATCACGTGATTCTGCCACGACTCCTAGTAAAGTGGCCCAATATTGGTCGGCTCACCTCATACCCGGCGTCACGCCCGCAGTTCTTGTTCTCCAATTTGGTATTGGAGGATCTTTAGGTACAAGCTGCGTGTGACCCAACCGACGCACCACCCTTGCGGCGTAGTAAAGCTCGACAATGTTGAAAAAACATAGCAATCCCTAAAAAAATGCAATGTCATCGATCGGGTTTGTATCTCTGATATTTTTGTAGGGATGCCAAACAACTGAAACAAAATCAAATGTGTCATTAACAACTCCAATGATCAATTACTAAAAAAAAAAAATAAACAAACTTAAATACCAAATTGTCATTGAATTTAATACTTACATTGAACTCATTCAAATCATCAATTATCGCTCGATAAAACTGCAATGCATACATTGTATCGTAATAATGTGGAGCGACTGGGATGTGTCTATGAGCACGCGGTTGAGACGAGATATAGTTGAAGTTTGGGACTGTCATGAATACCGGAAAATACTCATAGATCCATGCCTAGATATACACAAATAGTTAACATATTGATAGAGTAATAAAATTAACATTAAAAAAAAAAAAAACTCTAAAATACTCAAGTTTTACCTGTAGAAGAGTCATATAGCCTGTAACCCCTTTCACCTTCGCATGTATGTTCCAGAGACCTCTATATAAAAACGCCAAAATTGCTGCACCCCATGCATACTCTTCTATCTCACTGAATTTCAACAACGGCCTCAGATAACATATAGGCACTCCAGTCCCAAACTTGTCAGTAAAAACGGCACATCCAAAGAAAAACAGGATAAAAGCTCTAACAGTCCGTTGAACATCCTGAAAACTCGAGGCCTTCTCCACCACCTTCCCAGCAGCGTCACATATAGGGCTATCATGAACCTTGTTCGCAAAATGCTTCCAGATGAATTCTAGCCTTACTTTTGAAGTGAACCTGCTAGCTTCCATCTCCGCCCTAATCAAATCAATAAGGAGCCCCAGACCAAGATGTAGGAGATTTATCGATTGTTGTAAGTTCAGCTCACTGTCCCCTTGCACCGCTCTTCCTCTAACTATGACTCCACATATTTGGACAACATCGTCCAAAGTCACAGTCATCTCCCCAACTGGCATATGGAAGGTGTTGGTCTCCAGATGCCATCTCTCTACAAACGTAGAGATCAATGGTGGATCCATATGCTCGTGATAACCTTCCATGAGATCAAACAACCCAGTCCTTCTCAACTGCACGGCAAATCTCGGAGACCTTTCACATTCATTTTTGAAATCCCATTGGGATAACTTCACTAAGTGTGAAACACACTTCAACGCTCCGCGATCCTCACGAAAACAACCGAAAGCACGCATTAGATATATATGAACAGAAACAAAAGATTTTGTAAAAGAAAATCAAAGTACACAAGAAAAACAAAATATTACCCTTCTCTCCCAAACATCGCGAGCGACATGCACCGCATAGTCATACAACAACTCTGACTCATACGGGCTTCCCCCATATACACCTCTTTGAAACTCCAAATCATCATTGGATTTTCTTACGAAATCCAATACCGGAGGTGCTTCTTCCACTGGTGGTACGTCTTCTACCACATATTCTTCAACATCATCATCCTGCTCATCATCCTGCTCACCCTCCTCCTCACTCTCCTCACTCTCCTCTTCTACTATACTATTCCCTTTGTCCATATTTACATCTAAACCTACATTAGTATCACTATCTACACTATCTACACTATCTTCACTAGACGAATCAACCTCATGAACCTCTTTTTCCAAATGGTCCCCTCTACGCGCTGATGCCGTTAAGCCGTTTGCCCTTTGTCTTTTTCTTCCAACTGCGTCACCGCTAGAGGAACCGCCACCAAACAATTTCTTAACACCCTTGAATGTAGTTTTCGCTACATTCTTCACATTCTTTGATCGAGGACCCATCGCTACAAAGAAAAATAAAACAAGTATTAGTAAACCATATTTAAATAAACAGTGTACAAAGAAAACCACTATAAAAAAGAGATCATCCCAGTCGTAAAACTAATATACTTATAAGCTTGCTATGTGTCACACCCCAAATTTCCAGACAATATATAAAACAATTATATTTAATTATCTGGAAACCCGGGATGAAACAAAACCCAAAACCCTGTTATCAAACACGATATATACAAAAACTGAAATCAAAAGAAACGAAAAGGAAAAATTCTTAAATCACATTATTAAATTATAAAAAAACTAACCAACTCTTCAGAAAATCTTAAACCAGAAGACTCCAAGAGCAACTCCAAATCACGTGTCCTTATCCACTGCACTCCACCATCTATGTTCCCAAGAACACACCCACGTTGCAAAACAAAGCAAACATGGGTCAGCAAATTGAATTTGCTGGTATAAGTAGACTAACAACAAAATATATATAATAATCTTTCAAATGATTAATATAACATTACAAACAATATCAACTTGGAAGATAATATAGTTCCGTTTTCCAAAAACGGCGTGTAGTTTCTTCCCAAGTAAGATTTCACCCCCCAACATACAAATTCCAAGAATCTCATATAATAGTACTCGTCATTCCCACTTTCCAAAATAACTCACAATACAATACCACTTACATTCCATTTATTAACTGCACATATGATAACCTAATTAAATATGAGTTTAGTATACCTTACCTTTAAGCCAACACGTCGTCTTAGGGTAGGATATTTACGTCCCTGCAGAAAAGATTAATAGATCCTACCCTCCTGCAAAACAGAGTTAGACATCATAATAAAATGATTTATCTCAGCCAGTCAAATTCCATTCATAACCAAATCTCATTTAAGACAATTAAGTCTAATTGATATTATCTGGTTCGTCCCGCATATTCGGGGAATACCACTTATCATAATACCTTCATCAAGGGTAGTCATTCATATGGCATCATTACGTCATAAAGTTTCTGCGTGCATAACCATAGATCTCAGACTATCACAAGTCATTAATAGTTTCGTAATAACATATCAAGTTATAGTCATTTTACAGTCACATAGAAATCACAATCATTTACTAATATTATTTACTGTTACACTTCATATCCATAACATTACACAATTCATATACTTTTATTTTAGTATCACTCGTCTACTTATGAGAACGAGGAAAAGTCACAACCAAGGAGTACATTCATCCCTTGTGAGTATCAACTCATACAAACCACGTAAGCATTTATCATAAGAAATCATATACATCATATGCAATAACTCCATCACACGTAAAATCAATATTTTACTTTGCTTATTAATTATCTCGTTGACTCATTTATTCAAAGACCACAGCCCAACCTTTAGTTCCTACTCCACGATTTGCACTACACACATTTGCCAAATCACACATATCCGTGTGCCTCACTCACACCGAAAATTACTACAAGACATATGTCCCAAGCGGGATATCGCCTCCAGGAAACATACTTTCATCTTGTAAACTTCGTAACTTGTGAGTCCACACCATCTCTGGGCTTTCCATACACAAAATCACAAAGCCTTCTTTGGGCATAACAAAACATCAGGTCATTCATGGCACATTCAATGAATATCTTGGGTCATTCCCGCCACATTCAAGGAATACCCATCATAACACTAACGGGCCATTCATGACACATTCAATGAATGCCCCGAGTCATTCCATACATTCAAAGGAATACCCAAACCTACATTCCCGTACATTCAAGGAATACGACCAACCCGCAAGGCGAATACCTTAGTTTCTCTCTAGGGCAGTCCAAACGATTGGGTCATTCATGGCACATTCAATGAATACCCGGGTCATTCATGGCACATTCAATGAATACCCATCTATCACATGACATCACAAGTCATAAACATTTCTTTTCATTACCAAATCCTGAGGCGTGGAGAGTTCTAAAGATGTGGGCGACACATTAAACTTTCACCGGACACTTTTACACCGGATTTTTAACACTCATGAGTTCTCATTTTATTATAATATTTTTATTACAAAACAAACATCATCCCAAACAATAATTCATTACTAAAGATTCCAAACACAATAACTAATCAACTCACCTTATTATCAATTATATAAATCATAAATATCAAAAGGTTCAATCAGGAATAACACATTAGTTAAATGTTCCGTGAATACATTTTAAATAACCACAATCACGTACACAATCACGTTCACATATAGTTACCACAATAACTAATATATAATATTTAATATAGTATAGTGGCTGCACTTTTGCTCAAAGCTGCCTACGTATCCAAATCTTTCAAAATTGGAATCAAGCCTTCGTAGTTCTTATTAGCCACATAGTCAATGCTATAGTTTTTCCTACATTCATTCAAATGACATGTAACTTAATTATTTAGAACTAAGGTATGTACACATACTTTTTAAAGTAGAACTCGAACTCCTAACCTCAGCCCATCTAGAAGAAAACTTAGGTCGAAAACGGTAAAAATCCTAATATTCAGCAAACTAGATTTCTGACGGACTATCTTCCGAATGACACAACTCTTTCCACAGGTATCCAAACGCATCGAGGCTTTTTGTGTGGCAAAGCTGACGCACATAACTTACTTCCTCATGTTTTACAAAAATACCCAATCTCATTATAAATGTGCCAAAACTAGGCTCGAACACAGTGTGAAGAAACTGATTTCTGACGCACTATTTTCTACCAGTTAAACTTCCAAACGCCATAATTAATTCCACAGGCCTTCGAATGCGATGAGGCCAATTGGAATAGAAAGCAGACTTCCAAATCTTATTCTTTTATGTTTTATAAAAATTCTAACTCTCACCCTAACTATTTTAAAACTGTACTTGATCACAGTGCATAGAAACTGATTTCTGACGCACTGTTTTCTGTCAACCAAACTTCCATACCTTATATCTATCTCCACAGACCTTGGAATGCGTCGAGGTCAATTGGGTTGGAAAGAAGACTCAGAAAAATCACTCTTTCATGTTTTGGCAAGGTTTTGAATCCGAACCTAACTATATGAAAACGTGGTTCGAAAACAGGCACAGATCCGGATTTCTACAGTCAGAAAATTCTGACGTGCTAACTTCTGAACACCGTAACTATATCCACAAACCTCGGAATGCATCGAGGTCGATTGGGTTGGAAAGCAGACTTCCAGACCTTACTTTTTCGTGTTTTAAAATAAAACTAGTTCAAACTTTATAACACTCAAACTGGCCCAAACTCTTTTATTTGAATTCTAACTATATAGTTGACTTGTTACCCAATGCAAGTTTACATCTTACTGAATTTTAACTTGGACAAAACTCTCACGGTTTACCTTAATGAATTCGTTTCTTTTCTTTTTTTTTTGTACACAGGTACAGTGCCGGGGATAACAGAAAACGATATCAAGAATCACTGGAGGGCCTATCTCAGAAAGAAGGTTGATATTCAGTACCATCAGATTGACTTTTCACTTTTTGACTAAAAGCTGACTTTTCCATTAAAGGGAAGATGTTTGATCTTGGAAACGTTGTCTCCCACTATTTATGGCCAAGCATTTCATGTTCTTGGACGATATATAAGTTGGAAATAAGCTGTCTCTTGGATGACCCGATGCTTGAGGACGGGAGGGCTGATAACTTTGTAAGAAAAAAAAAGAATGACCACGGACACATTGAATCTTTCGCTACAATATTTGAATCACAGCAATGGCCACAAGCCAATAGACTCTCATTAATCTACATCTTCGTTTAAAGATAATATAATTCAATGTTATGGAAACAATATAAGACAAACTGTTCTCACTGCAAAGCGGGTTACATAATATCCTCCTTCTTTTGTCTATCAACATAGTATATGAAGCGGTCTACAATAGGAAGAATGGCTTTAGTCTAGAGCATGAACTGGTTGTGGCCTATCACCACCAAGTCCACACCAAGAGATAATTGGAAACCAAATGAATTATGTTTCTTTTCTTTCTTTCTTTTTTTTTTTCAGGAAAGATAATGAATTAATACTGAAAATAATTCCCCTCGACGCGGGACTCAACACACAACAACCAAAAACAGGTACAATAATATCCATCATCCAATATAACAATCAAATTGCAGCAAAGACAAAACACATAAATCAAGATGTTACAAGGACTGCAATCGCCATGCAAGTACCTATATTTTAAGTATCTAATGTGACACTTTATAATAGAGTTAGTTATTCCAAACGTGCCTCGAGAGAAATCAGCCTTTAAGTTAAGAAGGGGCTAGCTCCCATATTCATATATAGATCACGATAAAAACGGCTCCTACAGCTTAACAACACTACAAATGCCTTATGTATTATCATGCACATCGATTCATAAAAAAAACGTGAGAACGATGGATCATATATTTTGAAATCCCAACGAATAATCCATAAAGTTTAAATCACGTTTCAATCCGTATATATAAGATCTACTCACCCGTGATACGCTCTTGTTGCCAGCAACTCTCCCAGCAAGAAACCTCCTTCTCCTTTTCTCTTTTTTTTTTTTTTTTTTTTTTTTTTTTTTTCTTTTATTTTATTTTCCTTTTTTCAAAAACCAGAAAAACCCAACAAAAGGGGAGAGTTCGGTTGTAACCAAACCCTTCTAACTCTCCCACCTTTTTATCTTATCTTATTTTATCTTTATCCTTTTCTTTTCTTTTTAATATTATTATTACTTTTTAAATCCTAATAATAAGGAAAAATAAAGAAAATTAACGGGGTGTTATACTATGATAACTCCAAGTATATATGAAGAAATAGAATGAGGCGTTACACTATCCAAATTCTATCGAATTTTGGGCAGAGTTTCCTCTGTTTAGTCAACATTTCGTATACTTAAACCTGTCATAACCTGGAAATCAATAATGACATCCTTCCAACAACCATATGTACATAACACCCTATAAAATATTCAACCCACAATACAATTTCTAGCCGCATATACAAGATCAAGTTTACGTATGAACCGGCCATTTATGTACATCAAGTATTACAACAAAATAACCGGACTCTCTCTACAACAAAATGAACTTGACTCGTCCCCTCGTCAAGCATAGGGGAAAACCACCCAAAACCACCTTGATTGTACATTCAGTAAATTTGATAACCAAAGAAAGAGCTTCTCACCTATAATGCTTTACCGCTTCGGTTTGTTCCCTCAGATCCGGACCTTTAGCAAGTACTCGTAAAAGCTGCATGTGATCAAGGTAATTATTCATTAGTCAAGACTCAAGAACATAAGCAGTATGAAAGGTGAGTAACAGAATGTACATAAACACTAATCATAAAATGGTAAAAGTATCTTCTCTTATAACATCAGGCCCTAAAGGAAAATACTAGGTATATATGAAAGATGAGCACTATAAAAGTTTAACCTGCTGCGGTAGAATGCTAAGATTGCTAGGGCTATTGAATCAAAAGATTGCAGTAGAATTACATCAATTGAGGGAAAATCTTTTGTAGTCTTGCCTAGTGGTGTTCAATAGTTCAATCAAAGTGGGTCTACTTGTATTATCAAGGAGAGACAAAAAGCTCAAATGTAGCCATTCTCTTTTCAGAGTCTAGACATTTAATAAAGACTTACAATAATGTATGATACATTGATACCATGAATGCCATCCTATTTTAAGGTGCAAGTTCAAAATTTCAGATACAAAATTTCCAAAAGTCTCTATATTCCGACAAGAAAGACCTAAATTTTCAGTGATTCCTACACTTTTCGGCACATTCCAGTACTTTTAGACCAAATTCTTCCTAACTGAATTTCTAATGGAACTTGTGTTTACGCACTAAGTTTAGAACAATATCGGAAGTTTAATCCAAGGTCGTTGAAATGGAGTTCTTGGGCCAATAACAAGGATTAATAATCGATTTTTGTCATCAAGGACTCAGGGAAGAGTTCTCAGTGCTAGTGGAAGGTTGACATATAAACAAACTCATTGTCGTTGAATTGGTCCCATTAGAAAAGCATAGATACGGTTGGTTTTTGTAGGCATGATCTCCTAAGTAGAATCTATGATAAACTAAATTGCATACCTCAACCAAGTTGCATACCTCTACCCCTTTTAGAAGTTGTTAAACATAAAGAGTACTCTAAATATAATTGGTGACCTCTAAATATAATTGGTGACCACATCTTGTATGGTTAGAAATTACAAAATATTTACATGCATGTGCCTAGACATAAAGATAGCAGCTATAACATTTTAATAACACTTGGGGTTACCACTTCCACCAAGTGTGTAGGGACAAAGTGTGACTCGCCTAATGATTTGGTTTGCTAATTTTTTTGAAAAGCTGTAGTGTTATTTCTATATATTATTAATTCTCTGTTGCATTTATTTTTCTTTGGTAGGTTCAAGATATAACTAGAATAACTGAGGAAAGAAGATTGGGTCAACAACAGAGACAACAAACCCTCCACCTAGATATACCCCCAAGAACTTTGGGTGTCTCGTCTCTAGAGTTTATGAAAATAGACATGCCCCAACAAAGAAGCCCAACAATGCCACAAGAAAGAGTAATTTGCCCCCCAGCCTTTCAGATCCTACTTCTGCTAGATTAAGTGAGTCCCCTGCCCCCTCCACATCTAGAGCTAAATCATCCATAAAAATTTTATTGCCGCGACTTAGTTTCAAGTTCAGGAATACTACTTCAGAGATAGAAAAAGCTGCCATCTTGTCAGTAGGTGCGTCGTCTGCGGGAGTTCGAGAAAAGTCTATTGTGTCAAGGATATCATCTCTTACCAAGATATTTATTCCTAAGGTTCGGAGAACATCTTTCCTTCCTGTTACCTCATTTGAACACTCAAATCCAGAATCTCTACATGGAGGTAGCATGGTCAATCCAATCACGTCAAGCCAATAAAAGTTTCCCTCTCTTATTTGCTTGAAACTAGGTTACATTGACAAAATGCTATAGCTGCTATCTTTTATGTGTTATTAAAGCCAAAACCATAAGTACCTAATAACAGAACTCTAGGTACTTATATACACTCTTATCATCGATGCTCTAGACAATCATCTACAGTCTCTAAGTCTAATCAAATTGGAATGGCCTAACATGATAAACTGGAATACTTGGGATCATGAAATATGTACAAGTGTACAACATCACTTGGAATATGGTTCTTGCAGCAAAATATAGGATTAAATAAGGTCATAAAGAAAAGGAGGAAGTAAAAGCTCATGAACTGTAAAAAAACCCAACTACTTCTCCTTAACACAAAGATTCAAACATCATAATATCATAAACAAACAACAAAACTGGAGAAAACAAAAGTTAAGATTTATGTAATGTACCAAAAAAGCGCAATCGACCAATTGGGTTCATCAGAAATTCTTTTAACACCTCTTTGATCAACTATTCTAGTTGCACGCTCAAAATTCTTCCCAAATAAAAAATGCAAACTGCATAAACAAAAAACAACCAACACTTTAAAACATTCTACATATTTTTTTTTTCCTTCTAATTGACGTGAAATTTAAGAGAAAATAAGATGCAGAAGATGAAGAACTAATCCATCAAATCCATCAAATTTCGTGTTTGCATCCATCAAATCCATCAAATTTCGTGTTTTTTTTTCCTTCTAATCCATAAAAAACAGTCAATTTCGTGTTTGCATTCACTATGCAGGTCTCGAAAGATGAAGAACTAAATCAAATTTCGCGAAGAACTAACTTTGTTCTTTGGGCTTCAATCCATCAAATTTCGAGAGATTGTTGTTGTGAGAAGAACTAAATCAGTTCAATCGCGAAGAACCAACCTGCTCAAGTTCTTCAATCCATCAAATTTCGAACTAACCTGCTCAAGTTCTTATAATAAACAATAGATTGTTTGATTGTTTATGTTGTGAGGTTGTAATTTCGCGATTGTTTATGGATTAGATTGCTTCAATTCACGAAATTGATTTTGGGTATTTTTTGTTAGGGTTTCGCGATAACGTCGAAGAATTTTGCGCGATAGAGATGACCGGTTGAAGGGGTTTTTCCGGTTTCGGCGATTTGGTGGGGGGTGTACTGGGCTTTTAGTTGGACTTTGTTGTTTGGACTTAGGCTGGAGGCTGCCCAATCTAATTTCAGTGGCGCCTAATACAGCACTCCTTTTGAAAGCTTATTCAGTTAACTATAAGGACTGAGTCGGTCCGGTTGTGGTTCATTTTGACACTCTTGACACTAGTGATTGATGACACAAAGTCACAAACTGAAAGATCCTTGCCTGTATTTGGCTCCCTATCTAACCAACAATCAAATTGATTCGAATGCACTCCATGTCAACTACTGTCTATATATTGTACAAGACCACGAGGAATGGATGGGCCCAATCAGTTCCATCGTCAATTCATTGGCCCAATCCGTTTCATATTGCTTCCCAGCACGAATGGAAAGCCATAGAAAACCTGACACATAGGCGACAAAATATCAAGAGTAACCACCACAGACCCTTGAAGCAGCAAGAATATACCTTCGAGTTAGTGGGAGCAAGCATTATGATGGGTGTGCGCAGGGGATCTTTCTAGTCGTTATCCCCACTTCTTTAGTTAGTAGTAGTAAGGGTGTGTAGATCCAACTTACATGCTTTCCAATTTCAATCATATAACACTAAATAAAATGCAAAAGTGAAACAGAAATTAAGAGTTGCTTTTTGCCATTGATAATGAGTATGCAAATAATGCACGATCCATACATTGCTATGTTGACTAACACCAACACTCCCGTCCTCATGTCCCTTTCCATACTATTTATAAGTCAGGCTCTATCCTGTGTATCACTGTAGAACAAAAACGTGCTCTAGGAGTTTAATTTCTGCAGCCTCTTATTTTGTTTGGTAAGCTTACCATCTTTTGCTGGTCTTCCTCTCATGAATTAATGAAGAGGTGATACTCAATGTACCACTAGAATACATAATATTATATGTGCGGCACGGCTGGTCTTGGTTAAGGTGGTCTCTTGTCGTCTCTGTTCTTATTGTGGAGTTGTGAGCAGAAAGATTTTCAGCTTTGAACATGTAGCTAGTATAGATGTTGGGATTCTTCCTCAACTTTGAGCAAACCCGAACGGAACCAGCTGGGTGAAGTTTGTGGTATGCATCTTCTTCTTCTTCTGCTTCTTCTTACATATTATGAAATATCTCTATTTTTTCCATTTCCTTTATCGTGTGAAGATGTATAGTATAGGGAGATGATAGCTGGAATTGTGTACCATACTTACAGCTTGTTTGAGAAAAGGTGATAATGCAAATGTTCCATACGATTTGGAGAAAACCATACTTTTAATTAAGGACTATATCTAAACTTCTTTCTGAAAAATTTGTAAGATCATCGTGGTAGCTCAAGGCGAACTTAATATATTTGATTACCAAATTAATGTCCTAGCTATCGTCTCGATCTTATACTTCATCTTACATAATTAGTCATCATGATGGCATGACCAATGCCTTCTCTGATTGGTCATATGAATATTGCCCCCACGGTGTGGGACTGTGGGAGCCAGTAAAACTACTTTACTAGTGGGCTGAGAGGAACCTGATGTAAAACCAACCTTTAGAACCTATCAACTTTTTTTTTTCTGATTTTTTCTTTATCTCTTTTTATCTTTGTTATCCATATTTTTGAACCGACAAAGCTGCGCTTTAGCAATGTGGCTCGTTTATTACCATCGACTGATTAAATAAAACACTCACCAAGACAGAAATTCATTGTATTCAACCACTTAATGATGACATTGATGATTAGACATTTGATTACAATTTACAAGCCATTAGGTCGGCGTACCTTTCCTCCTTAAACCAGCATCCTAGTAACTACAAGCGTATCATCAAACGAATTCATTTGATTAGGTGGAAGGTCATATCCAATTATAGGCCATTAGGCCCATCCTTAAATGAATCCAACTGTTAAAACATCTATGGGACCTCACAAAATGGGATCATATAACTGAACCTTTGATATTGTTGAATAGGGTTAGAACATCTTTGGCAGTGCAACAAAAAAAACACTAAAATTTTGAACCAAAAAAATACTAAACCAAAAAAACACCAAGCAACTTCAGAAGTAATATCAAAAAAACACCAAGCAACTACGCGGTTTTGCCAAAACCGCGCCACTAAAGTAAATCTGACAGGTCCAAGCCCACACAGTTTTTCCAAAACCGCGTGGGTTTCCAGAAACCGCGTGCTATAACCATTTAACTCCCTTGGTTTTGCGATGTTCTCTTCATTTTTCATGTTCCCTCTCATCTAAACTCATCTCCTTGAGCCAAAAAAAAAAAAAAAAAAAACACTACCAAAACTCTTGAAGATTTTTTCAATGGATCATTCATCTTCTTCTTATTCATCTTCTTCTGATTCTTCATCAAGCTCGAGTTCGAGCTCGAGCTCTTCAAATGATAACACTGCAGTTAAAACTCGTAAATCAGTGGCTATTGCTCTACCTTTGGTTCGACATCGTCTGAGTTTATTGCGTCAGCAAGAAGCGGAGTCTTCTTATAGACTACATGGTGGTTTGAAGAAAGGAAGAAAATATAAGAATCGTCGATCTGAGGCAACACCGCTCGTGTAAATGCTAACTACTTGGTATGAAATCCTATATTTAAGTGACCCCACGACTTTTCGGCCGCCGATTTCAGTATGGGTCGATCATTATTTACTCGTATTTTCAATCATCTTAATCATAATGTACCATATTTTCAACAAGCGATTAATTGAGCGGGTAAGTTTGGGATTAACCCAAAAATAAAAGTAATTCTTTGCTATCACGAATGCTTGCTTATGGGATTTGCCACATCTAGTAGATGATATGTTACATGTTCTTGAGCCAATCGTTCATGAATGCATACGCTATTTCTGTGATGTAATTATTAGAATTTTTGGAGGTGAATACTTGCGCAAACCAAATGCTGCAGATATTCAACGTTTGCTTAAAGAGTCTGAGGAACGCGGATGCCCTGGAATGCTAGGAAGCATTGATTGCATGCACTGGCAATGAAAGAATTGTCCATCCGCGTGGCAAGGGTCTCACACTGGCCATAAGCATAAACCAACAGTGATTTTGGAGGCAATTGTCGATCGTGACGCATGGATTTGGCATGCTTTTTTTGGAATGGCAGGTTCTCACAATGATCTTAATGTACTTGACCGCTCACCAATATTTGATGATATAGTCAATGATGAAGCTATTTCTTGTAACTATATTGTGAATGACCATCATTATGATATGGGCTATTACTTGGCAGACGGTATTTATCCTAATTATGCCACTTTGATTCAAACGATTGCTAAACCGACTATTGCACAAGACAAACATTTTGCAAAGAAGCAAGAAGCTGCTAGAAAAGACATAGAGCGGGCGTTTGGTATATTACAGTCGCGTTGGGCTATTTTAGCGAATCCGTGCAGGTTATGGTATTTGGAGAACATGGCTACTGTTATGAAGGCTTACATTATTTTACACAATATGATTGTGGAAGATGAACGCGAAACAGATATCCCGCAGTATATTCCTGATTTGGAAATACTAAGTAGAGAAGGTGCTCCTGAAGATCAACGCCACTTTGTTCTATCTCGTTGGGCATCTGGCGTCGAGAGGGTTCGTTCAAAAGTTGTTTATGATAGATTGAAGAATGACTTGATCGAGCATTTGTGGAGTAGGCGTGGGCGGACTTGATTTCTATTTTTATTTGCACTTCATTTAGACTTTGTGTTTATTTATCGTTTCAATTTCTATGTATTTGTGTTCCAAGTTTATTTCTATGTATTTGTGGTTTTATGAAAGGATTTATATATATGAGAATTTTGAAAATACAAATTTTTTTTGGAATGATAAAAAGTATCAACTTTAAATTAAAAGAAAATATTCAATTAAAGTACATTCTAATTAAAATTAAAATACAAACTAAAATTAAAGTACGTCATTAATTAAAAGACATAAATTAAAAGACAAATTAAAAGACAAATTAAAATACTCAAATTAAAAAACATACAAACTCAAATTAAAAGACATATAAACTCAAATTTAGACTATGCACTACTTTGACTACTACCAGTGATATTATTGCCAAGTCGATTCTTCATTTTTTGTAAAATTTCTGCCCTTTTGAGTTGCCAAATTTCGCGCTCGTCTTCGGGTAATCCTTCTAATTTCATTCATAATATTTTCGCATCATTTTCATCTTCTCGAACTCGGAGCGCATCTTTCTTCAATTGAAGTTTTTCTTTTTGGATTTGAAGCTTCCAATCCATCGAACTTTTCTTCAATTGAAGTTTTTCGAATTCCATCTCGTCTTTCTTCAACTGTCTTTGAGCTTCCAATTCATAGTCTTCTTTGGTGGTTTTAGAAAGTTCTATCGAGAAAAAGCATCAAGTTTCTTAAATGGATTCCTCCACTTTAGAATCAACTTATTCTTTCTCTTTTTGCTTTCTTTTTTTGTCTTCTTTCTTTCCAAGAGGTCTATCCTCAAGCCCATGAACTTGGTGTGGATCATAATCCATTGGTTGAGTTGTCGCAATTGATATTGGAATTGATGAACCTCCTTCCCCACTATTTGACTTCGACTTTTTGTTGGGATGCAAATCATTTCTCAACTGTAGCCTCTTCCATTTGGGTGAGTCTTTCACCATATTATAGCATTGCATCCACTTCCAAACCCCATTATGCATCGCATATGCACTTATTGCTTCTTCAACCTACCAATTAAGCAAAAACTAAATTAGAATTGAAAAATGTATTTGTTAATCAAAATAACAAATAAAAAGTAAATACTTACCATCATATTGTCATTATAGCCACTTGGAGGAGATGCTTGAATTTTAGAAAGAATAACATGAAACTTGTTGATATTAGCTTGAATAATAGACCAGCGATGTTTCATACCCGTCAAGTTGCGTTCGGTCATTCTTCCTAAATTTGCATGAAATGCATTTATAATTCTAGCCCAAAAATCGTTCGACTTTTGCTCATTTCCTATTACACCATCTTGACTAACTTGTAGCCAACTATTGGTGAGAGCAATATCTTCTTCTTGTATCCATGAAGCCCCTCTTGATTTTGATTTTGGTTATTGACTCATTGTTGTTTTAAGAATAGAGAGTAAAGAGTAGAGAATAAAGAGTAGAGAATAGAAAAAAGAAGTGAGTGTAAAAATATGGGGTGAGTGTTTCAATTTATAGGGTTAGAAAGATATAGCCGTTTTTTGCCCGTTGGTGTAATTGAGAGCACGCGGTTTTAGGAAAACCGCGCCATGGAAGCCCATTTAGCAGCGCAGGCCCACGCGGTTTTGGCAAAACCGTGCGGTGTTTCTCAAACCGCGTAAGTGATTTGATACAACATCAAACTTGGAACAAAATATTGGTCGATTTGGTATTTGGTTTGGTGTTTTTATCAACATGTAGTACTGCTGAAGTTGAAAAAACACCAAATTCTGGTGTTTGATGCTAGGTTGATATCACTGCTAAATATGCTCATACACACTATTGATCTTGAATTCTTGATATGATATAGCTAATGCTGGTTTTAGTCATCTAGATTTTGGAGCTGATTTTAATTATCTGATCACGTGGCTAATATGAATTCCATCAAAGAAAAACCATTACAATACAGACACACATAAAAATTAAGTCCTACTCTAATTTTACATTAACTTATTCTCCACGTTTTGCCTTTTGTTGATTCAAATGTCTTCAGTCTTCACATTGTTCCATCAATCAACTTTTTGGAAATGCCATGTTTCCTAGTAGTGGTAGACTGCTCCCGTGGTAGGCATACGTCAATCCTCAATGGGCCATGTCATGTGATAAACATTTTCTCTCAAATAGTCTACTAAGTCTAATGGTCCAAATGTACGGCCCATTTTGCAAATTATGGGCCAGAGGATCATGGAGTCTATATGTATTTCGGAATCACCATACCACCCACTGTCCCAATGTGAACAGTTGTTTTTTATATTTATATTTCTTTTATATTTTGTATTTTTTGAATTCATCCATGACTGAAATCAAGTAAAAATCATAAAAGGTGGTCAATCAAATCATGTGTGGGTACAGGGTAGATTCTTGGTTAGATGGAAAATGCTTAAAAACTTGAATATCAAGACAAATTGAAGGATGTTCATAAAACTTGAGGACAAAGGCACACCTACTTGCTATAGCCACAAACAAACACAAGGACAATGTAGCCTACTTGCAAATAGTTCAACTGATAACTGATGATTTTTATTATTGTATCCTATTTATTTCTTTAAAGATGAGCTGTGATGTAGTGTTGTGTGCTATAAATGAAAATGTGAAGCATCAACTATCAAGAAGAAGAGATCGTAAACATAATAGAGTGCGGT
Organism: Coptis chinensis; assembly: GCF_015680905.1. Taxonomy (NCBI): domain Eukaryota; kingdom Viridiplantae; phylum Streptophyta; class Magnoliopsida; order Ranunculales; family Ranunculaceae; genus Coptis; species Coptis chinensis. Next base: position 40,462,839 of record NC_141459.1, read on the forward strand.
CCTCTATAACCGGGTACCACACACACATCTTGTATCTCGGCGCACACACATTTTGGAGCACACACACATGTATCGAGGCACATACATATCTTGGATTCGGATCAACGGCGAGATAACACAGTTATAGAAATGATCTCTGTACCCGGTTGTAGAGATCTCGAGTCCAACATAATAATAATTGAATGATAGAAACAACTTTCCTTTTTTTTTTTATGAAATAATTCAAAAAAGTATCCTTGAATATCTTTTTTTTGGGCATCAGCTATAGATATGATATATAGTCGAATAGTTGATGTCCATGTTTTGCTTCTTCCACATTGGCTAAGAGCCTCTCTCGACTGAAACATTAAACAAAAGTCACTTTCTTTTCTTGTTCCTTAAACGACTTTAATTTAATATGCTTCAAATCTCCACACGAATACGCGAAGTTAAGTGGACAATGTGACTATTTTGAAAAATGGAAATGTGACTTATTATGTTGTTGTTATTAACTTATTATGATCATTTCACTATTTATGATTAAATTAAAGGTGAATTTTACACCTATTTTTTCTGCAAATAATGCTCATGGAGATTGTTATTAAATACTCTACTTTTTGCTTTCTGAAAGATTTGGTTGATTATTGTAAACCACCAAAAATATTTAACTATTAAATGCTATCATTCTGTTTTATTTTTTATTATTTCAAAACACCAACAGATTGTCTCTGGTGTTACCGAAAAAAAACAGATTGTGTCTGGAGAAATCCAAAAGGCTGCCTGTTGCATGCACAAAGACTGTACATCCCCTTTTGAGACAGATTAAGAGAGGCTACTGAGAGTTGTAACAGTAGTACCCTTTCTTGTTTTCTTTTTCTCCAACCCTCTTCTGCAAGATAGCAGAACCTGTCTCAAGTTGCAAAATAACCCAAAAAAGAAATAAACTAAGCAATTTTCTTCTCGATCATTTCCCATATTTGGAATCATATTAACTTGTATGTGTAGCACTGTTTTCCCATTTGTAGATGATGGAATCCTTGTTGGATGAAAGGTAAGCACTGTTTTCTCATTTGTAGATGTTTTAATGAGTTGCCTGTGTGTAACACTTATGGATTGACGAATCATGATATTTTCCCTACCATCTTCTTCTCTTGTTTTTCATATATACAACTCTTTGGTAAAAAAAAAAATGTTTAGCCTTCTATTTCAGTTTCCTAGTAATATTCTTTGGAAAGATATCATCATATCCCTTTTGTGGCATAATGCAGCAAACATTTGATCCTTCGTCGCCCTCAATTAATTTCTAAAGATTTTGAAATCGCTTTGAGCTTCCACTTTCTTCCTGCATGCTTTGTAGAGATTGAAGCATTTGAAATTCAAGTATGTACTCTGTAAGTTTGAGATCAATATGGTATTGTAAATATTCTTTATAGTTGTTTTTATATTTTTCTTTGGTTTGGTTTTGATGATTTTCTTAAACTCTTTGGTTTTGTACCAATGTTGTGAGAAAACCCAATCGCAAGCTTTAAGTTTAGACATCAAGTTTAACTCTCTTGGAACTTATATAGTAGGCATTTTAAATCCTGAATTATGCATGTTCTTCCTTGTAAACAAGTTCTAGATGATTTCTAGGGCTCCTTTTGTTGTGGTTCGATCAGAAACTGCCATATGTTTGTTGTCGGCGCATTAACTAGATATATATTTTCTAACGAAATGAGGCGTCAAGAGCCTATTAGAATTGGTTGTTGTAGTCGATATGGTTGGTGAAAACAGATTTGAATTTATTTCCTTACTCGTCGTAGAGTCTTCTGTCCATGAGTACTTCAAAATCCAAGACAACCTTTTAATGGGTGATTTTTTATTTTTTTTTGCAATGATTGCCTTGGCATTGCTCCCGAACTCTTACAGTCATTATCAGAGCCTTTCATTACAAAAAAAATCCACTTGGCACGGAGACAAAGATTTGCCTATGAAAAGAGTGCTTCAACGTACTCAGGCTGTGGTCTGTTCTTGATATATAAAATCAATCAACTTTTTGTAGTTAATTTGTTTGGCAACAACTACTGATGATCTACTGCACGTCGTTTATGCTAAAGGTAAACACGTCATTTATAGTGAGATTGGATGCTTAGGTGGGAATGACCATAATAATTTAGTGTGTAGGCCAGAAGTTTTTAGACCAATAATGGCTCCTTCTTTGATTACCCTTTGGGCTCCATGATGACAGCTTGTCGTAACTAAAAGAACAAGATATATTCTAATCTGTCTAAATTTTTTTACCGAGGTAGAAAAATTCTCTTCTACTGAGGTAGAAAAAAATCTCTTCCTAGAAAACCAAAGCTCTGAAATACTCGACTTCCCTCCTTATTTGACCAACAAACTTTTGCTATATTTGCGAGTGAACTAAGTAGGGATTGTAAACCGGGCTTGAGTTCCTGCTCACTGTTTCCATTGTGCACAATGGCAGCAGTATAGATCTTCCAGATGATTAAGATTTTTCAAATACGAACGGAATTATCCTTAGAAGAAATCTAGAGTGGTTATTTAAGTCCTTTATCTGGATACAGTAATTTTATCTATATCTAACTATAGTTACTTGATGCACTATCTCATAAGGGCGACCGTGCATTCTTCTGCATGTGTTATAAAGGATTAATATTAGGTGTGTTTTTTGTTTCAAATAAGGTGCTTTTGTGATCATAATTCAGATAATTGGTGTGGATTTACTTTGCAAGTTAAATATTGATTATGACCAACTTGTGTTACAGAGGAACTTGTAGTGGTAGAACCGGATGAATAAAATCTATAGAGCATTGGCAAAAGAAATTGAAAGTATATATGATATTTATTAGGGGAAGAAACAAACACAAAAATGAAGTTTATGAAACTTGGAACCAGGCCAGACACCTTCTACACAGAAGAGGCTACCAGGTAATATTCATTATAAGCAAATAAACATAAACTTTGATGAGTTTCAAATCTAAGCTATTTCATTCAACTGTGCAGATCTGTGTCATCAGATGTGCCTAGTGACCTTGTTATACAAATCAACAACACTAAGTATCTTCTTCACAAGGTAACTTGCAACTTTACTATTCACTGCTCTTCTGTCTTCTCAATGAAGAAGATACAACTATATATTCACCTGTTGAATGAACTTTATCATTGTTAATGCCGATCTCTTAATTGTAGTTTCCACTTCTTCCAAAGTGCGGCCTTGTCCAACGCCTTTGTGCTGTTTCTGACAATTCTAGTAATGATTCAATTGCACTTCATGACATCCCTGGTGGTGAAGAAGCTTTCGAGCTTTGCGCTAAATTTTGTTATGGAATTACAATCAACCTAAGTGCAACCAGTTTTGTGCCAGCATTTTGTGCTGCAAAGTACCTCAGGATGACTGAATCAGTCGAGAAGGGGAACTTTGTACAAAAACTCGAAGCTTTTTTCAATTCATGCATCCTTGAAGGTTGGAAGGATTCTATTTTAACACTGCAAACCACCACAAAGCTACCTGAATGGTCAGAAAGTCTTGGAATCATCAGAAGGTGCACCGACTCGATAGTAGAGAAAATTCTCACACACCCATCAAAGGTAACTTTGAAAATATGTATCAACTTTGCAGTATCTTTATTTCCAACAAGAAGATTGAGAAACTTTCTGCAAAAAAGGGGATTTACATATAACCTCCTTCAGTTGTAACCATATTATTTTGTAGGTAACATGGTCCTATACCTACACTAGACCAGGATATACTGAAAAAGGAGACCATTCAGTCCCAAAGGATTGGTGGACAGAGGACATAGCAGACCTTGACATTGATCTTTTCCGATGTATAATATCTGCTCTGCGATCAATAAATATACTACCTCCACCATTAATAGGTGAGGCTTTGCACGTGTATGCTTATCATTGGCTTCCAGACACATCAAAAGGTCGCCCCCTAGAGAGTTCAGTCTCTCAAACAGAAGAAGATGCGGGGAAGCTGAAGAGGGTGCTTGAAATCATTGTGACCATGATTCCACCCGACCATGGATCAGTTTCAGTTGGTTTCTCATTGAGGCTCCTCAGTACTGCAAATTTTCTAGGTGCATCTCACTCAACAAAAGCTGAACTTATACGAAGATCAAGTTGGCAATTAACTGAAGCAAAGACGAATGATTTGCTCATTCCATCTTGCTCATCTTCAGATCAGTTCTTCTATGATATAGACCTACTGCAGTCGGTTTTAGAGAGTTTCTTGCTTCAGTGGCGTAGACAGACATCTCCTATAGACAGAGAGTCACAGAGATCCGTGAGAACGGTGGCCAAGCTAATTGATTCTTATCTGCAAGTTGTTGCTAGGGATATAAACATGCCAGTCTCAAAGATAGTTGGCCTTGCTGAATCCTTGCCAGAATTTGCCCGACAGGAGCATGATGATCTTTACAAGGCTATCAACACTTATCTTAAGGTGAATCTTTCTTAAAACTAAATGAGATTTCAAAACATACACAAGGCACAAAGACTATTGTTGAGATTATTAACCCCTTATTGGGAGTGTAAAGCCTAGCCAGTCAATATATAAATCATGGGGCCACTCCACTTATCACCAATTGGTTTTGAGTTGGATGCCCAAATTTAATAAAATGAATCCAGATTATCTCTCCGACAGATCAATATATGGGTGGACACAAGTGGAAACTCTGCTGATTTGGTCATTCTAACGTACAAAAATAATTGATTTTCAGAATAAATTACTATGAGGAAGTCAAGTTAGACTCCAACGATTATGATATTTTTCACTGATGCTCATTTTGCTCATACACCATCCTTTTAGTTTCTTCCTTTTTCATTTATCTTTTTTAAACAATCTTCAGACCATAGTGCATGAAGTTCTGACGTCTCAAAGAACCTAAGCCCATAGTTCTTCCAACTACCATAAAATACATTATAATCAGATTCTGACCCATTCCTTTAGACAATTTGGGTCCCTGAGCAAATATGTTGGCTTTACAGAGTTGATCTATAGACACTATTAACAGCACCCTTCTAGGTAGAGACTTCTACTTCATACATGTCCCTATAAGTCCTTGTTTGCAGTTGGATAATCCATATATGTTTCAGTGATAATTTCCTACCGTCATTTGCTGCTACATTACACCATCGTCCATAATTAGATGTCTTCGCTTTACATCTATATTGCTTCATATTACTTTTATGTGTTTTATTTATAATTTAATTTGATGTTTTGATCTTTACATACCAACAACACCAGGAGCACCCAGATGTCAGTAAACCAGAGAAGAAACAACTGTGTCGAGTTTTGGACTGCCAGAAATTGTCACATGAGGTATGTGCACATGCAATAAAGAATGAGCGACTCCCATTGAGAACTGTAGTGCAAGTCCTTTACTTTGATCAAGAGAGACGTTCCAAGATGACTAGCCACGACTTCATTCAACATAGTGAGACCATCCGAGAAAGAGAACATAATGGACCAGTAACCACAAAAAAAGATCTCAGTATTCCAATAAGAGGTCCACAGAGGCAAGGGTCTCAAGGAACACATGGGCAGCCATCTAGTAGAGCTGAGAGTGTAGTTAAAGACACCACACAAGTTTCTGAGAGAACAATAAGGAAGCAGGATGAAGAGCTACCACCAAAACCAGAAAGAAACATTATCAGGAAAGAAACAAAGGACATGGAGATTACAGAAGAAGGATTATCTGGTAGCAAGCCGGAAATAAAGAGGAAAAACAAATCAGAACAGAGCCATAAAAAAGGAGGATATACTTAGAAGAAGGAATATCAGCAGATTTTTTTACTATGGATGGATAATTTATTATTTGGTCAGTTAGGAATAAGTCATGTACTCATGTTCATAAGCATTCATTTATACCAGAAAGTAATGTTTGATCATACATTTCACATTCAATGGATTTTGCCTTTCAACCTTACCTCAGTTCTTGCTGTATTTTCTGATCTTTGAGATGAATTTTACCAAAATGTATCTGGTTGTGTTACTTGGGACTACTTTAAAAAAAAAAAAAATTTGTCAATGGCAAACGCCAGAAGGCATGTTAAAAGAAGTTGGAACAGAGAATATTTACAAGATAATGTCTGTGAGAGACAAACTAGTCAACAGCATGCATAAGGCGTACAACTACGAAAACGCTCTATCTACTACATGCATCAACCAAATGTGTATGGCACTACTAGTATTTACTCCTGTAGACTACAATAGTCTGTACACTAACTCAAAGCTAGTAATTCATGTAGATCCCACCAACTCAGTGTCACTTACAGAAGGGACTTCTTCTTCAGGCATCAGAGGAGATCGACAGAGAGGACAAGTGATGTTCCAATAATCCAACCATTTCTCCAAACATACCTTATGGAAAACATGTCCACAACACAAGTGGTTTATCATAGAATCGGGTTCAAAGCAGGTCAGACAAACTAGGCATTCTTGATTGAAACTGTTGCAGTTAAAAACTGAACAGAAGCGGATGGCTGGAACTCGGTTCCTGAATTCCTCCGCAAAGGAGTCTGAAGGAGGTAGAATGAGTTCACACGATTCTGATGAATGTTCCTCTGATTCAGATTGTGAGGAAAGATGAATTCCAACAATATGAAGGATTGATCGAACTATGCCTTTGAAGATAGAGATGGAGATGGCTGTGTTCACTAATATTATACAAAGGACTCCTTCCGCTGGAGTAGGGAGACTATAGAGACCCATGTTCTTAAAAATTATGCAGCTCCAAATAGTTTGAATTAGCTAGGCCTTGTTGTGGAAACAGTGGAGAAAACTTTGCAAACCAGGATAAAACAGAGGAAAGAAATGCTAGAGAGAGATACTGTATACGCCTTCTACCACGGGGTTTCGGATCATTAGAAGATATCTGTAAAATTAGAACCAAACATCCATAAGATGGCATTCAAAAGACAAACACAAGTCCTAAATTTTCATTAGAAGTTTCACTAGGACTAAATTTTCTAAAGCCCAAAGGTACATTCATCAAGACAGACAAGTAGTACAACTTTGAAACAGATATAGTATTGCAATAATCAACTAACCCTCAGCAAAAAAAAATACACAGAAAGAGATCCTTATTAGGTCCATGAATAAGATTAAAATAAACAAAGTTTATACATGATGAAAGTAATATGAATGATATTATAAACTTATGACAAATGATCAAAAGTTTTAGAAAATGAAGGGGAATGTAATATGCTATTAAAAATGATTATACAAAAGCTTAAACGAACGCGATCAAGAATCAAATCAACGAAAGAAAAAGGAACTAGCAACATACTAAGAAAATAGTAGTCACCTGAACAATTCAAACATACAACACAAGGATATAACTCTGACAAATAAGCAAAAACAGTACTCCACCAAAGAAATGATGAATTAGAATTGTATATCAACAAAAAGATCTGTGATCACTAGCTTTGAAAGACAAGAAAATATTTAAAACAAAAAAGAAAAAAGAAAACTAGGAAAAGGACAGTAAAGAAAAGTCATAAAAGGAAGAGAAAAAAACATGAGAGAAACTTACAATGCAAGATGTAAAGATCTGGACTAGATGGTTAGGTTCTTCTTGCAATCTGAGGTGGCCTTGCTGAAGATGGGATTGAAGTTTGTGTTGTTGGATCCAAGATATTTACTGAAGAATTGTTCTGATGCCTTGCTCCTCTGCCGTTATATACAGAGCCAGCCACCTATCTGACCATGGTTAGTTCTGACTTAACCATCCTTCAAAGTATAAACAATAGAGATTTCTCCTAATCAAATAACATTATCATTGTTCATGTTTTATATGATTCTCTACCAATACATTGTATTTTTGTATGACAGTGGATTTAGTTATGCCGATTGGATAGTCAAGAGAATGTTAGAGCATACTAGGCGCTTGTGTCCTGAGTGACTGTGGTATACTATTCTTTCTTTCTTTTTTGCTTGGCAAATAGATGACTAGAAAATGCTATACACAAAAAACAAGTGGACCAACAAGGATAATGTTTTATTTAATATTTTGAAATGGAAAATAGATTTACTAGTCAGCATATTTTCCTTGCCATTAATTATCATTTGCATGCCTTGAGACGAAGATAGTATCACCGCCTTTCAGTTCAAGATAAGATTTATAGGGGATTAGTAATAGGGAGGGGTTCAAGGGACATATATAAATGACACATAAATCCACTCAAGATGTGAGCCTTTGGATCTCTCTCGATCTAACGGTCTCAAGCTGGTTTTCTCATATTAAACCGGTTCAACTAATTAACCGGCCGGTTCAGAATTTAATTGTTATCCTCCCAAGTCCCAACTACAACACTAGCATACTATAGAGAGACAGAGAGAAGAACCCCTCCCTTAACTTTTAAGCGCTCAAACGATTTCATTTCAAGAAACTTTAACCGCCCAGCCGAAGAATCCCCACATCTTTAAGGTATGGGGGATAGATATGAATGTGATATTGTGATGGCATCATGGCACTGCTCCAATGTGTTAGGAAACACTGAATCTAGCTAGAGTCTAGAGATTAGACCAAAACAATTTTGCTACTTTGACTATTATTATTCGTATAGGATTGTGTCATTTGTCATTTCTAGACACTAGACTTGTGTCTCGTAAACCCTTTGGCCATGGATGGACCTTTTTTTCCAGATCAAAAGAGAGTTCTGAGTTCTGACAATAAACCCAAAAATATGAAAAGCACTAATTAGGAAAGCACTTATCTTCACCGTCTTCGTACCAACATTCAGTAAAGATTCTGAAAGATGCGATAGTGAGCTGGAACTCATCCAAAGTTCAGTCGCTGGACTATGACAGTGATGTACCTAAATCTTGAGTTCCTAACTTTTACACAAGCAAATTATCTGACACGTGGCACATTGCTGTAGCCATTTGAACTTGTATCTGAACAATAATTGCCCCCCTTCCCCTCGTATTACATGACACCTAGTCCTGTAGAGCTCCAAAAACTAACTATTCAGAATTTTGCCCCCCTCCCATGTGTTTCACTTTCTTTAGAGACGTGTCACGGATACCAAAATAACCAAATTACCAACAAAGCAACAAATGCATGCCCAGATGAAATTATGGAAACACATGGTACGGTTGTTGGTGGGGTGCTTTGGCCTTTGGATAGCAAGGAAAGAGATAGAGATACCTCAAATGGAATCTAAAAATAAATAGACTAATGGGCATTCAGTATGTCCTTTTGTACAAATGGCATACAGAAAATACTAGCTTGAGAAGTACAATAACTAGAGAAAGTGAGGAACACCACCTCATATTTCCTTCTGCCACCAATCCAAAACTCCTTGATTGTATATGATAAAAACTTGAACAAGTACCCTAAACTTAAATTGAATAATCAACTCCAAATGACCATTTCGAATTTAGACTAGAGTGATATCACTATACATCGATATATTTTCCAAATCTTTAAAAAATTTGCAGTTGATTTCTTGCTCAACGACAAGTTATTACGTGGTTGTCGGAGCCCCAATACCCCCTTTTTTTTTTGTAACTGCATTTTCTTTATTTATTAAATATTGGCGGAAAGTACATACAACAGTCAATATCATATCATTCAAAACTAGATTAGCAATAGTAGGGGGTGGTCCATTACACCATATAGAAGTATAAATCAAGTATATAAATGAGTTGTAGAGCTTCCGGCAAATTTGTTCAAGCTACCCGTAGGTTGTAACTACCATTCATTAGGGCATCTCCAATGGGAATGTAAATTGTTTAAAGTGTAAAATTTATACTCTAAATGTCAAAAACATGTTTTCAATGGAGGGTGTAAATCCCAGGTGATAAACTAATATTTAATAGAGAGGGTGGGGAATTTCCCATCCGGCTATTATTTAATAAACATTTCGGACCTCATTTAAACTCACGCTTGTTTTATTTTTTTTGAGAATTGTAATGTTTGCAACGGACAAAGACCGTTATTTATTGGTTGGGTCAGTTTTAAGTAAACTATAGATGTTATTCAAAGTGACGTGCTTTTTATTTCTTTTTTAGTTAAACCACTTGCGACGGACTTTGACAGTCATTCTTTGACCGTCGTTTTTTCTCAATTTTTTAATTTTACAAACTCTTAAAATTTATTGTCTCAAATACCATTTTGGGTGTGAAAACTATTAGTGTATAAAAGGGGTCATACAATCCTAGTGGCACCTATATAACACTTATGTGGTGTATATATACACTCTCCATTAGAAATTCTCTTAGTCATTACTATTAACCCCTTCCCCTTTCGAAAATCCTATTTTGGTAAGAGTTTATGAACAACAAGGCCTGGACTTCGCCCTTCCAACTTTATTTAAAAAGAAAATGTACTACTTACCCCAAATCTCAGATTCCTGACTTGGTCCCAGTTGATAATTGATAACTCAAAGTCCATTCGATACAATCTACTAGACATGGCAAACTACGAATGTTGAGATGGAGATATTTCCTTTAACTTCGGTTGTAAGACCACAAAGTTAATGTGCTTGTTTTACTTTAATTTTTTCATGGTCAAATTTGTCTACGTGGGCTAGTAGGTTGTTCCACCACCAAAATCCTTACAAGAGATCTGTAAAAAATTCAGTTGAAAAAAGTTCAAAATTTTTTCCTGGATTTAACCGTGCATTTTCTTTCTACGAAGTTTTGGTGAACCACTTGCTATGTCCTCAATCACCTACTGCTTAAATTCAAGGCATCCTTAGTTTCAATTTTCTTATTTCGAATGTTAACTATGAAAAAATATCTTAAATGGATAGATATTCAAGTACTTTCTTTTCTCCGGCTTCTCTCCTTAGACGACAAAACTCATAATAAGTTATTGACAAGGCTAAGTCCAATAATGCGGCAAAACACCAAATTTCACGTAAAATGTGATCCAATAGTACGCTAAAACGTTATACCGCCAACGCTATCTTTATAAATTTCTCTATTTATGCAGTCAATTTTAACGCTATAGCATATGTTCTGTACGCCATAGCCAGTGGCGGCCAGTAAAAAAAATCCAAATAACTCTGCACGTCATAGCCAGTGGCGGTTAGAAATTTGATTTAATTCAATTAATAACCTACACGCCACTCCCAATGGCAGTTAGAATTCAATTATTATTTCCATCCGCCACTCCCAATAGCGGTTAGAATTAATTCCTATTTTTTTGTTTTTTTAATAACTTAATTTATGCAATTACCATTTTATCCTACCCTTTTAATTTTTTTTTGATTTAGTTGTATTTCTTTGTTATAATTTCAATTTTAAGATTAAATTTATTCCGATTTGCAACAACTTAATTAATTATTTAAATAAAATATTTATTGAAAATAAAAAAAAACAACAAATTAAAAGGAAATACATTAAAAATGTATCAAATAAGTACGAAACATTTAAAATTATTAATCAAATTAATCAATTGCTTTCTCCGTATTCTTCAAAGTGCAAATTTCTTGAAAGAGTCCGTGCATTGCGAAAAATTTGATATTTCAAAATTTGTTTCTTTGCGTTTTTGTACCATTCTTTTCCTTGAGGTGTCATAGTCAATGTATTTGTGCTAATGATCTCCTTTTCCCATGCCAATGTCTCATGAAATTTTTTTTTTTTTTCGCAAGTTTAATCCTTAAAGGATTAGACGCTTCACTTTCATATAATTTTTTCCCACGGTCAGTTGCTGCCTCAATGGCCTCCATCGCCCGTTGAGATTGTCGCGTCAATTCTTTGAGAGAAGTTTTGTTTTGACTGTCAACTTTTTTTTTTGTTTTGATTTGTCTCTTCCACAATCCGGTCTTTTTGATGAACCAGGTCTTTGCATTTTAGAATCAGGTGTTCCCCCCATGCCATCTTGTTCGTTTAATGGAGTTGGAGACCCATTATGAAAATTAGTTTGAGAGAAACCAAGTGTAGTTGGAATTGAATGGTGTGCCCATTTTTCGTAGTCTTTCAAAATAAACCACGCATGATCAAATTTAAAGGGTTTATTATCTAAAGACCTGGTGACATACAACTTCTTTGCTTGCTCTATCTGTAAAAGAAAAAAAAAATTAGTTTGAGTTTAATCAATTATATTCTAGCTAAATAATTGATATATATATATATATATATATATATATATATATATATATATATATATATATATATATATATATATATATATATATATATATATATATATATATAATCTTACAATGTCCATTTTGTTAGTTCCCCGACTGTTAATATCCTCGACTTTGATTCAAACATCCACGAAATAAAGTAATCGCTTTATTTATAAGTTGCCAACGACTTGTAACACTTCTCATAGTTCGATTATTCAGAAAACCCCGTATCATCCTCGATTCTCAAATTGTCTTTTAATTTTATCCCACAATATGTTGCCGATTGATTTGTTCCGTAAATTGGATCAATTGAATTATCCAACCATACTTGGTGGTATATCTTGTGTCTTCATCAATGCTAAATGATGATCCCCTGCTTGACATTGTTACTGAAAGAGAGAGAGATGAAGACAGTATTATTGATAATACAAAAATAAAAATTACTGATGTTTACGGGAATGTGCCTTTGAGAGAGGAAAAGACAGTCTTTTTATAGGGTCAGATTGAATTATTGGATTTTACTTTCTTGTGGTCTGTACGCTATTGATTAGGGTCATTGGGTTGTGGGCAAGATTGTAATGAATTATGTAAGAAATTATTGGGGTGTGTGCAAGATAAAGAATTGTGGGCAAGATTGAAATGAATCATGCATGCATGGAATCTATTTATTGGGGGTGTGTGCAAGATAAAGAATTGTGTAAGAAATGCATGGAATCTATCTAGAGTACGCATGCTGCATGTGTACTCTCCTGGCCCTCCACCAACATATATAACATAACTCTCCGTAAGAAAGTAAACCAATTTGCTATTTCACACAATTTTTAATATTTTCAATTTTTGTTCCATAATTTATTTACTAGCAAAATGAATTCTGATAGTGATAATGATTATGATTCTGATTCCCAGAGAAGACGACGTATTGAAAGACACTTCATGCATGAACAAGAAGTGTTGACAACACCTGCACTTGCAATTCAAATGAATCTTGTTACAGCAGCTCATATCATTGAAAACTCTAATCAACCAACTCTCCGTATTGGGTCTGTCCCAGGACGCGCTTATAGGAACCGTAATAGGGCAACAGGACGAAATGCTTTCTTAAAGGCCGATTATTTCGGTGTCAATCCCACATATGATGAAGTTTTATTTCGGAAGTGCAACAGAATGAGCAGTCACCTATTATCGAGGATTAGGAGTGGTCTTAAGGAGCATAGTGATTTCTGGATGAAGAAATATGATGCAGCCAATAAACCCGGTTTGTCATCACGCGGCAAAATAATGTGTGCGTTGCAAATGCTAGCAAACGAAAGCCCAGCTGATTCAATGGATCAGTATTTTTGTATTGCGCAGTCAACAACACTCTCCTTTGTTAAAATGTTTTGCAAACAAACATGTGGTGGAGAGATTTGGTGCACAATATCTGAGATCTCCAAATGAAGAAGACATTGTTAGATTGCTCCGTGTTGCTGAGTTAAGAGGTTTTCCTGGCATGCTTGGCAGTCTAGACTGTATGCATTGGACGTGGCAAGCATGTCCAATGGAATGGGTAGGACAATATATTAGACGACATGGATCAGCAACTCTTGTACTCGAGGCAGTTGCTTATTTCGACATGTGGATATGACATGCTTACTTCGGTTTACCAAGTACTAATAATGATGCTAATGTTTTGTGGTGCTCTAATCTTTTTCACAAACTAACATTAGGTTTAACCCCTTCGGCAAACTATTCTCTCATGGATAAGGACTATATTGTCGGTTATTACTTGGCTGACGGTATATATCCTCAGTTGTCTACACTAGTGAAGGCGAAAAGAAATCCTAAATCAAGAAGAGATAAATTTTTTACGCTGATGCAAGAATCTTATAGAAAAGACGTTGAACGAGCATTTGGGGTTCTTCAATCTCGTTTTGCAATTGTTAGAGGCAAAGCTCGCTTGTGGGACAAAGATGTGTTCCATGATGTTATGTCGGCGTGCATTATTTTGCATAACATGATTGTTGAGGAAGAACGACATAACTATTTGAACACTTACGTTTATGGAGACTCTGAACCTATTATTAACCATGATTACTTTGAAAATCCTAATATAGTAGAAATTGTTCCCGACCGAAATCCCAATTCTGCTGAATTTCGCCGAGTCTTGCAACACGTGGCATATGTGCATAATAGGCACGAGCATGTGGAATTAGAGCAGCGTCTGATGGCGTGATCAGAATTAAGATGTTTTTATGTCGTGCATTTCTTATATGTTTCCAGTATACGTTTACTCGTGTATATTTACTCGTGCGTTTATGGGAATGGTAGTATTTTTATGTTGTGCATTTTAAGTGCCTGCTCCATTCAAGTAATATGTTGTTTTCCTTTGTGCTAGTTTTTGAAAAAGAATATATATATATTTTTTTCGATAACAAAGAATAAGTAAACATGAACAACACTAGCTTGCACTTAAGAAATACAAGCAGCTTAAGAAATTAAGGATATTTTGCCTAGTGTAGTGGGACTGTTCCAAACTTCGAACTACGAGTGCTTGGAAAGAAGTCAGAGAATGCTGGGATACCCAGAAATAACTTGCTTATACCAACTTAGTGCGTCTCTAGATATGTAGCCGGGATTTTTCCAACTTTGTCTAGAAGTGGTCTGGAAGCTTTCGCTCCTGTTTTAATAATAGAATTGCTAGAGGAGAAGGAAATTGTTCGTACCATATTAAAGTAACTTAAAAGCTTTTGGGACATCCTTGGGGGTTGGAAAAGATCAAGGTGTTTTGATTTGTGACAAGGGCCGGAAGACCACATGTATTTTAGCTGCAACACATGAATATAATAGCTAATGCTTGATTACTGATTTTACCACAACACAATATTGCTAGACGAAGTCAAATGGGTAATAATTAAACCTTTTTTTTAATTGATACAGCCAGAGTGCACATTTCCTTTATCTGAGTGCACTTTTATTAGTCTTTATCGGAGAATACAATGACAGTTCTTGAAACATTTTCGGTAGTTAGTATGAACCATATGGGTGTTATACATTACCCCATCATATATGTAAGTTCTAGAGGAAAGGCAATTAATCTCTTCTTTTTAACCCACCTTTCTTTTTCCAGGTTACAAGCAGAAGAAATCTCCTCTATGATTTGAATATACCATACATTGGGCAAAAACACGTGTTAAAGGCTTCAAACATCTCATTATGTAAACAATGCACATTGCAAACAGATCTAAAACTTGTGCTTCCATAGAATCACGAGTGCACAAATACATTATCAAATAAAATAACTTTTCGAAGGCAACCAAATGGAAGCAATTTCAACAAATCAGTTGAGCAACTGAACTGCATTAACTGTGGACTAAACTAACACTCTTAAATGTCAGAATATATATGGAAACATTTTGATTTCAGTTAGAGAGACCTGCTACATCCCATTCTTAGAATACAAAATTCTCAAAAGCGAGAACTCATGGACAAGCATGCATTTCACGCTGTCATCAGAAACTTGAGATTTCAAGTCATAGCACAAAACTTTCCAACAGCTGGGAACCCTTTTTAACTCCCTGAGGCAGCTGGTACAGCGCTTGGTTTCGCATCTTCAACCTTCTCGTGTTCTTTGTTAAGCATCTATGATGAACCAACCATCACAATTATCAGCTACATAGAAAGTGAATAATAAAGAACACATGATTAAAGTTAGTAAAGAAACATGCATTACCTTGTTGTTGATTAGGTTGTGGAGAGCAACCACACTTCTAATCAGTGAAAAAAGATAGATAACCAACATCATATCATTTGTTTTCACTGTGCATGACAACAAACCAAAATGGCTTGGATGCAAACTTGGACTACAAAATGTAAACTTAGACTTGATCACATCAGTGCACCACTCAATTTCATAATGCAACAATCACACAACATAATCAATATGATCTTAAACATGTTCAACCAATACAAAAACATATATAAATTAAGTTACTCACAATGAAATACTAATAGAAACCATAACTGCTATTTCCTTCTCCCTGTGAGCTCGAGTAACGCATGGATGGATCAGTTGATTCACCCACAAAATGAGGGACATATACATTCTCCCTTGAGATAGATGGCCGAGTCTGAACTTGTGGGAGTCATCCGAGTCGCGAACTACTTCAACAGATTCGAATATGAAATGTCCTGACTATTCAATTCTTGATGAGCGCATTCCAATATATCATCCTTATTAGGGAGCAACCCACTATTCATTTTGCAAATAAGACTAGCCATAGAAGCCGTGGCATGCATGTAGTCCTCTAACATCGTCTTCAAAAATTGATACCATAATTAAATAAATTAAATGTTGATACAAAAAATAAAATAAAATAAACTATTTAATTTACTTACTGGTGTCAAGTTGGCATCAATAGGGAGATGTGGCACCAAATCTTTGTCAATTGGTGGAACACGTAAATTAAAGATTTCACCATTACGACAAGTAATAGGGATAACCCAATTGGCTTCATGAGTAACAACTGCCTCAACTTGTGACAATGGGGGATATGATGAGTGATTAAGGGTTGCCCCCATCGGCTGTGAGATACCTACATCTTCCTTAAGACTAGATGCACCAACAAAGTCCACATTCACACCTCTATAAGTTGGGGGTAGAAGCATCCCCACTGAGACACGAGCCCAATAGTCAGTGCATTGCTGCTCACTAACCTGTCTAATCAAGGCATCAGCAGAAATGCCGCCACTGTTGTACCATTGGAGCAATATATAAGTCTGGCATCCGTTAAGATTCATATGCGAAGGGGGATCACAAGGAACTGAAGGAACGCCAATGACTTGGCGACGACAACGCTCTCCTAAATACCAAACATTTACTAACGGTCCAAACAAGATGCATCGCCGACTAGTCAACTCACTCACTCACTCACTCATTTTAAGTTGGCCCAAGTTTCACGCATTTATATGTACAATGTTGCAAGAGAATGTATATGCACTCCCTTAAATAGCATGAGATTTTTGCACTATTCTTGTGATCTGAAAATTAGTTTAAATTTTAAATAAGCAAAATTTACATTTGATTTTGCTACTGTCTATTTTCTTCTACATGTTTTACTTTCAGAGTGGTAACATGTTTTGAAGGAAACATGCTAGTGTCTATTCTAACCATAAAAACATGCTTTGAAGGAAATTGACCAAACAATTGGTGTGCAATCACAAAAACAACTATAAATCAAAACAAAGGGATTTCTTGATTCACATTTACAACAATGTAAAGTACAAGAGTACTATAAACAAGCTTGTAGAATTACGTGCTGCAGTTTTTTTGCCTCCCTCTTTCTTTCCAACCATTTTTGTGGGAAGTGGCGATGAAAAATCCAAAATTTGGCGCCAATTTCTGGACTTCTATTTTTCTTGCGCGGTGGTGTTGAACAGTGAGAGTGAGAGTGAGAGCGATTTTTTTTTTGTGTGTTCCGGGTGTGTTTTTTGAAAGGGTAAAATGGGGAGATAATTAGCTACACGCCTGTGGGAGTGGCGTACAAAAAAATTTGGTTTTTTTCTTGGCTTGGCCTGCTCACGATGGCGGGGTAACAAAAGTCGATATTATATTAAATATTTTGGGCTTTTGCGCCCGATGTCTTGTGGTGAAAAAATAAACCATTGGGTTTGATTTCGCTATCCTACTAACGGTATCCACTGTACTATTGTGGTTTGGTGTTTTGCTACACCAAACCATTGGACTTAGCCTAAGGGAGGGTTCAAGAGACATATAAAACACATAAAGTCACTCAAGATTTAAGCCTTTGGATCTCTCTAGATCTAACGGTTTGGAAAGAATTTGAGCAACTAAGTTCTCAAATTGGTTTTTTCGGGTTCTACCAATGAACCGGCCAGTTCAACTAATCAACAAATGAGCACCCAGAAAGAAACAAGAACACACAGAAACATCTCGTCTTCTTTACCAAGCCTACAAATTATTAGTTCTCCTCCCTCTCATCTGTCACACTCAAGTATTTGCTGCAAGCTCATCAAGTATTTGTTGCATGCTAGTGTCACCAAATCGTCGAGCGGGAGCGAGAGCGAGAGCGGAAACAGGAGCACAAAAGCGCCCAAGTTGAGAAGCTCCGTTATCTAGAGCGTCCGCGGAGCGGCATTTAATTTGTATAAAAATATATATTTTTTATATCAAACATATATATTTTTGTCCAAAAAGAATTACAATAATAAAACTTTACCAATAAATGAATAAACCTTTTGAATCCTAATTCCCATATAATCCAAATGGAAGCAAACAACAAAGTTTGGACGGGTACATCAAGTAATTTCAAAGTGAAACCTATTGGTCTGAACCAAAACCACTTTCTCAATTGATCAAAACCCTGCTGCTCTTTCTTCAATTCAATTGCTCAAATGATTCAACCTGTAAAGGTGTGATTTAGCTTTCCCTTACAAACAGTCGATTGGGGACTGGAATGGGTTATTGGATGGACCGAAGTTAGTTTTGGGGAGCCCGACCGCCACGATCTTGCTCTTGGTTTTTGTGGGGGAGAGCAGAATCAGGTCTGGCGTAGTTCATAGGAGAGGTACTTATAGACATTGAGAGTGTATCCTTGCCCACCATGTGTAAAGGGTGTCCCAAACGAGGGGTGGACATCAGGATAGCATGTGAGAACCGGCCCTCATAGGTCCTGTGAATGATGTGGAGTGGCGATCTATACAAGTAGCTTACTTGGCGGCGGTGACCGATGGACGCCAAGATTTGTGCAAGTACACCTTTAGTCATGATTGCTTCTGGAAGGGGTATCTGAGTCACTTCCTAGCGTAGTTCGCGTGATACTGCGACCTGTCCGTAGTGTTCTATTAGCTCATGGATGCGACCTGGATCCATAGGTCGATGCGTCATTTCCACCATGTTAGGCGCGTGTTGGATAGCGAATATCACTCCCCTACACAGCCCCTTCTCAGTAGGTTGTGAAAACGACCTGCTGAGAGAGATCGGTAGCGCGCGTGGAGCATGCTAGAGGTGGAAATTTCCAGCGATCTGTGAGGAGCGGCTCGTGTTAACCATGTGAGCTGGTGGTGCAGACGTTTGACGCGGTTCGACCAAGTGGCGAGGATCCGGCGATTCTGCAGAAAAAAATGCCGCCCGCTTTTTCGGGATGTGAAAAGATAGGACAGTTGGTTGGAAGTCGTGGGTAGCTAGGGCTGGGGTGTAATCATGATGCCTTGGAAACTGGAGGGGCGGTTGCTCAAAAATTTCGCTTGCTCTTTTGAAACTTCATTTGGCTGCTTCGTCTGGTAGAAACTACTTCATTACCGCATCATCCTTCAGGTTAGTTCTCTGCCATTGTTGAACTTTTTGCTTCTTGTTTCGTGCTTTGCCTATGTTCTAAAGTTGTTAGGATACCCTGTTAGTTACTAGTGGCTAGACTTGTTAGGGTTAGAAGAAAAATGTCTGACTCCGATGACACGCGATCTAATGAGGTTCGTGAAGTTTCTCTTGGCTGGGATGACAAAGAGGAAGAGAAAGATGAGTCTGTGTGTGGGGTGGTTGAGGGTGATGATGAAGATGATGCGGTTGAGGGGGCTAGTAGTGAGGAAGATGCGGCTCGGTCTGCGTCTGTAGCTGCTGAAGCTAGCACTTTAGGTCGCTGCGAGAGGTCGTCGTCGAGCGACCTGCCACCTAGGGCTGTGGATAGACATGCTTTGAGGGCGTTCCCATATCTGAGAGAGAAATATGGGATAACTGTAAGCGGTCTGGAGATCCATGAGCCTGACTAGAACGCTCTGGTCTATAGCGATAGGTACACCCCACCAAATCATGGGGTGATCATCTGTGAGGGGCAGCTGAGGGAGTTCATGACGATACCATTCTCCAAGCTGGTTTGTGAGTTCCTGAACCGCTGTGGCAAGGCGCCTGTTCAGTTTGTGGATAACACGTGGCAATTGTTCAAGGTTTTTGACCTATTGAACGTAAGCGGTGAGTACCAAATTGAGGTCGCTGATGTTATCGAGCACTACCTCGTAAAGCGATCTAAGTCGCTGAACTTTAGCTTGCAAACTCGAGCTACGCTGTCGAGCGTTCTGGATGGTAAGAGCAACGAGGTGTGGGATAAACGACCACTGCTGCTTGTTGGAAACTACTGTGCTAGCGGGTTCAGTGTGGACAATAAGATATGCGACTTTACTGGTGGGTACCCGTACGCTGATTGATAATATCAAACTTGCTTTGGTTGATCTTATACTGAAACTGTTGTTTTGTTGTCTGTGCAGATATCCACTTGGAAAAGGGGTCGAGCCGACATGTAATCGAGAAGTTCGCTAGGCTGACGCGAGCTGAGAAATGAGCCAAGCTACCGGAAGTTGCTCATTTCTTTGAAGAACGTGGAGGGCCTGCAATTAGGGAGAGAAGGCAAGTGCAAAAGACCAGAGTGCGGGATAAGGTGAAGCGGAGGACGTCCGAAGAGACTGCGGATGGAGGAAGCGTAGGAGTGATCCGTTACGAGGAAGATAGGAACCGCGGTCGTACTAGGGTGAAGCGATCCGCTGGAGGTGCTGGGGCCTCTGGGTCTGGAGCGGGGAAGGGCCGAGAGGTCGCTCCATTCGATGTGGAGGACGTTCTCTTCGAAGTCCCGGAGTCTCGAACTGCAAAGGTTGCGAGGGTGGCTGAGGTCGCACCGGGGGGTGGTGAGGTGCGAACTGGGGGAAGGGCGGCTTGCAACTCGAGGGCGAGACCGATGCCCGATTTCAGCGTCCTTGGTGAGGACACCCCGGAGGTTGCCCCGGAGGTCGCTCAACCCAGGGTTGTTGGAGATCCCTTTGGAAAGATGAAGGGAAAGGTTGGTGTGAGGGAGACTGGTAAGGGGCACTCCAGTACTGGAAAAGACGAGCTGGAACGCAACCTGATGTACGTAGATGAGGTGACTGGGAAAAAGCGCTATGTAAGGAGGTCGGACTGCAGCTACAAGTCTGCACCCATAGCTACTTGTTTGTTAGAGGGTATGACCCTGGACAGTGATAGGAAGGACTTGGATGCCAAGGAGCTGGAGTCGAATCTGAGGGGGATGGATAAGGCGATGTGTCTGGTAAGTAACATTTGCGCTCAACTTGACTGTGTTTATCGCGTTACATGCTGTTGTTTGATACTTACGTGATATGTTGTGCGAGTTGTCACAGCTGATCGCTGCGTACCAGAAGCTGAAGACGGCCGCGCAGATCGCTGACCTGGAGAAGGTGGAGGTTGAGTCGCTGAGGGACGAAATGCGGCAACCGGTGAAAGCCGAATCGATGCGCCGAGGCCCCGTTCCACACACCTGACTCGAGAAGACCTCTGCAGTGAATGAGTCGATCGGGCTGAAACATGAGGTGGAGGCGTTGAGGGGCCAGCTAGTCGCGGCGAACACCTATGCTGAACGATGTAAGACTTCCACCCTGCAAGCGAAAGAGGCCTATCTCACCATCCGTGCTGAGGTGGAGGAACTGGAGAAGAAGTTGGACGACCTACAGGAGGAGCGGGAACACCAAACTTCGGGAGAACTCGAAGGCGAACTACCCGAAGATGCTGGCACTGTTCCTGCAGTCGTGCCATCCCCCCTCACTGGTGTGGTGAGTGAGCAGCTTCAGGGGTCCGGCGAGCTCAACGTGGTTGCTGTTGAGGCAGTTGTGGCATCCTCTGGTGATCCGAGCTTCGTCTCCATGTTGAATGTCGCTCTTGGGGAAGATCTTGATGATATTGTGTAGAAAGCTTGTTGTTGTTTGTGGTTGTAATGGGCCTCTGGCCGTAAACAATAGAGTTGGTTTCCTGGGTTGACCTGGCCAGCTCGTTTTTCTGCTTTGCCATTGATTATGATAACTAGTAACTAACTGTGTTCGATTTCCTGAGTGTTCTCAGCAGCACGGTTAGTCTGTGAACTGGGGCTTCCCTGATGTCGTTAGGTAGCTCCTTTTATGAATGTGAACCTTGTTGCTTTTGCTTTCTATACTTAGTCTTGTGTATGATATGTTGTTTGCATTTGTAAGCATGTGCATGCTGTCACAATTTAAACGGTGCAGGTCGCACGTCTCTATGAGGTCGCCAGGGCGTTCTGCACTCTGGAGCTACTTGATTTATAGTGTGTGCGTGGCACGTGTTGGAATGTGGGCGGTCGGGAGATATGAAATGATGGCTGCCAGGTGGGCTGGCGTTTGGTGTCTCGATGCCATAATGGTATGCCTTGGGAAGAGACATTTCGTGGGCATAAATATGACTGGTCTTGGGAGAGCAATGGCATTTGCTCTTCTTGTTCTTCCTGCTTCGGTTGCTTCTCTTCCCTCTTGTTTTTGCTTCGCTTTCCCTTCCCGTTTACTCAGGTACGTTTCTCTTTTCTTCTTTTAGATTATGAAGACGGTTACTAACCGCTCTAACCAGCTTCCTTTTGTTTTCTGTGTTCAGCTTCTCTTATGGCTAGGTGCTTTACGTACGTTAGGGGAGAAGGGAGTTTAAGAGAGAATTCCCCTCTGCTCATGGAGGAGATGGAGTTTCGTCCTCATATGCATGGGGATCGTGGCAAAAGAAAAGCTGTGGCATCGGGGGTCAAGAAGAGCAAGCGATCCAGAAGAGCAGGTCGCTCGACTGGCGGCATTGTATTTAGGTCGCTTCAGCGGGCGGATGGTACCCATCGTGCTGCTGATGGAAGCGACGACCTGGAGCAAGGTCATCACATTGCTGGTGAGAGTTCGCTCCTTCGTGTCGGGGACGTGGGGAGTGAATTCTACTATGTGGGGAAAACGGGGAAGAAGCGTGTTGTAAAGCGTTCTGATTGCAGCTTCCACTCGGCGCCCATAGCGACTAGTCTGCTGAAGGGGACCGTGTTAGACGGGGACAAAGCTGAAGTCGAGGATGAAGATATGGAGACGTTGCTGGGGACCATGGACATGGCTAGTTGTTTGGTGAGTGTTTATCCTCAGCTTTGCCGCTTTGTTTCTTAAGTGATTCTGATTATGATTTTGTCCTTGTAGTTTCTGGCTGGGTATAACAAGTCAAGAACACCGCTCAACGTGGCGATATCGACGCCAACTCCCGAAGTCGAAATGGATGTTTGCGAAGCTGCATGGGGTCCGACAAGAGGAAGCCGGATGCGATGACGAGAAGTACCGTCTTTTCTTCTTCGATGAGAACGCTAAACTGGTGGCTGCAATGGCTGAGCTGCAAATGGAGGTAGCGGAAGTCACTGAGTACGCCAAGCGATGTCAGGGGGTTGCTCGCAAAGCTCAAAGTGTGTATACCACGGCCTGTAGCGAGTATGCCAAGCTGGACGAGAAGTGTTGTCAGCTAAAAAAGGCGCACGGGCTCGGGGACGGATGGTACGCTGTTCTTCTGGCTGGGCTGCGAGGCACGTTCCTTCGACCAAAGATCGCTCCCTCGACAAACATGTGGTCGCGGCTCCTTGATGGTGATTTCTCTTCTTTGTCTTGGTAAGAAACTGGGTTCATCTGGTAATTATTGTGTCTGTTCTTCGCCCCTACGAAGGTTAAACATTAGAGCTGTGTTTTCAGGCTTGCCTGAGCAGTTCGCCTTTGTTGATACAGAGAACTGGTGTCCACGAAAGTGGCAGTTCGTTAATTTCTCTCCCTTTGTTGACCGGTCCGATCCGGATTTTTCTCGGTAAACCCGCCAGACGCGGTTAGAACCGATTATCCAAACCGGGTCGTAGCTTCGTGGTAAATGTATGCTTAATGTTATCTTTTGCTTGACTACTTGTAGCTATTACTCTGTTTATGGGGCTTGTTTCTGAGATGTACTCGTAAAAGCCGCTATGTTTGTGTAGTATTGCTCGGAGAGCGATCTTGAGATGTAAGTGTCCGATTAGTTTAGACTTAGGGGGCTCATGACCCTACAAGTTTCTGGGGGCGTGTTGCTCGCTGAGAGCGTTCTCGTGGAGTTGATCCTAGGGGTATAGGTCCTCAACTTAGCGAGACTCGGAGAGGCTATGAGCCTGTAAGCTCTTGAGAGCGCTCGCTTACGGCCGAGAGCGCGTAGCCCCCCCCGGGCGTCTTTTCTCCGAGAGCGTTCTCGCGGAGTTGATCCTAGGGGTATAGGTCCTCAACTTAGCGAGACTTGGAGAGGCTATGAGCCTGTAAGCTCTTGAGAGCGCTACGCTCGGCCGAGAGCGTGTAGCCCCCGAGGGTCTTTGCCTCCGAGCCGTTCTCGCAGAAGTTGATCCTAGGAGTATAGGTCCTCAACTAGCGAGACTCGGAGAGGCGATGAGCCTGTAAGCTCCTGAGAGTGTTCTGCTCACTGAGAGCGTATGTAGCCCCTGAGGGCATTATGCTCCTGAGAACGTTCTCGCATAGTTGATCCTAGGAGTATAGGTCCTCAACTAGCGAGACTCGGAGAGGCTATGAGCCTGTAAGCTCCTGAGAGCGTTCTGCTCTTTGAGAGCGTATGTAGCCCCTGAGGGCATTATGCTCCTGAGAGCATTCTCGCGTAGTTGATCCTAGGAGTATAGGTCCTCAACTAGCGAGACTTGGAGAGGCGATGAGCCTGTAAGCTCCTGAGAGCGTTCTGCTCGCTGAGAGCGTATGTAGCCCCTAAGGGCGTTATGCTCTCGGCGTTCTCGCCAGAAGTTGATCCTAGGAGTATAGGTCCTCAACTAGCTTGACTCGCAGAGGCTACTAGATATGTTGTCGATCGATGGTGTATTGATGGTGCTTGCCATGTCGCGAAAGGCTTGGCTTGGAGATGAGAGTAAATGCCGTATCTTATAATAACAAACTTAAGTAACCTATACTTGAATTTTTAGCAAATGGAAACATGAATTACACAACATAATGATACTAACGATAAAACTTCTTTAACAAGTACGTGTTCCAAGGTCGTGGCAATAACTTCCCCTCGTGTGTTTTAATCCAGTACGCTCCATTGCTAACGACGCGTTCCCCTATGTAAGGGCCTTCCTACGTTGGTGCTAGTTTAGAGTCATCTTGAGTTTTTTTTCAAGACTAGATCCCCAGGTTGAAAAGATCGAGGATGTACTCGTTTGTTGTAGGACCGCTTTAGGATCTGTTGGTAAGATGCTACTCTGATAGCTGCTAGGTCATGCCGTTCTTCCAGCAGATCGACCTCCCGAGCTAGTACTGAGTCATTATGCCCTGATTCGACAAGCTCAGATCGAGTTGTCGTGATTGTCAGGTCGTTGGGGATGACAGCTTCTGTGCCATAACATAAGGAGAATGGTGATTCGCCTTTCTTTGGAGCGAAGTGGTGCGCGAGCCCCATAGGATGTTCTCGAAATTGGTTTGGCCATCGGGCTTTTGTTCTTTTCAATCTTTTTCTTCAAATTCTCTAAAATGGCTTTATTGCTGGCCTCCGCCTGTCCATTGCTTTGAGCGTACTGGGGAGTGGAGAATGCATGAACGATCTTCCACTTGGCTAGGAACTCTCTGACTGTTTTGCCCTTGAACTGGGAACCATTGTCCATCACCAGTGTGTGCGGTAAGCCAAATCTGGTGATGATATGAGTCTAAATGAAATTCCTGACATGTGACTCTTTGACGTGTGCCAACGGAACTGCTTCGACCCACTTAGTGAAATAATCTGTGGCAGCCAAGACAAAGCGAAAGCCGGTGCTCTTCTGAGGGATGAATGGTCCCATAATGTCCATGCCCCACATGTGGAACGGCCAAGGGCTCGCGATGTTGATCAGTTCGCGGGCTGGCTGAATGATGTTGTGCCCAAATGTTTGACATTTGATACACTTGAGGACATATGTTTTGGCATCGATCTGCATACGGGGCCAGAAGTATCCTTGGGAGATAGCTTTATGGGCCAATGAGCGACCTCCAGCATGGTTTCCACACTCTCCTTCATGAATCTCAACAAAAATTAACTGACCTTGTTCTGGACTAATACATCTTAGATGAGGTCCCCCAGCGGATTTGCGAAATAACCTGTCATTTACCAAACAATGGCTACGTGCCTGGTGCGGAACCTTCCTGGCCTTGGTATGCTCATCTGGGAGTGTACTGATAAAGATAAAATTGAATAGTCTACCTACGAAATGAACGATGAAACTCAAAACGTAAGTAAACTAAAACTAATCTTAAGTGTCTAATTTATCAAAGATTTCTCTACTCTCAATCCCTTGAGATATAGTGGAGTAGGAAGTTCGTTCCACTCCTAGTGCTCTAGCATGGAATGTTTTCTAATCTAATTAGTCGGTCTTAAGTCAATGAGAGCTGTACGAAGGTGAGATATTACAATACTTACTGAATTTGATTACTTGAATTTAACTACGAATGCTATGGAAATATGATTGTTTTGAATCTAGATAAAGGATTAGAGGGGAATTGAATCCACCTCGAATCCAACTTAATAACCTAGTATAGATTCTTGTATCTCGATTCTTACGTTCTTACGGCAAGAAATTCGAGTTCTAATCCCTAGTGTTCATGGCATTTCTACCGAGTACTAACTAGCATGTGAGGTTGTCCACCCATTCTCATGGCGAATCACGACCTTCTAGATTGGAATAGATTCTACAATGCTTCTACACTATACCACCAAGTTTTCATCAAGGCTTCATCAACCCCTCTAATGGAGGTTTTAGCCTTGAATCATTAAACCATCATTTCCCATTTCATTATAACTACACATCATATTAAAATTCTAACTTAACTAAATTAACTAACAATGGTTCAATCTATTTAAACTACGAAATGATAATCAACAGGAATTAAAATCAGATCTATAAATTGAAATAACATAATTCGAAATTGAGAAAACAACTATTTTATTTATCTAATCAATCAAGAACAATGATTCAAAGACTTAATCTAAAACAAGAATTGAAAATGGAACTAAAGCTTAATTTAATTAATGAAAACAGATCTAGAATTATCTATATTATTTTAGGTCTAACTAGCTACTCCTAACAAAGAGCTAAACTTTGGTTTTTATACTTTCAGATCCAAAAATCGTGCATGGGCTTGGAGCCATGTTTTGGGCCAGAGAATCAGGCCCAAAACCCAATTCTTTCAGTCCAAAAAGGCCTCTTCCTGCTGCAGTTAGCTTCAACAGACTTTTTATCCACTTTTTCTCCTCTAATTGGGTCAAGGCTTGGACCATTGGAAAGCTCTTTCCGAGCCGGTCGTTTTGACATAAGGTAGGCTCCATTCCGAGGTCTGAGTCCAAAGATACGGCTTTCGGAAGTTCTGCTGACTTGTGTGCTGTTTCAACCCGCGTCGACTTTTCAGCTTTTGACCGGGCTTTAGAAAGGCTTTGTCTTCTTGAATCTTGGCCTTTAATCATGGAACTCCTTAGTAACCGACCTTAGCTCCTTTATCTCGCTAAAGTGGCACATTTCTGCACATAATGGACTTTGAAACCTGAAATGCAATAAAACACGTAATCAGTGTTAACTCTTAATTATTACTCACATAATTGGTCTAAAAGTATGACTGTTCCAGGGTTAAAAGTACAGTTTTGGGCTCTTATCAAACCACCCTCAAACAGCATTTTGCTTGTCCTCAAGCAAAGATGAGAAATTAAAATAAGTGACCAAAAATGGAGTTCTATCTACTCTCTGCTTATTTGAGTCGCGATTGCATTGATTCTATTCAACAAGGCCTTAAACCACTAGGAATTCCCTAGTGGACGAGTTATAGCCTCAAGTGAGAGTTTTTTCCAAAGAAGGTACTCACAAACTTCAACTATACTACAACGACTAAGAAATAAAACTATTGTTTTCCTCATTCATGTCCCAACTATCTATACATCTCACTAGCAATTGAATAAGAATAACCAAGTCAAAAACCTAAACTAATATATGCATAATAATTAATCATCTATGATACAAATATATATACTATGAGTAATACTATGAAATGCCTAGCGAGGTTCGTTTATGAAAACTTCGAAATAGCGTCCCTTAAGTAGGTCCTCACATAAATGTCAAGACAAAACCACTCGATTTTTCCACTCAAGTTTATTTGCTCCAGGTTAATGCGGGGCACACTTTACCTTACAATCTCAATGACAACAAGGAAGCGGGTCGATCAAACACATCTGCCACTTACTATCACACTAACCTATTCCTAATTGAGCTAGAGGTCTTTATTAGGTGTCATGGGGATTAGGAGATGGTTTAAGAAGGAAGGAAATGGATATTCAAAAGGACAAGTCCGAGATAATAGAGTCTTCATATTATGTAACTTAGAGAAAACCTTGTTATTTTCTTTTTGCTTCTATACTTTGTTTCCATCCTTAGCCATATCTTTCTTTTTTTCTTTTCTTTGGCTTTTGACTCCATTTTATTCTATTTTTTGAGTTTTTATTTATTTCTATATTATTTTTTTTCTTTTCCTTGGATGGAAACTTCTTTTCTTTTTCTGAAGCAACTAACTAATTTTTGTTTACACATGTTTTTCTCTTCTTCTTTCTTCACTCATTCTATTCTCAGAATTATTCTAAATTGGGTAGGTTGATTTAATTTGTTTTTGTTTTTGTAATAGGGTAAAGGAATTGTGGTTTATGGAAGGCTAAAGAAAGGCTCAGAGGGGCGACTAGCAGAAAATAATTCATAGGTTTGAATTTCTGGCTATATCGATCCAAAAAGGGCCTAAATTCTCGCTTAGGATATGGCATAGTGATCAAGCAAGTGGACGTGTGATATCTCTATCCAGATTTTACTTATCCCTTGTGTCATTTCTCAATTGTTTCGCTCATATAAGGCTTTAGGCTATATTCTCACAGGATTTGTAGAATAAGTACTCTAGCCTAGATTTCAAAAACTTACTGCTAACAATCATAGATACTCATGTAATATATTTATAGATAGATGCAAAGATTATTACTTATATATTAACCTAAGTTTCTAACAATTATTCTGATGCAAAAGCTACGTGAGACTTCTAGATTGTTAAGAGCATGGAGAAAGAAAACAATACCAATATTCCTAAGTGTATAGCATAACTTATTTATTTATATTTTTGAATTTTTTTTAAAATTTTAACTAGAAAACAAATGCATATTATACATATCTATATCCTAACAGATGCCTCAATTACATGAGTTTCTATGCCCCCCCCCCGAAACAAGAATCATGCTTTGTCCTCAAAGTATTGTAAATAAAGAGGGTAGGAAAAATACCATTGAAACGCGTGTGAAATTCAGAACATCCGCAAAACAAAGTTAGAACGCATTTCTACTATAGGAAATAAACCGACGAACTCTATACGAAGTTCCACCCATTATGGGGTTAACAAAAATGAAATTGCTTGGGACATAAGCGCACACTTTATCGAAAACTTACCTTATCTCCCCGCTTTAAACATCCTCCTCCTCATTAAAGATATGAGGTTCCTTCGATCCCCGCCACCATTGTAATTTGCCAAGCTTGCCGCCATTTATCATCTACTAATGCTAACCTCGTTAAGTGTTATTATGTCCGATGGGATGTACAGGGCTTACCAAATGAGGCTGCACCGCCATCCCAGCCAAGTCATTATTCGCGAATGAGCTTAACCACCCTATTGGTGGGTCTCATGACTTCAACCCTTTTCCAATCTGTGGAATTGTGCACATAATTCGTAAACAACTATGCATGATGCGGCTTACCAAAACAGGCATAAGAAGATACTTATGCCTCATGCTTTGGGCTCTCTTAAGACTAGCGACTAAAACTTCTGGGGATGTCATATCGGCGACGCCCCGCCTAAAGCGAGGAAAATGTCACCAGCGATCGTTTTGCGAAATGAACCGCCATTCCCCAAAATATTCATCGATGAATAACATGGTGGTGGTGCCTACGCTTAGGGAAAAGGCTACCAAGGGCCATGCTATATCGCCCACGGTCCATTACTCGAAATACCCTCCCCATAATAATCATGGAAATATGTATAATCATAAAGATATGCATTATCACCATATATGCCCATGTGTGAACAGGATCGGTATTGGTATTCCTAAAACTAAGGCGACCAAATTTTTATTGAATTCATGTGTCGTGTCATCGACTCACGACGGAGAATTCTTGATCTCCATCCCGATTACAATAGAATTTAATGTGGTCATAGAAATAAGCAAGAAGTTGTGGTGAATATGACTCGTCATCACTTACCGATAGATGACGCCATCCTAATCGGGGATCCCGTGGTTAACCGGTGTCCATAGGTCTCGGTGCCCAACACATCTTCGAAAGACTGTTCGTATGACTACGGAGATGTCATCTTAACTACTCTTTGAACAGTTCCACAAAAATCTTGGAATGACCCCGTGAAAATTGGAAATTTCCGCGTTCATTGAAGGCGTATGCCGCGGCGCTTCAGTAAAACGATTACATAGTGTTATGGCGCGGGTCGCGCTTGGTATGAGGGCGGGTCGTGCTCTATGTCCAGTAGCTAAGGGCGGGTCGCGCTCAGTATGAGGGCTGTCGCGCTCTGACAAAATTCTTCAAAAAAAAAAAGCTAGCGCGCTAGTAGTTACCGCCAAACCGGAGTTTAGAGCAAAAAGAAGGTAAAACTTGGAGTGGATGGTGCGGGATGATAGTGGGATGTATTGTGGTTTGTTAGTGTAGAAAGGATGGAGTTTAAATAGGTTAGGAGCTTCCAAAACGAATCGGGAAGTTCCCTATTTATTTGAACGCAATTTCCGGAAATAGGAAAATTCCCAAAACCGAAAACGGAAACAAGCCATTTTCATGATTTCCTAAAAATCCTGGTATCTTTCATACTGGATTTAGAATAGGAACTTCTAAACTCTCCTAGATTTCATGCTACCACCACACAAGTCATAGATATGCCGATATCGGCCAAATTATCAACCTTTCCTCCAAGACAACTTCACATATATATGATCATATAACGACTTATGCTCTGGGTCTAAATATTTCCACCCCCAACAAGTCGGGAAGGTGGGATAAATGATAAAACAAGCAATACTCGAAAATAACCAATTATATTAAAAATAAAATAAAATATAAATCCAAACAACATTAAATAAACACATTACTATTTAAATTTAACTACTGAATTAAAATCCTTCTAATAAAAAGCGAAATTATGAAATAACAAATAAACTCCAACCGGGTGAACACCTAGTTTTGTGATGATGATGGACCCCGAGATGGAGATTGGCTTGAACCCTCGTCCTTTGGCGACGACGCTCATGCCCGGTCGGACTCGGATGAAACAGAGTCCTCCACGGGTGGCATGCGTCGTAGCATCTCTATTCGAACAAGCGTTGGGCTTCCATCTCGCATCGAAGTCGATAATGGGTTTGTTGTTCTTTGGTGGATAGTCTCCATGTTATACAAGATATCGTCCGGAACCCTTCGAAAGCATTTCAAATCTCCTCCGTTCCTTTGCTTCTTTTGAACTACTACCGCCTATTTCGGATATCTCCACAAATACCATAAACGCGACCGCAAGGCGGTTTTGCAACACTTGCATGCGCTCTACATTAGAATTACACTTTTCTAATGCATCTTCATCCATCCATGTCATATCTTCCCTTTCATCCTCCGACTCATCCATTTTTTCTTCAGACAACGGCCAAGTCTCTTGGATGCAATCCGTATAGATACTTGCATTAGAATGCAATTTGATCTTAATAGGAGCAGATCTTGCGATAGCTCTAAAGGAGAGCATGATCTTAGTGATCAATACACGGGAAGAGGCGCTAGACTCTTCCCCACCCTCGAATCACATTAAACATTAAATCAAGGATGCAGAAATTATACTTCTTTGTTTGCAAAATCCAGAGAACGTGCAGACATTGCAGGCCGATATCACTGACTTTGTCTTTCCCAAGGACGTTCCTACCAATCCACTGAGCTACAGCCAGTTGATTGGTTCTTCGAGGTGGTCCGCGGGACGAATGGGATGTCGGATTGTATTCACCCTCCACGACGGTATCCTTCATCAAAGCGGGAACTCCAAAGATAATCGATTCCTGAATTGTTGTTACTAGGTTGCTTTCAAAGCGTAATTCCTAACAGTTCAAAACAACAACCGCTAAGCATTTCTCTCCGCGTTCCTCCTAACTTTATGAAAATCCTATCCCCTTCCAATTCTCGCTTTTTATAAAACCTGTTCTACCAAATCATAGTGATAGAACTCCTCAGTTGAGTACCACCACCGTTCCAATGTCTCTTGAACATCTCCGCGTCAGAAAATGGCGGCTAAACCGGCTCGGAAGCAAACGCTGTTCCTAAGAAAAATTCTACGTCGTAAAGCCATTGAAATTTCTTAGACTACTAATGGTTTGTAGACCGTGGGGAGGCGAGTTTTGAAGAAAACTACTAAAACGGCGTTGGTGGCGGTGGTGGTGGTGGTGGAAACTATAATTGTTGGCTGTTTTTCAAGTTGGGTTGGTGGTGATGATTGTTTTTAGAAGATTTAAGTGGATTTGATTTCCTTGGTGTAGGTGTAGTTAGGTTTTCTTCCCTCTCTCTATATTTATTTTTTATTTTGGTTTCCAAAATTTAATTTAACTTGTAACCGCGGATTGGGATTGAAGTGGAAAACACTGCGTGCGGGGGTGGGAAGGAAGGAGACGCGTAACGTCGCGTCGTGGGTTGGGCCCCAAGCCCGGTTTGAATTTCGAAATTTTCCGATTTTTTCGCAAAATTCAAACTCAATTTGCCGCTTCGTTCTCGGCCCGATTTTGGCGAATGAGTTATGGAAATGATCAGTAGAATTTCCAATCCAATGATCCATAAAACACTCAATTCCAACCATGGGTGACATATAAGAGGGTGGAAGAACGCCTCGGCGCGCGTGTGTGACGTAAGTTATCGCGAACGAAGAAAATCTTAGTTTAGAATATGTCAACCCAATTGAACTAATGGGCCTAAACAAAACCAATGGAAAGTTCGAACAATCCCGATGGAAAGATCGACGCCCACCCCAAACAAATTTTAAAACACAAAATTTGTTTACAACGCGTCAGTCGCTTAAAAGTCGATTCCCAAGACTTGTTGGATTGCTATTTTTATGATTTTAAGAATTTTAATTTTATTTTTATATGTTTATTATAAGAAACACAAAAAACAATAAATACATAATTCACTCCATAGAGGAACATGACTCAAAAATCGAGAAAACATGCAAAAGTGGAAAACGTGAATTATGTAAACTGTGGACTTAGGATCCGGTACTTACAGCCAATCACTCCATAGGGAGGGCCCGGTTACCTGAATGGTGTACTTATCAGTATATGGAAATGAAAGTAAGTACACCAAATGACAAGGGTCAGTCCTCATAGACATAAGTCCTGTAAAAGGACTTCCTCATACATCGTGGACGTAAGTTCGCGGAAAATGTTTTAACCGTTGACCATTAACTTGAAAGGTACTGTTGTCATTTGGATTTACCAAGATGATTGCCCTGTAAGGGGTGACTTCAGTAACTAGAAAAGGGCCAGACCAACGGGTTTTTAGTTTGCCTGGGAAAACATGTAGACGGGAGTTGTAAAGCAAAACCTTTTGACCGACCACAAACTCTTTGCGCAAGATATGCTTATCATGAACACGTTTCATGTTAGCTTTATAATCCTTCATGAGATCGTACGAATCGCTACGGATTTCTTCAAGCTCATTCAATTGCAACTTGCGTTTGACACCTGCCTCATCAATATTGAAGTTAAGGCTTTTATAGCCCACGAGCACGGTGCTCTAATTCAATCGGGCAAATGACATGGTTTCCCAAAACAAGTCTAAAGGGAGACATACCTATAGGAGTTTTGAAAGTAGTTCTATACGCCCATAAGGCATCCGATAGACGCTTTGACTAGTCTTTCCTATCAGGGTTTACAGTTGTTTCTAAAATCTTTTTGGTTTCCCTATTAGAAACTTCTACTTGTCTGCTAGTTTGTGGATGATAAGGAGTTGCTACTTTGTGTGTAACTCTATACTTTTTCACTAGGGATGCAATAACTCTGTTGCAAAAATGTGTTCCACTATCATTAATGATGGCTTTAGGAATGCCAAACCGACAGAAAATATTTTCTTTAATAAAAAATACAACGGTCTTATGGTCATTGCTACGACAAGCTAGGGCCTCTATCCATTTAGACACGTAGTCCACGGCAACTAGAATATAAATGAAACCGTGGGAAACCGGGAAAGGACCCATGAAATCAATGCCCCAAACGTCGAAAATTTCTACGATCAAGATTAGATTTAATGGCATCATATTATGTTTAAAAAATTAAGCCCAAAAATTGTTGGCAACGATACACGCGTCTTGCAATGCATTTGGGCATCCTTAAAAGGGTAGGCCAATAAAATCCACATTGCAGAACTTTAGCGGCTGTTTTCATCCCACTAAAATGTCCACCACACTCTTTGTCATGGTAGAACGATAGAACTTCATTATATTCCCACCGGGAATACAACGACGAATAATGATCCGCCAATACTTAAAAAGGTAGGGCTCATCCCAAAGTGTATAACTTAACTCGCCAAAAACTTTTTACGTTCATTCCTTGGCCAATTATAAGGCATTACATCAGCCGCTAGATAATTTACAATGTCGCGATACCATGGTGTTTGAAAAATGGCATCTGTGATGCTCATCGGGGAAAAGAGTCCCAGTATGGACTCGAATCGATCGATCGTCGTTTGTGAGTCTAGATAGGTGGTCGGCAACTACGTTTTCGACCCTCTTTTTGTCTTTTTTATTTCTAATGTGAACTCTTGCGGGAGAAGGATCCATCGGATTAATCTACGCTAGCATCCTTCTTTGCAAGAAGGTACTTAAAGGGCTCGCATGGTCCGTGTAAACTAAAGTTTTAGAACCAACCAAATAAGGACGAAACTTATCTAAAGCATAAATGACGGCTAAGAATTCTTTTTCTGTAGTTGAATAATTTCGTTGAGCATCGTTTAATGTTTTACTAGCATAATAAATGACAATGGACTTATTATCTAGTTTTTGTCCCAAGACTGCACCAACTGCATAATCACTAGCATCACACATGAGTTCGAAAGGTTTAGACCAATCGAGGTTTGTATAATTGGTGCAGAGGTTAGGGCTTTTAAAGTTTCAAAAGCCTGCTTCACGGTTAAAATTAAAATCAAAGATTTTATCTTTCAAAAGTAGATTAGTTAAAGGCCTAGCTATTTTAGAAGTCTTTAATAAATCGCCTATAAAACCTGCATGGCCTAGAAAGGCTCTAATATCACCGGACGGATCCGTGGTTTAGGGTAGAGTCGCTATCTTATCTAGTTTGGCCTTATCCACTTCGATGCCATCACTAGATACAATGTGACCTAGTACTATGCCCTTTTCACCATGAAATGACACTTTTCCTAGTTTAAAAAACGAGGCTCTTTTCTTCACACCTTGTCAAAACCTTAGATAGGTTAGACAAACACAATGAAGGAGTCTCCATAGATAGAAAAATCATCCATGAAAACTTCCATAAAAGCCTCTACGATGTCACTAAATATATGAAGCATACACCCACTGGAAGGTTCCGGGGAGCATTACAAAGGCCAAAAGGCATTCGCTTTATAGGCATACGCTCCAAAGGGACATGTGAAGGTAGTCTTTTCTTGGTCATCAATATCAATAATAATCTGAAAATAGCCCGAGTAGCCATCCGTAAAAAACAATAAAAAGCATGACCAGCTAGGTGTTCGAAAGCATTTGATCTATAAAAAGGTAAAGGAAAGTGATCCTTTCGTGTCATAGCATTTAAACGCCCATGAATCAATACGATCCTCCATTTCATAGGACCTTGTGTGACAACATAGTCACCCTTTCCGCTACTTAACCATGGTAACTCCCGATTTCTTAGGAACTACATGAATGGGGCTTACCCATTCGCTATCAGAGATGGGGTATATGATACCCGCATCGAGTAATCGTAAGACTTCTTCCCTAACCACCTCTTTCATGGCAGGGTTCAAGCGACGCTGAGGTTCGCGAGAAGTCTTCGCGTTATCCTCCAAATGGATACGATGAGTGCAAACATTAGGGTCAATTCCCTTAATGTCAGCTAGGGACCAACCAATCGCAGACCGATGTTCCCTAATCACCCGGATTAAACGTGTCTCTTCATCCATAGATAACAGAGAAGATATAATTACCGGATGACTACCATCCGGATCTAGTTGAATATATTTTAACTCCGGGGGAAGGGGTTTAAGCACTGGGGTGGAAGGAAAATCAATAGAAGTTTTGTCGGGGTCCTCATTTTGCATAATGAATACTTGCTTAGGTAGCAAGTCTTCATACTCAATATGTGGAGCAACCGAAGTGTCTACAATTGGTGTGGACTCAAGGATGGTGTTGACTTCCTCTAAGTAGGAGTCATTTACAAAATCTGACTTTCCAAAAGAAAGGAATTTGTACATATTGTTTTCAGAAACATGTTGTTTAAAATAATCTTGAGCTAAGCTCTCGATCATGCTAACCTCCCCATCTATAGACGAAATCCGGTAATCTGTTTCATCATTTTAAAAACATTTACCTCAACCGTGAGATGGCCAAAAAGATAAGGACATCTTACCATCGCGAAATTAATAAGTCGCGTTGGCGGCTGCTAAAAAAGGAAAGCCCTAAGATGATCGGGTACAGAGTCATTAGCAATTCCGCATCGAGGATAACAAAATCCAGCAGGATAGTAGAAATCCTGAACCTTAACAAGCACGTTTTCCACTACACCCTTAGGATACTTAATAGACTGTCCGCTAATTGCAACGTTATTTTTGTAGGTTGCATTTCCTGTAGACCTATTTGTTTATACAAGTAATAATGGGAGTAAGTTAACACTCGCCCCCAGAGTCTAATAAAGCGGTCGTCGTGTGGGAATCTCCTAAGGTGCATTTTACAGTAGGACGACCAGGGTCCTTGTACTTAACAATTCCATTATTTTCGGATAAAGTTGGGAATTGTTCAGTTAAAAAGGCGTCTTTAGGTATGTTGGTCTTATGCCTAGTAGTGCACAACTCTTTAAGAAACTTAGCGTGATTAGGTAGCTTTTTAATAGCTTCGAGAAAAGGAAGGTTTATCATTAGATTTTTGAAAACGTTCCTAATCTCCTCGGGTTGGTATCCCTGGTTAGCATGGCTAATTTTTGAGGGAATGGTGGTTTCACTCTATATTTAGCGTATGGCTCGACTTGATGTGTAACCTTGGCTTTCTGTTTCTTAGGTTGTGGTTTAACTGGTACCTCTACAGTAGTAGGTTCTTCGGGTTTCTATTTCAAGATCTAGTTCGATATTCGTGTAGGGAGTACTGATGGGTTAACTATAGGCATAGTTACTTTGTTATCAACCACTTTTCCAGAGCGGAGAGTGGTGATGGCATTTAGGTCACCTACTATTGTCGTTTCCGTACTAGTATTACCGTTTACCTCAAAGGCTGTGTTTGTTGTTTTAGGGTTTGGTATCGCTTTGTCCCGAAACACGCCTTTGGTTGGGCTTTCTCTTGGGCTAACTGTTGTATGCCCCGATTTATGGATTGTAATATCCGTTGGTTTGATTGAGTCATTGATTGGAAAAGTTGTTGGGTAACCTGTATAAAGGCCGATACGGTCGGTCCGGTTGTAGGTGTAGTAGTCACAGGTGGTGCGACCGAACTATCTCACGCTGATTATTTATGGGTGGGTTTTGATAGTTGCTATTGTTAACCTAACGATACCTCTATTGGTATTATAATTATTATAATTATTCGACCTTGTGCTACACCTTTGTCGTGGTTGCGCTTTGGTTGTTATAATTATTATAATTTCCCTCGACCTTGTCCCCCGCCCTTGCTAGGTGGAGCTTGATTATAGTTGTTTGTTTGCCTAACATTTTGGTTATTAAACCCCTGAGTTGTAACTTGTTGATTGTTTCGCCAACTAAAGTTGGGATGTTGTCTCCATGGGGCATTAGGAATAGGATAGTTATTAATGGAGCAAACATTATCTTGCTCTAATTGTTGTTGTTCATAGGCTTAGAGGACAATAGGAGTCGGTGTGCTCGGGACTCAAACAGAAATTACATGGGTTGGAGTTGACATTCATGACGGAATAGGCTTTTGTTGAATAGAAATAGCCTCTACTTTTTAGTTAGAGATTCGATTAAATTTTTAAGTTCCGGATCGGGTTTCATCTCAAACATACCGGGCGGCCTTAATCATTGAAGACGAACTAGCGAAGCGGGGATATCATCACTTCCCCAATTATTATTGCGTTTAGTTTGTTCTTCTAAAAATTTGTAAGCCTCTGAGGCTCCTTTACTTAGAAAACTACCCCCATTCATTATGTCAAGGACTTCTTTATGGTGATGTTGAAGTCCTTTGAAAAAGGCACGAACTAACGTGTCTTTGCTAGGTTATGGTGTGGACACTCTATTAGCGATCGGTGAAACGATTCCAAGCCTCGAGAAAATGATTCATGAGGGTTACGTGGAAGAAATGAATCTTGGAAAGCATTTCATCCGTCTTTAGGGGGGTAAAATGTTCCATAAATAGCTGAACAAGTTTAGCCCACGAGTCCACAGAGTTAGCGCCAGCCAGGCGCTTAACCAAGACGCTTTGCCTTATCGGCTAAGGTGAAGGGAAATACCCTCGGTTTAATTTGTTCCGCACCAACCGTAGGATGATGGAATGTTGTAAGGACTTGTTCAATCCTACGACGAAAGTTGGTAAGGTTTTTCATGGCCTAAACCATGGAAAACGGGTAACAAATTAAATATGTTTGGGGATTCAAAAATCCCCACCGGGTCTGCTAGAACGATGCAAGATTTAGGGCTATCGCCAAAAAGCTTTGTAGAAGTCGGAGAGAGGAGTCTTTCTTTCTTCACCCATTATGTCGTATGGTTGGTGGGATAGTAGTTAGAGGTGTTGTGATTGGTATACTCGATATGTTTGTTTGTTGACGGTTAATTACGCTTCGTGTTTTTCTCCCACCAGACCTTAATCTCATGCAAGTCTAAGTCTAAACACGAAAACAATCCAAACAATCTTGATATATTAGTATGAACCTCTAACCGAGATGCGAGGTATGGAAGAAAGGAATACCGATAGCGCCCTTGCTTCGCTTTATGAATAAGCGTCTTGTTTACGCTGTTCAAGTAAATAACAAGTTAGAACACTGAAAAAAACTTAAAAATCGGGTTCAAAACAAACCTCAGTAGAAATCCGCAAAATTTTGTATAGAGTATGCTTAAGCCTGCATAGAATGGTCACGCCTCTTGTCCGATAAGTGAGCGCAGGTCGCGCTTGGTATGAGGGCGGGTCACGCTCGAAGTCCAGTAAGTGAGGGCGGTCGCGAAGATGATGGCGGGCGTTCGCCGAGTCCGAACTATAGAGGCGCTCCTTTATAGGCGCGATCAAGGCCCGTAATTCGTCCCGGAATTTTTCAACGCTGAAACGAATAACCACAGTATGAATCAAACAAGGGTGGGTGGGTTTAATGGGACTTAAAAATGACTAATTCTACTATGAAAACAATGCTAAAGTGCAACTAAGATGGCAGCGGTGCCATTTGATAAAGATAAAAATTGAATAGTCTACCTACGAAATGAACGATGAAATCAAAACGTAAGTAAACTAAACTAATCTTAAGTGTCTAATTTATCAAAGATTTCTCTACTCTCAATCCCTTGAGATATAGTGGAGTAGGAAGTTCGTTCCACTCCTAGTGCTCTAACATGGAATGTTTTCTAATCCAATTAGTCGGTCTTAAGTCAATGAGAGCTTTACGAAGGTGAGATACTACGATACTTACTGAATTTGATTACTTGAATTTAACTACGAATGCTATGGAAATATGATTGTTTTGAATCTAGATAAAGGATTAGAGGGGAATTGAATCCACCTCGAATCCAACTTAATAACCTAGTATAGATTCTTGTATATCGATTCTTACGTTCTTACGGCAAGAAATTCGAGTTCTAATCCCTAGTGTTCATGACATTTCTACCGAGTACTAACTAGCATGTGAGGTCGTCCACCCATTCTCATGGCGAATCATGACCTTCTAGATTGGAATAGATTCTACAATGCTTCTACACTATACCACCAAGTTTTCATCAAGGCTTCATCAACCCCTCTAATGGAGGTTTTAGCCTTGAATCATTAAACCATCATTTCCCATTTCATTATAACTACACATCATATTAAAATTCTAACTTAACTAAATTAACTAACAATGGTTCAATCTATTTAAACTACGGAATGATAATTGATAAACTCAAAATGACTAGCTTTACCTACGAGATGAACGATGAATTCTCAACGCAAGTAAAACTAAACTTAATGTTGCTACAAGTTTATCAAAGATTTATTCTACTCTCAACCAATTGAGGTATAGTGGAGTAGATAGAGTTCGTTCCACTCCTAGTGCTCTAGCATGGATGTTTTCTAATCTAACTAGTCGTTTTTAAGTCTATGAGAGTTTTACGAAGGGAATTATACTACGATGCAACTACCCACAAGATGCAACTAGTCGCTTATCACCAACTAAGGGGAATGCTACGTTGATTCTATGATAAGGAGTTAGAGGGGATTGATTCCACCTTAACTCAACTTAATCCACTAACGACGAATCGTCAGAATCTGAATCGAATGAATCTCGCTAAGAATTGGTTATTCCTAATCCCTAATTATACATGGCATTTCTACCAATTTATAACTAGCATGTGAACAATTAAACCCATTCTCATGGTGAACTAATCATTTCTAGAAATGAATGGAAATTACGGCGACTCTACGATAATCGAATCAAGCTTTCATCAAGGCTTCACAACCCCTCTAATGGAGGTTTAGCCTTGAATCATTCCAAATCATTTCCATTTATATTAAAACTAAACATAATATAAAGCATTGAAATTTATTTAATTTAACAATAATGAAATCTAATTTAATGACTAAATTGAACTAAGGACATGAATTGAAATTAGATCTAGAATTGGAATTAACAAAATCGGAATTGATAACAAATACTACTTATTTGATTTACTCCAATGAAGAACAATAATTTGAGAGTTTAATCTAGAACAAGAATGAAAATGAAATTAAACTTAATTAAACTAATGAAAACTAGATCTAGAATTAAGGTTTAATGGAGGCTAACTAATCTAATTTATTTTCTAACCTAACTATCTACCCTATCTACCATTAACAATGAACTAAGCTTTTGTTTTATACATCCAGATCCAAAATTCGTGCATGGGCTTGGAGCCATGGGTTGGGCCGTGAGAATCGTGCCCAAAACCCAATTCTTTTTACCAAAAAAGGC
The DNA here is from genome assembly GCF_015680905.1 of Coptis chinensis. Classification (NCBI taxonomy): domain Eukaryota; kingdom Viridiplantae; phylum Streptophyta; class Magnoliopsida; order Ranunculales; family Ranunculaceae; genus Coptis; species Coptis chinensis. The sequence continues at coordinate 40,504,108 of NC_141459.1, forward strand.
CTCTTCAGCTGCAGTTGGCTTCCACAGACTTTTCGTCCATTTCTGCTCCTCTGATTGGGTCAAGGCTTAGACCATTGCGAAGCTCTTTCGAGCCGGTCGTTTTGACATAAGGTAGGCCTCAATCCGGTGGTCCGAGTCCAAAGATATGGCATTCGAAAGTTCTCACGACTTTTGCTCATTTATCTCGCTAAAGTGGCACATTTCTGCATATAATGGACTTTGAAGCCCGAAATGCATAAAAACACGTAATCAAGATTAACTCTTACTTATTATTCACATAATTGGTCTAACAAGATGATTATTAAGGGGTTAAAACTACATTTTGGGCTCTTATCAAACCACCCCAAACAAAGATTTTGCTTGTCCTCAAGCAAATATGAGAAATTAGAATAAGTGACCAAAATGGAGTTCTAACTACTCTCGCTTTTACTGAAAGTCGCGATTGCATTGACCATATGCAACAAGGCCTTAAACCACTAGGAATTCCCTAGTGGACGAAGTTATAGCCTCGTGAGAGTTTTCCAGTGAAGGTACTCACAAACTTCATCTATACTACAACGACTAAGAAAATAAAACTATTGTTTCCTTTATTCATGCTCAACTATCTATACATCTCTAGCAATTGAATAAGAATAACCAGTCAAAACCCTAAGTTAATATATGCATAATAATCAATCATCTACAATAAACATATATACAATGAGTAGTACTATCAAATGTTTAGCAGTCCGCTTCTCAAAACTCCGAATAAAGTCCCTTAAGTAGGTTCTCACAATAATAGTCAAGAAACAACACTCTGATTTTTGCACTCAAGTTTAAGCTACTCCAAAGTGTACAAATGGGCACACTTACCTTACAATCTCAATGACAACAAGGAAGCCGGGTCAATCAAACACATCCGCCACTTACTATCACACTAACCTATTCCTAATTGAGCTAGAGGTCTTTATTAGGTGTTACAGGGATTAGGAGATGGTTTAAGAAGGAAGGAAATGGATATTCAAAAGGACAAGTCCGAGATAATAGAGTCTTCAGATTATGTAACTTAGAGAAAACCTTGTTATTTTCTTTTTGCTTCTATACTTTTGTTTCCATCCTTAGCCATATTTTTCTTTTTTTTTTTCTTTGGCTTTTGACTCCTTTTCATCTCTATTTTTTTTGAGTTTTTATTTTATTTCTATTTTTCTTTTCTTTGGATGGAAACTTCTTTTCTTTATTTTCTGAAGCAAGTAACAATTTTTTGTTTACACAGGTTTTTCTCTTCTTCTTTCTTCACTCATTCTATTCTCAGACTTATTCTAAATTGGGTAGGTTGATTTATTCTCTTTTTTTTTTTTTATTTTGTTTTTGTTTTTGTAACAGGGTAAAGGAATTGTGGTGTATGGAAGGCTAAAGAAAAGGCTCAGAGTGGTGACTAGCGGAAAATAATTCATAGGTTTGAATTTCTGGCTATATCGATCCAAAGAGCGGCCTAAATTCTCACTTAGGATATGGTTTAGTGATCAAGCAAGTGGACGTGTGATTTCTCTATCCGGATTTTACTTCTCCCTTGTGTCATTTCTCAAATGTTTCGCTCATATAAGGCTTTAGGCTATATTCTCACAGGATTTGTAGAATAAGTACTCTAGCCTAGATTTCAGAACTTACTGCTAACAATCATAGATACTCATGTAATATATTTATAGATAGATGCAAAGATTATTACCTACGATTAAACTAAGTTTCTAACAATTATTCCGATGCAAATACTATGTGAGACTTCTAGATTGTTAAAAGCATGGAGAAATAAACAATACCAATATTCCTAAGTGTATAGCATAACTTATTTATTTATATTTTTAAATTTTTTGAAATTTTAACTAGAAAACAAATGCATATTATATATTTATATCCTAGCAGATGTCTTAATTACACGTGATTCTATGCCCCCCCCAAACAAAAAGCATGCTTTGTCCTCAAAGCATTTAAATAAAGAGGGTAGGAAAATACCATGGAAACGCCAAAATTGTGGAACATCCGCAAAACAAGGTTAGAACGCATCAATATAGGAAATAAAAACCGACGAACGCTTATAAGAGTTCCACCCATTATGGGGTTAATGTTAAAATTGCTTGGGACATAAGCGCATACACTAACGTAAACTAAAACTTACCTCCACTCCCGGACATGCATATTATCTACCCAATAGCATCATGGGTCTTGTATTTCAGCCGGCATGGCAAGTCCAAGAACAATTGCTAGCAAGACCCATAAGAGGTTCCTAGCCTACGGTGTGATCACCTCAAAAACCAAGCACCATAAGTAGTGCTTTGGAACAAATCTTTGAAAGACTGTTCTCGGTATTATTATAGGAGATGTCATCTCAAAATTACGCTCTAGAATAGCTATGAATGATCTCGAAACTATCCGTGAGAAAACTGGAATTTTTCTGGTCCACGGAAGTCGCGCTGGCGCTGCCAGATAGGCGCGAGTCGCTCTGAAATTTTTAGAATTCCAGTTGTTTTAGCGCTGGTCGCCAACTTCTATGCTGGCGCTTTAGGTCCATGATGAGGGCGGCTGGTCGCTCAGCTTGCAAAACTGGCGCCTCGAGCAAAATTCAGAATAAAATATACAGATGCCGAAAAGCAGAGGTAGAAAAGCGCCGAGTTGCTGAAAATTGAAAAATGAGACGAAACGGGAGTGAAAGGTGAGTGATGGAAGTTAGGTGTAGTGTGGGTTGTGAGTGTAGAATGAATGAAGTTTATATAAAATCATGCGAATAGATAACACCACCCCCAAACAGTTTGGGAAGGTGGGATCAACATTAACTAATCACGACAATGAAAATAACGACATTATATTCATATTGTCATTCAAACAACATTTCACTACAAAAGTCAAAATTAACTACGAATTTAACAACGTAACATCCTATCTACTAAAAAATAATAAAAGACAACATCAAAACAACAAACAAGTAGAAATCTAGCTACTCTTCAAGGGAGCGAGGTGGGGGTAAGAATAGGAATTTGAGTGATCAAGAATGGAAAAACCAAACACCCCACCCCCAAACAAATTTTTGAAAACAGGTTTGTAAAAATTTGTTTTAAAACGTGGGTCTTTTAAAGTCAGATTCCCGAGACTTGCTAGATTACTATTTTTATATATCTTTACACTTTTTTACTTTTTATGAATTAGGTTTAATATAAAGGAAAACAATAAGCAGTAAAGACATAATTCACACCATAGAGAAACATGACTCAAAAACCGAGAAAACATGCAAGAGTGGAAAACGTGAATTATGTGAAACGTGGACTTAGGATCCGTACTTACAGCCACACACTCCATAGGGAGGGCCCGGTTACCTGAATGGTGCACTCAATAATATATTGAAATGAAAGGAAGTGCACCAAACACAGAAATTGAGTCGTTCTGATCGATACTCGAGACTTTATCTAAACATATGTATGAACATGCAGTTTATCATATATCAACAACCAAATAGTTGTGGATCGCTCCATAAATAAATATCACAGAAAACATATCCAAACACAATCAAGCACCAAGATTTCCTACGACGCAATTCTAGTGGAATGAAAGCTTAAATCGAATAGACCTATAACATAACGGAGCATGCACCTTATGTTTCATCTTTGAACGAGAGGGTGTCCTAGTGAATAAGTGTGGAAAAGTGAATGGTTGTGGAAGATATGGTGGATTGGGATAAGTTTTAGAGAAAAGCATGGAAAAAATGAGGATGTGGGTTTAGCACAAAACTCATTCATGGTGTAGTTAGGGACCCGCCTCAAGTCTAAAATGAAGGTGTCTAGTGGTTTATCCTTGGGAAGTATTTGTTTACTAGGTGGATTTAAAAAATCATGAAGCACAGGAGAAACTAAAGGATCGAAAGTGCAAACTCGAGGTTCCTTTGAAAAGGTGGAGGGTGGGGATATTGGTGATGGAAGGTGAATGATTCTCGCCTAAGCCTCAAGTCCATATCATCGAAATCTTGATATATGCAAGACATTCCTCAATAGGTGGGTCAAAAGGATCACCGGGATAAAGATTGAAAAATTCATCTTCCGGCCATAGCATCAAGGGATGAATGGTTGTTGGCAAGGGGACTCGCTGAAGGGTAAAGAAGTGGTGCAAAAGAGTTGCGTGAATTCTTCTTCGATTTCGCCTACTACCGTGGAGTCATTGTTAAAGTCGGAATTTCGGGAAAGGAATTTGTTAAAAATTTGTTTCTCGAAAACATGTTTTGAAGTAATCTTGAGCTAAGCTCTCGATCATGCTAACCTCTCCATTTGTAGGTGAATCGATATCGCGGTCCTCGTTTTGAAAACATTTACCTCAACGTAAAGATGGCCAAAGGACAAGGACATCGAACCATCGGGCAGGTTATGAGCCGCTGGCAAGCCAAGAAAGGAAGGACGCCCTAAAATGATAGGTACAGAGTCGTTAGTGACTTCGTGGTTTGGATAACGGTCGGCCGGTAGTAAAAATTTTCGACTTTAACCAAAGACGCTCTCAACCACACCCTTAGGATACTTAATAGACCGGTCGCCTAATTGCAACGCCATTTTAGTAGGTTGCATCTCCTCTAGACCTATTTGTTTATACAAATAAAATGGGAGTAAGTTAACACTAGCCCCCGTCTAATAATAAATCGTCGTGTGAGAATCTCCTAAGGTGCATTGTCAGACAAGAGATCTACCGTGGTCCTTGTACTTAACAATTCCATTATTTTCGATAAAGCGTTGAATTGTTCCGTTAAAAGGCGCTTTTGGTATATTGGTCTTACGCCTAGTAGTACACAACTCCTTAAGAAACTTAGCATGGTGTGGTAGCTTTTTAATAGCTTCGAAAGGGAAGGTTTATAGTTAGATTTTTGAAAACGCTCCTAATCTCCTCATAATTTGTATCCCTAGTTAACATGGCTAATTTTGGGGAAACGGTGTTTTCTCTCTATAATTAGCATATGGATCAACAGATGTTTAACCTTGGCTTTTGTTTCTTAGGTTGTGGTTTAACCGGTACCTCTACAACAGTAGGCTCTTCAGGTTTCTATTTCGCATCTAGTTCGATATCCGCTGTAGGAGTATCATGGGGTAACTATAGGCATAGTTACTTTGTTATCAACCACTCTTCCGCGGAGGAGAGTGGTGATGGCATTTAGCTCACCCACGCTTGTAGTTTCCGCACTAGTATTACCGCTTACCCAAAGGCGGTTTGCTGCTCTAGGGTTGGGTATCGCTTTTGACCGGAAACACACCTTTGGTTGGGCTTTCTCTTGGGCTAACTGTTGGTTTAAATTATTAACAGATTGTAGAATGTGTTGGTTAGATTGAGCCATGGTTTGGAAGAGTTGTTGGCTCACTTGTATGAAGGTGTCAAGACGATCCGGTTGTGTGGGTGTAATAGTCACGGTGGTGGTGGATCGAACTATGTCGCGTTGATTATTTATAGGCGGATTGTGATAGTTATTATTTACCTAACGATACCTTTATTAGTATTATAATTATTATAACTATATTGACCTTGTGCTTGACCTTGTCGAGGTTGTGCTTGGTTGTTATAATTATTATAATTACCCCCGACCGCCCCTTGTCCCGTGTAGCTTGGTTGTAATCGTGGTGGCCTAACATATTGATTATTGTACCTCGGAGGTGTGACTTGTTGGTTATTTCTCCAACCGGTTGGGATTTTGTCTCCAAGGGCTTAGGTTCACTATTAATTGAACAAGAATGTTCATAGGCTATAGGACGACGATGGAGTCGATGCTCGTGACTCCAAATCGAAACTACATGGATTTGAATTTACATTCATGACGGGATAGGCTTTTGTTGTACGTAAATGGCCTCAACCTTTTAGTTAGAGATTCGATTAAATTTTTAAGTTCTAGATCGGGTTTAACCTCAAACATACCGGTAGCCTTAATCGTGGAAGAAGAACTAGCGAGCGGAGTAATCGCCACTACCCCCGGGGCCGTTATTTCGCTTTAGTTTGATCCTCTAAAATTTTGTAAGCCTCATGGCTCCTTTACTTAGGAAACTACCCCATTCATTATGTCAAGGACTTCTTTATGATGATGTTGAAGTCCTTTGAAAAAGGCACCGAACTAACGTGTCTTTTGCTAGGTTATGGTGTGGACACTCTATAAGCGGATCGGTGAAACGATTCCAAGCCTCGAGAAAATGATTCATGAGGATTCTCGAAAGAAATGAATCTTGGAAAGCATCTCATCCGCCTTTAGGGGTGGGTAAAATGTTCCATAAACAACAACAAGTTTGGCCCACGAGTCCACGTAATTAGCGCCAAGGCGCTAACCAAGACGCCGCCTTATCGGGTAAGGTGAAGGGAAATACCCTTCTTTTAATGCCCGCACTAACGGTAGGATGATGGAATGTTGTAAGGACTTGTTCAATCCTACGATGTTGGTAAGGTTTTTCATGGTCTAGACCATGGAAAACGGGTAACGATTAAATATGTTTGGGGAATTCAAAAATCCCGTTGGTCCGCTAGAACGATGCAAGATTTAGGGCTATCGCCAAAGCTTTATAAAAGTCGAGAGAGGAGTCTCTTTTCTTCAGCCATAATATCAGGTGTAGTGTGTGAAATTCTAGATAGGCGTGTTGTATTTATTTCTACGGGCCCGATTATACTAGAATTAAAACCTCCGACGTAAGACGCGAGGAGAAGAAGAAGGAGAGTACCGAATGCCTCCTTGCTACGCGTTTGAATAGCGTCTTGTTTACGCGTGTTCAGTGTATATAAGAGAATAGAACACTGAAAAACTTGACAACTCGAAGTTCGAATCAAACTGTGGAAATCCTGAATTTTCAGAGAAGGGCGCGGGCGCGCTCTATCTTGGGCGCGGGCGCGCTCAAGGCAAAGTCGAGCTCCAGTAAGATAGCGCGGGTCGCGCTCTCTTTGGGCGCGGGCGCGCTCAGTGTATAAACGAGAAGTCCAGTAAGATAGCGCGGGTCGCGCTCTCTTTGGGCGCGGGCGCGCTCAGTGCGTTTTCTCGCGGAATTTTTCCAAAACTGAAACGGCAACCACAGTATGAATCAAACAAGGGTGGGTGGGTGAAATGGGACTTAAAAATTACTAATTCTATTATGAAAACAATGATAAAGTGCAACTAAGATGGCAGCGGCGCCATTTGATAAACTCAAAAATGACTAGCTTTTACCTACGAGATGAACGATGAATTCTCAACGCAAGTAAAACTAAACTTAATGTTGCTACAAGTTTATCAAAGATTTATTCTACTCTCAACCAATTGAGGTATAGTGGAGTAGATAGAGTTCGTTCCACTCCTAGTGCTCTAGCATGGATGTTTTCTAATCTAACTAGTCGTTTTTAAGTCTATGCAGAAGTTTTACTGAAGGGAATTATACTACGATGCAACTACCCACAAGATGCAACTAGTCGCTTATCAGTCAACTAAGGGAATGCTACGTTGATTCTATGATAAGGAGTTAGAGGGGGATTGATTCCACCTTAACTCAACTTAATCCACTAACGACGAATCGTCAGAATCTGAATCAAATCGCGAGAACAATTGGTTATTCCTAATCCCTAATTATACATGGCATTTCTACCAATTTATAACTAGCATGTGAACAATTAAACCCATTCTCATGGTGAACTAATCATTTCTAGAAATGAATGGAAATTACGGCGACTCTACGATAATCGAATCAAGCTTTCATCAAGCGCTTCACAACCCCTCTAATGGAGGTTTAGCCTTGAATCATTCATAATCATTTCCATTTATATTAAAACTAAACATAATATAAAGCATTGAAATTTATTTAATTTAACAATAATGAAATCTAATTTAATGACTAAATTGAACTAAGGACATGAATTGAAATTAGATCTAGAATTGGAATTAACAAAATCGGAATTGATAACAAATACTACTTATTTGATTTACTCCAATGAAGAACAATAATTTGAGAGTTTAATCTAGAACAAGAATGAAAATGAAATTAAACTTAATTAAACTAATGAAAACTAGATCTAGAATTAAGGTTTAATGGAGGCTAACTAATCTAATTTATTTTCTAACCTAACTATCTACCCTATCTACCATTAACAATGAACTAAGCTTTTGTTTTTATACATCCAGATCCAAAATTCGTGCATGGGCTTGGAGCCATGGGTTGGGCCAGAGAATCAGGCCCAAAACCCAATTCTTTCAGTCCAAAAAGGCCTCTTCAGCTGCAGTTGGCTTCCACAGACTTTTCGTCCATTTCTGCTCCTCTGATTGGGTCAAGGCTTAGACCATTGCGAAGCTCTTTCCGAGCCGGTCGTTTTGACATAAGGTAGGCCTCAATCCGAGGTCTGAGTCCAAAGATATGGCATTCGGAAGTTCTGCTGACTTTTGCTCATTTATCTCGCTAAAAGTGGCACATTTCTCGCATATAATGGACTTTGAAGCCCGAAATGCATAAAACACGTGTCGATATTAACTCTTACTTATTATTCACATAATTGGTCTAACAAAGTATGATTATTAAGGGGTTAAAACTACATTTTTGGGCTCTTATCAATAATCAACAGGAATTAAAATCAGATCTATAAATTGAAATAACACAATTCGAAATTGAGAAAACAACTATTTTTTTTATCTAATCAATCAAGAACAATGATTCAAAGACTTAATCTAAAACAAGAATTGAAAATAGAACTAAAGCTTAATTTAATTAATGAAAACAGATCTAGAATTATCTATATTATTTTAGGTCTAACTAGCTACTCCTAACAAAGAGCTAAACTTTGGTTTTTATACTTTCAGATCCAAAAATCGTGCATGGGCTTGGAGCCATGTTTTGGGCCAGAGAATCAGGCCCAAAACCCAATTCTTTCAGTCCAAAAAGGCCTCTCCCTGCTGCAGTTGGCTTCAACAGACTTTTCGTCCACTTTTGCTCCTCTGATTGAGTCAAGGCTTGTGCCATTGGAAAGCTCTTTCCGAGCCGGTCGTTTTGACATAAGGTAGGCCCCATTCCGAGGTCTGAGTCCAAAGATACGGCTTTTGGAAGTTCTGCTGACTTGTGTGCTGTTTCAACCCTCGTCGACTTTTCAGCTTTTGACCGGGCTTTAGAAAGGATTTGTCTTCTTGAATCTTGGCCTTTAATCATGGAACTCCTTAGTAACCGACCTTAGCTCCTTTATCGCTAAAGTGGCACATTTCTGCACATAATGAACTTTGAAACCTGAAATGCAATAAAACACGTAATCAGTGTTAACTCTTAATTATTACTCACATAATTGGTCTAAAAGTATGACTGTTGCAGGGTTAAAACTACAGTTTTGGGCTCTTATCACCGTGCGCTCTTCTATTTTCTTTTCTTTAAATCCCTAGAGTGTGTGGTTGCAAGCGCCGGAACCATAGTCCACAAAAACTCTACTTCAGAACCGAGTATAAATGTCTTCGATAATCGAGCAAACGCGTGCCTCCCGAAAACAATGGGTACCAAAAATTTCAACTCCTTCTTTCTCCTCCCTTTTCTATTCTCTTCCTCGCGAACTCCAACTCATCATTTGGTCCAAATCTCACCCATCTCGAATAGGTAATGGTCGTAGTACTTTTGCTCAAAAGCGACGAGCGAAAAGGATGGGGTGGTGTATGAACTGTCAAACTCCTTTCTGTCCAGGTCTTGATCTTCTATCCGAGATGAGCCGGTATAAGGTATATTATTGTCTAACACAAGCTCAGCAGGATAAACTTCGTCGTCGTCCCGTTGTTCCCACAGGTTGGGATTCGCCTTGAGGATCTGATGTTAAAAAACTCACATTCGTCTTGAGGATCTGACGTTAAAAGACTCAACATGTATATAATCGTTTTTCCCTTAGCACCAAGCATGGTGCCCAAAGAGAGTCGTGATATGCAACATCGGACATTTCCTAGTTCGTGCGGGCAATGGATTCCACCAGGCCAACCCCGATCGATTTTCTATGTGACTGTATCAAGGGGCGGTTTGAGGCTATGCCATATGTACTAAGGGTAATATTATTACTAGACCATTGCACATTGGTCAGGGATGGTACCGTCCTGAACCCTAGGCTCCCATAACATAAAGGTTGAGCCACAGTCTAGCTGGATTGGGTTCGCCCAGAGCCGACATGAAAGTTGCCTGAGTTAAGCTGTTGTGATGTGTTGTTTTATTTGGATTTTCGGTGTTATTGACACATTCCTTTCATCTTGTACATTTGTATATAAAAGTGTAAATAAATAAAATCCAAAAAAAAAAAAAAAAAATTGGACCTAACCCAAAATCACTGACCCGGCTACAAAAACCCACACGCGGGGCACCCATGCGTCCAACCCTCTCATTTCTTCCCCCTAAAAATCCGGATCTTGGTCTCCCTCACACTCCCCACAAGACGCTCCGACACACAGTGAGTGAATTCAACCCAGCGCCGCTGGCCAAACTCCACCAAATTGAATCCCCTTCCTCCAGCACCATCTCCTCCAAGAATACTAGCTATTTCCACCCTCAAAATATCATCTACACCGCGTCAAACAGGTCAACTCCTCTTGTTGTACTTGTTACTCAGCTTATGCTTAATTTAGGGTTCCAGTCCGCTACTCCTTTCATTCCAACAAGGTCTTTCGAGAATTTCGGAATTTTCGAGACTTGTGTTCTGGACCACTAGGACCCAGTAGCTAGAGATGACATTGAGTGTGATAACGTACCTCCTCCTCCCCTTTCACCACCCGACTGTTTTAATGAGGCTACCATACACCGAATCAACACTCCCATGGAAGCCTTGAGACACATGAACACTAGTATGCGCAGGATGTTTCTTCGTAAGGAAGAGATGATTACTTCCCAAAATGACTTCAAGCAAGAAATGCGCAATCGCCAAGGCCGTTTCCAGAGAATGATGTTGGCAAATCAGCTGCAATTCCAAGATCGATTGCTACAGTCTATAGGCCATATTCCAGACCAGTTAGCTCAGCCAGAAGTTCATCGTAGCCGACGACGTAGAAATCCGGGTTCATCTTCTACTAACCCGAAGGATTCCCAGTAGCTGTTTATTTCCCTTATGCATTGCATTTTTAGTTTTCTTGTGATAAAAATATTATATATCAGTTGATTTCTCATAATTTTGTATCTCCAGACGGTTTGAATGAGAAATTATTTAAGTTATGCAATTATTGTAATTCCTACTGTATTAGTTGTCCCTTGATGCATTGGGCCTACTCTCAAAGCCCAACGGTCAGAACCAAATGGACTGATTCCAACGGTCAGATGCCCAACGGTCAGAAATCAAGTTATAAATACAACTCTCCTTTTCCACTTTCACTCATTCCCTTCTCTCCCTCTTCACAAATTCTTTTTCACATATTCTCAATTTCTTGAACATAATGAATCAAATAGAGCGATGGGAAAAGGAGCAACGCGAATGGGCTATCACAGTATTCATGATAACAATGTTTATCATTATTCTCCTGTCACTCATGCATAACATGATCCAGAACATCTAGATCTATGTAACCATCTCTTTTTCTGATTTTCATTTTGTATATTAGTATGGTGTGTTAAATAATTCTCACACATTTGTACGGGTTATGTATTAAATGGAGAAGTTCCGTATTAAATATTTGTGTATATTAGTTGTCTTTTCCTCTCTAAAAAAAACAAAACAAAACAATAATAATAATAATAATAATCATAAAATAAATAAGTAAATAAATAAACAAATCATAACAAAGAAAGGCCATCCAAAACTCACCAAAATAATTAATTGTTACATATGGTGTTCAGAGAAGATCGTGTACGCTACAAGGTACGCATAACACTTGTCACACATGCAGCTCGATTATTCTATCCATATTCTATTACTGAGTTATGATCATCATTTCTGAAATTACGTGTAAGTCTAACTACCCTGTGAAACTTTCCTCCGTATTTTCTAACATTGAACCATCTCATTAATTGTATTTGGATATCTGACATGACAAGACTTACTGTGGATCCCCTATGATACTGTTCATAATCACATGGGTCATTAACTACACTTGGAATCCAGATTGGTACAGACTCATAGATTGGCTATAAATCTCTTCTTTTTCAGCCATTCTTATTCAAACAATTTTCACTATCCTTCCCTCGGTAATACTACCAATGGATCAACCAAGAAAAATAACGGTAGAGAAAGACTACTTGAAAACTTTCGAAGATGGCCGGTTTTCTCCTTATTTTGACACCGAAATGATACGTCGCGGATGGACTCCTCTTCTATATCATTCAGCAGCTGGTTATTCCCGAGAATTGGTTTTGATGTTCTACCAATTTAGCGGATCTGAAAATGGAAAATTCTACTTCAATGCCTATGGACAACGTTCGGAATTGACTAAGGAAATGATCTCCGACATACTTCAAATCCCAGTGAATACCTAGGGGTCCCTTTTTCAAGAGTCATCATTTGATTCCGCCAAAACTTTACTATGAGCTACCGTATCTCATGATGAAGTCGGAAATACACATCACATTGTTCTTCAACGCTCTTTGAAACATAATCAACGTGTTATGCTCCACTGGTTGGGACACAATGTGGTAGGTACATTACACCAATCAGAAGTCACAAAGCCTCAACTTCACCTACTTTGGATTTTGCAGACTCAAAGAGATGACTTTTGTCTAATCCAACACCTCTGGAACGTAATCACCAAGAAAACAAGAAGGTCAGCACCCACTACCCACTTTAGTAACGCAGATTATGATCGCGTTGGGGTTATCCAAGATAATTTCTCCGAGACACCCCTTCAAAGAGCACAAATAAAAGTACTCCAAACAGATTACTCCGTTGGTTTTGACTCCCCGATACTCGATAGAGGAACGAATCGACCCAAGCTCAAATTCGACCATTTATTTGATGAAAATGCCATCTTTGAACATTATTAATCCCATGGAAAGCATTAAACTTCTTCATCATGGTTTGAGGGAACTACACACTCGTCGTAATATCATCATCACAACTCTTCAGATTTCCAAGATCGTCAAGCAATGCATGATGTTGAACAGAGGAGATCTTGAAAAATCATTCTCGATCCTTGCAAAATCACGCCTCTCTAATGGAAAATCAAACTGTACTCTCTGCCCGCCAAGGGGACATTCGGATGCAACTTCGACCAACAAATGGAAGACCTAAACATCACGGTGCACGATATGCGTCTCCAAGATCAACATAACAATCCATAATTTTCTACTATTACTAAGTCCATAAATAAATACTCATATATGTTATTACATTTTTCATCGTATTATGAATTTTGTCTTACTTTTGTGTCTTCTTTTGTATGAAATGCTTAATAGGATTGTCATCATTTGCGTTGTGACTAATATAATTTAACATGTGCTTACAGGAGGGTCTATTCTCTTACATACTTCATCCACTATGGCGTCTTCATCAATTGCATCTTCATCAAACATGGTACCTCCCAAACTCATTCCTGAGCAATCCTTTCAGTCTATGATGGATTCCAATACCTATGCCCATCTCTTCCGTGACTACATTACGAACATCGGATGGTCTTCCCTAATTCTTCAACCTGACTAAACTTGTTCTCCGAGTTTGGCTGCATACTTTTATGCTAATATGGAAGACACACCAGCATTCAACCATGCGCATGGTTTCTACTTAGACGGGTTCACAATCCAAGTTGGTGACATACCTCATATCTTTTCTGAACAACAACTTGCACTAACTTTGGATCTTCCATATCACGATCCTGTTACATTATGGCATTACATCTATCATAATTTTTACCGTGCCTTTCAATTGGGAAGCGTTTAGAGTGAAACTTACGGTGATGGTCTTGAGATTAAACGAGAAGGAAATGGCCATGTGGCATGGCGTGACGTCACCATTCCCTTAGCAAGCATGACCATGAACATGGGGACTGCGATGTTATTTGTACTCCTGAACATTATGGGAGATTGGCATTTTTCTACTGCCAATAAGGCTGCTTGCGTTGTATTCGGTGCCCTAGCTCAAGGTCATACATTGTTTAACATCATAGGTTGTGTTATCTCCAACCTGAAACGAGCTCGCACTTTTCAGGATCAGTATATACTTTTACCGGTCACCGCTTGCCGAATCATTAAGACACATTTCCCACATTTTGCAGCTACTTTTCATGACTGGGTTAAGGTAGATGCTATGTGCCCAGCAAACAGAATCATTCGTTCATTGAGGTTTCGACAATGGAAGCGTCCCGCTCGGTACCTGAGGCATGTTCGTTGTTACCCGAAGGATGAAAATATGAAGACACATTTGAGGAAATCTGGAAACAAAGACTGGGCAGAAATTTGGCAGACTATTATCTTTTGGCGCGATGCTAAGGAAATGCATTTCCTTCAAGAGGATGCCAGAACTTCACATCCTGCTGGATGGTAAACTTGAGCTTGTCATTGTACATATATCTAGCTAAACCTTATGTTTGGTGTGCTATTATTTTTCATGTTTCGTATGCTATTGTTTTTATTTCGTGTGCTATGTTTAGTGTGCAATTGAACATTTTCTTGTTTTTTCTAAATAATATATTATGTTCTCCAACCTTTCTGTTCCAGCAATCTATCCCTAATTTTGCTCACGGTTCTCAGGTACTTTCTCTCTTTAATTATTGATACTTCGAGGACTAAGCATCATTCTCATTGGGGTGCTTTAACCCTCAGAGCAAATATTAGGCAAATTGTAACCTGTATATAGTTTTTATTTTCATGTTAATAATTGTACTTAGTGACAAAGTCTTGTTTCCTTTTCAATGATGAAAATTGTCTAGAAATCTCACATTAGTATCCGAATTAGGAGTTGTTTTTAAGAAACTTAAGATAATATGTATGCAATAGTTTATACATCTTTTCATGAACATTCATGTACTGAGTATCATCGATTGTACATAGCAGTAAGTTTATGGAACCAACAGTTAGTTACTTAAACTATAAATCCTGTGAGAATCTAACCAAAAACCTTGACATGAGTGATTTGTGTGTGATGACACAAAGGAGTAGTTTTCCCGATTAGAGAAAATCACGCATCTACTTACTTGATCACCACCCGAACCCTAGGAGAATTTAGGCCATCTTTGGATTGATATAGCTAAAAATTCTTACCTATTACAAATTTTACCGCTAGTCACTCCACTGAACCTTTCATCAAACCTTTCACTTTCACCAAAAAAATTTCTTGCCCATCTATTAAACCAAATAAAAGAACCTACCTAAGTGATTAGTATGAGAAATAGGATGAAATGTGGAAAGAATAAAGAGAAAGACTTGTCCCAAATAAAAGTCAGTTATTTGCTTCAGGAAAGAAAAATAGAATCATGTTCTTAAGCCAGTTATAAAAAAAAAAAAAAAAAAAATCCCATTAGAGGCTTAAGAACAAGGTTGGAAAACTCAGTGAGAAGAAGGAAAGAAAACAAAGATTTCTCTAGTGTAAATATATGAAGACCCTATTCTCTCATACTCATAAATTTTAATTATCCATTTCCATTTTCTTGTACACTATCACCTAAGCCCCACAATACCTAATAAAGACCTCTAGCTCAATTAGGAGTAGGGTGGTGTGATAATAAGTAGTAGACGTGATTGATCGACATCGGCTCCTCTGACTGTCATTGAGATATAAGGAAACGTGTGCCCACTGCACACTGGAATTAACAAAACCTGAGTGGAAAATTTTTGAGTGAAATTGTGTTTTGACACATACCTGTGAGAACCCATTTAGGTACACTCTCCAAAGGATTCAGAAACAACCCTGCTAGTACATTTCAATGAAAAGTTCACTGCATGCATGATCATATGTAGATGTTTTAATTATTGAATATATATTAACTTCAGTTTCAAAGAAATCAATCCTCGTTCCCTGCTAAGGAGATGTATGGATATCTGAGATTAATTTAGGAAACGAAGTTTCACATCGAAGTCGTTGTAGTATAAATGAAGTTTGTGAGTATCTTCTCTGGAAAACTCTCACGAGGCTATAACTCGTCCACTAGGGAATTCCTAGTTGTTTAAGGCCTTGTTCCATATGGTCAATACAACCGCACTCTGCGAAACGAGAATTAGTTAGGACTACACATTTTTGGCCACTTATCTATTTTAATGTCTCTTCTTTGCTTGAGGACAAGCAAAATGTTGTTTGGGGGTAGTGTGATAAGCACCCAAAAGTGTATTATGAAACCTCATTGAGACATATAAATTTGGTTAACTATGTGTTTAATAATCATGAAATAAATATGTTTTCATACTTTTGCATGTATTCGCAGTAAACATGGAAATATGGTTTAAACCTGCAATAAAGCACGAGGAACGACATGTATATGAATTCTTCCAAATCCGCACAGAAGCATCAAACTTCCGAAGCTCCTACCTCTTGAACCAGGACTCCGAATGCGACAAGTGAGCTGCTCAGACAATCAGGGCGATAAACTTTACGCATAGGCGGGAAGTTGTAAAATTGCCCAAAGACCGGACCGCCACTGGACTGCACATAGGACCCACTATACGAGCCCGCAAGATTGGATGAGTCATCAATCATGGAGCATGTCAAGATAAAAATGACAAATTATTGGTGCAAAGTTGATACCTTGCATGTAATTAATTAGATTAGGTGTTAATAGTGAAAAAAAGGCAAGGTGTCACTTTGTTTTAATGTGGTGGATAAAAATAAAGTAAATGTGGTTTGATGTTTCACATGGGAGGAAATGAGATATCTCACAAATGAAGAAGAAAACAAAACAAGGGGGGGACACTCCATTTACTCCCTTGACTTCTTTTCCTTAACTTGTATTATTTTAGTTCCTTAGTCATTCTTATTATTTAGTTTTAGTTTTTTTAAGAAAAGCTTGTAATAGTTTTTAATGGAGGAAACCTTAGTTTTCTTCTAGAAAATAAAAAGCAAGTGAGTTTAATTGTTTTTTCTTTTTCCTCTTTCTCTTTTTTTTGTTCTTCTAGTTTGTAATTCCTTGTCCCAAGGATCATGAGCTAACTTCCCTTTTGGAGAGTTAATCCAACTCATGTGAGGGAAAATATTTGTTGTTGGCTTGGTAGGTTGTTAGGAAGAACAACTAGACCTACATCCTGTCCCAAAATGATAGTTGGTGTAGTGTCTAGTTAGGAATCAAAGTAATGAGCTTAGAGATAAGTCATTACTAGGTTCCACTTGCTAGTATGTATGAGCTCTTTAATGAGCCATACATGTTAGGGATCAAGTTTTCTTCCATTAGGGCATGTCTATGAGTCTAGGAAGAATCAAATAAATCTTTTCAAATCAACAACTAAATGTTATCTTCACATGAAGAGGATTAGCTCTCCACCTTTTCTTTAGTAATTTGTATTTTGTATTAAGTGGATGATTTCAAATCTTAATGTTTTTCTTTAATGTTTGTGTAGGAAAGAAACCTAGTATTAATATAAACTTACTCATTATTTCCCTAAGAGTAGCAACCAAGTTGTAGTTGTCCTAACCTTTAGGTTGGTTCGATCCTTACTTCCACTTTACGAACGCGAAAATCGTGAGTAAGGAACTTTGAGTTCGCTTTTGCATCAAATTAGAGAATCAAATCTCTAAATACATAGAAAAAGCTAATATCATTACACACAAAGTAGCAACTCCTTATCATCCACAAACTAGCGGACAAGTAGAAGTTTCTAATAGGGAAATCAAAAAGATTTTAGAAACAACTGTAAATCCTGATAGGAAAGACTGGTCGAAGCGTCTATCGGATGCCTTATGGGCGTATAGAACTGCTTTCAAAACTCCTATAGGTATGTCTCCCTTTAGACTTGTATTTGGGAAACCTTGTCATTTGCCCGTTGAAATAGAGAACCATGCTCTGTAGGCTATAAAAAGTCTTAACTTCAATATTGATGAGGCGGGTGTCAAACGCAAATTGCAATTGAATGGGATTGAAGAAATCCGTAGCGATTCTTACGATCTCGTGAAGGATTATAAAGCTAACATGAAACATGTTCATGATAAGCAAATCTTGCGCAAAGAGTTTGTGGTTGGTCAAAAGGTTTTGCTTTATAACTCCCGTCTACATATTTTCCCAGGGAAACTAAAAACCCGTTGGTCTGGTCCTTTTCTGGTTACTGAAGTCACCCCTTACGGGGCAATCACCTTGGTAAATCCCAAGGATAACAGTACCTTTCAAGTTAATGGCCAACGGTTAAAACATTTTCACGAGCTTCTGTCCCCTGATGTAGAAGAAGTCCTTTTACAGGACCTTGTAAATGAGGACTGACCTTTGTCATTTGGTGTACTTCCTTTCACTCCATATAGTGGTAAGTGCACCATTCAGGTAACCGGGCCCTCCCTATGGAGTGTGTGGCTGTAAGTATCGGATCCTAAGTCCACGTTTCACATAATTCACGTCTTCCACTTTTGCATGTGTTCTCGGTTTTTGAGTCATGTTCCTCTATGGGGTGAATTATGTATTTATTGTTTTTCATTTTTCTTATAAAAAAAAAAATAATAATAATAATAAAAATAAAAATTCTAAAATCATAGAAATAGCAATCCAACAAGTCTTGGGAATCTTACTTTAAACGACCCACGTTTAAAACAAATTTTGTGTTTAAAAAATTTTGTTTGGGGGTGGGCAGTCGATCTTTCCATTCGGATTGCTCGAACTTTCCATTGTGTTGCTTAGGCCCATTAGTCGTAGTTCATTCGGGTTGACGTTATCTATAACTTAGATTCCCTTCGTTCGCATAACTTACATCACTCACGCACTTTGAGGCATTTTCCACCTTTTTATACATCACCCATGGTTGGAATTGAGTGTTTTACGGATCATTGGATTGGAAATTCTCTAATGATCATTTCCATAACTCATTCGCCAAAATCGGACCAGTAACGAAGCGGCAAATTGAATTTGAAATTGCGCGAAATATCGGAAAAGTTCGGAATTCGAATTGGGCTTGGGCCCAAACCGCACGCACGTTTGTGCGTCTCCTTCCTTCCCAAAAACGCACAGTTTGTTTCCTTCTCCAATCCCGCCGGTTACCAAAGTTTAAAACAAAACTTAAACACCAAAATAAAAAAAAAAAAAAAAAAAAAAAAAAAACAAAACAAAAACACACCTATCTACACCACGCCCATTGTAACCAACAGCCCGAGTCCTCTCAAACAAAATTCCCACACCACCGAAAACAACCACCAATTCAAGCTTCCAACCTGCCACCGTACCCACCATCGCCACCACCAGTGTTTTAGGTTGTTTTACATCAAACTCGCTTCCTCCACCGTCTACAAAACCATTGGTTGTTTCAAAAACTTCAATGGCGCTACGACGAAGAATTTTGCCAGAACAAGCATTTAGGCCCGACCGTTTGGCGCCATTCTACGCGGTGGAGATGACTAGGAGGGATTGGAATGGACTCTGGTACTCGACTGAGGAGTTCTACCACTTTGATTTGGTAGAACAGTTTTATAAGAAGCGAGAATTGGAGGGGGATAGAATTTTCATTAAGGTAGTAGGAACGAGAAAGGAAGTAACGCGACAGTTACTGGCTAAGCTGTTAGGCGTTACGCCTGAAAGCAACCTAGAAACGACCATTCAGGAAACCCAGTATACTGGAGTTCTTGCTTTGATGAAAGATACTATCGTGGGTGAATACAATACGAAGTTCTCATTCGTCCGCCCAGTGACCACGAGAACCAATCAACCGGGTCAGTAGCTCGGTGGATTGGTAGGAACGCCCTCGGGGAAAGAAAAAGTCAACGACATCGATCGCAATGTCCGCACGTTCTCGGATTTTGCAAACTAATAAGTATAATTTCTGCATCCCTCGATTTAATTTTTAAGGTGATTAGAGGAGTGGGAAAAGAGCATTAATGCGCCTCTTCCCCGTATTGATCACTAAGATCATGCTCTCATTTAGAGTTGTCACAAAATCTGTCCCTATTATGATCAAGTTGCATTCAAATGCAACTATTTATCTTGAGTGCATCCAAAAGACTTGGCGGTTTGTCGGAAGATGATGTGGTTGAGTCGAAGGATGAAAGGGAGGATATGACATGTCCGCGGATGAAGATGCATTAAATAGTTGTAGTTCTAATTTAGAACGCATGCAAGTCTTTGCAAACTAGCTTTGCGCGTTTTTATGGTATTTGTGAAGATATCCGAGATAGACAGTTGTACTTGAAATAAACAAATGAACCTTCGACGAGAGTTGAAATGCTTGAAAGGGTCGGAAGATATCTTGTCTAACATGGAGACTATGCACCAAAGAGAGGACCACTATATATAGTACTAAAGGCTGAGATGGAAGCCACGCACTTGCTTCAAATAGAGATGCTACGTCGCATGCCAACCTTGGAGGATTCTGGCTCAGACAAGTCTGAGAGGCATGCGCGTCGTCACCGAAGGACAAATGACTCAAGCCATTCTTCATCCCAGGACCAATCTCCATCTCAGGGTCCGTCTTCATCACGCTGGGTGTTTGAAGAATGTTTTGTTCGATATATTACTTTGTCGTTATTTATTTTATGGTTTTGTTAGTTGGATTTTATTTCAGTAGTTAAATTTAAATATTAATTTGGTTGTTTTAGATTGGTTGGATTTAATATTATTTTAATAAAATTGGTTACTTTCGAATTGTGCGTGTTTTATCATTAATTCCACCTTCCCGAATTGTTTGGGGGTGGAAATATTTATACCGAGCATAATTCGTTATATGATCATCTTCTGTAAAGTTGTCTTGGAGTAAAGGTTGAGAATCTGGCCGATATTGGCATATCTATGAATATGTGTGGTGGTAGCATGAAACCTAGGAGAGTTTAGAAGTTACTATCCAAATCCAGTATAAAAGATACTAGGGTTGTTAGAAAATCAAGAATATGGTTTGTTTCCGTTTTCGGGTTTGAAATTTTTCTATTTCCGAAAATTGCCTTAAACAATTTGGCAACTTGCCGATTCGTTTTGGAAGCTCAGAACCTATTTAAACTACCTTCAATCTACACTCACAAACCACACTACACCCCACCATCATCCCTCACCTTTTACTCCAAGCTTTTCCTTCTTTTTCCTCTTAAACTTACGCTTCAACGGCCTTACGGACTTACGAGCGCCTCGATGAAACACACCTAAAAGAGCACACCTACTTTATACATCGTCGAAATTTTACTCAGAGCGCACCTACACCCAAGTTGAAGCGACTTCAGCTCATGACCTGTAACTCCAAAAACACCCGAAGCATTCGGCATACGACCTCCGTAAACAAAGAAATTTCCAATTTTCTGAGGGTTTTTCCAGGATTTTTGGAGCTATTCCAGAGAGTAGTTTTGAGATGACATCTCCTATAGTCATTCCTGAATAGTCGTTCGAAGACTTGATGGGAACCGATACCTATGGAGCATCGTTCCGCTAGCGGATCGTGCAGTTAGGATGGCGGCATCTTCTGGTGAGTGATGAAGATTTTTTTTCACCTCAGCTAACTGAATTTTTCTATAATCATATTACATTCTATTGTAACCAAGAAGGAGAACAGAAATTTTCCCTTGCAATTAATGACAGGACTAGGGAATTCAATAAGAATTTGGTAGCTTTGGTTTCGGGATTGCCATTGCGACCACCCTATGCACGTGGGGGTATATGATCGATAACTCATACCTCTATGAATATGCATATTTCCACCATGAGTATTATGGGGAGGGTATTTCGTGTCATGGACCAAGACCAATATAACATAGCCTTGGGTAGCCTATCGCTGAATGTTGGCCAAACCATGTTATTCATCATGATGAATATTTTAGGGAATGGCGGTTTATACGCCAATAGTACCCGGTGACATTTTCCTTGCTTTAGCTGAGGGACGTCGCCGATATGACATTCCCCGAGTTTTAGTGGCTACTCTTAAAAGAGCCCATACCATGAGGCATAAGTATCATCTTATGCCTGTCTTGGTTGGCCGCATTATGCGCGGTTGCTTACTTGAATTCTGTACCCAGTTCACGGATTGGAAAAAGGTTGAAATCATGAGACCCACCAATCGCGTGGTCAGATCATTCCGAGCCATGACTTGGTCGGGATTGCAGGTGCAACCACATTTGGTTGCCCCTTACACCCCATCAGACCAAGTAACACTCGAGAGGTTAGCAATGGTTGATGATACACGATGAAAGGCGTGGCAAGTTGTTATGGCATGGCAGGATGCGAAGGAACCTCACTTCTTCATAGAAGAGGAGGATGACGAGTAAACGTTGGAGTGGAGGTAAGTTTTTAGTTTCAGTTAGTGTCCGCTTATGTCCCAAGCAATTTAATTACTGTAACCCCATAATGGGTGGAACTCTTACTGAGTTGTGTCGAGTTTTTATTTCCTATATTAGTATGTGCTAACCTTGTTTTGCGATGTTCTAGAATTTCACGCGTTTTTCCATGGTATTTTTCTACCCTCTTTATTTAAATGCTTTGAGGACAAAGCATGCTTCTTGTTTGGGGGCATAGAAACACGTGTAATTAAGGCATCTGTTAGGATATAGATATGTATAATATGCATTTGTTTTCAAGTTAAAAATTTTAAAAATATAAATAAATAAGTTTATGCTATACACTTAGGAATATTGGTATTATTTCTTTCTCTATGCTCTTAACAATCTAGAAGTCTCACGTAGCTTTTGTATCAGAATAATTGTTAGAAACTTAGGTTAATATGTAGGTAATAATCTTTGCATCTATCTATAAATATATTACATGAGTATCTATGATTGTTAGCAGTAAGTTTCTGAAATCTAGGCTAGAGTACTTATTTTAAAAATCCTATGAGAATATAGCCTAAAGCCTTATATGAGCGAAACATTTGAGAAATGACACAAGGGAGAAGTAAAATCTGGATAGAGAAATCACACGTCCACTTGCTTGATCACTATGCCATATCCTAAAGCGAGAATTTAGGCCCTCTTTGGATCGATATAGCCAGAAATTCAAACTTATGAATTATTTTCCGCTAGTCGCCCCTCTAAGCCTTTCTTTAGCCTTCCATAAACCACAATTCCTTTACCCTCATTACAAAAAAAAAACAAAATAAAAATTCAACTTACCCAATCTAGAATAAGTCTGAGAATAGAATGAGTGAAGAAAGAAGAAGAGAAAAACCTGTGTAAACAAAAATTAGTTAGTTGCTTCAGAAAAAAGAAAATAAGTTTCCATCCAAGGAAAAGAAAAAGAAAAATAGAAATAAATAAAAAATCCAAAAATCCAAAAATAGAATAAAAGGGAGTCAAAAGCCAAAGAAAAGAAAAAAAAATATGGCTAAGGATGAAAACAAAGTATAGAAGCAAAAGAAAATAACAAGGTTTTCTCTAAGTTACATAATGTGAAGACTCTATTATCTCAGACTTGTCCTTTTGAATATTCATTTCCTTCCTTCTTAAACCATCTCCTAATCCCCGCAACACCTAATAAAGACCTCTAGCTCAATTAGGAATAGGTTAGTGTGATAGTAAGTGGCAGATGTGTTTGATCGACTCCGGCTTCCTTGTTTGTCATTGAGATTGTAAGGTAAAGTGTGCCCACCGCATTACACGGAGCAAATAAACTTGAGCGGAAAAAATCGAGTGGTTTTTATCTTGACATTTATGTGAGGACTTACTTAAGGACGCTATTCCGAGTTTTCAGAAATGAACCTGCTAGGCATTTCATAGTATTACTCATAGTATATATATTTGTATCATAGATGATTGATTATTATGCATATATTAGTTTAGGTTTTTGACTTGGTTATTCTTATTCATTTGCTAGTGAGATGTATAGATAGTTGAGACATGAATGAGGAAACAATAGTTTTATTTCTTAGTCGTTGTAGTATAGATGAAGTTTGTGAGTACCTTCACTGGAAAACTCTCACGAGGCTATAACTCGTCCACTAGGAAATTCCTAATGGTTTAAGGCCTTGTTGCATATGGTCAATGCAATCGCTCAAATAAAAGCGAGAGTTAGTTAAACTCCATTTTTGTCACTTATTCTAATTTCTCATATTTGCTTGAGGACAAGCAAAATGCTGTTTGAGGGTGGTTTGATAAGAGCCCAAAACTGTAGTTTTAACCACAATAAATCATACTTTTAGACCAATTATGTGAGTAATAATTAAGAGTTAATCTTGATTACTGTTTTATCGTTTTAGGCTTCAAAGTCAATTATGTGCAGAAATGTGCCACTTTGATGAGATAAAGGAGCAATGGTTGGTTGCTAAGGAGTTCTGTGATTAAAGGCCAAGATTCAAGAAGACAAAGCCTTTCTAAAGCCCGGTCAAAGCTGAAAAGTCAAAGTCAACGCGGGCAAAAACAGCACACAAACTCAGTAGAACTTCCGAAAGCCGTATCTTTGGACTCAGACCTCGGAATTGGGTCTACCTTATGTCAAAACGACCGACTTGGAAAGAGCTTTCCAATGATCTAAGCCTTGGCACAATCAGAGGAGCAAAAGTGGACAAAAAGTCTATCGAAACCAACTGCAGCTGAAGAGGCCTTTTTGGACTGAAAGAATTGAGTTTTGGGCCTGATTCTCTGGCCCAAAACATGGCTCCAAGCCCATGCACGATTTTTGGATCTGAAACATATAAAAACAAAAGCTTAGCTCTTTGTTAATGGTAGCTAGTTAGACCTAAAACTATAGATAATTCTAGATCTAGTTTTCATTAAATAAAATTAAGTTTAGTTCATTTAAATTCTTGTTTTAGATTAATCTTTAGAATCATTGTTCTTCATTAGTTTGATAAATAAAATAGCTAGTTTGTCAATTTCGATTTTGTCATTTCAATTTATAGATCTAATTTTAATTCTTGTTGTGTATCATTTCTGAGTTGTTAAATTAGATTGAAGTATTGTTAGTTAAATTAGCCAAGTTAGAATTTTGGTATGATGTTTAGTTATAATTCAATGAGAAATAATGGTTTGATGAATCAAGGCTAAAACCTCCATTAGAGGGGTTGATGAAGCCTTGAGAAAAACTTAGTTGTATAGTGTAGAGTCTATTCCATTCTAGAAGGTCGTATTTCGCCATGAGAATGGGTGGACGACCTCACATGCTAGTTATAATTGGCAGAAATGCCATGCTAATTAGGGATTTGAACGAGCAATTCTTACCGTAAGAACGTAAGAATTGGATTACAACAGTCTATGCTAGGTGATTAAGTTGGATTCGAGGTGGATTCACTTCCCCTCTAATTATTTATCTAGATTCATATTTCAGTATTCCGTAGCATTCCGTTATTCGTAACTTGTCATTTGAATCCACCCCGTAGTATAGAATTCCCCTCGTAAATCTCTCACTAGACATAAGACCGATTAGTTAACTACGAAATCATTCCATGCTAAAGAACTAGGAGTGGAACGAATTTGTTACTCCACTCTATTTCGATAGAATTGAGAGTAGAAAACTTGATAGCAATTAGTAAAATAAGTTTTAGTTTACTTACGTTTTGAGTTTTATCGTTCATTTCGTAGGTAAACTTTATCTTTTTATGGTTATCACCCGACCCACAAACAAAGAAACAGATACAAAAACTGTCAGGCATGGTCGCTGCACTCAACCGATTCATATCGAGAGCGTCAGACAAGTGCCGACCGTTCCTACAGATCCTGAAAAAAGGCGAGCAGTTCTCATGGAACGATCAATGTCACCAAGCATTCTCCACTCTCAAGGAGTACCTCACAATGCCTCCCGTCTTAGCCAAACCAACAGACGGAGAAACACTGGGGCTCTATCTGGTAGTATCAGACTTCGCCATCAGTTCGGTTCTCTTCAAAGAGGAAAACAATTCAGAAAAGACGATCTACTTCACAAGTAAGACGCTCACTCCAGCCGAGAAGAATTATTCCCACGTTGAAAGAGCAGTGCTTGCTTTATTATACTCGGCAAGAAAATTCAGACCTTACTTCCAAGCTCATCCAATCAGAGTACTTAGCGACCTTCCATTGAAGCGAATCCTTCACAAAGAGAATAAGACTACTAGGATGGCGATATGGGCCGAAGAGCTGGGCGAGCACCACATGGACTTCGTCCCCCGCACGTCGCAGAAGGGCCAGGTCGTCGCAGATTTCCTAGCAGAGTTTCCAGTCGACGACCCCAATTGGGAGTCAGAAGCAGAGGTCGCACCCACAAAAGCAAACATAAAAACAGTCTGGTCCCTCTACGTTAATGGTTCCAATAACCCAGGAGGCAGTGGTATCGGAATCGTTTTAGTATCCCCCGAGGGAGCTATGATAGAAAAGGCAGATCGCATAGACTTCGCAACCTCTAATAACGAAGCGGAGTACGAGGCATTAATAATGGGGTTGCGTGCGGCAATCCAACTCAGTGTAAAGGAGCTCCAAATCTTTAGTGACTTCAACCGTTGTTAAGCGGATCATCGCAAAAGAGTACACTACCAACGAAGGTAACCTTTCCAAATACCTTCAAATTGTTAATGATTTACTTCCTTCTTTCAGCAGAGCTACAATACACCATTTTTTGCGTGATGAGAACCGTCACGCAGATAGCTTAGCGTACCTGGCCACTCAGACACCGAACTGTGCCCCTAGACAACTGACCATTGAAGTAGTCGACCGACCAGCTTACCAAGCGGACCATGTCTTAGAAATCAGCGACCTGTGCCCACTCTCTGGAGATCAGATGAGTCAAACATGGATGCAGCCTATTATATAGTACATCCAGCATGGTACATGATAAGAGCCCAAAACTGTAGTTTTAACCCTGCAACAGTCATACTTTTAGACCAATTATGTGAGTAATAATTAAGAGTTAACACTGATTACGTGTTTTATTGCATTTCAGGTTTTAAAGTCCATTATGTGCAGAAATATGCCACTTTAGCGAGATAAAGGAGCTAAGGTCAGTTACTAAGGATTTCCATGATTAAAGGCCAAGATTCAAGAAGACAAAGCCTTTCTAAAGCCCGGTCAAAAGCTGAAAAGTCGACGCGGGTTGAAACAGCACACAAGTCAGTAGAACTTCCAAAAGTCGTATCTTTGGACTCAGACCTTGGAATGGGGCCTACCTTATGTCAAAACGACCGGCTCAGAAAGAGCTTTCCAATGGTCCAAGCCTTGACCCAATCAGAGGAGCAGAAGTGGACAAAAAGTCTGTTGAAGCCAACTGCAGTAGGGAGAGGCCTTTTTGGACTGAAAGAATTTGTTTTGGGCTGATTCTCTGGCCCAAAACATGGCTCCAAGCCCATGCACGATTTTTGGATCTGAAAGTATAAAAACCAAAGTTTAGCTCTTTGTTAGGAGTAGCTAGTTAGACCTAAAATAATATAGATAATTCTAGATCTGTTTTCATTAATTAAATTAAGTTTTAGTTCCATTTTCAATTCTTGTTTTAGATTAAGTCTTTGAATCATTGTTCTTGATTGATTAGATAAATAAAATAGTTGTTTTCTCAATTTCGAATTGTGTTATTTCAAATTATAGATCTGATTTTAATTCCTGTTGATTATCATTCCGTAGTTTAAATAGATTGAACCATTGTTAGTTAATTTAGTTAAGTTAGAATTTTAATATGATGTGTAGTTATAATGAAATGGGAAATGATGATTTAATGATTCAAGGCTAAAACCTCCATTAGAGGGGTTGATGAAGCCTTGATGAAAACTTGGTGGTATAGTGTAGAAGCATTGTAGAATCTATTCCAATCTAGAAGGTCGTGATTAAGCCATGAGAATGGGTGGACGACCTCACATGCTAGTTAGTACTCGGTAGAAATGCCATGAACACTAGGGATTAGAACTCGAATTTCTTGCCGTAAGAACGTAAGAATCGAGATACAAGAATCTATACTAGGTTATTAAGTTGGATTCGAGGTGGATTCAATTCCCCTCTAATCCTTTATCTAGATTCAAAACAATCATATTTCCATAGCATTCGTAGTTAAATTCAAGTAATCAAATTCAGTAAGTATCGTAGTATCTCACCTTCGTAAAGCTCTCATTGACTTAAGACCGACTAATTAGATTAGAAAACATTCCATGCTAGAGCACTAGGAGTGGAACGAACTTCCTACTCCACTATATCTCAAGGGATTGAGAGTAGAGAAATCTTTGATAAATTAGACACTTAAGATTAGTTTAGTTTACTTACGTTTTGATTTCATCGTTCATTTCGTAGGTAGACTATTCAATTTTTATCTTTATCAAATGGCACCGCTGCCATCTTAGTTGCACTTTAGCATTGTTTTCATAGTAGAATTAGTCATTTTTAAGTCCCATTAAACCCACCCACCCTTGTTTGATTCATCCGGGTTATTCGTTTTGTTGAAAAATTCGGGACGACATTACACGGAGCGATGATCGCCTATAAGGGAGCGCGCTGCGCCTATAGTCACGGACTTGAGCGCGACCATACTCATCTTGGCCGACCCACCCTCACTTACTGGACTTGAAATGACCGTCCTCATACCAAAGCGACGACCAGCTCACTTCTTTACAAGGGCCTTGACCATCTTCTATGCAACCCGCCCTATACAAAATTTTTGCGGATTTCTACGGGTTTGTTTTGAACTTCGATTTTTAAGGTTTTTTTCAGGTGTTCTAACTTGTTATTTACACGAACACGCCAGAAACAAGGCGCTATTCATAAAAGCGAAGCAAGGACGCTATCGGTATTCCTTTCTTCCATACCTCGCATCTCCGTTAGAGGTTCATACTAATATATCAAGATTGTTTGGATTGTTTTTGTGTTTAGACTTAGACTTGCATGAGATTAAGGTCTGGTCGGAGAAAAACACCGAACGTAATTAACCGTCAACAAACAAACATATCGAGTATACCAATCACAACACCTCTAACTACTATCCCACCAACCATACGACACATAATGGGTGAAGAAAGAGAGACACCTCTCTCCGACTTCTACAAAGGTTTGGCGATAGCCCTAAATCTTGCATCATTCTAGCGGAGACCGATTGGGGATTTTCGAATCCCCCCAAACATATTTAATTTGTTACCCGTTTTCCATGGTTTAGGCCATGAAAAACCTTACCAACACATCGCGTAGGATTGAACAAGTCCTTACAACATTCCATCATCCTACGGTTGGTGCGGAACAAATTAAACCGAGGTATTTCCCTTCACCTTAGCCGATAAAGGCAAATGTCTTGGTTAAGCGCCCAAAGCGCTAACTCTGTGGACTCGTGGGCTAAACTTGTTCAGCTATTTATGGAACATTTTACCCACCCCTAAAGATGGATGAAATGCTTTCCAAGATTCATTTCTTCCGATAGAACCCTCATGAATCATTTTATGAGGCTTGGAATCGTTTCACCGATCTGCTAATAGAGTGTCCACACCATAACCTAGCAAAATACACGTTAGTTCGTGCCTTTTTCAAAGGACTTCAACATCACCATAAAGAAGTCCTTGATATAATGAATGGGGGTAGTTTCCTAAGTAAGGAGCCTCAGAGGCTTACAAATTTTTAGAAGAACAAACTAAACGCAATAACAATTGGGGGGGAGTGATGATATCCCCCGCTCTGCTAGTTCGTCTTCAACAGTTAAGGCCGCCGGTATGTTTGAGATGAAACCCGATCCAGAACTTAAAAATTAATCGAATCTCTAACTAAAAAAGTAGAGGCTATTTCTATTCAACAAAAGCCTATTCCCGTCATGAATGTCAACTCCAACCCATGTAATTTCTGTTTGAGTCCCGAGCACCACGACTCCTATTGTCCTCTAAGCCTATGAACAACAACAATTAGAGCAAGATAATGTTTGCTCCATTAATAACTATCCTATTCCTAATGCCCCATGGAGACAACATCCCAACTTTAGTTGGCGAAACAATCAACAAGTTACAACTCCAGGGTTTAATAACCAAAATGTTAGGCAAACAAACAACTATAATCAAGCTCCACCTAGGCAAGGGCGGGACAAGGTCGGGAAATTATAATAATTATAACAACCAAAGCGCCCACGACAAGGTGTAGCACAAGGTCAGAATAATTATAATAATTATAATACCAATAGAGGTATCGTTCCGGTTAACAATAGTAACTATCAAAACCCACCCATAAATAATCAACGTGAGATAGTTCCAGTCGCACCACTTGTGGCTACTACACCTACACAATCGGACCGTATTGACGCCTTTATACAGGTTACCCAACAACTTTTCCAATCAATGACTCAATCAAACCAACAGATATTACAATCCATAAATCAGGGCATACAACGGTTAGCCCAAGAGAAAGACCAAAGGCGTGTTTCGGGACAAAAAGCGATACCAAACCCTAAAATAACAAACACAGCCTTTAAGGTAAACGATAATACTAGTACGGAAACGACAATAGTAGGTGACCTAAATGCCATCACCACTCTCCGCTCTGGAAAAGTGGTTGATAACAAAGTAACTATGCCTATAGTTACCCCATCGATACTCCACACCACCGGATATCGAACTAGATACTTGAAATAGGAACTGAAGAACCTACTACCGTAGAGGTACCGGTTAAACCACAACCTAAGAAACGAAAAGCCAAGGTTACACATCAAGTCGAGCCATACGCTAAATATAGAGCGAAACCACCATTCCCTCAAAATTAGCCATGCTAACCCGGGGATACCAACCGAGGAGATTAGGAACGTTTTCAAAAATCTAACGATAAACCTTCCTTTTCTCGAAGCTATTAAAAGCTACCTAATCACGCTAAGTTTCTTAAAGAGTTGTGGACTACTACTAGCGTAAGACCAACATACTTAAAGACGCTTTTTAACTGAACAATTCCCAACTTTATCCGAAAATAATGGAATTGTTAAGTACAAGGACCACGGTCGATCCCTCTTGTAAAATGCACCTTAGGAGATTCCCACCACGGCGACCGCTTTATTAGACACGGGGCGAGTGTTAACTTACTCCCCGTATTACTTGTATAAACAAATAGGTCTACAGGAAATGCAACCTACAAAAATAACGTTGCAATTAGCGGACAGGTCTATTAAGTATCCTAAGGGTGTAGTGGAAAACGTGCTTGTTAAGGTTCAGGATTTCTACTATCCTGCGGATTTTGTTATCCTGTCTAAGGTTTTGACAAGGTGTGAAGAAAAGAGCCTCGTTTTAAACTGGGAAAAGTGTCATTTCATGGTGAAAAAGGGCATAGTACTAGGTCACATTGTATCTAGGGATGGCATCGAAGTAGATAAGGCCAAACTAGATAAGATAGCGACTCTACCTAAACCACGGAATGTCCGTGATATTAGAGCCTTTCTAGGCCATGCAGGTTTTTATAGGCGATTTATCAAAGACTTCTCGAAAATAGCTAGGCCTTTAACTAATCTGCTTTTGAAAGATCCAATCTTTGATTTTAATTTTAACTGTAAGCAGGCTTTTAAAACTTTAAAAGCCACCCTAACCTCTGCACCAAATATACAGCCTCCCGATTGGTCTAAACCTTTCGAACTCATGTGTGATGCTCTTGACGACTATGCGGTTAGTGCGGTCTTGGGACAAAAACTAGATAATAAGTCCACTATCATTTATTATGCTAGTAAAACATTAAACGATGCTCAACGAAATTATTCAACTCTGAAAAAAGAATTCTTAGCCGTCATTTATGCTTTAGATAAGTTTAGTCCTTATTTGGTTGGTTCTAAAACTTTAGTTTACACGGACCATGCACCACTTAAGTACCTTCTTGCGAAGAAGGATGCTAAGCGAGATTAATCCGATGGATCCTTCTCCTGCAAGAGTTCACATTAGAAATAAAAAGGACAAAAGAGGGTCGAAAACGTAGTTGCCGACCACCTATCAAGACTCACAAACGGCGATCGATCGATTCGAGTCCATACCGGGACTCTTTTCCGATGAGCATCAGTATGCCATTTTTCAGCACCATGGTATCTTGACATTGTAAATTATTTAGCGGCTGATGTTATGCCTTATAATTGGTCAAGAAACGAACGTAAGAAGTTTTGGCGAGTTAAGTTATACTCTTGGGATGAGCCCTACCTTTTTAAGTATTGTCGGGATCAGATTATTAAATCGTTGTATTCCCGGTGGGAATATAATGAAGTTCTATTGTTCTGCCATGACAAAGAGTGTGGTGGACATTTTAGTGGGATGAAAACAGCCGCTAAAGTTCTTCAATGTGGATTTTATTGGCCTACCCTTTTTAAGGATGCCCAAGTGCATTGCAAGATGTGTATTCGTTGCCAACAACTTAAAGCGAATTACTTAAACGTAATATGATGCCATTAAATCCAATCTTGATAGTAGAAATTTTCGACGTCTGGGGCATTGATTTCATGGGTCCTTTCCCGGTTTCCCATGGTTTCATTTATATTCTAGTTGCCATGGACTACGTGTCTAAATGGATAGAGGCCCTAGCTTGCCGTAGCAATGACCATAAGACCGTGGTATTTTTTATCAAAGAATATATTTTCTCTCGGTTTGGCATTCGAAAGCCATCATTAGTGATGGTGGAACACATTTTGCAAATGAGTTGTTGCATCCCTAGTGAAAAAGAATGGAGTTACACACAAAGTAGCAACTCCTTATCATCCACAAACTAGCGGACAAGTAGAAGTTTCTAATAGGGAAATCAAAAAGATTTTAGAAACAACTGTAAACCCTGATAGGAAAGACTGGTCAAAGCATTTATCGGATGCCTTATGGGCGTATAGAACTGCTTTCAAAACTCCTATAGGTATGTCTCCCTTTAGACTTGTTTTTGGAAAACCATGTCATTTGCCCGTTGAATTAGAGCACCGTGCTCTGTGGGGTATCAAAAGCCTTGACTTCAATATTGATGAGGTAGGTGTCAAACGCAAGTTGCAATTGAATGAGTTTGAAGAAATCCATAGCGATTCGTACGATCTCGCGAAGGATTATAAAGCTAACATGAAAGGTGTTCATGATAAGCATATCTTGTGCAAAGAGTTCGTAGTCGGTCAAAAGGTTTTGCTTTACAACTCCCGTCTACATATTTTCCCAGGAAAACTAAAAACCCGTTGGTCTGGCCCCTTTTTGGTTACTGAAGTCACCCCTTATGGGGCAATCACCTTGGTAAATCCAAACGACAATAGTACCTTTCAAGTTAATGGTCAACAGTTAAAACATTTTCACGAACTTCTGTCCCCTGATGTAGAGGAAGTCCTTTTACAGGACCCTGTCTATGAGGACTGACCCTTGTCATTTGGTGTACTTACTTTCATTTCCATATACTGATAAGTGCACCATTCAGGTAACCGGGCCCTCCCGATGGAGTGTGTGGCTGTAAGTACCGGATCCTAAGTCCACAGTTCACATAATTCACGTTTTCCACTTTTGCATGTTTTCTCGGTTTTTGAGTCATGTTCCTCTAATGGGTTTAATTATGTATTTATTGTTTTTCGTGTTTCTTATAAGAAATAAATAAAAATAAAAATAAAATTCTTAAAATCATAGAAATAGCAATCCAACAAGTCTTGGGAATCTGACTTTAAATGACCCACGTTGTAAACAAATTTTGTGTTTAAAAATTCGTTTGGGGGTGGGCAGTCGATCTTTCCATCGGGATTGCTCGAACTTTCCATTGGTTTTGTTTAGGCACATTACTTGTAGTTCAATTGGGTTGACGTAATCTAAACTTAGATTTCCTTCGTTCGCATAACTTACGTCACACACGCACTTCGAGGCGTTCTTCCACCCTCTTATACGTCACCCATGGTTGGAATTGAGGGTTTTATGGATCGTTGGATTGGAAATTCTCTACTGATCATTTCCATAACTCATTCGCCAAAATCGGGCTAGTAACGAAGCGGCAAATTGAGTTTGAATTTGCGCGAAAAATCGGAAATTTCGGAATTCAAACTGGGCTTGGGCCCAAACCGCACGCACGACGGTGCGTCACCTTCCTTCCCAAACCGCACGCACAGTGTTTCCACTTTCATCCCGTCGGTTACAAGTTAAATAAAATTTTGGAAACCAAAATAAAAAAATAAATATAGAGAGAGGGAAGAAAACCTAACTACACCTACACCAAGGAAATCAAATCCACCTAAATCTTCTCTAAACAATCATCACCACCAACCCAACTACGAAAACCAGCCAACAATTATAGTTTCCACCACCACCACCACCGCCACCAACGCGCCGTTTTAGTAGTTTTCTTCAAAACTTCGCCTCCCCACAGTCTACAAACCATTAGTAGTCTAAGAAATTTCAATGGCTTACGACGTAGAATTTTGCGGAACACGCGTTTGCTTCCGATATTTAGCCATTTTTTTACGGCGGAGATGTTCAAGAGACATTGGAACGGACTATTGTACTCAACTGAGGAGTTCTATCACTATGATTTGGTAGAACAGTTTTATAAAAAGCGAGAATTGGAAGGGGATAGGATTTTCATAAAGTTAGGAGGAACGCGGAGAGAAGTAACGAGACAGTTGTTAGCTGAACTGTTAAACATATAGCATCATGTTAAAGTTTAGTTTACTTACGTTTTGAGTTTCATCAACGATTTCTTAGGTAGACTATTCAAATATATCATTATCAAATGGCGCCGCTGCCATCTTAGTTGCACTTTAGCATTGTTTTCATAGTAGAATTAGTCATTTTTAAGTCCCATTAAACCCACCCACCCTTGTTTGATTCATACTGTGGTTGTCCATTTCAGCGTTGAAAAATTTCCGCAAAAATATACACTGAGCGCGACCGCGCCTATAAGGAGCGCGCTTGTGCCCTATACTCTGGACCACGAGCGCGACCCGCCCTCATACCTAGCGCGACCTGCCCTCATACCAAAGCGACCAGCCATATCGGACTAGGAGCTGATCGGCGCTTCTATCGCGGCGCACTGCGCCCTAAGCAAAATTTTGCGGATTTCTATAGGTTTGTTTCGAACTTCGATTTTTTTTTTAGTTCTTCAGTGTTCTAACTTGTTATTTACACTGAACACGCGTAAACAAGACGCTATTCATAAGCGAAGCAAGGACACTATCAGGTATTCCTTTCTTCCATACCTCGCATCTCCAGTTAGAGGTTCATACTAAATATCAAGATTGTTTGGATTGTTTTCGTGTTTAGACTTAGACTTACATGAGATTAAGGTCTGGTCAGAGAAAAACACCGAACGTAATTAACTGTCAACAAACAAACATATCGAGTATACCAATCACAACACCTCTAACTACTATCCCACCAACCATACCTGACATAATGGCTGAAGAAAGAGAGACTCCTCTCTCCGACTTCTACAAAGCTTTGAGCGATAGCCCTAAATCTTGCATCGTTCTAGTAGACCCAGTGGGGGATTTTCGAATCCCCCCAAACATATTTAATTTGTTACCCGTTTTCCATGGGTTAGGCCATGAAAAACCTTACTAACACATGCGTAGGATTGAACAAGTCCTTACAACATTCCATCATCCTACGGTTGGTGCGGAACAAATTAAACTGAGGGTATTTCCCTTCACCTTAGCCCGATAAAGGCAGCGTCTTGGTTAACGCCCAAGCCTAACTCTGTGGGACTCGTGGGCTAAACTTGTTCACTATTTATGGAACATTTTACCCACCCCTAAATATGGATGAGATGCTTTCCAAGATTCATTTCTTCCACGGAACCCTCATGAATCATTTTCTCGAGGCTTGGAATCGTTCACCGATCCGCTTATAGAGTGTCCACACCATAACCTAGCAAAAGACACGTTAGTTCGTTGCCTTTTTCAAAGGACTTCAACATCACCATAAAGAAGTCCTTGACATAATGAATGGGGGTAGTTTCCTAAGTAAAGAAGCCCCTGGAGGCTTACAAATTTTTAGAAGAAGAACAAACTAAACGCAATAACAATTGGGGAGGGGGAGTGATGATATCCCCGCTCTGCTAGTTCTTCTTCAACATTAAAGGCCGGGTATGTTTGAGATGAAACCCGATCCGAGGCTTAAAAATTTAATCGAATCTCTAACTAAAAAGGTAGAGGCTATTTCTATTCAACAAAAGCCTATTACCGTCATGAATGTCAACTCCAACCCATGTAATTTCTGTTTGAGTCCTGAGCACCCTGACTCCTATTGTCCTCTCGCCTATGAACAACAACAATTAGAGCAAGATAATGTTTGATCCATTAATAACTATCCTATTCCTAATGCCCCATGGAGACAACATCCCAACTTTAGTTGGCGAAATAATCAACAAGTTACAACTCCAGGCTTTAATAACCAAAATGTTAGGCAAGCAAACAACTATAATCAAGCTCCACCTAGGCAAGGACAGGGACAAGGTCAAGGAAATTATAATAATTATAACAACCAAGCGCAACCACGACAAGGTGTAGCACAAGGTCAGAATAATTATAATAGTTATAATACCAATAGAGGTCTCGTTCCGGTTAACTATAGTAACTATCAAAACCCACCCATAAATAATCAACGTGAGATAGTTCCAGTCGCACCACCTGTGACTACTACACCTACACAACCGGACCGTATCGACGCCTTTATACAAGTTACCCAACAACTTTTCCAATCAATGACTCAATCAAACCAACAGATCTTACAATCCATAAATCAGGGCATACAACAGTTAGCCCAAGAAAAAGCCCAACCAAAAGGCGTGTTTCCAGGACAAGCTATACCAAACCCTAAAATAACAAACACAGCCTTTGAGGTAAACGGTAATACTAGTACGGAAACGACAATAGTCGGTGACCTGAATGCCATCACCACTCTCCGTTCGGGAAGAGTGGTTGATAACAAAGTAACTATGCCTATAGTTACCCCATCAGTACTCCCTACACCGGATATCGAACTAGATACTGAAGTAGAAACTGAAGAGCCTACCACTGTAGAGGTACCAATTAAACCACAACCTAAGAAACAGAAAGCCAAGGTTACACATCAAGTCGAGCCATACACTAAATATAGAGCTAAACCACCGTTCCCTAAAAAATTAGCCATGCTAACTAGGGATACAAACTTTGAGGAGATTAGGAACATTTTCAAGAATCTAACGATAAACCTTCCTTTTCTCGAAGCTATTAAAAAGTTACCTAATCACGCTAAGTTTCTTAAAGAGTTGTGCACTACTAGGCGTAAAACCAACATACCTAAAGACGCCTTTTTAACTGAACAATTCCCAACTTTATCCGAAAATAATGGAATTGTTAAGTACAAGGACCCGGTCGTCCCATCTTTGTAAAATGCACCTTAGGAGATTCCCACGGCGACGGCTTTATTAGACCTAGGGGCTTAGTGTTAACTTACTCCCGTATTACTTGTATAAACAAATAGGTCTACAGAAATGCAACCTATAAAATAACATTGCAATTAGCGGACGGTCAATTAAGTATCCTAAAGGTGTAGTGGAAAAACGCGTGCTTGTTAAGGTTCGAGATTTCTACTATCCCGCTGATTTTGTTATCCTCGATACAGAAGTCGCTAATGACTCTGTACCGATCATCTTAGGGCGACCCTTTTTAGCAACTGCCAACGCACTTATTAATTGCCGCGATGGTAAGATGTCCTTATCTTTTGGCCATCTCACAGTTGAGGTAAATGTTTTCAAGATGATGAAACAATTACCAGATTCGTTTATAGATGGGGAGGTTAGCATGATCGAGAGCTTAGCTCAAGATTATTATAACAACACATTTCCTGAAAACAATATGTACAAATTCCTTTCTTTTGGAAAGTCAGATTTTGTAAATGACTCCTACTTAGAGGAAGTCAACACCATCCTTGAGTCCACACAAGTTGTAGACCCTTCGGGTTGCTCCTTCTATGGAGTATGAAGACTTGCTACCTAAGCAAGTATTCATTATGCAAAATGAGGACCCCGACGAAACATCTATTGATTTTCCTTCCACCCCAGTGCTTAAACCCCTTCCCCCAGAGTGAAAATATATACAACTTGATCCGGATGGTAATCATCCGGTAATTATATCTTCTCTGTTCTCTAAGGATGAAGAGACACGCGTTTAATCCAGTGATTAGGGAACATCGGTCTGCGATTGGTTGGTCCCTAGCTGACATTAAGGAATTGACCCTAATGTTTGCACTCATCGTATCCATTTGGAGGTTAACGCGAAGACTTCTCGCGAACCTCCTCGTACGCTTGAACCCCGCCATGAAAGAGGTGGTTAGGGAAGAAGTCTTACGATTACTTTCGATCGCGGTATCATATACCCAATCTCGATAGCGAATGGGTCAGCCCCATTCATGTAGTTCCTAAGAAATCGGGAGTTACCATGGTTCGTAACGGAAAGGGTGACTATGTTGTCACACAAGGTCCTATGAAATGGAGGATCTGTATTGATTACAGACGTTTAAATGCTATGACATGAAAGGATCACTTTCCTTTACCTTTTATAGATCAAATGCTCGAACGCCTAGCTGGTCATGCTTTTTATTGTTTTCTGGATGGCTACTCAGGCTATTTTCAGATTATTATTGATATTGATGACCAAGAAAAGACTACCTTCACATGTCCCTTTGGAACACATGCCTATAAACGAATGCCTTTTGGCCTTAGTAATGCTCTTAGAACCTTCCAGCGGTGTATGCTTCATATATTTAGTGACATGGTAGAGCGCTTTATGGAAGTTTTCATGGATGATTTTTCTATCTATGGAGACTCCTTCACGGATCGTTTGTCTAACCTCCGTCTAAGGTTTTGACGGTGTGAAAAAAAGAGCATCGTTTTAAACTGGGAAAAGTGTCATTTCATGGTGAAAAAGGGCATAGTACTAGGTCACATTGTATCTAGCGATGGCATCGAAGTAGATAAGGCCAAACTAGATAAGATAGCGACTCTACCTAAACCACGGACCGTCCGTGATATTAGAGCCTTTCTAGGCCATGCGGTTTTATAGGCGATTTATTAAAGACTTCTCCGAAAATAGCTAGGCCTTTAACTAATCTGCTTTTAAAAGATGCAATCTTTGATTTTAATTTTAACTGTAAGCAGGCTTTTGAAACTTTAAAAGCCGCCCTAACCTCTGCACCAATTATACAGCCTCCCAATTGGTCTAAACCTTTCGAACTCATGTGTGATGCTAGTGACTATGCAGTTGGTGCAGTCTTGGGACAAAAACTAGATAATAAGTCCACTGTCATTTATTATGCTAGTAAAACATTAAACGATGCTCAACAAAATTATTCAACTACAGAAAAAGAATTCTTAGCCGTCATTTATGCTTAAGATAAGTTTCGTCCTTATTTGGTTGGTTCGAAAACTTTAGTTTACCACGCACCATGCAGCGACCGCTAAGTACCTTCTTGCGAAGAAGGATGCTAAGCGAGATTAATCCGATGGATCCTTCTCCGCAAAGAGTTCACATTAGAAATAAAGGACAAAAGAGGGGTAAAAACGTGGTTGCCGACCACCTATCTAGACTCACAAACGGCGATCGATCGATTACGAGTCCATACCGGACTCTTTTCCGATGAGCATCGTATGCCATTTTTCAAAGACCATGGTATCTTGACATTGTAAATTATCTAGCGGCTAATGTTATGCCTTATAATTGGTCAAGAAATGAACGTAAGAAGTTTTGGCCGAGTTAAGTTATACTCTTTGGGATGAGCCCTACCTTTTTAAGTATTGTGCGGATCAGATTATTCGTCGTTGTATTCCCCAGTGGGAATATAATGAAGTTCTATCGTTCTGCCATGACAAAGAGTGTGGTGGACATTTTAGTGGGATGAAAACAGCCGCTAAAGTTTTTCAATGTGGATTTTATTGGCCTACCCTTTTTAAGGATGCCCAAGTGCATTGCAAGACGTGTATTCGTTGCCAACAACTTTTGCGAATTACAAAAGGTAATATGATGCCATTAAATCCAATCTTGATCGTAGAAATTTTCGACGTTTGGGGCATTGATTTCATGGGTCCTTTCCCGGTTTCCCACGGTTTCATTTATATTCTAGTTGTCGTGGACTACGTGTCTAAATGGATAGAGGCCCTAGCTTGCCGTAGCAATGACCATAAGACCGTTGTATTTTTTATTAAAGAATATATTTTCTGTCGGTTTGGCATTCCTAAAGCCATCATTAGTGATGGTGGAACACATTTTGCAAATGAGTTGTTGCATCCCTAGTGAAAAAGTATGGAGTTACACACAAAGTAGCAACTCCTTATCATCCACAAACTAGCGGACAAGTAGAAGTTTCTAATAGGGAAATCAAAAAGATTTTAGAAACAACTGTAACCCCTGATAGGAAAGACTGGTCAAAGCGTCTATCGGATGCCTTATGGGCGTATAGAACTGCTTTCAAAACTCCTATAGGTATGTCTCCCTTCAGACTTGTATTTGGGAAACCATGTCATTTGCCTGTTGAATTAGAGCACCGTGCTCTGTTGGCTATAAATAGCCTTAACTTCAATATTGATGAGGCAGGTGTCAAACGCAAGTTGCAATTGAATGAGCTTGAAGAAATCCGTAGCGATTCGTACGATCTCGCGAAGGATTATAAAGCTAACATGAAACGTGTTCATGATAAGCATATCTTGCACAAAGAGTTTTTGGTCGGTCAAAAGGTTTTGCTTTACAACTCTCGTCTACATATTTTCCCAGGAAAACTAAAAACCCGTTGGTCTGGCCCCTTTCGATCTATCAAGTCACCCCCTTACGGGGCAATCACCTTGGTAAATCCAAACGACAACAGTACCTTTCAAGTTAATGGTCAACGGTTAAAACATTTTCACGAACTTCTGTCCCCTGATGTAGAGGAAGTCCTTTTACAGGACCACCTATGAGGATCGACCCTTGTCATTTGGTGTACTTACTTTCATTTCCATATACCGATAAGTGCACCATTCAGTAACCGGGCCCTCCCTATGGAGTGTGTGGCTGTAAGTACCGGATCCTAGGTCCACGGTTAACATAATTCACGTTTTCCACTTTTGCATGTTTTCTCGGTTTTTGAGTCATCTTCCTCTATGGGGTGAATTATATATTTATTGTTTTTTTATTTTTCTTATAATATACTAATAAAACATAAAATAAAATAAAAATAAAATTAAAATTCTTAAAATCATAGAAATAGCAATCCAACAAGTCTTGGGAATCTGACTTTAAACGACCCACGTTGTAAACAAATTTTGTGTTTGTTTGGGGGTGGGCAGTCAATCTTTCCATTGGGATTGCTCGAACTTTCCATTGGTTTTGTTTAGGCCCATTACTTGTAGTTTAATTGGGTTGACGTAATCTAAACTTAGATTTCCTTCGTTCGCATAACTTCCGTCATACACGCACTTCGAGGCGTTCTTCCACCCTCTTATACGTCACCCATGGTTGGGATTGAGTGTTTTATGGATCATTGGATTGGAAATTTTCTACTGATCATTTCCATAACTCATTTGCCAAAATCGGGCCAGTAACGAAGCGGCAAATTGAGTTTGAATTTGCGCGAAAAATCGGAAATTTTGGAATTCAAACTGGGCTTGGGCCCAACCCGCACGCACGTTAGTGCGTCTCCTTCCTTCCCAAAGCGCACGCACAGTGTTTCCACTTCAATCTTGCCGGTTACAAGTTAAATAAAATTTTGGAAACCAAAATAAAAAAAATAAATATAGAGAGAGGGAAGAAAACCTAACTACACCTACACTAAGGAAATCAAATCCACCTAAAATCTTCTCTAAACCATCATCACCACCAACCCAACTCCGAAAAACATCCACCAATTATAGTTTCCACCACCACCACCACCGCCACCAACGCCGTTTTTAGTAGTTTTCTTCAAACTCTCCTCCCCCACAGTCTACAAACCATTAGTAGTCTAAGAAATTTCAATGGCGCTACGACGTAGAATTTTGCCGGAACACGTTTGCTTTTCGGCGCTTTTAATTATTTTACGACGCGGAGATGTTCAAGAGACATTGGAACAGACTGTGGTACTCAACTGAGGAGTTCTATCACTATGATTTGGTAGAACAGTTTTATAAAAGCGAGAATTGGAAGGGGATAGGATTTTCATAAAGTTAGGAGGAACGCGGAGAGAAGTAACGAGACAGTTGTTAGAATCATTAGGAATTACGCTTTGAAAGCAACCTAGTAACGATAATTCAGGAATCCCAAAGATACCGGAGTTCCCGCTTTGATGAAGGATCTTGTCGTGGAGGGTGAATACAATCCGACATCCCATTCGTCCGCCCGCCGGATCACCACGAGAACCAATCAACCGGGTCAGAGCTCAGTGGATTGGTAGGAACGTCCTCGGGAAAGACAAAGTCAGTGATATCGGCCTGCAATGTCTGCACGTTCTCTGGATTTTGCAAACAAAGAAGTATAATTTCTGCATCCTCGATTTAATGTTTAATGTGATTCGAGGAGTGGGGAAGAGTTTGGCGCCTCTTCCTGTATTGATCACTAAGATCATGCTCTCCTTTAGAGCTGTCGCAAGATCTACTCCTATTAAGATCAAATTGCATTCTAATGCAAGTATCTATACGGATTGCATCCAAGAGACTTGGCCGTTGTCTGAAGAAAAAATGGATGAGTCGGAGGATGAAAGGGAGGATATGACATGCCTGGATGAAGATGCATTAGATAATTGTAATTCTAATTTAGAACGCATGCAAGTGTTGCAAACTGCCTTGCGGTGCGTTTATGATATTTGTGAAAATATCCGAGATAGACAGAGTGTAGTTCAAAAGAAACAAGGGAACATTCAGAGGAGATTTGAAATGCTCGAAGGGGTTCTGGATGATATCTTGTCTAACATGGAGACTATCCACCAGCAACAACAAACCCAGTATGCAGTACTCGGTACTGAGATGGAAGCCCAATGCTTGTTCCGAATAGAGATGCTATGACAGATGGTTCAAGTCATTCTCCATCCCAGAGCCAATCTCCATCTCAGGGTCCATCTTCATCACACAACTAGGTGTTCACCATCAGTTGTGTTCGCTATTATTTCATGGTTTTGATTGTTTTATTAGTTGAATTTTAATTAGGTAGTTAAATTTAAATATTAATGTGTTTGTTTTATGTTATTTGGATTTAAATTTTATTTTTAATATAATTGGTTAATTTCGAGTACTGCTTGTTTTTATCATTAATCCCACCTTCCCGACTTGTTTGGGGGTGGAAATATTTATACCAAGCATAAGTCGTCATATGATCATATGCTGTAAGTTGTCTTGGAGGAAAGGTTGATAATTTGGCCGATATCGGCATATCTATGATTTGTGTGGTGATAGCATGAAATCTACGAGAGTTTAGAAGTTACTATTCTAAATCCAGTATGAAAGATACCAGGATTTATAGAAACTCATGGAAATGGGTTGTTTCCGTTTTCGGTTTTGGAATTTTCCTATTTCCGGAAATTGCCTTCAAACAAATTGGAAACTTGTCGATTCGTTTTGAAAGCTCATAACCTATTTAAACTCCCTTCTTTCTACAATAACAAACCACACTACATCCCACCATCATCCCGCACCTTCTACTCCAAGTTTTCCTTTCTTTTTGCTCTAAACTCCGGGTTCAGCACTTACGAGCACGCCATACTCGTCGAGCGCGTTCAAGCTCTTTACATTTTCGAAAATTTTTGTCGAGGCCCGACCGCGCCCCCCTTCTTTCGTTAACGCGGAAAATTCCAATTTTCAGACGGTCATTCCAGGATTTTTGTGGAGCTATTCAAAGAGTTATTGTGATGACATCTCCTATAGTCATACCTGAACAGTCCTTCAAAGATGTGTTGGGCACCGAGACCTATGGACATTGGTTCCGACAAAGAATCCTGCAGTTAGGATGGCGTCATCTACTGGTAAGTGATGACGATTCATATTCACCACAGCTTACTGCTTATTTCTACGACCATGTTAAATTCTATTGTAATCAGGATGGAGAACAAGAATTCTCCGTCGTAGTCGAGGACACGACACATCAATTCGATAAAAATGTGGTCGCTTCTAGTTTCGAGGATTACCAATACCGATCCTGTCACACATGGGCGTATATGACCGATAATGCATATCTTTATGATTATACATATTTCCATGAGTATTATGGGGAAGGGGTATTTCGAGTAATTGACCAG
Source organism: Coptis chinensis (assembly GCF_015680905.1). Taxonomy (NCBI): domain Eukaryota; kingdom Viridiplantae; phylum Streptophyta; class Magnoliopsida; order Ranunculales; family Ranunculaceae; genus Coptis; species Coptis chinensis. The sequence continues at coordinate 40,548,069 of NC_141459.1, forward strand.
GGGCGATATAGCATTGCCCTTAGTAGCCTTTCTATAAACGTAGGCACCACCATGTTATTCATCCCGATGAATATTTTGGGGAATGGCGCTCATTTCGCAAAACAATCTCGCTGGTGACATTTTCCTCGCTTTAGGCGAGGGGCGTCGCCGATATGACATTCCCCGAAGTTTTAGTCGCTAGTCTTAAGAGAGCCCAAAGCATGAGGCATAAGTATCTTCTTATGCCTATTTTGGTAAGCCGCATCATCATCGTAGTTGTTTACCCTATTCTCTCGCACAATTCACGAGATTGGAAAAGGGTTGAAGTCATGAGACCCACCAATCGGGTGGTTCGCCAGAATGTTAATAATGACTTGGCGGGGATGGCAGGTGCAGCCTCATTTGGTTGCCCCAGTACATCCCATCGGACATATGATAACACTTAACAGGTTAGCATTAGTAGATGATAACCGGCGGCAAGCTTGGCAAATTATAATGGACCGGGGATGAAGGAACCTCGCCTCACTAATGAGGAAGAGGATGCTTAAAAGGGAGATAAGGTAAGTTTTAGTTTTGTTAGTGTCCGCTTATGTCCCAAGCAATTTAATTCGGTTACCCCCATAATGGGTGGAACTCTTATAGAGTTAAGGTCGGTTTTTATTTCCTATATTAGTACGCTCTAACTTTGTTTTGCGATGTTGTTCACGATTTCACACGCTTTCATGGTATTTTTCTTACCCTTTTATTTACAATACTTTGAGGACAAAGCATGATTCTTGTTTGGGGGCATAGAAACATGTGTAATTAAGGCATCCTGTTAGGATATAGATATGTATAATATGCATTTGTTTCTAGTTAAAATTTCAAAAATTTTCAAAAATATAAATAAATAAGTTTATGCTATACACTTAGGAATATTAGTATTGTTTTCTTTCTCTATGCTCTTAACAATCTAGAAGTCTCAATGTAGCTTTTGCATCGAATAATTGTTAGAAACTTAGGTTAATATGTAGGTAATAATCTTTGCATCTATCTATAAATATATTACATGAGTATCTATGATTGTTAGCAATGATAAGTTTAAAGCTAGGCTAGAGTACTTATTCTACAAATCCTGTGAGAATATATATAGCTAAAGCCTTATATGAGCGCACATTTGAGAAATGACACAAGGGAGAAGTAAAATCCAGATAGAGAAATCACACGTCCACTTGCTTGATCACTATGCCATATCCTAAGCGAGAATTTAGGCCCTCTTTGGATCGATATAGCCAGAAATTCAAACCTATGAATTATTTTCCGCTAGTCGCCCCTCTGAGCCTTTCTTTAGCTTTTCATAAACCACAAATCCTTTACCCTGTTACAAAAACAAAACAAAATAAAAAAAAAAAATCAACCTACCCAATTTAGAATAAGTCTGAGAATAGAATGAGGAAGAAAGAAGAAGAGAAAAACCTGTGTAAACAAAAATTAGTTAGTTGCTTCAGAAAATAAGAAAAGAAGTTTCCATCCAAAGAAAAGAAAAATAAAAATAGAAATAAAATAAAAACTCCAAAAAAATAGAATAAAAGAGTCAAAAGCCAAAGAAAAAAAAAAATATGGCTAAGGATGGAAACAAAGTATAGAAGCAAAAGAAAATAACAAGGTTTTCTCTAAGTTACATAATATGAAGACTCTATTATCTCAGACTTGTCCTTTTGAATATCCATTTTCTTCCTTCTTAAACCATCTCCTAATCCCCGCAACACCTAATAAAGACCTCTAGCTCAATTAGGAATAGGTTAGTGTGATAGTAAGTGGCAGATGTGTTTGATCGACTCCGGCTTCCTTGTTGTCATTGAGATTGTAAGGTAAAGTGTGCCCATCGCATTAATCGGAGAAGCGAAACTTGAGCGGAAAAATCAGAGTGGTTTTCGTCTTGACAATTATGTGAGGACCTACTTAAGGACGCTATTCCAAGTTTTCAGAAACGAACCTGCTAGGCATTTCATAGTATTACTCATAGTATATATCTTTGTATCATAGATGATTGATTATTATGCATATATTAGTTTAGGTTTTTGACTTGGTTATTCTTATTCATTTGCTAGTGAGATGTATAGATAGTTGGGACATGAATGAGGAAACAATAGTTTTATTTCTTAGTCATTGTAGTATAGTTGAAGTTTGTAAGTACCTTCACTGGAAAACTCTCTCAAGAAGTTATAACTCGTCACTAGGGAATTCCTAGTGGTTTAAGGTCTTGTTGCATATGGTCAATGCAATCGCACTCAGCGAAACGAGAGTAGATAAAACTCCATTTTTGGTCACTTATTCTAATTTATCATCTTTGCTTGAGGACAAACAAAATGCTGTTTGGGGGTGGTTTGATAAGAGCCCAAAACTGTAGTTTTAACCCTGCAACAGTCATACTTTTAGACCAATTATGTGAGTAATAATTAAGAGTTAACACTGATTACGTGTTTTATTGCATTTCAGGTTTCAAAGTCCATTATGTGCAGAAATGTGCCACTTTAGCGAGATAAAGGAGCTAAGGTCGGTTACTAAGGAGTTCTATGATTAAAGGCCAAGATTTAAGAAGACAAAGCCTTTCTAAAGCCCGGTCAAAATTTGAAAAGTCGACGCGGGTTGAAACAGCACACAAGTCAGCAAAACTTCCAAAAGCCGTATCTTTGGACTCAAACCTCGGAATGGGGCCTACCTTATGTCAAAATGACCGGCTCGGAAGGAGCTTTCCAATGGTTCAAACCTTGACCCAATCAGAGGAGCAAAAGTGGATGAAAAGTCTGTTGAAGCCAACTGCAGCAGGAAGAGGCCTTTTTGGACTGAAAGAATTGGGTTTTGGGCCTGATTCTCTGGCCCAAAACATGGCTCCAAGCCCATGCACGATTTTTAGATCTGAAAGTATAAAAACGAAAGCTTAGCTCTTTGTTAATGGTAGCTAGTTAGACCTAAAATAATATAGATAATTCTAGATCTGTTTTCATTAATTAAATTAAGTTTTAGTTCCATTTTCAATTCTTGTTTTAGATTAAGTCTTTGAATCATTGTTCTTGATTGATTAGATAAATAAAATAGTTATTTTATCAATTTCGAATTGTGTTATTTCAATCTATTAGATCTAGTTTTAATTGTTGATTGGTTACCATTTCTTAGTTGTTAATTGAATTTAATCATTGTTTAGTTTAGATTAGTAAAATTCAATCTTGATAATATGTGTAGTTTAGATTCATATGGGAATGATTGCGGAATGATTCAAGGCTAAAACCTCCATTAGAGGGGTTGATGAAGCCTTGATGAAAACTTGGTGGTATAGTGTAGAAGCATTGTAGAATCTATTCCAATCTAGAAGGTCGTGATTCGCCATGAGAATGGGTGGACGACCTCACATGCTAGTTAGTACTCGGTAGAAATGCCATGAACACTAGGGATTAGAACTCGAATTTCTTGCCGTAAGAACGTAAGAATCGAGACACAAGAATCTATGCTAGGCTATTAAGTTGGATTCAAGGTGGATTCAATTCCCCATCTAATCCTTTACCTAGATTCAAAATAATCATATTTCCATAGTATTCATAGTTTAAATTCAAATAATCAAATTCAGTAAGTATCATAGTATATCACCTTCGTAAAGCTCTCATTGACTTAAGACTGATTAATTAGATTAGAAAACAATTACATGCTAGAGCACTAGGAGTGGAACGAATTTGTTACTCCACTCTATCTCGATAGAATTGAGAGTAGGAAACTTTGATAAACATATAGCATCATGTTAAAGTTTAGTTTACTTACGTTTTGAGTTTCATCGATGATTTCTTAGGTAGACTATTCAAATATATCATTATCACCCGGCTACCCAAATGGCGTACTTTCTCTGTTTAAACACATGGAAAGAAGTACACCATCGAATCTATTAGTCAATGTAGACTGGGTCATTGAGAAGAGTCTCTTCGACATCTGGAGAGCGCAACTCATGATAATGTTTAAGACGTTGGCCATTTACTTGAAATTCGCTGTCATCATTTACGTTTTTCAAAGAAATAGCCCCATAAGGGGTGACAAGAGAGACGGTGAAAGGACCAGACCATCTAGTCTTTAATTTTCCTGGAAAAATGTGTAATCTTGATTTGTACAACAAAATTTTTTGACCCACTTTGAATTCTTTTCTCAATATGTGTTTGTCATGCACTCTTTTCATGTTGGCTTTATAGGATTTCGAGAGATCATAGGCATCACTCCGAATTTCCTCAAGCTCATTTAACTACAATTTTCTCTTCGCGCCTGCCGTGTTAGTATTATAATTGAGGCTTTTGATGGCCCATAGAGCACGGTGCTCAAGTTCAACCGACAGATAACAAGGTTTTCCAAAAATGAGGCGATAAGGAGACATCCCTATAGGTGTCTTAAAAGCTATTCTGTACGCCCACAAGGCATCAGATAATCGTAGAGACCAGTCGTTTATAGATGGATTGACCGTTTTTTCCAAAATGGATTTGATCTCTCTATTAGAGACTTCTACTTGACCACTGGTTTGAGGATGATACGGAGTTGCCACTTTGTGCGTGACTCCATATTTTTTTACTAAAGATTCAAAAATTTGATTGCAGAAATGTTTTCCCCCATCACTAATTATAGCTTTTGGAACACCAAATCGAGAGAAAATATTTTCTTTTACGAACAAAACGACTGTTTTATGATCGTTAGCACGACTTGCCAATGCCTCAATCCATTTTGATACATAGTCAACTGCTACTAGAATGTATAGGAAGCCATGTGAATTTGGAAATGGACCCATGAAGTCGATGCCCCATACATCAAAGATTTCCACAATTAAAATGGGATTTAAGGGCATCATATTTCGTTGAGTAATGCGTCCTAGCTGCTGGCAGCGATTGCATGCTTTGCAATGCTCATGTGCATCTCTAAACAGAGTTGGCCAATAGAATCCACATTGTAGGACCTTGGCCGTAGTTTTCTTACCACTAAAATGACCACCACAAGATTGTTCATGACAGAAGGATAACACATCATTGTGTTCCCAATCAGGGATGCAACGGCGGATTAGTTGGTCTGAACAATACTTGAAGAGGTAGGGATCATCCCATAAATAAAATTTCACAATGGAGAAGAACTTTTTCCGGTCATTACGAGACCAAGATGAAGGGACTTTTTCGGTAACTAAGTAATTTATTATGTCAGCGTACCAAGGGGACGAAAAAAATAGAGTACAAGTGTTCATCTGGAAAGGAATCACAGATAGGTTCGGTATTAGTATCAACATCACTGACAAGTCGTGATAAATGGTCTGCAACCACATTTTCGCAACCTTTTTATCTCTAATTTCTAGAGTAAACTCTTGCAAAAGGAGAATCCATTGGATCAACCTTTGTTTTGCATTTTTTTCGCTAATAGATAACGGCGTCGCATGGTCGTGTAGGCAATAGTTGGAGAACCCACTAGGTAAGGACGAAACTTATCCAAAGCATATACCACGGCGAGAAACTCTTTCTCAGTGGTGGTATAGTTACGTTGAGCTTTATTAAGGGTTTTACTCGCATAGTAAATGACAACTGGCTTATCTTCTCGGCGTTGCCCTAGTACAGCTCCAATAGCATAGTCGCTTGCGTCACACATTAATTCAAAAGGTTTAGACCAATCAGGTGGTTGAATTATGGGAGCGGTAGTTAATGCGGTTTTTAAAATTTCAAAGGCATGTTTGCAATTGAAACTGAAATAAAAAACGGCATCTTTAAGCAGGAGATTGGTTAAAGATCGAGCAACCTTTGAGAAATCTTGAATAAATCTCTTATAGAAACCTGCGTGTCCTAAAAATGCGCGAATGTCTCGAACTGATTTTGGTATAGGAAGTGAAGCAATTTTTTCTATCTTAGCTTTGTCGACTTCGATTCCGTCCTTTGAAACGATATGTCCTAAAACTATTCCTTTTGTAACCATGAAATGACATTTTTCCCAATTAAGAACAAGGTTTTTCTCTTCACAACGTGTAAAGACTTTTTCAAGATTTGATAGACAACTATCGAAAGAATCTCCATATATGGTGAAGTCGTCGATGAACACTTCCATAAAACGTTCAACCATATCACTGAAAATGTGAAGCATGTAGCGTTGGAAAGTACCAGGTGCATTGCAAAGGCCGAAAGGCATTCGTTTATATGCAAATGTACCAAATGGACAGGTGAACGTGGTCTTGTCTTGATCAGCAGGGTCTATGACTATCTGAAAATAACCTGAATAACCATCAAGAAAACAGTAATATGCATGACCGGCTAAACGTTCGAGCATCTGATCAATGAATGGGAGTGGAAAATGATCCTTACGAGTGACGGCATTAAGTTTGCGATAGTCAATACATATTCGCCATTTCACTGGAATACGAGCGGAAATGCATTCATCTTTATCATTTTTCACAACTGTAATGCCAGATTTCTTGGGAACAACGTGTATTGGACTCACCCAAACACTATCAGAGATAGGGTAAATAATACCCGCATCGAGTAATTTTAAAACTTCGTCTCGTACCACATCTTTCATGGTAGGGTTTAGGCGACGCTGCGGTTCACGCGACGTCTTAGCATTTTCTTCAAGGTGTATGCGATGGGTGCACACAGTAGGTGAAATGCTTTTAATGTCAGCGAGGGACCATCCAATAGCAGAACGATGTTGTTAAATGACATTAATTAAACGAGCTTCCTGATCATCAGTTAATTGTGAAGAAATGATAACTGGGTGATGACCATTTGGATCAAGCTGTACGTATTTTAATTCCGAAGGAAGAGGTTTTAAATAAGGGGTGGGCGGAGTGGGTATTAAAGATTCTTGAGGAAAGTCATCATCCATGCAGTAAACAGATTGATGTTCATCCAAGTTACTGGACATCACAGTCGTAGGGTCAAATAATGGTATTGACTCTAATAACTCATTTACTTCTTGTGTATAATCATCGTCCTCAAACTCGGATTCGCTAAAGGAAAGAAATCGGTACACTTCATCTTCTGGAAACGAGTTTGTTAAATACTCTTTGCGAATGTCATCAACCCCGCTCACCTTCACCTCACCATTAATGTCGGTCTCGAATTTGTTTCATCAATTTGAACACATTTACCTCTACCGATAGATTTTCGGGCGACATGGTCATTGAACCATCCCTACAGCTTAATAAGAGCATTAGCAGTTGCTAGGAACGGATGTCCTAAGATGATAGGAATGGAATCACATGCAACTTCAGATCCAAAATAACAAAGTCTACAGGATAGAAGAAGTCTTGGACTTTTACGAGGACGTTTTCCACAATTCCTTTTGGATACTTTATGGAACGATCGGCTAACTGTAGAGTCATGGTGGTAGGTTTGAGCTCATGAAGACCTAGTTGTTTAAATAAGTAATATGGAAGTAAGTTCACACTAGCTCCTAGGTCTAGTAAATAGCAAAGAGTCGTATATTTGTCACCTAAGGTGCATAGAACCGTTGGTCTACCAGGGTCTTTGTATTTGACTATACCATTGTGTTCTGTGATAGATGGAAACTGTTTAGTGAGGAACGCTTGTTGAGGAACATTAGTTCTCCTTTTTGTGGTGCACATATCCTTCAGAAATTTTGCATGTTTTGGTAATAGTTTTAAGGGATCGAGAAAAGGTAAGTTGATCGTCAAATTTTTAAAAGTCTCTCGAATTTTAGCAAAATTCTCATCAGGTTTATTCTTTGCCAAAGCGTCGCAGGCAAAAACGGTGCCTTAGGGCCGAAATTTGGAAAAGGGTCTTCTTGCTTATTTCCTAAATTCTGAGATATTGAGTTTGTTTGATCTGGTGAATCGTCCGTAGGTTCATTATTAGAAATAGATTCATTGGAACCTTCGGTTTCCTTTGGTTGATCATCTGGCAAACGTATTTGATTGTCTACCGTTTTTCCAGATCGTAGAGTAGTGATTGGATGCACCTCACCTTGATTGGAGGTGCTTGTACCAGGTGCATTAGTAAGTTCAAAGGCTGTGTTTGCTGGTTTAGGGTTTGGAACTGCTTGTCCAGGAAACACGCCTTTCTGACTCTTTTCTTTCGCCAATTGTTGAAGTGATTGTTGGATAGACATTAAAATTTGAGACTGTTGGTTCATGTAAGCTAAGAAAGTCTCGTTTGTCCTATCCGAAACTGGTTGCGCAGGTTATGCAATAGGTAGTAGTTCACGACTATTGCTGAGAAGTTGTTGATTATAGTTGGGATCTGGATTAGCTGGAACAAGGCTGCAGTTGGTTTGATAGTTAGCATTGGAATTATTTTGAAATTGACCTTGTTGGTATTGTTGATTATTTCCTTGGCGGTATGGAATAAAATTGTTGGTAGGTCGAACAGGTGGATTAGCGAAACTTGGAGGAGCCCCCATTTGTTGGTTATTTTGGCGCCAAGCGAAATTCGGATGTTGTCTCCACGGTGCATTGGGAATGTTGAATGCACATGCCTCCTCCGATGGTTGAGTAGGGAAAGCATATAACAAGGGATAATATGCATCGGGATGGTCGAACTAAGACAAAGGACACATGGGGCGTGTCAACGCTCATGACCGGTTTTGGTAGTTGATCGCTTACTTGAACCGCAAGGGCATCTACTTTTTAGTTAGGGATCTATCAAATTTTTTTATTTCGGATCGGGTTTTACCTAAAAATAGATGTGGCCTTTGTAACATTGTCCTTTGATGACCTAGACGACTCGGTTACACCGGTGTGTACCTTTTTTCGCTTGTTTTTCAAGAAAAGTATAAGCTTCCGGTAGCTCCTTTGTCCATGAAGCAACCACCATTCATTATATCAAGAGTTTCTTTTTGATGATCGAAAAGACCATTAAAGAATGAACGAACAAGGACGCCTTTGTCCAGTTGGTGATGAGGACATTCTAACGTAAGATCAAAAAAACTCCCATCCTTCCGTAAAGGATTCATGAGGATTTTGACGAAAGAATTGAATTTTTCAAGCATTTCAGGTTGTTTTTTCTCGAGTGTAAAAATTGAAGCATGAAAGCTTGAACTAGTTTATTCCATGTGTCTATGGATCGTGGCTATTGTCCCGCTAGCCAAATTGACGCTTTTTCGCTAAAGTGAATGGAAACAAATGGGCAAGAGTTGTTCCTTAGAGACTGCTGGATGGTGAAATGTTGTTGCCACTTGTTGAAGCCTACTAAGATGATTGTAAGGTTTTTCGTGCTCCAAACCATGATATATAGGTAACAAACTGAAAACGTTTGGTGAGATATGAAAATCACCAACAATGTCCTCAAGTTTGATGCAGGAAGAAGGTCCTTCCTATAATGCAGTATAGAAGTCCGAGAGGGGCTTCTCTGCTGGCGGAGGATCGTCGACCATAATGGCAGAAGTTGATGGCGATGAAGGATCGTGATGAATGTAATTAGCAGAAGAAGAACAATTTTTAGGTGAGAACTTACGCAATTGCTTATCGTATTTTTTTCGACGATAGGTATGTTCAATTTCTTTAGTGGAACCAAACCTTAATCTCATGCAAGCATAAAATTAGATCTAACTTACAGAAGGAATTCAGTAGGACTCAAATTTTATTATTATCTTAAGCATTAGAGTTGAACAACATATGCCTAAGCTGCTGCTAACGTAGCAGTGAAGCTAGGAATACGTGTGCATAAACCAACAGCCAAGTCACAAGAGAGATATGAGGGAGGCTTTTCGTGCAAGCAGGGTTCTAATTAAGTAACCTCAATCTTTCAAGTTTCCTAGACACCATTGGAATATGATTAAGATTTATGGAATTAAAATTTATGCAAAGGCGGTATTAATTTTAATTTAATTTGTTTTTAATTATTATTATTATTATTATTATTATTATTTTTTAAGATTTATGCAAGGGTTAAAATACAAACATGCAAATACGATCTACTCATACAATACTAGGTGCAGTAGCATGTGAAGATACTCTACTCATACGTATAGCTATACGATCGATAAATACTTCCATACGTACAGGCAAATATACATCGATATAATTATATATGTACGCTAATTTGTAAATCGATATTACGTAAACGATATCAACAAGAATGAAAGCAAATTTGAATCACTCATACGTATCTAAATACATTAGCATGCGAATATAGTATACATACACAGAATAATACGACAAAACTAAACATGCAAAGTATTATACATAAACTAAAATACGACTCTTGTATTGCATAATAATTCAATTTCGACAATACTCATTGAGATTGCGAGTGTCATATAGAGAGCAGCTTTACCCCGTAGGGTTTAGAAACAACTTACCCAACTCAGATTTTAACCCTCGTTGGAATGTTCTCCTCTTTCTTGACAAAATCGATTTATTAAACAACACCATTTTCTAAAATGATGATTTTGGAGAGGAAAACAGTTGATTTTGACCTTGAAAATGACTTCCACCGAGCAAAAGACAGCGTGCGCGCCGTTGAGATCTTTCTGAATTGAGCTCACACGCGTGATTCAGAGAACCGTAGCCAAACTTATGGCCAAAATACCAAAACACATCCTAATTACTATGTATAACTCCTAAGTTATAGATGCTAACATGCAAATAATCACTCATTCGGTAATATATATGCTAAACATGTTAGATATATATATATATATATATATATATATATATATATATATATATATATAGATAACCATGCAAAATAGTTCTATTGGTATGTATATATACATTAATATGTAATTCATGACCAGCTTAACCGATATATATATTCACAAAGCGATTCATCATGATTCATGCATATTACTAACCTAATATGCAAAATATAGTCCATTAACTACAACATAATAACTACATACATGTGAAGCATGCAAAAATATTTAAAATTTGGAACCTGCAAGCTTCCCGCAAGTCCACCAAATAAAAGAAATGTGCACAACAGACCAAATGTTTTACAGTAAGCTTAGTGATTGTTGTAGCCTAGTTTCCAGGTCCTAGCATTTGGAACCTGTCAGTTCAACCAAAACCGGAATGTTTATCAGTAGCAAAAATGCAGGAAATTTAAAAAAACGAAGAAAACATAAGAAAAAGAAATATATGAAAGGATGAGCGTGGGGGGTTTCCCTTTGGAGCAATTCCAGTTTGCAAGTACAGGTCCTTGGGACTTTAGAATGGCGGCGGCGCCATTTTGATATTAGCTTTTTCTATGTATTTAGAGATTTGATTCTCTAATTTGATGCAAAAGCGAACTCAAAGTTCCTTACTCATGATTTTCGCGTTCGTAAAGTGGAAGTAAGGATCGAACCAACCTAAAGGTTAGGACAACTATAACTTGGTTGCTACTCTTAGGGAAATAGTGAGTAAGTTTATATTAATACTAGGTTTTTTTCCTACACAAACATTAAAGAAAAACATTAAGATTTGAAATCATGCACTTAATACAAAATACAAATTACTAAAGAAAAGGTGGAGAGCTAATCCTCCTCATGTGAAGATAACATTTAGTTGTTGATTTGAAAAGATTTATTTGATTCTTCCTAGACTCATAGACAAGCCCTAATGGAAGAAAACTTGATCCCTAACATGTATGGCTCATTAAAGAGCTCATACATGCTAGCAAGTGGAACCTAGTAATGACTTATCTCTAAGCTCATTACTTTGATTCCTAACTAGACACTACACCAACTATCATTTTGGGACAGGATGTAGGTCTAGTTGTTCTTCCTAACAACCTACCAAGCCAACAACAAATATTTTTCCTCACATGAGTTGGATTAACTCCCCAAAAGGGAAGTTAGCTCATGATCCTTGGGACAAGGAATTACAAACTAGAAGAACAAAAAAAAGAGAAAGAGGAAGAAGAAAAAACAATTAAACTCACTTGCTTTTTATTTTCTAGAAGAAAACTAAGGTTTCCTCCATTAAAAACTATTACAAGCTTTTCTTAAAAAACTAAAACTAAATAATAAGAATGACTAAGGAACTAAAATAATACAAGGTAAGGAAAAGAAGTCAAGGGAGTAAATGGAGTGTCCCCCCCTTATTTTGTTTTCTTCTTCATTTGTGAGACATCTCATTTCCTCCCATGTGAAACATCAAACCACATTTACTTCATTTTTATCCACCACATTAAAACAAAGTGACACCTTGCTTTTTTTTTCACTATTAACACCTAATCTAATTAATTACATGCAAGGTGTCAACTTTGCACCAATAATTTGTCATTTTTGTCTTGACATGCTCCATGATTGATGACTCATCCAATCTTGCGGGCTCGTATAGTGGGTCCTATGTGCAGTCCAGTGGCGGTCCGGTCTTTGGGCAATTTTACAACTTCCCGCCTATGCGTAGAGTTCATCGCCCTGATTGTCTGAGCAGCTCACTTGTCGCATTCGGAGTCCTGGTTCAAGAGGTAGGAGCTTCGGAAGTTTGATGCTTTTGTGCGGATTTGGAAGAATTCATATACATGTCGTTCCTCGTGCTTTATTGCAGGTTTAAACCATATTTCCATGTTTACTGCGAATACCTGCAAAAGTATGAAAACATATTTATTTCATGATTATTAAGCACATAGTTAACCAAATTTATATGTCTTAACGGGGTTTCATAATACACTTTTGGGTGCTTATCATGTAACTCCATACTTTTTCACTAGGGATGTAACAACTCTGTTGCAAAAATGTGTTCCACCATCACTAATGATGGCTTTAGGAATGCCAAAATGACAGAAAATATACTCCTTAATAAAAAATACCACTGTCTTATAGTCATTGCTACGGCAAGCCATGGCTTCTATCCATTTAGACACGTAGTCCACGACAACTAGAATATAAATGAAACCGTGGGAAATAGGGAAGGGACCCATGAAATCAATGCCCCAATTATCAAAAATTTCTACTATCAAGATTGGATTTAATGGCATCATATTACGCTTCGTGATTCGCCCAAGTTGTTGGCAACGAATACACATCTTGCAATGCACTTGGGCATCCTTAAAAAGGGTAGGCCAATAAAATCCACATTGAAGAACTTTAGCGGCCATTTTCATTCCACTAAAATGGCCACCACACTCTTTGTTATGGCAGAACGATAGAACTTCATTATATTCCCACTGGGGAATGCAACGACGAATAATCTGATCCGCACAATACTTAAAAAGGTAGGGCTCATCCCAGTAGTATAACTTAACTTTGGCCAAGAACTTCTTACTTTCATTTCTTGACCAATTATAAGGCATAACATCAGCCGCTAAATAATTTACAATGTCAGCATACCATGGTGCTGAAAAAATAGCATCTGAGATGCTCATCGAAAAAAGAGTCCCAGTATGGACTCAGAATCACTATTATCGTCGTTTGTAAGTCTAGATAAGTGGTCGGCAACTACATTTTTGACCCCTCTTTTGTCCTTTATTTCTAATGTGAACTCTTGCAGGAGAAGAATCCATCAGATTAATCTCTGCTTAGCATCCTTCTTTGCAAGAAGGAACCTAAGGGTCTGCATGGTGCAGTAAACTAAAGTTTTAGAACCAACCAAATAAGGACGAAACTTATCTAAAGCATAAATGACAGCTAAGAATTCTTTTTCAGTAGTTGTATAATTCCGTTGAGCATCGTTTAAGGTTTTACTAGCATAATAAATAACAGTGGACTTATTATCTAGTTTATGTCCCAAGATAGCACCAACTGCATAATCACTAGCATCACACATGAGTTCGAAAGGTTTAGACCAATCGGGAGGCTGTATAATTGGTGCAGAGGTTAGGGCGGCTTTTAAAGTTTCAAAAGCCTGCTTATAGTTAAAATTAAAATCAAAGATTGCATCCTTCAAAAGCAGATTAGTTAAAGGCCTAGCTATTTTCGAAAATCTTTAATAAAACGCCTATAAAACCAAAGATGGCCTAGAAAGGCTCTAATATCACGGACAGTCCGTGGTTTAGGTAGAGTCGCTATCTTATCTAGTTTGGCCTTATCTAGTTCGATGCCATCACTAGATACAATGTGACCTAGTACTATGCCCTTTTTCACCATGAAATGATACTTTTCCCAGTTTAAAACGAGGTTCTTTTCTTCACACCGTGTCAAAACCTTAGACAGGTTAGACAAGCAGTCTGTGAAGGAGTCTCCATAGATAGAAAAATCATCCATGAAAACTTTCATAAAGCGCTTTACCATGTCACTAAATATATGAAGCATACACTACTGGAATGTACTAGGAGCATTACAAAGGCCAAAAAGCATTCGTTTATAGGCATATGTTCCAAACGGACATGTGAAGGTAGTCTTTTCTTGGTCATCAATATCAATAATAATTTGAAAATAGCCTGAGTAGCCATCCAGAAAACAATAAAAAGCATGACCAGCTAGGCGTTCGAGCATCTGATCTATAAAAGGTAAAGGAAAGTGATCCTTTCGTGTCATAGCATTTAAACGTCTGTAATCAATACAGATTCTCCATTTCATAGGACCTTGTGTGACAACATAGTCACCCTTTCCGTTACGTACCATGGTAACTCCCGATTTCTTAGGAACTACATGAATGGGGCTTACCCATTCGCTATCAGAGATTGGGTATATGATACCCGCATCGAGTAATCGTAAGACTTCTTCCCTAACCACCTCTTTCATGGCAAGGTTCAAACGACGCTGAGGTTCGCGAGAAGTCTTCGGGTTATCCTCCAAATTGATGCGATGAGTGCAAACATTAGGGTCAATTCCCTTAATGTCGGCTAGGGACCAACCAATCACAGACCGATGTTCCCTAATCACCCTGATTAAACGTGTCTCTTCATCCTTAGTTAACTGAGAAGATATAATTATCGGATGACTATCATCCGGATCAAGTTGAATATATTTTAACTCCGGGGGAAGAAGTTTAAGCACTGGGGTGGAAGGAATGTCAATAGATGTTTCATCAGGGTCCCCATTTTGCATAATGAATACTTGCTTAGGTAACAAGTCTTCATACTCAGTATATGGAGCAACCGGCATGTTTACAATTTGTGTGGACTCAAGGATGGTGTTGACTTCCTCTAAGTAGGAGTCATTTACAAAATCTGAAGTTCCAAAAGAAAGGAATTTGTACATATTGTTTTCGGGAAAAGTGTTGTTAAAATAATCTTGAGCTAAGCTCTCGATCATGTTAACCTCCCCATCTATAGACGATTCTGGTAACTGTTTCATCATTTTAAAAACATTTACCTCAACAGAAAGATGGCCAAAAGATAAGGACATCTTACCATCGCGCAATTTTATAAAAGCGTTGGCGTTGCCGCCAAGAAGGGACCCTAAGATGATGGAAGTACAGAGTCGTTAGTGACTTCTGTATCGAGGATAACAAAATCAGCAGGATAGTAGAAATCCTAAACCTTAACAAGCACGTATTCCACTACACCCTTAGGATACTTAATTGACATGTCCGCTAACTGCAACGTTATTTTTGTAGGTTGCATTTCCTGTAGACCTATTTGTTTATATAAATAATACGGGGAGTAAGTTAACACTTTCGCCCCGTGTCTAATAAAGCGGTCGTCGTGTGGGAATCTCCTAAGGTGCATTTTACAGTAGGACGACCAGGGTCCTTGTACTTAACAATTCCATTGTTTTCGGATAAAGTTGGGAACTGTTCAGTTAGAAATGCATCTTTAGGTATGTTGGTCTTACGCCTAGTAGTGCACAACTCCTTAAGAAACTTAGAGTGGTTAGGTAGCTTTTTAATAGCTTTGAGAAAAGGAAGGTTTATCGTTAGATTTTTGAAAACATTCCTAATCTCCTCAAAGTTTGTATCCCTGGTTAGCATGACTAATTTCTGAGGGAACGGTGGTTTCCCTCTATATTTAGCATATGGCTCGACTTGATGTGTAACCTTGGCTTTCTGTTTCTTAGGTTGTGGTTTAACCGGGTACCTCTACGGTGGTAGGCTCTTCAGTTTCTATTTCGGTATCTAGTTCGATATCCGGTGTAGGGAGTACTGATGGGGTAACTATAGTCATAGTTACTTTGTTATCAACCACTCTTCCAGAACGGAGAGTGGTGATGGCATTTAGGTCACCTACGATTGTAGTTTCCAAACTAGTATTACCGTTTACCTCAAAGGCTGTGTTTGCTGTTTTAGGGTTTGGTATCGCTTGTCCTGGAAACACGCCTTTTGGTTGGGCTTTCTCTTGGGCTAACTGTTGTATGCCCTGATTTATGGATTGTAAGATCTGTTGGTTTGATTGAGTAATTCTTTGGAAAAGTTGTTGGGTAACCTGTATAAAGGCGTCGATACGATCCGGTTGTGTAGGTGTAGTAGTCACAGGTGGTGCGACTGGAACTATCTCACGTTGATTATTTATGGGTGGGTTTTGATAGTTACTATTGTTAACCGCAACGATACCTCTATTGGTATTATAAATATGATAATTACCCTGACCTTGTGTTTGACCTTGTCGTGGTTGCACTTGGTTGTTATAATTATTATAATTCCCCTGACCTTGTGTTTGTCCTTGCCTAGGTGGAGCTTGGTTATAATTGTTTGCTTGCCTAACATTTTGGTTATTAAACCCTGGAGGTGTAACTTGTTGATTGTTTCGCCAACTGAAGTTGGAATTTTGTCTCCATGGGGCATTAGGAATAGGATAACTATTAATGGAGCAAGCATTATCTTGCTCTGATTGTTGTTGTTCATAGGCGAGAGGACAATAGGAGTCAGGGTGCTCAGGACTCAAACAGAAATTACATGGGTTGGAGTTTACATTCATGACGGGGATAGGCTTTTGTTGAACAAAAATAGCCTCAACCTTTTTAGTTAGAGATTCGATTAAATTTTTAAGTTCTAGATCGGGTTTCATCTCAAACATACCGGCGGCCTTAACTGTTGAAGAAGAACTAGCAGAGCGGGGGATATCATCACTACCCCCAATTATTATTGCATTTAGTTTGATCTTTAAAAATTTGTAAGCCTCAGAGGCTCCTTTACTTAGGAAACTACCCCCCATTCATTATGTCAAGGACTTCTTTATGGTGATGTAGAAGTCCTTTGAAAAAGGCACGAACTAACGTGTCTTTAGCTAGGTTATGGTGTGGACACTCTATAAGCAGATCGGTGAAACGATTCCAATCCTCAGAAAATGATTCATGAGGATTCTGTCGAAAAAAATGAATCTTGGAAAGCATCTCATCCGTCTTTAGGGGTGGGTAAAAATGTTCCATAAATAGCTGAACAAGTTTAGCCCACGAGTCCACAGAGTTAGGCGCTTGGGCAGTTAACCAAGACGCTGCCTTATCGGCTAAGGTGAAGGGAAATACCCTCAGTTTAATTTATTCCGCACCAACCGTAGGATGATGGAATGTTGTAAGGACTTGTTCAATCCTACGCATGTGCTGATAAGGTTTTGAAAAACGGGTAACAAATTAAATAAGTTTGGGGGGATTTGAAAATCCCCCACTGGGTCTGCTAGAACGATGCAAGATTTTGGGCTATCGCTCAAGGCTTTGTAAAAGTCGGAGAGAGGAGTCTCTCTTTCTTCAGCCATTATGTCAGGTGTGGTGGGTGGGATAGTAGCTAGAGGTGTAGTGATTGGTATACTCGATAGACTTGTTTGTTGACGTTGACGGTTAATTACGTTCGGTGTTTTTCTCCGACCAGACCTTAATCTCATGCAAGTCTAAGTCTAAACATGGCAACACTCCAAACAATCTTGATATATTAGTATAAACCTCTAACTGGAGATGCGAGGTATGGAAGAAAGGAATACCTGATTGCGTCCTTGCTTCGCTTATGAATAATGTCTTGTTTACGCGTGTTCAGTGTATATAACAAGTTAGAATACTGAAAAACTTAAAAAATTGAAGTTCGAAACAAACCTGTGGAAATCCAGCAAAATTCAGCTTAGTATGCGGGTAGTCTTTCTCACTTTGGGGCAGAGTGCGCTCGGTGTAAACTTCGAAGTTACTGTGTTTGAGCTCGGTCGCTTTCGGTTTTGTCGGTCGAATTTTAGCTTCCAAGATAACTTTAAGCGCAGTCGCCCGTGTAATTTTTTTTCGAGGAAGTTTAATGCTGAAACAGACAACCACAGTTAGAATCGAACAAGGGTGGGTGGGTTTAATGAGACTTAAAAATGACTAATTATAGTAAGAAAATAATGCTAAAGGTAACTAAGATGGCAGCGACGCCATTTGATAACCATAAAAAGATAACCATAAAAAGATAAAGTTTACCTACGAAATGGACGATAAAACTCAAAACGTAAGTAAACTAAAACTTATTTTACTAATTGCTATCAAGTTTTCTACTCTCAATTCTATCGAAATAGAGTGGAGTAACAAATTCGTTCCACTCCTAGTTCTTTAGCATGGAATGATGTCGTAGTTAACTAATCGGTCTTATGTCTAGTGAGAGATTTACGAGGGGAATTCTATACTACGGGGTGGATTCAATTGACAAGTTTCTTAATAAATAGAATGCTACGAATCTTGAAATGTGAATCTAGATAAAGAATTAGAGGGAAGTGAATCCACCTCGAATCCAACTTAATCACCTAGCATAGACTGTTGTAATCCAATTCTTACGTTCTTATGGTAAGAATTGCTCGCTTAATCCCTAATTAGCATGGCATTTACCAATTATAACTAGCATGTGAGGTCGTCCACCTATTCTCATGGCGAAACACGACCTTCTAGAATGGAATAGACTCTACAACGACTCTACACTATACAACTAAGTTTTTCTCAAGGCTTCATCAACCCCTCTAATGGAGGTTTTAGCCTTGATTCATCAAACCATTATTTCTCATTGAATTATAACTAAACATCATACCAAAATTCTAACTTGGCTAATTTAACTAATAATACTTCAATCTAATTTAACAACTCAGAAATGATACTCAACAAGAATTAAAATTAGATCTATAAATTGAAATGACAAAATCGAAATTGACAAACTAGCTATTTTATTTATCAAACTAATGAAGAACAATGATTCTAAAGATTAATCTAAAACAAGAATTGAAATGAACTAAACTTAATTTTATTTAATGAAAACTAGATCTAGAATTATCTATAGTTTTAGGTCTAACTAGCTACCATTAACAAAGAGCTAAGCTTTTGTTTTTATATGTTTCAGATCCAAAAATCGTGCATGGGCTTGGAGCCATGTTTTGGGCCAGAGAATCAGGCCCAAAACTCAATTCTTTCAGTCCAAAAAGGCCTCTCCAGCTGCAGTTGGCTTCGACAGACTTTTCGTCCACTTTTGCTCCTCTGATTGGGCAAAGGCTTGGACCATTGGAAAGCTCTTTCCGAGCCGGTCATTTTGACATAAGGTAGACCCAATTCCGAGGTCTGAGTCCAAAGATACGGCCTTCAAAAGTTCTACTGACTTTGTGTGCTGTTTCTTACTGCCCGCGTTGACTTTGACTTTTCAGCTTTGACCGGGCTTTAGAAAGGCTTTGTCTTCTTGAATCTTAGCCTTTAATCACATAACTCCTTAGCAACCAACCATTGCTCCTTTATCTCATCAAAGTGGCGCATTTCTGCACATAATTGACTTTGAAGCCCGAACGATAAAACACGTGTCGGTATTAACTCTTAATTATTACTCACATAATTGGTCTAAAAGTATGACTGTTACAGGGTTAAAACTACAGTTTTGGGCTCTTATCATGGGGCATGTCTAAGAATGCCCGAATTTGGTCTGGATTTGCTTCGATACCTCGCTATGAGACCTGATATCCTAAGAATTTTCCAGAGGATGCTCCAAAGAGGCATTTCTCTGGGTTCAACTTCATTCCAGTTCGGCGTAATCTGGAGAACGCTAGCTCAAGGTGGGTGAGGTGGTCGCCTGCTTTTTTGCTTTTTTTGCGACCATGTCGCCTATGTTGACCTCCATGGTGTCGCCTAACATGTCCCGAACATGTCGGTTACCCGGTCGTTGATAAATTAAGCCCGGCGTTCTTGAGTCGAGCGGGAGAACGTTGTAGCAATAAATTCCTTGCTCAGTGATGAATGAGGTCTTCTCCTGATCTTCCTCAGCGAGTGGTATTTGGTTGTACCCACTATATGCATCCATGAATGATAACAGCTCGTGCCCACAAGTCTAGTCGACTAGTCGGTCGATTCTAGGTAATGGGAAGCTGTCTTTAGGTGTTTCTTGGTTGACGTTGGTGAAGCCAACGCATAGGCGGACTATACCGTTCTTTTTCGGAATTGCCACGATGTTTGCTACCTAATCTGGGTAATCGACCTTCCGGATGAAACTGACTTGCTTGAGTTTATCGACCTCATCGTTCACTGCTTTTTGAAAACGTAATGACAATCTTCTAGTTCATTGTCGAACTGGTTTGGCACCAGGGTTGACGTTTAACCTATAACATGCAACGCTAGGATCTATACCAAGTACATCGATATACGACCAAGCGAACACATCTTTATTCATGGACAAAAAGTTTACAAGATGAGCTTTAAGTGTGGGGTCGAGGTTAGCCCCGACATAAATGAGTTTAGGGTCGTCTTCTGTTCCCAGATTCACTTGCTGCCTTTCTTGATTAGGTCTTTGAGACTTGTCTTTGTTTGAGTGTCTCTCGAGGATTGCACTTTACGATGTTGTCTTTGATGCGGTGAGTGGCTATAGTAGCTGTAGGAGCTGGAGCGTCTTCTGTGGTTACGACAACAGAGTCGGCGAGTGACTTCGTGGCGTGACAAATGTTGGAAATGGTTTGCCGCAGCAAAGATCGGTCAGATGAGAGCTGGCGGAGCGATCTCTTGGCTCTGTTTGCACGGGATGCTCTCTACTGGGGCGACCTCTAGGATCTGTAATGCGGGGACACCTGCTGCCTTAGTGTAGCTCGGGGTCTGGGCTGGTAAGAGGAAGTTCTTGTTGGAGCCCCCAGCGTTCTGCTTTGGGATGTTGGTTCTGACCTCGGCCACTAAGTCTTTGGCCATTGTATAGCTGGTGGGCTCGTTTCTGACGCTGGTGGGAGATTCGGTAATCTTGTTCGCTGCGATGATCTGGTTACAATGATAGGCCTCGAGCTGGTTGCTCCGAAGCTCCATCATTCCTCTCGGGCTAGGAAAACGGATCACCTGATGCAATGTGGAAGGCACTACCTGCATTTGATGGATCCATCGTCGTCCTAAAATAGCGTTGTAGGACGACTTGGTATCGAGGACGCTAAAATGCGTGTTGAAGCTGACCTTGTCTTCTCGGGAGCCCACTGAGACTGGGAGTATGATATCTCCCATTGGGTCGGCCCTGGAGCCATTGAATCCAAAGAGAGGCGCGATCGGGTCTATGAAGACCGATTTTGGTAGGTTCATCTCTTGGATGGTATGGTAGAACAAAATATCGCATGAACTGCCAGGATCTATCAAAACTCGCTTGACGGTCCAGTCACTGATTTTGACGTGGACCACGAGTGCGCCGTTGTGCTGGAGGCAAACCTTGTTGAGGTCGGCCTCTGAGAAGGTGATATCTCCTGACCTACGTCCTGAACTGCGTGGTGCGGGTGCGGCCTGCGAAGAAAAATTGTAAACTTCATGAAGGGTGCCAACGCGCCTTCTTTTTCTCTAGATGTGGAAATGGAATCATCCTGAAGTGTGATCATGTGAATGGTTCTGTCGTATTCCCGACCTGTTGACGGTTGGCGACGATCTTGATGAGAGCGGTTTCGGGGGCGTCCTCTGCTGTGAGAGCGACCTTAGGACCTCTGATCGTTACGTCGAGGTGGGGATCTACTTCGTACTCTGCGGGCCATAAGCTTGTGGCGCAAGTCGCCATCGGGTATGTTGGTGTATTGCTTGATTTGTCCGGCTTCTATGAGATCCTGCAAGTAATGCTTGAGCCCCCAACATACATCGATCTCATGGCACTTAGCTCGGTGGAAAGCGCAGTAGGGCTGGTCGGGGCGGTCTGCTGGTTGTCTGATCTCAGGTCGGTAGTAGGCAGCTCGTTTGATCTTCTCTAGTATGTAACTAGGAGATCAGGTGAGTACGGCAAATTCTCGGTCATTGCTCGCTTTGAGCTTGGAGGGCTGCCCTTGTTGTCGGGGTCGTTTTTTAGAGGATGATGTTACCTCGTAAACTTCTCCTTCTTCTACTTCTTCTTCATCTTGGTTCTGATTTTTCAAACCTTCTTGTAACTTGATGTACCTATCAACTCGAAAGCGTCTGGCATTTCGCCAACGTTCGGCCATTCTTTTCGGGAGCGATCCGGTGGCGCAGTTGTTCTTGAGGCTTGCGGCGTTTGTGAAAGCCACCACAGCGGATGACTCTTTAAGGCCACTCTCCATGTCTAATAGTTTGGTTTTGAACCGACTTAAGAAGGAGCGGAAGGTTTCTTCCTTGCCGAGTGCAAGCTGAAAGAGTGAATTGAGATCGCCCTTCTTACATCTGTTATGGACGTATTGGCTTGCGAACAGGTCGGTGAGCTCTTCGAAGTTCTTTATCGAGTCGGCCTCGAGGGAGAAGAACAGTCGAGTGGGCCATCTTTTAGACTAGCGGGAAATAGTCTGCAATGAAGGTGGTCGAACTCTGGTGCACTGTAGAGTGCTAGACTTTGAACATACCGAGCTATATGCTGGCCTGGGCATGTACGGCCATCGTACATTGGGAACCGTGGTTGGACGAAATCTGGAGGAGAAATCTTGCTGAGTAGCTCAGCAGCAAATGGAGATGCGCAGTAGGTTTTCAGCATCTTTTGCACTATCTGGGTGGAGTCTTTCTTTACCGCATTTTTGTCGAGCCTTTGGCTCAGCTCGTTGATCTGTTGACTGACGTTGATGACGTCGTCCTCAGTGGTGGCACCTAGTGGGTTCTGTGTATCCACTTGTGCACGTAGTGTGACATTTTCCTGCCTCAGCTGAGCTATTTGCTCGTTTACTGTCCCTAGTTGTCCTGCTAGCATGTGGAGTTGAGCTTCGAAGCTTGCCATGCTTCGTGGGCTTGAGAGTTTTGGTTACTGATTTGTTTGGATGTGGTTTGCTTTCTCAAGTAATCGAGACCACAGACGGCGCCAATGTAAAGTTGTGATTTAGCTTTCCCTTACAAACAGTCGATTGGGGACTGGAATGGGTTATTGGATGGACCGAGTTCGTTTTGGGAGCGAACTGCCTACGTATCTTGCTCTTGGTTTTTGTGGGGGAGAGCTAAATCAGGTCTGGCGTAGTTCATAGGAGAGGTATTTATAGACATTGAGAGTGTATCCTTGCCCACCACGTGTAAAGGGTGTCCCAAACGAGGGGTGGAGATCAGGATAGCATGTGAGAACTGTCCTCATAGGTCTGCTGTAATGATGTTGAGTGGCAGTCTATACAAGTAGCTTGCGGCAGTGACCAGTAGCTGACGGCCAAGATTTGTGCAAGTACACTTTTAGTCATGATTGCTTCTGGAAGGGGTATCTGAGTCACTTCCTAGCGTAGTTCGCGTGATACTGCGACCTGTCCGTAGCGTTCTATTAGCTCATGGATGCGACCTGGATCCATAGGTTGATGCGTCATTTCCACCATGTTAGGCGTGTGCTGGATAGCGAATATCACTCCCCTTCACAACCCATAGTAGATCACAACGTCATCAACCTTACTAATGCTTAACTTTTTAATCTTTAGTACTAATTCTATCTTTGCAACCTTAGAACAATGAGGATATGGCGTTCTTTTATTGTTTTACTTGTGGTTAATCATCAGACAACATATTTCACTTGATTAACTTTGCTTCTTGAACAGTCTACACCATTTTGATGGTTGAATCTTTAAACTTTCCGTGCTAAATCCATCTTGACAAGACTGCAAAGACAAAAATTAGGTTTGCAAAGGTGGTTTGATCAAGATTTTAGAACAAATTTCGATAGCGCGGTCTTGAAAAATGGAGGGCACGGTTTTGAAAATGATAGAGCTCGGTTTTATAAAGCTTTCGCTTCAAAACCGCAAAAGCGCGGTTTGAGATCGGGAACGGGAGGGGTAGACCACGGTTTGGGTGACTAAGGTCATGTCAATGCTTTTGCACCATTCAGAGATATGGGTATAGGTATGGGTATGGATATGAGTATTTCATTTTAGGAAAGACAATGTTGTGAAAGACTGCATGCCAAAACA
This sequence comes from Coptis chinensis, assembly GCF_015680905.1. Lineage (NCBI taxonomy): Eukaryota > Viridiplantae > Streptophyta > Magnoliopsida > Ranunculales > Ranunculaceae > Coptis > Coptis chinensis. Next base: position 40,572,089 of record NC_141459.1, read on the forward strand.
TTTGATGCATCAATACAAATCTCACACATACTAATTTTACTTGTTGGACTCAGAATTTTTTTTGTATAGTGTTGTTCCATTCCATCTCAGGTTATTGTTGAAAAAAAGAGAGTCAATCAAATTATTGCTTTTAGATTCACATCCATAAAAAATAAGCAATTTGGGAGTTGTAAATTTGTCATTTGTCTTTAGTTCGTCTTTTTGTTGAAAGTGTAGGGCGAGGTCTTCTCTAAAAAGTGCTGATATTGCTTACGTAGAGAAAGGAAAGGGAGAGATGTGTCAGGTGTTTAAATGGCCTAAAAAAAATTGGTGAATGAAGAAGACAGGGTGGACCCAACATTTCAACTCTCTCTGGGATAAATAATGGGTCTTAAATAAAAAATAATAATAAACACATTCCAAAGAAACAATTGAAACACCAGAATTTACAAGTAGCCAAATATATATAATAATTCATCAAAATATCTAATCAAGTTCGACTATAAATCTATTTAAAAAGCAAAACTACTTAAACGATATTTTATGAGTCTTGCGGGCATCAAAATCATCTATTACCAAATCCATATCAATATCATCAGCAAAATCTCTTTCAATGTAGATGACCATTGAATCTGCAAGAAACTCATCCTCCATCTTGTTTCGAAGCTGTGTTTTGATAAGTTTCATGACTAAGAACGCTCTTTCTATAGTTGTTATAGATATGGGAAGAGTATGTACAAGACGAACCAATCTATCAAATCAAGTGGTAGGACTTCGACTTTCCAGTTTCAACTAATCTTCTACATAGCTCAGACATCGTGGACATATATATTATATATAGAAAACTGAATTACGACAAACATCAATCTCATAATGCTGCAACTGAGTTCTCAATATAAGTAACTCTTGATTAGTGAAATCTCGAAAGTAAAATCTCTCAGCAATACTGCAAATATCATTAATCCTAAATGATTTGAAAGCATCTTTAGGGGTCAAAGCAAAGCTAAGAGTAAAAAACTCTATTGTTTCCTTGGTGAATCTAGTTTTCAACTCCATTAACTGAAAATCTATGGCACTGTTATATATATCAATGCGATATCGATGCTTAAACGTTATGCAATTATGTTGCTGACAAGAACGACCTGTGCCCCTTGTATAACGTTCATTCATATCAAGCATATCAATGCTATTCATACTAGTAAGTTTGTTGTTCTCTTCTCTGTGCTATATTAGTGTATCTATTATTCGTTTTTTTTTATAAACGCACCTTTGACAAAGAAATTAATACTGTTTCATCTATCATTAATTCTACCCATGGGAGAGGCAGCTGAAATGGTTTTGCAATTCATGAAATATCTTATTCACCCCATTATAATTCAAACAACCATAACAAGATTATACTATAATTAAACCAACTCATGCAACTGAAATCTATCAAAAACAACAACTAAACCAATGTAACAAATTAAATGAATAACAAATCTAATTACCTGCCAATCTCGACAACGCAAAATCACCACGAATAGTTCTAGGAGCAGACTCTGAATAGAAGAATCAAGAGAGAGAGAGATTGAGAGGGGGGTTTTGTAGTCTAAGGGAGAAAGAATAGCCCTTTGGTTTTTTTTTTCTTTGGGTTAATGGGATAATGGGCATACTAAATTTTTTTTTAACGAAACAGACCCGAGCTGAAGCCTGGTGCAACCCTCTCCTAGGTCCGCCCCTGGAAGAAGACAAACTATTGTTGTAGTTGGAGGATAACAATTAAATTCTGAACTGGTCGGTTAATTAGTTGAACCGGTTTAATATGAGAAAACCAGCTTGAGAACTTTCTCATCTTGATTCTTTTCAGACCGTTAGATCGAGAGTGATCCAAAAGCTCACATCTTGAGTGACTTCATGTGTCTTTTATATATGTCCCTTGAACCCCTCCCAAAAGGGAAGTTAAAACCCCAACGACTCAGCTCAATTAGGTTCAATGCTGGTTACTTGGTCGATATTACTTGAAATTTCAACCGCCTAAACTAATCGGGTAGGTTAGGAACTTAGGATGTTAGGTATTACTGAGATCAATGGTTGTTTTCAAGCTTTCAACATATTTCAAATTTAGGCAAATTAAAATTTGTTTGCCATGGGTAAAATACCAAGCAAATATTGTGGATTTCATTATAATTTGCACTCCAGTACCTAATTCGATCTATGAGATAAATTAGTGGCAAGAGTTTGCACAAAACCTTGTGATTCTGTAATACGCCGTGAAATACAGTTGTAAAGCACACATAGTTAACCCAAAAAACTTCATTAAAATTTTAATACACATACAATACTCTGATTAGACAAGTTGTCTACTGATTCGTCACTCACCCACTACTTTCAATTCATTACTGTTGAGAATAGAACAATGCGGAAACAACGTTACCCACAACAAATAGATCAATCCTACACAAGGATCGATCCTACACACTAGACAAGACTTCAGCACCCTCCAAAGTAATCCCAACACTTCTCAATATCAAATAAACAAGTATATAAAGTAAAACAATTAATGTAAAAGAAAAACAAACCACAAGACAAGATATATCATGGTTCGGCAATTTGCCTACGTCCGCACTGCGAGTTCCAAGCTTTCCTTGATGTCCAGAGTAACATATTACAAGTCTCTCAATTCACTCACAAAGAATGAACACTCAACTCACAAAAAATTGCTCACTTATAATCACTCTCTTTCTTGGTTTTGGCTAAGTTAGGTTTCTACAGAAAAAACCTATATTTATACTGTTTCAAAAAAAACTTCCGAAACAGTGAATTCATGCTGAAATACGGTGGAGCGCGGGTCACGCCCTCGGTAAGCCAAAGTCGAGTGCAGGTTGTGCCTAATTGTCTGGAGGCTGACCAAGGCATGAGCGCGGGGCGCGCCCTTGTCAAGGCAAAAGTGAGTCGGGCGACTTATACACATGAGAGAGAAAAAACATATTTTTCTCTACATTCTCCACCTCGGTGAGGTTTTAACACATAAAACTGAGCCGAACACATCCAGCAATAACACACCAGTAGGAACACATCCAGTAATGAAGACTCGCAGTCAACTGCCCCGAAGGGCCATGCCCTCAAAGGGCACATTCAAGCATGTAGGATTTGGAGCAAGTTCAAATAGTGTTGGAACTTAACTCCGGTGACAACCTTTGTCAACATATCAGCAGGGTTGTCATGGGTGTCCACTTCCTCAAGTGCTACATCACAATCTTCAACGACATCCCGTATAAAGTTATAACGGACATCAATATGCTTGGTCCGAGCATGATGAACCTGGTTCTTTGCCAAATAAATAACACTCTGACTATCACAATACAAAGCAACACTGTTTTGCTTAATACTTATATCATCTAGAAGACCTCTAAGCTATAATGCCTCTTTCACTGCCTCTGCCACTGCCATATACTCTGCCTCAGTAGTAGCTAGAGCAACTGTAGCCTATAGCATAGACCTCTAACTAACCAGTGCACCATGCATCATAAAAACATAACCAGTAGTCGATCGTCATCTATCTAGATCACCTGCATAATCTGAATCCACATACCCACTGACATAACAAGTGCCTCCACCATAAACTAATCCCACATCCAAGGTACCCTTCAAGTACCTTAGTACCCATTTCACTGCCTCCCAATGCTGCTTCCCAGGATTTGCCATACGGTGCTTATAACACTAACTACCTGTGAAATGTCTGGGCGTGTGCACACCATAGCATACATCAAACTGCCCACGACACTTGCACAAGGAATATTTGCCATATGCTTTTGTTCCTCCACCGAACTAGGAGATAACTTAGATGAAAGCCTAAAATGCCCAGCTAAAGGTGTAGAAACCGACTTTGCATTCTCTATACTAAAACGAGAAATTACTTTCTGAAGGTATTTCTTCTGAGATACAACTATCCATCGCTTCTTCCTATCTTTGTCAATCTCCATGCCCAATATCTTCTTGTCTCTACCTAAGTCTTTCATATCAAACTCAGAGCTAAGTTGAGATTTCAACTTGTCTATCTCCACCATGCTTTTGGAAGCAATAAGCATGTCATCCACATAAAACAGGAGATAAATGAAGTCATTACCACGAAGCCTATGAAAGTAGACACAACAGTCATACTTACTTCGGGTGTACTCATATTGCATCATGAATGTGTCAAAGTGCTTCTACCATTGCCTGGGCGATTGCTTTAACCCATACAGTGACCGATTCAATTTACATACATGATCTTCTTTCTCAGCAACAACAAACCCTTTAGGTTGTCTCATATAGATCTCTTCCTCCAAGTCCCCATGCAAGAAAGCTTTTTTAACATCAAGTTGCTCTAACTCCAAGTCGAAGTGAGCAACTAAACTCAATAACACACGAATGGAAGTATGTTTGACCACTGGGGAAAATACCTCATTGTAGTCGACTCCTTTCTTCTGTGAAAAACCTTTTGCTACCACTCTTGCCTTGTACCCAGTACTGTCTGACTCAGGAAGGACCTCTTTCTTTCTGAACACCCATTTACTGCCGATAGTTCTTTTTCCCTTTGGCAATAAAACTAGGTCCCATGTGTGATTTTTATCAAGAGACTCCATCTTTTCTTGTATAGCAACCAACCAATCTCTATAATGAACATCTCTAACAGCCTCCTTGGAGCTATTTAGCTCATCATCTTCGATATTCAGTGCATATGCCACTAAATCCACCTAACCATAATGTTTCACTGGCTTCTCGTGCCCATACTTGTGCACTTCTTTAATTTGTCTCTTTGGCCTAGGGTCAGCCAATACAAGTTGCGGATGCTCTTGCTCTTTTTCCTGTTGCTGTGTGGTTCCATAATTTGGTACCTCATTATGAACCAACCAGTCGTCTGCTGCATCAGACATCTCAAGCTCAGTGGCTTGAACTTCTATAGACTCACCATTCTGCCCAGCTCCTTCAGGCTTACTAAAGATAACACGGAAGTCTCATCAAAGGTAACATCTCTGCTGACCAGGAACTTGTGGTCTTCTAGACACCACAATCTGTATCCTTTTACCCCATTTGTGAAGCCTAAGAATATGGCTTTCTTAGCTCTAGGATCTAGCTTGCTCTCCCTCGCATGGTAGTAAGCTGTCGATCTAAACACTCGCAAAATACTATAATCAGCTGGGCTACTTGACCACACCTCATAAGGTGTCTTGCAATCTATATACTACAAAAGGAACGACTTTACCCGACAAACAATAACTGTTGCCAAAGGTATTACCTGACAGCCAAAAACCGTCGCACAACTGTTGGAAAATGCTCGGTTGGCATAGGCTTCCGACAGTTATTAACAGTCAGAATAGGCCGTCGGGGTTGCCGACGGTTATTCCCACTGCTTTGGACCGTCGGGTATTCCTGCTGCCATCGACTGTCGAGTAGGCCTGCTGTCATCGACCATCGGGTATTCCTGCAGTTTTGGACCGTCGGATATGCCATCTTTTGTTAACCGTCAGAAATGTTTCTTGAGCGACAGTTTATGTTCGTCGGATATTAGTTTTTTTAACTAAAAAAAATATTTGTCATCCCAACATCACATTCTTTCACATATCCTAATATCACAATTATTACAGAAGAATTGAGAGAATCCCCAACATCACATTCTTTCAAGTATCCTAAGATCATAATTATTACATAAGAATTGAGAAAATCATAAGACACTAATCATATTCCTTTCTCATTCAAAGGGGAGTCAGATGTCAATAACAACAATTAAAATCAAGGATTTTCTGGTATCTGACTGACTAATGTTCCACTTAAGATGATTGCAATGACATCCACCTGTTAAACAAATTGAAGCAGTATAAAAACAGGTGTGCATCTAGTGAATATATTGCAAAACTTAACATCACATTTCATGATCAATTTGACTAGTTCAACTCCTACTCAGCAACCACATGCAACTACAAGTACACTTACTGCTAGATGTTCACACAACACCTACACATGCAAACCCAACACCAGGTACAGGCAAAATAATACAAGACATACAAATAAACAACACACAGGAAGTTCTGAAAGTTTAAAACCCCTAATCAAGTGTTAAACCATGAAGAAGATAATAAAGGAAATGTCGTAAAAGTCTTAATGACGAGTAGTACACCTGCTATCTCAAGATAGGAAACTTAATATTGCAACAATCAACCCATCAACTAAATCATAATGAAAACGTGTTGCTGCAAAAACCAACCCAACACCAGAAATATAATGGGTGTCTTAAGATTTACTAAACAAGCATGGTCAAGGATAAAGAGAGCCATGGGACTCATTACAATAGTAATGAACAATAACGGTTTGGCTACTTAGGACAACAATGAAAACTGAAGCAGATTTTGAGATCACTAGATCTATAGTGTGTGCTACAGTGTATGTCGTATGGAATGAAAGGAACTGTCGACAATTTAAAGGAGGGGGTCATGGTTCTAAGATCACATTCGACTAGCCCCTTGACGTTCATGTTGAACCACAAAAAAGATGGTGGTAACGACTAACATAATTCCATGTAAAAGAGTATCATACACAGAAGGAACTTACACTAGCACGACATCCTCAACTGTTGCTGCAATTGTTCGAATTATTCTACTATTCCAGTCACATATTGACCTGCCAAATAGAAGTTCAAAAATTAAAAAGTTTGTGTGGATGGTGGTGCTGAAGATACAGGTGCAACAACAGGTTCAGGAAGAGGCCTTGGTATACTATAATGTGCTTCAGAGTTCAAAAGACGATTGTTTCAGTAGTTCTCGCAGAAAAAGAAGTGGTGCCTATGGGCTAATTCCTAACGGCCCCAAATAAGAAAAAATAATGTTTAGACAACAACCATAATTGATTTAATGACCATTTGCAGAACTTTAAAGTTTAAACAAATGAACATATATTTTCATATTTCAGTCATAAGTACCTCTAACCATAACCAAATGCCTAAAATGATTTAGCTACTTGATTAGAAATATGCAGATTTCCTGTTTCACTAGAAAATGAAAAGACTCAAATGATTTAGCTTCAGGATTTAACAAAGACACATGAAAATCCAACCCGAAGATGCATGGAACAACCAATATATTAGTCAAAATATAGGAATGACTACATGAGTTTTAACAAAATGTTATATGTTAATGAGACAATATTGCTTTAAAAAGCTTACAGTGAGCGAGTGTATGTTGTAGCTAGACATTGAACAAATTCTAACTCGAACAAAAATCATTGTAGCCCATCATCAGGATCCTTGTACAAGATAGGTGGAATGGGCAAAGTAGCCAAAATGATTTTTTTTTTATTAATATATAACACGATTCACCATAAAACTGGAAAATACAGTAATACTAATGGGAGTAATGGCTTTAGGTGATTAAATCATTAAGCGCTCTACTGTAACGTGATTCTATCAATAACATGATATATTATAATAAGATGCTTGAAGTAAAATACCGAGCAAACACTACTACAGAAATGCATATTAACCACGGTAGACCAAATGGTATATATCACTGTTTTCACAATAACGGTGGCTAATAGTCAATAACCACGGTAAGGAAGGTTTTTCTAATTTTAGTACAAGCAAATACCACTGGGCTCGTAAAACGGTGGGATATAATATGCCATATACCACGGCACAACCCAAAATTCATAATTTGTTTTTTCACATTAATATACCTCACGGTTTCTACATAAAAGGTGGCTAATGCTTTGCCAAAAAATAGGCCTACCGTGGGTAAAACAATCTAGCAAAACCCGAAAATCTGTCTCGCGCTAAAACATAGTCTTTTCAACTTCTAGAACTCTTAGCAAGTCTCAACTTCCAGAACTCTTCTCAAGTCTCAACTTCTATCGGTTTCTCTTTTAAACTAGGGATTTGTACAAAGGTTTGAAGTAGTGATTTTGTTCATCTCTCCCCAATTTCGACTATCAGGTATTTGTGTTTTTTTCTCTCTCTCCCAATTTTGGCTGTAATATAAATTAGTTTTGATGTTAATAGGGTTTTCTAAAAGTTTGATTTTCTTATCCAAGCACAGAATTTTGATAAAAAAAATTGGTTCTTGTTTTGTGTTAGTCCCGAACGAAGTGAGTATTACCGCAAGGAAGGATCAAACCAGCCCACTTTTGTCGTTTGACTGCTACACAAAGGTTACTTGTTGGCAGTTGCTACTACTTCCAGGTAATCCTCTTATATCATCCTTTATGCAGGTTTCTTGTTTGTTTGTTTGTGGTTTCTTTATCCTTTCTTCTATTAGATATTTAGAATTTTGGAAGAATAAAACTAGATGTGTGTTTGTTGTTTTCTATAGAATAATTTGTTATTATTATTATAAGATGTGTGTTTGATTTATTATGATTGGATATATAATTGTCTATGAGGAAGAGTTTGTAATGTCGGCTAAAGTTGGGGTTCATCACTTCAGTGGAAACAATGTGGATCTCGGAACTGCCTGCTAGTTGTTTTGAGAATATTCCTTGCGCTAAGTCTTCCTTGGCCATCCTCTCCCTTATAGCTTTTGTTTGAGATGAGCTTCCGACTTTGCTCAAAGCCGAGCAGAATCTGAGGATCTTAGAAAGACCTCCGAATAGTTGGGGCGATTGCACTTTCCATCCCTTACAACATAGGGCATGCGGAAAAAGTAGTTGAAGAAGCCGAGACGAGAGAGAGAAAGAAGTCCCACTTCGCTTTAAAGGATAGGGGGTATAAACTATCTTTAGCGGTTCGTAGGTGCCTTATTTGATCTAGTAAGGGGTGCTAGAGCGTTAATAGCATTCCCAACCAAGCACTACCCTCAGTTGCAGCCCCAGGTCCATATAAAATAAAGCATTCAATCTACCAAAGAAGCGGAGAGGCAATGATAATTGTCCACTGTTTATCTACTACCATAAGCGGGAGTAGTTGGGAAGAACACCGGCCGATTTCTTTTTTCAATCCTTAGAAAAAAAAAAGGATCTTGGTCACCCATGTTCCCTACGCACGTACCCTCTCGTTATTCCCATTATTCCCGTTGCACCTATTCACCGCAACCGTCGGTTCAGATCTATCTCGGTAACAGTCACTGCACTCCAATCTCTGCCTTGGTTGGTGCACCTATGGTTCTTTTGTTGTTGATGACAAGAAAAAGGCTAAGAAGAAGGGCAAAGATCCTTAGGATTGATATATCACGATAAATGACTATAGATTTTATCCCTTACACTTGATTAGGGTATAAGAAAGAGTAGCCTCACTTTGGAGAATGATTTTTTCTAATCCGTAGTTTAGTTCCTGACTTGAGAAAGGCTGCGATAGTATACATAAGGGTATGCCCTTCGGTAAGTATTTAGCAAGTAATTCCTTGCTCAAGAACTTAGTCAGCTAAGTAACGCTTTTGAATCCGTTGGCTAGAGATGCTACAAAGATTTATTTGCCATTTTTCCTTAGACTTTTTGTTGTTTGAGGACTCTCACTTGAGATGTTAGCATTGAAGGAAGAAATCGTGTTCTAGGCCATAAATGACCATAAACGAATAGGCGGGGAACAATGGGTAGCTTCGCCTTTGAAAAATGAAAAAAGTAAGCGATGGGGAAAAAAGATTGACTAATTCAACATAAAGGGCGGGGTCTAGATCCAATCCAATAAGAAGGTTTGAGCCGAGTCCGGGATATCTCCCAATAGACCTGAAGTACTTGACCAAGAAAAATAGATATAAGGTACTATCTGAATCTACTTCGAGACTGCCTCTCGGAATTGTTGAAGCGGTTACTTAAGGGAGAGAAGTAAGAGCTTAAAAAGTTTATACTAAGCTAGGAAATCCGCCCGAGGAGAACTGCGACCGACATCTTTTTATTTCAAATACTTTTCGGAAGACTTATAGTACGAATCTTAGATCTTGCCCTCGCCCGACCTACCCTTCCTTTGTATTCCGTCATCCTTCCTATGTAAGGGAAATGCTTTTAATTAAGGCCTATTCCCATGATAATGATATCATTAATATCATAGGTATATTTACTAACAAAGATAGAAGTCATTTTCTTCTTTTTTTAGGGATGGGTGCTAAGTTGTCTCACTCGCTTTGAGAAATGATCGCGGCTACACCGCTAGCCTTGCCATCGAATATCGGCTTACCAGGACAGATGCCCCTTTCTTCTTTTAAGCTTAATAAGATTAAGATTTTGAACTACAGCCTTAGCTCTAGCGGAGACTTCAGACTTTGGCCTTTGTTGACCCGATCTCATGAGTTTTAATAAATGGCACGTCGAGCTCCCCACTCCATTATTTTCTGCTTGATTCGAAGACCAAACAAATCAAAGATATTTGTATTAAGTATCGATAGAACCAGTTGTATGCCACATACATGGCTCGAATCCGACTTCCTGTTACGGATAGGCATCCCGAGGGACCTAACTAAGTTCCCTCGGACCTGATAGAAGAGAAGGTTAGCGACCGATCTCCTGCATAGATTCTCAATCAATATGCCTTTTTGAAGGAATTGGTCCATTCCCGGCCAATATTGGGTAAGCCAATGGTTGCGTTCATGGATCAAATAATTTATTATATGATATTACCGATCCTCGATGATCTGCATAACGATGTCTAAACGCTAGGAGAAGGAAGGGGACAATAACACCGCCGCTTTGCTTTGAACAAAAACAAAATAAATCATCACAACCAAAAGGAGAACCTTTTGTATTGAAATCCGTTTTACCTCGCTTCGCAAGTCTTTTTAAGAATCGAAGCCTTAGGGCTAGGGTGGTAACGAATGGATCATACTCAAGCCGGGTTGAGCAAATCGTTGGTAGATTGATATGATATCAAAAGTGGCTCCCACTCGAGAATTGAATCAAAGATAGTGACACGTGCTCAAAGAGGTGTCACGATGACATTGTTCCTGCTGAAATTGAAAACTAAGCATGGGCCTTAGCATGGGGAATCGCTTTAATGCAGCGCTTCCCAAGAGGTAGATCGATATTGAGGTGCAATTCGGAAAAAAAATAATAAGTGGCTGGTGGCCCGCCCTACAAGTGATAGGCGTGAACCTCAAGTTAGTCTTGTATTCAAATTGGTAGTTCAGGGGATTCACGGGTTCCCTTGGCACGGCTGATCTCCCCAAAAGAATCAAGGATAATAGACAAGAAAAGGGTATAACAAAGACTCTATTTTGTAATCGGGTCAATCAGTCCTTTCTCAAGGCTTTCCGAGATTGTTAGGAGAAGGGGCCCCTCTTTAACGGGGTAGGCTCGCTTAAGCATGTCGAGGTCGTGTGGAAACCACTTTATGTAGGCTCGGTCGGTTATCGTTGAATCACGAAGGCTGTGGACCAGCTCTGGTCTACTCTTCAGAATCTCTTGAGCGAGACAAACCTCGGGTTGCCGTGTGAACACCCTTCCTTGATTCCATTATTTGTTGCATTTCCACCCAGAAAGGGAAGAAGGTGAGGTCTACTTTTATTGATTGGATTCTTAACCCGGTTGGATGAGAAGATTATGGAAAGGTTCACCAAGACCGAGATCTTCGATCTTTTAGTTTATGCCTAAAAGCGGATCTGAAGACGGTTGCCTTTACTACCATGCTTTCCGTGGTAGTGCTCGATCTTTTCTAAGCTTTTCCGTCACACCAAAAAAGGTCTTTTGTATTGATGGTTAGGCTGTGGGGCTAGGAAAGAAAAGATCAATTTTAGGAAGATGAGGTTTACTCAAGATCCAAAGCCTTATTTCGTGGCTTTAATAATAATTAAAGTGAAAGCGTGGCGATCATTAAATAACTCAAGCAAGGTCTCCTATATAAGAAGACTTGCCCTTTTTTGTTATGGAACCAGCGATTGATAGTTGAAATCCCAAAGGATTGGTCGAACTACAATAAGCGATGAGTAAATGCGTAAGGGGCTGACTTGTTTCAACATTTTAAAGACTTAGATCTCTCATACCATAACATAAGCAAAATCTTTCCTTTGACCCTTGGTCTACTCCTAAGATCTGTCCTAAGGTGGGAAACGATACATCAATGAATGAAAAGAAAGAAAGAATGAAGCGACTTCTTCATAATTTCATAATAAGAAGTCCATAGGCCCTCATCATAAAATTTGATTAGAAGGTATGTTGCATAGGTAGTCTTTGGCGAAAGTATTTGAGTATCTATGTTCACTTTGATGTCAAGCCAACACACATTTATAAGTTCAACAGCTTCCCCAAACCTGTAGTATTATCTGAACGTAAATATTTAAAGAGCTAGAAATGGAGCAAACCTATAATATAGTATTTGTTTAAGTCATCAAAACTAAATAATGAAAAAGATTGAAAGGGACACAGAAGAATGCTAGTGATGTTAGCAAACGGAACAATATGAAGAAATGGAATAAGAAAGTTATGTCGTTGATCTCAAATAATTTTTCTACTGAGAAATCAAAGGAAGTGTCTGATGTTATAAGTGCTAAAAAGGCGGAGAATAGTTATGCTTGTGATCGACAAGATAGTCTTTTTCCTAGAAGTCGTAATGTTAGTAGCATGATGACTGTTAGTAGCCTGATGATAGATAGGATTGGGGAAGAATATGGTACTCAACGCTTGGAAATAATTGGTAGTATGGTCATGTACAATACTAAAAATAAATAAATTGGAGAATAGATATAGGTTATGTTCTGTTGTGGTTCCACTACTACATAAATTTGAGCGAATCATTCGAATAGATTTTGTATCACACTGCCTGCCGTGTGTTTAGTGCTTTTCTTCCCCCAATATAGTAGGTGCATTGATCAGGTGTTTGCATTCCTCAAATTATAATTCACTGAATTGCTTGGGGATATTTTTCATTGAATTCTATGTGAGGTCCCAAAATTATATGAAATCCCATAGCACTGTCTCGATGCGTCAAAATGTGGTCCAATGAAAGGTTTAGCAAGGTTTTAGCTCTCACCAAATACTTGCCTTTTAGTAGCCTAGTAAAACTTGTAATGGCCTGGTGATGGCAAGTAGTTGCCTATATAGTGGCCTGGCAGTTACAATTTTTCTTAGTGGCTTAAGGTGTTTGACTAAAAGAATAAGATAAAGAGACTGTTTTCGTACATAAACTGGTTTTAGAAACTTATGCCTGTTGTTTTATTTTTATTTTTAGTTTGCAAGTTTGCTTATTGTTAATTGATATATTGGCATAATGATGACATGTAGTTGCTTGTATAGTGGCTTGGCAGTTCATGTTTACGGTTTTTGTTAGTGGCTTAAGGTGTTTGACTGAATGAGTAAGAGACGGAGACTGTTCTCGTACATAAACTGATTTTAGAAGCTCTTATGCCTGTTATTTTACTATTAGTTTGCAAGTTTGCTTATTGTTGATTGATATATTGGGCAGGAACGCCTGGCTGATCGTGATTTGAGCTGACAAATAGATAAACACGTACTCAACGGTAAAAATATTACTAACTTTCAATTTGTTGATTGTGTGTGTGTTTCTTTTGCAAAGTTAGGGTACTGAATATTATGATTGCTAGGAATTTCTAGTATCAAGACCCTAATCTTAATGCGACACTTAACTATTTCATTTTAGTCTACCAAGTATCTAGGTGGCTGGCCGGGCACATGTAAGGAAAGTAGGAATTTCCCCATTCATACGCCTAAATCCATTCCCACGCTACACTTTTGGCACCTTAGGTTGATTAGTACAAGGTTATATTGTATGTTTGTATTTGCTTCAACCACTAGATTGAGCCAAAATCTATGAATTGCATGATTTTATCTTGCTTAATCACCTTTTTTTTCATGTGTATGTAGTACTCGTGTATTGAATTTCTGACATTGAGTATGGATTAGCCTTGGATGACTATGGATAGACTTTCTGATGAATACGAGGAAGGGGTCAAGTATTTTATAAAATGTGCTGGAAAGCATGCAAGCCCAGACAATCTTAATTTCATAAGATGCCCATGCCTTAATTGTGGGAACCACTTGCATCAGAGTTTGGACGATATCAGGGATCATCTGTTTCATGTTGGTTTTGAAAAAAGTTACAGAACGTGGATATGGCATGGGGAAAAGCCTCACAGTGGAAAGTCCCGAAGTGTCGACATGCATGAACCTCCATGTCAAGACTTTGATATGGAAACCCCATGTGATTTTGGGGACACGGTTAGAATGGTTAATGATGCATATGAGAGTTTCACAGGGAATATATCCTGAAAAGCTTTGTAAATTGCTTGAAGATGCTGAGAAACCTTTGTACAAAGGTTGCAAAAGCTATACAAAGTTATCATCCCTTGTGGAATTGTTCAACTTGAAAGCCAGTAGTGGGTGGTCAGACACGAGTTTTACCAAGCTATTGAAGGTGTTGGGAAATATGTTGCCGGATAATAACGAAGTGCCACAATCCATGACCAAAGCTAGAAATATTTTGTCTACGTTTGGAATGGAAGTTCAAAAAATACATGCATGTCCCAATGATTGCATACTTTTACGAGAGGAGATGAGTACAAGGATTTAACTAGTTGTCCAACTTCCGAACGTCGAGATATCGGGAAAAAAGAAGGGTAAAGCGCTGCGAAAGTTTTGTGGTACTTTCCGCCTCTCCCCAAGTTTTGCAAAGATGTTTCAATCCGCTTCGGACATCAACGGATTTGGTATGGCATGCAGATAGAAGAGTAGAAGTTGATGGTCAAATGCGTCATCCAGCAGATTCTCCAGCATGGAAAGAGGTTGATAAAAGGTGGCCAGAGTTCGTTGAAGATCCAAGAAATCTGCGACTTGCTCTTTCAACAGATGGGATCAATCCACATAGTAATCTCAGATCTAGGCATAGTTGCTGGCCGGTTATGTTGATCACTTACAATCTTCCGCCATGGTTATGTATAAAGAGAAAATTTCTGATGCTGACAATGTTGATATCAGGTCCCCGGCAACCTGGTAATGATATTGATGTTTACCTTAGACCTTTAATTGAAGATTTACAGGCTTTTTGGAATCCTGGTGTGGAGGTTTATGATGCCTACAAGCAAGAATCTTTTACATTAAGGGTCTGTTTCTCATCGTGGACGATCAATGATTTTCCTGGTCTTGGAATTTAGGTGGGTGTAGTGTCAAGGGATATCTTGCTTGTTCAATATTTGGGGAGAAAACTGATTCTACAAGATTGGAACACTTCGAAAAAAAACATATATCAGTCCCATAGAAAGTTCCTTCCAAAAAATCATCGTTATCGAAGGCAAAGGAAGGCATTTAATGGTCAGCAAGAGTTAAGATCACATCCAGACCCATTAACTGGATAGGTGATTTCAGAGAAGCTCAAAGGGATGAAAGTTAGATGAGGGAAACCAAAGATGGTGATTCCAAAGCCAAAAACATCAAGAAAGAAGTCAAAGGCATCCAATGAAGAGTCACAAACACGAGAGAAGCAGCCTAGCACTTCTGATGAGAATGAAAGTGGTAAATATTGGAAGAAGAGATCCATATTTTTTGAGCTTGAATATTGGGAATTCTTGCTTGTGCGACACAACTTGGATGTCATGCATATTGAGAAAAATATTTGTGATAGCATCATTGGCACACTACTTAACATTAAGTACAAGACAAAAGATGACCTCAAAAGTCGCCTAGACCTCTTAGAAATGGACATGAGGAAGGAACTAGCACCAGAGAAAAGGGAAATAGGACTTATCTTCCACCAACATGTCATACGTTATCTAGAGCTGAGAAAGTAATAGTTTGCAACACTTTTTGCTGAACTCAAAGTGCCGGATGGATATTCTTCACATTTTAGACACCGCGTGTCGATGCAAGATCTAAAAGTGTATGGTCTCAAGTCTCATGGCTGTCACATATTGATGCAAACAACTTCTTCCCGGGCAATACGATCGGTGTTGCCAAAGCACGTGAGGTATACCATCACTCGGTTGTGTTTCTTTTTCAACTCTCTTTACACCAAAGTAGTGGATGTGTCCAAATTAAAGGAAATTCAAGACAATTTGGTCCTCACTTTTCGTCTACTGGAAATGTACTTTCCACCATCGTTCTTTGACGTCATGGTGCATCTATCTGTTCATCTTATAAGGGAGGTTGAGCTTTGTGGGCCAGTATTCTTTCGTTGGATGTATCCATTTGAGAGGCAAGTACACAGAAAATTGAATTAACTACTTTCAATAATTCAGTAAAGCTTCATCAATTTGATTGTTTGTTTGTTTGTATTTTCTCTTTTTTTGTTACTTTTTGAATATTAGGTTCATGAAAATACTAAAGGGCTACGTGCGGAATTGAAATCGTCCAGAAGGATGCATTGCTGAAAATTATATCCTTGAAGAAGTTGTTTGAGTTTCTTAACGAGTACTTATCCGGAGTGAATCTTTGTGGGAGTCCCATCGGTTAGAAACATGGATACTAATGATACGGAGAAAAGAAAATACAATTTCTAAGGGAAAGCCTCTTGGTGGTATGAATGTTGTTGAAGTCGACGAGAAGACTTGGGAGCAACCTCATCAATGTGTTTTGGCAAACACTAATGACGTTCAACCTTATATCGAGTACGTTAGTATAGGATTTTGTTTTTCCTTATTTCACCTAGACAGATAATGGTGACCAAGCTTTTTTCTTAACTTGATAGGAAGCATATGGAACACCTAAAGCTTACTTATCCTCGTAAGTCAGCCAAATGGTATCAAGATGAGCACACTCACACACACGCTGTGGAAAATGGAGATGGTGCCTGAAAACTTTACATTTCAAACACTGCTTCCACCTTGCGATGAAATAAACAATATAGAAAGCAATCTGATTTCTTTCCGAGCACAATCCTCAAGAGATTATGTACTGGAAAAACTGTTATACACTTTAAACCTCTATGTAAACTGTTATACACCAGTCATAATTCCCAGTTGAAAGTCCTGGGTCTTGCTAATCAACTACAGTCGTTGAAGTGAAGAGAGAAGAGATCTAATCCATCTCCTCAAGGGAAAATGACGTTCAAGCGTAGGAATGGGGGCCGTAAAAAGCACGGCCGTGGTCATGTTAAGTTCATTCGTTGCTCCAACTGGGGCAAATGTTGCCCCAAGGATAAGGCAATCAAGAGGTTTCTGGTTAGGAATATTGTTGAGCAAGTTGCTGTTAGAGATGTTCAAGAAGCTTGTGTCAATGAAGGATATACTCTGCCAAAGTTGTATGCGAAGATGCAATATTGTGTTTCGTGTGAAATTCATTCTCATGTTGTGAGGGTTCGGTCTCGTACTAACCGAAGGAACCGTGAGCCACCACAGTGTTTCAGACGCAGGGATGATATGCCAAAGCCTGGACAAGCCCCACGCCCAGCTGGAGCTCCCTTGATTCGCTTTTGAGTTTTTTCAAGTTAATTCTTACATGCTCAGCGTTATGTAGTGTTTACCATCAGCAATCAACTTTCAGAGCTTCAAGCTCTTGTTTTTTTGTTTATTTTCAATCTGTTTATGACCCATTAGGGTTCATCACTGAATGCTGTGAAGATATAATTTATGGATGTAGAATTGTCGGCAAACCTATGGTCATGTTTTTTGAAAAAAAAGTCCTGGGTCTTGACAAGTTGGCATACACTTGGTTCACAAGTATGAACTCCAAAAAATAGACTTTCTTTTCTCATCTACATGCAAAGGTTAGAGATTTGGGTTATTGGATTACACCTCATTTTTGTGTGTGGTCCTCTTTATCACTTAACCATTAATCTTCCAAGGACTGTTTCTCAAAAAAGAAATAGAAAATTCTCCCCAGTAATTCATGCCTAGTGGAATTCAGTAATTCATGGTCTTGTTGTTAAATATAAGTTGTACAAAATATTTTCCAGAAAATTATAACTTTAGTAGGTCTCATCTATTTACAGCTACTTCCAGTAATGTTTTTCCCTGAAGTCGCTCTTCCATTATATTCTAAGCTTTAATTAGCTACAAGGCCCCAAGCGTAAGCTCACTAAAATTTTGTTTACAACAGAGAACGAAATGAAACTATTATGACGAGTGAGAGTTGGAGCTAGGCAGAGGAGAGTTAGGAGCTATAGTTGCGTCAGTGAAGAGTGAGGAGCTATGGCTTATAGGGAACGGGTAGTGACGTTATGCGGAAAGCTTTGGCTTACCTTTGATTCTCCTTCCAGTTCCGATGAAATCCAGGGCATTTCCAGTTTCAGAGGAAAGGACTTCACCTGCCTTCCCCTCGATTTATAACTTGTAGTCGACTTTTTAGGAAATGTTCGAACAAGGATAACAGAGCTAAAGCCGAGGGCTTGTCGAGCTTGAGTGGCGAGCTAGAGTTGGAGCTATGGATAGTGACTGCTATCTTTATATATGCATTCCTTGTAGGGTAGCTACTACTGCTGTGTAAATAGAACCTTCTACTGCTAGTGCTAAGTAGTGACTTCCTGCCAACATTAAGTCATGAAAATCATTATGACGAGTGAGAGTTAGAGCTAGGCAGAGGAGAGTTAGGAGCTAAGTAGTGACTTCCTGCCAACATTAAGTCATGAAAATGCATATGCCGCCAACATTAAGTCATGAAAATCATGTGACTAAGCCTCGAAATGTCTCATTCACTCTTTTGTTCTCCAGTCAACACAATGAATGTTGTCAATATAGGCCCTAACAACATGGCAATCACTGTACGCACAAACCCACCACAGTAAGCACCTTTAAATAGTTGGTCCTCTAAAAATTCTTTACTTGTCTATTAATAGGAATGTGACCTCCCCAAATTGCTGCTGTCATAGGATGTCATCTACAAGCGGTATTTTTGCACATCTGAACTTAGGCAGCCCCTTTGATAGTCTAGGATTGTGTGCCAACCTAGGTTATTAATAGGAATGTGACCTCCCCAAATTGCCTTTGATGTGTGCTGTGATAATTAATTCCTTGACTATTAAAGACATCCAATCACATTAAACCCATATATTGTTTTTTATTCCTAAAGACGACTAATTCCATGTTTTCCAGGAAATTAGCAAACTTAATTCACAGCAGCGAAAGACAAAAGTATATAACCACAGGGATGGGCAAGGCGGGATTTTTGATATTGGAGAACAATTGGTGAGTACATTGTCGTCTCAACATTTATACATGTAGGCACTTGTTAATTTGTTTGGGTATGATAAACCTTCAACCAAGAGTTTCAAGACATGCATCGTATTAACCCACTGCCATTTTATGGATTATTTTGTAACCATAGAAAAAGAGTTGGGACCATCCTTTAATGGAAAAAATCGAAGGCCTTCAATATGGAAAAGAGCTTACTCAAAAAAAGGAAAATATATTGAAGTAGCTCTGGAAAAAAGTGGCTGAAAAAGATTGTAAGTTTTCTTATCATTTATTATTATGTTTTAATGTTAGACATGAATGCTTGTTGTGATTTGGATTTGCTAAATCCTTGTTTACTTCAAAATTTAATTGAAGGATGTGCTGACTAAGGAAGTAGAGGAGGGAAAGGTAGTTATTGAAGGAAGTAAAGACATCTTAACTCTAGCATTGGGCACACCCGAGCATCCTGGTCGCACTCGAGTAGTTGGAAAGGGGATCACCCCCACCACATATTTCCATGTTAACAAACGTGGCTCAAAGGAACATGTTACAAAGTTGGAATCAACAATTCAAGAGCAACGGGACCAAAACTACCGTCTTCAGGAAGACGTTAGGTTGCTGTTGGATAGAGTCAGAAGGTTGGAGGACAAAGATAACTCCTTACCATCTGAAAAAATCTCTTCAAACAGCAATACAAAGTGTCAATATT
Organism: Coptis chinensis; assembly: GCF_015680905.1. Taxonomy (NCBI): domain Eukaryota; kingdom Viridiplantae; phylum Streptophyta; class Magnoliopsida; order Ranunculales; family Ranunculaceae; genus Coptis; species Coptis chinensis. Next base: position 40,591,766 of record NC_141459.1, read on the forward strand.
GATCGCATAACAATACACTCATCCGGCAAACATCAATCTGGTAAACTAGTAAAAATGCTCTCGACAAGTAAGTTACTACCGGGAATGTTTCTTTTTTTTTTTATTGGTAACCTGCCATCTATTTGTGCATCATTCATCGTTGCATCTAGTGTTTGTGCAACAACAAGATGACCCAACCATTTTATGCATTCCGACCTTCTAACTACAAATTTTATTTTTCCTTAAGACTAATAGCTGAAAAAAATGGGAAGGCGACCCAACCTCCATCAAAGCCCAAACCGGATCATGGTAACAAAACAAATAAGAAAACACAAGAAGGTCAAACACCATTTTCGAGGCCAACATCTGGTCTAGGGATGAGGCAAGTAGCATTTTACACGTGATATATATAATTTTAATAATGTTGCATGGTTCTAAGATTTATACTTCAATTGTAGGGCCTAGAGTGTAATTTGGCTCAATCTGATCGTGTGAACAAGGTAAATAAGAATAAAACACGGGTTAAACATCATTTCGTGGTCCAACATCTGGTCCGGAGAGGTAAAGTAGTGTTTTACACATTATATATATAATTTTAAAATGGTTCTAAGATTTATACTTCAATTTTAGGGCCTAGAGTGTAATTTGGCTCAATTTGATCATGTGAACAAGGCAAATAAGAAAAGACGGGGTCAAACATTTGGTCTAGGGGAGGTAAATTGTAGTTTACACGTAATATGTTATTAAAATATAATGTTGTGTGCTTATTATGATACTTAGACATTTATATAGGAAAAAGAATGTTATTTGGTACGTGGGTTGGTTGAACAAATATTGTTGCTGAAGGCTTGGTATACGAGGGAAATAAACGAAAAGAAATTCATGGTTACCCTTTGGGACTCAATAATGTTCGTGTTGCGGTTGTATCGCTTGTTTCTGAAGAAGCTGGCCGTCTTGCTTTTCCTATACAAGTGAATGAGGAGCTTAGATATGTCGCAGATGCTCTTGGGACACAAGTTCCTTGGCCAAAGGACCATGTCTATTATAAAGACGACATTGAGGTAAATAACAAGATTCTTTAATATGAAGTTATATTCTGAATTTGGCTTCTCTTTTAATAATTGGTTGTTCTAAATTTTAATTTAGGGAAGTAAAAATCAAACTAGTGATAGTCATAATCAAGGTGCAATAGATTCGTTTGTGGGATTCCTCAATATGGCGCTTCCAGGGGACCAAGGTTCGATACATTTTCCAGTAGGAGGAGAATTGTTTGGAGATAATATGGGTAGTTTCATTATGGAGAAAAGCGATATAATGGATGTATGCAACATGGGTTGGTTAGATGCTGCTATTTTGGTGGTATATATGAGGTTAGAATATCTGCAAAATTTCATTGTTGGTGCTATCGTAAATCTTAGATATTCATATTTAGTTTTAGTAATTATGATTGCTTTATTTTTCTTTCTCTAGGATTCTTTATGATGAATTTGTGAGTTGTCATGATGTCGTTGGATTTGTAAACCCTTTATCTTTCACAAGAGCTAATGGGAATGAGAAAACTCAAATTATTGTGGAGAGCTTGCAGAATACAAGTGGAAAAAGAGTTGTTCTTATCCCTTATAATCCAGGGTAAGGATATTGTCTTATATTTTTAATGCTATCCATGTTTTATCATTTTCATTGGAATGTATATTATAGTTTTAATGCCTAATTTTTCTTTTTTAACCACACATGCCTCTGATCTTTTTGTAGTGGACATTGGGTTTTGATTGCTATTAATTTATCGCGGATGACTTTTAATTGGTTGGATTCGATGCATAATCTACCATCTAATTATATGGATATCTATTTTAACAGGTTTGTCATGATTGTGTATGTATATGAAATAATTAGATCATTACGTGCTTATCTTTTACTTGCTAATTAGGTTTTACATTGATCTTATTTTGAAGTGCGGTCATGAAAATAGAAAGACTTGAAGGGAAAGGAAGTAAAGGTCCAGTGAAGTGGGAGAAGATTATGGTAATAAACAAATTCTTATGCATACATACTGTGTGTTTGGAAAAATATATGCTTATGAATATTTTCCATGTTTGTACTTAGGGCCCATACCAACCTGGTAGTAAAGAGTGTGGGTATTACGTATTGAAGTTTATGAGAGAAATAATGGAAGCTTGTTCAGATAATTCTTTTGAAAATAAGGTATAATTCGTCATACACTAGCATTCTCTATTTTGTGTTACTCTTCATTATTTAGTTATTATATACTTTTTTATCTTTGATCGTGCAGATGACAAATCTATCCCTCAAAGATACATACACACAAGAGGAACTTGATGTTGTTTGACTTGAAATTCTTAGATTCATCTAGCATAATGGAGCGTTCGAGCCAAGCGTCGATTCTTAGCTAGGTTTTGACCCTTTCCAATTAAGGTGTGGTGCTTGGTCTCACCATTTTTTTTTGATATTTTAGATAGAACAAATAGATTGTTTTTTTTATTGATGCAACAAGTTAGGTCATTATTATTTTGATATAACAAGTAAATTTGGATGTTTATTTCATTATTGATGACTCAAAAAAGTTCAAAATTCTTTTAGCAATTCAATGTCTTTCTGTTGGATGTGTAAATTTATTTCTTTTGTTTGTGTTGCACTATGAATTGTTTATTTGAGCAATGTGTTTTTAAATCCAGTGTGGATATATATGGTGAAAATGGGCAGGTTGCAGGTTGAATGAATATGATTAGAATCAAATGATTAGGGGTTTTTTAAAAAAAAAAAAAAAAACTATAAACCACAGTTTGATAAGAACCGAGGTATAAGCAATTTATATAACCCACGGTTTGTAATGACTATACACCACTGTTTGATAAGAACCGAGGTATAAGCAATTTATATAACCCATGGTTTGTAATGACTATACACCACTGTTTGATAAGAACCGAGGTATAATCAGTTTATATAACCTACGGTTTGTATCCAACCGTCGTATATATCATCACTATTTCCCATGGTTTGTAAATATAAGACCAAACTTTTCGGACTATTAACCACGGTTTGTAAATCCTAATACCACTGTTTTACTTAAAACCGTGGTATATAAGAGGTACTTTTCCCCACGGTTTTGTTAGAAGTATTTGTCACGGTGGTTGTTACCACGGTATGAAAATAGTGGCTAAAGGGTTTTTACCACTGTAAATAACAGTGGTATATGAGCTTTTCTGTAGTAGTAAAAACAAAACTATATTAATATAAGAAACCACACGGAGCAGTTGACAGCTAGCAATAGTGAAAAAACAATATACTGCACAAACCATAGTAAATAAGCGTATCTACCAAGTATACAGACTGTAAAACATCACCTCAATAGCTAGTATCCAACATTGACAAGGACTAAATCCACAATAACAACCGTCTGATAAATTTAAATAACTAACAGACAAAATCCAATTCCTTTCAAGAGTAAAAAAATAGAAGAAGAATAGAAAGAAAGGAAGGAAGAAACGAATAATAACTCAATGTAAAAGGAGTAAGAATTCTACAAAATCTTGTCATAGACCATAGATGACTTGAAACCCCAGTGACTAGAGAAACTCAAATAATCTAGTTACTATCAACTTCCTTCAGTATCTGAAACACACTCCACACACACAATATCTCAACAATCCAGTGTTTCTGATTCAAATTAATAAGACAATAAACCCGATATTCGAATATTGTCAAAATCATTAACTTACCTTTTAAAGAGGACTGATGTGTGTCATATGCAAATTGACCATGGTGTGTTCAGACCTCTCTCAACAAGCATTCTCCTTGTTATCATCACTAACAAAAAAATAAAATATACCAATAAGTAAATTGTTATCATATTGTGCAAGATATCAAAATATTTGGGATTACCCACCATGTTCTCCCTCCTCCTTTATCTGGGCTTGGGACCAGCAATGCAAACTTCTCATAAGTATGCACAGGCAGAGTTAAAGAGGAGTTTAGTATAACATAACTCCATTGCTTGCCTAAGAATCATATTACTTGGTCATTAAAGCATAGACATCACAACCACGAAATCCAAAAGGAATTAGCAAACAGGTCGTAGATAATGAATTTCAAATTCCACAACAGAAATAAAGGTAGAATTTCAACACTTCCATCGAGCAAGAAATTGAAAACTTGCATTGAAAAAGTATCACAAACATCAAAACTGCATCAGAAAATTAGCATTCCAAGCAACATTCATAATAAGTTACTAACAACAAACTGGTCCTACCAGGCCCTGGAGAACCTAATGACAGTCATTCTACAATTCATGCATAAAAGTTTTTTTTTAATCAAAAACAGATTAACAGACCAGAAAAATGAACTTATTTGTTGACACCATGTATATTAAAACATAGAGAACTGAAAATGTACCATTGTATACCCACAAAATAACTTACAAAGAATACTTGATAGTTGAAACAAAGACAATTAACAATACTTTTGAGTGACCAAGTATACATAGGTAAATTTAATATGTTAGTAGTGACAACTTGTTTAATAAATTCATAAATGAAACAAAATCTCCCATTTCAACATTCAAACATAAGACTGGAAAATTAACACAGACAAATTAACTTATAAAAAAAAGGAGTGAAGATTGTGTACTTGGGCAAGTTACAATCTTTGGGTTGCCAACGCCACTTAGTATAGAAACATCAAGTCTACCATTCTCAGAACACCTAAAACCTTCATCCAAAAACAAGCAATCTTTTTCCTGATACAATGTATTTGTTTCATTCTATACCCATTTCCCTTTAAACAAATTGCACCATTCACCACCATTTTCAAAAACCCCTATTTCTTAAATAATCAAGAGCAAATCCGACGGCTCGAAAACATTGAAAAGTATTGAAGCAACAGTCGAGAAATTACTCAGTCCGCCCGACATTAATAACAATTAAAAACCGTCGAAATATCTGACGGTTAATAACTCTCCTACAACCGTCAGCCACATCTAAAACAAATGAAGTACCTAGGGAGCTGACTCGATAGATGGAAATATTTTACCCAACGGACAAAATTTGTCAGGCACTTCCTGTAGACATAAACCATCGGATATTCTTTATGGTGTCTCTCGGGTAAACTCGTTTTTTTGGTAGTGGGAACATGCCTCACATCAGTTAAAGTCTTCACTACACCATCATGCATCTTGAACCGTATAGTTCCAATCCCTACCATCTTACAAGCAACGCCATTACCCATCAAAATGGAACCACCATCAATGCTCTCATAAGAAGTAAACCACTTTCTATTCGGGCACATATGATAGGAACATCCGGAATCAAGAATCCACCTTTCGGCCATATAGTCTTGTGTGGACACACAGAGACTTAACTCGTCCCCTTCAGAGCCTGAAGCATAACTTGCCTCAATTTTAGCCTTACCTTTCTTCTTACCATCTCTCTTGTTCTCTTTCTTCGGGTGAGGACAATTACTTGCGTAATGTCCCTTTTCATCACAATTGTAGCACTTCACATGTGTCAAAGGCTTCTTTGACTTGGACCTAGACTTCTCATTTCTTGTAGAAGCCTTTTCATGCGACCTTTCTCTTGCCACTAGCCCCTGTCCTGCATCAATGCTATTATCAACTCTTGTCTTTTTCGGCAAGTCATAAGAAAGTAACACACTTTGAACTTCGTCAAGATCAACATCTTCTCTGTTCATAAATGTGGTCATTAGATGCTCATAGCTTTCAGGCAAAGAGAATATTAAACATGGCGCTTGATCCTCATCATCCATCTGCATACCAACATTCAAATAATTTGCTAGGCACCGATGGAACTCACTAACGTGATCTTGCATCGTTGAACCATCCACCATCATGTACAGATAAAAATACTTCTTAAGGTATATCTTGTTCGACATGCTCTTGGTCATATACATAGACTCTAGCTTGAGCCAAATGCCGGCAGCAGTATCTTCTCCCATCACACTATACATGACCTCATTAGCAAGACACAACCGGATTGATAAACAAGCTTGAAGATCAAACTCTTCCCAATCATCATCACTCATACTCTCCGCCTTTGCTTGTTTCCCCTTTAAGGCCTTATGCAAACCTTGTTAGATGAGGATGTCCCTAACTTGGACTCTCCAAATCCCAAAGTTATTCTTTCCATTAAACTTCTCTACTTTAAACTTAGCATTTGACATCTTGGGAGACATTTTTCAAGTTACACACAATAATCCAAAAACAATTTCACTTCAGAATTTTATCAAACACCTTGTCTACACAAATTTCGAGCACTATAGTTCTTTACCAAAACTCAAAATCCTAGGTCGTAAACCTACGCTCTGATACCAATTGTTGAGAATAGAACAATGCGGAAACAACGTTACCCACAACAAATAGATCAATCCTACACACTAGACAAGACTTCAACACCCTCCAAAGTAATCCCAACACTTCTCAATATCAAATAAACAAGTATCTAAAGTAAAACAATTAATGTAAAAGAAGAACAAACCACAAGATGAGATATATCGTGGTTCGACAATTTGCCTACGTCCACACCGCGAGTTCCAAGCTTTCCTTGATGTCAAGAGTAACATATTACAAGTCTCTCAATTCACTCACAAAGAATGAATACTCAACTCACAAAGAATTGCTCACTTATAATCACTCTCTTTCTTGGTTTTGGCTAAGTTAGGTTTCTCCAGAAAAAACCTATATTTATACTATTTCAAAAAAAACTTCCTGAACAGTGAATTGATGCTGAAATACGGTACGGTGGAGCTCGGGTCGCGCCCTCGGCAAGCCAAAGTCGAGCGCGGGTTGCGCCTAATCGTCTGGAGGTCGACTAAGGCATGAGCGCGGGGAGCGCCCTTGTCAAGGCAAAAGTGAGCGCGGGGCGCGCCTTATACATGAGAGAGAAAAAACACATTTTTCTCTACAATTACGTTTCTTGGTTGCAGTTCGATCATGTTCTAAAACAAAGTTTAGTAGCAAGATCCTAATTAAGTGGAAAGCCGAACCCCTGTCTATGAGAACAACCTCTTGTGGGCTCACATAGTAAAAATCTACATTTTCTTCGCATTTCATATCATTAATCCAATGCACTTATGTTGCAATAAACCATTGGCACGCGTACTCGCTAGTTTTCAACATTGTTTTTCATTAAAGGATACACATATATACAGTTGGGCAATAACATCTCTTGTCAGAAGCATGATGTTGCTTTCTGTAATGTGTATAAAGATGTTTTTTTTTTATGCAAATCATACTACTTTATATTAGTAACCTTCAAACAACTACAGGAACGTAGTTTGCACTTAATTAACATACAACTTGGAAGATCAGAACTCCCTAATTGCTGGTTTGTCCAAGCTGCTAGTGAGTCTGCATCTCCATTAAAAGTCCTACTAACCCATCTAAACACAGAGGAACTTAAATTAGGAACCAAGGAGTTTATATTGGCTTTCATAGCTTCCCAAACCCATCTACATGACTGGCCCTGTAAAGCTCTAATAACCTCCATATTGTCTCCTTCAAACACAAAATGATGGAATCTAAGTTGCTTAGCAAGCAAAACTGCAACTTCTTCTGCTTCCAGCTGTGCTTCTTCTGCCTCCAAAGCCCTAAACCTTCTGACTGCTGCTCCCACTATACATCCTTCATTATCAGTAGCTATAGCCCCAACTCCAGCCCATCTTGTCTGCCTGTAGAAGGAATCATCAAACCTAATTATTATGTTGTCATTTGGAATAACCAGAAATAAATTCTCAAAGTAATTATCATCAGTATTTAAAGAAGGGGTAGTAATGAGATGTTCTTCTCTGAATGCCCGATAGCATTGATCTGTCAGAGCCCTGCTTTCCCTGATCATCCTTTCCCGATTTACCCTTCTGTTGTCAAACTTGAGTTTATTTCTAGTTTTCCAGATCTGCTGTAGCAAGCAAGCTATATGGGTACCATCCAACCTTTTATCTCTGTCTGAACTATAACTCCAAGAGATGAAGAGATCCACTCTTTCTCTCAGAGTATGCTTTGGATCCTGAAGCATCCTCAGGCCCACTGGAGAACTAAACCAAACTATTCTTATCCACTCACAAATGAAGAACAAGTGTTATGTAGATTCAATCTCCTTTAGGCAAAAGGGACATGAGAAGTCTCCCTTTATCCTCCTCTCAGCTAGCATATACCCTATAGGAAGAATATACATGTACAGCTTCCATATAAAATTTTGGACATAAGTTGGAAGAGGAGCTTTCCAAATATGCTTGAGAGTGAGTGGGTTGCAGCTTGAGCATTGACCCACTTTATCCTCTGGCTTGAGGAATTTATAAGTTGATTTAACAGTTAGAGTCCCATACTTATCTTTTGCCCATCTCATGTTATCAGCAGAGGCTTCTTCAGGTATTACTTTAACCTCCAAAATCTTTTAGCATATGAAAGAATCAAAATGTTGGCTAAGCTTAGCTTCATCCCAACCACTCTTATCTTGCAAAAATAATTATGAAACAACACTATTTTGTGGAGATGGCACAACCACCCCCAGTTCTTCCAGAGTTATAGGTTTGTTATGACATTTCAACCAAGGATCTTTTAGGATTGAGGTGGTGTCCCCTCTCCCAATTCTCCAGATCAAGCCTCCACTTATGGCATTGAAAGCTTTGTGTATGCCTTTCTAAAAGTAGGAAGCTTCATCTGGGGGTTTGTCCACATCACCAGTCCAGTGTTTACCATAGATGCTAAACATAGTTCTAGTCCAGAGGGACTAGATATCTGTGGTAGCTTTCCAAGGCAATTTAGCCAACATTTAGATTGACATATGTGTTCCCACCCAATGGTATGGACACATTTAGATTGTTCCTTTCCAGACCACAAGAAATCTCTATATGCCTTATCAATCTTATTGCAAGTGGAGATAGGAAGCAAATAAGTTGACATTGCATATAGAGGTGTGACCTGAATAATTGCTTAGATAAGAGTAGTTCTCCCAGCCTGGGACAACACTTTAGCTTTCCAACCCTTAATCTTATTGTGAATCTTATCCACCAAATAGTCAAAGTCCTCAAACTTTTTCATGGATAACATGATAGGGACTCCTAGATATTTCTCCTTAGGAGCAAAGTTCCTAATTTTCTAGAATCTCTTGAGTCTGATTTTTTGTCTGTAGTTGACATTTCTACTAAAGAACACATTGGATTTCTCATAGTTTATCATTTGGCCAGAAGCCCCACAATAGTCATCCAGAATCTTCTTAAGATGCATACTTTCAACCACATTTGCTTTAGAGAATAAAATTAGATCATCAGCATAAAATAAATGAGTGAGGGCAGGGGAATGTCTTTTAATCTTTATACCATGCAAATCCTTGTCTTGCTCTGCTTTTGCCACCATCCTAGACAAAGCCTCAGAGACCAAGATAAAGAGGTAAGGGGACAAAGGATCCCCTTGCCTAAGCCTTCTTTCAGGGACAATTTTATCAATAAGTGACCCATTCAACATTACTTGAAAAGACACAGTAGAGACACATTGGTGAATCATATTTCTCCACTTATTATTAAACCCAAGCTTCTAAAAAATACTATCCATAAAAGACCATTCCACCCTGTCATAAGCTTTAGCCATGTCCAACTTTAAAGCAATCCAGCCCTCATTTTTAGATCTCATATTTTTCATGTTGTGAAAAACTTCACAAGCTAGACCAACATTATCTCCTATGCTTCTACCTTTAATAAAATCCCCTTGGAATGGGGAGATGATTTTATTAATAAGACCCTTGAGTCTATTGGCAAGAAGCTTGGAGATAATCTTGTACCCAAAATTGCACAGGTTAATGTGCCTAAACTTGGAAGCATGGTCAGGATTAGCAATCTTTGGAATCAAAGCTATATATGTCATCCCATTAAAACCAGGATTTAGGAAACCAGAATTGAATAAATCTTGAACAAAAGCATTCACAGAAGGGCCTATGATATCCCAGCATTTTTGATAGAAAATCCCTTAGAACCCATCAGGTCTAGGAGATTTTAAGCTGCCCATCTTTCTAACAACAACCCAGATGTCCTCTTTTGTAGGGATAGTAGTGAGAATTTCATTCTCTCTAGCAGTCACACAAGGTTGGAACAAATCTAGAATCTGCTCATGTCTCTCAGGATGATCAAAAGTAAAGATCTCCTTAAAATATTGGTTTGGAGAGAGCCCCACTTCTGTCCTTCCCTCCTTCCACTCTCCACCATTGTTCCTTATTTTGTCAATGATATTCTTTATTCTCCTATAAATGGTGGAAAGATGGAAAAACTTGGCATTCCTGCCTCCATCCTTAAGCCAAGAGTTGGAAGATTTTTGTCTCCAAAAATCCTCCTCTTTTGTATACCAATTAAGCCAATCTTCTTTCAGCACCTTGGCCTTATTATAATTATCAATGCTAAAAGGTTTGGCCAACATAGAATCTAGCTTAGCTTGAGTAGCTTTTATATTAGTAAAAATGTTCCCAAACACATGCTTATTCCACATAGTGAGATCCTTTTTAGTCTTATCCAGATTATGTATGAGGTTTCTATCAGAAAGATCATGCATAATAGAATTCCAGGCTTTCTCTATGACTTCCATGCAAGCCTCGTTATTAAACCACATATCAAAGAATTTAAAAGGTCTAGGGAGTTTCTCCTCTCTCTTAGCCAGGTTAATGAATAAGGAGATGTGGTCAGAAGTAGCATTAGCAAAAGTTTTGATTTGGGCATTAGGGAATGAAGCAAGCCAATCAGGCGTGGCCAGAGCTCTATCAAGTCTTTCCATAATATGGTAACTAGGCCTTCTGTTATTGTTCCAAGTGTATTTTGGGTCTTTAAAACCCAAATCCACTAACCCCAAATCATTGATCAAACTATTGAACTCATTCATACTTTTGGTAATTTTACTTCTACCCCCAATCTTTTCATCCAGACTAGAGATAACATTAAAATCCCTAAACAGGCACCAAGGGCCAGGAACCGGAGGGGTTACTTCCCTCAGCTCATTCCACACTTTATTTCGATTATGTGCAGCAGGTTCACCATAAATAAAAGAGAAAAACCAAGGGTCTTGATGAAAGTAATTTAAAATTTTACCTGTCACTTGGTTATGCGAAGCCCCTAGGATCTCCAGCTCTACCCCTTCTTTACACAAGATAGCCAGGTCACCGCTTAGCCCTATAGCTGGAACTGCAAAATGCCCACTGAACTTGATTTGTTTACTTAGCTTATCTACTTTTTCCTTACTTTCCTTAGTTTATGAGAGACACACAATATCTACATCAAACTTCCCAATCAGGTCCTTTAGTTGTTGAACTGCCGTGGTGGTACCTATCCCCCGGCAATTTCAGGCGTGTATCGTCATGGAGACAGAGGTAGCTGTGAAGGGACAGCCACCGCGAACCCTAGAGGAGAATTGTATAGACCCCACTGTTTGCTTCACTAACATGCTCTTCAAAGTTCCTGAGTTCTCTTGAACTCCCTTCCCTCCTTTCTCGATTCCTTGTACTACCTTGACCTTTATCTTGACTACCGTGATTCTGGATCTTTTTCACCACGATGGAGTCATCCATAGCCAGTAGAACTGGTTGGAACTCATATTCATCATTGTCATTCTCAAACCCAACCATGTCCTGAGCTGCATAATTTATCACTTCCTGTCCTGGATTCATGTCTGCATATTGATCATCATCTACCTGTATTTCTTCCTCCATCTCCTCAGATTCATCAATCTCTTCATATCCTTCAGAATCCAACTCCAGATCATTAGATTCCGTTAAAGAGGGTTCTGATGATGTAGCCATACCCTCATCAGTTGAAGAACCTTGGGATCCAGCTGAATCACTTATAGAGATGTCAAGAGGTGTGTACACTACTTTTTTTTTTGGTAACTGCAATTTTATTTATGTGATATTACGAAATGTACAAACAGCAGCTAAGTCATTACAAATAAGTTGTTAACACATAGGGCTGGCTCTCAGATTATGGGGCCTAGGCGAGTTTTTAAAATCAGGCTTTGTAAAACCCAAAATATCTACTGAAATTGTGAAAAATCATATGCATATTGTTCATAAGGGCATCTCCAATGGAGGGTGTAAACCGTATAGAGTGTAAAGTTTATACTCAAAATATCAAAAAACTCTTTTCAATGGGGGTGATATACCGTAGATAATAGAGTATTAGTTAATAGAGGAGGTGGGGAATTCCCCATCTCGTTATCAGTTGATAAATAGCTCGGACGACACTTTAACCAACGTCCAAACAAATAACAAAAAAAATTTCTGACGTCACTTTAAGTAACGTCCTTTTCTAATTATAAATTAATTTTTTTTAACTCGGACGCCACTTTAAGTGACGTCCCAGTTTAAATTAAAGAGAGATGTTACTTTAAGTGACGTCCGAGTTTAAAATATAATTTTTTTTACATTTCTCCATTAGGGAGTATAAAGTGTGGATATTTATAGGCTATACAATAGTATACAATTGGAGGTGTAAAATCCTAATGGCACCTACGTGGAGCTTAGGTGGAGGTGTAATTTTACACCCCCCATTGGAGATGCCCTAAGTAACTAGCCTCATGCACGTTGTATTAAACAGTCAAAAATTCTAACAACAAACAAAATAATAAGATACAAAGGGAATTTGAGATGCAACTCTCAGTAGATCTGTTCGATTGTAATGTCCCATACCACATTGTCTTTTGCTAAATTATTTTCGTGAATAAGTACGTCTATTGCTGAGTGTTGCAAAGTGAAAACAACCATGTATACATCCTAGTAGTTTGCTAAGAACAAAAAAAAAATCCTAGTAAAACATTTATTTAGAAAAAATGGACGTTTTGTGTACTATAAATTTTGTTGTTTTTATCAATTTAGGCCACAAACTTTTTTTGTTTTAGTAAATTGGGGCATCAACTTTGCAAAATGTATCACATTAGCCCACTTGTTAACATTCTGTTACTTCAAATGCATATGTGGCTAACCAGATGTACATGGTCCTCCCGGAAGCTTATGTGGATCCTTAAATCACAAAGACCTTTGACTGGTCAAATGCTTTAACTCCCTAAGAGAAGACGAGATTCTAACTTTATGACCACGGCAATGGGTTACTCAGAAAGTTAAATGAAAAAGCACAAAATGAAAAAGAGTTTCTTCTCACGACTATTCATTTCTCTTCTTCTAAATTTCAATCTTTCTCCATCTTCCAAATTTTATTCTCACGACTATTCCTTTCTCTACACCAGATTAGTTTTATCACGTCCTTTTACCTTCTTAGGGGAGTAATTGACACAGGTACTAGGTTTTCACTGGAAGGAAAATCCCATGTTTAGAATTGGTCTAATAACCTTTAAGTCTAAACAAATTTGGAGTTGCAGGAATTAAATTGTAACTTGGTATTAAATGTCCAACAGTAAATTCTAGTTTAGAAATTGGTGTCAAACTGAAATGGGTTGGTGAAGAATATATATATGAACTCAATTGGGTATCAAACCAGACTAAACTTAGTTGATTATTGAGGTATGCATATGTTAGTAAGTGTCACTGTCATGCCGATTGGGTATTCATTTCTTAGAATTGGGTATGAAAGAAAATGGATTTAAAATTATCACTTTGAAGGTAGAGAATAGTGGTTTATAGATTTGAGAAATTGTGGAAGAAGTCAAATGTGGTAGTTTGGGAAGAAGGGAGTCAAACCATTTCTCGTAATTAAATGGAGAAGTAGCTGGGAGCATAGTACAAAATATCCCGATATATTGCGATATTTGGAGATATCTATCCATATTTCAGAAAAAGATATATAAATATCACGATATGTTCAGAGATATATACGACTGTAAATATTAGCGATATTTATGATATTTTGTGTATATAACAATTTTATTTAATATTTACCATTATATTTCAAATAAATATAAATAATGTATCATAATATATCAAGAAATATCCACAATATCCATGATATTTGTCGATATTTTGGATATATCTACGATATTTGTATGTGAAACAATGTCAAATATCTTCAAAGAGGGGGATATATCCACGATACATATCCAGAAATTGAATATCGATAAATACCCATATCTTGATATTTTGTACTATGGATGGGAGTATGGGACATGGGAGGAGAAATTCGTGCTTGTATTTCATGTGCTACAGTATGTCTTTACGTAATGTTGACATAAGCGAGCCACATTAGATGTACTTGGATATCCATTAGAACAGCACCACGCCAGTTTCTGTTATTACACATAGGCAACCAGTTATACAAATAGGCACATTTTGTGATATAACTACACTGGTGGCCCAATGTGAAAAGTTTTAAAGAGGTCGTGGTCCAATTTGCTCAAAAAAAAAAAAAGTTTGTAGCCTAAATTGATAAAAACAGCAAAGTTCATTGTACAAAATGTCTATTTTTTTCATTTATTATGGGGGATAGATATGAATGTGATGGCATCATAGCACAAAACGTCTATTTTCTATAGTCATCCAAATGATACACAACTTGATTATTTGAAAACTAAGATAGGTATACTTACTTTTTCAGTTAGAACTTGAAGTTTCAAACTCAGCCCATCTAGAATAAAACCTAGGTCGAAAATGGTAAAATCCAAATTTTCAGCAAACTAGATTTCTGACGGACTATCTTCCGAATAGCTAAACTCTTTTCACAGGTGCCCAAATGTGACAAGGTCTTTTGCATTGAAAAGAAGCCTCTAAAAAATTACTCGTTTATGTTTTAAAAAAATTCTAACTCTCAATCTAACTATATTAAAACTGGACTTGAACACAGTACGCAGAAATTGATTTCTGACGCACTGTTTTATGTTAGCCAAACTTTCAGACATTATATCTACCTCCACAGAACTTGGAATGTAACCAGGCCAATTGAGCTAGAAAGAAGACTCATAAAACCCAACTTTTCATGTTTTACAAAAACTCTAACTCTCCCCCTAGCTTTATGCAATTTGTGATCAAACCCTATGCAGAAAACTGTTTTCTGACGAATAGAATTTCTGATGCATAGAATTGTAGAGGTCATATCTTTTTCGTCACTCATCCAAATTAAGTGAGACTCATTACGTCGGATAAAATATTCTCTAAGGTTTCATTAGGGTTTGGTTTTGCACAAATCTACAAAGTATAGTGTCCTATACACTTCCTACAATGCAACATGTTCAGAACATGTACACAAACAATCATCATATATTGAAGTCAGTTTTTACAATCTTAAACACGAGCATGAACTTGGGTCAAAGTATGATGTTGTACCTCTATAAGTCTAGATTCTAATGATTTTTGGAATCAACACAAAAGAATAAAGTTTTGATTTTATAAGATTTTATTACTGCACACTGCTCAGTTTCAGTCCCAATTTCTGCGTCAGACTTCAACTTCAATTTTTGTATTCAAAACGACAAGATATGAAATTTTACAAAACACGAACGTTGTAGATATGCGTGTCTACAGTAAACAGGCGTTGAATTCATATAAAAAAGATCAAAAACGAATTTTGTATGTGTAAATTACCAAGAACAGTTATGAAATTCTGAAAATCAAAACCCTATAACATGAATCCAATGACTTCACATCATTCAAAACAGTCACAGGCCTATATAATACAACCAATCAATTAATAAACACATGGTTTACTCACTACCATATACAAATACTTCTCAATATGACAACACCTATATATCAAAGCTAAACTTTTGGTGCTAGTAACTCAGCATACCGAAAATCTCTGATTAAACAAATAATTTCAATCTCAAAGTATTAAAATATATCCTATACATAGTTGACATATGTAAAGTCCCACGTTTCTATAAGTGTGGACTATAAGTCAAACTCATCTGTATCTAGTAGTTTCTATTATCATATTTTGTGTTACTTTACACCCAAGGTAGTTTAGTATAAATATGTAACTCTAGGTAGAGAACAAAAACTCTCTAACCTTAATCAATCTCTAACCAACTCAATCTCTATCAATTAATCAATATCTATTTTTCTTTTTGGTATCTCTCTATCTCTCAATGTCACAACTCTCCTAGCATCACCACTAACATGGAATTTAACATGGTATCAGAGCGTCAGGTTCAAATTAAAGTTTAGTGGTATGCTAGGAAAGGAATGCCTCACCAACAATCAAAATCAACATCATTTTTTTTTTCAATTTTCAGTATTCAATTCAAGTTTCAATCTTTCTCATAAGAAGAAATTTCAAGTATTCAAGGTTCCACAATCTCTCTGTCTCATTATTCTCCATGGTTCGAAGTCAGTATTCAAGGTTCAATTCCGCAATCTCTCTGTCTCATTATTCTCCATGGTTCAAAGTCAGTATTCAAGGTTCCGTAATCTCTCTGTCTCCGTATTGATAAAGGGGCACACACACTCAAGATTGCCTTCGTAAAGGGGCGCATGCCCTCATATCTATATCTCTATATCTCGCAGTCACTGTCATTATTCTCCATAGGGGTGCACGCGCTCAAGATTGCCTTCGTCAAGAGGTGCACGTTCTCTAGAGTATATCATGAAGAATTATCTTTCCTCTGTTTTCGGTGCTATTCACGGTACTATTCATCATCGTACTGTTCATGGTATTTGTTCATCCTATTGTTCACTGGTACTATTTATTGTACTGATCACTGGTACTGTTCATCGTTTACTGTTCACGCTTTTATGTCATGGTGCCGAGTTCTATAGTGTTTCACCGGTATTTTATTTTAGCCTTCTTATTGAGGAGTGATAAGCACCCAAAACTGTATTATAAACCCCCATAGAGACATAACATTTTGGTTAATTTTGTGTTTAATAATCATGAAATAATCGTATTTTCGTACTTTTGCAGGTTGGAGGAACTAACATAAAAATGATGATAAAGCCAACATTTAAGCACGGAATAGGGAGTATACATAATTTTTCCAATCAAGCCCATGTGAAGCCCAACAAATCCGAACTAAAGCCCAACGACTCAAATAGTACAGAATCCAGTCAGAAACGGGATTACGTGCATAGAAGCATCAAACTGCCGAAACTCATATCTATTGAACCAGGACTCCAAATGCGACAAGTGAGCTGCTCAGACGATCAGTGCGACGAACTCTACACATAGGCGGGAAGTTGCAAAAATGCCAAAAAACTGGACTGCCACTGGACACAGCACATGGATCACCATGTGGGGCTCGCAAGAGTTGCTGAGTCATCATGCAAGACAAGACAAAAAGAGCAAATAATTAGTGCAAAAGTGACACCTTGCATGTAATTGATGAGGTTAGATAAGATTAGGTGCTAATAGTGAAAACAAAGCAAGGTGTCACTTTATTTTGATTTTGTGGATAAGATGGAAATAAATGTGTGTATATGTTTCACATGGGATGGAAGGAGAATGCTCTCATGTAGAGCAAGAAAACAAAACAAGGGGGATGCACTTCATTTAGTTCTACCTTTTGGCTTTAATTTTCCTTCCTTGTCTTATAGTTTTAGTTGAGTTTTTGTTTTATGTAAAAAAGCTTGTAATAATGTTAATGGGGAACACTTTTAGTTTTTGAATAAAGTTCTTTCTTCCCTAGATAAAACAGGTTGTTACATCTTGTTTTCTTCTTTCTCTCTCTCATTTACATATCTTTCTTGTAGCTTTAAAACAATCCTAGGATCATGAGCTAAAATCCTCCAAGGTGGAGGATTAATGAAGCTCATGTGAGGATTCGTATAAATTTCTTAGAAGTAGAATTCACTGCCTAGACTTAAGGACACATGTAACACACTACCCCAAAATGGTAGTGTTCAGCCAAACTTGAGGCCTAGAAGTGAAGAAGGACTCGCGTGCGCCTCCCTTTTTATGCCTGGGATGGCTGCGCACGCGGGTCTTGTTTAACTCCTTGTTTCCATACTTGACAGGAGTATGTTATGTGAGTCCAGGAGTTGAGATGGAGTTTCAGAGATGAAATTCCAGTTCAACTTCTTATGCTAGGGAAATGGACTTAGAGATGAGTTTATTTTTCTAGGGATCGACGCTCAAGCCGGTTCGGGTTTGATAATGAACCCAAAACATCTTAGAGATGGTAGTAATCCGATACTAAGACAAGATAATAAGACTTTGCATGAGTAGTATGATCTTCCACCCTTTCTTTCTCTTTGAATATCTTACGAAAATCTTAGTTCTTTTTCATTTTTGTTGTGTTTCACATTTTAAGCGTCCGTTAGGATTTAAACAACAAAATTAAACTTAGATAGTAATCCAATATGAAACTTACCACTAGTTTCCCTACTTAGAGCATAAGAAAGTTGTATGTTGTACTAGAATTTAGGTTGGTACGAATCCCTACGAGGAAAACGCACGACTACGATGTGAGTAAGGACTTGAGTCTACACCGAACGGAAACAAGAATTCAAATCTTATTACCGCAAAGTGTGTATATCCAGGAGCTTATTGTATGCTACTGTCATTGATGGTTCAACTTTTCAGGTTTTGATTCCTTTTATGCCATAGTGGTGGCACGTACTTAGGTGTTTTATTGACTCTTACTCCTTCTTGTTGAGCTCTTTGGTTGAAAAGCTCGAGCTTTCCACGACTTGTTCATGTTGCAGTCACACCATAACTGCATTATTATTCAGTATTAATCTCTCAGGTTGCAGTCATACAATCACTGCACTATTCAAAATTCATCTCGATCCCAGGTTGTAGTCACGTCTAAACTGCACTCATATTTCCATTTTGTGCCTGTGGTACAACTTCAGTATTCAGGTTAGGTCATTGCCTACACTGACAGTTTTACTTTCCAGAACGTCTCAATAGTTGTTTGAGTTCTTCAACTAAAGACAGTTCTCTGCGACAGGGGGAGTTGTATTCTTATCTTTTACTTCTGCAATTCAAGCTATAATTTGCATAGTTTGCGGCATTACAGCTTGAGGGGGAGTATTAGAATATGTCCTATATGTAGTTGACATATGTAAAGTCCCATGTTTCTATAAGTGTAGACTATAAGTCAAACTCATCCGTATCTAGTACTTTCTATTATCATGTTTTGGGTTACTTCACACCCAAGGTAGGTTAGTATAAATATGTAACTCTGGGTAGAGAACAAAAACTCTCTAACCCTAATCAATCTCTAACCAACTCAATCTCTATCAATTAATCAATCTTTGTTTTTCTTCTTGGTATCTCTCCATCTCTCAATGTCACAACTCTCCTAGCATCACCACTAATAGTCTAATATGGAATTTAACACAAAGTTCCATTATATAGAAATAAATACCCAACTAATCTAAACTATAGTAATAAATCAATTATATAAAAATAAGATTTAGACTACTCACCCGAAGTTAATCGAAAAATGAAAACGTTAGTGAAAGCAAAATAACCAGCAAACTTGAAAACCAACGGTAAAATGTTGTCTTCCTCTGCCCTTTTCTCTTTCAAGCACTCTCAAGTAATAGATATCTCTCTCTTTGTTTTTCTCTTGTACGTTTCTCTATGTTTTTCTTTTCTTTTTTGAAAAACCAACAAGAATAGGAAAGAGGGAGCAAAAAGGGTTCAGTTGTAACCCCTTCTCTCTCCCCACATTTTGTCTCTCTTTTATCTTTATCCTATTTTATTATTATCATTTAACTTCATATATATTTAAATAAAAAAATAGAAATAGGGGTGTTAGAGTAATTATTCGGGAAATGCCATGTATACCTCACATGGTATTCAAAAGGCACTTTTGCATATATTTGCCGAAAATGTGAGAAAGAAAATATGTGAGGATGTTGGTGATGTAAAGTTTTTGTATCCTTGTGGATGAAGCACAAGATAATTTATGGAGAGAGTAAATGACAATTATTATAAGATTTGTTAATCGTGATGGTTTTGTTAGATAGAGGTTTTTTGCTATTGTTGGTGTTGAAGACACTTGTGCATTAATTTTGAAAAAAGAGATTTCCAAAGTTCTTGTTAGTAAGAATTTGCTTATAGAAAATATGAGAGGCCAAGATTATGATGGTGCTAGTAATATGCGTGGTCAATGGAATGAATTACAAGCACTATTTCTTAAGGAGTGTCCTTATATATATTATGTGCTTTGTTTTGCGCATCGACTACAACTTGCATTAGTTACGGTTTCTAAAGATGTTTCAGATGTTTGATTATTCTTTTCAAAGTTGGCATCCATTGTTAATTAATCTCCATGTTCCGCCTAAGAGGAAGAAAGAGTTGGAGAAAGCTCGAAAAGAGGAAATTGAAAACTTGTTAGCAATTGGTGAACTTAATACATTGCAACGAGCTAGAGAAACTCGATGGAGTTCTCACTATGAATCCATTTGTAGCTTGATGGAGATGTATGATGCAATTTGTACGGTTCTTGAGCTCATCATGAAGAATGGGTCTAGTAACACCATGCGTAGGGAAGCCAAGGGTTCTTATGTTGCTATGAGAGACTTTGAATTTGTCTTTATGTTTCATTTATTGCATAAGATTATGGGAATCACAAATGTACTATGTAAAGTCTTGCAAGTGAAGTCTCAAGACATTCTAAATGCCATGGGTTTAGTCTCAAGTACGAAAGAGCTTCTTCAAGAGTTTATAGAAACAAGCTGGGATAGTTTCCTTGGGGATGTGATTTCTTTTTGCAAGAAACATGACATTGATATCCCTAATATGACCTCTCGTCATATGACGGGTACACATCGTTCTTGCCAACAAAATGATTGTATTACAGTTGACAACCGGATCGTTTTGATATCTTTATGCAATCTCAACAACAGATTTTACAAGCCATCCAACTTTCCTTATAGTAGCTAGCTCAAGAGAAAGTACAACCCAAAGGTGTGTTTCTAGGACAAGCGATACCTAATCCGAAAACACCAAACATAGCCTTTGAGGTAAATGGTAATACTAGTACGGAAAATAAAAATGTAGGTGAGCTAAATGCCATCTCCACTATCCGTTTTGGGAGAGTGGTTGAGAACAAAGTAATTATGCCTATAGTTACTCTACCAGTTGTCCCTACACCGCAGATTGTACTACATACCGTAATAGAAACTGAAGAGCCTACCTTTATAGAGGTACCAGTTAAACCACAACCTAAAAAACAAAAAGCCAAGGTTAAACATTCTGTTGATCATTATGCTAAATATAGAGAGAAACCACCGTTTCCCCAGAGATTAGCAATGTTAACTAAGGATACGAATTTCGATGAGATTAGGGAAGTTTTCAAAAATCTATCGATAAACCTTCCTTTTCTTGAAGCGATAAAAAAATTACCTCACCATGCTAAGTTTCTTAAAGAGTTGTGTACTACTAGGCGTAAGACAAATATTCCTAAAGACGCCTTTTTAACTGAACAATTTCCAACTTTAAAGGAACACAATGGAATCGTTAAGTACATGCAAGGACCCTGGTCGTCCTACTGTACAATGCACCTTAGGAGATTCCCACACGACAACCACTTTACTAGACCTGGGGGCGAGTGTTAACTTACTCCCGTATTATCTATACAAAAAAATAGGTCTACAAGAGATGCAACCTACTAAAATGACGTTGCAATTAGCGAATCGATCAATTAAGTACCCTAAGGGTGTGGTTGAAAATGTGCTTGTTAAGGTCTAGGATTTCTACTATTCTGCTGATTTTGTTATCCTTGATACAGAAGTCACTAACGACTCTGTTCCGATCATTTTAAGGCATCCCTTCTTGGCGACTGCCAATGTGCTTATAAACTGCTGCGATGGGTCGATGTCCTTGTATTTTGGCCATCTTTCGGTTGAGGTAAATGTTTTTAAACTAATGAAACAATTACCAGATTCGTTTATAGATGGAGAGGTTAGCATGATCGAGAGCTTAGCTCAAGATTACTTGAATAACACGTTTCCGGAAAACCATATGCATAAATTTCTTTCTTTTGGAAGTTCAGATTTTGTCAATGACTCCTACATAGAGGAAGTCAACACCATCTTCGAGTCTACACAAATCGTAGACCCTTCGGTTGCTCCATATACAGAGTTTGAAGACCTGCTGCCTAAGCAAGTATTCATTACTCAAGATGAGGACCCTCTAGAAGCATTTATCGATATTCCTCCCACCCCGGTGCTTAAACATCTTCCTCCTGAGTTAAAGTATATTCAACTTGATCCGGATGGTAGTCATCCGGTAATTATATCTTCTCTGTTATCTAAGGAGGAAGAGACACGGTTGATCAGGGTGATTAAGGAACATCGTTCTGCGATTGGTTGGTCCCTAGTCGACATTAAGGGAATTGACCCTAATGTGTGCACTCACCGTATCCATTTAGAAGATAACGCAAAGACTTCCCGTGAACCACAGCGTCGTTTAAACCCTGCCATGAAAGAAGTGGTCAGGGAAGAAGTCTTATGGTTACTTGATGCGGGTATCATATACCCAATCTCTGATAGCGAATGGGTCAGTCCCATTCATGTAGTTCCAAAGAAATCAGGGATTACCATGGTATGTAATGCCAAGGGTGAATATGTTGCCACGCATGGTCCTATGAAATGGAGGATCTGTATTGATTACAGACGCTTAAATGCCATGACATGAAAGGATCATTTTCCTTTACCCTTTATAGATCAGATGCTTGAACGTCTAGCTGGTCATGCTTTTTATTGCTTTTTGGATGGCTACTCTGGCTATTTCCTAATTATTATTGATATTGATGACCAAGAAAAGACTACCTTCACATGTCCCTTTGAAACATACGCCTAAAAACGAATGCCTTTTGGCCTTTGTAATGCTCCTGGTACCTTTCAGCGGTGTATGCTTCATATATTTAGTGATATGGTAGAGTGTTTCATGGAAGTCTTCATGGATGATTTTTCTATCTATGGAGACTCTTTCAGTGAATGCTTGTCTAACCTGTCTAAAGTTTTAACGCGATGTGAAGAGAATAGTCTCGTTTTAAATTGGGAAAAATGTCACTTCATGGTGAAAAAAGGCATAGTACTAGGTCACATCGTATCTAGTGATGGCATCGAAGTAGATAAGGCCAAACTAGATAAGATAGCTACTCTACCTATACCACAGACTGTCCGTGATATTAGAGCCTTTCTAGGCCATGCAGGTTTTTATAGGAGTTTTATCAAAGATTTTTCAAAAATAGCTAGACCCTTAACTAATCTGCTTTTAAAGGAGGCCATCTTTGATTTTAATTTTAACTGTAAACAGACTTTTGAAACTTTGAAAGCCGCCTTAACTTCTGCACCCATTATATAACCTCCCGATTGGTCTAAACCTTTCGAACTCATGTGTGATGCTAGTGATTATGCAGTTGGTGCTGTCTTGGGACAGAAACTAGATAATAAATCCACCGTTATTTATTATGCTAGTAAAACTCTAAACGACGCTCAAAAGAATTATACAACTACTGAAAAAGAATTCTTAGCTGTCGTTTATGCTTTAGATAAGTTTTGTCCTTATTTGGTTGGTTCTAAGACTCTAGTTTACACGGACCATGCAGCCTTTAGGTACCTTCTCGCAAAGAAGGATGCTAAGTAGAGGTTGATCTGATGGATTCTTCTCTTGCAAGAATTCACATTAGAAATAAAGGACAAACAAGGGGTCGAAAATGTAGTTGCCAACCACTTATCTAGACTTACAAATGACAATGATAGTGATTCTGACTCCATACCGGACTCTTTTCCGGATGAGCATCTGTATGCTATATTTTCTGCACTATGGTATGCTGACATCGTGAATTATTTAGCGTCTGATATTATTCCTTATGACTGGTCAAGAAATGAACGTAAGAAGTTTTTGGCCAGAGTTAAGCTATACTACTGGGATAAGCTCTACCTTTTTAAGTATTGTGTGGATCATATTATTCGTCGTTGTATTCCCCAGTGGGAATATAATGAGGTACTCTCATTCTGCCATGAAAAGGAGTGTGGTGGCCATTTCAGTGGTATGAAAACAACTGTTAAAATTCTACAATGTGGGTTTTATTGGCCTACTCTCTTTAAAGATGCCCAAGAGCATTGCAAGGTATGCATTCGTTGCCAACAACTTGGGCGAATCACGAAGCATAATATGATGCCATTGAATCCAATCATGGTGGTAAATTTTTTTGACGTATGGGGCATTGATTTCATGGGTCCCTTTCCAGTTTCCCACGATTTCATTTATATTCTAGTTACCGTGGACTACGTGTCTAAGTGGATAGAGGCCATGGTTTGCCGTAGCAATGACCATAAGACAGTTGTGTTTTTCGTAAAAGAGTATATTTTCTGTCGATTTGGCATTCCCAAGGCCATCATTAGTGATGCAGGAACACATTTTTGCAACAGAGTTGTTGCATCACTAGCAAAGAAGTATGGAGTTACACATAAGGTAGCAACTCCGTATCATCCACAAACTAGTGGACAAGTAGAAGTTTCTAATAGGGAAATCAAAAAGATCTTAGAAACAATCAGAATCCCGATAGGAAAGATCGGTCGGCGTCTATCTGATGCCTTATGGGCGTATAGGACTGCTTTCAAAACTCTTATAGGTATGTCTCCCTTTAGACTTGTATTTGGGAAGCCTTGTCATTTGCCCGTTGAATTGGAGCACCGTGCTATGTGGGCTATAAAAAGCCGTAACTTTAATTTTGATGAGGTAGGTGTCAAGCGCAAGTTGCAATTGAATGAGCTTGAAGAAATCCGTAGCGACTCTTATGATCTCACAAATGATTATAAAGCTAACGTGAAACGTGTTCATGATAAGCAAATCTTGCGCAAAGAGTTTGTGGTAGGTCAAAAGGTCTTACTGTACAATTCCCGTCTACATATTTTTCTAGGGAAATTAAAAACCCGTTGGTCTGGTCCTTTTCTGGTTACTGAAGTCACCCATTACGGGGCAATCACCTTGGTAAATCCCAAGGATAATAGTATCTTTCAAGTTAATGGCTAATGGTTAAAACATTTTCACGAGCTATTGTCCCCTGATGTAGAGGAAGTCGTTTTACAGGACCCTGTCTATGAGGACTGACCTTTTTTCATTGGTGTACTTTCTTTCATTTCCATATATTGGTAAGTGCACCACTCAGGTAATCGGGCTCTCCCTATGGATTCTGTGGCTGTAAGTACCCGATCCTAAGTCCACATTTAACATAATTCACCTTTTCCACTCTTGCATGTTTTCTCGGGTTTTGAGTCATGTCCCTCTATGGTGTGAATTATGCATTTAATGCTTTCTTGTTTTCTTATATTTAATTTTATTCATAAAAAAATAAAAAAAAATTTGTTAAAATCATAAAATAGTAAGTTAGGAAGTCTCGGAAATCTGACTTTAAAAGACCCACTTTTAAAAACAAATTTTCTAAACTCTGTTGTCAAAAATTTGTTTTGGGGGTGGGGTGTCTGGTTTCCATCCTGGATTGTTCAACTGTCCATTGGTGTTGCTTAGGCCATTTAATTGTATTCCGATCCGGGTTGTCATTATCTATGAATTTAGATTTCATTCGTTCGCATAACTTACATCATGCACGTATTTCGAGGCATTTTCCATCTTCTTACATGTCACCAATGGTCAGACTAGAGCGTTTTTATGGATCATTGGATTGGAAATTCTATCCTGATCATTTTCATACCTCATTCGCAAAAATCAGCCCTGTAACGAAGCGGCAATTTAAGTTTGAAGTTGCGCGAAATATCAAAAAATCAAAATCCGAAAATCAAGTAGGCTTGGGCCCAACTTTGCGCGCATGTGCAGCGCACGTCCATATCTTTCTTCCACCAACAGTCGTGTTCCATTCTAAAAACCGCCATTACCAAACAACAAAGCTTTAAAAACCTAACCTAAATAAAAAAAAAAGAAGAAGAAGAAACCTAAATACACCCACGCCTAAAGTTAAAACCCGCCCCAAATCTCCTCCTAACTACAACCACCACCACCTCTACCAACTTAAACAACAAAAAACCACCGAAAATTCAAAAAATTTGACTGCCACCACCACCACTGCGCCTCCTACCATTATTTTTAGTTAGGGTGATTCAAAACAAGTCCCCCTACCTTATTCAAACCCACACATCTTATAAAAACTCTAATGGCTCAAAAACGTCGGATATTGCCGGAGCACGCTTTTACTGCCGACCACTTCTCACCATTTTACGGTGACAAGATGGTTAGGAGAGACGGGAGTGGTATGTGGTACTCGACAAATGATTTTTACCACGAAGATTTGGTTCGAGAGTTTTATAGGACGAGGGAGTTGAATGGGAATCGAATTTTTGTTAAGGGAGGAGGAGAGAGGTTACTACTGGATTGTTGGCTGAGATTTTAGGCATTCCACCTAGACACCATCTCGATGCCACATTATAGGATTCCCAGTTTACTGCTGTAGAACATTTGATGAACGCGACTGTTGCGGAAGGGAACTACAATGCAAGCTCACATTGTGTTCGCCAGTCGTCTCTCCGAACCAACCAGCTGGCTGTAGCTCAGTGGATTGGTAAGAATGTCATAGGGAAGGAGAAAGTCAGTGATATCGGTTTGAACTGCCTTCACGTTCTATGGATACTCCAGGAGCAGAAGTATGAGTTCTGTATTTTGGAGTTTTTGCGTAACATGATTATGAGAGTTGGAAATAGTATTGGACCTCTCCCTGTTTTGATAATGAAGATCATGATAACCTTGAGAGCGACTCCGAGGTTTGATAGGATTTGCTTGAAGGAGCACCGAAATCATCATATTTATACGGAGTGTATCCAGAGAGTTTGGAGATTGCCTGAAGAGAGGGTAGTCGCGAAGACTGACTCGGAGGATGAGGATGACACGGCATGTTTTGATGCTGATGCCTTGACGAGGTGTAGGTCGGATGCAGAACGCATGGCTGTGATTCACCATGACATTTGTTCTCTCAATACTATTTGTGGAGACCTCCGAACTCGACAGGCTACCATGCATCATAACTTCGAGACATGTGCCCGGCGCGAGAATGAGCGGTGGGAACAGACGAGGGCCGAAATGGAAGCTCAGCGCAAGTTCAGAGACGACATGCTTGCACGCTTCCCACCCCAGGGGGGTTCTTCTTCGGAGGAGCAGTTTGTGAGGCACGAGCGTCGTCGCCGCAAGACGGATGGCTCTGGCCCATCGGAAGCCCAAGAGCCATCTGCTTCTCGAGCGCATTCCACTACTACCAGCGAGTGGTTTAGGGATCTAATGAGTTGATTTGTTTGATTGTATTTGTTTTTATTTAGTACGGATGTCAAAAGATTAGTTTAGTAATTAAATTTGAATTTGGTTGTCGTATGTTATTTGAATTCAATTTTAATATAAGTTGGTTAATTTCAAATTATGCGTTATTTTTTTCATTAATCCCACCTTCCCAAATTGTTTGGGGGTGGTATTATTTAGCCTAGCATAATTCGTTATAAGATCATCTATTTTAAGAAGTTGTTTTGGAGTGAGGGTTGAGAATATTGCCGATATGGGCATCGCTATAAATAGATATTGTGTTAGGATGAAATCTCGATAAATTAGGCAGTGTCTAACCTAAATTCAACCTAAAAGATATTAGGTTTGTTTTGGAATAGAGAATATGGGTTGTTTCTGTTTTCGGTTTTGGAAATTTTATTATTTCCTGCAATTGCCTTAAAACTTTTGGGTAACTTCCTGATTTGTTTTAGCAACTTAAATCCTATAAAAACTGCATTCATTCTACACTCACAACCCCAACTACATCTCACGTTTTATTCCCACTTTACCTTATTTTTCCTTCAAGACCGTCCTCCTCACAGCTCCCTCGAAGCACTGTGCCCCGATGGAGTGCCACACCGCCCTCAAAGACCAAGCCGAGAAATTCTACCATGAGCGCGACTGCCCTCTCAAGCACAAACCTGAGCACCACCAATGCCCAAAACACTGGAATTCTAGTTTTCATCCTGAGTGCACCCCGCGCCCATCCCAGGCTAAAAGTAAGCGCACCCTGCACCCAAGTGCCTGGAATTCGAAACTCAACAGAGCGCACCCGCGCCCATCCCAGGCATACCTTGAGTGCACCTGCGCCCTGACCCCTGTGGGCACCAAAAATTTCCAGTTTTCCGAGGGTTGTTCTAGGATAGTTGCAGCTATTCTAGAGAGTAGTTTTGTGATGACTTCTCCTATAGTAATACCGGAGCAGTCTTTCAAACACTTGTTGGGGAGCGAGTCTTATGGACATTGGTTCCGCGAGAGGACCATGCAGTTCGGATGGAGGCATCTTCTGGTAAGTGAAGATGACTCGTATTCACCTAAACTTACTGAATTTTTCTACAATAATGTTAAGTTCTATTGTAACCAGGATGGAGAACAAGAATTCTCCGTCACGGTTTATGACACACCTCTAGAATTCAATAAGTATGTGGTAGCATTAGTTTCGGGAATACCAATACCTGATCCTATTCACACGTGGGGATATATGACCGATAATTCATACCTCTATGACTATATATATTTCCATGAGTATTATGGGGGAGGGGTATTACGTATAATGGACCAAGGGCATTACAACATAGCCCTTGGTAGCTTGTCCCTAAATGTAGGCACCACTATGTTATTCATCCTGATGAATATTCTAGGGGAGTAGCAATTTACTTCTGCAAATAGTACCGCTGGTGACGTTTTCGTTGCTTTAGCTGAGGGACGTCACCGATATGACATTCCCCGAGTATTAGTGGCTAGTCTTAAGAGAGCCCAAATCATGAGCCATAAGTATCTTCTTATGCCTGTTTTGGTTTGCCGCATCCTGCTCAGTTGTCTACCAGAATTATGTACCCAGTTCACAGATTGGAAAAGGGTTGAAGTCATGAGACCCACCAATTGGGTGGTTCGCTCATTTCGAGTAATGACTTGGCCGGGATGGCAGGTGCAACCTCATTTGGTTGCTCTTTATACCCCATCAGACATAGTAACACTAGACAGGTTAGCACAAGTTGACAACACACGGCGGCAGGCTTGGCAAGTTGTCATGGCATGGCAGGATGCGAAGGAACCTTAACTCTTTGAAGAGGGAAATGAGGAGAACAATGTCTAAACGGGAGTGCAAGTAAGTTTTTATTTCAGTTAGTGTCTGCTTATGTCCCAAGAAAATTTGTTTCTTATTAACCCCATTACGAGTGGAACTCTTATAGAGTTGCATCAGTTTTCTTTTCTATATTAGTATGTTATAACGTTGTTTTGCAAATGTTCCGGAATTTCACGCGTTTCAATGGTATTTTCCTACCCTCTTTATTTAAAATACTTTGAGGACAAAACATGCTTCTTGTTTGGGGGGGGGGGGGCATAGAAACACGTGTAATTAAGGCATCTGTTAGGATATAGATATGTATAATATGCACTTGTTTTCTAGCTAAAAAATTCAAAAAATTTAAAAATATAAATAAAAAGTATGCTATACACTTAGGAACATTGGTATTGTTTTCTTTCTCTATGCTCTCAATAATCTAGAAGTCTCATGTAGTTTTTGCATTAGAAATTTTTTTAGAAACTTAGGCTAATATGTAGGTAATAATCCTTGCATCTATCTATAAATATGTTACATGAGTATCTATGATTGTTGGCAGTAAGTTTTTGAAATCTAGGCTAGAGTACTTATTCTACAAATCCTGTGAGAATATAGCCTAAAGTCTTATATGAGTGACACATTTGAGAAATGACACAAGGGAGAAGTAAAATCCAGATAGAAAAATCACACGTCCACTTGCTTGATCACTATACCATATCCTAAGCGAGAATTTAGGCCCTCTTTGGATCGATATAGCCAGAAATTCCAACCTATGAATTATTTTCTGCTAGTCTCCCCTCTGAGCCTTTCTTTAGCCTTTCATAAACCACAAATCCTTTACCCTGTTACAAAACAAAACAAAATAAAAAATAAACCTACCCAATTCTTTGAATAAGTCTGAGAATAGAGATGAAGAATAGAAAAGAGAAGAACTTTTGAAATCAAGAATTCGTTAGTCACTTCAGATAAGAAAAGGAAGTTTCCATCTAAATAAAATAAAAAAAGAAAATAAAGAAAATAAAGAGTTAGAACTCCAAAAAAAAAAAAAAAAAAAATAGAATCAAAGGAGTCAAAAGCCAAAGAAAAGAAAAATATGGCTAAGGATGGAAACAAAGTGTAGAAGCAAACGGTAAAGAATAAGGTTTTCTCTAGTTATATAATACGAAGACTCTATTATCTCAGACTTGTTCTCTTTGAATTTCCATTTTCTTCCTTCTTAAACCATCTCCTAATCCCCGCAACACCTAATAAAGACCTCTAGCTCAATTAGGAATAGGTTAGTGTGATAGTAAGTGGCAGATGTGTTTGATCGACTCCGGCTTCCTTGTGTGCCATTGAGTTTGTAAGGTAAAGTGTGCCCACTGCACACTGGAGTAGCCAAACTTGAGCGGAGAAATCAGAGTGGTTTTTGTCTTGACATTTATGTGAGGACCTACTTAAGGACGATATTCCGAGTTTTCAGAAACAGACCTGCTAGTTCATCTTATAGTATTACTCATTGTAAATATGTTTATTCGTAGATGATAGATTATTATGCATATATTAGCGTAGGTTTCGACTTGATTATTCTGTATTCATTTGCTAAGTGAGATGTATAGATAATTGAGCCATAGATAAGGAAACAATAGTTTTATTTATGAGTCGTTGTAGTATATATGAAGTTTGTGAGTACCTTCACTGGAAAACTCTCACGAGGCTATAGCTCGTCCACTAGGGAATTCATAGTGGTTTAAGGCCTTGTTGCATATGGTCAATGCAATCGCACTCGGCGAAACGAGATTAGTTAGAACTCCATTTTTGGTCACTTATGCTAATTTCTCATATTTGCTTGAGGACAAGCAAAATATTGTTTGGGGGTGGTTTGATAAGAGCCCAAAACTGTAGTTTTAACCCCCTAATAATACTACTTTTATACTAATTATGCGAGTAATAAATAAGAGTTAATGCTAATTACGTGCTTTTATGTATTTCAGGCATGAAACTCAAGTATGTGCAAAAATATGCCACTTTGGCGATATAAAGGAGAAAAGGGATGGTTGCTAAGAAGTTCTGTGATAAAGGCCAAGATTTAAGGAGACAAAGCTTTTATAAATCCTAGTCAAAAGCTGAAAAGTCAACACAGGCAGAAATAGTGCACAAGTCAGTAGAACTTCCGAAGACCATATCTTTTGACTCAGGTATTGGATTTGGGCCTACCTTATGTCAAAACGACCTGCTCGGAAGGAGCTTTCCAATGGTGCAAGCCTTGACTCAATTAGAGGAGTAGAAGTAGACAAAAAGTCTGCTGAAGTCAAAGCCAGCTGAAACGGGCTCTGTAGACTGAAGAAATTGGGCTTTGGGCTCGATTTTCCGGCCAGAGACATGGCTCCTCAGCTTATGCACGAAATTGTGGATCTGGTCTCCTCCTTTACATAAAACAACACTTAGCTCTTAAGAAAGATATAGTTAGATAGCTTGGAATAGAAAGTAGCCATTAAAATAGCTTGTAGATATAGTTTTTGAATTCCATTAGTTAAATTAATTAGTTTCATTCCTTGTTTTAGATTAATTCTTTGAATAATTGTTCTTCATTGATTAGATAAATAAAATAGTTTATTCTTGTTCATTTCGAATTTGTCATTTAAATTTGTAGATCTAATTTTAATTCTTGTTGTTATTCAATTCTTAGTTATTAATTAGATTTGAAGTATTATTTAATCAAAATTAGTAAAGTTCAAATCTTTATATTATGTCTAATGTTAATTCAATGGGAAATGATAGCTTGATGAATCAAGGCTAAACCTCAATTAGAGGGGTTGAAGAAGCCTTGATAAAACTTGATCTTTGTTAACTTAGAAATCGTCGTGAGAGTTTATTCCACCGTAGAAGGTCGTTGATTCGCCATGAGAATGGGTGGACGATCTCACATGCTAGTTATTAATTGGTAGAGATGCCATGTATAATTAGGGATTAGAATTACCATTTTGATATGCGAAGCATTGCAATTTGGATCATGACGAGTCTTTGTTAGTTGATTAAGTAGAGTTAAGGTGGATTTAATTCCCTTTAATTCTTTATCTAGATTCAAACCTTTAGCATCTTGTCATTTCGTTATTCGTATCTTGTTATTCGAATTCACATTGTAGTATAAATTCCCTCGTAAATCTCTCCTTAACTTTGGATAGACCATCAATTGTAGAAAACTTGAATGCTAAAGGACTAGGAGTGGAACGAATCTTCTATTCCAACTCTACGTCAATAGATTCGAGAGTAGAAAACAAATATCTTTGATAAGTCTAGTAACAATCCAATTTATAGTTTTACTTGCGTTTAGAGTTTCATTGCTTTATTCATTAGTAAAACTATATTTTTACGGTTATCAAACCATCCTGACTAAAATATCCTTTCCCATAAATACCTGTGACAGATACTCTTCAGAAGTTACTAATAAAAGGTACTCTTCAAAAGTTACTAGTGCAAGTATTCTTCCGAAGTTACCAGTAATAGGTATTTGTGGGAGAGGATATTTTGTCAGGATGGCTAACAGGGTATATAGCCATCCTGACTAAAATATCCTTTCCCAGAAATACCTGTGACAGATACTCTTCAGAAGTTACTAATAAAAGGTACTCTTCAAAAGTTACTAGTGACATATATTCTTTATAAGTTACCAGTAACAGGTATTTGTGGTAGATGATATTTCCTTAGGATGGCTAACAGGGTATATAGTCATCCTAAGTGAAGTATCCTTTACCAGAAATACCTGTGACATGTACTCTTCATAAGTTACCTATGACAGGTACTCCTCAGAAGTTACCAGTGACATGTATTCTTCAGAAGTTACCTGTAACAAGTATTCTTAAGAAGTTACCAGTAATAGGTATTTGTGGTAAAGGATATTTTCTTAGAGCAATAGAGAGTCTTTTCTCAGTATTCTTATATAGTGTCGTTCAGAACTTGTATCATGCCTCGAACAACTTGTATCGTGTCTGGAACAACTTTGTGGTAAAGGAGTTTCTCATAATTTATTCTTGAAGACCCACTTTTCTCAGGATGGCTCACAATTATGAATAATTTATTTAGAATGGTTCCAGTTATTTCCAATAATTTGTGTTTTTCTGAAAAGGTTATTCAAGTAAGATCAGTCCTATACAGTTGTTTCGAAACATGTCCATTTGTAGTACTTAAGGCTATGTTTGATAGGAGGCTGTGGCAAATGCAAATCGTGGCAAATAACACTATTCACACATTTGCCATGCCCAAATGTTTTTGAGTTTTGCCACAACTAGTGATTTGCCATAATTTTAATGGCAAAAATTTACTGAGGGGAGAGCTATATAAATTTTTCCACATCAAATTACAAATCTATGTAATTTTGCCACAAACTATTTGTTATCATGTAATCAAACAACAACAAATCGAGATTTGGCACAAACTATTTGCAATTGCCACTTTGATTACCATGATAAATTTTCAATTGGGAAATGGTGACAAAATTTGTCTTTGCTATAGCTCCTATCAAACACAGCCTATAGTAAATTCAGTATAGTGGTGGTGGATTGTCTTGGTTAGGGGTGCAAATGGAGAGGTACTGGAATTCGGATATGCTTGTATTTGTATCCGAATCCGAAAATTTTACCCGATATCCAAATCCGACGGATGCGATTATAAATCCTATCTGAATCGAATATCGAATAAATATACGACTGGAAAATGAATATTAATTAAAATTTTATTTGCTTTGAATATTCATTTTACCACAATAAAAACTAGTATAAATATATATATTTTTGTCATTTATTATTATTATTTTGTTATTATTGTTTGTTATTATTAATTTATGATTTTATATAATATGTTATACAATAATAAATTAATTTAATTATATATATAATAAATTAATAACTATTAGTTTTTTAAATCGGATGGAATATTATGGGATGCAATTTACCACGTGACGAATGTTTTTGGGGGGAAAATAAGCCGAACGAAAAATATCTAAACCACTTTTATATTTAAATTATATTTTGATCGGTCTATCACTCTATCATATCTCATCTGATTCATCTTTCTTCAAAGCTAATCTCAACCCAATCTCAAAACCAAAACTCGAATTCGAAATAACGACCGACAATTCTCAAATAATTCCCGTTCTATTTAAAGAGGAGGTGTACTATTTATCAAAAATGTATGTTTTTTATATGGTCGTTTTTATCTCTACTTGCATACTCTTTATTTATTTGTTCGACAGAGATGACATTGTCTAAACCATGTATTTTCACTCGAAGTATTATATATATATATATTGTTTGTCCTCAAAATGGTTTAAAGCTTTAGAATTTAAATTGATTTTTTCCTTGAGCAGACATTATAGTCAACACATATCTGTATTGTTTCCTTGAACAGACAGTAAAGCCTGAAAATTAAACTATATTAGAGTTATTTGTTGAGTTATTTGTTGTTTGTTGAGTTATTTGTTAAACACAACTGTTTGCTGGCAGACTTTATATAGGCTATCCAGGACACTAATTTTCTTTTCCAATAAAGTATATTAGGGTCAGAAAACATTTTAAGTTGGGCTTTTTGCTGTTTTTGATAAATAATCTAAGCAATCTTGTTTCAATATTTTTAGGATGAAGAAGAAGATTACAGAGAGGAAGGGGATTACAGAGAAGAAGGTCAAAGTGGTGGCAACAATTGGGAAGGTGAAGGGGGGCCAGAACAGTGACATTGTGAAACATAAAAGAAATGCGAAGCCGAAGATCAATGTAAAGATAACAACACGCAGTTGTACAAAAAGTCTGCAGTCATTGTTCTTAGATTTTAGTCAGGAAAATATAGAAGATTTTAGGCAGTCGCCATTTGGTTTTCTGCTAGATATAGAAGAAGATATGGTTACGCAAGACAATCTCATTGTGTCTATTTTTTAAAGGAGGGTCACTAAGCTGACGTATAGGTTAAAAGGAGAATATTTGACATTTAAAAAAAATCAGATTTCACCCTACTTACGGGCCTCTCTACAGCTTATCCTCCCGAGGAATATTTTGAAATGGATGAGTTGGATCCATCCGAATTCCGCCAAAAGTATTTCCCCTGCTTGGAGAAAATGCGGAAGACGTTCAAAGGCGCAGTTAAATTGCAGGAGATTTTGGCTACAAGGAAGGAAGCCAAGGCAGACCCTAGCTTACTAGAGGACGTTTATTGGTTGAATAGGTTGTATGTGCTTGGGGCATTTCTGATCCTGGTTGGACACAAAGGAGTGAGTGTCATACATATTGATCTTTCAAGCAATGTGGAATAGTTTGATCAGTTCCCTTAGGGCTGGGTTGCTTTCGATACCTTCAAGCAAAATGCCAACGAATTGTCTGATAAAATGGAGGACCACTTTAGGGAAAAGCCAAATGAACTCTTCACGGCATGTTTACATGGTTGTGCTATGGCTTTTACACTTTGGATTTACCTAAACTTGCCCAAGTTGGGCCCGCAAAGGGCGGATGATAAGAACTTCCCATGGTTTCTTGGGTGGTCAGAATTCCCTGGGAAAAGCACGAGGGGGAATACATGGGAGTCGAAGTTGGTCAACAAGAAACTATTTCTCAGGAATGTGTTGAAGGTACCAGAAGATGTGAAAGCTCGTCCCGCCGTTAGAGCTGCATTGGAGGTCAGTTTTAAAGTGTTCTCAGTAGTACATGATGTCTTGTCACTGTTATATTATGACGCCTGCCTCTGATTGTATGTCTAACTCTTCTTTGATGGTTTGTAACTCTTATTTGTTGTCTTCTCACTCCTATTGAATGTCTCCACACTCTTATTTGATCATATGTTACTGTATTGCTCTTTTACAGGAAGAAAAGGGAGAAATAGAGCATAACCTTAACTTTAAAATCATAGATGTCCTCTTTGAAAGCCGCCAAAAGCTCCGGTTCGACCAGATTATGGTGGAGCCTTCTGTGAAAAGAAAATGTTCCATTGGAACAGGAGACTCTGGATCAGTCGTCCCCCCCTCTAGGAAGATAACTGAAGCTGTTAAAGTTGTGCCCCCTTCAAAGATGTCGCCCTCGAAGAAGAAGGTCGAAGGAGTAAAAGTCGTGGGCAAGCGACATGTAACTTTTGAGGAAGAGTCTCTATCGAGTCCTTTACGTCGTTTGCGTGACTTGCCCGGAGATGAACCTGATATTCGTTGGGGCCAAACATAGATGTTACATGCTATTATGGATAACACCATTCCTTCTGCAGACCAAGCTGGTGTCGTTGGAGGGACCATCAATGGGCGGGTATGATCTCTGTTGTTTCATTTACAGGCTTAATTTGATATATAAGCGGTGATACTGTTCTTAATAAATGTCACTAAAAAATTGTTTATTTTTAGACCCTAGATGAAAATGATGTTGAAGTCCAGAAAAGTGTTATGGACACTTTGGAAGACATTAACACTACCATAGTGGAGAAGCTGAGATCTCCATGCAAAGTAGCTGATCTCCAGTTAATGTCCTCGTCATATGTCAACAGTGACATACTGAATGGTAGCCAACCCAACCCCGAAGAAGGTGTTGGACTGCAGTTGATACCTCAGTTATCTAATTCTGAACACCTAGATTGCTTTTTGAATCGAAGTTAGCCTGAACTGGAGAGAAGAGCAGGGGATCACTTAACAAAAGGCATATCTAACGTTGACATCCACAACAATTTTTTGCAAAAAAATCAGTCCAAGCAAGGGAGAGTGGACATAGGTGAAGCTGTTAAGGACATGAACATTAGTGATCACAATGCTCTGAACAGTCTAAACGATGGTGATGCAGACATTGCTGTTAGGGATGGTGCGGACATTGAGGAATTTGTTCCTGCGGACATTGAGGTATCTGTTCCTGCTGTTGAAGTGGTTGATGCGGCAAAGACAGATGGTGGGAATGTAAAATAAACTTCTACTGAATCAAAGGTTAAATTTAAATAACATTTCCTTGTGTTGTTAAAATTTAAACTTGTGTTGTTAAATAGCATTTTTTATATTTTATTTGCAATTTGGACGAGTTCTATGATTGAACATTTTTACACTGGTATCGGTGAGTGGTGAATAGGATGAGAATGTGGATGATGGTGAGCAGTCCAGTGACAATGAGGATGACTGACGAAACTCTGTGTCTCCTTCCACAGCGCAAGCCGACATGGTGAGAAGGCGACTGCGCAAATTTCACATAGTGAACTATCCAGAACTTGAAAAGAAAGTTGCCCATTTCTGCCAACCCTTGATTCAGAACGTTTTCAACAAAGGCCCATTACTAGATAGGCCACCGGAGATTGCAAATAGGAGAAGGCTCCCCAATGACTATTTGAAGTTGACTACTACTGCTCAACGGGTAACGTATTACTGGAAACTGCACGATCTTCCTAGTACAAACCTAACACAGGTTGTTAGATGGTACGGCTACCAAGATGAGATAGATATGTCTGTCTTCTACACCTTCTATAAGAATGGTTAGCTCAATGATATCGTATGTCTCTCTCACTGATTTTCTACTTACGTAGTTATTTAGAAATATATTGCCTAAATATTTGTATTGGGAAGCTCTTTACACACAGGCAACATGACAAGGGTTTTCCTTTCATTTGTTAATGACATAGCGAACAAGCAGTGTTGGATGACGATGGTTAATATTGGCAACAGCCATTGGATTCTCGTTGCAGTCAACTTCAGAGACTGGTCTGTT
Organism: Coptis chinensis; assembly: GCF_015680905.1. Taxonomy (NCBI): domain Eukaryota; kingdom Viridiplantae; phylum Streptophyta; class Magnoliopsida; order Ranunculales; family Ranunculaceae; genus Coptis; species Coptis chinensis. The sequence goes on from NC_141459.1 coordinate 40,629,377, forward strand.
CAGATCTTTGATTCTTTGGTTGCTGCTGAGAGTGGTGAAGAGTAGGAGCTTGACCCCAGGCTGACTTTGGAGAAGGTACTCTCAGTATTGCTTTATGGGATGTTGGCTTCCAATAGAGACTTTATCTATCACTCTAAATTGCATACCAAGTGGAAGTTTGTGTGCACTAATTGCTGTAAACAAAATGATGATAATAGTTGTGGGGCCTATGCATTGACCTTTGCTGACTGTCTTCTCAGGAATAGGTCACCAGATTTTGACCCTAGGCGCAAAGTATATATTAGATAGAGAATTGCAAAGGATTTATTGGAGTGTGGAATTACTGCTGCAACGTATATTAAGATGGCTGCTGGTTGTCGTCAAGTGGACTTCGATAACGACAGAGAGGGTATTGTAAATGATGGTGGTGATGGTACTAAAAAGGAAGTGGATGAAACCCAGACTGATGATAAGGTGTAAACCAAGACTATGACACATATTCAAAATGTCAAAGATAATTTTATTTGTTGTTTAACTTATACACTTACCTTAAACATGATTGTGGGAGCAGCTTATATAATCTCTTCCAACACTTTATCTAGTTTCGTGAACAACTTATTAATGTACACTTACTAACGTTTTAATTTAGGCTTATATATAAGAGTATATAAGTTGTGCAAGACCCTATATAAGCTTCCCTAGAACAAGTTCATAAGAGGAAATTTAAAAGTTATTGAAGACTCGATATAAGCTGTTTAAGAGACTATATAACCTAATACGTTCATGCACTTCTGATAGTGTCTTGGCACGGCTAATTTAGTGTCATATTTAAGCTTAACACGAACAAGTTGATAAGAAGAAATTAAAAAGTTATTGAAGCCACTATATACGTTCTTCAAGGCCCTATATAAGTTCCCCTATGAACGTGTCTCTTCACGAAAATGTCCGTTGAAAAGAAAGCCTTAAGTTGTGAATAGTCTTGAGTATGTATACAACTTTATTGTGAAGTCGATGGGACTGTATGTAGGAACCGTTATTTCAGAATAAATATTTCTACAAATCGCGAACACCACGTGCAGCGGAATTAATGGGTGTCCACGATTTGTGATTGGAAAACATACCTGTAAATCCGGCTTCTTGATAACTATGAAAATCCAATAGCTATGAATCCGAATCAACAATCAACCCCTTGATCTTCTATTGTATTCCTTTCAATAGATTTGATGTTGTGTGGGCAACGATCTACCAACCCCTTTATTTCTCTCAAGATCAGAAATGAATTCAGATCTACTTTTCATGCCTCTCTTTTCTATCAAGATTAATAGTGAATTTCGGCCAAGAAGAAAGGTTTCTATTTATAGGCTACAACAGGGACCATGAGGAGAAATTAGGGTTGGGCCTCCTGACAGGCTTGTGCTTCCCATGTTCGCCCAGAACACACGGCCCAAGTCCGTCAACAAATGGCTTATTCTACTAAATGCCATTGTTGCACTACCGCCCTAATCCAAAATTACGTGTCAGCGTTTATGGGCTCCATATTATATGCTCGTTGATCTCCCCGTGTTTAAGATATCGAATCTCCGTTGATTAAGTCAAGTTACTGACAACTACATTAATCAACTTCTTATGTCCTTGAGTAGTACCACTCAACCTCATTGTCATGTCGAAATAAATCCACCTGCAGGGTTTACATGATAATCTTTTTGAGCTCCTCAAGGGGGACATCATCAACCGGACTTCCTGCGGGTCACGGATTCCTTCTATAATCAATAGCTCACCTTAAATACAATGTCATTACCCAATCCATCGAGTCTGTTGATTCACAAATGAATCTAACTCATTGATGATTTAAAGCAATGTACAATGCACGTAAGTGCCCGTTATTATATCCGGATTAAGAGGACAAGCATCCATAATAACAGAGGTGTTTGTTCTCTTATATAGTCAGTATAAGGAGAAATAACCTCACTTGGTCCTGTTCAATACACACAAAGTGTACTAGTATAATCCTATAGTCAAGATAGACTAATACCAGATTATACTACAACCATACCAATAGTTTGTCCAAATCCATTTAGGTTGTGAATGTTTACTTATACTTTATAAGGTACTGATGATATGATCTTCTGTGTGTCAACACACACCATATTATCTACAGTATAAAGTATTAGACACATGCATATAACTAATAACATATATAATATGCATAACATTTGCCCATATGATTCTTATTCAAAATATAAAGAATTAGAGTTATTACAAAATAATGCTTTTAGTATATAACCCTATCACTGTACTAACGGCCTATGCCACTAATCTGGGTTTGTCAGAATGTTTTTGAAGGAACTGTCCTCAAACAATATTATTGACGACTAGTTCACAAAAGGAATGCACAGAAGGAGTCCCAATGGAACAAATTTAGTGTACTAGAAGAAGAAGTGGAAACTATGCCAAAAAAAGATTGAGCATACTTTTCAGAAGAATGCGCTAATTGGCAGAAACTCTACTGTATGCACTCGAGGTGAACTTACGAATGATCTAGTGAAAAGGACCACTACCGCCTATGTCATAACACAATACTGGTGGTAGCATGATCAACCAAACATGGAAGCTGTTGCACCAATTATTAAAGTCAGATGTTTTGGCCGAGGCTTACACATTAATCTAAGGAGTTTCTACTTGCTTTATGACAAACAATGGTTGAATGATGAGGTTTAAAAACAAGTCATTACCCTATAGTAATCCATCAACGCTCGTACGTACACACAATGGCAAACTTCTTTTACTTTATTTATTTATTATTGTTATATTTTTTTTTCCCGCAGGTTCTTTCTGTTTACATGGAACTTTTGAATAGGTGGAATAATGAAATGGTGGATCCAGATTTCCAGACATATTATGCTAGACATAGTACAAAATATCTCGATATATCACGATATTTGGAGATATCTATCCAGATTTCAGAGAAAGATATATAAATATCATGATATGTTCAGAGATATATACGACTGTAAATATTGGCGATATTTAAGATATTTTGTGTATATAAAAATTTAGTTAATATTTACCATTACATTTCAAATAAATATAAATAATGTATCATGATATATCAAGAAATATCCACAATATCCATGATATTTGTCGATATTTTGGATATATCCACGATATTTGAATGTGAAACAATGTCAAATATCTTCAAAGAGGGGGATATATCCACGATACATATCCAGAAATTGAATATCGATAAATACCCATATCCTGATATTTTGTACTATGATGTCAGATACTCTATCATCCCTGACACGCTTGTCCTAGTAATTTATTAGACATTCCCAACTATCATACTTCTTCATTTTTTCTGATACAGTCATGCAAATTACTTATGTGTCTATTAACTTAGGTGTCGATGGAGGCGTTATATGGAACCCTGCAAGGCACCCTAAGTGATGGGAGTCTAACCACAACAAAAAAGATTACGAAAACTGGTTCGGTAATATCGTGGAGCCTAAGCATGACCTTCAAAGACTTGGTTCAAGAAAACAGTGACATCCCTCACGCGGCAAAATCGAAGGGATTGATGATGGCTTTGAACGTGGGAAACAACCAACACTGGATCCTTGTTGTCTTTGACTTTAAAAATTGGACGTGTTTTGTGTATGATTCATTGGTTTCCAATGTGATTGACCCTTCCCCAACTATGGATAAGCTGTGTGCTTTGTTCCCGTACGGTCTCCTATTGCACGACCCAAATTGTATACACCCTACATTTTTGCAGCGGAAATGGCAAATAGAACATGTTGATTGTATAAAACAAACTGATGGGTAGAATTGTGGAGTGTTTGTACTTGCATATGTAAACCAATTAATCAGAGGTGATCGCCTCCAATTTGGAAGACCTGTAGATTGCATCCACAATACCGTGGCAAAGGACCTAGTTGACTGCGGTATTACTGAACATGAGTTCCTCGACATCGGCAAAAATATGAAATACTCTGTATAGCTTTGATTCGCGGGGACTTCCGTCTTTTTCGGAGACTTGTTTGTTATAATGTAATTTTGGTCAATTGTCTACTAATCAGGCTACTGTGATGTGCCCTATAATGTTAATCTTAATATTTGTTAGTGATAAAACATAGAAATATTGTATGATATAAATATATAAATATATTATTATCTTAAGATTTACCTGAATCATTATACCTACCTACCAACATAATCTTAAATATCTCAAAAATGTCAGATGTAATAATATTGAAAGCATTACAAATATACTATAAAAACAGATTTCCTCGAGTACTTATATACTGTCGTAAAAGGCTTATATGGTGTTCTATGTAAACAAGTTAGTAAACTATATAAAAGTTGTTAAAGACATGACACTGTATACGCTTTACACGAACAATGCTTCATGGACATGCCTTATCTTAGGAAGCTTATATATCATAGGCATTGTCTTAGGAAACATGAACATGCTTCGCGAACATGCTGCATCTTCAAAAATTCTCGTCCAGAAATTCCTTCCATCTGCCCCAACTCAATTCCCAACCATACCTTGACATACTTAGAAGCCGTTTGTTTGGCATAAAATCTGACATTACTTGATGAACGTGGTTCCAACCAACTTTTGGGATTTCTTTGATTATCAAATCCTCGATTTTTGTTAAATTATACCACACCATTTGCCTTCCATAGTTGAAAACTGCAACATCATTATCTAGTAGGTCAATGAAATGGGGTCGACGGATGTCTTCAGCATACAAATTGTCCAACTTAAACCTCCGACCTTCATCCAAACAGTTGTCAATTAAAAGTCGAAGCTCCAATTCTTGTGTACGATACCCAACACCCATAAAGGAGAACATAACTGCAATTGTTCCCTGAAATTGGAAAACCTTGAAACTCTTCCAGCGGCAGCCTGTCAACGGTAGTGCAATCTTACTCCATCTCTCAGTGACAATATTGAATCGCAAAATCCCCCCTTCACGAATTGGCCAATGAAAACATTCTTTCGCCACAATACTCGGATTCATTTCAATGTGCTCACTATTGAAGGACAACTCCAAATCTTTCAACCTTTTCCATTTGCATATGCGGGAGTCGAACTTTTCAACCACATGGCAAAAGACTACCTTGCGGTTGTTAACTTCAAACTGTCTTATAGTGTCTCTGCAGTCTTTTGACAGACGCAGTATCGTAAACTCCAACGGTTCCACAAAACTCACATACAAACCCATACACTGTGTCCGAAATCTAGTTTTAGGACTGGGCAACATAAGTGATAAGCACCCAAAACTGTAATATAAATCCTGTAGAGACATTACATATTGGTTAATTATATGTGTAATAAATATAAATTAATTGTATTTCCATGCTTTTGCAGGTTTCGACACGTAAATGATGAAATTTAAAAAAATCGGCATTTTGGCAGGGAAATAAGGTGAATATGCTAATTGGAAACAAAGCCTTTTTATTAAGTCCAAAAGAAGCCCATTGGAAGTTTAAATCAAGCCCATGAAGCAAGCCTAGTCAAAATGGTCAATTTCGGGTCAAATCTTGCAGAAAAATCAACGAAACTTCGGAAAACCATATTTTTTGACTCCGAACTCCATTTCGGGCGTGTGACCTGTCAAAACGATGAGCGTAACAAGCTCTACACAATGGCATATAGCTTCCATCAATTTACTAGACTGGGGGTAAAATAGGTCCAAACCAAGACAAAGTAAAAAATCCAATTACTATTCATCATGATGTCATTAAGTGGAAGCTTATGTAATTACCCACTTTCTCTACTTAATAAGTGCACAAACCACTCCTAATTATTTATCTTGTAATGGGAATTACTATTCACCCACTTTCTCCAATTAGATTAAATAAATTCCATTATAAAAAGTAGATTAATTTGTAACCTTTGGATTGAAAATGTAAGATGTAATCTTGGCCACCCATCTCACTCCTATAAAACTATAAATAGGAGGGGTGATGCTCTAAATAAACTTGCCAATTCACTTGTGATTTGTGGCCTTGTAGCCCTTCACTCTCTTCTTCTTCTTCTTCTTCTCATTCTCTCTCTTTTAGTTTCATTTTTAGGAAAATAATTTCATAGTTAGGAAATTTCTTCTTCTTCTTCTTTTTCTTCATTTTTATTAGTAGTAGTTATCTCACCATGAGCTAACTCCTCCCTTGTGGAGGGTTAGATAAACCCATGTGAGGATAACTCTACTAATGAAGATGTAATTCAATTGCTTAAAATTTAAAAAGTTTAATTTTTACTTCAATTACAAAATAGTTGAAGTGGAAAACAAACTAGAGGTTAAAGAAGTGCTCTAGAGATAGGCTGCTAATTTAATCTCTCATGCTAGTAGAATCTCTTTAGAGATTTAGAAATTCTACTAGGGATCAAGGTTTAAGTATTCACTTTGAGTTGTCTATGAATCAAAGTGAATATGAAAACAAACAATTGAAATATGTCTTTAATTAATAGTAGTTTAATTCACATGGTAAATCAATCCTCCACACTTCTCTCTCTTCTATCTTCTCTAAGTAATTTTAGACTAAATTTGTTGATTGTAATTTGAAAGTGAATTTAAAGTATAGTCTAGTGTAAAAAATTTCAAATAAATCCTCAGCTCATAAAGGTTTCTTGTGATTAATTGAGTGAAGTTGTGAACCAAGAGTGCTTCAATATTAGGCATGGGACGAAACCTTGCTCGAGCTACTCGAACAATGATTTGAGAGCAAGGTACTTGATATAAATCAACTAAAAAGTGATTTATCAAATGGCGCCGCTGCCGGGGTAACATCTACCGAAGTGCAACAACGGTGCTCGCCTACGTCACGGGGAATCCCCCCTCTTCTTTCCCTTCCATTTTTTTTTTCTCTTTATTCTTTTTTGTCTACTGTTATTTTTTAACTTTTGTTTTGTTTTTGGTCATAGGTTCTCATTTTTGACACTAGATTCCAGTCGCGGGACACGACTAAAAAGGTGGTGTGCCCGAGTCCCCTTATTGGAAGGGATATTAGTGTTTCATATCTTGCGAGGAAGTTCTGAAATTAGTTCTATATCTATAAGGTGCAGTTGCGGGATGCTTTTCATGTTCTATTTTCTACCACTCCTCGACTCACTTGCTAAAGGAGTAACTTCTTGCATGATATAACTGTAGAAACCGTTATTTCAGAATGACAATTTCTACAAATCGTGAAAACCATGCGCAGCAGAATTATTGGTTCTCACGATTTTGGATTAGAAAACATACCTTTAGAATCGGCTATGATAACTCTGAGAATCCAATAGCTATGATAATCAAACCAACAATCAACCCCTTGATCTTCTATTGTATTCCGTTTAATAGATTGGACATTGTGTGGGCAACTATCTACCAACCCTCTTCTTTCTCTCACAAATCTAGAACCGAATTTCAGATCTACTTTTCTTGCCTCTTTTCCAAAACAATGAATAGTGAATTTCAGCCAGGAGAGAAGGGTTCTATTTATAGGCTACAACAGGGACCATGAGGAGAAATTAGGGTTGGGCCTCCTGACGAGCTTGGGCTTCCCATGTTCGCCCAGAACACAAGGCCTAAGTCTGTCAACAAATGGCTTATTCCACTAAAGGCCATTGTTGCACTACCGCCCTAATCCCAAATTACATGTCAGCGTTTATGGGCTCCATATTGTTTTTTTTTTTTTTTTTTTTTTGTAAGTGCCTTCTAGATAAGTTGGTAAAACCTTTGGGCGATAATATCAGAGGTCTGGGGTTCGAACCCCGCTACACACTATTGAGTTACTGATCTGTTTAAAAACAGGCTTGCCCACACATTTTGTAAGTACCTTCTAGATAAGTTGGTAAAACCTTGGGGTGATGATATCAGAGGTCTTGGGTTCGAACCTCGCTACACACTATTGAGTTACTAATCTCTTTAAAAACAGGCTTGCCCACACATTTTTTTTCCACCCTTTGTAATTTCCTTGTTCTTTGTAAGTGCCTTCTAGATAAGTTGGTAAAACCTTTGGGTGATGATATCAGAGGTATGGGGTTCGAACCCCGCTACACACTATTGAGTTACTGATCTCTTTAAAAACAGGCTTGCCCACACATTTTTTTTAAAAAAGGATAGATTATAGAGAAAGCTTGTTTAGTTGTTAATGGGGACTTCTAAGGGGTGATTTTAAACCTTAGGGGTAGTTAGGTCTTTTTACAAAATAAACACAAAAAACATGAAAAAAATGCACGGTTTTGGTTTTTCAAATGCAATAAACCCTAGCACACCAACTAGAGTTACTGATGAGGAAGACGACTCTTTTAGTATTTCACCATCGAGTGAGGAGAGTAATATGGATTTAGTAAACTCTACTTTCATCAAGAAGTATAGAGTAGGTTCGTTAGAAAGATTCAGGAAAAGAATAGACTTTGCAGTGGCTGAAGCTGCTAGAGGGGACATAACTCGAACATAAAAACAAGGATTAAAGGACCTTGCCCTTGATATAGCTGCTACTTGCTTGATCTTGAGTATCTTGATGTGAAGGGAAAGGAAAATCAGGACTTGGTAGTGGGAATGCGCCTCGAGCACCCAAGAAACGCCAAGAAACTACAAGAAGACGTCTGATCTATGGTAAGGAAACAAGAACTTCGAGGAGTTGAGGGTATCACCAATCTTTGAGAACACCCGATATTATAGGATCCGAAACGAAAAGAGGAAAAGAGAGGACCCGATAACCATGATATTTCGGGTGATTGGAAGAGTACGGTGGCTGAACAGAGTGGAAATCCGATTAATGTTGTTAATGGGACATCAAGAATCAAAAGCTCTTGGGTAGAGGTACTTGGGAAAAGGGCTGCTAGAAAAGATGAACTGACTTACATTCCACCGATTGTTGTCAATGGAAAGCAGATTATCCATGTGCAGACCTCACAATTCACTGAGTTCAATAAAAAAATTCGAGAATTTGGTGGTTGGGTCGTTTGTGGGAAAAGGTATGAATTACAACTATGTTAAGGAGATAGTAGGGAGAACATGGAGGACAAAGAAGTTTATTATGAAGCCTTATGTAGATACAATGTTCACTTTTCAGTTTGAGAAGGAAGAAGAATGCAAGGCGGCGTTAGATATTGGATCCTTCCATATCGCAAAGCAAGGCGCTCTCGTTGTTAGGCCTTGGAGACTTTTGTCGAGGCGTAAACGCCGAGAGTTGAAAACGATACCTATTTGGGTAGTGGTAAAAGGATTACTTATGGAAATGTGGAATAAGAATGGCTTTAGCCAAGTGGGGGGAGTGTGATTGGGATACCGATGTTCCTGGATCGCCCTAACGGAGAATATGGCAAGAACTTCATCTTGAGAGTGTGTATAGAGATAGATACCTCATGCCCGTATCCAGAGGGAATCCCAGTAGTATTGGATCAAAGAAGAGCGTACAAGATAGAGTTCGAGTACAATTGGAAGCCACTTTGCTGTAGTAGCTGTAAGGTATTTGGGCATACTGATGGTTCTTGCCCAAGGCAGATAAAACCAGAAGCAAAGGCGCAAAGAGTATGGCTAAAAAAAGAAGATAAAGGAAATATAGAAGGAAGACAATGCAAAGATATCTTGTGAGAGAGGGTGCGCGAAGGGGAGTATCATAGAGGATCTTGAAGGTAATGACTAAAAGCACAACATGGTGGTAAGGGGAAAAAAGCGTAGTGCCGGAGGACACGAAAATACGAAATTCACTCGGTTAGTGAGGACACAGAGTGGCAATCTCCGAAGAGGAAAAATAGCTATAAGGTGAGAAGTAATAATGGGGGCAAGGAAGAAGAATGCCATAGCAATACAGCACACAAGAGTAATGGCAGCAGCAGTGATCAAGTAGAAGGAAATCCTGACCGAAACTCTGTAGAAATCGAGGATGAATAAAAAGAGGGTATTAATGATGTATGGAGACGATCGGTACAAACATCTGTTCGTAAGGACTGTTGAGGAAGGGGAACTGAATGAAACTTTAAGTGATGAGGCACAATTGAATTCAGCAGACCACAGGGAAACATGTATAGAGCGCATCTGAGGGCGTGAGTGGCGATAACAAAGAGGAGGCTATGCTAAGTCTCTTAGCACCAACCCAACACCATAAATGATAAATTACGCCCTCTTTGGAACATCGGGGATTCAACAAAGCTTTTAAGCAAGTTGAAGTGAAAGACATGGTGAGGAAGTATGACATTAGTGTGATGGGGTTGGTAGAAACAAGAGTAAAGAAGAAGAATCGAGATAGAATTCTACGGAAAACATTCAATCAGTGGAAGACGGAGGACAATTACAATGATATCGATGGTGGTAATATATTGTTTTGCTGGGATCCGAGAACTTGTACAACAAAGTTATTATAAAAGGACACGCAGCACATTACAATGGAGGTGAGCACTATTTCAGGAGATGAGGTGGTTGTCTCAGTGGTATATGCGAGTACAGAGGTGAGATTAAGGAGAGAACTATGAAGAAGCTTAGTGGAATTATCATGCCAAATTCAGAAGTCGTGGATGATAATGGGTCATTTCAACTCCATATTGAATTCTCATGAAAAAGTGGGTGGGCTGGAAGTTAGACAACAGAACTTGAAGATATTATGGATTGTGTTAATCAAAATTTGGACTAGTAGATATTAAATTCAAAGGCAATTTATATACTTGGAATAACAGCAAGTAGAAACCGGATCACCAGTAAACCGGATCGAGTAATGGGGAATTCAGAATGGATTGGGGCATATGAGGACCATGAAGTAGAGTTCTTGAATGCCGGAGCTGTCTCAGACCATACACCTATGATTGTGAGATCAGTGGTACAAAGGAATCAAAAGAAAAGAGCCTTTAAATTTTTTAATTTCTGGTATAGAGAGAAGGAGTTTATGAATACAGTGGCAGAGGCTTGGGGAAATGTGGTGGTAGGGAATCCTATGTATACCTTCATGAGGAAGTTAAAACTTATGAAAGCAGCTCTTATATAGTGGAATAGAGACAGAGTGGGAAGTGTAGTGGACCGGGTGAAAGAAATAAAGCAAAAGATGGATAGGGTGCAAACACAACTACAAAATTGGCCGCAAAATTGTGAGATTATTATGAAGGAAAGAGAAGTGATTACAGCCTATACACAAGCAGCTACAACTGGGGAAGATATGTATAGACAGAAGTCCAGAGATCAAGTGATAGGGGGAGGTGATAATAATACAGCTTATTTCTTTAAATCGGTACAAGCAAGGAGAGCTACAAACAAGATCACATGTCATTGTGGACTCGGGGGTAATGTAATACAGGATTACAATGAGATTGGTAATGAATGTGTGGAGTATTACAAAGACCTTTACAGTCCCCAATATGATGGGGGCTGTGGACTTTTCTATTTTGGAGATATTGGCCCAAGGCAGAGATAACCTCCGCGTAACTATGAGGACCTACAGAGAGATGTAACTAGAGATGAGATAATAGAAGCTCTATCAAACATTGGTGGTGAAAAAGCCCCGGGAAGTGATGGATTCTCTGCTTTTTTTCTTCAAATGCACATGGCGGATCATTGGTGATGACTTCATTAAGGCCATACAAAATTTTTTCATCGCAAGTCAGATACTCAGTGAGGTAAATGCTACGTGTATTACACTCATACCAAAAATACAAGTACCTCTGTCCTTATTAGATTATAGACCTATTGCTTGTTGTGGGGTTATATATAAGTGCATAACCAAGGTAATGACAAGAAGAATGAAGGAAGTAATGTCGCAGTTAGTGAATCTCAACCAATCAGCCTTTATAAGTGGAAGAAGTATCCAGGATAATATCCTCTTATCTCAAGAATTAGTGCATAATTATCACAGGAATGAATATCCACCAAGATGTGCGGCAAAGGTAGATTTAAGAAAGGCGTATGATTCAGTGAGATGGGAATCAGTCGACTTTGCAATGAGAAGAGTTGGGATGCCAGAATGGTTCATTAAATGGGTGAAACTGTGTGTGGAGACAACCTCTTACTCTGTTATGATAAATGGGTCCTTGCATGGCTATTTCAAAGGAAGAAGAGGGATTAGACAAGGTGACCCAATATCACCTTATCTTTTTGTGCTGGTTATGGATTTATTTACGGAAATCATGCATCACAATGTTAGAGAAGGCCGATGCTCGCTACATGCTAAGTGTAATGCGGAACCGGTTATTACTCATTTATCCTTTGCGATGATTTGATGGTGTTCATATATGGAGATAATAGAACAGCCACTAAACTCAAGGATAATCTCCAAATTTTCAGCAGAAGTCTCGTGGTTGGAAGTGAATGTTCAAAAAGCAATGTTTTCTTTGCGGAATGGATGATAGGGTAAGTACAAATTCCATAGAGCGCATTAATCGCCGTTTCCTAGGGGTGAGCTGCCATAAAGTACTTAGGGCTGCCTTTGATTACTACAAGGCTGAAGTCCACAGATTGTTTTCCATTAATATCAAAGATCACAGGGCGTATTCAAAGCTGGAAGGGCAGGTTACTTTCTTATGCAGGAAGATTACAGCTGGTGAAGGCAGTGTTGAATAACCTTAGTGTGTATTGGATGTCTGCATTCACACTACCCCAAAAGACATTTGATGACATCAATAAGATTTTTAGGAATTTTCTATGGACAGGGCCAGAGTGTAAACAATCTCATGCATTGATAGGATGGGATGATATCTGTCACCCATATGAGGAAGGTGGGTTAGGAATTCTATGTATATAGAAAGTTAATCAAGCTGCTACCATGAAACCACTATGGAAGCTCATCACCAAGGCAGACAACCCGTGGGTACAGTGGGTACAAAAGAACCTAGTCGAGGAAGGGATTTTTGGCTACTAAAACACCAAATGATTGTTCGCCGAGTTGGAGGAATATACTCAAAGGTAGAAAGGAAGCAAAGAACTATAGTATTCCACCGATAGGCAATGGTAGAGGAATGAGCTTCGAATGAACCATGGCATCCATTTGGGATATTAAGAGAGAAGTTTCCGAGGGATCAAGATATGATTCGAAAGGCAACAAGCAGGCTCTGATGTCGAATTTCATAATAGATGGTAAATGGGAGTTCACGAGTAATGTAAGGAATTGAATAGGTGAGATTACGGCAGCAAATAGAAAATGAAGTGGAGATTATGGGTGATGAGGATAACATAGTATGGTCTGCATCTACGAATGGCGAAGTATAACATGAAGGATACTTATGAGAGTCCGAGAGGAGTAAGGCAAGAAGTTCGCTGGCATAAGCTGGTTTGGTATGCAAACAAAATCCCCAAGCATTCCTTCATCACCGGATGGCTAAGTGGGGGTTTGAAAACGCTGGAAAAACTTAAACAACAAAAGGTCGTAGACTCGGATACTTGTATATTATCTTTGAGAGAAACCGAGACGGAGGAGCATCTCTTTCATGGTTGCTTTATACCACAGTCTTTATGGGAAATATCTCTCGAAAAATGGGTTACAAAGAAGAATAGAACCTACTTGGCAAATGTGGAGGTGTCATGGGTTGAAGCGTGTCGCAGGGAAAAGGAATTGAGAATGATGTGATGAGGCTAATGTGGAATGGGTTCAATTACTGGATTTGGAAAGCAAGTAATGATAGGATTTTTGAAAATAAAGCAGTTGAATGTTCAAATGGATGTCTCGACCGTTGTTTAGTGATGTGAGAGCAAAGCTAAAGGCAAGACACATAAAAATGGAGTATGGACCGTAGATAGAGATGTTCACCGATAAGTGGAATGTGGAGGTAGCAATAAAGCAAAGGAAGCACCAATTTGTGCGATGGCGTAAAACCGAAGTGGGTAGTCATGTTCTCAACACGATGGAACACTCAAAGGTCGACTAGGGGTTAGGCAAAGCGATTAGAAATCATGAAGGGAATGTTTTAGCGGCTAACCATGGTAGAGCAAGCAAGCCATCGATCGACCTTATCGAATTGGAAGCAGTAGAGCAGGGAATGAAAATGGCGCTAAGCAAAGGAACAAGACGACTTCAAGTACAGACCGACTCAATGACAGTAATAGCCTTCTTAAATGAAAGGGGCCAGCACCCATGGCAGGATAAAAAGATGATTCGGGCTATTATACGAATGAAGGCCCAATTTGAACAGATTACCATTGTTCACATTTTCAGAGAATCTAATAAGCTAGCTGATGCTATTTCAGCTAAAATTCCATCATGTAATTTTTTAGAGTTAGTGCCGACATTGCTTATAGAAGATGTAAAAAGTATTATATATGATGATGCGAGGGGTAAGCAATACTTGAGAGAGTGAAATGTAACAAGTTTTTTATTACAACTTTTATTCTAATAAAAGGGGTAGGGGACCTCTCTAAAAACCTCGCTGACCAACCAAGAAAAAAAAAAGATTAAGTCAAGTTACTAACAACTACATTAATCAACTTCTTATGTCCTTGAGTAGTACCACTCAACCTCATTGTCATGTCGAAATAAATCCACCTGCAGGGTTTACATGACAATCTTTTTGAGCTCCTCAAGGGGACATCATCAACCCGATTTCCTGCGGGTCACGGATTCCTTCTATAATCAATAGCACACCTTACATACAATGTCATTACCCAATCCATCGAGTTTGTTGATTCACAAATGAATCTCACTCATTGATGATTTAAAGCAATGTATAATGCACGTAAGTGCCCGTTATTATATCCGGATTAAGAGGACAAGCATCCATAATAACAGAGGTGTTTGTTCTCTTATATAGTCAGTATAAGGAGAAATAACCTCACTTGGTCATGTTCAATACACACGAAATGTACTAGTGTAATCCTATAGTCAAGATAGACTAATACCAGATTATACTACAACTGTACCAATGGTTTGTCCAAATCCATCTAGGTTGTGAATGATCACTTATACTTTATAAGGTACTGATGATATGATCTTCTATGTGTTCACACCATATCATCTACAATATAAAGTATTAGACACATGCATATAACTAATAACATATATAATATGCATAACATTTGCCCATATGATTCTCATTCAAAATATAAAGAATTAGAGTTAATACAAAAGTAATGCTTTTAGTATATAACCCTATCAATAACCTATTTAGACCTTGTATACGTATAGTAGTATGTTTTATAATATTTGTTTGCTTGATTAGGATTGTTTGGTATATATGTATGTATGTATGTATGTATGGTTTGGATGTTTGTATAAGTATTTGATTTTGTCAAGAAAGAGGAAAACATTCTAACAAGGGTGAAAATCTGAGTTGGGTAAGTTGTTTTTATGCCCTACGGGGCAAACTGCTCTCTATATGACATTCGCAATCTCAATGAGTATTGACGAAATTAAATCTTTATACAAAACATGTGTTAACTAGTGTCGTATATATTGTGTAAACAGACGCATGCTTCGTGAGTTGTCGTATATAGCACAATTTGAGTTGTCTAAGCATATTCATAATATGAGATTGGTTTTTACGTTGCATGTTAAAATTTGTTGATTATAAGTTGTTTGCATGCTAGATATTTTTGTACCTTGTATAAATTGTGTTTTAGTTTGTGTTGTATTGCTATATTTGTTTGTATAATTTGTGAATAGTAAAAAAAAACTATGTAAAAAAAAAAATCATCATAAAATATTTCATATTCAAACAGTGTCTAGGAAGCTTGCAAAAATTGAGGTTCTCAATCTATCAAGTGACCTGGCTGTTTGTCTATGCCAACGTAATCCTTGTTCAACTATTATCATTAGCAGAGGCTCAAGCTTACGTTGTCCATCTTTTTTTTTTTTTGGCTAAAGGTAATTGATTAATAAAAGAATAAGAGTTACATGGAATCCAAAGTAACAAGACAGAAATAGAAAAAGTAATACAAGGTCATTACTAGAATATGGTTATCTAGTTAACAAAACGAAAATAGGTAGTATAGTGGTTCTCCAAATTTTTCATGAAAGAGGGTCTAGATTCCCACCATATACTATCTCCCTGAGATAGAGCAGCCCCCTGTTTGGCACAGCTGTCTACTCCCAAATTAGTCTCTCTCCATGATGGAGTGACATTTATCCATTCTGCCTGTCCCATAAGAGATTTCCATATTTCCTTCATCATCATGTAATTGCATTAATCAAACGTAAAAATTCATTCCTTGTATGCCTTAGCTAATTTTATGCTTGCATGAGATTAAGGTCTGGTACTAATAAGGAACTTGAACACACATATTGTAGAAGAATATACGATAAGCAATTACGTAAATTATCACCTCCAACAAGCTGTTCCTCTGACACTAAACCTCAAAAAGCGAATCCGTTGCCATTAACTCCTCTAGTTATGGCTGAAACGACTACTATAGTCGAGAAGCCCCTTTCAGACTTCTACACTCCTTTAAAGGAAGGACCTTCTTCCTGTATCAAACTTGCAAACCTTAATGTGGATTTTCGAATCCCGCCAAATGTGTTCAATTTTTTACCCGTTTACTATGGGTTGGAACATGAGAAACCATATAATCATCTTCGTCGGATCCAGACAGTCCTAAATACTTTCCATCATCCCAACGTTTCCAACGAACAAGTCTTGCTACAGTTGTATCCTTTCACCCAGCTGATAAAGCTTCGGTCTGGTTGGCAGGCAAACCGCCTCATTCTTACGGCACGTGGGAAAAATTAGTACAATCATTCATGATTAAATTCTACACTCAGAAGAAAACCAAAGAGATGCTTTAGAAGATTCAATTCTTCCGTCAACATCCTCAGGAATCCTTTACGGAAGCCTGGGAAAGATTCAATGATCTTCTTCTCGAATGTCCCCATCACCAACTCGACACTGGTGTCCTCGTTCGTTCTTTCTTTAACGGTCTTTTCGATCATCAACAAGAAACGCTTAACATCATGAACGACAGGTATTTCCTAGATAAAGGTGCTACTGAAGCATTCCAATTTTTGGAAAAGCAAGCATCGAGAAGTACCTCTTAGGGAAAAACTGATTCTTCTCGATTATTGCACGTCACTCTTCCAAAAGCCACATCTATGTTTGAAGTCAAACCTGATCCAGAATTAAAAACTTTGATCGAGTCCCTGACCAAGATGGTAGATGCTCTTTCCGTGCAAGTGAATGATACAAAACCGCGACAAGTCATGAACGTCAGCAGTTCCCCATGTTATCTTTATCAGAGCCTAAACCATACTGAACTCTCTTGTCCGTTGCTTTATGAATCCACGTATCATCCTGAAGAAGTTTGTGCCTTCAACATTCCTAATGCACCATGGCGACAACATCCGAATTTTTCTTGGCGTAACAACCAACAACAAGGACCTCCTGGTTTCCCCAATCCACCAGTTAGGCCACCTCCAAACTTCAATTCATATAAGCAAGGATATAATCAACAATTCTAGCAAGGATAAGCACAGTTCCTGAGTAATTCTACTTCCAATTTCAACCGTAATCTTGTGCCCGTCAATCAAAATTTCTCACAACAACAACCCATCAACAACTACTGTGATCTCGTTCCAGCAGCACCACCTGTGCAATCTCCAGTTGATAAACTCAGCGAAAATTTTCTAACTTACATAAATCAACAATCTCAAATCTTGACATCAATTCAACAATCGCTTCAGATGTTAATGCAAGATCAAACTTAAAAATACGTGTTTCCTGGTTAAGCGGTACCAAACCCTAAGCCTACAAACACAGTCTTTGAAGCTAGCAATACTCAAGGTACTAGTAATCCAAATCAGGGTGAGGTGAACGCAGTCACCACTCTTCATTTTGGTCGAACTATTGACAATCAAATCCGTATGCCAGAAGTTCAACCTTTTGAAGCTGAGACAGAACATGTACCTACATCTGCCGTAGAGCCGACAACTGAAGCGACAAACCTCACTAAGTCTCAATCCTAGCTTAAGGACAAAGAGCAAGTTGATCCTTTTGAAAGATACAAACCTAAAGCACCGTTTCCAGCACGATTGGCCAAGAACAAACCTGATGAAAATTTTGATGAAATTCGAGAAACCTTCAAAAATTTGACAATAAATCTTCCATTTCTCGATGCTCTCAAATATTTGTCATGACATGCTAAGTTTCTTAAAGACATGTGCACTACCAAAAGGCGAACGCATGTTCCTCAACAAGCGTTCCTCACAGAACAATTTCCTTCTATCATCGAATTCAATGGAATAGTAAAATATAAAGGCCCTGATCGTCCCACAGTTCCATGCACCTTAGGAGACAAGTATACAACTACTGCACTGTTAGACTTGGGAGCAAGTGTCAACTTACTTCTTTACTACCTTTTCAAACAGTTGGGTATCCATGAACTTAAACCTACAACCATGACGTTGCAATTAGCTGATCGTTCCATCAAGCATCCCAAGGGCATTGTAGAAAATGTCTTAGTCAATGTCCAAGATTTTTACTATCCCGTTGATTTTGTCATTCTGGACACGGAAGTTGCATACGACTCCATTCCTATCATCCTAGGGCGTCCATTTCTTGCAACTGCAAACACCCTCATCAACTGTCGTGATGGTTCTATGACTATGTCCTTTGGAAATCTCACTGTGGAAATAAATGTTTTCAAATTGATGCCACAAACTATGGATGGTGAGATCAACATGATCACCAGTTCAGTTGATGTATTAACTCCACCATTGGTACCCATTCTTATTACGGAGGAAGACAAGGATCATAATTTCTTTGACGACATCACTACCAAGAATATTGAAGATTTCCTTAAGGATGCACATACTTTTGTAGCTGAAGATTATCCTGTAGATCCAGACAAGCTGGATGAGGAATACTTCGAACTCTTAAAAGCCTGTGACGAGTTACCACCTGTAGAAACCCACCCACCTTCTACCACCACGATTTCCCATCCTCAACCCTTTCAACGGAACCTTACATTTGCATTTGACCTTCTCACCTCACCTATTCTTCATGAGTTTTTCAACCCTTTTGGCGACGAAGTAATAACCTAGACAACACCAATGGACACCTTTATTTTCAAATGTCAATCAGTAGAGCCCCACTCATTCAAAGAGTTTAGATCTAAACCCACTTTCTCATCCCTTCTAAAACATCTACATCCCAAATGTGCTTTTCGAGCATTGTTTTTCTCATCGTCATCTCCTCGAATACCATTCCATTTGAGAAAATCTCATGGCAATAAATCTTGGTGTCTGAATATGTTTGGGGGTGAAAAATGTGTTAGTTGGACAGACCCACAACTTTTTCAGTTATTGATATATGATAAGTTGTGTAGACCCCCACACATTGAATTATCGTCTTGAGGATCTGCCATTAAAAGACTCACCATGTATATATTCGTCTTGAGGATCTGACGTTAAACGACTCCTATTGTATATACTCGTGTCTTTTACAATTCACCTTTGCGCTATTGCTGCACACAAAAAGATTTTGTGTAGGCCGTCATATGTTTACCTACTAGGGACACGGGTAATGGATTCCACCCAGACCAACCCTTGGAAGTTCGCAATCTCCATTCTTCTAGAGGCAGTTTGAGGATAAGCCTTATGTAATAAGGGTAGCTTAGTCCGCCACGCTCCTCGCAAGGTCCAACACGGTATTGTCCTGAGCAGTAAATCTCCTAAAACATAAAGGTGAAGCCACTGTCTGGCTGGAATGGGTTCGTTTATGAGCCGACATGAAAGTTGTCTAGGATCATCTCGATTGAAAAAGAGTTCAATAGCCGTAACAGTGATGGTAACGCGTTAATCTCCCCTTGTACAGTTGAAAAAAAAAATGTTAACGATCATTAGTTAACGTCCGTCTGCTAATGGTTGTATCTCAACGGTCATCTCAACGGTCGTCTTAATGGTCTGCTAATGGTCGTGTCTCCAACGTTCTTCTTAACGGTCTGAAAATGGACACCCCAACGTTTCTCTCTTCCCTCCTATAAATTTCGGATTTTTCACCACAAATACTTCCTCCTTATCTCCATTAATTTTCCCAGTTAGATTTCATGGATCCATTGGAGCGGATGTATAAACAATACATTGAAGATGCAAAAATGGTTTTCTGGTTCACACTTTTTACTGTTGTCATGTTGTTAATCTTGCGTCACGTTCTAGTTAATGAACTCTAGATCCATGTAATTTTCTTTCTTTTTACTCTTGTTGTACATATGTGTGATGTTTGTAATAATTCTTCAATAATTTGTACAAGGTACAAATTATTTTGAGATGTTATCAATGTATATATTCTTGTGTGTGTATTAGTTGTATTTTTCCCTGCTCATAAACCAAAAAAAATCAAATAACCTCATTAAAAATCATAAAAAATCAAAAACTCAAAAACCCATAAAAAAAAAAAAAATCTCAACTCATGTCGCGTGCGCCACTATTTCAGTAGCACGCGCGACCCTTTCAACTTTCCACAACTTTCAATTTCGGGTTTGCTACATCTTTTTAGAATATGTGTGTTGGTCTAACTACCCTGTGAAACCTTCCTCCATATGTTCTACCTCAGTAAGAAACCTCGATCACCGTCTTAGGGATCTGACGTTAAACGACCTATTTTCTGAGATCCAAGGTAGAAAATACGTATTGGTCTAACTTCATTGTGACATCTTCCTCTGTATTTTCTAATATTTTTGTAGAGCTTGTTTTTCGTATTGGGAATCTGACGTTAAAAGATCCACTTTGAAAACTTCTAGTTTTCACATGAATGCCACGTAAAAGTATTCAGACTTCACACGTGATGATCCTAGATTGGATGCACCCTAAATTTACATGTTGGGCTGTATATATATGTATTTGGTGT
Organism: Coptis chinensis; assembly: GCF_015680905.1. Taxonomy (NCBI): domain Eukaryota; kingdom Viridiplantae; phylum Streptophyta; class Magnoliopsida; order Ranunculales; family Ranunculaceae; genus Coptis; species Coptis chinensis. Next base: position 40,650,099 of record NC_141459.1, read on the forward strand.
GCTCTTCCCTTTTTGTTGTGTGATATTTGTTTGTTTCTTTGTATGTTGTTTGTTTTCTTGGCTTAGTGTGATATTTTAAGTTTTCTTTTGGTCTTTTGTATATTGTGCTCGAATAATATTTTGTTGTAGTTTGTTCGCTAAATCTTTGCTCAAGCTTCTCAAGTATCTGCTTTCTCTCTCTTACACTTTAAGGACAAAGTGTCATTCTGTTTGGGGGTGGTTAGAACCGTTTCTGCAAAAATTTAGCGTATTATTAGCTTGTTTATAGTTTTATTTTCTTTCTTTTCAACGTATTTAGTAGCAAAGTCTTGTTTCCTTTTCTGTGATAAAAATTGTCTAGAAATCTCACCTTAGCACTAGGATGAGAATTTGTTCCTTGAAACTTAGGTTAATACGTAGGCAATAGTTTTTACATCTTTTCATGAACATTCATGCAATGAGTATCGTTGACTGTACTTAGCAGTAAGTTTCTAGGACCCACGGTTAGACTACTTAATTTCAAATCCAGTGAGAATCTAGCCTAAAAGCCTCGACAGGAGTGATTTATAAGAAATGACACAGAAGAGTAGTTATTTCGAGTAGAGAAATCACACGTCTACTTACTTGATCACCATCCGAATCCTAGAAAAGAATTTAGGCTTTCTTTGGATTGATATAGCCATAAATACATACCAGTACAAATTTTACTGCTAGTTGCCCCATTGAACCTTTCATTTAGCCATTTTTTGCTTTTCACCAACATTTCCTTACCCATCTATTAACCCCAAAATAAAATAAACCCACCTATTTGATGAGTATGAGAAATAGGATGAATGCAGAAAAGTGAAGAGAAAGACTTGTCCAAACAAAAAATCAGTTACTTGCTTCAGAAAAGAAAAGAAAAATTGAAATAAGTTTCCAAAAAGAAAAGAAAAAGAAAGTTATAACCCTCCAAGTCAAATCAAAATGAGTCATAAGCCAAAAAGGGCTGAGAATGGAAACATAAGTTAGAAGCAGCAAACAAAGGATTTCTCTAGTGTTAAATTTTTTGAAGACCCTATTCACTCATACTTATCATATTTTTGATTTTCCATTCCATTTTCTTCTACACTATCACCTAAGCCCTATAATTCCTATTAAAGACCTCTAGCTCAACTAGGAGTAGGGTAGTGTGATAATAAGTAGTAGTTGTGATTGATCGATCTCGACTCTTCTGAATGTCATTGAGTATATGAGGAAATGTGTGCCCATTGCACACTGGAGTTAGCAAAACTTAAGTGGAAAAATTATGAGAGAATTTGTGTTTCAACACATACCTGTGAGAACCTACTTAAGGACGCTCTCTAAAGGATCCAGAAATGGCCATGCTTGTACAGTTCATTGTAAAAATTCACTGCATGCATGATCATATGTAGATGTTTTAATTATTATAAATTTATTAACTCAAGTTTCATAGGAATTAGTTATTGTTCCCCGCTAATGAGATGTATAGATGTCTGAGATCAACTAAGGGAACAAGCCCTTATTATTGAGTCATTGTAGTATAGGTGAAATTTGTGAGTATCTTCTCTGGAAAACTCTCTCAAGGCTATAACTCATCCATTTGGGAATTCCTATTAGTTTAAGGCCTTGTTGCATATGGTCAATGCAAACGCACTCTGCGAAACAAGAATTAGCTTAGACTACACATTTTTTGCCACTTATCTGTTTAGTGTCTCTTCTTTGCTTGAGGACAAGCAAAATGCTGTTTGGGGGTGGTGTGATAAACACCCAAAACTGTAATATAAACCCTGTAGAGACATTACATATTGGTTAATTATGTGTGTAATAAATATAAATTAATTGTATTTCCATGCTTTTGTAGGTTTCGACACGTAAATGATGAAATTTCAACAAAATCGGCATTTTGGCATGGAAATAAGGTGAATATGCTAATTGGAAACACAACCTTTTTATCAAGTCCAAAAGAAGTCCATTGGAAGTTTAAATCCAGCCCATGAAGCAAGTGTAGTCAAAATGGTCAATTCCGGGTCAAATATTGTAGAAAAATCAACGAAACTTCGGAAAACCATATCTTTTGATTTCGAACTCTGTTTTGGGCGTTTGACCTGTCAAAACGATCAACGTAACAAGCTCTACACAATGGTATATAGATTCCAACAATTTACTAGACTAGGGGTAAACCAGATCCAAACCAAAACAAAGAAAAATTTAATTACTATTCATCATGATGTCATTAAGTGAAAGCTTATGTAATCACCCACTTTCTCCACTTAATAAGTGCACAAACCACTCCTAATTATTTATCTTGTAATGGGAATTACTATTCACCCACTTTCTCCACATAGATTAAATAAATTCCATTATAAAAAGTAGATTAATTTGTAACCTTTGGATTGAAAATGTAAGATGTAATCTTGGCCACCCATCTCACTCATATGAAACTATAAATAGGAGGGGTGAGGCTCTAAATAAACTTGCCAATTCACTTGTGATTTGTGGCCTTGTAGCCCTTCACTATCTTCTTCTTCTTCTTCTCATTCTCTCTCTTTTAGTTTAATTTTTAGGAAAATAATTTCATAGTTAGGAAATTTCTTCTTCTTCTTCTTCATTTTATTAGTAGTAGTTATCTCACCATGAGCTAACTCCTCCCTTATGGTTAGATAAACCCATGTGAGGATAACTCTACTAATGAAGATGTAATTCAATTGCTTAAAATTTAACAAGTTTGATTTTTACTTCAATTACAAAATAGTTGAAGTGGAAAAAAAACTAGAGGTTAAAGAAGTGCTCTAGAGATAGGATGCTAATTTAATCTCTCATGCTAGTAGAATCTCTTTAGAGATTTAGAAATTCTACTAGGGATCAAGGTTTAAGTATTCACTTTGATTTGTCTATGAATCAAAGTGAATATGAAAACAAACAATTGAAATATGTCTTCAATTAATAGTAGTTTAATTCACATGGTAAATCAATCCTCCACACTTCTCTCTCTTTTATCTTCTCTAAGTAATTTTAGACTAAATTTGTTGATTGTAATTTGAAAGTGAATTTAAAGTATAGTGTAGTGTAAAAACTTTCAAATAAATCCTTCGCTTATAAATGTTTCTTGTGATTAGTTGAGTGAAGTTGTGAACCAAGAGTGCTTCAATGTTAGGCATGGGACAAAACCTTGCTCGAGCTACTCGAACAATGATTTGAGAGCAAGGTACTTGATATAAATCAACTAAAAAGTGATTTATCAATAAGCATTTGCTGCGTCGTGGGTTTGCAAAGGTAGTACATGTCCTTCATTTTAACTTCCTTGAGACCTAAAAGTATACCTTGCATTGAAGACGCCAAGATTTTGAAACCATATCCACAGAAGTCCAGAGTAGGAGTAGGAAGTGGTGGAATGTGATCAACATTCGAAGCGAAGGATGTATTCGTTTCCTAACCATGTGCAGTCTAAATTATGTAACCTAGAAGAGTTCTCGTCTTGAAAACATAATCGTTTATGAATGAGGGATCAAACCTACTCTTTTCCTACTCACGACAAACAGGCCTTGATTTGTCGAATAATGGGAATGGAGCACAGAGAAGAATCTGTCGGCACATTTCCTGAGGAAGAACGCAACCCTCATCTTTCCCCTTTCTTTTAAAAGATTGGGCCATTGTTTTTAAAAGTTAACAGTAGTTCATGTACTAACACCCATGCTTATGGTTGTCTTGCTTATATAGGGCATGTTTACTATTTACTGGAAGTTGTTGAAAGTCACTTCCAAAGGACGCATCACTTCGGGGCATCTCTTCCGAATGACGCATGTATCACTCCAAACAATCTACTTATTTTGTGGAAGGTTATTATTTTGTTTGCATCAGTTCAAACAATTCAGTTATTTTGCAAATGGGATAAAGAAGAAGAAAGAAGAAACAAAAAGAAATTAGACCAATGTAAGAGTCATTTCGTCAAACACATACAATTCATAAAGGATAAAAACAGAATAACCCGATAACATAATACAAGCCATGAATATGAAAATATGAAAAGGATGAACAGTCTCCCTCATGAATTAAATCGGACTCCCTCCAGAATTGTTCTCAGATTTTAACCAAACAGAGTGGATGACTTCCAACTTACGCTTCTTGAGCTCACATCTTTTCACTTTCTTCCGCAACGACACAATTTTCTTTCCCTCATTTTCATCAGAATATCACTATCAGTAATAAAATTATCCATCTTCCCAAAGAGAATATCAACCTCCTTCATTGCTGACAGATTCACTTGCTTCTTTATCCTATTGATCGTAGTTAGTATGTCTTCGAGTAAATTCACCAACCCAATTGGGGAACGAGACGACACTGACGAAGTTAACGTCGAGAAAGAGAACGATTATAGTTAAGAATATGGGTATTGGGGAAGTAGGGCACGAACCATATCTTATAAGAAAGCCATTTCACAAGGCTATCTTAGGATGTCCAACCTCAGGAGCTTAATCTCAACCATTGATCAAGTAATAGAGCAATAGCCATTAAAACCTTCCTGGGACAACAGTCAATTAAAAGACTCTCTCTGGGAAGGTTCTAAACGATGGTAATCCTATACCCAACTGAACCCAATAATTACCAGCAGCAATTATGTATGGGATTATTGCCTTATTTATGGTCCGCTTATTTATTATATATGGAAAGTTAGAATGCACAAGTTAGATTCTAGAAAATGGCAATAGTACTATCGAAAAGGTCATCAACACTATATAAGCTTTCAAGACATATTATAAGCTGCTCAAGGTACTATATATGTAGGAATTCTTTACACGTTTAGGATGCACCATTTATGGATATGTTATATAGTGTCCTGCCTTAGATTATATAGTCTCATGAATAGACTATTTCGTGTCTTGGCCACGATCATGTTAATAATGTAGTTGATGACATTATATAAGTTATTCCAGACAGTAAATAAGCTGTTTAAGACTAGATGTCCGTTAACGGATAATCTGTTTAAGAGAAGGCTCGGTATATATGATGTCCGTTTGCATTATAAGTTGCGCAAACATGTCCATTTAATACACTAATCAGTTCTAGCAAGGACAAGTCAGTGTTACCATTTATAGCCCCGAACCATTTACTATAGGAACCGCTATGGTTGCATCGAATGATTACGAACCGCAAAACACCATGCGCAGCAGAATAAAGGTGTTCACGGTTTGGTTTGGAAATTATACTTTTAGATCGGCTGTGATTTTTATGAGAATCCAAGATCTACGAAATCAGCAACCTCTTGATCTTATGTTGTATTCCTATCCTTAGAATGGACGTTGTGTGGGCAACGATCTTCCAGTATCTTCTTTCTCTCTTGGTCTCTCTCACTCACAAAGTTGGAACCGAATTTGGATCTCATTTTTCTTGAGCAAAACCTTGGTAATTTCGGCTAGAGAAAGAGAGGTTTCTATTTATAGGCTACAACAGGGACCATGAGGAGAAATTAGGGTTAGGTCTCCTGACGGGCTTGGGCTTCCCATGTTCGCCCAGAACACACGGTCTAAGTCCGTTAACAAATGACTTATTCTACTAAAGGCCATTGTTGCACTACCGCCCTAATCCCAAACCGTGTATTACGTTTATGGGCTCCATATTATATGCTCATTGATCTCCTCTTGTTAAGATATCGAATGCCCGTTGATTAAGTCAAGTTACTGACAACTACATTAATCAACTTCTTATGTCTTTGAGTAGTACCATTCAACCTCATTGTCATGTCGGATTAAATCCACCTGTAGGGTTTACATGACAATCCTTATGAGCTCTTCAAGGGGACATCATCAACCCGACTTCTTGTGGGTCACGGATTCCTTCTATAATCAACAACACACCTTACATACATCGAGTTTGTTGACTCCTACATGAATCTCACTCATTGATGATTTAAAGTAATGTACAATATACGTAAGTACCCGTTATTGTACCCGGATTAAGAGGACAAGCATCCATAATAACAGAGGTGTTTGTTTTCTTATATAGTCAGTATGAAGAGAAACAACCTCACTTGTTCCTGTTCAATACACACAAAGTGTACTAGTGTAATCCTGTAATCAAGATAGATTAATACCAGATTATATTACAATCGTACCAATGGTTTGTCCAAATCTATCTAGGTTGTGAACGTTTACTTATACTTTATAAGGTACTGATGATATGATCTTCTGTATGTCACCACACACCATATTATCTACAACATAAAGTATTAAATGCATGCATATAACTAATAACATATATAATATGCTTAACATTTGCCTATATGATTCTCATTCAAAAATAAAGAATTAGAGTTAATACAAAAGTAATGCTTTTAGTATATAACCCTATCGTTTACAAGTACCAAAATCCAACTCTTGCAACTACCAAAATTAATACTGGCCCAAATAAATAAGTGATAAAAAGGTGGCACCTACTCGTTATTCCCACAAATTCCATCTGTTACTTGCCCAAAATTCACATAAACAATTTCAATAAATGATACTTTCAATTCAAGATCATCATTTAAAGTAAGAAGACGATAGTTTTGCCGTTTTAATCACCTCATTTACAACCTCAATAAGAAATGTCTCAACAATACTAACCACACAACAATTGAGCAACTGCACAAGTTAGAATCATTAAAATCTGAATAGTATCGCCCAAATCATTTGTCAAGTTACTTTTTGCATGCACCTAATATAGGATACTCAGAAGACCATTTAATATTGGCAATAGGTTATATAATGCTATATACACCTTCTATAGTATCGTCAAGAGAAACTATAAACAATTGAAGCCACATTAGATAATTGCAAAATTAAAGATAAAGCAGTTGAAGCCATAACCAATTACATGTTCAAAAGTACCCACAAAATCCCATTCTTGCGAAAAATGTCCTAAATGGCAAAAAATGTCAACTGCTTTATCTTGTTTCCTAAATGGCGACAAAGTCAGAACTGTTACTATCATAGCCTGCGACGTTTGCCAACTGCTTCGGGTTCACAGTACGGTGCTCGGCCCCCTTGTCATCGATGAAGTTTTTGCATGTACGTCTGTTGTGCCCTTCCATTTTGCAACATCTTTTACACATTGGACCCTTATGCTCTCCTCTTATCTTCATTCTCTTCATAGAAATCCGGCCAGATTTGCACTTCAAGGGAGGGGGCAGGACGTGCTCTTCCTCCTCATCAATGTCCCACTACTCCTTACATGGAATGCCATCCCACACCTCACAATAACACCGTTGCCAGTTTGTAGTAGTACGAATCGACATATGTCATATGACAAGCTTGGTGGCTCACACTTATGGCTTTGCATGCATGCACACACAGGATTCCCATATGTTGGAAATACCCACACAAGCAGACCCTATTTTCAAGATTGACTCAAAATATTTGGCAACGGTCGGTCTTGATTAGATTCTCCCTAATCCCTTGCCCTTGAGTGTGTGAATTCCAATGCCTTGGTGATGTTGGCTCGCACCAAACCAGTAACCTTGGGTGTGAACCTCTCACTGTGGACAGCCCAGTCATCCACCATTTTTCTGTACTTGAAGTAGTGCACACTGAGATTCTCCCTAATTGCTCCCATTAAACAAACAACTGGAAGGGCCCTGTCATCCTTAATTATATTATTCTAGCACTCAACATGGTTAGTGTAAGCTATGCCATATCTCTTTACTATGGAGGCGTGACATGCCCACTTATCCAGCGGAATCTCCATAAGCTTATCGTAGACTATTGAGTTAATTTTCTTTATATCTCTCATCACAGCACGGAAAAACCATTCTTGAGTTATCTTAGCTGCTGTCTTAATCTTCCTCATAAACATAAGTGACGGAGTCAAAGCCGACATGTTCTTACAAATGTGGTTCATGTAGAAGACATGTTTTGGCCGTGGAAACACCTCAGGGACTTTGACTACCAGACTGGGATGCCGGTCAGATATGATAACTAACAGAGTCTCATACCCAACCACTTGGTCTCCTAGGCAACGCAAAAACCAATCGTAGTTCTCGTTGTCTTCACATCTAACCAGACCAAAAGCAACAGGGAAAACATGATTATCACCATCAACAGCAATGGCTGAAATCAGACATCCTCTTGATCTCCCCCTCAAATGTGTGCCGTCTATTTCTATGTGTGGCCTACATGTGTGACGGAAGCTCCTCACAATAATCCCATAGCTCCAGAAATAACACTTGAAGCGATCTGTGTTTCCCACTCTTTGCAGCTCTGTAAAGCTAAAGCGATCAACCTTCCTTAATTCTTTAGTGTTGCTGTTGAGTAGTTGATAGGACTGGCCAAAACTACCTTGAATCTATAGACATTAAAATTATAGTTAATACAACTTCTTCCTATGGGAATACAATAACAGGCCCTACAATAATATATCTGAATACAGTGCTAAGTTGAATCACTGTCTAATAATAGGGTAATTGCGTGTAAAACGTATATAGAGTCGTGCCAAACTTGTCTAGTGATCTGCACAACTTGTATAATGTAGTTCACACCTTTATAAGTTACATTTCTTCTTTCACATTGTATATAGTACCTATCACAGCTTATATAACGTCTCGCAAAACTTGTATCGTGTCTGGAAGAACTTTATAAGTTACATATCTAAGCTTTCTTTCAATTCTTATGTAGTGTTTGTCATAGCTTATCCAGTGTCGTGCAAGTCTTACAACGTATTCCTATGAAACTACATAGTATATAGTGGCTATTAGAGGTTATATAGCGTCGTGACAAACTTGTCTCGTGTCTGGAACAACTTTCTAACTTACATATCTAAGCTTTCTTTCAATTTGTATATAGCGTTCTGCATAGCTTATCCAGTGTCTTGCCAGTCTTACAACGTATTCCTATGAAAATAAATAGTATATAGTGACTATGGTATATAGTGTTAATCATAGCTTATATAGCGTCTTGAACAACTTGTATCATGTCTAGAACCACTTTATAAGTTACATATCTAAGCTTTCTTTCAATTGTTATATAGTGTCGTTCATAGCGTATCCAGTGTCTTCCAAGTTTTACAACATATTCCTATGAATATAAATAGGATTTAGTGACTATCAGAGCTTATATAGCGCCTTGAATAACTTGTATCGTGTCTGGAACAACTTTCTAAGTTACATATCTAAGCTTTCTTTCGAATCTTATATAGTGTCTTGAATAGCTTATCCGGGCTTCTGCAAGCCTTACAACATCTTCCTATGAAAATACAACGACATATCTTAATACAGTGTTCAACTGAATCACAGTCTATTAGATCCATTAGGTCTACAATGTATATAGTGTCTATCACAGCGTATACAGTGTCTCGTAGCTGCCTATATGACACTATATAAGCTATCCGTTTACCAGAGAGCCTAAAAAAGCATTTCAAATAGAAACATAAATTGTCCGTCTTGCAACGCACGCACCTCTTCGAGCGCCTTTTTTCTTCCCCGCCACACAGTTCTGTAACTGATATCTACTGAAGTCCACTTTTTAACCATTGCTCTCATGTGCATTGCCTTATATGTTCTGTCATTTTGCAAAAGGTCTTTACATGACATGGCGACATAACTGCTTCACACCTCACGGTTAAACTCAGCAGCCCTTTGGCAACCACATGTGTTAAAGTTATATAAGGTTCTCACACCCTATATATATGGACCTTTCGTGCTGCAGTACATATGAAACAGGCATGTGGAAGTCAAACTATTCATCTCAGCCCCTTTACATCCAAACTGCACCCTATGCCAGTCTGTTTTCAATCTTAATAGTTGAAAGTTATGTTTAATTGCAAAAGTCTTCATGTGAAAAATAAACAAACTCCTTCTAGGAAAATCCATACCCACAGTCAGTAAATTTGGATCTTGAGCTACCTACTCAGTAGGAGGTGCATCTTCTATGTGACCTTCGTCGACCCCAACCTTCTTGTAGCGTTGGGATTTCTCTCTTCTTTCCTTCAAGCGGTCAACTCGTTCACTACTGCACCGATTCTCTTCTGTCGCTACACTCCTTCTCCATCACCCATACCCCTTCCAAATGCCTGTAAAACGACTGGTGGTTTGTCAAATATGTCATTATTAGTACCACCAATGATATTCGGATTGTGGCCGCCACCATTGTCATATATATGTACGAACCGTTATTTCAGAACGAATATTTCTACAAACCGCGAGAACCACGCGTGGCGGAATCAATTGGTTCTCACGATTTGTGATTGGAAAACATACTTTTGAGAATCGGTTTAGATAACTCTGAGAATCTAAGCTTTATGAAATTCGAAATCAGCCTCTTGATCTTCTGTTGTATTCCTTTAGAATAGATTGGACGTTGTGTAGACAACGATCTACCAACCCCATTATTTCTCTCAAGATCAGAAATGAATTCATATCTACTTTTTTTGCCTCTTTTTCAAAACAATAAATAGTGAATTTTAGACACAGAGAAAGAGTATTCTATTTATAGGCTACAACAGGGACCATGAGGAGAAATTAGGGTTGGGCCTCCTGACGGGCTTGGGCTTCCCATGTTCTCCCCGAACATATGGCCCAAGTCCGTCAACAAATGGCTTATTCCACTAAAGACCATTGTTACACTACCGCCCTAATCTCAAATTACGTGTCAGCGTTTATGGGCTCCATATTATATGCTCGTTGATCTCCCCGTGTTTAAGATATCGAATGTCCGTTGATTAAGTCAAGTTACTGACAACTACATTAATCAACTTCTTATGTCCTTGAGTAGTACCACTCAACCTCATTGTTGTCATGTCGAATAAATCCACTGCGGGGTTTACATGACAATCTTTTTGAGCTCCTCAAGGGGGCATCATCAACCCGACTTCTTGCGGGACACAGATTCCTTCTATAATCAACAGCACACCTTACATACAATGTCATTACCCAATCCATCGAGTTTGTTGATTCACAAATGAATCTCAGTCATTGATGATTTAAATCAATGTACAATGCATGTAAGTGCCCATTATTATATCCGGATTAGGAGGACAAGCATCCATAATAACAGAGGTGTTTGTTCTCTTATATAGTCAGTATAAGGAGAAACAACCTCACTTGGTCCTGTTCAATACACACAAATTGTACTAGTGTAATCTTATAGTAAAGATAGACTAATACCAGATTATACTACAACCGTACTAATGGTTTGTCCAAATCCATCTAGGTTGTGAACGATTACTTATACTTTATAATGTACTGATGATATGATCTTTTGTGTGTTCACACCATATCATCTACAACATAAAGTATTAGACACATGCATATAACTAATATGCATAACATTTGCCCATATGATTCTCATTCAAAAAATGAAGAATTAGAGTTAATACAAAAGTAATGCTTTTAGTATATAACCTTATCAGTATACACACACCGTTATCCATTACTTGGGGGCGGATATACTCAAAAGGAAGCATTATTCGACCAAATGGACACACTCCAGGAGCGGTGTGTAGAGTTTCGAGGAGGTGCGGGTATAATACTCCACCGTAACGTCCTGCACATATTGCCTGACCTGTAGGAACCATTATGGTTGCATGTCATTGTTTACAAACCGTGAAAACCCATGCGCAGCGGAATAAGGGTGTTCACGATTTTGATTAGGAATCATACCTTTTGATCAGTTGTTATATCTCTGAGAATCCAAGCTCTACAAATCAGCAATCTCTTGATCTTCTGTTGTATTCCTATCCTTGGAATGGACGTTGTATGGGTAACGATCTACCATCCCCTTCTTTCTCTCTTGGCCTCTCTTACTCACAAGGTTAAAACTGAATTTAGGAACTAATTTTGCTTGAGCAATCACTCAGTGTTTTGGCCAGGAAAGAAGGGTTTCCTTATATAGGCTACAATAGGGACCATGAGAACAAATTAGGGTTAGGTCTCCTGACGGGCTTGGGCTTCCCATGTTCGCCCAGAACACACGACCCAAGTTCGTCAACAAATGAATTATTCCACTAAAGGCCATTGTTACACTACCGCCGTACTCCCAAATAACGTGTATTACGTTTATGGGCTCCATATTATATGCTTGTTGATCTCCCTGTGTTAAGATATCGAATGCTCGTTGATTAATTCAAGTTACTAACAACTACATTAATCAACTTCTTATGTCCTTGAGTAGTACCACTCAACATCATTATCATATCGGATTAATTCCACCTGCAGGGTTTACATGACAATCCTTATGAGCTCCTCAAGGGGACATCATCAGCCCGACTTCTTGCGGGTCACGGATTCCTTTTATAATCAAGAACATAGCTTACATACAATGTCATTACCCAATCCATCGAGTTTGTTGATTCACATATGAATCTCACTCATTGATGATTTAAAGCAATGTACAATGAACGTAAGTACCCGTTATTATATCCGGATTAAGAGGACAAGCATCCATAATAACAGAGGTGTTTGTTTTCTTATATAGTCAGTATAAAGAAAAACAACCTCACTTGGTTCTGTTCAATACACATAAAGTGTACTAGTGTAATCCTATAGTCAAGATAGACTAATACCATATTATATTACAACCATACCAATGGTTTGTCCAAATCCGTCTAGGTTGTGAATGTTTACTTATACTTTATAAAGTACTGATGGCATGATCTTCTGTGTGTCACCACACACCATATCATCTACAACATAAAGTATTAGACGCATGCATATAACTAATAACATATATAATATGCATAACATTTGCCCATATTATTCTCATTCAAAATATGAATAATTAGAGTTAATGCAAAAGTAATGCTTTTAGTATATAACCCTATCAATCTCCCACTTATACTCAAAGCATTGCTTTTTAGTATACTACTAACAAAACTCCCACTTATACTTAAAGCTATGCTGCCAAGCATCTGATTCCCATCCCCTTAACATGTCTGTCAAAGGACTTTGCCGATAAGCACTTTGTAAAGGGGTCAGCTAAGTTGTCTTCTGATGCTATCTTGGTAACAGTAACATCTCCTCTTTTTACGATTGATCGTATCAGGTGGTACTTGCGATCAATGTGTTTACTTGCTTTATAGGCTAGTGGTTCCTTTGAGTTAGACACCGCACCAGTGTTATCACAATAAAGTGTGATACTCATAGGTAAACCAGGTACCACTGTCAAGTCCAACAAGAAGTTCTGGAGCCAAACTGCCTCTTTGGTTGCATATTTAGCTTCCATGGTGGAGTCAGACTCGTATTTCTGCTTGATACTCCTCCATACTATGGCTCCACCTCCCAAGGTAAACACACAACCTAAGGTAGACTTACTATTGTCCCTATCCGACTGAAAATCAGAATTTGTATACCTTAAAGGAACCAAACTATCTGCACGATATACTAACATATAATCCTTAGTCCTTTTTAGATATTTTAGAATATGTTTTACCGTAGTCCAGTGCCCTTGTCCTGGTCTCTTCTGATATCTACTAACCATGCCAATGGTAAAGTAGATGTCTGGCCTCGTGCATAACATGGCGCACATTAAGCTTCCTACAGCCGAAGCGTAAGGAACCGCTTTCATGTCCTATCTTGGTGTCTTGGGACACATATCCTTTGATAGAGGAACTCCTTGCCTGAAAGGCAAGAAACCTTTCTTAGAGTTTTGCATGTTAAAACGAGTCAACACAGTATCAATATAGGTAGCCTGAGATAAGCACAACATCCTTTTCTTGCGATCTCTTATAATTTTGATCCCAAGGACGTGACCCGCTTCTCCCAAGTCCTTCATATCAAATTGCTTTGATAACCATACTCTTATGTCTGTCAACACTTTCACATTTTTTCCAATGAGTAAAATGTCATCTACATAAAGCACAAGAAATACCACTACGTTTCCATCAAATTTCTTGTACACACAAGATTCGTTTGGGCTTTGATCGAATCCATAAGATTGGATTACCTCATCAAAATGAATGTTCCAAGATCTAGAAGCTTGTTTAAGTTCATAAATGGATCGTTTAAGCTTACAAACAAGATGCCCTTAACCCTTTTAAATGAATCCTTCTGGTTGCTTCATATAGATTGTTTCCTCAAGACTTCCATTAAGGAAAGCTGTCTTGACATCCATTTACCAAATTTCATAATCGAAATGAGTTGCGATAGATAAAAGAATCCGGATAGACTTAAGCATGGCTACTGGTGAAAAGGTCTCCCCATAATCGATACCCTCTTTCTGAGTAAAGCCCTTTGCCACCGGCCTTGCTTTAAAGGTTTCAACCTTACTGTCTACTCCTCTTTTTCTTTTATAGACCCACTTGCATCTGGCTCTACAAGCTCCCAGACCTGATTAGAATCCATCTCAGAAATCATTGCCTTTTGCCAAGATTCTACATCTTTATCTTGGAGTGCTTCATTATAGGTCCAGGGATCAGGAACTTGGTTATCAGTGGTTATGTCAGAAGACATTCCCAAACCAATCCACTTATCAGGTTGTCTAACAACCCTCCCACTACGATGAAGCACCTCTTGTTCTTGTACGTCATTAGTAACACATTATGGTTCCTGTTCTTGTACTATTGGTACTAAAGTAGTTGGTGTCTCTCCTATTAATTCTTCTAGAATAATACTACTTGGGGTCTTGTGGTTCATCACATAGTCTTCTTCTAAGAATCGAGCATTGGTGCTAACAATGATCTTCTGATCCTTAGGACTATAAAATAAACCACCCTTCGTTCCTCTAGGATAGCCTACAAACAAGCGTACTTATGTACGAGATCCCAACTTATTAGCATCTCCCAACACATGTGCTGGGGTACCCCAAATCCGAATATGTTTAATACTAGGCTCACGCCCAGTCCACAATTCTGTTGGAGTCTTAGGTACTGATTTAGAAGGTACCAGGTTTAGAATGTAAGCAGCCGTTTCCAAGGCATATCCCCAAAACGAAATTGGTAAATCCGAATAACTCATCATCGATCTAACCATTTCCATAAGAGTCCTGTTTCTCCTCTCTGCTACACCATTCTGTTGGGGAGTCCTAGGTGCAGACATTTGGGATGTAATCCCAGACTCTGATAAATAATCCGTAAACTCTCCTAAGAGGTATTCACCACCACGATCTGATCGTAGTGACTTGATACATTTTCCATGACGTTTCTCCGTCTCAGCCTTGTACATTTTGAATTTTTCAAAACACTCAGACTTATGAGGCATCAAATAAATGTACCCATATCTTGAATAATCGTCAATGAATGTGACAAAGTATTCAAAACCACCTCTAGCCTGGACAGTCATGGGTCCACATAAATCAGAATGAACTAGTTCCAACACATCTTTGGCTCTATACCCCTTGGCCGTGAAAGGCCTTTTTGTCATCTTACCTTCCAAGCAGGATTCACAGATAGGAAAACTTTCCACTTTCAATGAACCCAAAGGTCCATCGGCTACCAATCTCTGAATCCTCCTCAAGTTGATATGACCTAACCGTAGATGCCAGAGATGTGTTTGGTTCATTTGAGAAGGTTCCTTTCTCTTATTTGAATTAGAAGATGTGTTATTAATTTCCATTTGATGCACTGTGGGTGGAATAGGATTAATGATGTATAAATTGCCTTCTAATGCACCAGAACAGATAAAATGTTTACTTTTCTTAATGACGACCTTGTCATTAAAAGAAACAGAATATCCATCCTTAATTACCATAGAAACTGAAATTAAATTCTTTCTAAAATTAGGCACATAAGGACAATTCTTTAACACCATAGTCTTATTTCTACCAAAAGATAAACAAACATCTCCCACTGCAATAGCTACTACTTTCGTAGCATCCCCTAAAGATATGGTAATCTCTCCAACACTAAGTTTTATGCTTTCCTGGAACCCTTGCATCGAAATGCAGACATGGTCAGTGGCTCCTGTATCTACACACCAGGTATTGGTAGATAACACCGCTAAACATGTTTCAACAACTAGTGCGTGAGACATACCTCCATTATTCTCTGGTTTGAGAAGAGGACTGATTACTATAAATGAATAGTCTACCTACGAAATGAACGATGAATCCACAACGTAAGTAAACTAAACTTCTACTTTCACGTGCCTAAGTTATCAAATCTTCAACTCTCGAATCTATCGAAATAGAATGGAGCAGTTAAGTTCCCACTCCTAGTGCTCTAGCATGGATGTTTTCTAATCTAACTAGTCGTTTTTAAGTCTATGAGAGTTTTACGAAGGGAATTATACTACGATGCAACTACCCACAAGATGCAACTAGTCGGTTATCAGAATACTAAGGGAATGCTACGTTGATTCTATGATAAGGAGTTAGAGGGGGATTGATTCCACCATAACTCAACTTAATCCACTAACGACGTGAATCGTCGTAATCCGAATTGAACTGCCTCGCAGAACAATTGGTTATTCCTAATCCCTAATTATACATGGCATTTCTACCAATTCATAACTAGCATGTGAACAATTAAACCCATTCTCATGGTGAACTAATCATTTCTAGAGTGGAATAGAAAATCGGCGACTCTACGATAATGTCGAATCAAGCTTTCATCAAGGCTTCACAACCCCTCTAATGGAGGTTTAGCCTTGAATCATTCAAATCATTTCCATTTATATTAAAACTAAACATAATATAAAGCATTGAAATTTATTTAATTAAACAATAATGAAATCTAATTTAATGACTAAATTGAACTAAGGACATGAATTGAAATTAGATCTAGAATTGGAATTGACAAAATCGAAATTGATAAAGAATACTACTTTATTGATCTAATCAAATGAAGAACAAGATTCAAGGTTTAATCTAATGAAATGAATTAGATATTGAAACTATACTTAATTAAAAACAATTAAATAAAACTAGATCTAGAAGCTATTTTAATGGCTACTTTCTATTCTAAGCTAACTATTATTTTCTAACTACTGGCTACCATTAATGAAGAGCTAAGCTTTTGTTTTTATACATTCAGATCCAAAAAACGTGCATGGGCTTGGAGCCATGTTTTGGGCCAGAGAATCAGGCCCAAAACCCAATTCTTTCAGTCCAAAAAGGCCTCTTCAGCTGCAGCTGGCTTCCACAGACTTTTCGTCCACTTCTGCTCCTCTGATTGGGTCAAGGCTTGGACCATTGCAAAGCTCTTTCCGCGCCGGTCGTTTTGACATAAGGTAGGCCTCATTCCGAGTCTGAGTCCAAAGATATGGCATTAGGAAGTTCCACTGACTTTTGCTCCTTTATTTCACTAAAGTGGCACATTTCTGCACATAAATGGACTTTGAAGCCTAAAATGCATAAAAAACACGTAATCGGTATTAACTCTTACTTATTATTCATTTAATTGGTCTAACAAGATGATTATTAAGGGGTTAAAACTACAGTTTTGGGCTCTTATCAAACCACCCCAAAAACAAAGATTTTGCTTGTCCTCAAGCAAATATGAGAAATTAGAATAAGTGACCAAAAATGGAGTTCTAACTACTCTCGTTTATTGAGTCGCGATTGCATTGACCATATGCAACAAGGCCTTAAACCACTAGGAATTCCCTAGTGGACGAGTTATAGCCTCGTGAGAGTTTTCCAGATGAAGGTACTCACAAACTTCATCTATACTACAAATCGACTAAGAAAATAAAACTATTGTTTCCTTATTCATGCTCAACTATCTATACATCTCTCTAGCAATTACATAAGAATAACCAATCAAAACCCTAAGTTAATATATGCATAATAATCAATCATCTACAATAAACATATATACAATGAGTAGTACTATCAAATGTTTAGCGGGTTTGTTTCGAGAACTTCGAATAAGCGTCCTTAAGTAGGTTCTCACAATAATAGTCAAGAAACAACACTCTGATTTTTGCACTCAAGTTTAAGCTACTCCGATTAATGCGGTGGGCACACTTTACCTTACAATCTCAATGACAACAAGGAAGCCGGGGTCGATCAAACACATCTGCCACTTACTATCACACTCACCTATTCCTAATTGAGCTAGAGGTCTTTATTAGGTATTACGGGGATTAGGAGGTGGTTTAAGAAGGAAGGAAATGGATATTCAAAAGGACAAGTCTGAGATAATAGAGTCTTCGTATTATGTAACTTAGAGAAAACCTTGTTATTTTCTTTTGCTTCTATACTTTGTTTCCATCCTTAGCCATATTTTTCTTTTTCTTTTCTTTGGCTTTTGACTCCCTTTTATTCTATTTTTTTTTTTTGGAGTTTTTATTTTATTTCTATTTTTCTTTTCTTTGGATGGAAACTTCTTTTCTTTATTTTCTGAAGCAACTAACAATTTTTTGTTTACCGCGAGTTTTTCTCTTCTTCTTTCTTCACTCATTCTATTCTCAGACTTATTCTAAATTGGGTAGGTTGATTTATTCTCTTTTTTTTTTTTTTTTTTGTTTTTTTGTTTTTGTAACAGGGTAAAGGAATTGTGGTTTATGGAAGGGCTAATGAAAGGCTCAGAGTGGCGACTAGCGGAAAATAATTCATAGGTTTGAATTTCTGGCTATATCGATCCAAAGAGCGGCCTAAATTCTCACTTAGGATATGGTTTAGTGATCAAGCAAGTGGACGTGTGATTTCTCTATCCGGATTTTACTTCTCCCTTGTGTCATTTCTCAAATGTTTCGCTCATATAAGGCTTTAGGCTATATTCTCACGGGATTTGTAGAATAAGTACTCTAGCCTAGATTTCAGAAACTTTCTTCGCTAACAATCATAGATACTCATGTAATATATTTATAGATAGATGCAAAGATTATTACCTACGTATTAACCTAAGTTTCTAACCATTATTACGATCACCGACTATGTGTGAGACTTCTAGATTGTTAAAAGCATGGAGAAAGATACAATACCAATATTCCTAAGTGTATAGCATGACTTATTTATTTATATTTTTAAATTTTTGAAATTTTAACTAGAAAACAAATGCATATTATGTCTATCTATATCGTAAACAGATGTCTTAATTACACGTGTTTCTATGCCCCCAAACAAAAGCATGCTTTGTCCTCAAAGCATTTAAATAAAGAGGGTAGGAAAAATACCATTGAAGCAGCGTGAATTTCAAGAACATCACAGAAACAAAGTTAGAAGCGTACTAATATAGGAAATAAAAGCGACACAACTCTATAAGAGTTCTACCCATTATGGGGTTAACATAATTAAATTGCTTAGGACATAGCGGACACTATGACAGAACTTAAACTTACCTCCACTCCCGTTGTTATTAAAATCATCTTAGGTCATCCTCTACTTCTATAAAGAAGTGAGGTTCCTTCGCGATCTGCCATGCTATGATAATTTGCCGGGCTTCACGCCATTTATCATCTATGATTGCTAACCTATTAAGTGCCACTTGGTGCGATGGGGTGTAGAGCAACCTGGTGAGGTTGTATCCGCCACCCATGCCAAGTCATTGCGGAAAGATCGAATAATACTATTGGTGGGTCGCGACCGTGTCTACCTTAATCCAATCCGTGAAACGTGTACAAAAACAGGAAAAGAAACATAGCATAATCGTTGAAATTAGAACAGGCATAAGAAGGTACTTATGCCTCATGGTATGGGCTCGTGCTAAACTAGACATCAAAGTCACGGGAAGGTCATAGAACCGGCGTCCATTGGCTAAAGCAAAGGAAAAAAGCGCTGCAAGTGGCGTCATTCACGAAGAAAAACGCCATTCCCCAAAATGTTTAGCATAATCCAAAACATAACAGTTCCTATGTTCATGGACCAGGGGCTACCAAGGGCAACGTTATAGTCCCCTTGGTCCTCAATCTGGAAAATGCCTGCCCCATAAGCCTCGTGCAAAGACTCATAAGTATAGACATGCATATTATCGACCCATAGCACCATGGGTCTTGTATCTCGGCCATAGCAAGTCCAAGAACAAATGCTAGCAAGAACACGGTAATTTCCATTGGTTCATCGTCAATGGTGATGGAGAACACTTGTTCTCCATCCGGTCTCTCAAAGAAAATGCAGTTATTATAAAAATAAGATGCAAGTGCTGGAGAATAAAGTTCAGCCGGTGTTACCATAAGAGGTTCCCAGCCAACATATGTGATCACCTCGCGAAACCAAGCACCGTAAGTAGTGCTTTGGAACAAATCTTCGAAAGACTGTTCCGGTATTATTATGGGAGATGTCATCTCAAAACTACGTTCTGGAATAGCTGCAAAAAAACCGGGCACGACGTGCGAAAAACTGGAATTTTTCTGGTCCAGAAGTCGAGGTAAGGCTGGCGCTCAAGAGATAGCGTAGCTCTTTTTGTATTTTTAATTTCCAGTAACTTAGCGGGTCGCTTTTGAAGCGTGAAGCGCTCACGAAAATTTTTCTGACAGCGAAGTGTAGGTAGCCTTGGCCAACTAGCTCAACTAGGGCCTTCCGAGAGTTGCGGTTTTGTGAAAATGGAGACGAAAACGTGGGAATCGGGGGTGTGAAGGGTGAGTGATGGAGTTTAGGTGTAGTGTGAGTTGTGAGGATAGATTGTATCAAGTTTATATAGGTTTAAAGTTGCTAGAATGGATCGGAAAGTTGCCAAAACTAATTACGGCGGTTTCAGAATCCTAAATTTTCCAAACTTCAAAACGGAAACAACTCATCTCTCACGGATTCTAATTCAAACCCAGTATCTCTTATTTGGATTTTATGACTGAATGTACCTATTTAATCTAGATTTCATCCTACAATGATTCTCAATCATAGATATGCCTAAACTACCATATTTTCACCTTACTCCGCAGTGTAAATTCTAACACTAGGGTTTTTTATAAAAAATACAGCTTGACATAATCAAACCACCCCCAAACAAGTTGGGAAGGTGGGGTCAATATGAAACAAGCACACAAACTGAAAATAACCCCTTATATTAAAATTTTCATTCGAGGTCCTTTCACTTACAAAATTCAAATTACGGAAATAAAAGTTACATTACAATAAAAACAACAAAAGTAAATAAAACAACAACTTATAAAACAAAAATAACTACGACTATCACTCCTCATCCTCTCTAAACACCTCGCCATCGGTGGCGAGGGCCTGAACTTCAGTGGTGGCTCACGGGCTCGGAAGGTCCGCCCGCGAGTCGTCCTTCATCGACGGCGCTCATGTCTCGTAGGCTTTGTGTCCTCGAGGCGATCCGTCGAGGTGTGGGAAGCGTGCTAGCATATCCACTCTAAACCTGGCTTGGGCTTCCTCTCGACCCTCGCTGCTCCCATCTCTCATCCTCCTTCGGGTGCGGATCTCCGAAGTTGTGGTGAATGGTCGTGTCGCTGTCCGAGTCCGGAGGTCTGCGACAGAGAGTGTTGAGTGAACGCGATGCCCCTATGTAGCATAGTCATGCGCCAAAGCATCGACCCACACCTCACGGAAGGCATCCGTATCAAAGCAAGTCCCATCCTCCTCATCCTCCTCCGAATCATCCTGCTGTCCCCGGCCTCCTCTTCTTCTTCCTCTCTATCCTCAGCCCTCAACCAAACTTGTTGGACACACTCCTATAGATCGCGGGTTCGGTGCGGGGGTAATGTAAATCCTCTCAGATGCCGGAGTTGCCTTCATCTTCAGCATGATCTTAGTGATAAGCACAGGAAGAGGTGCCAAAGACCTTCCGAACCCCCTGATCATGTTCAGCAAAAACTCCAGGATACAGAAATCATACTTCTGCTCCTGGAGTACCCAGAGGACGTGGAGGCAGGTCAGACCGATGTCACTGACCTTGTCCTTGCCTAGGACATTCCGACCAATCCACTGGGCTGTAGCCAGTTGGTTGGTCCTCAGGGAAGCCTGGCGAACACAATGGGAGTTTGGATTGTAGCTCCCATTGATGACAGTAATGCCCATCAACGGCTCTACCCCGTCGAACTGAGGATCCTGTAAAATGGCATCCACGTGGATTCTAGGCGGAATGCCTAGAATCTCAGCCAACAGTCCCGTAGTCAACTCCCTCCTCTTCTTCCTGACCATCACAAAAATCCTACTCCCCTCCAACTCCCTAGTGTTGTAGAATCGTCGGACCAAGTCTTCGTGGTAGAAGTCCTCGGTCGAGTACCAGAGACTATTCCAGTCTCTACTAGCCATTTCGTCACCGTAAAACGGCGCGAAATGGTCGGCAGTGAAAACTTGCTCCGGTATGATTCGGCGTTGAGCCATCTAGTTTTTGGAATGGAGTGAGGGTTGAAATGTGATGTGGTGGTGGTGGTTTAACTCGACCGATTTTAAGAACAGTGGTGGTGGTGGAGTGGTGGCGGCGCAGCACCAAATTTTGTAAATTTCGGTGGGTTTTGGTGGTTGAAATCGGTGGTGTTTGTGGTGGTTGGTGTTTGAAGTCGATTTGGGGTTGGGATTTGATTTTTTGGCGTGGGTTTATGGTATTTCTTTTTAATTTTTATTTTTCTAGGTTTTGAGCTTGTTAATGGCGGTGGAAGATGGAAGAACGATGAACTGTTGCTAAAGAAGGTAAAATGAAGCGGGCCTCTCCATGGGCGCTGGTGGTGGCGGGTTATGAAGCCCAAAATCGAATTTTTTGATTTTTTTTTTTTTTTTTTTTTAATTTCAAATCAAAATTCCCGCTTAGATTACGGTCCGATTTTTGCGAATGAAATATGGAAATGATCAGGAGAGAATTTCCTATCAATGATCCATAAAACACTCTATTCCGACTTCAGATGACATACGTGATAGTGGAAAACGCCTCCGAAATCGTGCATGACGTAAGTTATGCGAACGAATGAAATCTAAATTAATAGATTATGTCAATCCGAATCGTAATACAATAAAACGGCCTAAGCAACTCTAATGGGACATAAAACATTTTAGTATGGAAACACGAACACCCCACCCCCAAACAAATTTTTTACAACGAAGCTTCGAAAATTTGTTTTTAGCAGTGGGTCTTTTAAAGTCAGATTCCCGAGACTTCCTAGATTACTATGTTTATTTTATTTTTTTATTTTTTATTTTAGTTTTAGAAGGAAAAACAATAAGCAATAATGACATAATTCACACCATAGAGAAACATGACTCAAAAATCCGAGAAAACATGCAAGAGTGGAAAACGTGAACTATGTGAACCGTGGACTTCGGATCCGTACTTACACCACACACACTCCATAGGGAGGGCCCGGTTACCTTAATGGTGCACTCACCAATATATTGGAATGAAAGGGAATGCACCAACACAGAAATTTGAGTCGTTTATAGTCAGATACTCAAGACTTTATCTAAAACATATGTATGAACATGCAGTTGATCATATATCAACAACCGAAATAGTTGTGGATCATTCCATAAATAAATATCACAGAAAACATATCCAAACACAATCAAGCACCAAGATTTCCTACGACGCAGCCTAGTGGAATCCAAACGAAGTCGGATAACCCTATTGTGTAACCTATCATGCACCTTCTTTTTAATTTTTGAATGCGTGGGTGTTTTTGTAAATAAGTGTAGAAAAGTGAATGGTTGTGGAGAATATGGTGGATATGGATAAGTTGTAGAAAGACAGCCTGTACACAATGAGGATGTGGTTTTAGCACCGAATTCATTCATTGTGTGTGTAGGGACTGTCTCAATTCTGAAGATGAAGGTGTCAAATAGTTTGTCCTTCTGAAGTATCTGTTTGCTAGGAGGATTTAAAAAATTATGAAGCACAGGAGAAACAAAAGGATCGAGTGCAAACTCGAGATTCCTTTGAAAGGGTGGAAGGAGGGGAATCGAGGTGGATGTTGTGCAAGTTAGTTCTTGATAGGGTGAATCGTCACCTACTCGAAGAAACTCATCAAATTCCTCATCAAGATTGGTCATATCCACATTACTATGGTAGTCCTCTACATCTTTGAGAAAGTTATCTATCCCGTCCTCATCAATAATACGTGTATCGACTAGTGTAGGAATGAAAATGTTGGAGTCTGACTTTCCAAAGGAAAGAATTTTCGCATATGACTATCGGGGAACGTGTTGTTGAAATAATCTCGAGCAAAGCTCTCGATCATGCTAACCTCTCCATCCATAGGCGAATCGGGTATGCTTGTGTCCTTGTTTTAAAACATTGACTTCAACAACAAGATGGCCAAAAGACATGGACATTGAACCATCACGGCAATTAATGAGCGCGTTGGCGGTTGCCAAGAAAGGGCGCCCTAGAATGATGGAACGAGTCGTTAGCGACTTACGTATCGAGGACTACAAAATCAGCCCGGATAGTAGAAATCCTGCACTTTTACCAACACATTTTCGACTACACCCTTAGGATACTTAATAGACCGATCGCTAATTGCAACGTCATTTTAGTGGGTTGCATTTTGTCTAGACCTATTTGTCTATACAAATAAAATGGGAGTAAGTTAACACTAGCCCCGTGTCTAATAATGCGGTGGTCGATATAGGAATCTCCTAAGGTGCATTATGCAAGATGGGGCGACCGGGTCCTTGTACTTAACAATTCCATTATTTTCAGATAAGGTTGGGAATTGTTACGTTAAAAAGCGTCTTTTGGTATATTTGTCGTACGCCTAGTAGTACACAATTCCTTAAGAAACTTAGCATGATGTGGTAGCTTTTTAATAGCTTCGAGGAAGGGAAGGTTTATAGTTAGATTCTTAAAAACGTCCGTAATCTCCTCGTAATTTGTATCCCTAGTTAACATGGCTAATTTTTGTGGAAACGGTGGTTTCTGTCTATATTTAGCAATGGTGTCACCTGGATGTTTAACCGTGGCTTTCTGTTTCTTAGGTTGTGTTGTAACTGGTACCTCTACAGTGGTAGGCTCTTCAGTTTCTATTGCGGTATCTAGTAAAATAGTAGGTGTAGGGGGCTCTTGGTGGGGGGTAACTATAGGCATAGTTACCTTGTTATCAACCACTCTGCCCGAGAGAGTGGTGATGGCATTTATCTCACCTACATTTTCATATTCATTACTAGTATTATCGGTTACCTCAAAGGTGTGTTTGTTGTTTTGGGATTAGGTATTGCGTTACACGGAAACACACCTTTGGGTTGGGCTTTATCTTGAGCCAATTGTTGGGTTAAATTATTTACGGATTGTAGAAGCTGTTGGTTGGATTGAGCCATGGTTTGGAAAAGTTTTGGCTCACTTGTATAAAGGTGTCTAGGCGATCCGGTTGTGTGGGTGTAGTGGTCACGGGGTGGTGTTCTTTGGAACTATTTCTCGTGAATTATTTATTGGTGGATTTTGATAGTTATTATTTACCTAACGATACCTCTATTAGCATTATAATTATTATAATTACCTTGACCTTGTGCTTGACCTTGTCGAGGTTGCACTTGGTTGTTATAATTATTAAAATTACCCGACCATCCTTGTCGTAGTGGGGCTTGGTTAAAGCTTTCATGTAGGCCTAACATATTGATTATTGTACCCTTGAGGTGTGGCGTTTTGGTTATTTCTCCAACCGAAGTTGGGATTTTGTCTCCAAGGGCGTTAGGTTCACTATTAATGGAACAAGCCTTGTTCATAGGCTATAGGGCGATGTGAATCGGGATGCTCGGGACTCAAACCAAAACTACATGGATTTGAATTTACATTCATGGCGGGGGATTGGCTTTTGTTGTACAGAAATGGCATCTACCTTTTTAGTGAGGGATTCAATTAGAGTTTTAAGCTCGGGATCTGATTTAACCTCAAACATACTTGGTAGCCTTAATCGTGGAAGAAGAACTAGCGAGGCGGGGATATCATCACTACCCCCAGTTGTTATTTAAGCTTAGTTTGATCCTCTAAAAATTTATAAGCCTCGAGGGCTCCTTTACTTAAGAAACTACCCCCATTCATTATGTCTAGGACTTCTTTATGGTGATGTTGAAGTCCTTTGAAAAAGGCACGAACTAACGTGTCTTTTGCTAAGTTATGGTGTGGACACTCTATAAGCGGTCGGTGAAACGATTCCAAGCCTCTGAAAATGATTCATGAGGATTTTGTCGAAAAGAAATGAATCTTGGAAAGCATCTCATCCGTCTTTAGGGGTGGGTAAAATGTTCCATAAACAATTTGAACAAGTTTAGCCCACGAGTCCACAAATTAAAGGCTTGGGCAGTTAACCAAGACAGCCTTTATCGGGCTAAGGTGAAAGGGAATACCCTTAATTTAATTTGTTCAACCAACCGTAGGATGGTGGAATGTTATGGGGACTTGTTCAATCCTACGCGTGTCTTTGGTAAGGTTTTTCATGGTCTAAACCATGAAAAGCGGGTAACAAATTAAAATATTTGGAGGGATTCTGAAATCCCCCGGTGGGTCTGCTAGAACGATGCAAGATTTGGGGCTATCGCTCAAGGCTTTGTAGAAGTCCGAGAGAGGAGTCTCTCTTTCTTCCCCCATTATATCAGGTGGTGTGTGTGATATAGTAGCTAGAGGTGTAGTTTGTGGTATACTAGATAGACTTGTTTGTTGATGTTGTTGTGTATTTACGTTAGGTGTTTTTGTTCGGCCAGACCTTAATCTCATGCAAGGCTAAGTCGAGCTTAACTAAACATGCAACACTCCAAACAATTCTGATGTACTAGTATAAACCTCTAACAGGAGATGCGAGGTGTGGAAGAAAGGAATACCTGATTGCGTCCTTGCTTCGCTTATGAATAGCGTCTTGTGTACGCGTGTTCAGTGTATATAAGAGAGTAGAACACTGAAAACTTGACAACTCGAAGTTTGAATCAACCTGTGGAAATCCGGAAATTTCAGCTAAGGGCGCGGGCGCGCTCTATGTAAATTCGAAAGTCCAGTAACTTAGCGCGGGTCGCTCTCTTTTTGAAGCGGCGGTATTTCGATTATGTATTGATCAAATTCCAAGAACATAAGCGGGTCGCTCTCTTTTGAAGCGGTATCTTCGGTGTATTGATCGCGAATTTTTCCAAAACTGAAAACGGCAACCCGCGGTATGAATCAAACAAGGGTGGGTGGGTTTAATGGGACTTAAAATTACTAATTCTATTATGAAAACAATGCTAAAGTGCAACTAAGCCCGGGCAAATGCCATTTGATTAAAGTAAAATGAATAGTCTACCTCTGAAAATGAACGATGAATCCACAACGTAAGTAAACTAAACTTCTACTTTTACGTGCCTAAGTTATCAAATCTTCAACTCTCGAATCTATCGAAATAGAATGGAGTACGAAGTTCGTTCCACTCCTAGTGCTCTAGCATGGATGTTTTCTAATCTAACTAGTCGTTTTAAGTCTATGAGAGTTTTCTGAAGGGAATTATACTACGATGCAACTACCCACAAGATGCAACTAGTCGGTTATCAGAATACTAAGGGAATGCTACGTTGATTCTATGATAAGGAGTTAGAGGGGGATTGATTCCACCATAACTCAACTTAATCCACTAACGACGAATCGTCGTAATCCGAATTGAACTGCTTCGCAGAACAATTGGTTATTCCTAATCCCTAATTATACATGGCATTTCTACCAATTCATAACTAGCATGTGAACAATTAAACCCATTCTCATGGTGAACTAATCATTTCTAGAGTGGAATAGAAAATCACGGCGACTCTACGATAATAATCGAATCAAGCTTTCATCAAGGCTTCACAACCCCTCTAATGGAGGTTTAGCCTTGAATCATTCATAATCATTTCCATTTATATTAAAACTAAACATAATATAAAGCATTGAAATTTATTTAATTAAACAATAATGAAATCTAATTTAATGACTAAATTGAACTAAGGACATGAATTGAAATTAGATCTAGAATTGGAATTGACAAAATCGAAATTGATAAAGAATACTACTTTATTGATCTAATCAAATGAAGAACAAGATTCAAGGTTTAATCTAATGAAATGAATTAGATATTGAAACTATACTTAATCAAAAACAATTAAATAAAACTAGATCTAGAAGCTATTTTAATGGCTACTTTCTATTCTAAGCTAACTATTATTTTCTAACTACTGGCTACCATTAATGAAGAGCTAAGCTTTTGTTTTTATACATTCAGATCCAAAAAACGTGCATGGGCTTGGAGCCATATTTTGGGCCAGAGAATCAGGCCCAAAACCCAATTCTTTCAGTCCAAAAAGGCCTCTTCAGCTGCAGCTGGCTTCCACAGACTTTTCGTCCACTTCTGCTCCTCTGATTGGGTCAAGGCTTGGACCATTGCAAAGCTCTTTCCGCGCCGGTCGTTTTGACATAAGGTAGGCCTCATTCCGAGGTCTGAGTCCAAAGATATGGCATTCGGAAGTTCCGCTGACTTTTGCTCCTTTATTTCGCTAAAGTGGCACATTTCTGCACATAATGGACTTTGAAGCCTAAAATGCATAAAAACACGTAATCAGTATTAACTCTTACTTATTATTCACATAATTGGTCTAACAGTATGATTATTAAGGGGTTAAAACTACAGTTTTGGGCTCTTATCAAGGACCATTTCCCTTCCAGTCTATGTTATAAGGGACAATGTGTTTGTTTTCCTTAAGAATAGTTGCTAGTGGGTTGAAAGTAACCATTTTGAAAACCTGAGAATCACATAAAATAACTATTATGTAGGGCAAAACTTTTTGAGTTAATAACAAAAGTTAATTAATTAATCAACCAGTCATCACCCTACACACCGAAAAGTAGTAAGCCACGATAGTGTGAACGTTTACCATATCTACATTCGTGTAGAGAGATTTTTCCTATTAGTTCTATTTCTCGTCAACTTAACAACACACCACTTGTTAGAGTGGACACATACCATCTAGATAGGTAAAACTAATATGTTGTTCTTTCTTCGGTCCTACAAATAATAGAAGTGACTCTGATGGGGAGGATATCATTACTTGCATCTAAGTGTATACCATTACTCAACACTAAGTCCATTATTTTGTAATGAATCCCTTCAGATGGAGAAGTGAATCCATTCAGTAATAATTTTATATAGTTGTCCTTTAGAAGTTTGTTCTGGTGATCCATAATTAGACTCATCCGATATAGAGGAAGGCACTAAAACCGATGCGCAAGAATAATTACATTACCAAACAAACCAGTAATGAAGACTGGGGGATTTATACGAAACAAAATTCCCGGTCCCACTTAGTTATTAGAACTGAGGATCTTTCTATTTACTGGTCAGGCCTGTGTCCATGTTTATCTATTATTCATGTGGGCTTAGTTTTTAGTGCAAACATCCGCAAATAAAAACATGCATACATAATAAGCAAATATGAACAATAAAATGGAAAATAAATTCCCAACTGTTATGACCATATTCGTTGCTCCATCCTGTTCGCCGAACTCTTTTTGATTGCCTTCGCTTGGTCCAACAGGGTCCCCGATTTTATTTTTTTAAAAGAAATTGTGGCCTGTTTCCTTCACTAGAAACCTCACAAAATCACCGCATAGACCCCCGAACAGCAAACAGATTTCACCTCATCACCAAGATGAAAACAACATCGGATCTAGACTAATCCAACTTCACCGTTTTCGAGTTTACAGTAAATTACATCATTGAAAAAAAAACACGATACAAACCGTGATTTAAATTACATCCACCAATAAACAAATATTGTAAAAAAAACTGAAAGCATGTTATTTTACTCAAAGGGCGGTCGCGCTCTCATAAAAAGAAAGTCGATCACTTTTCATACATTCTGACCATAATAGTTGGTCTAGATGCCTGCAAAACCAAGTTAGAACAGTTCTACATCTACCAACAGATCTACATGCTCTGATACCAATTGTAGGAACCGTTATGGTTGTATGTCATTGTTTACAAACCGTGAAAACCAATGCGCAGTGGAATAAGGGTGTTCACAATTTTGATTAGGAATCATACCTTTCAATCAACTGTGATATCTCTGAGAATCCAAGCTCTATGAATCAGCAACCTCTTGATCTTCTATTATATTCTTATCCTTGGAATGGACATTGTGTGGGCAACGATCTACCAGCCCCTTCTTTCTCTCTTGGCCTCTCTCACTCACAAGGGTAGAACCGAATTTAGGAACTAATTTTTCTTGAGCAATCACTTAGTGTTTTGGCCAGGAAAGAAGGGTTTCCTTATATAGGCTACAACAGGGACCATGAGGAGAAATTAGGGTTAGGTCTCCTGACGGGCTTGGGTTTCCCATGTTCGCCCAGAACATACAACCCAAGTCCGTTAACAAATGGCTTATTCCACTAAAGGCCATTGTTGCACTACCGCCTTAATCCCAAATAATGTGTATTACATGTATGGGCTCCATATTATACGCTTGTTGATATCCCCGTGTTAAGATATCGAATGCCCGTTGATTAAGTTAAGTTACTAACAACTACATTAATCAACTTTTTATGTCCTTGAGTAGTACCACTCAACCTCATTGTCATGTCAGATTAAATCCACCTGTAGGGTTTACATGACAATCCTTATGAGCTCCTCAAGAGGACATCATCAACCCGGCTTCTTGCAGGTCACGAATTCCTTCTATAATCAACAGCACACCTTACATACAATGTCATTACCCAATCCATCGAGTTTGTTGATTCACAAATGAATCTCACTTATTAATGATTTAAAGCAATGTACAATGTACGTAAGTGCCCGTTATTATATATGGATTAAGAGGACAAGCATCCATAATAACAGAGGCGTTTGTTTTCTTATATTGTCAGTATAAAGAAAAACAACATCACTTTGTCCTGTTCAATACACACAAAGTGTACTAGTGTAATCCTGTAGTCTTGATAGACTAATACCAGATTATACTACCACCATACCAATGGTTTGTCCAAATCTATCTAGGTTATGCATGTTTACTTATACTTTATAAGGTACTGATAATATGATCTTTTGTGCGTCACCATACACCATATCATCTACATCATAAAGTA
This sequence comes from Coptis chinensis, assembly GCF_015680905.1. NCBI lineage: Eukaryota > Viridiplantae > Streptophyta > Magnoliopsida > Ranunculales > Ranunculaceae > Coptis > Coptis chinensis. The sequence continues at coordinate 40,680,879 of NC_141459.1, forward strand.
TTAGACGCATGCATATAACTAATAACATATATAATATGCATAACATTTGTCCATATGTTTCTCATTCAAAATATGAAGAATTAGAGTTAATACAAAAGTAATGCCCCTATCATGGAGAACAACTCGTGTGAGCTTTACTTCCCTTTTGGAGGAAGTGGTGAGTTGTAGGGCTAGAGATCTGGGTAGAAGTACATCGAATTGGAATGATACAAATTGGGATGATATTATTGACACGTCTAGTATGCGTGAAGACACTACTCCTTTGTTTGGTGGTGATAGTCCCTGTGATGACCCAATCGATGAGTCTGGTGGGGCTGACCTTGAAAATTATGTTCAAATTACAAGTGGAGTTACTGGTGGCACGGCAGGTGCACAAAATTGTAGTCATGGTGCTGTGAGATGTTCATACAATGACGGTGGAATATTATACCAACACGACCTCGGAACTCCACACACCGATCCTGGAATGTGCCTATTTGGTCCAATATTTTGTCCACTGTCAAGACAAAATTATAATAGTGGAGGTAATACTTACAATGGCATATCTGACAGGGGAGACAACAAGGGACATAGTCAGCAAGGCTCCCTCTTAAATGAAAGAAGAGAGAACTCCTAACATTAAAAAAAGCCTGCGGTCGAGGACGGGCGTGTTGGCAATGATGGTCCAAGTGATGATGAGTTCAGAGATAGTTGATAAACATAAAATTGGTAGTTTACCTACGAAATGAACAATGAAACTCAAAATGTAAGTAAACTAAAACTATTTACGTGTCTATATTTATCAAAGTTTCTACTCTCAATTCTATCGAAATAGAGTGGAGTAACAAATTCGTTCTACTCCTAGTTCTCTAGCATGGAATGTTTTCTAATCTAATTAATCGGTCTTAAGTCTAATGAGAGATTTACGAAGGGTGTTATACTACGATACAATATGAAATTGATTATGTTGAATTTAAACTACGAATGCTATGGAAATATGATTGTTTTTGAATCTAGATAAAGGATTAGAGGGGAATTGAATCCACCTCGAATCCAACTTAATAACCTAGCATAGATTCTTGTATCTCGATTCTTACGTTCTTACGGCAAGAATTTCGAGTTCTAATCCCTAGTGTTCATGGCATTTCTACCAAATACTAACTAGCATGTGAGGTCGTCCACCCATTCTCATGGCGAATCACGACCTTCTAGATTGGAATAGATTCTACAATGCTTCTACACTATACCACTAAGTTTTCATCAAAGCTTCATCAACCCCTCTAATGGAGGTTTTAGCCTTGAGTCATCAACCCATCATTTCCCATTGAATTATAACTACACATCATATTAAAATTCTAACTTAACTAATTAAATAACAATGCTTCAATCTACTTAAACTACGAAATGATAATCACAAGAACTAAAACTAGATCTATAAATTGACATAACAAAAATCGAAATTGACAGAAATAACTATTTTATTTATCTAATCAATCAAGAACAATGATTCAAAGACTTAATCTAAAACAAGAATTGGAAATGGAACTTAAACTTAATTACTCTACTGAAAACTAGATCTAGAGTTCTATATAGTTTTAGGTCTAACTAGCTACCATTAACAAAGAGTTCAGCTTTGGTTTTATACTTTCAGATCCAAAAATCGTGCATGGGCTTGGAGCCATGTTTTGGGCGAAGAATCGGGCCCAAAACCCAATTCTTCAAATCCAAAAAGGGCCTCTTCACCTGCAGGTTGGCTTCAACAGACTTTTCGTCCACTTCTGCTTCTCTGATTGGATCAAGGCTTAGACCATTGGAAAGCTCTTTTCTGAGCGGTCGGTTGATTGATATAAGGTAGGCCCCATTCGGAGGTCCGAGTCCAAAGATCTGACGCCTTCTTTCTCTGACTTGTGTCTTTGTTTTACGCCCAGCGTTGACTTTTCAGCTTTTGGCCCGGGCTTTAGAAAGGCTTTGTCTTCTTGAATCTTGGCCTTTAATCACGGAACTCCTTAGTAACCGACCTTTGCTCCTTTATCTCGCTAAAGTGGCACATTTCTGCACATAATGGACTTTGAAACCTGGAATGCATAAAAACACGTCGGTGTTAACTCTTAATTATTACTCACATAATTGGTCTAAAAGTATGACATTCTGGGGTTAAAACTACAGTTTTGGGCTCTTATCAAACCACCCCCAAACAGCATTTTGCTTGTCCTCAAGCAAAGATGAGAAATTAGAATAAGTGACCAAAATGGAGTTCTAACTACTCTCGTTTTTATTTGAGTCGCGATTACATTGACCATATGCAACAAGGCCTTAAACCACTAGAAATTCCCTAGTGGACAAGTTATAGCCTCGTGAGAGTTTTCCAGTGAAGGTACTCACAAACTTCAACTATACTACAACGACTAAGAAATAAAACTATTGTTTCCTCATTCATGTCCCAACTATCTATATATCTCACTAGCAAATGAATAAGAATAACCAAGTCAAAAACCTAAGCTAATATATGCATAATAATCAATCATTTATGATACAAATATATATACTATGAGTAATACTATGAAATGCCTAGCAGGTTCATTTCTGAAAACTCGGAATAGCGTCCTTAAGTAGGTCCTCAAATAAATGTCAAGACAAAAACCACTCGATTTTTTAGCTCAAGTTTATTTACTCCGATTAAAATGTGGGTGGGCACACTTTACCTTACAATCTCAATGACAAACAAGGAAGCCGGAGTCGATCAAACACATCTGCCACTTACTATCACACTAACCTATTCCTAATTAAGCTAGAGGTATTTATTAGGTGTTGCGGGGATTAGGAAATGGTTTAAGAAGGAAGGAAATGGATATTCAAAAGGACAAGTCTGAGATAATAGAGTCTTCATATTATGTAACTTAGAGAAAACCTTGTTATTTTCTTTTGCTTCTATACTTTGTTTCCATCCTTAGCCATATTTTTCTTTTTCTTTTCTTTGGCTTTTGACTCCCTTTTATTCTATTTTTGGAGTTTTTATTTATTTCTATATTTTTTTTTTTTTCCTTGGATGGAAACTTCTTTTCTTTTTCTGAAGCAACTAAATAATTTTTGTTTACACAGGTTTTTCCCTTCTTCTTTCTTCACTCATTCTATTCTCAGACTTAGTCTAGATTGGGTAAGTTGAATTTTTTATTTTGTTTTGTTTTTGTAACAGGGTAAAGGAATTGTGGTTTATGGAAGGCTAAAGAAAGGCTCAGAGGGGCGACTAGCGGAAAATAATTCATAGGTTTGAATTTCTGGCTATATTGATCCAAAGAGGGCCTAAATTCTCGCTTAGGATATGGCATAGTGATCAAGCAAGTGGACGTGTGATTTCTCTATTCAGAATATACTTCTCCCTTGTGTCATTTCTCAAATGTTTAAGCTCATATAAAGCTTTAGGCTATATTCTCACGAGGATTTGTAGAATAAGTACTCTAGCCTAGATTTGAAACTTACTTGCTAACAATCATAGATACTCATGTAATATATTTATAGATAGATGCAAAGATTATTACCTACATATTAACCTAAGTTCCTAACAATTATTCTCGATCCAAAAGCTCATTGAGACTTTTAGATTGTTAAGAGCATAGAAAAGAAAACAATACCAATATTCCTAAGTGTATAGCATAAACTTATTTATTTATATTTTTGAAAATTTTAACTTGAAAACAAATGCATATTATACATATCTATATCTTAACAGATGCCTTAATTACACGTGTTTCTATGCCCCCAAACAAGAAGCATGCTTTGTCCTCAAAGCATTTAAATAAAGAGGGTAGAAAAATACCATGGAAATGCGTGAAATTCTGGAACATCTACAAAACAAGGTTAGAACATACTAATATAGGAAATAAAAAAAATACTGACGCAACTCTATAAGAGTTCCACCCATTATGGGGCTAACAGAATTAATTTGCTTGGGACATAAGTAGACAATAACAAAACTAAAAACTTACCTTATCTCCCGCTTAAACATCCTCCTCTTCAGTAAAGAGATGAGGTTCCTTCGCATCCTGCCAGTCCATTATAACTTGCCAAGCTTGCCACCATTTATGATCTACTAATGCTAACATGTTAAATGTTATTATATCTGATGGGATGTACGGGGCGACCAAATGAGGCTGCACCTGCCATCCCGGCCAAGTCATTATTCGCGAATGAGCGAAACCACCCCATTGGTGGGTCTCATGACTTCAACCCTTTTCCATCTGTGAATTGTGCACGCGAATATAGGTAAACAACTTCGATGATGCGGCTTACCAACACAGGGCATAAGAAGATACTTACGCCTCATGGTTTGGGCTCTCTTAAGACTAGCGACTAAAAACTTCGGGGAATGTCATATCGGCGACGTCCCTCGCCTAAAGCGAGGAAAATGTCACCAGCAAATACCGTTTTGCGAAAATGAACCGCCATTCCCCAAAATATTCATCGGGATGAATAACATGGTGGTGCCTACGTTTAGGGAAAGGCTACCAAGGGCCATGCTATATAAGCCCACGGTCCATTACTCAAAATACCCCTCCCCCATAATACTCATGGAAATATGTATAACCATAAAGATATGCATTATCGGTCATATATGCCCATGTGTGAACAGAATCAGGTATTGGTAATCCTGAAACTAAAGCGACCACATGTTTATTGAATTTATGTGTCGTGTCATCGACTACGACGGAGAATTCTTGTTCTCCATCCTGATTACAATAGAATTTAACGTAGTCATAGAAATAAGCAGTAAGCTGTGGTGAATATGAATCGTCATCACTTACCGATGATGGCGCCATCCTAATCTGCGGGATCCCGTGGTAGCCGGAACCAATGTCCATAGGTCTCGGTTCCCAACACGTCTTCGAAAGACTGTTCAGGTATGACTATAGGAGATGTCATCTCAACGACTCCTTGAACAGTTCCAAAAATCCTAGAATGACCCTAAAAAATTGGAATTTTTGTGTTCACAGATGGCAGGGCGCGGGTGCGCTCGCTTTGGGCGCGAGTCGCACTCGTGGGTTTTTAGGATTACAGATTTTGGGCGCGGGTCGCGCTCTGAGTTTTTAGAATTACAGAGTTTGGGCGCGGGTCGCGCTCTGACTAAACTTTGTGAAAGTGTATGGGAAGCGGTAGCGCCGTAAATCTTTGAAAACGGGAGTTAAGAGGAAAATGAAGGAAAAACTTGGAGTGAAAGGTGAGGGATGATGGTGGGGTGTAGTGTGGTTTGTTAGTGTAGAATGAAGGGGGTTTAAATAGGTTCTGTGCTTCCAAAACGAATCGGCAAGTTGCCAAATTGTTTAAAGGCAATTTCCGGAAATAGAAAGATTCCAAACCCGAAAACGGAAACAAACCATCTTCTTGATTTTCTAAAAATCACGGTATCTTTTTTATCTTTGGATTTAGAATAGTAACTTCTAAACTCTCCTACATTTCATGCTACCACCACACAATTCATAGATATGCCGATATCGGTCAAATTCTCAACCTTTCCTCCAAGACAAATTTACAGCAGATGATAATATAACGAATTATATTAAAACTTAAATTTAAAACCACGCAACATAAAACAAACACCTTAATATTTAAATTTAACAATTGAATTAAAATCCAACTAATAAAACAAAATCATGAAATAACATTGAACACAAACTGATGGTGAAACCCTAGTTATGTGATGAAGATGGACCCTGAGATGGAGATTGGCCCTGGGATGGAGAATGGCTTGAACCATCTGTCCTTCGGCGACGATGCTCATGCCTGTCGGACTCGGCTGAAGCAGAGTCCTCCACGGGTGGCATGCGTCGTAGCATCTCTATTCGGAACAAGCGCTGTGCTTCCCTCTCAGTCCTGAGTAATGCATACTGGGCTTGTTGATGCTGGTAGATAGTCTCCATATTAGATAAGATATCGTCCTGAACCTTTTCGAGCATTTCAAGTCTCGTCTGATGGTTCGTTTGCTTTTTTCGAACTACAATCTGTCTATCTCGGATATCTTCACAAATACCATAAACGCAATTAAGCCAGTTTGCAACACTTGCATACGTTCTAAATTAGAACTACAATTATCTAATGCATCGTCATCCAGACATGTCATATCCTCCCTTTCATCCTCTGACTCAACAACCTTTCCTTCAGACAACAGCCACGTCTCTTGGATGCAATCCGTATAGATACTTGCATTAGAATGCAATTTGATCTTAATAGGAGCAGATTTTGCGACAACTTTAAAGGAGAGCATGATCTTAGTGATCAATACGGGAAGAGGCGCCAAGGTCTTTCCCACTCCTATAATCACATTAAACATTAAGTCGAGGATGCAGAAATTATACTTATTTGTTTGCAAAATCCAGAGAACGTGCAGACATTGTAGGCCGATATCACTGACTTTGTTTTTCCCGAGGACGTTCCTACCAATCCACCGAGCTCTGACCGGTTGATTGGTTCTCGTGGTTGATCATGGGGACGAATGAGATGTCGGATTGTATTCACCCTCCACGACAGTATCTTTCATCAAAGCAGGAACTCCAGTATACTGGGATTCCTGAATTGTCGTTACGAGGTTGCTTTCAAGTGTAATTCCTAATAGTTCAGCCAATAACTGTCTCGTTACTTCCCTCCTCGTTCCTGCTACCTTTATAAAAATCCTATCCCCCTCCAATTCTCGCTTTTTATAAAACTGTTCTACCACATCATAGTGATAGAACTCCTCAGTCGAGTACCACAGTCCGTTCCAATCCCTCCTAATTATCTCCGCGTCGTAAAATGGCGCGAAGCTGTCGGCAGCAAACGCATGCTCCGGCAAAATTCTTCGTCGTAGTGCCATTGAAGTTTCTGAGACAACTAATGGTTTTGTAGACTGTGGGGGAGGCGAGTTTGAAGAAAAACAACTAAAAACAACGGTGGTGGCGGTGGTTACTTGAATTGGTGGCTGTTTTTCGGAGTTAGATTGGTGGTGGTAATGGTTTGGAGAAAATTTTAGTTGGATTTGAATTTCTTGGCGTGGGTGTAGTTAGGTTTCCTTTTCTCTCTCTTTTTTTATTTTTTTATTTTTTTATTTTGGTGTTTAAGGTTTGTTTTAAACCTTGGTAACCAGCGGTATTGAAAAGGAAAGAACTGTGCATTTTTGGGAAGGAAGGAGACGCACAGACGTGCGTGCGGTTTGGACCCAAGCCCAATTTGAATTCCGAAATTTTCCGATTTTTCGCGCAATTTCAAATTGAATTTGCCACTTCGTTATTGGCCCGATTTTGGCGAATGAGTTATGGAAATGATCAGTAGAGAATTTCCAATCCAATGATCCATAAAACACTCAATTTCAACCATGGGTGACGTAAAAGAAGGTGAAAAAATGTCTCGAAGTACGTGTGTGACGTAAGTTATGTGAACAAAGGAAATCTAAGTTTTAGATTACGTCAACCCAATTGAACTACAAGTAATGGGCCTAAGCAACACAAATGGAAAGTTCGAGCAATCCAGATGGAAAGACCGATTGCCCACCCCCAAACAAATTTTTAAACACAAAATTTGTTCTAACGTGGGTCGTTTAAAGTCAGATTCCCAAAACTTGTTGGATTGCTATTTCTATGATATAGAATTTTTTATTATTATTTATTTTTTTATTTTTTTATTTATTTTTATTTATTAGTTTATTATAAGAAAAACGAAAAACAATAAATACATAATTCACCCTATAGAGGAACATGACTCCAAAACTGAGAAAACTTGCAAAAGTGGAAAACGTGAATTATGTTAACCGTGGACTTAGGTTCCGATACTTACAACCACACACTCCATAGGTGGGGCCTGGTTACCTGAATGGTGCACTTACCACTATATGGAAGTGAAAGGAAGTATACCAATGACAAAGGTCAATCCCCATAGACAGGGTCCTGTAAAAGGACTTTCTCTACATCAGGGGACAGAAGTTCGTGAAAATGTTTTAACCGTTGACCATTAACTTGAAAGGTACTGTTGTCATTGGGATTTACCAAGGTGATTGCCCCGTAAGGGGTGACTTCAATAACCAGAAAAGGACCACACCAACGGGTTTTTAGTTTCCCTGGGAAAATATGTAGACGGGAGTTGTAAAGCAAGACCTTTTGACCGACCACAAACTCTTTGCGCAAGATTTGCTTATCATGAACACGTTTCATGTTAGCTTTATAATCCTTCGTGAGATCGTAAGAATCGCTACGGATTTCTTCAAGCTCATTCAATTGCAATTTGCGTTTGACACCTGCTTCATCAATATTGAAGTTAAGGCTTTTATAGCCCACGAGCACGGTGCTCTCTAATTCAACAGCAAATGACATGGTTTCCCAAATACAAGTCTAAAGAGACATACCTATAGGAGTTTTGAAAGCAGTTCTATCGCCCATAAGGCATCCGATAGACGCTTTGACCCGGTGTTTCCTATCGGGGTTTACAGTTGTTTCTAAAATCTTTTTGATTTCCCTATTAGAAACTTCTACTTGTTAAGCTAGTTTGTGGATGATAAGGAGTTGCTACTTTGTGTGTAACTCCATACTTTTTCACTAGGGATGCAACAATTCTGTTGCAAAATGTGTTCCACCATCACTAATGATGGCTTTAGGAATGCCAAACCGACAGAAAATATATTCTTTAATAAAAATACAACGGTCTTATGGTCATTGCTTCTCACGGCAAGCTAAGGCCTCTATCCATTTAGACCGTAGTCCACGACAACTAGAATATAAATAAAACCGTGGGAAACGGGGAAGGGACCCATGAAATCAATGCCCCAAATGTCAAAAATTTCTACTATCAAGATTGGATTTAATGGCATCATATTACGTTTAAGTGATTAAGCCCAAGTTGTTGGCAACGAATACACGTCTTGCAATGCACTTGGGCATCCTTAAAAATGGTAGGCCAATAAAATCCACATTGAAGAACTTTAGCGGCTGTTTTCATCCCACTAAAATGGGCACCACACTATTTGTCATGGCAGAACGATAGGACTTCATTATATTCCCACTGGGGAATACAACGACGAATAATCTAATCCGCACAATACTTAAAAAGGTATGGCTCATCCCAGTAGTATAACTTAACTCTGGCCAAGAACTTCTTACGTTCATTTCTTGACCAATTATAAGGCATAACATCAGCTGCTAAATAATTTACAATGTCGATACCATGGTCTTTGAAAAATCGCATCTGATGCTCATCATCGGAAAAGAGTCCAAGATGGACTCACGAATCACTCGATCGCGTCGTTTGTGAGTCTAGATAAGTGGTCGGCAACTCGTTTTCGACCCTCTTTTTGTCCTTTATTTCTAATGTGAACTCTTGCGGAGAAGGATCCATCAGATTAATCTACGCTTAGCATCCTTCTTTGCAAGAAGGTACTTAAAGGCTGCATGGTCCGTGTAAACTAAAGTTTTAGAACCAACCAAATAAGGGACGAAACTTATCTAAAGCATAAATGACAGACTAAGAATTCTTTTTCGGTAGTTGAATAATTCCGTTGAGCATCGTTTAAGGTTTTACTAGCATAATAAATAACGATGGACTTATTATCTAGTTTTTGTCCCAAGATCGCACCAACTACATAGTCACTAGCATCACACATGAGTTCGAAAGGTTTAGACCAATCGGAGGTCGTATAATTGGTGCGAGAGGTTAGGCGCTTTTAAAGTTTCAAAAGCCTATGTATGCGTTAAAATTAAAATCGAAAGATTGCATCTTTCAAAAGCAGATTAGTTAAAGGCCTAGCTATTTTCGAGAAGTCTTTAATAAACCGCCTATAAAACCTGCATGGCCTAGAAAGGCCCTAATATCACGGGACGGTCCGTGGTTTAGGTAGAATTAAGCTATCTTATCTAGTTTGGCCTTATCTACTTCTATGCCATCACTAGATACGATGTGACCTAGTACTATGCCCTTTTTCACCATGAAATGACACTTTTCCCAGTTTAAAACGAGGCTTTTTTCTTCGCACCGTGTCAAAACCTTAGACAGGTTAGACAAACAGTCTGTGAAGGAGTCTCCATAGATAGAAAAAGCATCCATGAAAACTTCCATAAAGCGCTCTACCATGTCACTAAATATATGAAGCATGCACCGCTGGAAGGTACCAGGAGCATTACAAAGGCCAAAAGGCGAGTTTATAGGCATACGTTCCAAAGGGACATGTGAAGGTAGTATTTTCTTGGTCATCAATATCAATAATAATATGAAAATAGCCTGAGTAGCCATCCAGAAAACAATAAAAAGCATGACCAGCTAGGCGTTCGAGCATTTGATCTATAAAAGGTAAAGGAAAGTGATCCTTTCATGTCATAGTATTTAAACGTCTGTAATCAATACAGATCCTCCATTTCATAGGACCTTGTGTGACAACATAGTCACCCTTTCCGTTACGAACCATGGTAACTCCCGATTTCTTAGGAACTACATGAATGGGGCTTACCCATTCGCTATCAGAGATTGGGTATATGATACCTGCATCGAGTAAGCGTAAGACTTCTTCCCTAACCACCTCTTTCATGGCAGGGTTCAAGCGACGCTAAGGTTCACGAGAAGTCTTCGCGTTATCCTCCAAATGGATACGATGAGTGCAAACATTAGGGTCAATTCCCTTAATGTCGGATAGGGACCAGCTAATCGCCGACCGATGTTCCCTAATCACCCGGATTAAACGTGTCTCTTCATTCTTAGATAATAGAGAAGATATAATTACCGGATGACTACCATCCGGATCAAGTTGAATATATTTTAACTCCGGGGGAAGAGGTTTAAGCACTGGGGTGGAAGGAAAATCAATAGATGTTTCGTCGGGGTCCTCATTTTGCATAATGAATACTTGCTTAGGTAGCAAGTCTTCATACTCAGTATATGGAGCAACCGAAAGGTCTACAATTGGTGTGGACTCAAGGACGGTGTTGACTTCCTCTAAGTAGGAGTCATTTACAAAATCTGAAATTCCAAAAGAAAGGAATTTGTACATATTGTTTTCTGGAAACGTGTTGTTAAAATAATCTTGAGCTAAGCTCTCGATCATGCTAACCTCCCCATCTATAGACGAATCTGGTAACTGTTTCATCATTTTAAAAACATTTACCTCAACTGTAAGATGGCCAAAAGATAAGAAGGACATCTTACCATCACGGCAATTTATAAGTGCGTTGGCAGTTGCCAAGAAGGGGCGCCCTAAGATGATCGCTACAGAGTCGTTAGCGACTTCTGTATCGAGGATAACAAAATCAGCAGGATAGTAAAATATTGAACCTTAACAAGCACGTTTTCCACTACACCCTTAGGATACTTAATTGACCTGTCTGCTAATTGCAACGTTATTTTTGTAGGTTGCATTTCCTGTAGACCTATTTGTTTATACAAGTAATCACGGGAGTAAGTTAACACTTCGCCCCGTGTCTAATAAAGTGGTCGTCGTGTGTGGGAATCTCCTAAGGTGCATTTTACGATGGGGCGACCGGGTCCTTGTACTTAACAATTCCATTATTTTTCGGATAAAGTTGGGAACCTGCTCAGTTAGAAAGGCGTCTTTAGGTATGTTGGTCTTACTTAGTAGTAGTGCACAACTCTTTAAGAAACTTAGCGTGGTTAGAGAGCTTTTTAATAGCTTTGAGAAAAGGAAGGTTTATCGTTAGATTCTTGAAAACGTTTCTAATCTCCTCAAAGTTTGTATCCTTGGTTAGCATGGCTAACTTATGAGGGAATGGTGGTTTCGCACTATATTTAGTGTATGGCTCGACTTGATGTGTTACCTTGGCTTTCTATTTCTTAGTTTGTTATTTAACTGGTACCTCTACAGTGGTAGGCTCTTCAGTTTCTACTGCGGTATCTAGTTCGATATCCGGTGTAGGGAGTACTGATAGGGTAACTATAGGCATAGTTACTGTGTTATCAACCACTCTTCCAGAGCGGAGAGTGGTGATGGCATTAAGGTCACCTACGATTGTAGTTTCAAGATTACTAGTATTACCGTTTACCTCAAAGGCCGTGTTTCTTTGTTTTAGGGTTTGGTATCGCTTTGTCACGGAAACACGCCTTTTGGTTGGGCTTTCTCTTGGGCTAACTGTTGTATGCCCCGATTTATGGATTGTAAGATCTGTTGGTTTGATTGAGTCATTGATTGGAAAAGTTGTTGGGTAACCTGTATAAAGGCGTCTATACGATCCGGATGTGATTGTGTAGTAGTCATAGGTGGTGCGACTGGAACTATCTCACGTTGATTATTTATGGGTGGGTTGTGATAGTTACTATTGTTAACCGGAATGATACCTCTATTGGAAATATAACTATTATAATTACCCTGACCTTGTGCTAAACCTTGTCGTGGTTGCGCTTAGTTGTTATAATTATTATAATTTCCCTGACTTTGTCCCTGTCCTTGCCTAGGTGGAGCTTGATTATAGTTGTTTTCTTGCCTAACATTTTGGTTATTAAACCCTGGAGGTGAAACTTGTTGATTATTTCGCCAACTAAAGTTGGGATGTTGTCTCCATGGGGCATTAGGAATAGGATAGTTATTAATGGAGCAAACATTGTCTTGCTCTAATTGTTGTTGTTCATAGGCGAGAGGACAATAGGATTCAGGGTGCTCAGGACTCAAATAGACATTACATGGGTTGGAGTTAACATTCATGACGGGAATAGGCTTTTGTTGCATAGAAATAGCCTCAACCTTTTTAGTTAGAGATTCAATTAAATTTTTAAGTTCTAGATCGGGTTTCATCTCAAACATACCGGCGGCCTTAACTGTTGAAGAAGAACTAACAAAGTGGGGGATATCATCACTACCCCCCCAATTGTTATTACGTTTAGTTTGATCTTCTAAAAATTTGTAAGCCTCCGAGGCTCCTTTACTTAGGAAACTACCCCCATTCATTATGTCAAGGACTTCTTTATGGTGATGTTGAAGTCCTTTGAAAAAGGCACGAACTAACGTGTCTTTTGCTAGGTTATGGTGTGGACACTCTGATAAAACATAAAATTAATTAGTCTACCTACGAAATGAACGATGAACTCTCAAAACGTAAGTAAACTAAAACTATCTTACGTGTCTATATTTATCAAAGTTTCTACTCTCAATTCTATCAAAATAGAGTGGAGTAACAAGTTCGTTCCACTCCTAGTTCTCTAGCATGTGATGTTTTCTAATCTAATTAGTCGGTCTTAAGTCTAATGAGAGCTTTACGAAGGAGAATTATACTACGATGCAATATGAAAAGCAATATGTTGAATGTCACTATGAAATATATATGGAAATACTAATGTTCTTGAATCTAGATAAAGAATTAGAGGGGAATTGAATCCACCTCGAATCCAACTTAATCACCTAGAATAGATTGTTGTAATCCAATTCTTACGTTCTTACGGTAAGAATTGCTCATTCTAATCCCTAATTAACATGGCATTTCTACCAATTATAACTAGCATGTGAGGTCGTCCACCCATTCTCATGGCGAAACACGACCTTCTAGAATGGAATAGACTCTACAATTCTTCAGCTGCAGCTGGTTTTAACAGACTTTTCATCCTCTTCTGCTCCTCTGATTGGGCCAAAGCTTGGACCATTGGAAAGCTCTTTTCGAGTCGGTCGTTTCGACATAAGGTAGGCCCAATTCCGAGGTCTGAGTCCAAAGATATGGTCTTCGGAAGTTCTGCTGACTTTGTGCACTATTTCTGCCCGCGTCGACTTTTCAGCTTTTGATCAGGCTTTAGAAAGGCTTTGTCTTCTTGAATCTTGGCCTTTAGTCATGGAACTCCTTAGTAACCGACCTTTGCTCTTTTATCTCGCTAAAATGGCACATTTCTGCACATAATGGACTTTGAAGCTTGAAATGCATAAAAACACGTAATCAGTGTTAACTCTTAATTATTACTCACATAATTGGTCTAAAAGTATGACTGTTATAGGGTTAAAACTACAGTTTTGGGCTCTTATCACACTTTATAAGCAGATTGATGAAACAATTCCAAGCCTTAGAAAATGATTCATGGGGATTTTGTCGGAATAAATGAATCTTGGAAAGCATCTCATCCGTCTTTAGGGGTGGGTAAAAATGTTCCATAAACAGCTAAACAAATTTAGCCCACGAGTCCACAGAGTTAGGCGCTTGGGCAGTTAACCAAGACGCTGGCTTATCGGCTAAGGTGAAGGGAAATACCCTCAGTTTAATTTGTTCCGTACCAACCGTAGGATGATGGAATGTTGTAAGGACTTGTTCAATCCTACGGATGTGTTGGTAAGGTTTTTCATGGTCTAAACCATTGAAAACGGGTAACAAATTAAATATGTTTGGGGAAATTTGAAAATCCCTAACTGGGTCTGCTAGAACGATGCAAGATTTAGGGCTATCGCTCAAGGCTTTGTAAAAGTCGGAGAGAGGAGTCTCTCTTTCTTCAGCCATTATGTCAGGTGTGGTTGGTGGAATAGTAGCTAGAGGTGTAGTGATTGGTATACTCGATAGATTTGTTTGTTGATGCTGACGGTTAATTACGTTCGGTGTTTTTCTCCGACCAAACCTTAATCTCATGCAAGTCTAAGTCTAAACACGACAACACTCCAAACAATCTTGATATTTTAGTATAAACCTCTAACTGGAGATGCGAGGTATGGAAGAAAGGAATACCTGATAGCGTCCTTGCTTCGCTTATGAATAACGTCTTGTGTAGGCGTGTTCAGTGTAAATAACAAGTTAGAACACTGAAAAACTTAAAAAATCGAAGTTCGAAACAAACCTGTAGAAATCCAGAAAATTTAGCTTAGGGCGCGGTTGCGCTCCGTGTAACTTGAAGTTATAGTGTTTTAGTATGGTCGCTCCCATGGGGCGGTCGCTTCGTGTTACAGCTTTTGAAGCATATAATAAGCCAGCTTAGAAGCCGGTCGCTCACGTGTATATATTTTCTTGGAACTTTCAACGCTGAAAACGGACAACCACAAAGATGAATCAAACAAGGGTGGGTGGGTTTAATAGGACTTAAAAATGACTAATTATACTATGAAAACAATGCTAAAGTGAAACTAAGATGGCAGCGGCGCCATTTGATAAACATAAAATTGGTAGTTTACCTACGAAATGAACAATGAAACTCAAAACGTAAGTAAACTAAAACTATTTACGTGTCTATATTTATCAAAGTTTCTACTCTCAATTCTATCGAAATAGAGTGGAGTAACAAATTCGTTCCACTCCTAGTTCTCTAGCATGGAATGTTTTCTAATCTAATTAATCGGTCTTAAGTCTAATGAGAGATTTACGAAGGGTGTTATACTACGATACAATATGAAATTGATCATGTTGAATTTAAACTACGAATGCTATGGAAATATGATTGTTTTTTAATCTAGATAAAGGATTAGAGGAGAATTGAATCCACCTCGAATCCAACTTAATAACCTAGCATAGATTCTTGTTTCTCGATTCTTACGTTCTTACGGCAAGAATTTCGAGTTCTAATCTCTAGTGTTCATGGCATTTCTACCAAATACTAACTAGCATGTGAGGTCGTCCACCCATTCTCATGGCGAATCACGACCTTCTAGAGTGGAATAGATTCTACAATGCTTCTACACTATACCACTAAGTTTTCATCAAAGCTTTATCAACCCCTCTAATGGAGGTTTTAGCCTTGAGTCATCAACCCATCATTTCCCATTGAATTATAACTACACATCATATTAAAATTCTAACTTAACTAATTTAACTAACAATGCTTCAATCTACTTAAACTTCGAAATGATAATCACAAGAATTAAAACTAGATCTATAAATTGACATAACAAAAATCGAAATTGACAGAAATAACTATTTTATTTATCTAATCAATCAAGAACAATGATTCAAAGACTTAATCTAAAACAAGAATTGGAAATGGAACTTAAACTTAATTACTCTACTGAAAACTAGATCTAGAGTTCTATATAGTTTTAGGTCTAACTAGCTACCATTAACAAAGAGTTCAGCTTTGGTTTTTATACTTTCAGATCCAAAAATCGTGCATGGGCTTGGAGCCATGTTTTGGGCTAGAGAATCAGGCTCAAAACCCAATTCTTTCAGTCCAAAAAGGCCTCTTCAGCTGCAGTTGGCTTCAACAGACATTTTGGTCTATTTCTGCTTCTCTGATTGGATAAAGGCTTAGACCATTGGAAAGCTTTTTCCAAGCCGGTCGTTTTGACATAAGGTAGGCCCCATTCCGAGGTCTGAGTCCAAAGATAAGGCCTTCGGAAGTTCTGCTGACTTGTGTGCTGTTTCTGCCCGCGTCAACTTTTCAGCTTTTGATCGGGCTTTAGAAAGGCTTTGTCTTCTTGAATCTTGGCCTTTAATCACAGAACTCCTTAGTAACCGACCTTTGCTCCTTTATCTCGCTAAAGTGGCACATTTCTGCACATAATGGACTTTGAAACCTGAAATGCATAAAAACACGTAATCAGTATTAACTCTTAATTATTACTCACATAATTGGTCTAAAAGTATGATTGTTACAGGGTTAAATCTACAATTTTGGGCTCTTATCAATAGTGATGATGAGTTTAGTGACAGTGATGACCCAGTTGATGAGTTAGGTGGTTTCGCCCTTAATAATAGGACTGTTGATAATAATATTCAAATGGCAGGTGGTTTTGATCTTAATAATAAGTTTGTTGATAATAATGTTCAAATGGCAGGTGGAGATGGTAGCGGAGTAACTGGTGATGCGACGGGTGCAAAAAATAGTGCTCATTGGGTAGCGAGATGTTCAACGAATTACGATACAATACTATACAAACACGACCTCAGAACTCCGCACACCGATCCTGGAATGTGCCCGTTCTTCCAGTATTTCCTCCAGTCCGTGGGCAACATTATAATACCAACCATAATACTGAAAATTGCGCCCCTGACGAACCAGCGGGTGTTGCACCAGCATCATGAAGTGCAGCTGCTGACAGGGTAGGATCCCAATTCACGCAAGATAACGGGAGTAGTACTGAACAACTTTCCCTCTTAAAGGAAAGAAGAGAGAAATCCCAACGCTACAAAAAGTCTGTGGTAGAGGATGGGTGACTTGAAGATGCGATTCCACCAACAGAATTGGAGGCTTCTGAAATAAATACACTCACTTTGGGGATGGCGTTTCTTGAAAGGTGGTTGTTTACATTTCACATGAAGACTTACGCCACTAAAAACAACTTTGAACTTGCAAAAATAAGGACGGACTATGAAAGGGTACAATATGGATGCAAAGGGTCTGAATTGAGGAGTCAGGGGTCCAATTGTCCGTTTCACATGTATTGCAACATTGATGGTTCGTATATGTGGACTGTGAAAACAGTTTACAACGTTCACACATGTGGCTGTAGAACAGCTGGAGAGTTTAACTATGAGGTGTCAAGTGGTTATATTGCTTTGTGTTGCAAATGAATTCTGCAGGACGACAAAACCTTGAAGGCACGTCATCTGTTGGCGATGGTGAAAGAGTGGACTTCAGTAAATATCAAGTACAAAACTGCGTGGCGGGGAAGGGAAAAGGCTCTGGAAGAGGTTCGTTAATTTCTGGCTTTCACTGGACAGCTTATATAGTGTCGTGAACAACTATTTAATTTACGATTATATATCCAACTATCAGGCTTTCTCTTAAACGGACGACATGTGTCTTGAAAAGTTTATATAGTGTCGTCAACAGTTTATATAGTGTCTTGAACAACTATTTTAATTTACGCTTACTAACTTTTTAATTTATGCTTATATATGACACAATATACATTGTGTAAGACAATATATAAGCTAAGTACGACACTATAGAACATGTACGTAAACACATGCCTGATCCAACTATATATCACACATGCCTTCTCTTAAATGGATGATCCGTTAACGTACATGGTGTCTTGGACATCTTCTATAATGTCTGGAACAACTTGTATAGTGTTTTGTATAACTTTTTCATTTACGCTTATTACATGGTAGTCGGAAATACACTTAAGAAGATGTTAAGGACATTATATAGCTGCTTTAAGACACTATATAACTTGTCCATAAATGGATAATCCGTTTAAGAGAATTCCTGTCCAACTATATAAGCCGTGAAAGTTACTATGTAAGCTTAGGCCGACACAATATTACATGACTGTAAACAATAGTCGGTTTAAGAGAAAGCCTGCATTTTCCGTACTTTTGTACAAAGACTGCAATAGACCCACCCCATACGACATTATATAGACCTAATAGATCCTCATTAGTATTGTAATTGAAGTTCATGTGTCTACAGATTCAAGGAAGTTTTGGGCAGTCGTACCAGCTACTGAACAGTTACAGTCAACAATTGAGGAAGGTCGATCCCTTCAGTTTTACTGAGTTGAGAAGAGTGCGAAATAGTGACCGCTGCACGTGCTACTTCTGGAGCTATGGGATTACAGTCAGGAGTTTCCGTAACACATGTAGGCCACACATAGAAATTGATGGAACACATTTGAAGGGCAGATCAAGCGAATGTTTTCTTTCAGCTATTGCTGTTGACGGCGACAATCATGTTTTCCCAGTTGCATTTGGTATCGTTAGTGGTGAGGACAATGAAAACTATGATTGGTTTCAGTGTTACCTTGGAGACCAAGTAGTAGGGTACGAGACGCCCTTGGTTATCATATCTGATAGGCATGCTAGTCTGATTATCAAAGTGACCGAGGTGTTTCCACGGGAGAAACATGTTTTTTGCATGAACCATATATGTAAGAACCTGCACAATCCATCAATCAGACTTATGGCGAAGATTAAGATTTCAGCTAAGACTACTAAAGAATGGTATTTTTGTTATGTTATGAGAGATATAGAGAAAATGAGCTCAGCAGCCTACGCTTTGCTTAATGGTATTCCTTTTCATCAATGGGCATGCCACGCATCGGTAGTTAAGAGATATGACATTGCTTACACTAACCATGTCTCTTCTGGTTGCAGCTTTGGTGGAAGCAATCAGGCAGAACATTAGTGACCACTACTTCAAGTACAGAAATATGGCGAATGAGTGGGCTTCCAGGGGTGAGATTTTAACACCTCGTGCTATTGGGCTACTTAGAACCAACATCGACAAGTCGATGAAATTTATAGAGTCACGGGCTGGGAAACGGGAATATATAGTTAAGACTGGCCGTTTTCAAGCATACCATGTAAATCTAGCCACTAGGCAATGCTCGTGTGGTTATTTCCAACACATGTGAATCCCATGTGCGTATGCCTGTAAGGCAGTCAGTGTCACCCAACAAGGTAGTCATATGACATATGTTGATCCGTAATACCTAACTGCTAACTGGTAATGGATGTACTGTAAGGTGTGGGTTGGAATTCCTAGTAAGGAGCAGTGGGACATTGATGAAACGGATGAGCATGTTATGCCCCTGGAAGTGAGGCGCAGACCGGGCAGGCCACTAACCGAGAGAATACGGAAAAGACCAAAGTATAAGGGACCAAAGCAGAGAAGAAGTTGCACTTTGTGCAACATGGAAGGGCACAATAGGCGTACATGTAAAAATTTCGTTGATGATAAAGGGGCTGAGCACCGTCCTGTGAACTCCGAAGCTATCGACAAACGACACTGACTCTTAGTGGTAGCAATGTGATATTCTCGCAACTGAGGAGGGATATTTAATTTATTTTGTAATTTTGGTTGTTATATCAGGCTTTCTCTTAAACGAACATGTTTGTTGGGCAGCTTAGATAGTGTCCTGAACAGGCTATTAGAATAAAACCATTAAGGGAATTACAGAGTCATAGGAGCACTCAGGTAGAGGTCCTATACCAGCATACTTAAGAGTCCATTTACATAATTCAGCAAAAAATAAACTTAGAGTTTGCAGAGTTAACAAAAGCAGATTTAAACAAAACATGACTATCCAGGTTTAAACTGCCATCCAGCTTCAGCTCCATCTCATGCTACCATATTCATAAGATACTTGCTATCTCCTAAAACAAGAACTTGGTGTAGCTTGAGAAACTTTTAGACACCATCACTTGAGAAACTTTCAGACACTTCTTTAGAACATCAATCAGAGCTATTCCCAGAATCAATTGCAGTTTCTTCAGATTTAGTGCTAGGATTCCCATAGGATAAGGCACTTGGGTTACTAGTTGAGTAGGCTTCAGTAGACTCTCCATCCTGTAGACTTCCACCACCACTTCCACTTGTATCATATCCACTACTCAAATCACTATCAGCCTCTACTGTTCAACCTTTTTTGTTTACCTTTGATTCATTTACATCTTGGTATGAGACCCTTATCCTCTTCCCATTTCTCACCTCCTCTCTCTTTTCATAGCCTTTAATTTTCCTCCTCTCTCTCTGCACTACAGTGTTAATCTTTGATTCCTCCTCCTTTTTATCCAATCCCTCTTCCCAGTGCCTCTTCCCTCTTCCCAGCGCCTCTGTCTCAGTAACTTTTTTGGCATGTTTCTTTGGACTTGACAGCAAAGATTTCTTTCCCTTCACCATTTTCTTTTTTTTATCTCGCTTGATACTTTCTCTCAGTTCCTGCAACTCTGTTTGGTTTTATCTCGCCTTACTCTTCACTTCTGATTTTCTCTTCTTCCTAAAAAATCTCCTTTTCTCTTTCATATGGTATAGGAACACTCATAGCGCATGTTGCATGGGAAATTAAAAAAGAAAATCTCAGCAGTGGACCGTTGGATGATAAAGGGATATGCATGTGATATGATGTGGGGAAGGACGGTTGAAAATTGAGTGATGTGGCAAACGTGGGCTTCCTTCATATCCAGGCCCAAACCCTTTATACAATGTCGTATGGGCTCAGGTTGGATTTTCGATGTTGATTTTTGAGGCATGCAGAAGAAGGTTGGGCTGCATAGCTAGTAATTCGGCGTTTAATTTGTGAATTATTCACGTATTATAAGGATTCCTGTATAAAACGAACAAGACGGCGAATATTTGAAAGATGCGATTTAATCACGAATTTCGTGGGCTGGGCTTATTATTGCCGAATTATAATGTCCGAATTATTGAAATTAAGAAAAATAGGGCTTTTATTATAAAAGTTGGAAATTGGAAATGGAAACTCTCGTACTTTAATACTTGGAAAAACTCAATCGACTAAAAAAGTAAAGATTAAAGAACCCATAAATGCTAGGTTAGACTAAAGAATAAGAAAAGCATGTGTTTAGTTCTTGAAGGCTTTAAGCCATAGCTAGAAAACAGATTCCACCATTGCTTAGTTCTTGAAGCAATAGCCTTGAAGATCAAAATTCAAAAGCAATCTTGTTTACCAGGAATGGATGTGTTGGTTGTACGTTTTTAATTTTGTACGTGTTACTAATAGTAAGTAGAACAAAAAATTTGACCGTTAGCGTTTTATTGGACAGAATATTTAAAAGTATTATTTTTAAACATTTCGAATCTTAGGCGAATAATTTTCGTATCAAACTTTTGTCGTCCACGAATTTACTAGCTATAGGTTGGGGTAGAAAGTCGAGACAAAGTTCATGTACATTGTGTCACGAAGTGTAGTTATAATGACATCCTTTATGTAAGTTGATGAACGGTGGACATTAAGAACTTGAGATTGGACGGCTCAGATGAGCCCCTTGAAAATGTTTGCTTTTAAGATATTGTAACCCCAAAATTATTGACTCTAGCCGTTCTCAATGTCAAGTTCGTCACTGTCGTCTCCTTCCCCAAATTCGTTGGATGACTTACTGGAAGACATACTAACTACGATAAAAAAAAACTAAAGAAAGATGTGAATCAATCAGGAAGGAAGGAGTTGGACATTCTCTATGGGAAGATGGATAATTTTATTATGGAAACTGATCTGCTGATGAAAAGGAGGGAAGCAAAATTAGAGAGGACAATTTCATCGTTGCGGGTCTCTAGCAGTAACAAGAAGCATAAGTTGGAAGTCATCCAATCTGTTTTGTCGAATGTGTCCGATTTTGATTCATCAGATAGCAGCTATTGAGGGACTCCGATTTCATCAAAATCATTCTCGAGGGAGTTGCTTTGATTTCGTTATAGTCATCTTGGCATGTATTACTTTGTTATGTTTCTATGAATTTGATATGTTTGACGAAATGCTTTTATGAATTTGATGTGTTTAAGAAAATGAGCCATTTATTTATTTGTTTTCTCTAAATAATAGGGCATAATAACTTACTACAACTGATTACAATAATAACTGATGCGTCCAATTTTTTTGTTAAAGAAGCCCTAAAATGTTTTAAGTGATGCGTCCAAATGTCCAATTAACTAAAAACTGAATTGGTTGTTATATAATAGTTTTTTGTTTTAAGTAAAGAAAAAGAAACTTTTTTTCTTGGTAACTAAGAAAAAAGGGAATTTTGTTTCGAAGCGATGCGTCATTTGGTTGTTGAACGGCAGAAGTGATATGTTGCGTTCTTAAAACTGTCGTATATAAGAACTGTTGAAGGTTATTGTTTCACAAAACAAAATGGTGAAAATCAAATTTGTGCTGAGAGATTCTTCTGGGTGCTGAGAGATTCTTCGCATTTTACTTGATAATTTTTGGAGTAAATCTGAAAGGTTTGACTTGGAAAATTTGTATGCCGAGGTGGTGTGATACAATTTGACTACAAATAAGGTTTTAGCTATCAAACCAATCCCAAAGATAGTTAGAATTTTGTTGGAATTACAAGATTATATACCCTAAATTGCCACCACTATAAAATGTAATTAGACCTTCTCCTAAACGGACATGTTCTTAGAACGCTTACAATAGTTATTTTTGTTGTTGCGTCAAATTGGGATTGTAAGACACTACAATAAATACGCACCAACATTACAAATAAAAAGAAAAAGCCTCCCAAAAAACGGAAGTACTCCCAATGTATAAAAGCTACAAAACTCAAGTGAACTATTTACCTCTGTTTTTTATATTACTCTCCATGTCGAGGAACTCGTGTTCAGTAAAACCACATTCTATAAGGTCCTTTGCCACGATATTCCAGATGCAATCTCCAGGTCTTCTGAAGTCGAGGTGTTCACCTCTAATTAATTGGTATGCATATGCAAGTACAAAGGCTCCACAATTCCACCCATCTTTTTGTTGAGCACAATCAACACGTTCGATTTTCCATTTGCGTTGCAAGAATGCACGCGCTATGCAATTTTTGTCGTGCAATAGGAGTCCGTACGGGAACAAAGCACAAAGCTTATTGATAATCAGCGTAGGGTCAATTACACTGGATTCCAAGGAATCGTAGACATAACATGTCCATATTTTAAAATTGAAGACAACAAGAATCCAGTGCTGGTTGTTTCCCACATTCAAAGCTATCATCAATCCCTTGGATTTTGTCGCGTGCGGGATGTGACTGTTATCTTAAACCAAATCTTTTGAGGTCATGCTTAGGCCCCATGGTATTACTGAACTAGTTTTTGAAATGTTTTATTATGTTGTTAAACTCCAATCATTCAGGGTACACTCCAGTGTCCCATATAACGCCTTAATGGAAACCTGGATTAATTGAGACATAAGTAAGTGGCACTACAGGAATTCTCTTAAACGGATTATCCATTTACGGACAAGTTATATAGTGTCTTAACATAGATATGTAGTGTCTTGATCAACTTATTTAGTGTCTTGCCCACAACCATGTAATAAGCGTAAATGAAAAAGTTGTTCACGACACTATATAAGTGGTTCAAGACACTAAATAAGTTGTCCAAGACACCATGTCCATTAACGGATAATCCGTTTAAGAGAACGCCCGCGTGGCAGGCACTAAATATGGAAATGTTTTACAAATTACCACGACGAGCGTGTCAACGAGGATAGTGTATCTGCCATAAGGTAATGATTGGAAATCTGGATCCACAGTTTCATTATTCCACCTGTTCAATAGTTCCACGTACATAGAAACAACCTGCGATAAAAAAGACCAAAAAAAACAAAAAAAAAGTGTCTGAGCGGGTTAACGGATTAGTAAATTGTCTTAATGTGTTTTTAAACCTCATCATTCAGCCATTGTTTGCAACAAAACAAGTAGAAGCTCCTTAGCTTAATGTCTAAGCCTCGGCCATAGCATCTGACTTTTATATTGTGTGCAACAGCTTCCACGTTCGGCTGATCATGCTCCCACCAGTACTATGCAGTGAGATAGGCGGAATCGGTCCATTTTGCAGGATCATAAGCAAGGGTTTCTAGATTCCATACTGTAGAGTTTCTCCTTATTAACGGATTATTTTGAAAAGTTTGGCGAATCTTGTCATTGCATTTTTTTACCACTTCTTCTTCTAGTACACTATATTTCTTCCACTGGGCCTCTTTAAGTGCTTTCCTTTTGTCAACTTGTCGTCAGCTGTATTGAATGAGCACAGTATGTTCGACTGTATTCTGATAAGTTTAGTTAAGTTAAGTGTGTCCCATATTAGGATAGCACCTTTGAGTACATTGTAAAGAAAGTTGTCAACAACTTTCTCTTAAACGGACTGTCCCACGATCATGTCCATTTAATACACTATATTTACTGTTTATAAACTATTTAGTTATTCAAGACACTATATAAACTATTGAACACATTATACTAGCTTAGGAATTCTCTTAAAAGGATTATCCGTTTATGCAGCTATTGATAAAAGTAAAAAATTGATAGTCTACCTACGAAATGAACGTTGAACTCAAAACGTAAGTAAACTAAACTAATCTTATGATGCTTATATTTATCAAAGTTTTCTCTACTCTCAATCCTATGAGATATAGTGGAGTAGAAAGTTCGTTCCACTCCTAGTGCTCTAGCATGGAATGTTTTCTAATCTAATTAGTCGGTCTTAAGTCAATGAGAGCTTTACGAAGGTGATATGCTACGATACTTACTGAATTTGATTACTTGATTTTAACTACTTAATGCTATGGAAATATGATTGTGCTTGAATCTAGATAAAGGATTAGAGGGGAATTGAATCCACCTCGAATCCAACTTAATAGCCTAACATAGATTCTTGTATCTCGATTCTTACGTTCTTACGGCAAGAAATTCGAGTTCTAATCCCTAGTGTTCATGGCATTTCTACCGAGTACTAACTAGCATGTGAGGTCGTCCACCCATTCTCATGGCGAATCACAACCTTCTAGATTGGAATAGATTTTACAATGTTTCTACACTATACCACTAAGTTTTCATCAAGGCTTCATCAACCCCTTTAATGGAGGTTTTAGCCTTGAGTCATCAAACCATCATTTCCCATTTCATTATAACTACACATCATATTCAAATTCTAACTTAACTAAAATAACTAACAATGGTTAAATCTATTTAAACTACGGAATGATAATCAACAAGAATTAAAATCAGATCTATAAATTGAAATAACACAATTCGAAATTGAGAAAAAAAACTATTTTATTTATCTAATCAATCAAGAACAATGATTCAAAAACTTAATCTAAAATAAGAATTGAAAATGGAACTAAAGCTTAATTTAATTAATGAAAACAGATCTAGAATTATCTATATTAATTTAGGTCTAACTAGCTACCATTAACAAAGAGCTAAACTTTTGTTTTGATACTTTCAGATCCAAAAATCGTGCATGGGCTTGGAGCCATGTTTTGGGCCAGAGAATCAGGCCCAAAACCCAATTCTTTCAGTCAAAAAAGGCCTCTTCAGCTGAAGTTGGCTTCCACAGACTTTTCGTCCACTTTTTCTCCTCTGATTGGGTCAAGGCTTAGACCATTGGAAAGCTCTTTCCGAGCCAGTCGTTTTGACATAAGGTAGGCCCAATTCCGAGGTCTGAGTCCAAAGATACGGCTTTCGGAAGTTCTGCTGACTTGTGTGATGTTTCAGCCCGTGTCGACTTTTCAGCTTTTGACCGGGCTTTAGGAAGGCTTTATCTTCTTGAATCTTGGCCTTTAATCACGGAACTCCTTAGTGACCGACCTTTTCTCCTTTATCTCACTAAAGTGGCACATTTCTGCACTTAATGGACTTTGAAGCCTGAAATGCATAAAAACACGTAATCAGTGTTAACTCTTAATTATTACTCATATAATTGGTCCAAAAGTATGACTGTTAAAGGGTTAAAACTATAGTTTTGGGCTCTTATAAGCTATGTAGTGTCTTGAACAACTTATTTAGTGTCTTTCCCATGACCATATAATAAGCGTAAATGAAAAAGTTATTGAAGACACTAAATAAGCTATCTAAGACACCATGTCCATTAACGGATAATCCATTTAAAAGAAGGCATGTAGGTAGTATACTAGCTGGCCCACGAACTTGTCCATTTAAGAGAAAGCCTGACAGTTTGAGTTAACATAAAATAGTGCACATACATTTTCGGTTAAATTTAGAGCACCCATAGGATCTTCAATCTTCTCAGCTTCCTGACAAAATATGGCCAGTGATAAGAGCCCAAAACTGTAGTTTTAACCCCTTAACAATATTACTTTTAGACCAACTATATGATTAATAAGTAGGGTTAGTTAGACTTACCCCCCCCCCCCCACCCATTACTAGTTGCAATTAGTGTTACCCCATTTGAGTGATCTAACGGTCAGGTTTCTTCATCTGAAAAAAAAAAATTCATCTCGTAACCGTTGGATCTTGCAATTGGGGGGGTATCACTAATATTTTTGAAAACGGGGGGCTAAGTCTAACTAACCCTAATAAGTAAGAGCTATTACTGTAATCGTGCTTTCGTATATTTCAAGCATTAGAGTCGAATATGTGTAGAAATGCGTCCCTTTTGTGAGATAAAGGAGAAAAGGTTGGTTGTTAAGAAGTTCTATAATTAAAAGCCAAGATTTAAAGAGAAAAACCCTTTTTCAATCCCGGTCAAAGCTGAAAAGTCAAAGTCAACGCGGGCAGAAATAGCACACAAAAATCAGCAGAACTTCCAAAGGCTATATCTTTGGACTCAGACCTCGAAATAGGGCCTACCTTATGTCAAACCGACCGGCTCGGAACGGGCTTTCTAATAGTCCAAGTCTTGACCTAATATGAGGAGCAAAAGTGGACGAAAAGTCTGTTGAAGTCATTTCCAACTGAAAACCCCTTTGTGGACTGAAGTAATGAGGTCTTGGGCTCGATTTTTCGGCCTAAAACATGGCTCCTAAGCCCATACTCGAATTTGTGGATCTTGTCTTTTCTATATCAAGAGACAAAAGCTTAGCTCTTAAGTTACTTAGTTCTGGTTGATAAAACTTAGTTTCTACTTAGTTTTTACTTAGTCAAGAATCCAATAGTTAGTTTTTATCTAGTTATTCTCATAGATTTAGTTTTTAGAACAAGAAATTAGTTTGTAGAACCAATAACTTATTGTTTATCTAGTGAATTAAAAATAAATTAGTTAGAACAGTAAATTTAGTTTTGGAATCCATTACTTAGTTCATTTCATTTGGTTTGTCTTAAATTGATAATTAGTTATTCATAATCTTAGTTTTAAATTCCCTTTTAATTCATTTTTAATCATTATTACTATTGTTCAATTAGATTTATAAGTTTAATCATTTATTCAAAAATGAGTTGTTCTATGTGTTCTTGTGTTAAAAATGATAGTGTAATAATTCAAGGCTAAAACCTCCATTAGAGGGGTTTGAGGAAGCCTTGAAGAAACTTGATTTCGATTAACGTAGAAACCATCGTAGTAATCTATTCCACTCTAGAAAGTAATTAGTTCACCATTAGAATGGGTTTGATTTCCTTATATGCTAGTTGTTAGTTGGTAGAGATTACCATGAATGATTAGGGATTAGATAGATCCAATTGTTGTGCGAAAACATTTCAATTCGGACTACGACAAATTCTTCATTAGTTAATTAAGTCGAATCAAGGTGGAATAAAATTCCCCTAATTCATTCTCTATTGTCAATTTAGTATTGAACTGCCATCATTTCATTTATCGCATCTTGTTTGTTGATTCACCATCGTAGTTAAAATTCAATTCCATTACTCTCACGAATTTGTTAGCTTACACGAATTAGGAAATGTTACATTCTAAACCAACTAGGAGTGGAACGAATTCTCTACTCTAAACATATTACATTGATAACGAGAGTAGAAACTTTGATACAATAACGTAATTTAGCTATAGTTTTACTTACATTTGAGTTTCATCTCTTATTCGTAGGTAAAACTAGCGTTTTTACATTTATCAGCCAGTGTCAATAAAATAGACTCAAAATAAGACATATAGTAAACATAAATATATACACTTCTGATGAAACTATATGATCTGTCCATCTAATAGCAAGCCAGTAGCAACACATGTACAAGAACCTATCAAGGCTGACCACGCGCCTTTTTAGTACCATCCCCGTTGTCATTGAAGTCCAGTTCTCGACCACTGGAACCCATAAGTGTAGGAACCGTTATTCAGAATGCAAATATTTCTACAAACCGCGAGAACCACGCGCAGCGGAATCAATGGGTTCTCACGATTTGTGATAGAGAATATACCTTTTAGATCCGGTTTGATAACTCTGAGAATCCAAGCTTTATGAATCCGAATCAATAATCAACCCCTTGATCTTCTGTTGTATTCCTTTAGAATAGATTGGACTTTGTGTGGACAACGATATACCAATCCCCTTCTTTCTAACAAAGCTAGATCCAATTTTGGATCTATCTTTCCTTGCCTCTTTTTCTGTTAAGATGAATAGTAAATTTTGGTCAGAGAGAGAGAGTATTCTATTTATAGGCTACAACAGGGACCATGAGGAGAAATTAGGGTTGGGCCTCCTGACGGGCTTGGGCTTCCCATGTTCACCCCGAACACACGGCCCAAGTCCGTCAACAAATGGCTTATTCCACTAAAGGCCATTGTTGCACTACCGTCCTAATCCCAAATTACGTGTCAGTGTTTATGGGCTCCATATTATATGCTCGTTGATCTCCCCGTGTTTAAGATATCGAATGTCCGTTGATTAAGTCAAGTTACTAACAACTACATTAATCAACTTCTTATGTCCTTGAGTAGTACCACTCAACCTCATTGTCATGTCAGAATAAATCCACCTGCAGGGTTTACATGACAATCTTTTGAGCTCCTCAAGGGACATCATCAACCCGACTTCTTGCGGGACACAGATTCCTTCTATAATCAACAGCACACCTTACATACAATGTCATTACCCAATCCATCGAGTTTGTTGATTCACCAATGAATCTCACTCATTGATGATTTAAAGCAATGTACAATACATGTAAGTGCCCGTTATTGTATCCGGATTAGGATGACAAACATCCATAATAACAAAGGCGTTTGTTCTCTTATATAGTCAGTATAAGGAGAAACAACCTCACTTGGTCCTGTTCAATACACACAAAGTGTACTAGTGTAATCCTATAGTCAAGATAGACTAATACCAGATTATACTACAACCGTACTAATTGTTTGTCCAAATCCATCTAGGTTGTGAACGATTACTTATACTTTGTAAGGTACTGATGATATGATCTTCTGTGTGTTCATACCGTATCATCTACAACATAAAGTATTAGACACATGCATATAACTAATAACATATATAATATGCACAATATTTGCCCATATGATTCTCATTCAAAATATAAAGAATTAGAGTTAATACAAAAGTAATGCTTTTAGTATATAACCCTATCAATAAGAATGTACTCTGCGGGTGTAATTCCACACTCCAACAAATCCTTGGCAATTCTTCGTCGCATGTACAGTTTGTGCTTGGGGTCAAAAACTGGTGGCATACTCCTCAGAAGACGGTCAGCAAAGGCCAACACAAATGCCCCACAACTATTGTCACCAGTTTGTTTCATGCAATCAGCAAACACAAACTTCCACTTTGTAGACAATTTCGACTGATCGATTATGGCTTTGTCGGAAGCCAACACACTATATGGCAATATGGATAGCAGCTTCTCCAAAGTCGGTCTCAGGTCAAACTCGCCCTGCTCAGCACTATCAACAACAGAATAAAAAATCTCAACAGGCCAGTCTCTGAAGTTGAGTATAACAAGAATCCAGTGCATGTTCGCGACATTAACTATCATTATCAACCTCTGGGTCTGGGCTATGTCCTTAACGAACGAAAGGAAAACCCTTGTCATGTTGCCCGCCATTAAGGAGCCTCCCAATAGAGTGTCTTTGACATTTTTTAATTTGTCCTCCAAATTAATTGCCTCATCATTGAGTGTGGCTGCCAAACTGGCGTGATAATTACAGAAACAACACTGTAGTAACGATAATTGATTAGTGGAGGACCTCATAAATGCTGAGAGGAAGAAGTACTAAATAATAAAGTTTTGTACATTACTGAAAATAATGACACAGATACAATGTTGTACTTTGGTTCATGTCCGCCCGGACCATCTTTGTCGGTGTACCAACGACGCAACAATTCCATTTACATAGCCACACCCTTCAGACCAACAAACAAAACAATTAAGCAAAAAATTTAGGGAAGATATTAGCAAATAACCTAGTGAAAGATCAGTGAGAGAGACATACGAGATCATTGAGCCACCCATTGTTATACAAGGTGTAGATGGTACCAAGATTTATGTCATCTCGATTGCCGTATCATCTAACAGTCTGTACAGGGCTCGTTTCATCTTGATCATGTAGTCTCCAGCAATATGTCACCCTTTGCGTAGTTGTAGTCAACTTTAAATAGTCATTGGGTTGTTTTTTCCTACTCGCAATCCCAGATTGTCTCTCTAGTAATCTTAAGCCTTGGTTGAAAACCATGAGAATCTTTTGTTGGCAAATACCGGCGACATCCTTTTCAAGTTGTGGTATGTTGGATTTGTCAAATGTTCCAACTGACCTTCTCACCATATCTTCCTGCCCTGTGGAAGCAGACACTAAGTTTCCTCCCATACCCTCGTCATCAGTCAAGTAACAATCTTCGTCTTCCTGTCCAATCACCGTCACCTAAATGACAATATGTTCAATCAAACAACTAAAAAGATAAACAAAGGAAAAACAGTAAAATAATTTTGAACAATTATATACATCCTCAAAGTGATACAGGCCGCCTAAATCATCAGCATCATCTAGCAGAACCATAGAAGATTCAGCAATATCCTTCCCATGAGTAGGCTGGAAAAGGAAAAAAAAAAAAACAAACAAAAAGCTTCACTTAGATTGAACCTTCACATGCTAAAATTTCACTGTTCAAACTGGAGATTGACTATTGTAAACAAATTTCACCTTTGGAGAGATTTCTTTCAGAATCCCACTATTTGTATTCCCGGCATCATCATCCATATCAAGCTAAACATCATCCTCTATTGTCTTCCCTGCATCATCATCCATTGGCTTCCCTGCATCCTCATTAACAGAATGCCAAACCATATCATCCCCAACCATCTCGTCTCGTTCTCCACTCACCATCACCTGCATAACAATATGTTAAAAGTTCACAGTTCAAATGTTATAGACATTAAAAAGGCCACATAAGACATTATATATGTTCAAACAGGAGATTGTCAGTCCAAATGCTAGAGTCATTAAAGCTTCCACATAAGACATTATATATGTTCAAACTGGAGATTGACTATTGTAAACAAATTTCACCTTTAGAGAAACTTCTTTAAGAATCCCAATATTTGTCATCATCATCCATTGGCTTCCCTACATCCTCGTTAATAGAATGTCGAACCACGTCATCCTCAACCATCTCGTCTCGTTCTCCACTCACTGTCACCTGTATAACAATATGTTAAAAGTTCCCAATTCAAATGCTAGAGACATTAAAAAGACCACAGAAGACATTATATAAGTTTAAGTACCATGTTTGGAATGTTCGGAGCATCTTCACCAGTAATGTCCATGTCCTTAAAAGCTTCATTTTTTTCTACTTCCCTCTGTCTGGAGTGGATTGTTTTCAAGAAGTCATTGCGCATGTGACTGTTAGATAAGCCTTTGGTTAAGTGATCACCTACTCTTCTCTGTAGCTCGGGTTAACTCTGATTGATATGGCAGTCTAGGTATTCGAAAGGATCGGATAACTGAGGCACCAAGTCGGGGTTCGGTTGGCTACCATTGACTATGTATACTCAATTATTGCAACCTATATGATATCTTGTCTCCAGTCTAAAATGTATACTCAATTATTACAACCTATAAGATCTCTTTTCCCTAGTCCCTTTTCCCTTCTTTCTCTGGCGCCCCTTTATCTCTTTCTCTTTTTTAACCTCTTCTCTTTTCTGGTTCGTTGATCTCCTTTTCATCTAGTGTCTCTTCTCTCTCCACGTATCGCGGCAGTTACCTTGCAGTTAGGATTCCGCTCTCTCTTTCCACGTCTTGCGTCGGTTCCAAAGCGGTTAGGATACCGTGGATCTGATCCCGTGCAGCCTATTCCCCCGTACTATACCGCATCCGGTCCACTTGTCACCACTTACCTCTTAGGTCATAAATATGACCACCACAGATGCCCTCTCTCGGTCTTATTGATGGTCAGCAAACAGCGATGGGGCCGAGAACTAACATTTCCTCATTCCATATACCCTTCGTGGTATATCTCTCTTCTTTTACACTGCTATCACCTATTATTTTACTCTGTCCTCACATTTTCTTTTTCAAAGAACGTGCTCCACATGCTCCACCTTTATTGCCACATGGAAAAATGGCGCATGCGCATCAGAACCTGGCTCTTCGAATTTCGAGATTCCATGTGTCTCACTTCCCCTGGTCCTTTTCTCGGCAAATTCCTTTTTGCCCCTACCCCTTCAAATCCCGCTCAAACTTCTCTCTTCTCTCAAAACCCAAAACCATCACTTTTCTCTTCAACTTCTATTCCTTCAACCTCTTCAATTTCCTCTCCACTGTTCTTCCCTCTGGTAGATCTCTCCAGCACCGTTCGTGTTCTCCAACCTTCCTCCGGTGCCTTGGCTACCTCTTACCTCAGGTTTGTTTTCCACCTTCTTTCTTCCTCTCGTTATTTGTTATAGTCACTTTGGGGGTGCTACTTCACCATTTTTCTTCTTTTCTTAAATTGCACTATCCCCTTTTATGTAAAACTCCCATCTTAGCGCTGATTCCATCATGTTGGGATCGGAATCGGTGGATACCTCCGCCACCAAATCCGATAGATCTGAATCCTCTACCCCCAGATCTAGCAACCATTTCGCGGAACAATCTGAATCCCCGGCTTCTAGCTCCGCCAGTCTAGCCGCTGTTCCATCTACTTCTGGGAGGAAATCTTCTCTTCCTCCCCTGCCGTCCTACTACTGCAAACCCAACTTAGATGTCATTAAAGCCGCCTATGGCATACCCAATGACATGGTTCTAGAACACGTGTCTGGCATTACCTACTTTCCTCACTTGGTAACACCGCGACCTAGTTATCTCGTTGCTACTGTAGGACAGATAGCGGCTGGTTTGTACTTTCCCTTAAACTCTTCTTGATGTCGAGGTATGTAACCCTTTCAACATTCTGCCATGTCAAGGCATAGGTAACTTTTGGCGTGTTATGTATGCTGCCAACCATTACAACGAAACCCACACCCTTAAAATCCAACTCCGCGATATAATTGCTCATTATTATATAAAGAAGAGCACTAAACTTGGGAGTGTTGGATATCAATCCTTTTGTACTCATCCGCGGAAGAAGTCTTTTATTCTCCACATCACCACTTCTGGCAAGGTGTGGCACTATTATCCGTTGTATGTGTCTGGGAGTTTTATATCTGCGGACCTTCCTTCAGAAGTTTCTTTGAGGCATCTCCATTTTCTTTCAAGTGGTAAGTAAGACATTTTGAGCCGTAGTGTTTCTGTCTAACTTGTTTGTAACTTGTCTTTATTTTCGGTTATCCAGGTTGGAAACCCGATTCGCGATCACAGATATACGCCGGCGTTTCTTCAAAGATTTTCCAATCCCTCCACGAACTGGGGAGTGCCCAATGTGAAGTCATCGGCATTGATCCCGAAAAAGCCAATCCTCTCTTACTTGACCCTTCTCTAAAAGACATCGGCAAATACCAAGGCTCGCTCTATCGCCTGCCGCCCCCCAAAGAAAGAAAGCCAAAACTTCCCCCCCTCCAAAAAAGGAAACGTCAAGCTCACAAGTCATTCAAGTATACCACCAAAATTTCTCATTCTCGATTTGTTGCCCAACGTGCCGCTGCCTCCAAGGCGCAAACTACTACTATTGACTCCCCTCCTCCATCGTATTCTTGTGTGGCTGACTGGGAAGACAATTTTGACAACACTTCCTCTCCTCCCACTGTCGCGGATATGGATGTTAACAAATTCAAGCTCTGGGACAACGACTCTGATGGCGATGCGCCCGTTGAAGTTTCAGATAAGAGTACTCCCGTGAAAAAGGCCAAGACTATGTCTCATCTCAGCATTGGTACACGCGCTGAGCCTTTGCGACCTCTGGCTCTCGCACACTGCCCTAGACAGGACCCAATGCTGGCGAGTCCCCTAACATCTGGCCCGGTCGAAGTCTGGCATCCTAAATTCAAAGCTAGAGATCGTGACGTTACAACTCATGACTCAGCCCTAGACAACCCAGCAGTCGCAGCCTCCTTGTTTTTCAGCTCTTATCTCCCTCGGGACCAAGCCTATGGAGACTCTGGCATGGTCGCTTCACATAGGGCTGCCATCTAAACTGGTTAGGAAAAGGTTTGTGTGTTATTACTTTTGCCTTTTCATTTTCTTTCCTACTACATTTGATAACAAATATGTCTATGTAGCTGAGCCTAGATATTGGCTATGTGTTGCACGGGATAACCAGTACTGTGGATACTCTACATGCTATGAAACAGGAGATTCATGGCCCTAACGGCTGGAAAACTAAGAATTCTAGGCTGGAGAAGGAAAGGGTCGATATGTGGATCGTGGCTCTCCAGGCCCAAAAAGAACTCCAGGCCCAAAAAGAACTCCAGGTCACTTCCAAACTGGAAAGCCGGAAAGAGGCGAAGAAACTTGCCTCTCAATCTGCCTTAGACAAGGCTATGAAGGAAGCCGCGGAGCGGTTCCGAAGCCTGGCTGCGAAGAAGATTGCCCATGAATTGAAGCAGCAACTTGATGAACTTACTGCAGTTGGCCGTCTTCTTCCCCCGCTGCCTCCAGTACCTGATATGCCAGCTTTAGTCCCATCGACTGCAATTCCTGAGACTATTACAGCTGATCTGCCTATTTCCACTCCTAGCGCTGACACCTCCCCAGTTGAATTGGACAATGAGAACAACACCACTGTTGGTGAGGAGAAAAATCTCCCTCTGGAAGAAGTGAATGTTGAGCAGCAGTAACATTTGTTGGCTTTCTTTCTTTGCAGTTTACTCTTCAGACTTTCTGTATATCTTTTGTTGAACGAATATCTTTTTGCCTGTGTTTGAACAAATATCTTTTTGCCTGTGTTTGAGCAAATATCTCTTCGAACATATATGTTTGAGTAACAGGTCTTAATCAAATTTGTTTCATCTTTCCATTCGCGTTCTAATTCCCCGCATGTTATAATTTCAGACTTCACAATTATTCTAATTCAATACGTCTTGAAGCCATTTAATCTTCCAGAAATTTTAAGTTCGATTCCCCATTTCTTAAAAGTTGATGGGGCTATCTTAATTGGCTTCAAAGTATCTGTTTGGGCTTAGAGACCGCGAAGGGCTCATTCCCCCCGATCTCTTTGACCAGCTGTGAAGCTAGTTAGTTGCCCCCAAGTTGATTCGGACATACCGTCCGCGAAGGGCTCATCCCCCCGCTCTCTTTGATCAGCTGTGAAGTTAGTTAGGGTTGCCCCCAAGTTAATTCGGACATACATTCCGCAAAGGGCTCATCCCCATTTGTTTTATTTCATTTGTGAAGCATGTTGGGGCAACTATATTTTCCCCCAAGTTTGATTCTCTCTTATTTCCTTGCATGACACAATTGAAGGAAATGTATATTTATTTCATAGACATATTAATATTGAATACAAAATATCATTCCGCTAATCACATAGCTCTATCTAAAATACTCCACATTTAGAAGACTAAACAAAGATTCTAATCATGGAACTTTTTCAACATTCTACTGTTCCACGGCTTCTCTATCTTTTCCCCTATAGTAGTCTGCAATCCATAAGTGCTAGATGTACCCTTCTCCCTGATGACATAGGGTCCTTCCCAGTTTGGACCCAACTTTCCTTCATTTTCTTTCTTAGTGGCAGGGGTAACACGTCGTAGCACATAGTCACCCACCATAAAACTTTGCGGCTTCACATGTTTATCATACTGTCTCTGTAGAGTTTGATGGTACTCCTCTAACCAAATGCATGATATTTCTCTTCTTTCCTCAATGAGATTCAAATCAGCAGCTAATATCCTCTCATTCACTCCTCTTTCAACAGCCTGGGTTATAGTAGTGGACTCTATCATCTCCACTGGTATGATGGCCTCTACTCTGTACGCCATTGCTAATGGTGATTCATTCGTGGATGTTCGCGGTGTGGTACGATAAGCCCATAGCACGTGATTTAATTCGTTTGCCCATTCACCTTTCTGCTCCTCCAACTTTCTCTTTAAATTATCCATTATGATTTTGTTAGATGCCTCTGCCTGTCCATTTTCTTCAGGATTGTAGGGGGCTGAGAACCCCGGCTTCACCTTAAACGCCTGAAGAAACCCTCACACCTTGCCCCCTGTAAACTGAGTTCCATTATCCGCGATGACCGTATGTGGCAGCCCAAACCTACAAATGATATTCTCCCACAAGAACTTTTTCACATTTTCTTCCTTAATCTGTTGCAAAGCCACGCCTTCCACCCAATTGGTAAAATAATCCGTAGTGGCCAGCATAAATCTCCTTTTACCGCTTGCCATGGGTAGAGGCCCTACAATATCCAGTCCTCACATGGCGAATGGCTATGGGATGAACACATTATGCAATGGCTTAGCTGGTGAATGTATGAACGGTGCAAATCTTTGGTATTTCTTACACTTCTTGGCATACTCTGTGGCATCTCTCTTCATATGGGGCCAAAAATACCCCTGTGATAGCAACTTGTGGGTTGTTGTCCGCCCAGTGGAATGACTTCCGCAATCACCTTCGTGAACCTCTACCAGAACTTCTTGGGACTGCTGCGGACCTATACATTTTAGCAATGGTCCGATGAAATTTCTCGTGTATAAGTCTCCTTTTAGTAATGTGTATCTTTGACTCAGCTGTTCCATTCTTCGCTTTTCATGCTTATTTTCTATTTCGACTCCCCTCAAGAAAGTTTTTATGGGTTCCATCC
Source organism: Coptis chinensis (assembly GCF_015680905.1). Lineage (NCBI taxonomy): Eukaryota > Viridiplantae > Streptophyta > Magnoliopsida > Ranunculales > Ranunculaceae > Coptis > Coptis chinensis. The sequence continues at coordinate 40,718,014 of NC_141459.1, forward strand.
ATCCCTGATCAGTCTCGGTGGTTAACCAAACCCCTTCCTCTTCGGATGTACTTGGCTTGTTTAACACCCTCACTTCAATAGATTGACCCCTCTGTTCCAGGAAGAACCGCTGCCACATAAGCCAAGGCATCGGCGTGTCTATTCTCTCCGCGGCCTAAATGGGCAAACTTTATCTTGCTGAACCTGCTTACCTTTTGTTGTAGGACCTCAAGGTATCTCGCCATCCTTGGGCAGCATGCCGCAAACCCTCTATTCACCTGACAAATTACCAAATTAGAATCTAAAAAAACAGACAACTCACTCACCCCTAGATCTTTGGCCAAATCCAGTCCAGCTATCACCACTTCATATTCAGACTCATTATTTGAAGCCACGAATCCCAGTTTCATAGATAACTCTAGACGATTATTCTCAGGAGTCACTAACACGACCCCAATTCCATTTCCAGTATCAGTAGCAGAACCATCTGCGAAAACTCTCCACCCATTGTGAATATCCCAAGGATCCAAAGGATCGTGACTAACCTCCCCTTTAGGTTCCATTACCATTTCCTCTCCCCAAGTGGGGTACCTCTGCCGAAAATTCAGCCAAAAACTCCATCATGGCTTGTGCCTTTTCTACCGTTTTGATTTGGTAATGGATTTCATAAGAACTGAGCATTACTGCCCATTTTAAAATTCTGCCTGACTTTTCGGCCTTCAATGCTTGCTTGAGATGCAAATTTGTAACTACCACCACTGAATGTGCTTCAAAGTAAGGCTTCAACTTGAGAGCTGAAAAGATCAAGGCCAAAGCATACTTTTCAATCCTACTATACTGGGTCTCGACATCGAGCAATGTTTTGCTCTGAAAGTAAACTGGCTTCTCTATCTTATCGATCACCCTGACCAAAGCTGAACTTATCGCATACTCGGTAACTCCTAGGTTCAAATACAACTTTTCTCCTAGCTCTGGACCCAATAGCAAAAGTGCCTTTCCTAGATAAGTCTTCAACTCCTGGAAGGCCCCTTCACATTCTGTGGTCCAATAGAAATCTGGTGTTTTTCTCAGCAAACGATATAGAGGACGACATTTGTACGATGACTTGGAAATGAATCTATTGAGTGTCGCGACCCTCCCAGCCAACCATAGTACTTCCTTCACATTCTGCGGTGATGACATTTCAATTAATGACCGAATCTACTCGGGATTCGCCTTTATTCCGTGGTGAGTGACTATGTACCCCAAAAACTTTCCTGATGTTACTCTAAATGTGCATTTCTTGGGATTGAGTTTCAGCTTATGCTTTCGCAATATGCCAAAAGTCTCCTGTAAGCCCTCTAAGTGTTCCTCTTCTGACATGCTCATTTCCACCATGTCGTCAATGTAGATTTCAATCCCTTTTCAAATCTTTCCTTTGAACATCTTTTCTCCCAACCGCTGAAAGGTAGCCCCCGCATTTTTTAAACCAAATGGCATCCTTGTGTAACAATAGGTATCGCCCTCCACTACAAAGGTTGTCTTCTCCTGATCTGGCCCAAACATCACAACCTGATTGTACCCCATAGACGCATCTATGAAGGAAAATACTTTGTAACCCACCATTCTGTCTATTAGCTCATCCACCCGAGGCATAGGGTAACAATCTTTCGAGCACTCTTTGTTCACATCTGTGAAGTCGACACACATCCTAACTTTGCCATTCTTTTTAAGTACCGCGACCACATTAGACAGCCATTCTGTAAACTCTACCTCCCTTATTATTCCAGCCCCCTTCAGTCGTATAACCTCTTCGCGAATCCTTGCCGCATACTTAGGTCTTACAGTTCTCATCTTTTGCCTAATCGGCTTAGCATCTTTATTCATATGCAAGTGATGACATGCATACTCTGGGTCTAAACCCGTGATATCCTCAATCACCCTCGCAAATATATCTATATTTTCTATCAAAAACTGCACTAATTTACTTTTCCATTCCTCCGGCAAGTCAGCCCCAACTGATGTAAACTTTTCCTCATCTCCCTGATAGGGTTATATACTAAAAGCATTACTTTTGTATTAACTCTAATTCTTCATTTTTTGAATGAGAATCATATGTGCAAATGTTATGCATATTATATATGTTATTAGTTATATGCATGTGTCTAATACTTTATGTTGTAGATGATATGGTGTGAACACACATAAGATCATATCATCAGTACCTTATAAAGTATAAGTAATCGTTCACAACCTAGATGGATTTGGTCAAACCATTAGTACGGTTGTAGTATAATCTGATATTAGTCTATCTTGACTATAGGATTACACTAGTACACTTTGTGTGTATTGAACAGGACCAAGTGAGGTTGTTTCTCCTTATACTGACTATATAAGAGAACAAACACCTCTGTTATTATGGATGCTTGTCCTCCTAATCCGGATATAATAACGGGCACTTACGTGCATTGTACATTACTTTAAATCATCAATGAGTGAGATTCATTAGTGAATCAACTAACTCGATGGATTGGGTAATGACATTGTATGTAAGGTGTGCTGTTGATTATAGAAAGAATATGTGTCCCGCAAGAAGTCGGGTTGATGATGTCTCCTTGAGGAGCTCAAAAAGATTGTCATGTAAACCCTGCAGGTGGATTTATTCCGCAATGACAATGAGGTTGAGTGGTACTACTCAAGGACATAAGAAGTTGATTAATGTAGTTGTCAGTAACTTGACTTAATCAACGGACATTCGATATCTTAAACACGGAGAGATCAACGAGCATATAATATGGAGCCCATAAACGCTAACACGTAATTTGGGATTAGGGCGGTAGTGCAACAATGGCCTTTAGTGGAATAAGCCATTTGTTGACGGACTTGGGCCGTGTGTTCGGGGAGAACATGGGAAGCCCAAGCCCGTCAGGAGGCCAAACCCTAATTTCTCCTCATGGTCCCTGTTGTAGCCTATAAATAGAATACTCTTTCTCTTTGGCCAAAATCTACTATTCACTGGTTCTGAAAAAGAGGCAAGAAAAGTATATCTGAATTCGTTTATGATCTTGAGAGAAAGAAGGGGGTTGGTAGATCGTTGTCCACACAACGTCCAATCTATTCTAAAGGAATACAACAGAAGTTCAAGGGGTTGATTGTTGATTCGGATTCATAAAGCTTGGATTCTCAGAGTTATCAAAACCGGATCTAAAAGGTATGTTCTCTATCTAAATCGTGGACACCCATTAATTCCGCTGCGCGTGGTGTTCGCGGTTTGTAGAAATATTTGCATTCTGAATAACGGATCCTACACTCCCACCCCCAAGTTCATTACCTCAATCTCATCCAAAGTTTTCGGTCCTAGCAGAGGCTCATAAACTTCTGTCACAGCCACCTCCTGTAATTGCTATGCTGATTCTTGTTCGGGTGATGACCCCTCCCCTTTCTTGCCTCGGGCCATTTCCATTACAGTTACCTGATGGATGTTTTGCGCGGCCACTTGATCCTCCCTTATTTCATACTTCCCCCTACTAAGAAGCGGATCACCTGGTAAAATGTTGACAGAATGGCCTTCATTTCATGGATCCATCTTCTTCCTAGAATTGTATTATATTGGAAACTAGTGTCCACCACCATGAACCGAGTAAATATAGTCGTCGGACCTGCTGTTACTGGTAACACCAACTCTCCTATGGGCTCTGTCATACTGCTGTATTGAACCCATATAAATTTGTCTGAGGAGCTTTTAACTGATCTCTACCGATGTTCATCTCCTCCAAGGCCCCTTTGAATAGCAAATCCACTGAACTGCCGCAATCTATCAACACCTTCTTTACCATATAATTACCCACCGCTATAGTAGTCACCAATGCATCCTCATACGGTGAAATTACTGACTCTAAGTCTTTTGGGGTGAACATTATGCTTTCCTCCCCCATCGCGGTTCCACAAACTAGCCGTGGTGTGCTCACCACCTCATTCACCTGCTGTAAACTCATTGTCTTTCTTATTTTGTCTCTGTGCGCATTCCTTCCCATGATTTCTCCACTAAAGATGACATTAATAGTACCTAAAATTCTAGCCGGCACTGGCACTCTCTCTGCCTGACGAACCTCTGCGAGAAACTCCCTGAGCATCCCTTTTCAATCATTCTCTCCACTAACCACTCCAAGGTGTAACATTCATTAGTGGCATGATTCCTGATTTGATGCGTAGAATGGTTTCCCCTCTATCTCCCCTGGAGTACTCCACGGACCCTCATAATATTGTTGCCCCTTAATTAAAGGCAAGATTTCTTCCAAGGGCCTGTTGAGAGGAGTCTGTTCTATTTCGCGGTATGGCTTCCTATCTCGGATATCCTTTCTACCTCGATCCCCCGTCCTCTCTAGACCTTAGTTTTCTCTTCTGTAAGATCCTCTCTCTCTTTCTTCTATCCTGCCTTTACCCTTTCAGTCATCTCCGTCGACAGCCTGCACTGCCTTCCCTGATTTCTTCTATTCTTTCGCAGTCCTTTGCATTATATCCTCATATCGTATGTATTTTTCTACCTTTGGGTACAGAGCGTGCAAAGTAGTGATTTCAATTTTGGGAACCGACTCATGAACCCTAGTTCCCGACCTTAAGCCATGCTGGAAGGCTATGACCGTTGTATGTTCATCCAGATTTTCCACTCTCAGTGTCTCCTCCTTGAATCTGCACAAAAACTCCATTAATGATTTTGCGAACCTTTGTTTGATGTTGAACAGAGCTGCGATATCAACCACTCTTCTTTTCTGGTGTATGAAGTGATCAACGAAAGCACGCTCCAGCTCTTCAAACCCTTTGATGCTCCGCGAAGCCAACCTGTAATACTAATCAGATGCTCCCCCCTTAAGACTAGTGGAGTCCATCATACTTACTCTCCTGCCATAACGACATCTGTTGCCGAAAATGGTGCAAATGATTAGTAGGATCTCCTTTCCCATCATATCTCTCAAATCTCGGTTGGGAGAACCTCTTAGGTACTTCTGAATTCCATATCAAATCTGCCAGCGGATTTTTATTGAGGCTCGCAACCTCCTTCTGTGTAGTGCTCTGGTTTTCTCTTTCTGCTACGCGGTTAAACTCCCTATCTTTCTCAATCATAGCATGTACTACCTCCAAAGTGATGCCAACCGTTTGTTCTGCGTCTGGTGGCGGGTGCTCCTCATTCTCCCCCTCCACTTTGCTGCCTTGAGGATCCCCCCCGCTCTGTTTCACCAAACTATCTCCTCCTGAAGAAGTCTGGTAGCGTCTGCCGCCACGTCTGATATTTTTTCCTCTCCTACCCCTTCCATCTGAGCGCTCTCTATTTCCTCGACCGCCTCTCTAACCGCTACTTTCTTAGGTCTTCCTACTCCTCTTTTCGCTACAGTGGCCATTTTCTTACTATTCGTCCCCACAGACGACGCCAAAATATATACTCAATTATTACAACCTATAAGATCTCTTGTCTCCAATCTAAAATGTATACTCAATTATTACAACCTATAAGATCTCTTCTCCCTAGTCCCTTTTTCGCTTCTTTCTCTTTTTCTTTCTCTGGCGCCCCTTTATCTCTTTCTCTTTTCTAACCTCCTCTCTTTTCTGGTCGTCGATCTCCTTTTCATCTAGTGTCTCTTCTCTCTCCACATATCGCGGCAGTTACCTTGCAGTTAGGATTCCACTATCTCTTTCCACGTCTCGCGTCGGTTCCAAAGCGGTTAGGATACCGCGGATCTGATCCCATGCAGCCTGTTCCCCCGTACTATACCACATTCGGTCCACTTGTCACCACAGACTATGTGATCGTTCACATAGTCATCAGCTGCGCTGCATAGAGATTTCGGTTTCAACCCAAAGGTGGTGTTAATTTCATGCATAGTGTCCATAACATTTTTTCTAGCTTCCACTTCATTTTCGTCACACGTCTGAAATTAAACAATTGAACAATGTGAAGGGTAGTTGTTACTTTAAGTGTCTGCGCATATCAATCAAACCAACTAAGCCTAAATATAAAATATGGAAAATATACCAGTCCTTTTGTGATCCCAGCAGGATCAGCAGACAAAATCGCTTCATCTAGAAGTGGTAACAGATGTCTCTGGCCCCAGTGAAGATCAGCATCCCCTACGGGCAACTCACGCAAAGAAGCATAAGGACCTGTTAAAGAATCTGGTTCTTTTTCTTCGATTGGTGATAAAAGATAAAATTGAATAGTCTACCTACGAAATGAACGATGAACTCAAAACGTAAGTAAACTAAAACTATTTTATGCGTGTCTATATTTATCAAAGTTTCTACTCTCAATTCTATCGAGATAGAGTGGAGTAACAAGTTCGTTCCACTCCTAGTGCTCTAGCATGGAATGTTTTCTAATCTAATTAGTCGGTCTTAAGTCTAATGAGAGCTTTACAAAGGGTGTTATACTACGATACAATATGAAATTGATTATGTTGAATTTAACTACGAATGCTATGGAAATACGATTGTTTTTTAATCTAGATAAAGGATTAGAGGGGAATTGAATCCACCTCGAATCCAACTTAATAACCTAGTATAGATTCTTGTATCTCAATTCTTACGTTCTTACGGCAAGAATTCGAGTTCTAATCCCTAGTGTTCATGGCATTTCTACCGAATACTAACTAGCATGTGAGGTCCTCTACCCATTCTCATGGCGAATCACGACCTTCTAGATTGGAATAGATTCTACAATGCTTCTACACTATACCACTAAGTTTTCATCAAAGCTTCATCAACCCCTCTAATGGAGGTTTTAGCCTTGAGTCATCAAACCATCATTTCCCATTGAATTATAACTACTCATCATATTAAAATTCTAACTTAACTAAATTAACTAACAATGTTTCAATCTACTTAAACTACGAAATGATAATCAACAAGAATTAAAACTAGATCTATAAATTGAGATGACAAAAATCGAAATTAACAAAATAACTATTTTATTTATCTAATCAATCAAGAACAATGATTCAAAGACTTAATCTAAAACAAGAATTGAAAATGGAACTAAAACTTAATTAAAATACTAGAAACTAGATCTAGAATTATCTATATTGTTTAGGTCTAACTAGCTACCATTAACAAAGAGCTAAGCTTTGGTTTTTATACTTTCAGATCCAAAAATCGTGCATGGGCTTGGAGCCATGTTTTGGGCCAGAGAATCGGGCCCAAAACCCAATTCTTTCAGTCCAAAAAGGCCTCTTCAGCTGCAGTTGGCTTCAACAGACGTTTTGTCCACTTATGCTCCTCTTATTGGGTCAAAGCTTGGACCATTGGAAAGCTCTTTCCGAGCCGGTCATTTTGACATAAGGTAGGCCCCATTCCGAGGTCTGAGTCCAAAGATATGGCCTTCGAAAGTTCTACTGACTTGTGTGCTGTTTCTGCCCGTGTCGACTTTTCAGCTTTTGACCGGGCTTTAGGAAGGCTTTGTCTTCTTGAATCTTGGCCTTTAATTACGAAACTACTTAGTAACCGACCTTTGCTCCTTTATCTCACTAAAGTGGCACATTTCTACACATAATGGACTTTGAAACCTGAAATGCATAAAAACACGTAATCAGTGTTAACTCTTAATTATTACTCACATAATTGGTCTAAAAATATGATCATATTCTGAGGGGTTAAAACTACAGTTTTGGGCTCTTATCAAACCACCCCAAACAGCATTTTGCTTGTCCTCAAGCAAAGATGAGAAATTAGAATAAGTGACCAAAAATAGAGTTTTATCTACTCGTTTACTGAGTCGCGATTGCATTGACCATATCGCAACAAGGCCTTAAACCACTAGGAATTCCCTAGTGGACGAGTTATAGCCTCGTGAGAGTTTTCCAGTGAAGGTACTCACAAACTTCAACTATACTACAACGACTAAGAAATAAAACTATTGTTTTCCTCATTCATGTCCCAACTATCTATACATCTCACTAGCAAATGAATAAGAATAGCCAAGTCAAAAACCTAAGCTAATATATGCATAATAATCAATCATCTATGATACGAATATAAGTACTATGAGTAATACCATGAAATGCCTAGCAGGTTCGTTTGTGAAAACTCGGAATAGCATCCTTAAGTAGGTCCTCACATAAATGTCAAGACGAAAACCACTCTGATTTTTCCACTCAAGTTTCGCTACTCCAGTGTGTAGTGGGCACTCTTTACCTTACAATCTCAATGACAACAAGGAAGCCGGAGTCGATCAAACACATCTGCCACTTACTATCACACTAACCTATTTCTAATTGAGCTAGAGGTCTATATTAGGTGTTGCAGGGATTAGGAGATGGTTTAAGAAGGAAGGAAATGGATATTCAAAAGGACAAGTCTGAGATAGTAGAGTCTTCATATTATGTAACTTAGAGAAAACCTTGTTATTTACTTTTGCTTCTACACTTTGTTTTTTTTTTTTTTTTTTTTTGGATGAAAACTCCTTTTCTTTATTTTCTGAAGCAATCAACTAACTTTTGTTTACACCGGTTTTTCTCTTCTTCTTTCTTCCTCATTCTATTCTCAGACTTATTCTAGATTGGGTAGGTTGATTTTTATTATTTTTTTATTATTTTTGTTTTGTTTTTGTAATAGGGTAAAGGATTTGTGGGTTATGAAAGGCTAAAGAAAGGCTCAGAGGGGCGACTAGCGGAAAATAATTCATAGGTTTGAATTTCTGGCTATATCGATCCAAAGAGGGCCTAAATTCTCGCTTAGGATATGGCATAGTGATCAAGCAAGTGGACGTGTGATTTCTCTATCCGGATTTTACTTCTCCCTTGTGTCATTTCTCAAATGTTTCGCTCATATAAGGCTTTAGGCTATATTCTCACAGGATTTGTAGAATAAGTACTCTAGCCTAGATTTCAGAAACTTACTGCTAACAATCATAGATACTCATGTAATATATTTATAGATAGATGCAAAGATTATTACCTAGATGTTAACCTAAGTTTCTAACAATTATTCTGATGCAAAAGCTACGTGAGACTTCTAGATTGTTAAGAGCATAGAGAAAGAAAACAATACCAATATTCCTAAGTGTATAGCATAAACTTATTTATTTATATTTTTTAAAATTTTTGAAACTTTAACTAGAAAACAAATGCATATTATACATATCTATATCCTAACAGATGCCTTAATTACACGTGTTTCTATAAAGCCCCAAACAAGAAGCATGCTTTGTCCTCAAAGTATTGTAAATAAAGAGGGTAGGAAAAATACCATTGAAACGTGTGAAATTCAGGAACATCTACAAAACAAAGTTAGAACGCATACTAATATAGGAAATAAAACTGACGAACTCTATAAGAGTTCCACCCATTATGGGGTTAACCGAATTAAATTGCTTGGGACATAAACAGACACTTAACAAAACTAAAAACTTACCTTATCTCCCGCTTAAACATCTTCCTCCTCGTTAATGAGACGAGGTTCCTTCGCATCCTGCCAGTCCATTATAATTTGCCACGCTTGCTGCCATTTATCATCTACTAATGCTAACATGTTAAGTGTTATTATGTCTGATGGGATGCACGGGGCGACCAATTGAGGCTGCACCTGCCATCCCGGCCAAGTCATTATTCGCAATGAGCGAACCACCCAATTAGTGGGTCTCATGACTTCAACCCTTTTCCAATCTGTGAATTGTGCACAGAATACAGGTAAACAACTACGCATGATGCGGCTTACCAACACAGGCATAAGAAGATACTTACGCCTCATGGTTTGGGCTCTCTTAAGACTAGCGACTAAAACTTGGGGAATGTCATATCGGCGACGCCCCTCATTCTAAAAGCGAGGAAAATCTCACCAAAGAATACCGTTTGCGAAATGAACTGCCATTCCCCAAAATATTCATCGATGAATAACATGGTGGTGCCTACGTTTAGGGAAAGGCTACCAAGGGGCAATGCTATATCGCCCACGGTCCATTACTCGAAATACCCCTCCCCATAATACTCATGGAAATATGTATAATCATAAAGATATCGTTATCGGGTCATATATGCCCATGTGTGAACAGGATCGGTATTGGTAATCCCCAAACTAAAGCGACCATATTTTTATCGAATTGATGTGTCGTGTCTTCGACTCACGACGGAGAATTCTTGTTCTCCATCCCGATTACAATAGAATTTAACATGGTCGTAGAAATAAGCGAAAGTTTGTGGTGAATATGAATCGTCATCACTTACCGGTAGATGGCGCTTCCATCCTAACTCGAGGATCCCGGTCCGGAACCAATGTCCATAGGTCTCGGTGCCCAACACATCTTGAAAAGATCTGCTCGTATGACTATAGGAGATGTCATCTTAACTACTCTTTGAACAGTTCCAAAAAATCCTGGACTGACCCTCTGAAAATTGGAATTTCCCCGCGTTAAGCATCGGCGTATGTGGTGCGCTTATATAGAGGGGTCGCTCGTGGGTTGTAGAATTTATAGTGTTTTGGGCGCAGGTCTCGCTCTGACTAAAATTTGGGAAAGTGTATAGGGCGTAGGCGCGCTCGGACGTGCTGAAACAGAAATTTGGAAGAAAAAGAAGGAAAAGCTTGGAATGAAAGGTGCGGGATAATGGTGGGGTATAGTGTGGTTTGTTAGTGTAGAATGAAGGGAGTTTAAATAGGTTTTGAGCTTCCAAAACGAATTGGCAAGTTCCCAAATTGTGTTAAGGCAATTTCCAGAAATAGAAAAATTCCAAACCCAAAAACGGAAACAAACCATTTTCATGATTTTCTAAAAATCCTGGTATCTTTCTTAATGGATTTAGAATAGTAACTTCTAAACTCTCCTACATTTCATGCTACCACCACACAAATCATAGATATGCTGATATCGGCCAAATTATCAACCTTTCCTTCAAGACTACTTTACCGCGGATGATCATATAACGAATTATGCTCGGTATAAATATTACCACCCCCAAACAAGTCGGGAAGGTGGGATTAATGATAAAAACAAGCAGTACTCGAAATTAACCAATTATATTAAATTTAAAATTTAAATCCAAACAACATAAAACAAACACATTAATATTTAAATTTAAGTACTTAATTAAAATTCAACTAATAAAACAATCAAAACCATGAAATAACAGCGAACACAACTGAGGTGAACACCTAGTTGTGTGATGAAGATGGACCCTGAGATGGAGATTGGCCCTGGGATGGAGAATGGTTTGAACCATCTGTCCTTCGGCGACGACGCTCATGCCTGTCGGACTCGGCTGAAACAGAGTCCTCCACGGGTGGCATGCGTCGTAGCATCTCTATTCGGAACAAGCGCTGTGCTTCCATCTCAGTCCGGAGTACTGCATACTGGGCTTGTTGATGCTGGTGGATAGTCTCCATGTTAGACAGGATATCGTCCTGAACTCCTTCGAGCATTTCAAGTCTCGTCTGAAGGTTCGTTTGCTTCTTTCGAATTACAATCTGTCTATCTCGGATATCTTCACAAATACCATAAACGCAACGCAAGGCAGTTTGCAATACTTGCATGCGTTCTAAATTAGAACTACATTTATCTAATGCATCGTCATCCAGACATGTCATATCCTCCCTTTCATCCTCCGACTCATCCATTTTTTCTTCAGACAACGGCCAAGTCTCTTGGATGCAATCCGTATAGATACTTGCATTAGAATGCAATTTGATCTTAATAGGAGCAGATCTTGCGACAGCTCTAAAGGAGAGCATGATCTTAGTGATCAATACGGGAAGAGGTGCCAAGTTCTTCCCCACTCCTCGAATCACATTAAACATTAAATCAAGGATGTAGAAATTATACTTATTTGTTTGCAAAATCCGAGAACGCGTCATACATTGCGGGCCGATATCAATCGACTTTGTCTTTCCCGGGGACGTTCCTACCAATCCACCGAGCTCTGACCCGGTTGATTGGTTCTCAAGGTCAATCGGCGGACGCAATGAGATGTCGGATTGTATTCACCCTCCACGACAGTATCCTTCATCAAAGCAGGAACTCCAGTATACTAGGATTCCTGAATTGTCGTTACCAGGTTGCTTTCAAGCGTAATTCCTAACAGTTCAGCCAACAATTGTCACGTTACTTCTCTCCTCGTTCCTGCTACCTTTATGAAAATCCTATCCCCCTCCAATTCTCGCTTCTTATAAAACTGTTCTACCAAATCATGGTGATAGAACTCCTCAGTCGAGTACCACAGTCCGTTCCAATGCCTCCTAATCATCTCCGTGTCATAAAATGGCGCGAAGTTGTCGGAAGCAAAAGCGTGCTCCGACAAAATTCTTCGTCATAGTGTCATTGAAGTTTCTAAGACAACTAATGGTTTTGTAGACTGTGGGGGAGGCGAGTTTGAAGAAAAACAACTAAAACAACGGTGGTGGCGGTGGTTACTTGAATTGGTTGAGGTTGTTCGGAGTTAGGTTGGTGGTGGTAATGGTTTAAAGAAGATTATAGTTGGATTTGATTATCTTGGTGTAGGTGTAGTTAGGTTTTCTTCTCTCTCTCTATTTTTTTTTTTATTTTGGTGTTCAAGGTTTGATTTAACTTTGTAACCGGCGGGATTGAAAGGGAAAGAAAGAAACCGTGCGTTTTTTTTTTTTTTTCTGGGAAGGAAGGAGACGCACAGACGTGCGTGCGGTTTGGGCCCAAGCCCAGTTTGAATTCTGAAATTTTCCGATTTTTCGCACAATTTCAAACTCAATTTGCCGCTTCGTTACTAGCCCGATTTTGGTGAATGATTTATGGAAATGATCAGTAGAGAATTTCCAATCCAATGATCCATTAAACACTCAATTCCAACCATAGGTGACGTATAAAAGGGTGGAAAAATGCCTCGAAGTGCGTGTGTGTTGTAAGTTATGCGAACGACGGAATTCTAAGTTTAGATTACGTCAACCCAATTGAACTAACAAGTAATGGGCCTAAGCAACACCAATGGAAAGTTCGAGCAATCCAGATGGAGAGACCGATTGCCCACCCCCAAACAAATTGTTAAACACAAAATTTGTTCTAACGCGGGTCGTTTAAAGTCAAATTCCCAAGACTTGTTGGATTGTTATTTCTATGATTAAGAATTTTCTATTATTATTTATTTTCTTTATTATTTTTATTTTATTTTTATTAGTTTATTATAAGAAAAACGAAAAACAATAAATACATAATTCACCCCATAGAGGAACATGACTCAAAAACCAAGAAAACATGCAAAAGTGGAAAACGTGAATTATGTTAACTGTGGACTTAGGATCCGGTACTTACAGCCACACACTCCATAGGGAGGGCCCGGTTACCTGAATGGTGCACTTACCACTATATGAAAGGGAAAGGAAGTACACCAATGACAAAGGTCAATCCTCATAGACAGGGTCTTGTAAAAGGACTTCCTCTACATCAGGGGACAGAAGTTCGTGAAAATGTTTTAACCGTTGACCATTAACTTGAAAGGTATTGTTGTCATTTGGATTTACCAAGGTGATTGCCCCGTAAGGGGTGACTTCAGTAACCAGAAAAGGGCCAGACCAACGGGTTTTTAGTTTTCCTGGGAAAATATGTAGACGGGAGTTGTAAAGCAAGACCTTTTGACCGACCACAAACTCTTTGCGCAAGATTTGCTTATCATGAACACGTTTTATGTTAGCTTTATAATCCTTCGCGAGATCGTAAGAATCGCTACGGATTTCTTCAAGCTCATTCAATTGCAACTTGCGTTTGACACCTGCCTCATCAATATTGAAGTTAAGGCTTTTTATAGCCCACAGAGCACGGTGCTCTAATTCAACGGGAAAATGACATGGTTTCCCAAATACAAGTCTAAAGGGAGACATACCTATAGGAGTTTTGAAAGCAGTTCTATACGCCCATAAGGCATCCGATAGACGCTTCGACCAGTATTTCCTATCAGGGTTTGCAGTTGTTTCTAAAATCTTTTTCATTTCCCTATTAGAAACTTCTACTTGTCCGCTAGTTTGTGGATGATACGGAGTTGCTACTTTGTGTGTAACTCCATACTTTTTCACTATGGATGCAACAACTCTGTCGCAAAAATGCGTTCCACCATCACTAATGATGGCCTTAGGAATGCCAAACCGACAGAAAATATAGTCTTTAATAAAAAATACAACTGTCTTATGGTCATTGCTACGGCAAGCCAGGGCCTCTATCCATTTAGACACGTAGTCCACGGCAACTAGAATATAAATGAAACCGTGGGAAACAGGGAAAGGACCCATGAAATCAATGCCCCAAACGTCAAAAATTTCTACTATTAAGATTGGATTTAACGGCATCATATTACGTTTCGTGATTCGCCCAAGTTGTTGGCAAATCGAATACCGCCTTTACAATGCACTTGGGCATCCTTAAAAAGGGTAGGCCAATAAAATCCACATTGAAGCACTTTAGCGGCTGTTTTCATCCTACTAAAATGGCCACCACACTCTTTGTCATGGCAGAATGATAGAACTTCATTGTATTCCCACTGGGGAATACAACGACGAATAATCTGATCCGCACAATACTTAAAAAGGTATGGCTCATCCCAGTAGTATAACTTAACTCTGGCCAAGAACTTCTTACGTTCATTTCTTGACCAATTATAAGGCATAACATCAGCCGCTAAATAATTTACAATGTCAGCATACCATGGTGCTGAAAAAATCGCATACAGATGCTCATCAGGAAAAGAGTCCGGTATGGACTCAGAATCACTCTAATCGTCGTTTGTGAGTCTAGATAAGTGGTCGGCAACTACATTTTCGACCCCTCTTTTGTCCTTTATTTCTAATGTGAACTCTTGCAGGAGAAGGATCCATCGGATTAATCTCTGCTTAGCATCCTTCTTTGCAAGAAGGTACTTAAGGGCTGCATGGTCCGTGTAAACTAAAGTTTTAGAACCAACCAAATAAGGACGAAACTTATCTAAAGCATAAATGACAGCTAAGAATTCTTTTTCTATAGTTGAATAATTCCGTTGAGCATCGTTTAAGGTTTTACTAGCATAATAAATAACAGTGGACTTATTATCTAGTTTTTGTCCCAAGACTGCACCAACTGCATAATCACTAGCATCACACATGAGTTCGAAAGGTTTAGACCAATCGGGAGGCTTTATAATTGGTGCAGAGGTTAGAGCGGCTTTTAAAGTTTCAAAAGCTTGCTTACAGTTAAAATTAAAATCAAAGATTGCATCTTTCAAAAGCAGATTAGTTAACGGCCTAGCTATTTTCGAGAAGTCCTTAATAAACCGCCTATAAAAACCTGCATGGCCTAGAAAGGCTCTAATATCACGGACAGTCCGTGGTTTAGGTAGAGTCGCTATCTTATCTAGTTTCGCCTTATCTACTTCGATGCCATCACTAGATACAATGTGACCTAGTACTATGCCCTTTTTCACCATGAAATGACACTTTTCCCAGTTTAAAACGAGGCTCTTTTCTTCACACCGTGTCAAAACCTTAGACAGGTTAGACAAACGATCGTGAAGGAGTCTCCATAGATAGAAAAATCATCCATGAAAACTTCCATAAAGCTTCTACCATGTCACTAAATATATGAAGCATACACCACTGGAAGGTTCTAGGAGCATTACAAAGGCCAAAAGGCATTCGTTTATAGGCATACGTTCTAAAGGGACATGTGAAGGTAGTATTTTCTTGGTCATCAATATCAATAATAATCTGAAAATAGCCTGAGTAACCATCCAGAAAACAATAAAAAGCATGACCAGCTAGGCGTTCGAGTATTTGAGCTATAAAAGGTAAGGGAAAGTGATCCTTTCATGTCATAGCATTTAAAAGTCTGTAATCAATACAGATCCTCCATTTCATAGGGCCTTGTGTGACAACATAGTCACCCTTCCCGTTATGTACCATGGTAACTCCCGATTTCTTAGGAACTACATGAATGGGGCTTACCCATTCGCTATCAGAGATTGGGTATATGATACCCGCATCGAGTAATCGTAAGACTTCGTCCCTAACCACCTCTTTCATGGTTGGGTTCAAGCGACGCTGAGGTTCGCGAGAAGTCTTCGCGTTATCCTCCAAATGGATACGATGAGTGCAAATATTAGGGCCAATTCCCTTAATGTCAGCTAGGGACCAACCAATCACAGACCGATGTTCCCTAATCACCCGGATTAAACGTGTCTCTTCATTCTTAGATAACAGAGAAGATATAATTACCGGATGATTACCATCCGGATCAAGTTGAATATATTTTAACTCTAGGGGAAGGGGTTTAAGCACTGGGGTGGAAGGAAAATCAATAGATGTTTAAATTCGGGTCCCTCATTTTGCATAATGAATACTTGCTTAGGTAGCAAGTCTTCATACTCAATATGTGGAGCAACCGAAGTGTCTACAATTGGTGTGGACTCAAGGATGGTGTTGACTTCCTTTAAGTAGGAGTCATTTACAAAATCTGAAGTTCCAAAAGAAAGGAATTTGTACATATTATTTTCAAGAAACGTGTTGTTAAAATAATCTTGAGCTAAGATCTCGATCATGCTAACCTCCCCATCTATAGACGAATCTGGTAATTGTTTCATCATTTTAAAAACATTTACCTCAACTGTAAAATGGCCAAAAGATAAGGACATCTTACCATCGCGGCAATTTATAAGTGCGTTGGCAGTTGCTAAGAAGGGGCGCCCTAAGATGATCGGTACAGAGTCGTTGGCGACTTCTGTATCGAGGATAACAAAATCAGCAGGATAGTAAAAATCATGAACCTTAACAAGCACGTTTTCCACTACACCCTTAGGATACTTAATTGACCTGTCCGCTAATTGCAACGATATTTTTGTAGGTTGCATTTCCTGTAGACCTATTTGTTTATACAAGTAATACGGGAGTAAGTTAACACTTTCGCCCCGTGTCTAATAAAGCGGTCGTCGTGTAGGAATCTCCTAAGGTGCATTTTACGATAGGGATCGACCGAGGTCCTTGTACTTAACGATTCCATTATTTTCGGATAAAGTTGGGAACCGCTCGCTTAAAAAGGCGCCTTTTAGGTATGTTGGTCTTACGCCTAGTAGTGCACAACTCTTTAAGAAACTTAGCGTGGTTAGGGAGCTTTTAATAGCTTCGAGAAAAGGAAGGTTTATCGTTAGATTCTTGAAAACGTTCCTAATCTCCTCAAAGTTTGTATCCCTGGTTAGCATGGCTAACTTCGAGGAATGGTGGTTTTGCTCTATATTTAGCGTATGGCTCGACCGGATGTGTTACCTTGGCTTTCTGTTTCTTAGTTTGTTGTTTAACCGGGTACCTCTCTACGCTGGTAGGGTCTTCGTTTCTACTTCGGTATCTAGTTCGATATCCGGTGTGGAATCTTGGGGGTAACTATAGGCATAGTTACTTTGTTATCAACCACTTTTCCAGAACGGAGAGTGGTGATGGCATTCAGGTCACCTACTATTGTCGTTTCTGTACTAGTATTACCATTTACCTCAAAGGCTGTGTTTGTTGTTTTAAGGTTGGGTATGGCTTGTCCTGGAAACACGCCTTTTGGTTGGGCTTTCTCTTGGGCTAACTGTTGTATGCCCTGATTTATGGATTGTAAGATCTGTTGGTTTGATTGAGTCATTGATTGGAAAAGTTGTTGGGTAACCTGTATAAAGGCGTCTATACGATTCGGATGTGATTGTGTAGTAGTCACAGGTGGTGCGACTGGAACTATCTCAAGTTGATTATTTATGGGTGGGTTGTGATAGTTACTATTGTTAACCGGAACGATACCTCTATTGGTATTATAACTATTATAATTACCCTGACCTTGTGCTAAACCTTGTCGTGGTTGCACTTGGTTGTTATAATTATTATAATTTTCCTGACTTAGTCCCTGGCCTTGCCTAGGTGGAGCTTGATTATAGTTGTTAAACTTGCCTAACATTTTGGTTATTAGAACACGGAGGTGAAACTTGTTGATTGTTTCGCCAACTAAAGTTGGGATGTTGTCTCCATGGGGCATTAGGAATAGGATAGTTATTAATGGAGTAAACATTATCTTGCTCTAATTGTTGTTGTTCATAGGCGAGAGGACAATAGGAGTCAAGGTGCTTTCGGGACTCAAACGGACATTACATGGGTTGGAGTTAACATTCATGACGGGGTAGGCTTTTGTTGCATAGAAATAGCCTCAACCTTTTAGTTAGAGATTCGATTAAACTTTTAGTTCTAGATCGGGTTTCATCTCAAACATACCGGGCGCCTTAATCTGTTGAAGAAGAACTAACCGCGACGGGGATATCGCCACTACCCCCAAATTGTTATTACGTTTAGTTTGATCTTCTAAAATTTGTAAGCCTCCGGGGCTCCTTTACTTAGGAAACTACCCAAGATTCATTATGTCAAGGACTTCTTTATGGTGATGTTGAAGTCCTTTGAAAAAGGCACGAACTAACGTGTCTTTGCTAGGTTATGGTATGGACACTCAATAAGCAGATCGGTGAAACGATTCCAAGCCTCGAAAAATGATTCATGAGGATTTTGTCGGAAAAATGAATCTTGGAAAGCATCTCATCCATCTTTAGGGGTGGGTAAAATGTTCCATAAACAAACTGAACAAGTTTAGCCCACGAGTCCACGAGTTAGGCTTTGGCGCTAACCAAGACGCCTTTATCGGCTAAGGTGAAGGGAAATACCCTCGCCTTTAATTTGTTCCGCACCAACCGTAGGATGATGGAATGTTGTAAGGACTTGTTCAATCCCTACGCGATGTTGATAAGGTTTTTCATGGTCTAAACCATGGAAAACGGGTAACAAATTAAATATGTTTGGGGAATTCAAAATCCCCCATCGGTCCGCTAGAACGATGCAAGATTTAGGGCTATCGCTCAAGGCTTTGTAAAAGTCGGAGAGAGGAGTCTCTCTTTCTTCAGCCATTGTGTCAGGTGTGGTTGGTGGGATAGTAGTTAGAGGTGTAGTGATTGGTATACTCGATAGATTTGTTTGTTGACGTTGATGGTTAATTACGTTCGGTGTTTTTCTCCGACCAGACCTTAATCTCATGCAAGTCTAAGTCTAAACACGACAACAATCCAAACAATCTTGATATATTAGTATGAACCTCTAACTAAGCGTCCTTGCTTCGCTTATGAATAGCGTCTTGTTTACGCGTGTTCAGTGTAAATAACAAGTTAGAACACTGAAAAACTTAAAAAATCGAAGTTCGAAGTTCGAAACAAACCTGTAGAAATCCGGAAAATTTTGCTTAGGGCGCAGTGCGCCGCGATAGAAGCCGTCGCTCGTGTTCGATAAGTTAGCTGGTCGCTTCGGTATGAGGGCGGGTCGCGCTCGTGTTCCAGACTATAGGACGCAGGTGCGCTCCTTATAGGCGCGGTCGTGCTCAGTGTAATTTTGTCGCGGAATTTTTCAACGCTGAAATGGATAACCACAGTATGAATCAAACAAGGGTGGGTGGGTTTAATGGGACTTAAAAATGACTAATTCTACTATGAAAATAATGCTAAAGTGCAACTAAGATGGCAGCGCCATTTGATAAAAGATAAAATTGAATAGTCTACCTACGAAATGAACGATGAACTCAAAACGTAAGTAAACTAAAACTATTTTATGCGTGTCTATATTTATCAAAGTTTCTACTCTCAATTCTATCGAGATAGAGTGGAGTAACAAGTTCGTTCCACTCCTAGTGCTCTAGCATGGAATGTTTTCTAATCTAATTAGTCGGTCTTAAGTCTAATGAGAGCTTTACGAAGGGTGTTATACTACGATACAATATGAAATTGATTATGTTGAATTTAACTACGAATGCTATGGAAATACGATTATTTTTTAATCTAGATAAAGGATTAGAGGGGAATTGAATCCACCTCGAATCCAACTTAATAACCTAGTATAGATTCTTGTATCTCGATTCTTACGTTCTTACGGCAAGAATTCGAGTTCTAATCCCTAGTGTTCATGGCATTTCTACCGAATACTAACTAGCATGTGAGGTCGTCCACCCATTCTCATGGCAAAACACGACCTTCTAGATTGGAATAGATTTTACAATGCTTCTACACTATACCACTAAGTTTTCATCAAAGCTTCATCAACCCCTCTAATGGAGGTTTTAGCCTTGAGTCATCAAACCATCATTTCCCATTGAATTATAACTACTCATCATATTAAAATTCTAACTTAACTAAATTAACTAACAATGTTTCAATCTACTTAAACTACGAAATGATAATCAACAAGAATTAAAACTAGATCTATAAATTGAGATGACAAAAATCGAAATTAACAAAATAACTATTTTATTTATCTAACCAATCAAGAACAATGATTCAAAGACTTAATCTAAAACAAGAATTGAAAATGGAACTAAAACTTAATTAAAATACTGGAAACTAGATCTAGAATTATCTATATTGTTTAGATCTAACTAGCTACCATTAACAAAGAGCTAAGCTTTGGTTTTTATACTTTCAGATCCAAAAATCGTGCATTGGCTTGGAGCCATGTTTTGGGCCAGAGAATCAGGCCCAAAACCCAATTCTTTCAGTCCAAAAAGGCCTCTTCAGCTGCAGTTGGCTTCAACAGACTTTTCGTCCACTTCTACTCCTCTGATTGGGTCAAAACTTGGACCATTGGAAAGCTCTTTCCGAGCTGGTTGTTTTGACATAAGGTAGGCCCCATTCCGAGGTCTGAGTCCAAAGATACGGCCTTCGGAAGTTCTGCTGACTTGTGTGTTGTTTCTGCCCGTGTTGACTTTTCAGCTTTTAACCGGGCTTTAGGAAGGCTTTGTCTTCTTGAATCTTGGCCTTTAATCATGGAACTACTTAGTAACCAACGTTTACTCCTTTATCTCACTAAAGTGGCACATTTCTGCACATAATGGACTTTGAAACCTGAAATGCATAAAAACACGTAATCAGTGTTAACTCTTAATTATTACTCACATAATTGGTCTAAAAGTATGACTGTTACAGGGTTAAAACTACAGTTTTGGGCTCTTATCAATTGACTTCTTTTTCAAAGCTCCTGACTTCTTCTTCAATACGGCCATGACTTCAACTAGTTCTACCTTCTTCTTAATAGGTGGCAGCCTTGTTACTGCTGCTTGCTTCTTTTTCAAGGCAACAACCACTTTGACTTCGGCTGGCTTGTTCTTCAAGGAGCCCTACCCTTTTTTTGATGGTCTTATTTCATGGTTGAGCACAACTCTAGCTCTCTTAGGAGGTGGCGGGCTTTCATACTCATCCTCGCCACTATCTTCAGTTTCGGACTCATCATCACCTTCTTCTTCAATCAAAGTTGTTATTTTCACAGAAGCCTCAACAATACTCTTGTTCAACATAAGATGTTGGCTTCCATACAGAACATCTATGCTAAGGTTCTACTCAGTTTCTTCCTTTTCCCTACCTGTACAAAATACATATGATCAAAATGCTTTAATCAAATCAAATGAAAAAAAAATCAATGTGTAAAACTAAATACCAGCACAGAAGATAACTAAAACCAACAAAGGTTAATCCAAGGCATCATGTAAGAGTGACGTGACATGACAATTTACCTCGAACGCAGCTTTAACAGTAAGACGAGCTGCCACATCCTCTGGTACGTTTAGCACTTTCCTCACATACAGTTTCTTCACTTTCACCAACTTTAACTCTCATGTAGTCCCACACGTACTTTTACCAGGGAATTTAGACCAGCCTAGAAACCATGGGAACTTGTCCTGATGTCCCTTTCGCACTCCCAGCCTAGGGAGGTGTAGATAAACCCAAAGGCTAAAAGCAAGAGCACAACCATACAAAGGACAACTGAACTGTTCATTCGGGTTTTCTCGCAAGTGCGCTTTCATTCTCATGTCTACATCCTCAGCGCTTTCCTTGAAGCACTGGTATGCAACCCATCCCCAAGGGAACTGATCAAACTTTTCTAAATTTGATGCGATATCAATGTGTATAACATTGACTCCTTTGTGTCCCACCAAGAGAAGAAAAGCACCAAGGACAGACAACATATTCATCTGAAACACATCCTGTAGTTTATTAGGATCTTTCTTAGCCTCCTTCCTAACTATCATCAGCTCATCTAATGAAACTGAACCTTTGAACGACTTCCTTTTCTTTTCCAAGGAGGGAAAAAACTTTTCCAGCCATTCAGTTGGTTCTAGCTCATTCATATCGAAATATTTCTCATCCGGATGAGCAGTTAACAGGGCAGGGGTAGCCTGAAATCCGACTTCTTAAATGTCAATATCTCATCCTTCAGCCTATATGTCATCTTACAAATCCTCCTTGACAAAACAACAACAATCAGATTGTCTATAGTGACCATAGGCTTTTCTATGCCCAGCAAAAAACCAAATGGTGAAATCTGAAAACAGTGTACCCAATGAATTGCTGGTCGTTATCTTCACATTATTGACCTTCGTCTTGGCTTTTCTCACTTTCTTCTCTCCCATCTGAACCTTTCCAACTGTGGTGGTTGGTTTCAGCTTCTTCTCTGTACCCACCTTCTTCTTTGCGATCCCTTTCTTCATCCTAAATAACCAACAATAACATTTATAAGCATGATAACAAACAACACCAGCAATAACATTTATGAGCTACTTGGATTCGAAAGAGCTATGCTCCCGTACACTTATAACACCCAACTCATTAGCATTGACAACAAAGTCAGCATAGCAAGGAGAAATTCTCAGTAGCCAAATGCCCATTAATGTAAACATTGAAATGCAACTCATTAAGTGCTAGATTAGCAATATCACAGAAATGCATTCTAACAAGATACTTATACCCAACCCTCACAGGAAGAAAACAAAACTGTGATGAAAACAAAACTAAAATAAAATACAAACTGTACATTCAAATTGCTTGTTTAAATAAATAATTAGGATTTTGTTGTTGTGCATTTTTGGAGTTGTAAACTCTACCTTCAAATTACCTTCAAATTGTAAACCTATAAGCGATAAATTATGACTTTGGGTTTTTGGAGTTGGGCGTTTTTCATTTTCTTACAGTTGAACTAAAAAATTTGAATGAGGATAGAGGAGAGAGAGGACAGAGATAAGGGTTTACAGAGAGAGAGAGGTGAGAGATTAGATTTGACCTTCGGTATTTACCCGGTGAACTTTGTAGTGGTTAAACCGGTCTTTTAATGCACCTATGCTTCTTCCCAAAAACATTTGGGCAAAAAATTTCCCCCCAAAAAGAATATGATGACGTCAAATATTTATATCACGCATCATATGACCAAAGTGTTATGTTGCACTAACGTGGACACAGACACGCGTCTTGAGCTGCGTCCGGCTTAGTTGACTGCGTCTTGACCATGTTGACCACATCCGACGCGCGTTCATGCCGCGTTCGTGTTGGCGTCCGCATCCTACACGTGTCCGACGCGGACACAACCCATTAGTGGGTGCGTCCATTCTTTAGAGGACCAAACCAGATTTCATACTTAACTATTAGGGCCTACCTGATAACTGGTTTTCCACTGGCAAATCAATATTTGCCGCTGCTTGTTGCTAAATACGTGTCCGAAAAAAAAACATTTGCTGGCAAATCTACCCCCTTGTTACTTGATGCTTTAAAAGCACTTCCTAACATGGAACTTGATATCATATTAAGGGCCTTTGAGCAGTTGCTGAAGGTCACCTCTACTAACTATATATACTAGTATATTGCATTGTAGTGGGGGACTGAGCGGATCCCCTGCGCATGTCATGGTTGTTCAATTGAATGTTATTCTCAGCTCGTGTTCAATCCGACTAACGATCAAACGTGGTCTTACAAATGCAACCAATGGTCTCCACGTAAATAGTGTATTTAATCACTTAAGTTACCCAACATAACATAATCAATCTAAAAAAAGTTTTTTTAGAAGCAGTCGAGTGAGCTTTTTAGAAGAGAAGAGGAGCAGTCGAGTGATTGAGAGAGAGAGAGAGGAGTTTTTTAGAAGATTTTTTTTTTATATTAGCAATTTTTTAAAACAATAATTTATATGAACAAATTTTGATAACCTAATTTGTATAACCTAATTTATATAGACAAAGATAGAAATTAATTTGAGAAAATTAATAATACAATATGCACCATACGCAGTCAAATAACCACTAAGATACATATTATCCTCAAATAACCAACCGTACCTATAGATCCTTAGAATGTGCAAGAAACTTTTGTTATTCGAGGACACTATTTAAGACCCATAAGACGTTATATTGGCTATCCAGAAATAACATATTGTACCCAAAAAATATAACGTATAAGCTTTACAAGATACTTGAACTATATAGGCCTTAAAAACATGCAATTCTGTCCAAATGGAAACATGTGTCCAAGGATCCGCATCTTCTTCACCTATTCAACTAGTCGCACCGAAGGCCTCCTACATTTGTATTTTGCACGTCCAACTTTTGTACCCTGAAAATGATGGCACATTTCATCCGTTAAAAGTTCACTACAGAGTCATACAATGATACTGAAATAATTCAAAACATAATGCATGCTACGACAATAACAGCTAATTACTTCATGTTGTGTTGTCAACTTGATGATGTTTTCGGCCGGCTTCAGATCAACTGCGGGAACCACTGTCTTCATCGTCCCTTGCTTCAGTACATGCCTTCTCAGAAATACTAACCCCACATCTTGGACTTTGTGGGACCAAATTTGTTTCCTAATAAACCAATTGAAATAGTGAAATAGTGTACCTATTGAACTAATTATATCAATCGCGAGGATGAAGGAAAAATCGCTTACTTCCATATTTTCATTATCACGAGGAATATCTTCAACATTATCGCTAGAAAGCTCATCATCGTCCACAATCATCAATCTTCTGCTGCTCTTACCACTCATGTTTGCTGTGCTAGGTTTAATAACCGCAACATCATCATCAGAAACATCATCCACAATCTTCAATCTTTTGGTCATCTTACCAGTCCTTTTTGCCATGCTAGGTTCAACATTATCATCACAAACCCCATCATTATCCACAATCATCAATCTTTTACTCCTCCTCAACGGAGTGCCAAGGATGGCAATATTTGACCTTTTTATGGGCTTCTGACTAACTGATTTCTTACTAGTCTTTGTAATAGGGATAACATTTTCCGAGTCAGTTGCAAGACACGCATGCTTCTTCAAGGGCTACATATTTGTTTCCTAATAAACCAAGTGAAATAGTTAAATAATGTACCTATTGAACTAATTTAATCAATCGCAACGATGAAGGAAAAATCGCTTACTTCCATATCTTCATTATCACGTGGAATATCTTCAAACGCTAGAGCTGCTAGAGCTATGCTCGGTACTTGGTCAGTATCCTCCTCCCCAATGCTAGGTACTTGATCAGTGTCCTCCTCCCCAATATTCAACCTCCCACTCCTGTTTGCTGTGCTAAGTTCAACAACGACAACATTATCGCCAAAAAGCTCATCATCGTCCACAATCATCAATCTTTTGCTGCTCTTACCACTCATGTTTGCTGTGCTAGGTTAAACAACCGCAACATCATCGTCAGACACCTCATCCACAATCATCAATCGTTTGGTCCTTTTACCAGTCCTTTTCGCCATGCTAGGTTCAACAATAGCAACATTATCATCACAAACCCCACCATTATCCACAATCATCAATCTTTTGCTCCTCCTCAACGGAGTGCCAAGGTTGGCAATATTTTCCACCTCTTCTTCAAACTTACCATCATCACTCTCCTCCATCGCTTTCACCTGTCCCACTAGTCTGGTGGTTAGCTGCGTAAAAGGTCGTAACGCTTAAATTGAAAGTCATAATTATACAATAACAATGCAAAAACAATGTGTACAACAACCACTTACAAAAGTTCGCGGGCGAATCATGATTGCATCAATCAGGTCGTACACCCATGCTCGATCATTCAATTCCTCCTGTGAATGACAAATACAATTTTCAGAACTCTATATAAACTATGAACAAATCTATCTTAGCTTCTCAAGACATTGTATAACATGTGCTTAATATATGTGACTAGATACCTTTAACAACTTATATAGTAACTAGAAAGGCTTGTTAACATCTTAGATACTGTCTTTATCATTTAACATTATTAACTTGTTCAATTTACAGACTAACCTCGAGCGCATCCCTTACAACAGCCTTAGCTCTCACCGTAGCTAGAAGTTCGACCACACGCTTAACTCTGCAATTTCTCTTCAACAACTTTCTCTCCCAAGTACACCCACGGGTGGTTTTGCCAGGAATCTTCACCTACCCAACCAGAAAAGGGAAAGTGTTAGGATCCAGTCGGCGAGGACCCAAGGATTGAATATGGAGGTAAGCCCACAAGCTGAAGATAACTACACAGCCATGAAGGCAAAAATGAAAAGTTTCATGTGGAGTATGCTTGAAGTGACTGCTAAGCTCAGTGTAGAGCGACTCTACCCCTTCCTTGATAACTTTGAAGACAAGGTATCCCCAAGGGAAACAATCAAAGGTCTGAAGATTGTCAGGAAGGTCAATATGGATTACACTTGGAGCTTTCAGCCCCGTTGGAATCAAGAAGACTCCAAGGGCATACAACCGGTTCAGTCGATATAAATCTAGGAGTAAAGATGGGTTTCCTAGGGATCGGGTCTTCACCCTATCCCTGACTTTCAATATGTCATCTAGAAGAACCCCTGATGTATGCGTCTTGGATTTTTCCGCTTCTTTATCCAAAGGAAAACACTTCCTCCTGAAATGTGTGGGATTATCCTCCTTCATCTCGAAGTAATAGTCAAGAGGTTCATTGGTGGCAAGTCCAGTGAATAAAACGACATCAGACTTCTTGAAATTCAAATAACCATCTCTAACTTTGTATGTAAGCTTAGAAATCCGACGGTTCAAAATGGCAACAAACAAGTTGTTATGGGTGATCAATGAATAGGCCTTGTTATCTTCTAGATCTATTTGCTCTTGGGTGCGAGGCAGGAAACCAAACAGAGACATTCGGAAGTCCTCCAATTCTACTGCATCAAACTTTTCAAACAACATTTTATGAAGCCTACTGGGGTTGCATCGGGTTGTTATGTCAATCCTCGTTCCACCTTCTTCTCCAAAATCTTCCTCGTGTACAACTTTCTTTCTCATCCTATATACATAACAAAAGTAACATAAGGTGCGATTAAAGTGGACACAATGTCTGTTTTAATTTTTTTTCCCTGTTTCGTTCTCATAAACACCAAAAAAATGCCAAATCAAACCAAAAAAATGCCTAAACAGACATTGTAACCTAACTACTCAAAACAAGGAATCACTAAGCACACAAATTATAACCTAACTACTCAAAACAGACAAACAAACAAACTAAAGTAACAATTATATATTTTTTGAAATAAAGTAACAAACTAAACTAACCTTCGATTCGTGGAGCTCCAAGCTTCACTAAACAGTATGTGAGAGAGTGAAACAGGGGGAGAGAATAAACCTTCGAAATGGAGAGGAAATTAGGTTATCAAAAACTGATATTTTCAGGAGTAGCTATTGAGGTGCCATAAGTTCAACTTTGGGTGATGTGTAGACGAAACTTGAGATTTGGACCAATTTGTCATAAGTTGACCCGAGTTTTCCCCCCTTTTCTAAAGTATTCTAGTACACCGCGTTGCACCTACTGTACATTACAACCGTCCACATTGTTTCCACCTATCCACAATATTTATGCGATTATATATCAGAATGTAATCAAAATTTCAGAACAATAACTGAAAACCTTTTCAGTTACAACTTTTTAAAAAACTGATCAAATAACTGAAAAACGAACCTGTAAATCCTATTTGACCAAATGCGTCCTTTCCATTCAAAAGTAAGCAAACACATGCATTACACAATGGCTTGACAGCCATAAACTTTTTTCTCACACAATGGCACTACCTCCTGAAGAAGAAGACGCCAACCAGAGCCTCTACATCCCCCCTGAATTATGCCAAAAGATACTTGCACATGGTCCACTCCAATTGCTTCAGAAATCCAAATTTGTATCCAATGATTAGGAGTCGCTCAGTTATGAAAGTTCATTCATAACCGATTTTGTTCTGAAGAACAAAGCATTTCTGGGCTACGTGATTAAGACCAAGCACTTTTTCGAACTTGATAAGAGCCCAAAACTGTAGTTTTAACCCCTTAACAATCATACTTTTAGACCAATTATGCGAGTAATAAATAAGAGTTAATACTGATTACGTGCTTTTATGTATTTCAGGCATTGAAGTCAATTATGTGCAGGAATGTGCCACTTTGGAGAGATAAAGGAGCAAGGGTTAGTTGCTAAGAAGTTCTATGATTAAAGGCCAAGATTCAAGGAGAAAAAGCCTTTGTAAAGCCCGGTTAAAAGCTGAAAAGTTAACGCGGGTAGAAATAGTGCACAGAGTCAAGAGAACTTTCGAAGACCGTATCTTTGGACTCAGGCCTCGGAATTGGGCCTACCTTATGTCAAAATGACCGGCTCGAAAAGGACTTTCCAATGGTCTATGTCTTGACCTAATCAGAGGAGCAGAAGTAGATGAAAAATCTGTGGACTTCAAATCCAGCTGAAAAGGCCTATGTGGACTGAAGAAATTGGGCTTTGGGCTCGATTTTTAGACCCAAAACATGGCTCCTCAGCCCATGCATGAAAATGTGGATCTGGTCTCCTCCATTTGAACACAGAAGACTTAGCTCTTAAGCAAGCAATTAGGTTAGGTAGCAAGTAGCCATTAGAGATAGTTCTTGATCTAGTTTTTACATTAATTAATTAGTTTTTATTATCTTGTTTTAATTTAATATTTGAATCAATTATTATCTATTTATTAGATCAATAAAGTAGTTTGTTCTTCATAATTTAGTTTCATTTTCCATTAAGTATCTAGTTTCAATTCATAGATTTAGTATTTGTCATAATTAGTTTCAATCAAATCTTGCATTAGTAGTTTCCATTTGAATTCGAACAAGCAAAGTTCGAATCTTTATACCATGTCTTATTTAATTTCACTGGGAAATGATAGCATAATGATTCTAGGCTAAACCTCCATTAGAAGGGGTTGAAGAAGCCTTGATGAAGCTTGATTTGTGATTAGTGTCGAGTAGTCGTAATTTCCATTCCATTTTAGAAAAAGATTAGTTCACCATGAAAATGGGTTTGATTATTTCACATGCTAGATGTTAGTTGGTAGAGATTACCATGAACAACTAGGGATTAGAAAGAACCAATTGTTATACAAAAGCAGTTCAATTCGGATTACGATGATTCTTCGTTAGTAAATTAAGTCAAGTTAAGGTGGAATCAATCCCCCCTAATTCCTTTATCTAGATTCATAACTTAGCATTAGTTTGTTGCATTATCATAGTTAGTATTTGAGTTTAAGTTGCATCATAGTATAATTATCGTAAAACTCTTATTGACTTTGGTAGGACTGATAAGCTTAGGAAACGCGAATTTTAAAGAACTAGGAGTGGAACGAATTTTCTATTCCAACTCTATTTCATTAGTATCGAGAGTAGAAATCTTTGATAATACCGTGTTGAGTTCAGTTTTAATTTTACTTACGTTTAGAGTTTCATCGCTTTATTCATAGGTAAAACTATCAATTTTATTTTTATCAGAACTCTATACTTCCTTCCTTTCAAACATTTCTCACATTCCACCAATTCCTACTCCAAATTTAGATTTCTGCCCAAACGGTGTTCGGATCATGGCATCTAGTCAAGGTATTATTTGTCTGTGTGAAGAGCATTTTAGAGACACCAAATTTTATGTATGCAAACCCACAACTCATCAATTACGTGTGTTGCGTAGACCTAAGATTAAATTTTGGACAGAGTGTATGGGCATGTCGGTGCATTCAATTGAACCTTTACAATTCACCATAGTACGATTGTCTAAACCAAACCACCATACTGTAGTTCGAAGCCGAGACAATAAAAACAAGAGTGTCATTGTCCATTTCATGGAAATTTTCAACTCCAACATTTTGAAGTGGAGAAGGTTAGGAAACCTATATTTGTCCTTCAACACTAAACACATTCAGATGCAGCCTGGAGTTTTAGCAAAGGGACATCTACACTGGTCTCTTTAGGACGCTGGAATTTTGGCATTCCATATTGGTGCTGAAGAGTGGACAAAGGTGGTGTTTCCCCTCATGACCTCCACCCCAAACGGTTACAAGCTCTTTCACTTCCAGGGCACTATTGCTATCATGTACACCTTCTGGAATTGTCCAATTTGTGCTAGACAAATCGAACTCCACATATTGCAAGACTACAACGCTAAGGTGTGGAGTCGACTGCTGGAGTTTCTCTTGGATCACTTGTATCAGACTTACGTACTAATAAAGTTGTGTCGGTCGAAAAAATAAAAAAATCAGGCAGCAGCACAATCCTACCCATAATGTCAGACTTCATTCCGTATGGAGGAATTTTCAACTAACTAGGGATGGAAACTTGTTAGAAGTCTACAGCCAGTACTACGGCCATATTTTATTTTGTTCCCAGTCTTTATGTTATCAATCATGTCCGCATATTAACCATTCCACACACTGTACTGTATAATTATTCTATGTTCTATTGTTAGCATAAGTATTTTATCAGGCCTTCTCTTAAACGGATTATCCGTTAATAGCCATGGTATCTTGGACAACTTATTTAGTGTCTTGAACAACATATATAGTGTCTTAAATAACTTTTTCATTTATGCTTATTACATGGTCTTACGCAAAACATTATATATGTTGTGCAAAACACTAAATAGTTGCGTCAAGACACTATATAACATATCTTCATGGTACGTGTTATATATTCACATTTTTTTCGATAAGTGTGTCATATATTCACGTTACGTGTCTAAAAATTGTCAGACTCAGCCTTGATATAATTTAATTTTCAATTTGACAGATGCTTTGAACAGCTTATATAGTGTCTTTAAAAACTTTTAAATTTACGCTTATTAGCTTGTTAGTGGCCAGCTTATATATATGACACTACATAACCTGCGTAAGACACTTTATAATATGTCCGTAAACTGAAAGTCAGTTTAAGAGAAAGCCTGATTTTTTAGCCCATATCTTCTGTTGCAGTATATTTGAAACACACTTACACAATAGTGCATAGTAACACTGCAAATCAAGTTCATAGCGCAACATGCAAATCAACCTAGTACGTACATACATGGCGAAATACATATACATAAGCAAAATATCCATATACATAGTTTTTGCACCTACAACAGGAAAATCAACGCAACCATTAGAGCAATAAGAACAACAAGTAGGCCAATAATGATGAGAGCCATATTCCTAAGTAAACCTGATTGGCTGTTGTGCTTGGTTTGCACGCAAGTCTCCCCTGTAGTAGTGATGGCCGTGGGTATGGGTTGTACAGTTATCTCTTCTAATGTCTGATTGAACTCATTGTAGTAATTGTTGATTCCTTTCTTTCTAAGCATTAACTCCGCCTCTTCGATAGAATTACATCTAATGTAGTCTTGGCCAACAAATTTGTGTACCTGTTCACAAAATGGTAACCGAAATTTGTGTATCAAGGGATTTAGAAAGTAAATGGAATTATGAGAATCCGATTCGAAAAACATTGGAGGGAGAGAATTTCAATTACCGTGTCCCTGTAGCTACTCCAGTGCCTGTATATACCTAGTTGCCACCCTCTAATGACCGCGTAGCATAACTTTGCCATGATATTTAGAGAAACAGAATGTAATGCTACTTAAAAAGTAGTGCAGAATGAAATTCGAGTATGAAGTATGAAATTTGAGATTTAGCATGAAAGTAAATGAGATATGAGGTTGTGAGGGGAATGCAATGTTAGGTATGAGGTTGGGTTTATATGGTCTGAGATTGGCTTAAAAACAAGGCCAACAATGGAGCCCTAATAACTATAGGATGGCCCATTTACACAGGGAAGGCCTATTCTTATATTAGTACTATAGCCCAACTCTTAAACGGTCGTCCGTTTACGGACATGTTATATAGTGTCTTCCTCACCTTATATAATGTCTTTGATAGCTTACATAGTGTTATATATAAGCATAAATTAAAAAGTTAATAACCATAAATTAATAAAGTTTTTAAAGACACTATATAAGCTATTCACGACACTATATGCGCTGTTCAAGACACATCTCCGTAAACGACTAGTCCGTTTAAGAGCCCAAATCTAGTGCAAGGCAGTGAACAAGTGGGCCCCCATATTTGTTTAATGAACAATTATGGCAGAGATTCCATGACAAGAAATAACTAGCTGAAAAAATAAAAAAGATCTGATTCCACAAAAACAAGATGGCTAAAAACTTACCACACGAAGTAATCATTGAGATTCTGTCAAGACTCCCTACAAAGACACTCATTACTTTTAGGTACGATAGCAAGCCATGGTGTAATCTCACTTACGATACTAACTTTATAAAAATGCATCTAACTAGAGTACTTGAAAGAGATGATTTGAATCTCTTTGTTACCGACACAAGTTTGAATCACAAAGAGTTGGAACTTAAAGGAGTAGATGATGATGGAAATGAAGTGGAGTCTAGACTGGTGTTTGGATATGAGTTCCATACACATTTGTATTGTATTGATGGGACTTTGTTTGATAAACTGGTTCAACTTAGAAACCCACTTGGTATGTCTTTTACTAATTTGTTTGGTCCACCGTTTGATGATTCTAAAGCAATGGGTACTTGTAATGGGATTATTTGTTTAGCTAGAAGGAATATTGTTTTATTATTGAATCCGACTACTCAAGAGTTTAAGGTGCTGGGATTTGGAGAGGAATTTGACTTTGATTATCACCAGAATAATGGATTTGGTTATGATGGTTCTAGTGATGATTACATGTTGGTAAATTAAGTTTATCAATGGTAATGGATGTGAATCGAGTATTAATGTTTACTCGGTGAACAATACTTCGTGCTCCACGGTTTCAGATGTTCCTTATATGATTACTGATGATAAAAAGTTGGGGATTTTTTTGAATGGGGTTTTTTATTGGTTAGCATATGGAAAAAATAGATACACCAAAGAAATAATCTCGTTTAATATTGAGCAAAAAACGTTCCAAGAGGTTTAGACACTAGTTCGTATGGGTAAACTTGCTGAGGTAACTATAAGGAAGTTGCGGGGGAAACTTTGTATGTACTGTGAGTATTACAATGAGACTGGTGTTGAGATATGGGTGATGGAAGATTATGGTCCAAGGGTCTTTTGGTTTAAATTACTTGCCATTCCAGAGACTGGTTAAAAGCGACGATCATATCATTATAAGCTGAATTCAATGCCAATATGTTTTGCCAAGAATGACGAAATTGTATTGATGGATAAGAGCAATCTAGTTTTCAATGACCTGAAGCAAAAAACTGATAGATGTCTTGAGATTCATAATAATTTGGATTGGTCTAAAATTGACAGATTAATGACTCTTGTTGCTAGCCTTGTCTCATTAAAATCTGTTACTTATGTTGGGAATGTTGTTAGTGTTTGATAAGAGCCCAAACCTATAGTTTTAACCCCTTAAGAACATTACATTTAGACCAATTATGTTTATAATAATGAAGAGTTAGTACTATTTACGTGTTTTCGAGTATTTCATGTCTTGGGATCTAATATATGAAGAAATACGTCATTTTTGCACCAGAAAGGAGCAAGGGTTAGTTGCTAAGAAGTTTTGTGATAAAAGGCCAAGATTCAAGAAGAAAAAGCATTTTTAAAGCCCGGTCAAAGCTGAAAAGTCAAAGTCAACGCGGGCAGAAATAGAGCAGAAAAATCAGTAGAACTTCTGCAGGCTGTATATTTGGACTCAGACCTTGGAATTAGGCATATTAGATGTCAAAATGACCGGCTTTGAAAGAGCATTTTAACAGTCCAAGATGTGATCCAATCAAAAGAGCAGAAGTTGATGAAAAGGTCACTGCAGTAAAATCTAGCAGAGAACCCCTTTTTGGACTTATGTAATTAGGTTTTGGGCTTGATTTAGTGGCCCAAAACATAGCCCAAAAGCCCATGCACGAAAATAATGTAAAACCTAGCCTCTCCTATATAAAGAGGTCTAGGGGCTCTCTCTAGATATAATTCCCATTAGCTAGAATAATTTAGAGTGTTTTCACTTAGTTTAATTCTTATTCTCTTAGTTAAAGTTAATTTATGTTCTAAGCCTTAGACACCATTAATAAATCCAAGTTCTTATTATTTCATTACTGCTTTCATTATGTCTTCTCATTATTTAATTAATCATGATAGTCTAATGAATCTAAGCTAAACCTCCATTAGAGGGGTTTGATGAAGATTTGATGAGGACTTGATGTGTTAGTTAGGATTATTGCTCAATTAAGAGTTGCACTCTAGTAGGTTAGTTTAGACACCATGAGAATGTGTTAAATTGCCTCACATACTAATTATTAGTTGGTAGAGATTGCCATGAATAATTAGGGACTGCAGTAATCCAACCTAGGATTTCAGGAATTAATCTTAGTGAATTCAAATCCCTCTAATCTTCCTCTATATTCATATCTTAAGAATTAATTGCTATAGTATAAGGTACAATATCGTAATTAGTTAAATCACCATATTAGTATAAATTCAATCCATTACTCTCAATTGTTTTGTTAGAATCGTTAAAACTAGCGAAAACTTACTTTTAAGGACTAGGAGTGGGACGAATTCTCTACTCTAGCATATTACATGATAAATCAGAGACTAAAATATTGATATAGCGTAAAAAATAGCTTTAGTTTTACTTATTCATAGCTTCATCAGTTAAGAGTAGGTAAAACTATTGTTTTATAGATTATCAAATGGCGTCGCTGCCATATTAGTTCTGTTTAAATTTTTTTCCTGTAGTAATTTTGTCCTTACCAAAATCCATTACACCCACCCACCCATGTTTGGTTCTGACTGTGTTTGTTTGGTTCTGAAATTTAATTTTTTCAAAATTCTACGCTGAGCGCGCCCGCGCCTATTGTAGGCTATCTCGAGAGTGTGCCCGCCCTAAAAACACTAGACTTTGGTTCAGGCAAGAGCTCGCCCGCGCCCACTTCTGGTACAGCCCAATATTCACATCTTCATTTCCAACTTGCTTCGCTCAAGTTATTCAGTGTTTCCAAGTTCGTGAATACACTGTGATTGCGTATACAAGACGCTATTCAAATGCGTAACAAGGAGGCACTCAGGTACTCCTTCTCTCACTCCTCATCTCTTCTGTCAGAGGAGTTATTTAATTCTAGCATATCAGGGTTGTTTGACTGTTGATCATGGTTTGTTTTTTATTGGCTTTATCTTTGCATGAGATTAAGGTCCGGTACTAGTAAACCATCTTCTGTTATTTATCAAATGTCAACGCCCACGCCTATCTAGAATACCACACACTACACCTGCAAAAATAGCCGACCAAACAGAGACTCCTCTCTCTGATTTTTATAAAGCCCTGAATGATAGCCATAAGTTATGGATCGTTCTTGCAGACCCAGTGGGGGATTTTCGAATTTCCCCGAATATATTTAATTTGTTACCAGTTTTTCATGGGTTAGACCATGAGAAGCCTTATCAGCATATGCATAGGATAGAACAAGTTCTTACCACATTTTATCATCCTACTGTAGGTTCAGAACAAATTAAATTGAGAGTGTTTCCTTTAACCCTAGCCGATAAGGTGGCATCTTGGTTAACTACCCAAACACCTAATTCTGTGGACTTATGGGCCAAACTTGTTCAATTATTCATGGAATAGTTTTACCTAGCTCTGAAGACAGATGAAATGATTCAAAAGATTCATTTCTTCGGCCAGAACCCTCATGAATCCTTTTTAGAGGCCTAGAATCGGTTAACTGATCTTCTCATCGAGTGTCCGCATCATAACCTTGCAAAGGACACGCTTGTTCGTGCCTTTTTCAAGGGTTTGTTACATCACCATAAAGAAGTTCTTGACATCATGAAAGGGGGTAGTTTCCTTAGTAAAGGAGCCTCCGAGGCTTATAAGTTCTTAGAAGATCAGTCGAAGCGTAATAATAACTGGGGGGGGGGGGTAACAATATTCCCCGCTCCGCTAATTCTTATCACCCCGAGCTTAGAATTCTTATAGAATCTCTCACAAATAAGGTAGAAGCCATTTCAGTTTAGCATAAGCCTACTCTTGTCATGAACGTCAACTCTATTCCCTGTAATTTCTGTTCGAGTCCTGAACATCCCGACTCTTCTTGTCGTCTCGTTTACGATCATCAAACCGCTCAGCCGGATAATGTTTGCTCAATAAATAGTGAACCTAACGCACCTTGGAGACAACACCCCAACTTCGGTTGGCGAAATAATCATCACCCTACGCCTCCAGGGTTTAATAATCAAAATGTTAGGCCAGCAAACAATTACAATCAAGCTCCACAGAGACAAGGACAAGGACAAGGAAATTATAATAATTATAACAACAATAATTATAATAATCATAGAGGTATCGTTCCGGTTAATAATAACTATCACAATCCACCCGTTAATAACCAACGTGAGATAGTTCCTGTCACACCTCCACAACCGGATCGTTTCGACACCTTCATGCAAAATCAACAACAGATCTTACAAGCCATTCAACTATCTATACAACAGTTAGCTCAAGAGAAAACCTAACCTAAAGGTGTGTTTCTAGGTCAAGCTATACCTAACCCAAAAATGGCAAACACAGCCTTTGAAGTAACCGATAATCCTAGTTACGATAGATTAAACGTAGGTGAGTTAAACGCCATCACCACTCTCTGTTCTGGCAGGGTGGTTGATAACATCATAAATATGCCCGTTGACACACCACCAGTGGTCAATGAAGATGAAAATTTACTAGATACCGCGATAGAAACTGAAAATCCTACTCCTATAGAGGTACCAGTTAAACAACAATCTAAAACGAAAAACGGCTAAGGTTAAACATTCTATGGATCCATATGCTAAATATAGAGAGAAACCACCGTTTCCCCAGAAACTAGCCATGTTGCACAAGGATACAAATTTTGACGAGATTAGGGAAGTTTTTAAGAATCTAACGATAAACCTACCTTTTCTTGATGCTATTAAAAAACTACCTCAGCATGCTAAATTTCTAAAAGAGTTATTCACTACTAGGCGTAAAACGAACATTCCAAAAGACGCATTTTTAACTGAACAATTTCCCAAGCTATCTAAACATAATGGGATCGTTAAGTACAAGGACCCTGGTCGTCCTAATGTACAATGCACCTTAGGCAATACACACACGACAACTGCTCTATTAGACCTGGGGGCGAGTGTTAACTTACTCCCTTATTATTTATATAAACAAATAGGTTTAAAAGAGATGCAACTAACCAAAATGACATTGCAATTAGCTGATCGTTCTATAAAGTATCCTAAGAGTGTGGTTGAAAACGTGCTGGTTAAGGTTAAAAAATTTTACTACCCAGCCGACTTTGTTATCCTCGACACAAAAGTTGATAACGACTCTGTTCCTATCATTTTAAGGCGTCCTTCCCTATCAATATTACTTTTAGACCAATTATGTGATTAATAAGTAAGAGTTAGTACTGTAATCGTACTTTTGTGTATTTCAGGCATTAGAGTCGAATATGTGTAGAAATGCGTCCCTTTTACGAGGTAAAGGAGTAAGGGTTGGTTGTTAAGAAGTTCTATGATTAGAGGCCAAGATTCAAGGAGAAAAAACCTTTTTAAAACCCGGTCAAAGATGAAAAGTAAAAGTCAACACGGGCAGAAATAGCTCACAGAAGTCAGCAGAACTTCCGACAGCCATATCTTTGGACTCAGACCTCAGAATTGGGTCTACCTTACTTCAAAATGACCGGCTCGGAAAGAGCTTTCTAATGTTCTAAGCCTTGACCCAATCAGAGGAGTAAAAGTGGACAAAAAGGCTGTTGAAGTCATTTC
This sequence comes from Coptis chinensis, assembly GCF_015680905.1. Taxonomy (NCBI): domain Eukaryota; kingdom Viridiplantae; phylum Streptophyta; class Magnoliopsida; order Ranunculales; family Ranunculaceae; genus Coptis; species Coptis chinensis. The sequence continues at coordinate 40,755,815 of NC_141459.1, forward strand.
CAGCTGAAAACCCCTTTGTGGACTGAAGTAATAAAGTTTTGGGCTCGATTTTCCGGCCCAAAATATGGCTCCTCAGCCCATGCAGGAATTTGTCGATCTTGTCTCCTCCATATTAAGAGACAAAGACTTAGCTCTTAAGCTATTTAGTTTTTACTTAGTCAAGAATCCAATAGTTGGTTTAGATCTAGATTATTCTTCATAGATTTAGTTTTTAGAACAAGAAATTAGTTTGTAGAACCAATAACTTATTGTTTATCTAGTGAATTATAAATAAATTAGTTCAATCTGCGCCCTCCCAAGGCCAAAACATATAACACCCCGTGCCCAAGTCCCTAAACCTTGAATCAGACCAGAGTGCACCCTGCGCCCTTGCAAGGCAAAATCAGAGCGCACCCCGCGCCCTCTTCTAAACAATCCGATTTTCACAGGTTAGTACAAACTTCCATTTCTTCAAGTTATTTAGTGTTTATAATTTGTTAAATACATTGTGCTCGCGTATAGAAGACGATATTCATAAGCGAAGAAAGGAGGCATTCAGGTACTTCTTTTTTCCACTCCTCGCCTCTCCTGTTAGAAGATTTATACTAGCATATCAGGGTTGTTTTAATTGTTGTCATGTAGGTTTTCTTAATATTGGACTTAGCCTTGCATGAGATTAAGGTTAGGTAGAAGGAAAACGCCTAACGTAATCAAACGTCAACATTAACAAACACGCCTATCTAGTATACCACTCACTACACCTCTAGCTAGTATACCCCATACTACACTTGAAATAATGGTTGAACAAGCAGAGACTCCTCTCTCTGAATTTTACAAAGCCTTGAACGATAGCCCTAAATCATGCATCATTCTTGCAGACCTAGTGGGGTATTTTTGAATCCCTCCAAATATATTTAATTTGTTACTAGGTTTTCATGGGCTAGACCATGAGAAGCCTTACCAACATATGCGTAGGATAGAACAAGTTCTTACCACATTTCATCATCCTACGGTAGGCTCGGAACAAATTAAGATGAGGGTGTTTCCTTTCACCCTAGCCGATAAGGCGGCGTCTTGGTTAACTGCCCAAGTACCTAATTCTGTAGACTCATAGGCTAAACTTGTTCAATTGTTTATGGAACAATTTTACCCACCACTGAAGACAAATGAAATACTTTACAAATTTCATTTTTTCCTCCATAATCCCCATGAATCCTTTTTAGAGGCCTGGAATCGTTTCACTAATCTTCTTATAGAGTGTCCACATCATAACCTCGTGAAAGACATGTTAGTTCGTGCCTTTTTCAAAGGGTTGTTACACCACCATAAGGAGGTGTTGGATATAATGAATGGGGGTAGTTTCCTTAGTAAAGGAGCCTTAGAGGCTTATAGGTTTTTAGAAGATCAAACAAAGCGTAATAATAACTGGGGGGTAGTACTGATATTCCTCGCTCTGCTAGTTCTTCTTCAATAGTTAAGGCTGCCAGTATATTTGAGATTAAATATGATCCAGAGCTAAAAACTTTAATCGAATCTCTCACTAAAAAGGTAGAAGCTATTTTTGTTCAACAAAAGCCTATCCCCGTCATGAATGTCAACTCTAATCCATGTAATTTCTGTTTGAGTCTTAAGCACCCCGACTCCTATTGTCCTCTCGCCTATGAGCAATAAAAATCACAACCAGATAATGTATGCTCTATTAATAGCTATCCTATTCCTAACGCCCCTTGGAGACAAAATCCCAACTTCAGTTGGAGAAATAATCAACAAGTTACACCTCCAGGGTATAATAATCAAAATATTAGGCTAGCAAACAATTACAACCAAGCTCCACCATGACAAGGACAAGGACAAGGACAAGGGAATTATAATAATTATAACAATAATAATTATAATGATAATAAAAGTATCGTTCTGGTAAATAATAACTATCACAACCTACCCATTAATAATCAACGTGACATAGTTCCTGTCACACAACCTGTAACAAACACTCCTCCACAACCGGATCGTTTCGACGCCTTTATGCAAACCCAACAACAGATTTTACAGTCCATCCAACTTTCCTTACAGCAGTTAGCCCAAGAGAAAACACAACCAAAAGGTGTGTTTCCAGGTCAAGCCGTACCTAATCCTAAAATGCCAAACACAGCCTTTGAAGTAACCGGTAATCCTAGTACACACACCCTTCCAGAGCGCACCCTTCCAGATTTTACATCCAACAGATTTTACACACAGATTTTACATCCAACAGATTTTACACACACCCTTCCAAAGCGCACCCTGCGCTGAAATCACTGGAACTCGAGCAAGACCAGAGCGCACCCCACGCCCTACCAAGACCATTTCGAGCGCACCCAGCGCCTCATTAGCCTTCGCAGCCACTTTAATTTTCTAATTTTTTGTGAGTTTTTTCAGGATTGTTTGCAGCATTTCTAGAGAGTGTTTGTCGTGATGACATCTCCTACAGTCATACCTGAGCAATCTTTTGAAGACTTGTTAGAAAGTGAGACCTATGGAGGATGGTTCCGCGACAGGATCCTGCAGTTAGGATGGCAGCATCTACTGGTAAGTTATGATGACTCATATTCACCTTAACTTACTGGATATTTCTATAATAATGTTAATTTTTTTTGTCAACCTGACGGAGAACAAAAATTCTCCGTCGCAATTAATGACACGACAATGGAATTCAATAAATTTTTGGTAGCATTGGTTGTGGGAATGCCTATGCCTGATCCTATAAACACGTGGGGATATATGACTAATAATGCATACCTTTATAACTATGTGTATTTTCACGAGTATTATGGGGGAGGGGTGTTTCGTGTAATGGACCAAGGGCAATATAACATAGCCCTTGGTAGCCTGTCCCTGAACGTAGGCACTACCATGTTATTTATCCTGATGAATATCTTAGGAGAGTGGTAGTTCACTTCTGCGAATCATGCCCATAGAATGAGGCATAAGTATCTTCTTATGCCTATTTTGGTTTGCCGCATCATGCGCGGTTATTTTCTTGAATTCTGTACTCGCTACATGGATTGGGTTAGGGTTGAAATCATGAGACCCACCAATTGTGTTGTTCGTTCATTTCGAGTTATGACTTGGCCGGGATGGCAGGTGCAACCTCATTAGGTTGCTCCTTACACCCCATTAGACCAAGTAACGCTTGACAGGTTAGCACGAGTTGATGATGCACGGAGACAAGCTTGGCAAGTTATCATGGCATCGCAGGATGCAAAAGAACCTCATTTCTTCATAGAAGAGGTTGACAACACTTAAATGTTGGATAAGAGGTAATTTTTTATTTTAGTTAGTGTCTGCTTATGTCCCAAACAATCGTATTTATTATTAATCTCATAACAAGTGGAACTCATATAGAGTTGCGTCTGTGTTTTATTTATCTATATTAGTATGTTTTAACTTTGTTTTACAGATGTTCCAAAATTTCACGCGTTTCCATGGTATTTTTCTACCATTTTTATTTCAATACTTTGAGGACAAAACATGCTTTTGTTTGGGGGTTGCATAGAAATACGTGTAATTTAAGGCATCTGTTAGGACATAGATATGTACAATATGCACTTGTTTTCTAGTAAAAAAATCAAAAATTTAAAAATAGAAATACAAAGTATGTTATACACTTAGGAATATTGGTATTGTTTCTTTCTTTATGCTCTTAATAATCTAGAAGCTTCATGTTAGCTTTTGCGTTAGAATAGTTTTTAGAAACTTAGGTTAATATGTAGGTAATAATCTTTGCATCTTTCTATAAATATATTGCATGAGTATCTATGATTCTTTGGCAGTAAGTTTCTGAAACCCAGGCTAGTATACTTATTCTACAAATCCTGTGAGAATATAGCCTAAAAGCCTTATATGAGTGATATTTGAGTAATGACACAAGGGAGAAGTAAATTTTGAATAGAGAAATCACATGTCTACGTGCTTGATCACTATACCATATCCTACGCGAGAATTTAGGCCATCTTTGGATCGATATAGCCAGAAATTCAAACCTGATAAAACATATGTTTTACACGTTTATTGGTTTCAGTTACTTATTTCCTTAAGTCCAAGGTCCACAGTCCAAAGTCCGAGGTCCATCCCAAGTCCAAAGTCAAAGTCCAACGTCCGTATAATTAAAACGCGTTTTAGTCAAGTTACCTTACTCACGCGTGGGGTTGGTAGGATAGGCCTAGAGTAAGGGATCGTCCAAACCTTAGGGCTCGGATAGGTTCACAACCGGAATTACAACTTTAAGTGAAAGTAGGATTTTAGGTTTCTTTTTAGTTGGATTTAATTAAATTAATCGGTAATGTAAATTACTACGGTGATTAAATATAGGTAAACAAAATGTAGAGAAACAGGGAGAGAGTTAATCATGCTCATGCAAGAATCATTTTTCAACAGCTTTTATTACTAAATCACTACATCTCTAGTTCGTCTCGCTTTGAGACGCGTCGAGTATTGATCCCTAGTGCATGCCCACATCTCTAGGTCGATTTCACTAGCATAAGGAGTTTTAATAATACCGCATCTCTCGTATATTATCTCCGGCCCACGCACAAGTTCACATCAGTTGATTTAATTGGAGAGTCGACACACACCAGAGTCGCTACGAACATTTTAGATCGCTACAAGATCGTTTCTGAGCATTAGCACTCTAACTTTGTACGCCCTCATCATTTTGGGACCCGGATGTTAATTCTATGCCTAATTCTAAGTAGTGATTCTAGAATATTAACGAGTCAATCCGATTTTCACACGAAAAAGATAACCCTCCCCACGGTGGGGAATTAGCTCATCATCATAGCAGAATAATAAAACTTGTCGTATACATTAAGTAAATAAATGCAGGACAGAAATTAAACAAGAAAAGAAATGACCGTTATTAAGGGTAAAATAACTTCTTCAGATAAGCTTTGAAATAAAAATGACGGAATGTAAGCAATCTTGAAAGAAACTAAATTGAAATGAAGCTAAAGCATGAAAATGAAGGGGTAATAAGCGCTACCCCTCATATATATAAAGGAAGACCCTTCAATGCGAAATCCTAACAATTAATCGCGGTTTGTTTGTTACCTAATTGAAAAGTTCAAAACTTTGAGAATCAAAGTTTTGTTTTAACCGTATTAAATTTTGTCCTTTAGCTTATAAGGTTTTGTCTTTATATGTTTTATTTTTAGATCTTTTAGCCCAATTCAATTCAAACATTGAATTGGCATGCGTCTTTCCTCTTGCAAGGTGGCACCAAATTGAACTCATCACTTGCCACCTGCCTATGCTTTGACTCATCATGCCTTCTCGGGTTCCCAGAGTGTGTCCACTTAGTGTGTCCAGGATGGAAGACGTCGCCGCCGGGTCGCCATAGCAGCTTCACTAGCCAACGCTCGGCACCTAGATTTACCCGATTTGAGCTTGGAATTTTCCGCCTCTTTATGTGTGGGCCCTTCCCCAGACCGGTTACGTTCTTTTGGAAACCGCTCTAGTCGCTTTTGTTGGGCTTTTACGGAGATTGAGCGGGGAATTCCAAATATTCCGTTATTCTTGTACTTTTGCAGCTTCACTAGCCGGACGTTAGCCGGAGTTCCGTAGTGCTTCTTCATATGTGGGCCCGTCCCGCGACCGGTTCTCGTTCTTTTTTGAAACTTCGGCTTCCGCGGTCGAGTGGAAACTCCAAATATTCCCGTATTCCCGTGACTTTGATGCATGTTTTATCGCTATCTTCATTTTAATTCGCGGAAACCCGCAAAAGTACTGAAAATATAATTATTACATGATTATTAAACACATAATTGACCAAAATGCTATGTCTCTCGAGGTTTAATATTACAGTTTTGGGTGCTTATCAAAACCTTATGAAATTATTTTCCGCTAATCGCCCCTCTGAGACTTTCTTTAGCCTTTCATAAACCGCAATTCCTTTACCCTTTTACTAAACAAAATAAAAATAAAAATTAGCATACCCATTCTTTGAATGAATCTGAGAATAAAGATGAAAAATAGAAAAGAGAAAGACCTTTGAAATCAAGAAATTGTTAGGTACTTCAAATAAGAAAAGAAAGTTCCATCCAAATAAAAAAATTAAATAAAGAGTTAGAACTCCAAAAACATAATCAAATGAGTCAAAAGCCAAAGAAAAAGAAAAGAAAAAAAAAATGGCTAAGGATGGAAACAAAGTGTAAAAGCAAAGTAAGAACAAGGTTTTCTCTAGTTACATAATATGAAGACTCTATTATCTTAGACTAGTTCTTTTTTAATATCTATTTTCTTCATTCTTAAACCATCACCTAATCCCCGTAACACCTAATAAAGACCTCTAGCTCAATTAGGAATAGGTTAGTGTGATAGTAAGTGGCAGATATGTTTAATCGACTTCAGCTTCCTTGTGTGTCATTGAGATTTTAAGGTAAAGTGTGCCCACTGCACACTGAAGTAGTGAAACTTGAGCGGAAAAATCAGAGTGTTTTTGTCTTGACTTTTATGTGAGGACCTACTTAAGGACGATATTCCAAAGTTTCAGAAACGAACCTGTTAGTGCATTACATAGCATTACTCATTATATATATGTTTATTCGTAGATGATTGATTATTACGCATATATTTGTAGGAACCGTTATTTTCAGAATCAATATTTCTACAAACCACGAGAACCACACGCAGCGAAATCAATGGGGTTCTCACGATTTTGGATTAGAGAACATACCTTTTCAATCCAGTTGAGATAACTCTGAGAATCCAAGTTTAATGAATCCGAAATTAACCCCTTGATCTTCTGTTGTATTCCTTTAGAACATATTGGACGTTGTGTGGGCAACGATCTACCAATCCCCTTCTTTCTCTCAAAGCTAGATCCAAATTTAGATCTATCTTTCCTTGCCTCTTTTTCTAATCCAGTAAATAGTGAATTTCAGCCAGAGAGAGAGTATTCTATTTATAGGCTACAACAGGGACCATGAGGAGAAATTAGGGTTGGGCCTCCTGACGGGCTTGGGCTTTCCATGTTCGCCCAGAACACACAACCCAAGTCCGTCGACAAATGGCTTATTCCACTAAAGGCCATTGTTGCACTACCGCCCTAATCCCAAATTACGTGTCAGCGTTTATGGGCTCCATATTATATGCTCGTTGATCTCCAAGTGTTTAAGATATCGAATGTCCGTTGATTAAGTCAAGTTACTGACAACTACATTAATCAACTTCTTATGTCCTTGAGTAGTACCACTCAACCTCATTGTCATGTCAGAATAAATCACCTGCAGGGTTTACATAACAATCTTTTTGAGCTCCTCAAGGGGACATCATCAACCCGACTTCTTGCGGGACACGGATTCCTTCTATAATCAACGGCACACCTTACATACAATGTCATTACCCAATCTATCGAGTTTGTTGATTCACAAATGAATCTCACTCATTGATGATTTAAAGCAATGTACAATGCATATAAGTGCCCGTTATTATATCCAGATTAGGAGGACAAGCATCCATAATAACAGAGGTATTTGTTCTCTTATATAGTCACTATAAGGAGAAACAACCTCACTTGGTCCTATTCAATACACACAAAGTGTACTAGTGTAATCTTATAGTCAAGCTAGACTAATACCAGATTATACTACAACCGTACCAATGGTTTGTCCAAATCCATCTAGGTTGTGAACGATTACTTATGCTTTATAAGGTACTGATGATATGATCTTCTGTGTGTCCACACCATATCATCTACGACATAAAGTATTAGACGCATGCATATAACTAATAACATATATAATATGCATAATATTTGCCCATATGATTCTCATTTAAAATATAAAGAATTAGAGTTAATACAAAAGTAATGCTTTTAGTATATAACCCTATCAATATTAGCTTAGGTTTTGACTTGATTATTTTGTATTCATTGCTAGTGAGATGCATAGATATTTGAGAATAAATAAGGAAATAATAGTTTTATTTTTTAGTCGTTGTAGTATATATGAAGTTTCTGAGTACCTTCACTGGAAAACTCTCGCGAGGCTATAACTTGTCCACTAGGGAATTCCTAGTGGTTTAATGCCTTGTTGCATATGGTTAATGTGATCATACTCAGTGAAACGAGATTAGTTAGAACTCCATTTTTGGTCACTTACTCTAATTTCTCATATTTGCTTGAGGACAAGCAAAATACTGTTTGGGGGTGGTTTGATAAGAGCCCAAAACTGTAGTTTTAACCCTTTAACAATATAATTTTTAGACCAATTAGGTGATTAATAAGTAAGAGTTAGTACTGTAATCGTGTTTTTGTGTATTTCAAGCATTGGAGTCGAATATGTGCAGAAATGCGTTCCTTTTACGAGATAAAAGAGCAAGGGTTAGTTGTTAAGAAGTTCTATGATTAAAAGCCAAGATTCAAGAAGAAAAAGCCTTTTTAAAACCCAGTCAAAGCTGAAAAGTCAAAGTCAACACGAGCAGAAATAGCACACAGAAGTCGACAGAACTTCCGAAAGCCGTATCTTTGGACTCAAACCTCAGAATTGGGCCTACCTCACATCATAACGACCGGCTCAGAAAGAGATTTCTAATTGTTCAAGCCTTGACCTAATCAAAGGAGCAGAAGTGGATGAAAAGGTTGTTGAAGTCATTTCTAACTGAAACCCCTTTGTGGACTGAAGTAATGATGTTTTGGGCTCGATTTTCCAGCCCAAAATATGGCTCCTTAGCCCATGCACAAATTTGTGGATCTTGTCTCCTCCATATAAAGAGACAAAAACTTAGCTCTTAAGCTACTTAGTTTTTACTTAGTCAAGAGTCTAATAGTTAGTTTATATCTAGATTATTCTTTATAGATTTAGTTTTTAGAACAAGAAATAATAACTTACTGTTTATCTAGTGAATTATAAATAAATTAGTTAGAACAATAAATTTAGTTTTGGAATCCATTACTTAGTTCATTTCATTTAGTTTGTCTTAAATTGATAATTAGTTATTCATAATCTTTGTTTTAAATTCAGATTTAATTCATTTTGAATCATTATTATTATTGTTCAATTAGATTTATAAGTTTAATCATGTATTCAATAATGAGCTGTTCTATGTGTTCTTGTGTTAGAAATGATAGTGTAATGATTCAAGGCTAAAACCTCCATTAGAGGGGTTTGAGGAAGCCTTGATGAAACTTGATTTCGATTAACGTAGAAACCATCGTAGTAATCTATTCCACTCTAGAAAGTAATTCGGTCACCATGAGAATGGGTTCGACAAGCCTTGACCTAATCAAAGGAGCAGAAGTGGATGAAAAGGTTGTTGAAGTCATTTCTAACTGAAACCCCTTTGTGGACTGAAGTAATGATGTTTTGGGCTCGATTTTCCAGCCCAAAATATGGCTCCTTAGCCCATGCACAAATTTGTGGATCTTGTCTCCTCCATATAAAGAGACAAAAACTTAGCTCTTAAGCTACTTAGTTTTTACTTAGTCAAGAGTCTAATAGTTAGTTTATATCTAGATTATTCTTCATAGATTTAGTTTTTAGAACAAGAAATAATAACTTACTGTTTATCTAGTGAATTATAAATAAATTAGTTAGAACAATAAATTTAGTTTTGGAATCCATTACTTAGTTCATTTCATTTAGTTTGTCTTAAATTGATAATTAGTTATTCATAATCTTTGTTTTAAATTCAGATTTAATTCATTTTGAATCATTATTATTATTGTTCAATTAGATTTATAAGTTTACTCATGTATTCAATAATGAGCTGTTCTATGTGTTCTTGTGTTAGAAATGATAGTGTAATGATTCAAGGCTAAAACCTCCATTAGAGGGGTTTGAGGAAGCCTTGATGAAACTTGATTTCGATTAACGTAGAAACCATCGTAGTAATCTATTACACTCTAGAAAGTAATTCGGTCACCATGAGAATGGGTTCGATTGCTTCACATGCTAGTTGTTAGTTGGTAGAGATTACCATGAATGATTAGGGATCAGATAGATCCAATTGTTATGCGAAAACATTTCAATTCGGACTACGACAAATTCTTTGTTAGTAAATTGAGTCGTAACAAGGTGGAATCAAATTCCCCTAATTCATTCTCTTATTGTCAATTTAGTATTAAATTGCCTTCATTTCATTTATCGCATCTTGATTAGTTGAATTACCATCATAGTTAATTTAAATTCCATTACTCTCACGACTTTGTTAACTTACACGAACTAGGAAACATTACATTCTAAACCAACTAGGTGTAGAACGAATTCTCTACTCCACATATTGCATCGATAACGAGAGTAGAATCTTTGATAACTTAGCGTAAATTAGTTCTAGTTTTACTTACATTTGAGTTTCATCGCTTATTCATAGGTAAAACTAGTGTTTTTACTTTTATCACTCATAAACTGCCATGATAGTTCGATGTCCTTATCCTTTGGACACCTTTCTGTCGAGGTGAATGTTTTCAAAATGATGAAGCAGTTACCAGATACGACTATCGATGAAGAAGTTAACATGATCGAGAGCTTAGCTCAAGATTATTTCAACAACGCATTTCCAGAAAAGCAGATGCACGATTTCCTTTCCTTCGGAAGTTCTGATTCCGTCGATTCATCCCTTGACACCATGACAGAAAAAGAATTTTTCACTTGCAATCCCAGTGATTGTTCTAACCCACCTATTGAGAAATGTCTTGCATATCTAAAAAGTTTTGATGATCTAGACCTGAGAGCCCTAGCTGAGCACCATTCACCCACCTCACATCAGCCTATAACTCATTCACCTTTCATCAGTGTTTTCCGGCCTTCACCTTTTTCAAAGGAACCTAGAGTTTGCACTTGACCCTCTTATTTCTCCTGTGCTTCATGATTTTCTACACCCTCCTCGTAAGAAAATACTATCTAAAGAGCCACCTGATACCTTCATTTTCAGTTGTGTGATTATACCAACCCACTCCACCAATAAACCCACTCTCTCATTTCTTCCATTCCTTACTTTGAAAATTCATCCATATCCACCATATCTTCCACAACCATCTATTTTCTCACAATCATTCAGTTGGCCACCTTGTTAGAGGAAAAAAAGGACTTTGCATGCTAGGTTAGGTGCTAGATACTTCACTCTCATTCCGTTAGGCCTCATCGTAGGAAGTCTTGGTGTTTGATTCTATTTGGGGGTGCTGTCCTTGTTAGTTATTTATGGACAGACCCGTAACTCTTTAGGTTGTTGATATATGGTAAGCTGCAGGTTAATATCATGTTTTAAATACAGTCTCGAGTATCTGACTATAAATGACTCTTTTTATTCTTAGGTGTACTCCATTCCACTCTTATATATTGGTCGTGCACCATTAAGGTAACCGGGCCCTCCCTTTGGAGTGTGTAGATGTAAGTACCGGATCCTAAGTCCACGTTTAACATAATTCACGTTTTCCACTCTTGCATATTTTCTCGGTTCTTGAGTCATATTTTCTCTATGGTGTGAATTATGTCTTTCTTGATTTATTGTTTTCCCTTATATTAATCCGTATTCATAAGAAGTAAAAAAATAAAGAAACCATAACAATGACAATCTAGCAAGTCTCGAGAATCTAACTTTCAAATACCCATGCGTTTAAGCAAATTTTCTATACTCTGTTTTCAAATTTTAGTTTGGGGGTGGGGTGTTGGTCTTTCCCTTTCTTGATCGCTCAATTTCCTATTCTTGTTGTTTATGTTGTAATCGTATTTTGATTCGGGTTAACACTATCTATGAATTTAGATTTCTTTTGATCACATAACTTATGTCATTCACGTACTTCGAGGTATTTTCCATCTTTTTATATGTCAGCCACGGTTAGATTTGAGTTTTTTTTATATATAGATCATTGGATTGTACTCTCTTTGATGATCGTTTTCATAGCTCATTCGCAAAAATCGGACCGTTAACGAATCGGGTATTTCAATTTTAAGTTTACAAGGCATAGGACAAGATGGGCATTATCTGTATTGTTTTGAGCTTGGGCCACCTAGTTAAACCTTACGCGTCTCATGGCTAGAGTTTTGTGTATTATCGTTATGTTAAGTCTTGTTTTCTTATTTTAGTAGAGGTTGTTTCCAAATTGTTAAGTTAAGTAGTTAATGTTGAATTTGGTTTTTGTTATGTTAAATTTGAAGTTGTTTTAATTTCTTTCATATGCTTTGTTTTGTATTGTGAATCCCACCCTTTCAACTTGGTTGGGGGTGGAATTATTTATGTATCAATGCCTCTAATCATATCCACGCATTTTTGGCCCAACAAAAGCCCAGTCCATATGGTAAGATTGATTTTAAAAAAATTGCAACCGAAGCCCACTCAAAAGCCCATCGAATTCCAGCCCAGCCGTAACTGTTGACCACTCTAGTTAGAGTTGAATATTACATTTACACATTCATCCTTATCAAATATAATAAATTACAAACAAAATCAGATTATAGCATTGTAAATAGAAATTTAGATCGAGGGCAAAATTGAAAAGCGAGAAATCCGGTTGATGGAAATAACACTGTTGCTTGGGGAGTTTTCCTTATAGGTAAAAGATGTGTGTGTGTTGAAATTTTGAGTAGATTCATTATGTGTATGAAAGCTGGATCTCTTGATTCTAAGGGTTGCACCCACTATACCAAAACAGGATATTCTTAACGGTGCAAAACCGTTACTAAAAATATTTGTAACGGTTTATTTTCGTAACTGTTTGGGCGTTATTAATATGTTAAGTTATTTACTTACGATTTGTAACCGTTACAAATTATTTTTAGTAACGGTTATTTAGCGTTACTAAAATTAATTACTAATGGTTTTCTAACTCAATCGCATTAAATATTTTCAAAAATAGTAACGGTTTCCTTCAATTTCTAACGGTTTGTACACGTAGCTTAATGAAGATATTAGTAACGTTTATGAGAAATTAGTAACGCTTTTTCGTGTAGCATGTGTTGCTAATCGAATTATTTACTAACGGTTTTTGCACCCATTTCTAACATTTTTCCTACTTTATAAATGTTACTTAATGAAGAGCTTAGTAACGCTCTTTTGCCGTTACAAAACAATTTCATATTGAAAAAAAATTAATTTTCTGGTGCCACACGTTTACCCCCTTCACCAATCACCTGCATAAAATGCCCCCATTTTTTTTTGAAAATTCCACAAAACAAAAGTTACCAAGAAACTAAAAGCCTCACAAATACATCCAATTAAGTATGTACTCCTTTATATTACTACAAATCACAACCAAAAGTCATCCTCTTTTTCTTCGACTATCTAGGCCTCGACACTCCATAAATCTTGAGTCCTGAGAATAAGATAAATTAAAATACGTAAGGCAGGCAAAATGAAAGAAACATCCATACCTAAATTCAGTGAATGCTAATTTCAAGTCTAATTCCAAATATTACCCAAGTAGCTCAAAAACTTTCCAGCCAAATGATTTTTTGCAAGACGACCTATATGAGTGCATAATGCCATAATCATACCATTTAGTGTTGAAACAGTACCAAATATTTGCTAAAGTGAAAAGTCTATTACAACTAAGAACGTAAAAAAAACATCTCAGCCAGCAAGGTGTTTGACTACTGACTAGTAGTAGTCCCAGTTAACTAAGGTAGTAACAACTAAACAATAAAGAAACCCAATAAAAGCTAAATAAATGAAAATAAAATCAAGAATTAATCAGCATAGACCATTCAAAACAATGGAGCACACAATAGATGGAAAAGAAATAAGCAGAACTCAATCAAAGAAAAAAATTATTTCGAAGCCGAAAAATTCTTACTTGAAATAAGAGTTATCAAAGATTAAAGGGTTGACAGTCCAAGGCCCTTCAAAGCCAGAGCGCTCCTTGTGGCACCTTCCCTATTGGATACATAACATACGTAAACAAAATTCAGGAAGTAACAAACTAATTGTTACAGCATAGGAAGCACAATTGCTTCAATCACTATAGTAGAACTAAACAAGTTAGAAAATAAGAAATGGAGATAAAAAGAGTATATTATCGACGAACCAAGGTGTGGCCACTTTGTCCCTATATTCTTTGTCAAGATTACCATGAAGAGTAGTACATCCATAACCATAGTCACCTAATTCTTCGTGCAGAATTTTGGCACTATTCTTTGAGTTGACCAATATGATAGTCTGCCCCAACTTGTTTCCTAGTTCAAAAATCCTATCCTTAATGAGCTATAGCTTGGCTTTTTCGTCCGGGCAGTACACCTTATACTGCTTTACCACATCTAGTGACAGCTCTTCTTTCTTCACAAACATTTGGTTTGGGTCACTAACATGCTTTGCTGCAAAACTTTTAACAGTTTCGTTAAAAGTAGCAGAAAACAGAAGGATCTGAAATTTGGGAAAACATAAGAGGTGATGATCAGGAACCTTAATACTATGAATGAATAGTTCAAGATCCAAAATAAGCATCCAAACTAAGCATGTATTGTATTTCAAAGACTCAGTAAATGAATTTATACATGCCTGAAGTTTAAATGGGTTAAAAAACCATAAAAGATATAATTATATAACAATGACTATTTACCGAATGTCCTGATATGTATAAGTTGTATACTGTAATCAGAACAAAGAAAACACAACAATGTTTCCCCTCCTAACTATTTACTTGGACAGTAGCAATGTTTCAATGTCAACAGATTATAAATGGTAACTGGACTCCATAATAAGAATGTCTATAGCAGATACCCAGTTTTATCTATTTTCAACACCAATCTCCTGCATATGCACAAAATGATTCCAGGTTTAGCCTAGAGTTGGTATAGATTTTCACAATACATACCTTTGGGCAGCGAGTGATGCGTAATTACTTATTAGCGCATGAGAAACTATTTGACGACAGTATAGCGTCTTGAGGAAAGAGATTTCTGCAGTCACATGAATCTTCCTTGGTACAGCACTTAAGTGATTCAATATGTGCTTGCAAAACATGACAGACTAAAAAATTTAATGTATGATATTTTACTTTATTCTAAGGATGCATGTGTGTGTGTGTGCAACAGCAATATCTTCCTCTAAGAAAGGACTTCCCTAAACTAGACTACTAGAGAAATACTATATGTCCAATACTTACCTCATTTCCTCCTATAATTGATAAATATTTTATTGCAGAATTATGCCAACACTGGTTGCAGCGGTAATTCTCTATGAGTTCAGCAGCAGTGAACTTCTTAATGCAATCCTTAACAGAAGATCCCGTTAATTGAAGTTAAAAGGAAAATCAAAAGTGAAATAAATGTCAGATACGAAAACTACCATGAAAGCAATAGAAGTCTAATTGGAACATAAAACATACTGAAGCACTAATGACCAAATCCTGAATGCACATACAATGGAATCACTACCATCCAACAATGGGGTCAAAGGCAAGCTGTGAAAAAACTCAGAACCCATTGAGAGCTGCAGACGCACAAATAGAAAAGATAAGACAACAGCAGATGAACAAAGAGGCAATGAAATACGTACTCATATATGCTCACAATGGGTTGACTATTCAATGCTACTACACCTTGGTGAATGGTGAATATTTGGACCAAGCATCAACTTAATTGGACGATTTGAAGTACTGGATCAAAATCTTTATTAAAAGACAATGGCTTTCTTTTCCCGCCCATCTAAAAGACTTCCACAAATTGAACAGTGAGCGGTTTAGAGTTCTCAACGGTTATGGACTTATTATATGAATGTGCCCAGGTTTTAAACACACAGCAGTAGTTTGTAGGGTGCACATAACTGTATAGGGCACAAACAGATGTATATATTTTTATAGAGGACCCATCTAATGGTAACACCCGTTTGTTTTCGTGACCAAACCCTAACCCATACAATGTTTCTGACATACGCTACATGCCTACACTATTGCTACCATTTTAAAGAGCATTCTTAACATGTATTACAAACTTGCAACCAAAAAACTTATCCTAGCAAAGGTAACTCAGATTTCTGGTCCTCTAAGGACAAAGGATTATACTTGGCTTAATGTACTTCTTTTACATTTCTAGTTTTAATATAAATTTGATACTTTGGTAAAAGAACACATATTCAGAAGCTAACTTAGATCTGATACGAAGAAGAGAATCCTTCAAGAAAAATAAGGACCTCATATAAATACTTATCAATCAAAAGTATAAAAACGTTTTGAACCTGAGATGAACAGTTCCTACACGCTAAAGCACTGCAAAGGATTCCATCAAACGGGCCAAGTAGGTATTGCTGCCATCCTTGCTGCTCACTTTGGCTTCCCCACACTAGACACGAAAACCGACTGCTTAAAGCGAGATGTCACCGGGGAACAATAATGTGGAACATAACATTCCAAAAGTTCCTTTCTTAAGGAGGACAAAAGATGATCCAATGCTTCTGCTGCATCCTAAAGTAATATGGAAAGACAGATTAGAAACGATCTCATTCCTCATTGCATTCTGTTTGTCGACCAAAAATATGTGATTATGTTTAAGAAACAACAAATATGCTAGAAATCCCGATAAAGAAATGACACTTTTGAGCACAACAATGTAGGAACAATATGACAGTAACAATAACGAACCTAAAGGTTCCTATTGGCTTTTCTAATATCCCTCATGAGTTTCAAGGAATCCTCTTGGAAGCCACTCTGCAAAAGGTATTAGCAATGCACATGAGCATCCATATACAAGAAAAGATAAAGAGTCAATAAGTAATGATCAATTAAAGACACTTTTAGAAATTATAAAGAGAAACACTACATGAGCAGAAGTGTCTAACCAAATAAAACGCACTTACATCTTCCAACATGTGATCCGCCTCGTCAAAAACCAGTATTTTCAAATTTCTCGGGCTGAGTGTCTTGTAAGAAAACCATTTCCCAATCGTTCCGGAAGTTCCAATATGCGACATATGAAAATAAAAATTGAATTTTTCCATTGATGAATACAAGATATAAAAATGAAAATTATAACCGATATTAATTGCAGTTGTGGATCACCTAGGCATAGTAGTGTAAAAAACGGAGAAAAAGTGTAAATTAGATGACGAAAATAATCAAACCCCATAAGAAGGCGAAGGAATGGAGTAGTACAAGATGGTGGCGGCAGCACCATGGAGGTGGAAGTGTTGATTAGTTTGAGAGAGAGAGATAAAGCGAGAGAGGCGATGAAAAATATAAGAGAGATGATACTAAAAAAATACAAGTGTAGAGGGGAGAAGAGATAAGAGTGGCGATCTTTTTATTTTTTCCCTCTCGCCCAAAATTATAATTTCGTTTTAATTTTGGTCTTTAATTTTTTATTTTCTAATATTATCTTAACCTTTACGATTTCCCGTCAAAACAAAACTTTTAAAATACATTACAAATTAATTCTCAAATCAGGACAAATTATCGTAACACTTTATATACAATTTTAACGTCAAAAAAATGTCACATAGTTATGCTTGAAAAACGTTAGGAACCAAAAAAAGTGTGCGTTACAAATTTCATATTTTGGTGTAGTGACCCTTTGGCTCCCATGTGTTTTTTGGTGGTTAGACTCAAAATATGTGACTTTTGAAATGTACCCTTTGGAAGAGTCCTCCCTGAAAAGGTGTGACGTTATGCATTTTGGCAGACACACTTGTATTTTTTGCACTAAAGGAGGGAGATAATTAGAGAGCATTCACCACACACAACGTCGTCTTTCTCATGACAATTTTATGTCATTTCTATAAGTTTTCCGAAGTGTGTGAGAGCATGATAATGGAGAGTTAGCTCACCGAGACATGTCAATTTGCAGTACCCCTTTGATACGTGAGATTGTTTTGTATTAGAAGGTGGAGCCTGACTAATCTGTGGTACCGTAGCAGGGGCGAAGTTTACTTTAAGTTAAGGAGAGCGTCTCAAACACATAACTCAATCTACAATTGATAAGTGTTATGTGAATTTGTTAATTGTGATTTCTTATCTTCAACGATCCGATTTATATTTTTTCTAACAATATATACATGGCCCGGATATTTCTTCCAGGAGGATATATATAATCTTAAAATATCTCGTTTGCCTATCTCCTTAGTAACCCTAAAGTTTTTATTAACTCCTAAAAGTAGCTATATGTTCTATAACAGGCTATGGCAGCTCGAACCATTACTACTCGCCTTCTTCTCTCTTCATTAGCTTCCCCTAAAAACCCATTTTTCTCATTAATCAGAACAAAACCACCAACAACATTGTAAGTACCCTCCGTTCCACACTACATTACAGGTGTCTACTGATGAAATTCAAGGATGAGGTCTCCTCCATTTTCCAACACCATCAGACCATACCCAACGACCCAACACCCAGGTCGTCCAAAGCTTCAGTTACAGCCATTTATGGAAGGATATCAACTAGCGCAATCTCGGAGCTCAATCAACGCCACAATCAACGAAACATTAACTTTTTAACAGCACATTAATGGCGAATCATCAAGATAGCACACAAGGTGGATCTACACTTCATAACCGTCCAAAGCAAATATGGAAAGTCAACTCACACATCTATAAATAGAGAGAAATGAACTACGTAAGGCTTGATTCAAGTTTAGCCCAAGAAACTTGATACGTAGGCAACTCTTATCCCAAGAAGAGTGCAGCCATTCCCAATTCTCCAGATCATCAGGTCGTTGTCCAGTAAACACAACATCTACATTGGCGCTGTCTGCCGGTTCGTTTCCTTAAGAAAAGAACACTTACTCTTTTCTCAAGCCCACGAAGCTGGTAAAAACCACCATGGATACCTCTCTTCAGATGTTGGCAGAACAAATGAAGACTCTACAAGACGCTTTCGTCACTTTACAACAAGAGAATCAGACGATGCGAAACCAGGCCACCTCCAACGCCAACGGCGACCGCGGCGAAGCGATGGAGCCTGGCCCGTTAACCTTCACCTTCACCAACACCACCAATCAACCCTTAGAAGACTTCGCCCAAAAATTAGAGAAGTCAAACGAAAGAGCCAGCGCGATCCAGATCGCTCAGAAGATGCTAGAAATGTATAAGGCATCACCATTCACCACAGAAATCAGAGACAAACAGCCTCCTTCAGAGTTCATCCAGCCAAAGTTCCCATTATACGAAAGTACCTCCTGCCCAGGCGAGCACGTAGCTCGCTTCAGTCAAATCCTTGCACTTTACAGCCATCCAGACTACGACTGCCTGAAGTGCAAACTTTTTCCAGCTAGTTTGAAGGACGAAGCAATAGACTGGTTTTACACACTCCCTCCCGATTCGGTCAACAACCCGACAAAGGCCGAGATGTTCGCAAAATTAAGTCCACAACAGAATGAAGCGAGCCGACCTAGACTCTTTGTTCCAGCTCAAGCAAGCTCATGGTGAAACGATTCGTGTCTTCCTAGGACATTTCAAGAAGGACCTCCTCTCGCTGGAATTAGGACTCAGTGACGGCTTTGCAATTTCTGCATTCACAAAGGCCCTATTAGACGACTCCGACCTAGCAAGGTCACTCATGCACAACAAACCAGAAACCTCAGCCGACTTGTATCACAGAGTCGACAAGTATATCAAGTACGAAGAATGGATGGCCCAGCGCAAAGGCAAAGAGGTCCTCGCAGTTAGCAACGAGCAAGACCCCAAGGGAAGCAAGCAATATTCAGCTAATAACAACAACAACAACAATAACAAGAGATCCAGCTCCAGCAAGCCTTCTTACACGAAGAGGGAATTCTCCAACTTCTCCAAGACACCGAGTCAGATTTTGAAGAAGATATATACAGCAACATACTTCAAACCCAACATCAACAAGGTAATCGCCATACCAGAGCGTCCATACTGCCATTTCCACAAACTCCACCACCATGACACCAATGATTGTTGGAGCCTGAAGCACTACCTCCAAGACTTAGTGGAGGAAGGCAAATTAAAAGAGTTCCTGCCAGAAAGCGACCTAAGGCACAAGCTGGATGCCAAACGCCACAGAAGCAGGAGCCGCAGCAATGAACGACCTGCGAGCAACAGAAACAGAAGCAGTGGCAGATCAACCGAACGATCTAAATCTCCAGGTCGGTCGAGGCACAACATGAGATAGCACTCCTCCGACCATGATGAGGACAAAGTAATCAACATGATTACAGACACCTCAAAGGACGAAACCTCAGGTCGGGAGAAGCGCAGAAGAGTGGGAGCACTTCAAGAGATGTACCACCTCTCACACAAAGCTGAGATGATCAACCCCACCAATCCACAAACAACAACAGCAATTTCATTTACTGAAAAAGACCTAGAAAGGTGTGCCTACCCCACAATGATGCCTTGGTAGTGCACGTAAAAATCAATGGGTGGATAGTCAAAAGAGTCCTCATCGATCCAGGTAGCTCGTGTAATATACTTTTCTATCAAACTTACAAGGATATGCACCTTCCAAACTCGGTGATGATAGAATCAAACACACCGCTCTACGGGTTCAATGGAGATCACACAGACGCCATTGGAGATGTCATCCTGCCAGTCTCCATTGGAGAGAAGGAAGACATGGTCAAAACTTCAACACGCGTCAGTGTGATCGATGTCAGGTCATCCTACACTGCCATTCTAGGACGCCGTTGAATTCACAAGATCCAAGCTATTCCATCAACCCTACATCAGGTCCTGCGATTTCCCAGTCCCAGAGGCATCATGGAGCTCAGAAGCAACCAATTGGAAGCTCACTGATGCAATCAGGTCAGCACAACGACCTCACCCAAGCCTCAGGTCGTTGAAGCCAAAGACGTCCCATAGAGGCAAGACCCTCAAACATCCAGCCCTCCAACAACTACATCAGACAAGCTCAAAGGAAAACAAGCTCAAATAGAACTAGGAGAAAAGGTCAATTTGGGCACAACTGACGACCCAAAATTTATCTATGTAGGGGCTGATTTAGACCCCAAGCTCAAGGAGCAACTTATCAAATTTCTATCTCTCAATAAAGATGTTTTTGCTTGGTCGTATATCGATATGCCAAGAATCGACCCTCAAGTCGCTTGCCACAAGTTAAATGTAAATCCAACTGTCAAGCCTATCAAACAACGACCTAGGAAATTAGCACTCAAGTTTCAAAAGGTCATCAACGAAGAGATAAAAAAGCTCAAAAATGTTGGATTCATCAGAGAAGTCGAGTACCCGACCTGGCTAGCCAACATAGTAGTCGTTCCAAAGAAGAACGGTCAGGTACGACTTTGCATAGACTTCACCAACATCAACAAGCACTGTCCAAAGGACAGATTCCCCCTACCAAGGATCGACATACTGGTAGATCAAACTTGCAACCATGAGCTTTTATCATTTATGGATGCATACAGTGGGTACAGCCAAATACCGCTTGCAGAAGAAGATCAGGAAAAGACATCTTTCATAACCGAGCAAGGTATGCGTTACGCTTCTAACGCCCTACCATTCAACGAAGAGCGCGAGGTCGCGACCTACCAAAGACTGGTCACCAAAATGTTCAAAGACTTGCTTGGAGACACTATGGAAGTCTACATAGACGACATGGTGGTCAAAAGCAAAAAGGTGGGTGATCACATCTCCCACCTACAAGAAGCCTTTGAACGACTTTGCTAAAACAAGATGAAGCTTAACCCAGCCAAATGCGTATTCGGAGTAGCATCAGGGAAATTCTTAGGGTACATCATTTCACAAAGACGCATTGAAGCAAACCCAAAACAGATACGAGCTCTCCTTGAAATGCCAGAACCAACTATAAAGCAACAAATCCACAAGTTATCTGGCATGGTTTCAGCCCTCAACAGGTTCATCTCAAGAGCATCTGACAAGTGCAGACCATTCCTGCAAATACTCAAAAAGGGAGCAACTTTCACTTGGACAAACGAGTGCCATAAAGCCTTCAATGACCTGAAAGCTTATTTATCAACTCCACCCGTCCTGTCCAAGCCAAAAGAAGGAAAAACACTGGGGCTATACCTTGCAACTACCGACTTCGCAATCAGCTTAGTTCTCTTTCGCGAACATGATGGAGTCGAAAAGTCGGTCTACTTCACTAGTAAGACGTTGGCAAATTCAGAAAAGCACTACTCTCCGATGGAGAAAACAATGCTTTCTTTACTCTACTCAGCTCGGAAGTTCCGACCTTACTTCCAATCTCACAGCATCAAGGTCATCACAGATATACCCATCAAACAAGTATTGAGTTCCAACAATAAAATAGCCTGCATGGCCAAATGGGCTGAAGAACTCGGAGAACATCACATCGAGTTCGTTCCTAGAATGTCTCGAAAAGGTCAGGTTGTTGCTGATTTCTTGGCAGATTTCCCCGTCGAAGATATCAACTGGGAGCCCGAGCCAGTCACTTCACTCCATCAACAAGCCACCCCAGACACATGGCACCTCTACGTAGATGGAGCATGCAACAACAATGGCAGTGGACTGGGGGCTGTGTTAACTTCACCAAAAGGAAGCCAGCTATAAAAATCAATCAAGATCGATTTCCCAATGTCCAACAACGAAGCAGAATACAAAGCATTGATCACAGGACTCCACATGGCACAGCAGCTACAAGTCCCAAAGCTTAAGGCTTACAGCGACTCCCAGCTAATCGTCAAGCAGATCACCAAAGAATATGTCACAAATGGAGCAAACCTAGCAAAGTACGCTCAGGTCATGAATGACCTCATCAGATCGTTCAAAACGTTCTTATTGGAGCACATTCCCAAGGAAGATAACAAACATGCAGACAATCTAGCTTTCTTAGCTTCAAAGACACAAGAGGTCTGCCCCACCTAGGGCTATCAATGGATCGGTTTGGGTCGGGTTTTGAAAAATCTGAACCCAAACCGATAAGAAAATTGGGAATCTGAAACCGAACCGAACTGATAATATTACATTTAATTCGAAACCGAACCGAACCGATAATATATATTGCAAACTGAACCCGAACCGACTCGAACCGAAAATTATAAAATTAAATTTATTAATTTTAACCACACAATTGATAAACATATACAAAATTAATCATAAATATTACTAAAATGTTATCTTATCGGTGATATCGGTTCAGTGGAGGGCAAACCCAAAACCAAACCAATATCTTATCGGTTCGGTTTGGTTTCGGGTCGATAAAGGGCAAACTAAAATAAATAAACCCAAACCATTTTTTATCGATTTGGTTCGGATCGGTTATCGGATTATCGAAACCCATTGACCGCCCTAGCCCCACCACAGTCTACATTGACTTCCTAGAAAGACCCACCTACCAGAAAGAAAGTGTCAACAGCCTCACTGATTTCCAACCTTCATCCGCAGAAGAGATAAGTCAATCTTGGATAGGCCCATTTCTCAAGTTCATCTTACATGGCGAACTCCCATCAGAAACAAAGAATGCTCATGCAATACAATTCTGAGCCCCAAGATACACAGTAATCAACGGACGATTATTCCGCAAATCCGTAAGAGGGCCCCACCTAAGGTGCATAACTCCACACGAAGGCCAACTCATTTTCAACGAAATCCACAAAGGTGAATGCGGCAATCATGTAGGCACACGATCTCTGGCACATAAAGCAATAGCCCAAGGATATTATTGGCCAGGCATGCATATAGAGGCAAAAAGGTATGTTCTTAAATGCCTCCAATGTCAAACATTTGGTCACAACCACCAAAGTCCAGCTAGGGAATTGATTAACATAGCTAGCCCATGGCCTTTCCACATGTAGGGGCTAGACATCATGGGACCGTTCATCCCACAAAATAAAACAGGTCTCAAATACGTCCTAGCAGCCACAGACTACTTCACCAAATGGGTTGAAGCTAGGGGTGGGCAATGGGCCAGGTTGGGCTAGCCCAGCCCTAAACATTCAAAAGCCCTTAAGATATTAAGGTCGGGTCGACCTAGCCCTAAAGTCAGCATAGGGTTGGGTCGGGCTGGGTCACAAGTCTAAATCTCAAGCCCTGACCCTACCCTAAGCCCTCTTTAAAGGCTTTAGGGCCGGGTTTTAGGGTTGGGTTTTAGGGTCGGGCCTATATATTTTCTTCTTTTTACAAATTCAATTTTTCAGACAAAGGTTGTTTTTTTTTGTTTCTGTGTTACAAATGTCTGCTCTATATTTCGCTTTAATGGTGTGGACGGAAACCTTTAGTTCTAGACTTGGCTTGGATGTGAATAAAAATATAATTTATAAGAAGTAAGTGGGAAAATAAATTGAGAATAATAAGTTCTAGACTTTGATTTGATGATCAAAGGAATAGAGTCTTATTTTTTCATTAGGCTAGTGCTCATTGTTCTTCATGGCTGCTAGATAGGTTGACAAGTTTTTGTTATATAAGACAAGTTATTGGAAGTACCCTTGGGTGTAAGTGATAAATTACAAAGGACAATATTATTTTAATTTAAAATATTTAACAAAGAGTTGGACAATTATGGTACGTGTATTTATAGTGAAAATGTGAAACTATAACTAGGGCTGAATTAGGGTCGGACCTATATTTCAGAACCTTAGCCCTAGCCCTGCCCTAGAAGGCCTTACGGTCGGGTCGGCCCTGCCCTAAACTCTGTGAGGGCTTTAGTTGTCAGGGCTTTATAGGTCTTAGGGTCGAGTCGGTCAGGGCCGGGTTAGGGTCGTTAGGGCCAAATTCCTACCCTTAGTTGAAGCGATCCCACTAGTCCAAGTCAAGGAAGTCAACATCATCAATTTCATATGGACCAATATCATCACAAGATTTGGTTTACCCCACACCCTTGTCATGGACAACGGAACCTAATTTGCAGGCACACAAGTCAAGGCTTTTCTACAAAAATGGTGCAGCATTTTCTACACCTAGATATGCACAAAGCAATGGCCAAGTAGAGACCACAAACAAGGCAATCAAAGAAAACCTCCAAAAGAAGTTGGAAAGCAAGAAAAGCCAATGGCCAGAGTAGCTCAAGAATATTCTATGGGCATACAGAACAACAGCCAGAGCCAGCACCAATGAGTCTCCATTGCTTCGGAATAGAAGCAGTAATACCATCATAACTCACACTCACAACCACACATTCTGACATAGTCGAGTCAGGAGAAAATGACAGCATCTTGGCAAAATAAGTTGATCTCTTAGAGGAACGAAGAGAAACAGCCGCAATATCCCTAGCTCGGTACCACCAAACAATCCAACGATCTTACAACAAGAAGCTCGTCCCAAGATCTTTTCAAGCTGGGGACCTAGTCCTCAAAAAGACACTAGCTCCAACCAAACTCGACCTAACATGGGAAGGCCCCT
Organism: Coptis chinensis; assembly: GCF_015680905.1. Taxonomy (NCBI): domain Eukaryota; kingdom Viridiplantae; phylum Streptophyta; class Magnoliopsida; order Ranunculales; family Ranunculaceae; genus Coptis; species Coptis chinensis. Next base: position 40,780,988 of record NC_141459.1, read on the forward strand.
ACATTGTTGACAAAGTCGTTGGAAATGGCGCACACTAGATCAAAACTCTGCTCGGTGATATGCTTCCCCGACCTTGGAATACAGCTCTCCTAAAGCGATTTTATCAATAAGTTTTTCTTTTTCACTATCCAAATACATTAGTCGATATAAATAAAGTTTCATCAACATTTCAAGTACTGATGTCATTTTTGCATTACATAAGTACAATGCATCTCACTGCGCAACCCGACCTACGTCATCACAATGTCAGGTCGTACATCAAAGGCGGAGTCTACAACGACTCAACTACAACCACGCAGTGGTTACATTTCAATCAATTCAAACAAGGTCCCCCAAAAGGACCCTAAATCAACTTAACACCAACACCAGGGTTAAGTATGATTCAACTGTAATTGCCACTCAAAGGCCAATTATCAGACAAATACATTCCAGGGGACCCCCAAAAAGATCCCAAGTCAACTTACGACCTAACAAAAGGTTTAAGTTAGACTCAAATATAATGGCCACTCAAAGGCTAATCACATCAATCAAAAGTTCCCCCAGAAGGAACGAATCAGGGCATACACCTAGGAACAAGATGAAGATCAAACACCAACTACGCAAATATACCAGGTCGTACGCAAACACTTTACGGCCTGTAACAAATCAGACGACCTAGCAACGTCAAGCAGTTCATCAGTACGCCTACGATGCAACACAGGTCGTCCAGCAACAAATCAAAAACAACAGAGCAATCACATGCATGCTTCAAGCAAAATTCCAACAAGTAATTTAAGTATTGCTAATTACATATAATTTCGGTTAGATACATGAGGCCCCCAGGTTATCCCAGGAAAACGACCTCAGTATCCCCATCATAAAAATATAAAGTGTATTAGTATCAGTATCAACTCAAGCAAAGAGAGAATATTGTTCAAACACTTCAACCACATCACAAACATCAATCAAACAAGAAGAGGCTCAAACAACATATGTTACTTGATCAACATTCAAAGGCTCCAATGGCCCACCCTCTTCACCCACTGGGCCACTAGCTAGATCAACAACAACTTCAGGAACAGCCGAGACAGAAACAACAGAAGGAACAGCTGGAACAACGACTTGGTCAGGTGATAGATCAGATCGTCTACTAGCATCTACACCAGTACCTACAGCAGACACTGTTGCAGCCCCACTTTCAACTGACATCTTGAGACGCTCATACTTATCCAATACCTCCATGTAATCATCTACCAAAATGTAAACGTCGCCACTCTCCACCAAGTCGTTATACTCAGTCTCAGCTCGTTCAGCAACAGACCGCAACTTCTTGCACTCGGCAACCCATTGTTGAACCTCCAGCTTTGCAGAGTCAAGAGAGGGTTACAAGAGATGAACCACTTTCCCACCCAACTCTTGCACCTGAGCTCTCAGCCCTGCAACCTCAGCCCTCTCCACTTGTTTGCTTTCGGTCACCACCTGCTTTGCAGTTTTGCTCCTCACGGCATCCAAATCCTTCTTGTAATGATCAGAAATAGAAGTCATCTCCTTCAGCTTCCTGTACATTGTCATAACCTAACAAACAAGAGAACATATATAGATATCAGATTGGATCAAAATCGACAAAGCCCAAAAGAAGCAAGCTTAGAACGGAAGAACACTCACATAGCACAAAGACCGGTCCATCTCCAGCAAGTTCACTTCCAGACCCTTATTATCCAACTTGCGCCTATCCCCATCAAGCACAATACTCTCCAGCAACACCCCACCAACCAACTTGGACTTAAAGCTACAGTCACCATTCTCCACAAACTTCCTCAACCCACTAATAGGGTCTTCATACATAACCAGCCTGTCCAGAATAGCACTTTCATTCTTCTTACTTGGGTCCCTACTTCCTGACCCCTTGCACTGTTCAGCAACAGGCTCAACCTCATCAACTTTCTTCTTTCCACAGGCCTCAGCCACCCCATCATCAGCAGCCAAATCAATCAGGTTCATTTTATTCAGATGAACCTGGCCTGAAGATGTACGACCCTCACAAGTACTAGGTTGTTCCTCAAACTCAGTTCGGGCCCTCTTAGCCCCCTCCAACTCAATAACTTCAGAACGCCTTTTCAGATTAGGCTTCTGGAACGAAGTGGGAGCATGACCCTCCCTACCAGCACTTCCAACACCCGCATCTCCAGAAGAGAAGCAAGTGGGCGCAGAACGATCTACATCACCAAAGGAGAAGTAGTTAGATGAAGAGCGTGCCACATCCCCAAGCTCAGAACGTTGGGACGCCAAACGATTTGCGTCACCCAACTCAGAACGTTGTGATGACAAATGATTTGCGTCACCCAACTCAGAGCGTCTGGATTGCATCACCCCTCCAGCCGTCCTCACCGCCCCAGAGTGGTGTTCAGCAGATCCTCTAGCCGACCTAGTCGCTCCAGAACGGCTATCACCAGCACCTCCAGCCCTTTTCCCTCCATAAATAGGTGCTTTCTTTTGGCTCTCCCTCTCCATGGTAGATTCCGAGCTAGAATCAGAGATAACAACTGCAGCTTTGCGAGCCCTCGCCTTTTGCTCCAGCCTCTTATGGTTGATTTTCTCTCCTCCGCGCCTTTTAAAATAATGCGCAACCTCCCCCAACAACGCTTGTTTCTCCTCCAAGCTCAAACAGGCAAACCTTTCAATAACACCGGCCTTAGTACGAAAACAAATATTGACCTCTGCAAAAACAAACCAAATAAATCAAAACGTCTAAATTATGATATACCATACACACATTACGACCTAAAACTAACGACCTATCAGGCAACTTTATAACCCGATTTTCAATCTCCAAACCAGAAGGACAATATCTACCCACAACCAACAACGGCCTACGACTCCAGTCATCCTTACTCACCCCCACGATAACAGGATATTTCCCCTTAAAGACATGAAAACCGAAATTCATAGCACCCGACCTCCTCACAACAAAGTGCTCCATCACATCCGATAAACAAATGTTATAGCCCCTGTCATTCAACAAGTCCAACACATGGAGAATCCTCAACCTGTTCCTCACGAACTGACAAGGGGCTTCCCCAAAAGGTTCAACACCTCCACAGTAAGACGGGAAAAAGGCAACCTCATCCCAGCCTTCAACTGTCCATAGCAAGCAACTACTCCTCCACCCCAAGGAACGTAGTCACTATGAAACAAATTCCTCTCTCCCCTCAAATCGTACATGGCCATGTCGGACTCTACCCAACCAAACTCCTCCCTCAAAGCTGCATAGCAATCCTCTGACTTAGGCTTCCTCACATCCACCGTCTCCAACGATGAAGACGATGAAGCCTTATCACCACTACACACCCTCTCCTCAACTTCTTCATCACTTACCGTTCTCTCTCTCCATTCATCAACTTCCACCTCACCACTCAAGCTATCACTGGCAGCAGACATTACGAGATCTAAAATTAACTAAAGAGAAAATTTTGCAAGATCAAAAGACGTACCTGATACCGAAGAAGGAAAAAGTTTTTTTTGTTTCTCTCTTTTCTTTTTCTTTCGCTCTGGGTTTTTTTCTCTTTGTCTAGAATGAGAACTGAGCAAGCGAAATCCTAAAGTCAAAAACCCCTCAGCTGCCCCAAATCTCGAGAACACAAAAACATTTCGTGTTCCCAAAAACTAAATCATTACTCGCCCACAAATCGTCGTAATTTTGGGCCTACGAATCCAGCCCAAACAGTTCCCGCACATTTCTCAAAACCTAAATTCAAAACAAAACAGCTGTCAGACACGTGTTTTCAAATCTTTACTTTTTAAGCATTCTTTCTCCATGCAACAGCTGTCCAAAGAACGAATAAAAATAAAGGGGTTATGTAAGTACCCTCCGTTCCACACTACAGTACACGTGTCCACATAACATATTGTCCTCCTTCAGGTTGTCCAACACCATCAGACCGTACCCAATGACCTAACACCCAAGTTGTCCAAAGCATCAGTTATAGCCATTTATGGAAGGATATCAACTAGCGCAATCTCGGAGCTCAATCAACGCCACAATTAAGGAAACATTAACTTTGTAACAACACATTAATGATGAATCATCAAGATAGCACACAAGGTGGATCTACACTTCATAACGGTCCACAGCAAATATGGAAAGTCAACTCACACATCTATAAATAGAGAGAGATGAACTACGTAAGGCTTGATTTAAGTTTAGCCCAATAAACTTGATACGTAGGCAACTCTTATCCCAAGAAGAGTGCAGCCATTTCCAATTCTCCAGATCATCAGGTCGTTGTCCAGTAAACACAACATCTACAAACATCAATACTCACTAACGTTGTCAGCAAATATCCATCTCTTCTTTCTTCATTTCTCTCTACAGCCACCACACAACTTAATATTTTTCCGCCTTCTACCTTTTGTCGGGCATCATCCACAGGATTAAATGTGATTCGTCGCGGTCACCCATTTGGCGGCAACACTTCTTCTTACTGTACAACTACTACTATAGAGGATTGCGATTGTGATTGGCTTCCCCCACAACGAATCCAAAATTTCAATAATGACAGGTGGACAAACCGTGGACGAGGAGATAAAAATCATTGGCGCTTTACTCTGAAAGAAAACGGTTTGAGATTTTCCACAGAGCAAGCGCTGTATGATTATTATGTTCACATATTAGCCAGGGTTCTTCCAAGTACTGCTGAAGCAAAAAAGAAAATTTATATTGTAACTTGTGAGGAACCTTTTGTTTTGGCGCTGAAGTTGATGAAATTACTGCGTCGAAGGTTGTACATTTCCCAGAAGTTGAAGACTGTGATGAAGACAACTTCTATGAGGCTAGGAATAAGGAATCCAATGTGCCATTAAACGCCCGTTTTGTTCCAAAGAACAAGAATTGCCGACTTGAAAATATCTTCAGTTATCATTATCTCTCTGAACGGAACTTAGAATGGGATTCTGATCATTGGTTTATCAATGTAACGTGGGTACCTAATGACAAACAAGGTACTTTTGAGTTTTACGTAAAATTACTATCAAAGGTTGTTAAAAGTGAAAACGAGGCAAAACAGAAAATTTATATGGCTTGGCTTAGGCCTCCCTGGGGTTTCGCTGCTGAAATTGACGAGGATACTTTAAATAAGCTTAAAGCTCTGCCAGATGTTCTACAAGTGCTTCCAGATTATTCGTTTAATCTCAAGGACGAGCTATATGGGAACTATATCTATTGGAAATCGAGGATACTATGTGGGAAATCCTATTTATTGCCGGTTCTCAAATAAGTACAGATTACGGATATTTGAATGATTAGGGTGACCAATCAAAAATAATTACTATCAAGAATGAGGAGGGCGAGGAATAGTATATAGGGGCATGGTGCGTTTGCATCTTCATATTGATTTGAATGTATATATTCGTTGTTTATTGCTATAATGCTAAGAAAAATAAATCCTTTCTAAGAGTTACTTGCATTCGCGGAAAAAAGAAAGAAAGATGCAACATGTATCAGTGTACCAGAAATGCATTACAATGATCGCAATAGACAAATTCTATTTCAATTTTCAAAGAACCACAATGAAGACGACGATGGTGCTACTGTCAATCTGGATTTAGAAAGGAAGGGAAAAACTGTCGTATTCAAAAAATTTACACGTTAAACAATATTTCTACCTGTCGCTGGGCTTGTAGACCCTGATGAACTAATGTGTAAGACCTGGTGATTTGGTTAGGGTAAATAAAGATAGCTACTTCATCTTAGCTTAGAGACTTCTTCCTTGGGAATTTGAAGACTATGGAAGTTGATGACAAGCAAACTGAAGATTACAATGACGATGGAGTCTTAGAGAAGCAGATCCAAAAACTAGTTGATCGTGATTGTTCTTCCAAATGACTCACAAAGAGAGGTTTCAGAAACTGGGAATCCGCCTACCCTATGAACATCTTAAAAAGAGAAACAAAGACCGCAACATGTTTCAGTAACCAGCGTGATGGAATCATAGAAATGCATTTCAACTAGTGGTTGAATACATTAATCGTGATCCACTACTACACCGAGGTGAAAACAAATTCCATTTCAAAAAACCACGTCATAGTCTGATACACGTCTAAGGATAGGGCGTGAACGCTGCAGTCTGCAATTGTGTATCTCTCTACTAAGCCAAAAAAGAAAGCTTTAAGATCTAGACTTCAAGGCCTCCCTCTCAGGATTATAAATTCTTTCCTTCAAATTGCATCTACTAATCGGGCAGTGCAAGTTTGCAACTGTTAATTGAGGGGAGGGAGTCAACTTATTCCTTATAGCCCCACCTAGAGCAACAAGTACCCAACACAATTACACAAATCACATAGGTCCTTATATAATGTTACCCGCTACCACTTTCCACTACTGCCCCCCAACACTGCTACCATCATATGTTCTCATGGCATCTACGCATTACTTTACCTTCAAATTCAGTAAAACTCCAGCAATAACACTAGAAACCGCAATAAAGTACAAAACGGAAATCTCGTAGAACAGAATCACAGTTTTCCAATTGAAGATGAACTCCTTAAGTATATACAATTAACACCTACTTATACCAAGTGCACATACCACCATAGGCCACAAGCATACCATTTCAGACAGTACATACTTTGTTAAAGTACAGAACAAAGAAGACGGTCACCTCAACATGCAATTTGAACACAGAACGATAAATAGAAACAATCGAATACTGAAAATGTGCACATTTAAGGTAGGTGCAATAGTTTCCTACTAGTCAAATTCAAACAGCTTCAAGTCCAAGTCACAGCTTAAACTGTACTTGCTACATTGGCAAGACAGTGTCTTGATCAGCCTACAGCCAAGACAAATTCTTGCAAACCCCTATTTGCATTTCTACAGAAATTATTAGCCTAGACAATCAATAAGCTAGATACTAAAGCCACCAGTTTGATGCAGCATAGCATCAATCTCATCCGCCTCGTCCATTTCGAGCTGTGACAATAAAACAAAGAACAAGACAAAACATCAGTCACGATCATTTCATGGAAAAGTTTATGGGTTTTTTTTCTACTTTTTTTTTCTCCGGTAATCAATTGGGAAACTAGTTTACTTGAGTAGATATGTGTAAAACTAAACCTCATTCCGCAGAAAAACAATACTTTCTGAATTTCTAGCTAAATAACCACTCCCAATGCACATTTTCTAGCTGAGAGAGAGAGATAACCTCATCAGGTGTCTGATCTGGTTTAAGGCGGCGTCCATCAAACAAGAAGACAATTGTGTTGGGATCCACAGACTGCCGATCACAGTATGCATTCATGAGTTTCTTCAGCTGAGTGCTTCTCTTAATCCTAAAAAAGACTTCGTTTCCATTCTGTAGAAAAAGAAAAACAAAGGCAAAAACAAATAAATTTATTTGGTATTTGGCTTTTCAGTGCTTTTTACAAAGGTAATCAAATTTTCAAACAAAAACACCCAACAATGTACAAGACTACAAGTCCATATTTTCTCTCAAGCAAGAAAAGATAAACAAATAAAAAAAATCAACAAAAAAACAAATAAAAAGGGGCATATGCATTCATCACATTCACGCGTTTAAACCTCACAAAAGCAGACCAGTCATACACCTTAGGCATATTTATACCATTATAATAGGACAGACCATTATAATAGGCATATTTATGGTATATTGTTCATAAAATGCCGCTTTAATTTTACTTGAAAGTTCAAGAAACAGAGTTTGTTACACACATCTTGGGAGTGTGTATGTTGACATCCCTAAAATCCTTCCATGGACTAGTTTCTCTACACATATAAGTCAAGCTTGAAAACCCCATCAAGGTCCAACACAAACAGTGCCACAAGAAGATGACAACTAGCTTTAGTTAGTAAATTAGTGAGAGTTGCTACTTGCTACCAGAGTTGGGTCTCATATTTGTCAGCTTAAGTACAATATACCAAGAAAATGAATATAATAAAACATTAAAAACATAACCTCCAAACTGAGAACAAGTTCCCTTCTCTGATAAAAGTCATAAAACCAAGTCTTGCTCAACGGAGTACACCAAGAATTTTTTTTTTTTATCAACGGAGTACACCAAGAAGAATAGAACTTGTATTAGGCTAAATGAGGTCAAGATGAACTAGCCACATTTGTATGTTAGTTGCAAGGTGTATCCCTGAACAGAAAATCGGGTGTAGATACACAGACATTCTTACAGTCATGGGAAAGAGGATTTTTTTTTTTAGTTTTTCATCCACAAAAACTGAAACTTGAAATCTGTCTCAAACTTCTTTTATTAGTAGCAACTACCTACCAAAAAAAACAGTTACCAAAAAAGTAATGGGTTCATCAAAACGAAGATTCATCCGATTTTTCAAATTTCCATTTAAATCCTTTTAAATTAAAGGTGAAATGAATTTGTGTGGAGATCAAACAGAAATGAAAACATCAAAGTGTTCTCAACGATGGAGGCATGGAGCCATGGAATGCGAAGAATAAGAACGGAATGGAAAACCAAAAAAACGATTCTATGCGCAGACGTGAAAGCTCTATCAATACAGAGTTCGACTCTTTTTTTAACTTTTGAATTCCTCCCTACAAAAAACGAAACTCATTTCCAATGAACGATCTCTCTATTAGTTCTATTAGTTATAATCCTTCTCATACCAATTACTGGAATAGCATGGATGGACTTTCCTATTCCAACAATCCGTTGACCCCCACATCGTCAACTCATGGATCAAACTTGCATCCGAAACGATCAAGCGTGCGAATGATATTTCAAAGTCTAGATATGCAAAATCCATGCAAGAAGAAGACGAAGAGGATGTTGTTGACGAATATGAACAAAAGTCCAATACAATTCAGCTTTCTAAATTGTGGAAGTTAAAAAAACCGGAGGCTTCAATGCTCTTTCTAGGCTTTCTCTTGGGTATGCATGCTGGTGCAATTTTATCTATTTTCCCTCTACTTCTAGGCCAAGCTCTTAGATCTATTTCAATGACGACACTTTGAAGATGAAAAGAGAAATTGGCTTCTTTTATTTGTGGAAGAAATTGGGTTAGAAAGGAGAATGGGATTCAGAAAGGGTACAAATGAGAATTAAGAATTTTGAGAAACAATTAATATACCCAATAAATAGGGCAGGGAATTGGGTCGGGTTCGGGTAAAAAAATATATCCGTTTTAGAATTCGGATTCAGATATAGAGAAATAATAAAATATCATATTATTTTCAATTAAATACAAAATTTTAGTATTACCCAATCGGGTTTCTAAATAGAAATATTTTAAGAAATTCAGATTCGGATACGATAAAAAAATTCGGATACGGATTCGGATACAGCCATATCCGACCCTAACCCGACCCATTCCCTGCCCTACCAATAAATGACGTGTCCCTTAAATTGGAGTAGAATCAAAAGAAAATATTGGTGTTTCTCTATACAAAACAGACACTATGGAAAGTGTCTAGAGCCCAATTTCTAGTATCCCTGAACGAGGCAAGTTCCACTACGAAAATTGTACCAGTGCAAACGTGTAAAACAAAATGCAATTGTGAAAGGTGATCTTCTCTAATTTTGCACACAAAGTAATATTTGAGTAAACAGGCAGTCAAAATCATGACATTCATGTCAAAATCAAAATTGCCATCCAAAATCAAGACAATAAATAAAAATCCATGTAAATAATGAATGGCAAATCAGGCAATCCCCACTCCCCCATATATGAATGTGAAAACTACAATGAAACCTAAAATACATATAATTTGCACAAAAAGAAAAACTTAAAAGCATAGTAACTTTATAAGTAATGCACAAAAAGTCACATTTAATAATAATTTTCCTCCAAGTAATCACCATCACTCATCACATTGATATTAATGTCCTCATCTACTACTAGCTCCATCTTTTTATCTTCTTTCTCCTCTCCAAACAGTTCCTCCTTTGAAAGAAACTCATTTACAAGTAGCACCCATACCCTCTACTTCCAACTCCTAAACTCTCAAAATCACAAGACCAATCTCACTCAACAACTTTCATATACTTAATACAGCTGAAATAAGTAAGTGGAACAATTTTCCATCGATACTAAAGTGCGAAAAACAGTGAAAAATAAGAAATAAATATGAAATGTCAGATTATCAGGCGATCAAGGTTTTAAAAACCAGATAGAAAGGTGATTATATGCTTGTATAGTATCAGGTTACAAAAATTCAATACATATCAATGAAAATATTCTAAAAGGCGCAAGGCAGTAATCAGGCTGTGAGAGAGTGCCTAACGCCTAGGTCTTCTAGGCGGCCCATAAACAGGCTAGGTTCTAGGTGGTACTTATTTTATTTTTTATTTTCTTTCAAATATATATATATATATATATATATAGTCACACACACACACTACAAGAAATGCATGTAAACACAAACCAAGAGTATAATGCATATATGACTCCCACCTCAAACTTCAAATACATAAATAATCCCCACACAACAATTCTAAGTCTAAAAATAACTTCAAATACGTCTTCCCTTTCTGAAGAAAACAAGAAAACAGACCATTCACCTTCACTCCTCATCCCTGAATAATATTAGGAAGGACAATCCTGAGTCCATAGAATTTCCTTCACAGGCATTAACACTTGACAATTTAAGAAACCCCGTCACAGTTAAACCAAAGAAAGTTATTGTAGGTTTGATTACTATCAATTCTAGTGAAGCATTATTTACTATTTACTCTTTTCAAGTAAAAATTTAAACTTTCTCTTGTTTGGAATAATTTAACATATTCTTTTAACAAAATCATACTTCCCCTTGTTGGCATTGTAAGTTTGTAACATTAAACACTACTTAGCCATCAAGGTCTAAAAACCCTAACTTACATTAAAAAAAAGAAAGTAAATTTAAGTTACACATTCAAACAAGAGCAACCACTAAACGACAAAACTATATTTTGAAAAAAAAAAGGATGGATTTTTAAGGTTAATAATCGAACCTGATCTTTGACTTTGAGATTGATGTGAGCCAACTGTTCATTGTTGGGTTTCTTTTCATCTTCTTGGTTTGGAACACCCGACATTCTTGTTTTCTTTGATTATTATTAAAAAATATTATATGTTGATGATCTTCTTCTCTCCCGCCTTTGATGTTTTTGTTTGTTGTTGCTCTTCTAACTTCTACCAACCTCCTTTTAAATAGGGACCCCAAATGGCCAAATCTGATGCTTTCAATTCCTCCACATTATTATTTTAATAATTGAAAAGGATTAGGTTTCTACTAGTTGGCCCACGGACACAAGGCCCAAAACATGAAAGTGAAACGAGTAAAAAATTGGTTTCAGGCCCAGTATAGAGAAACTTGGAGTCTTGGAGTCAATCAAGAATCCTTCTCGCCGCTTATCCTATTCCTAGATTTCAGCAACTAACAAATTCAGTTAGTGTTTCTTGTGATTGGTGCTCATCCATCCGCTACTATTGTTTTTCATCTCCCGTTTTGTCACAGTTTTCTAACGAGTATGAATTCTAGTTATAATCTAAAAAATAATATAAAAATATTAGGAGGGGTTGAATTAGGGGTGGGAATTTGGCCCTAACGACCCTAACCCGGCCCTGACCGACCCGACCCTAAGCCCTATAAAGCCCTCACAACTAAAGCCCTCACAGAGTTTAGGGGCCGGCACTACTTCTAATGCTTTCTAGGGCTAGGGCTAAGATTCTAAAACATAAGCCCGACCCTAACCAAGCCCTAACCAAGCCCTAACCAAGCCCTAACCGGCCCTGTTTCATACTTTCACTATAAATACACATACCATAATTGTCCAACTCTTTGTTAAATATTTTCAATTAAAATAACATTGTTCTTTGTAATTTATCACTTACACCCAAGTGGTACTTCCAATAACTTGTTTTATATAACAAAAACTTGTCAACTTAGCGACCATGAAGAACAATGAGCACTAGCCTAATAAAAATAAGACTTTATTCCTTTGATCATCAAGTCAAAGTCCATAACTTATTATTCTCAATTTCTTTTCTCACTTATTTCTTATAAATTATATTTTTATTCACATCCAAGCCAAGTCTAAAACTAAAGGTTTCCTTCCACACCATTAAAACAAAATACAGAGCAGACATTTGTAACATAGAAACCAAAAAACACCCTTTGTCAGAAAAATGACATTTATAATCTCAAACATTTCTCCATCACTTGTTCAAAAGCCAATATTTTCATTTCCATATACAAAGCTTGAATCACTTTTAAATTAGAAGAAAGGTAATATTATATTTGTTTGAATCTATTATAGAAATAATTTATGATATTACAAATAGTTTAACAACTTCCATGACCCTTAACCAAAACTATTATGTTTCTTCTTTATATCTATTACTTCTTCCTTTAAAATGATAATATAATTATTTGTCTATGTATTTCAATGTTAAATGTAATTTTAGTGAGGTTTGAGTACAAGGAAGAACAAATTCCAAACTCTCGATGTACTTCAGTTCATTAGATTGTGGATGTGCATTTTAAATTTTTGGACTTATACAGGATTATTACTAGATTGGTTGGACTTTGAGTTTGTAGATTATTGTACATTTTGTAATATAAATGAGTTTTAAAAACTGATGTAGTAAAAAAAAGAAAATATATAGGCCCGGCCTAAAAGCTCCGACCACCTAAAGCCCTTTAAAGAGGGCTAGGGTCGTGGTCGTGGCTTGAGATTTAGACTTGTGACCGGCCCGACCGGCCCTATGTCTTTGACTTTAGGGGCCCTAATTCCGCCCTAATATATAAAAGGCTTTAAATGTTTAGGGCCGGGCTAGCCCGACCCGGCCCATTGCCCACCCCTAGGTTGAATATAATTTGAGTGACGTGAATGAGATTTTCTAAATTATTTTAAATAATATGAAGCTAATTCTAATTTCAATAAAGTGAGAGATTTTTTGGTAAATTATTTAAAAATGAGGGAGCTGATTAGAATAATTAAAGGAAGTGGTTCTAAAATCATAAAATAGAGAGATTACAAACACACAGTTCGGTTTAGAAATTCTCCTCCTAAAGATCCGGCTATCATATAGTGTAGATATTAGCCCCTAATAGCACATCCTTCAGCTCGTATGTATATGTATACCATCAGTTGTTACTTGATCTCAAAAACATTATCAAATTACCAACCTAGAGTAAATAATTGTAAATTGTTCACAGCAATAATAAATAAAAGTGCAATTTTGGTCGTACAGATTAACAATGGGTATGCAGAAGCCAAATTTCTTCTAATGTCAAATTCAATATCTACAGCATACTATAGATCAATTTCATCCCAGTCAATTAATAGGACACATCATCACTATTCCCAACTTAAAAATCACTTACAACATATCATTCTTTAGGCCCAATATTCAATATCACCAAGTTGAATGAGGTTCCTAGCCGAAGTACTATGTAAATATTATTTGACTAACAAACAATACCATCGGCACCTCCAAACAAATTCATGGTAAGTACATAATGAATTCCACAGGCTCCCCTTCTTTTCTTGCAACATTTGATTAACCATAAGCAGAAACCTATACAGATGTATACATATCGATTAGAATCGGACAATAATGGACATAGGTTCTGTTACTTGTAGGTAACAAACTTATTTTCAAATGAAGAAGTTTTTATACCTTTATGACACTGAGATGAAGGGATTCTCCTAGAGCTGGACTGATAAAGACTCCCTAAGAATACATGAAGCAAGGGCTGATATAACATCAAAGTGATCAAACAACAAATCTACAATCACCGACAGTATATATTCTCAATCATCTCAGTGTACTTGGCATTGTCTCAAGCATACACGATTGCATTGCCTCTTATGTATTCCTTTAAAAACCTCCTGCATCAAAAAGAAATGTCATGCATACTTTGATTATATCTATAAACCAATACATAGTTCAAACTTCAAACAACATAGCTTATTCTAAAGCTCCATTCCTTTTTGTACAAAAGAAAAGGGAAGGGAAAAAAAGTACTCTGCAGATGATGTTGCTGTCATTTCATTGCTCCCTATGTCAATATAGAAAGCCAATAGTCTAAGAAAGCCAATAGAGGCAAGCAAACCCCACAAAGCCTCCCTGTATAGGTTTGTTACCCATATGGTATCCCTGCCAATATCACCTGATGCATTCTATGATCTCTCGAATCTATAGTTGGGATAGGAAGTTTTACATTACCTTCTCAATAAGTTCTCTACAATTCAAGGGCAAACTTGGATGGGATGAGGAAAGATAGGAGATTAGAGCATGTTGCATTACTTTCAGAACACTATGAGGGACTAAGGGAGAAGATTAAAAAGCCACAATGAGCCGAGTCATTTAAGGAATGTTAGGCTCGAGACCTCATGGACACAGATCCTTCCACTCCTGTTGTTGTTCAGGCTCGGTCGTTAAAGGACGTACCCGCAATGTATAGGACAGCGAGAAAGATAAGATGCAAAAAATCATATTGTCAATCAGCTTCTAAATGATCCATTGTGCTCTACCGCCTGGAACATCAAGCGGTAGCAAAGGGGTCTGTCAAGGATGCCTTCAGTAATGCAAGGATTTAGAATAAGCATCGCTCATGTTCTTAACAGTTTCTACAATTGAACCACAAAGGAAAAAAAAATGATAGTAATCAGTATTAAATAGAGTAAATGACTATCAATAAATTTTTTTTTAATACTACTGAACCGTACAACTTTTTCCCTTTTCATGTCAAGTATATATGTGGTGTGCCTGTGTTGTAAACCAAAACTTTGAGTTCAAATTAGAACTTATTTAAGTCATTGACAAAACACAAATGGTTCACATGAAAGTAAAGGGAAAGTACCTTTTGTATGCCACTTCCGTTTACGTGTATCTTTATGCCGCTACATCGGTTGCCACCAAAATTGGAGTCTAACGACCATTCTTAAATGAGCTCAATGCATGCTCCCTTTCTTGCAAATACAATCATATGACTTGGAACACATTAGAATAAGACTATAAAAAATGTCACCATTTTTGTATTGGTCTTTAACTTAAAATAACTTAGAAACTTATCTAATACTTATTTTTACTTTTTTGGAGAAACCAAAAAGTGAGCCTTTAACTCCAGATTTCTTCTCAGATAGTTAAGACTGTCTGTCCATACAACTATTCATTTTCACTCTATAACTTCCTAAGGTACTTGCACAATCCATCAAAAACAAATTCTTGATATATCTGAAATTACTCTTTGACCCATCTATATTAATAAATAGGACGTGATATAAACCAACTAACCAAAGTGTAGACTGTAGACACACAAAGGAACAAAGAGTAATGTAGACACTTCTCAAAATGACGTTCTAAGCAAGATGACTAACGTGTTTTAGGCATTAATAAGAAACAAATGCATATTAATCATTTAGGAAAACAGAATTCTACAATTGAACATTGATAATAGCCCAAAAATATAGTTTTAACCCCTTAATATCATTACATTTAGACTAATTATGTTTATAATAAATAAGAGTTAGTACTGTTTACGTGTTTTTGTGTATTTCAGGTATTAGAGTCGAATATGAAAAGAAATATGTCACTTTTGTGAGATAAAGAAGCAAAGGTTGGTTGCTAAGAAGTTATATGACTAAAGACCAAGATTCAAGGAGAAAAAACCTTTTTTAAAGCCCGGTCAAAGCTAAAAAGTCAAAGTCAACGCTGGCAGAAATAGAACATAAAAGTCAACAGATCTTCCGCAGGCCGTATCTTTGGACTCATACCTCGGAATTGGACCTATTATATGTTAAAACGACCGGCTCAAAAAGAGCTTTCTAATGGTCTAGGCCTTAACCTAATCAAAGGAGCAGAAGTGGACAAAAAGGCTATTGCAGTAATTTCTAGCAGAAAATCCCTTTTTGGACATATGTAATTAGGTTTTGGGCTTGTTTTTATGGCCCAAAACATGGCTCCAAAGCCCATACATGAAATTATAGACCTAGCCCTCTCCTATATAAAGAGGACTAAGGCCAAACTCTTAGCTCACCTAGAATTTAATTCATATAACTCTTTCATTAGTTTTAAGTTAGTTGATTATTCAATATTTAGTCTTTAATATAGCTTTTAATTCTTAGACTCTTTTCCAATTAGATTAATAAAAGCCAAGTTATTATTATTCATTATGTCCTCTTCTTATTTTTTTTATTAATGATAGTCTAATGCCTTCTAGCTAAACCTCTATTAGAAGGGTTTGATGAAGCTTGATGAAGACTTGATGTGTTAGTTAGGATTATTGCATTTTCAAGAATTTCACTCTAGTACATTAGTTGATTCACAATGAAAATAGGTTGAACTTTCTCACATGTTAATTATTAGTTGGTAGAGATTCCATGAATAATTGGGGATCAATTACTTAATATTTATTGGTTAGGATTGCAATAATCTACACTAGTGATAAACATAAAAATGATAGTTTTACTAATGAATAAAGCGATAAAACTCTAAACGAAAGTAAAACTACAAACTGAACTTATACTCGTTATTATCAAAGATTTCTACTCTCGATACTATTGAAGTACAGATGGAATAGAAGATTCGTTCCACTCCTAGTTCTTTAGCATTCAAGTTTCATACGATGATCAATCCTACCAAAGTCAATGAGAGAATTACGAATTATACTATGGAATACTAAGGGTTGAATCTAGAATAAGAATTAGGAGGGAATTAAATCCACCTTGAATCAAACTTAAGAAATTAGCATAGATTGTTGTAATCCAATTCTTACGTTCTTACGGTAATAATTGGTCGTTCTAATCCCTAATTATACATGGCATCTCTACCAATTCATAACTAGCATATGAGGACGTCCACCCATTCTCATGGCGAATCAACGTCCTTCTAGAGTGGAATAGACTCTTACAACGATTCTAAGCTAGCAAAATCAAGTTTTCATCAAGGCTTCATCAAACCCCTCTAATGGAGGTTTAGCCTCGATTCATCAAACTATCATTTCCAAATGATATTGAATAAGACATAATATAAAAATTATACCTTTATTGAATTTAACTAAACAATAACTGAAATCTAAATTAACAACTAAGAATTGAATAACAACTAATAACTGAATTTAGATCTAAGTAATTCAATAAATAACAAAATCGAATTTAACAAGAACTAACTATTTTATTTATCTAATGAATGATAAACAATGATTCAATACTTAATCTAAAATGAGGAATGAAAACTAATTAATAAACTAATTAAAATTTTCAAAACTAGATCTAGAACTAAGGTTTAATGGCTACTCTAATGGCTACCTTCTAACCTAAGCTAATTGATAGTTAAGAGCTAAGTCTTGTGTGTGGAAATGGAGGAGACCAGATCCACATTTTCGTGTAGGGCTGAGGGTCCATGTTTTGGGCTGGAAAATCGAGCCCAAAGCCCAATTTCTTCAGTCCACAGGCCCTTTTTAAGTTAGCTTTGACTTTAATAGGATTTTAGTCCACTTTTGCTCCTCTAACTTGGTCAAGGTTTCGACCATTGGAAAACCCTTTCCGAGCCGGTCATTTTGACATAAAGTACGCCCAATTCAGAGGCCTGAGTCCAAAGATACAATCTTCGGAACTTCTGTTGACTTTTATGTGATGTTTCTGCCTATCTTGGCCTTTAATCCCAGAACTTCTTAGCAACCAACCATTTGCTCCTTTATATCGCCAAAGTGGCACATTTTTGCACATAATTGAGTTTAATGCCTGAAATACATAAAAGCATGTAATTAGCATTAACTCTTATTTATTACTCGCATAATTGGTTTAAAAGTATTATTATTCAGGGGTTAAAACTACAGTTTTGGGCTCTTATCAAACCACCCCCAAACAGCATTTTGCTTGTCCTCAAGAAAATATGAGAAATTAGCATAAGTGACCAAAAATGGAGTCCTAACTAATCTCGTTTCACCGGGTGCGATTGCATTGACCATATGCAACAAGGCCTTAAACCACTAGGAATTCCCTAGTGGACGAGTTATGGTCTCGTGAGAGTTTTCCAGTGAAGGTACTTACAAACTTCATCTATACTACAACAACTCAAAAATAAAACTATTGTTTCCTTATCTATGTCTCAATTATCTATACATCTCACTAGCAATGAACACAGAATAATCAAGTCGAAACCTAAGCTAATATATGCATAATAATCAATCATCTACGAATAAACATATATACAATGAGTAATACTATGAGATAAACTAGCAGGTTCGTTTATGAAAACTCGGAATAGCGTCCTTAAGTAGGTCCTCACATAAATGTCAAGACAAATACCACTCTGATTTTTCCACTCAAGTTTCGCTACTCTAGTGTGCAGTGGGCACACTTTGCCTTACCATCTCACTGACACACAAGGAAGCCGAAGTCGATCAAACACATCTGCCACTTACTATCACACTAACTTATACCTAATTGAGCTTGAGGTCTTTATTAGGTGTTGCGGGGATTAGAAAATGGTTTAAGAAGGAAGGAAATGGATATTCAAAGAGGACAAGTCTGAGACAATAGAGTCTTCATATTATGTAACTAAAGAAAACCTTATTCTTTACTTTTGCTTCTACACTTTGTTTCTATCCTTAGCCATATTTTTTTTTTTTTTTCTTTGGCTTTTGACTCCTTGATTCTATTTTTGGAGTTCTAACTCTTTATTTCCTTATATATATTTTTTTAATTATTATTATTATTATTATTTATTTGGATGGAAACTTACTTTTTTTTTCTGAAGCGACTAACGAGTTCTTGATTTCAAAGGTTCTTCTCTTTTCCATTCTTCATCTCTATTCTTAGACTTATTCAAAGAATTGGGTAGGTTGATTTTTTATTTTGTTTTATTTTGTAACAGGGTAAAGAATTTGTGGTTTGTGAAAGGCTCAGAGGGGCAACTAGTGGAAAATAATTCATAGGTTTGAATTTCTGGCTATATCGATCCAAAAAGGGCCTAAATTCTCGCTCAGGATATGGTATAGTAATCAAGCAAGTGGACGTGTGATTTTTCTATCCAGATTTTACTTCTCCCTTGTGTCATTTCTCAAATGTTCACTCATATAAGGCTTTTAGGCTATATTCTCATAGGATTTGTAGAATAAGTACTCTAGCCTAGATTTCATAAACTTACTGCCAACAATCATAGATACTCATGTAATATATTTATAGATAGATGCAAGGATTATTACCTACATATTAGTCTAAGTTTCTAAAAACTATTCTAATGCAAAAACTATGTGAGACTTCTAGATTATTGAGAGCATAGAGAAAGCAAACAATACCAATATTCCTAAGTGTATAGCATACTTTTTATTTATATTTTTTTAAAATTTTGAATTTTTTTAACTATAAAACAAATGCATATTATACATAGCTATATCCTATCAGATGCCTTAATTACACGTGTTTCTATGCCCCCAAACAAAAAAACATGCTTTGTCCTCATAGTAATTAAATAACTAAGGTAGAGAAATACCATTGAAACGCGTGAAATTCTGGAGCATCTACAAAATAAGGTTAAACATACTAATATAGAAAAGAAAAACTAATGCAACTCTATTAGAGTTCCACCCATTATGGGGTTAATGAGTAATAGATTGCTTGGGACATAAGCAGACACTAACTGAAATAAAAACTAACCTTAACTCCCGTTTAATCATTTTCCTCCTCATACTTAATGAAGAAATGAGGTTCCTTCGCATCCTGCCACGCCATGGTAATCTGCCAGGCTTCATGCCACTTATCGTCTACTATAGCTAACCTGTTAAGCGCCACTTGGTCGGATGGGGTGTAAGGGGCAACCAAATGAGGTTGCACCTGCCATCCCGGCCAAGTCATTGCACAGAACGATCGAATAATACAATTGGTGGGTCTCACAGTGTCGACCCTACCCGATCCGTGTAACAGGCACAAAAAACAGGGAAGAAACATAGCGTAATACGGCAAACTAAAATAGGCATAAGAAGATACTTATGCCTCATGTCCTGGGCTCGTGCTAAACTAGACATTAATGTCTTGGGAAGGCCATATAGCAGACGTCCCTCAGCTAGAGCAAGGAAAACGTCTCAAGTGGCGTCATTCACAGAAGAAAAATGTCACTCCCCTAATATGTTTAGCATTATAAAAAACATCATTGTGCCCACGTTCATGGACAGGCTACCAAGGGCGACGTTATATTCCCCTTGGTCCTCTATCCTAAAGATTCCTTCCCCATAATCCTCATGCAAATTCTCATAGTTATAGAGGTACATATTATCTACCAAATAGGCCCATGAGTCTTGTATTTCAGCGGGCATAGCAAGTCTGAGAGCAAAGGCTAACAAGAACCTGGTAATTTCCATTGGTTCATCCCCGATGGTGATGGAGAACACTTGTTCTCCATCTGGTCTATCAAAGAACTTATAATTATCGTAAAAATAAGATGTAAGTGAGGGAGAATAAAGTTCATCAGGACTTACCAATAGTGGCTCCCATCCTGCTAGAATGATCACTTCGCAAAACCACGCACCATAGGTGTCACTTTGGAACAAGTCTTCGAAAGACTGTTCTGGTATGATACGAGGGAATGTCATCCCCAATAACTCGTTGGAATAGCTGCGAAGGATCCTGGAATAACCCACAAACAATTGGAGCTTTTCTTGCCTCCAGGGTTCTAGGCGCGGAGTGCACTCCACCTATGCCTGGATAGGGTGTGGGGTGCGCCTTGGTGATTTTCGAGTTCCAAGCACTTGAAGCAGTCGCTTCACTTTGTGCTCTGGATGATGATGCTGGTCGCACTCAGGATGAAAATTAGAATTCCAGTGTTGTGGGCGCAGGTCGCGCTCAGCTCAGGGCTTGGTAGGGCGCAGGTCGCGCTCTGATGAAATTATGTCAGAAGGTGCCTAGGCGAAGGTCGCGCTCCTCTGGGGGGTAGGCGCGCTCCGAGGTGCTGATGGTGCTAAAATGGATAAAAAGATTGGAATCGTGGGAGTGAAAGGTGAGAGATGAAAGTGAGGTGTAGTGTGGGTTGTGAGTGTAGAATGAATGATGTTTTTATAGGTTTTAAGTTGCTAAAACGAATCGGGAAGTTACCAAAAGTTTTAAGGCAATTTGCCAGAAACAAAAAAATTTCCAAACCCGAAAACGAAAACAACCCATATTCTCTATTCCAAAACAAACCTAATACCTTTTAGGTTGAATTTAGGATAGATACTGCCTAATTCATCGAGATTTCATCCTATCACAATATCTATTCATAGTGATGCCCATATCGGCAATATTCTCAACCCTCACTCCAACACAAATTCTAAACTGGAGGATCATATCAAAAATTATGCTAGAATACATAATACCACCCCCAAACAATTCGAGAAGGTGGGATTAATGATAAAAACAATGCACAATTTAAAAAGAATCTTATTATATTAAAATGGAAATTCAAACAACATTTAACAACCAAATTCAAAATTAAATACGGAATTCATAAATTAACATCCGATCTAAAATAAAAAGCAAATACAAAACAACATCAACTCATAATATTCCTAAACCACTCGCTGCTGGTAGTGGAAGGGACATGGGAAGGTGATGTCTCCCCGAGCTCCCCGATGGGCCGGAGACATCGGGCCCCTGGGCGACGACGGCGCGTGCCTCACCAATGCTCCTCAGAAGAAGCACCCCTTGGGGTGGAAAGCGTGCAAGCATATCGTCTCGGAACTTGCGCTGAGCTTCCATCTCTGCCCTCGTCTATTCCCACCGCTCATCCTCACGCTGGGCACGAGTCTCAAAGTTATGATGCATGGTAGCCTGCCGAGTTCGGAGGTCTTCACAAATAGTATTAAGAGAATGCATGCCACGATGAATCACAGCCATGCGTTCTGCATCCGACCTACACCTCTCCAAGGCATCGGCATCAAAACATGTCATGTCCTCCTCGTCCTCCGAGTCATCCTCCTCGACTACCCTCTCTTCACGCAACCTCCAAACTCTCTGGATACACTCTGTATAAATATGAGGATTTCGGTGCTTCTTCAGGCAAATCCTATCAGAAGTCGGAGTCGCACTCAAGGTCATCATGAGAGGTGCAATACTCTTCCCAACTCCCCTAATCATGTTACCCAAAAACTCTAAAATACAGAACTCGTACTTCTGCTCTTAGAGTATCCATAGAATGTGAAGGTAGTTCAGCCCGATGTCACTGACTTTCTCCTTCCCCATGACATTCCTACCAATCCACTGAGCTACAGCCAGCTGGTTGGTTCTGAGAGACGACTGGCAAACACAATGCGAGCTCACATTGTAGTTCCCTTCCTTAACAGTTGCGTTCATCAAAGGCTCGACCCCAGTAAATTGGGAATCCTGTAGTGTGACATCGAGATGGCGTCTAGGCGGAATGCCTAAAATCTCAGCTAACAACCCAGTAGATACTTCTCTCCTCCGCCCAGCCACCTTAACAAAAATTTTATTTCCATCTAACTCCCTCGTCCTATAAAACTGTCGGACCAAATCTTCATGGTAAAAATCCTCTGTCGAGTACCACAAACCACTCCAATCTCTCCTAACCATTTCGTCACCGTAAAACGACGCGAAATGGTCGGCAGTAAACGCGTGCTCCGGCAAAATCCGACGTCTTTGAGCCATTTTAAGATTTGGGACGATGTGGGGGTTTAACTTGAATGTGGGGATGAAGTTTGAGACAACCTCACTAACCAAACAGTGGTGGTGGCGCGGCAGCTCAAATTTCACAATTTTTTTTTTTCTTTTTTTCTAAAGTTTTAGTGGTGGGAATTGGTGAGGGAATGAATTTAAGAAGATTTGGGGTGTTTTTAATTTATTGGCGTGTGTGTAATTAGATTTTTTTTTTTTTAGGTTTTGAAGCTTGGTAATGGCGGAAATGAAGCTTAACTCGTGACTGTTTTGGTTTGGGATGAAGGGGACGCGTGTGCGAGATTGGGACCAAGCCCAATTCAATTTTTTGAAATTTGTCGATTTTTTCACGCAACTTCAAACTAAAATTGCCGCTTCGTTACTGGTCCGATTTTTGCGAATGAGATGTGAAAATGATCAGGAGAGAATTTCCAATCCAATAAACCATAAAACACTCTATTCCGACAGTGGATGACATATAAGAAGATGAAAAATGCCTTGAAGTGCGTGCATGACGTATGTTATGCGAACGAATGAACTCTAATTTCTTAGATAATGTCAACCGAAATCGGAATACAATTAAACGGCATAAACAACACAACTGGGAAGTTGAACAATCCAGTACAGAAACGAACACCCCACCCCCAAACAAATTTTTGGCAACGAAGTTTAGAAAATTTGTTTTAAAAGCGGGTCTTTTAAAGTCAGATTCCCGAGACTTCCTAAATTACTATTTTTGTGATTTTAACAATTTGTATTTTTATGAATAAGATTTAATATAAGAAAAACAATAAAGCAATAAATGCAAAATTCATACCATAGAAGAACATGACTCAAAATCTGAGAAAACATACAAGAGTGGAAAACGTGAATTATGTTTAACGTAGACTTAGGATCCGGTACTTACAGCCACACACTCCATAAGGAGGGACCAGTTACCTGAATGGTGCGCTTACCAATATATGGAAATAAAAGGAAGTACACCAATGAAAAAGGTCAGTCCTCATAGACAGGGTCCTGTAAAAGGACTTCCTCTACATCAGGGGACAATAGCTCATGAAAATATTTCAACCGTTGGCCATTGACTTGAAAGGTACTGTTGTCCTTGGGATTGACCAAGGTGATTGCCCCATGAGGGGTGACTTCAGTAACTAGAAAAGGACCAGACCAACGGGTTTTTAATTTCCCTGGAAAAATATATAGACGGGAGTTGTAAAGCAAGACTTTTTTACCTACCACAAACTTTTTGCACAAGATTTGCTTATTATGAACACGTTTCATGTTAGCTTTATAATCCTTCACGAGATCATAAGAATCGCTACGGATTTCTTCAAACTCATTCAATTGCAACTTGCGCTTGACACCCGCCTCATCGACATTGAAGTTAAGGCTTTTTATAGCCCACATAGCACGGTGCTCCAATTCAACGGGTAAATGACAAGATTTTCCAAATACAAGTCTAAAGGGAGACATACCTAAAGTAGTTTTGAAAGTCGTCCTATATGCCCATAAGGCATCAGATAGACGCTTTGACCAGTCTTTCCTATCAGGATTTACAGTTGTTTATAATATCTTTTTGATTTCTCTATTAGAAACTTCTACTTGTCCGCTAGTTTGTGGATGATACGGAGTTGCTACTTTATGTGTAACTCCATACTTTTTCACTAGAAATGCAACAACTCTGTTGCAAAAATGTGTTCCACCATCACTAATGATGGCTTTGGGAATGCCAAATCGACAGAAAATATATTCTTTAACAAAAAATACAACTGTCTTATGGTCATTGCTACGGCAAGCCATGGCCTCTATCCATTTAGACACGTAGTCCACGACGACTAGAATATAAATAAAACCGTGGGAAACTGGAAAGGGACCCATGAAATCAATGCCCCATACGTCAAAAATTTATACCACCAATATTGGACTTAATGGCATCATATTACGCTTCGTGATTCGCCCAAGTTGTTGGCAACGAATGCATGTCTTGCAATATACTTGGGCATCTTTAAAGAGAGTGGGCCAATAAAACCCACATTGAAGAATTTTAGCAACTGTTTTCATACCACTAAAATGGCCACCACACTCTTTGTCATGGCAGAATGAGAGAACCTCATTATATTTCCATTGGGGAATACAACGACGAATAATCTGATCCGCACAATACTTAAAAAGTTAGGGCACATCCTAGTAGTATAGCTTAACTCTGGCCAAGAACTTCTTACGTTAATTTCTTGACCAATCATAAGGAATAACATTAGACGCTAAATAATTCACAATGTCAGCATAACATGGTGCAAAAAAAATAGCATACAGATGCTCATCCGAAAAAGAGTCCGGTATGGAGTCAGAATCACTATCATCGTCGTTTGTAAGTCTAGATAAGTGGTCGGCAAATACGTTTTCGACCCCTCGTTTGTCTTTTATTTCTAATGTGAATTATTGCAGGAGAAGAATTCATCGGATCAATCTCTGCTTAGCATCCTTCTTAGCGAGAAGGTACCTAAGGGCTGCATGGTCCGTGTAAACTAGACTCTTAGAACCAACCAAATAAGGACGAAACTTATCTAAAGCATAAACGACAGCTAAGAATTCTTTTTCAGTAGTTGTATAATTCCTTTGAGCATCATTTAGAGTTTTACTAGCATAATAAATAACAGTGGATTTATTATCTAGTTTTTGTCCCAAGACAGCACCAACTGCGTAATCACTAGTATCACACATGAGTTCGAAAGGTTTAAACCAACCGGGAGGCTGTATAATGGGTGCGGAAGTTAAGGTGACTTTTAAAGTTTTAAAATCCTATTTACAATTAAAATTAAAATCAAAGATGGCCTCCTCTAAAAGCAGATTAGTTAAGGGTCTAGCTATTTTCGAAAAATCTTTGATAAAACGCCTATAAAAACCTGTATGGTCTAGAAAGGCTCTAATATCACGAATAGTCCATGGTATAGGTAAAGTCGCTATCTTATCTAGTTTGGCCTTATCTACTTCGATGTTATCAATAGATACGATGTGACCTAGTACTATGCCTTTTTTCACCATGAAGTGACATTTTTCCCAATTTAAAACGAGACTCTTCTCTTCACATCATGTTAAAACTTTAGACAGGTTAGATAGGCATTCAGTGAAAGAGTCTCCATAGATAGAAAAATCATCCATGAACACTTCCATGAAATGCTCTACCATGTCACTAAATATATGAAGCATACATCGCTGGAAGGTACCAGGAGCATTACAAAGGCCAAAAGGCATTCGTTTATAGGCGTATATTCCAAAAGGACATGTGAAGGTAGTCTTTTCTTGGTCATCAATATCAATAATAATTTGGAAATAGCCAGAGTAGTCATCCTAAAAACAATAAAAAGCATGACCAGCTAGATGTTCAAGCATCTGATCTATAAAGGGTAAAGGAAAATGATCCTTTTGTGTCATGGCATTTAAACGTCTGTAATCAATACAGATCCTCCATTTCATAGGGCCATGCGTGGCAACATATTCACCCTTGCCATTACGTACATGGTAATCCCTGATTTCTTTGGAATTACATAAATGGGACTTACCCATTCGCTATCAGAGATTGGGTATATGATACCCGCATCGAGTAACCGTAAGACTTCTTCCTTGACCACTTCTTTCATGGCAGGGTTTAAACGATGCTGAGGTTCGCTGGAAGTCTTTGCGTTATCCTCTAAATGGATACTATGAGTGTACACATTAAGGTCAATTCCCTTAATGTCGGCTAGGGACCAACCAATCGCAGAACGATGTTCCCTAATCACTCTGATCAACCGTGTCTCTTCCTCCTTAGATAACAGAGAAGATATAATTACCGGATGACTACCATCCGGATCAAGTTGAATATAATTTAACTCAGAAGGAAGAGGTTTAAGCACCGGGGTGGGAGGAATATCGATAAATGCTTCTGGTGGGTCCTCATCTTGAGTAATGAATACTTGCTTAGGCAGTAGGTCTTCAAACTCTGTATATGGAGCAACTGAAGGGTCTACGATTTGTGTAGACTCGAAGATAGTGTTGACTTCCTCTATGTAGGAGTCATCGACAAAATCTGAACTTCCAAAATAAAGGAATTTATGCATATGGTTTTCTGGAAACGTGTTATTAAAGTAATCTTGAGCTAACCTCTCGATCATGCTAACCTCTCCATCTATAGACGAATCTAGTAACTGTCTCATCATTTTAAAAACATTTACCTCAACCGAAAGATAGCCAAAAGACAAGGACATCGACCCATCGTGGCAGTTTATAAGCGCGTTGGTAGTCGCCAAGAAGGGACGCCCTAAAATGATCGGAACAGAGTCGTTAGCGACTTCTGTATCGAGGATAACAAAATCAGCAGGACAGTAGAAATCCTAAATCTTAACAAGCACATTTTCAACCATACCCTTAAGGTATTTAATTGATCGATCCGCTAATTGCAATGTCAATTTAGTAGGTTGCATCTATTGTAGACCTATTTGTTTGTATAGATAATACGGGAGTAAGTTAACACTCGCCTCCAGGTCTAGTAAAGCGGTCGTCGTGTGGGAATCTCCTAAGGTGCATTGTACAGTAAGACAACCAGGGTCCTTGTACTTAACGATTCCATTGTATTCTGTTAAAGTTAGAAATTGTTCAGTTAAAAAGGCGTCTTTAGGAATATTTGTCTTACGCCTTTTAGTGCACATCTCTTTGAGAAACTTAGCATGGTGAGGTAATTTTTTAATTGCGTCCAGAAAAGGTAAGTTTATCGTTAGATTTTTAAAAACTTTCATAATCTCGTCGAAGTTTGTATCCCTGTTTAACATAGCTAATTTCTGGGGAAACGGTGGTTTCTATCTATATTTAGCGTATGGATCAACTGGATGTCTAACCTTTGTATTATGTTTCTTAGGTTGTGGTTTAACTGGTACCTCTACAAGGGTAGGCTCTTCAGTTTCTATTACGGTATCTAGTACAATCTCCGGTGTAGGGACAACTGGTGGGGTAACTATAGGCATAGTTACTTTGTTATCAACCACTCTCCCAGAATGGAGAGTGGAGATGGCATTTAGCTCACCTACGTTTTCATTTTTCATAATAGTATTACCATTTCCCTCAAAGGCTGTGTTTGTTGTTTTAGGATTAGCTATCGCTTGTCCTGGAAACACACCTTTGGGTTGCACTTTCTCTTGAGCTAACTGCTGTAAGGAAAGTTGGATGGCTTGTAAAATCTATTGTTGAGATTGCATAAAGGTATCGAAACGATCCGGTTATGGAAGAGTGTTAGCTATAGGTTGTGTCACAGAAACTATATCACGTTGATTATTAATGGGTGGGTTTTTATAGTTATTATTTACCATAACGATACCTTTATTAGCATTATAATTATTATAATTACCCTGACCTTGTGGTTGACCTTGTCGTGGTTGCGCTTGGTTGTTATAATTATTATAATTACCCTGACCTTGTCCTTGTTATGGTGGAGCTTGGTTATAATTGTTTGCTTACCTAACATTTTGATTATTAAACCCTGGAGGTGTTACTTGTTGATTATTTCTCCAACTGAAGTTGGGATGTTGTCTCCAAGGGGCGTTAGGAATTGGAAAACTATTAATCGAGCAAACATTATCTTGTTGTGATTGTTGTTGTTCATAGGCGAGAGGACAATAGGAGTCAGGATGCTCTGGACTCAAACAGAAATTACATGGATTGGTGTTGACATTCATGATGGGGATCGGAGTTTGTTTAATAGAAATAGCCTCTACCTTTTTAGTTAGAGAGTCGATTAAATTTTTAAGTTCCGGATCGGGTTTCATCTTAAACATACCGGCGGCCTTTACTGTTATAGAAGAACTAGCGTTGCGGGAGATATCGTCACTACCCCCCCAGTTATTATTACGCCTAGTTTGATCTTCTAAAAATTTATAAGCCTCTGAGGCTCCCTTACTTAGGAAACTACCCCCATTCATTATGTCAAACACCTCCTTGTGGTGGTGTAAAAGTCCCTTGAAAAAGGCACGAACTAGCGTGTCTTTCGCGAGGTTATGGTGTAGACACTCTATAAGTAGATCGGTGAAACGATTCCAAGCCTTTGAAAATGATTCATGAGGATTCTATCGAAAGAAATAAATCTTGGAAAGCATTTCATCGGTCTTCAGTGGTGGGTAAAAATGTTCCATAAATAGTTGAACAAGTTTAGCCTACGAGTCCACAGAATTTGGCGCTTGGGCAGTTAACCAAGATGTCGCCTTATCGGCTAAAGTTAAGGGAAATACCCTCTATTTAATTTGTTCAGCACCAACTGTAGGATGGTGGAATGTAGTAAGGACTTGGTCAATCCTACGCATGTGCTGGGCTTTTCATGGTCAAACCCATGAAAAACGGATAACAAATTAAATATATTTGGGGGGATTCAGAAATCCCCCACTGGGTCTGATAGAACGATGCAAGATTTAGGGCTATCATTCAAGGCTTTGTAAAAGTCAGAGAGAGGAGACTCTCTTTCTTCAGCCATTACTTCAGGTGGTGTGTGTGGTATATTAGTTAGAGGTGAGTCGATGGTGTACTAGAAAGGCGTGTTTGTTGACGTTGTCGGTTGATTACGTTAGGCGTTTTTCTTTGGCCTAACCTTAATCTCATGCAAGGCTAAGCCAATCTTTAACGAACACAACAACACTCCAAACAATCCTGATATGCTAGTATGAACCTCTAACAGGAGATGCGAGGTGTGGAAGAAAAGAGTACCTGAATGCCTCCTTGCTTCGCTTATAACACTACAACAGAAGGGATCTGTTGCAACGCCTACTTTTCGTTGGTAAAGCATAGCATTTGCAACGCCTAATGGCGCTGCTCAAACGTTTCCGTCTTATTAGTACAACCTGATGGGGATATAACTAGTGTGACGCTTAGTCGGCGCTTGCAAAAGCATTTGTTTAAATTTTTGTTTAACTGAAATTTTATTTTTAATGAAAAAATTGAGTACCAGCTACGGCGCAGTGGTCGCAAAAAAGTATTTTACCTTTGGCAACGCCCTTGGCGTCATTAAAAATTTTAATATTACAATTTCCTTTTTTCACCCAATTTCTATTTTTCTACACGATTGAAATTGGCAAATGCATATTGGTGTCGTGAAAATGATTGGCGGGATGATTTTAGGTAGGAATTATTTTGGCGGTCCCTCGCTAACAATTTGGGAAACCAAAATAAACCCTACCCGATAAAAGAAAGTTAAGAAACTACCGCTACTCATAAAAAGGAAAAGCAAAACCGAAAAACCATTCTTCATCGACCGAGGAGGCCGAGTGTACCACGAAAATTGTTTCTTCAAATTGCTAAAAGCCATTTCTTTGGTTACTTGATTCTCGTGTAGTGCGTCATTTAAATTTAGAAATTATATACTTCAAGTTCTGATTTTTGGTTTTGTATTTTTCGGAATTAAAGTTTGAAGCTTTGGTTATTACTTCAAACTCGAATCTTTGGTAATGTAGTATACTGGAATCGCTACTTCTAAAGAACTAGAAATTCAGAAAACAGATTTGTGAATCTTTTGTAGTCTTTATGTGAAGATTTGTGAAGGGTGTCTCTAGAATGTAGTGATAGAGTGAAGTTGAAGGAATGGTCTGTTTTTCTTCTTTTTGTTCATGGGCTGTTGGAATGAAGGAAAGGAGGTGACGAGTGTTGTGAATAGAGTTAGAGACATTGAGAAGTGATGTCTGGGTGTGTGAAACTTGAGTTATATCGAGAATGAGTTAAAGAACAGAGCAGAGTTAATCTTCGAGAATGAGTTAATCTTGAGCTCATCGATGTTTATTTCTAATACTCATGAATTTATTATACATAAATGAATTAGTTTATACTGTTTTGTTATTAAAATATATATATTAATATTATTTAATTTCCACATCCAAACTGCCACCGCGTCCTATTTTTTTGAGATATAGTCGAGTCGCCGTGTCTGCTTCCGCTTCCGCGTCCGCGTCTCTGTCCGCGTCCGCGTCCGTGCAACATTGAGTAAAACTAATAGTAACGAAATTAGGCCACTCGGATAGAGATAACCCAGGAAGCATCCTTTTGTGTTTCAGAACATTGACATATGCTCTAAAACAAGACCAGCCAGGAAACCAAACAAGACTTACAGAACAGGATATCAAATTATCGTACTAAGCTACTGAAGTAGTAGAATTCATCTTATGGAAATAGATTTGACCAAACAAACCAGAACCATGGGAATCCCAATTTTCTAAGTCAATTCATAAATTGAATTGGACTATTTGATTAGGGAGTTCTTTAACATATACTAGCATACATCCTTCCATGATCGCAAGATCCTTGACTTCGATATATTCCATTCTCTCTTATCCTCTAGTCGTAATTTATTTACCTTTTTTAGTGTTTATCTACAGGAATTGAGGTTCTCTCCACTGTTTCTATACACAATTCCTTGCTAGTGTTTTCGTGTTCTAATAAATTTCTTTGTAATATTTTCGTTAATTTATTAGTATGATTGATTTTTATCATTGTTTTGTTGTATGATTATTTCGTTGGGTGTTTGGTTTTTCATTATTGAATTCTTTGTTTGATTATCCTTACTTTATATCCGTTAAATTTATTTTACTTCAAGTATGCCAAGTTATTGGTGTAGAAAATTGTTCGTTGGTTTTCACCATCACATACCATGTAACCTAATCATCTTGCTAGCATTTTTAGTATTTGTAATTCTTTATTCTCAGATCATATTAACTTGATGGATTTTTTTTTTTTTTTTTGAGCTGATGGGATCATCAGCTACAAGCATTTGCTGCTTGTAGGATCATATGTCCTCTCAGTTTTGTTCTTATAAGAACCTAAGGAGTGAAATTTGAACATGACATCACTAAATCCCCTTTTGCACTTGCACTTGCATCTCCACCATAACAGACTCTTATTAGGCACTTGGTTTAGTTATATACAATGAGATTTCCTCTACTGTAGTGTATTTAATTTCACTATTTCTATTTTGATTGAAAAAGTTGTAAATCTAATAAACTGCCATAACTATTGGAAAAAAACTGGTTTCTGTAAACTGCCATAGTTATATATACAATGAGCTTATGGGTGAATTATGTGCTTGCTGGTTTCCGTAACGTGTGTGCATGCTGGTTTCCGTAACGTGTGTGCATGCTTGCTAAGATGACTTATGTATTAGAACCGAGTTACAGTGATAATTGCTTGCCCTTTTTCTCTGATTTTGGTTGCTTTTCAATCTTTCTATCATGTGTATGCATTTTAAGTACATTAGAAGTTTGATTGAATGCAATCTTGAATACAAGACCACTTTGTGAAGTTAAATTACACATTGTTTCTGGTAATTGTTCGTATATTCTTATATGCATGCCTAAATTAATTTCTATCAATAGTGGTGTAGGAAGTTGGATTGTTAATGGACTGTCCTTGGTTAGTTTAAATGTTTGGGTTTTCTTATTTTGTGATGTACAATTATTATCTCGTAGTAGGGAACACGGAAATGGATAAGAGTTGGATGCAATTGCCAAATAGGTTTTGGCCAGCGTATCAAAAAGGAATTAGGGATTAGCTTGAGAAGTAGTCATGAAGAGCTACTATATAAATAAGATATATACATTTCTTACCTTTTATGATTAAATTTGGATGCAACAAGTCAAATATAAGTTATATTGTGGATTGCAAAGCAAGTCAAATTGTCCTTATACAAGATAGTTTCAATTATTCATACCAGCTTAAGTATGATAATAGATCGAGTGATATGATATTTTTTTCTCTCATTTTAATCTAGTAGTGTTGTTTTGTTCCACCATGTGACGTGTACAAGTATTTTTTTTTCCTTTGGTGAGATATGTTTCCTTTGCCATATTTATTAAAGGTGCAACATACTTGATTCATGTTTTCTTCTTTGATTACTAGAAATGGATAAGAGTTGGATGCAATCGCCGAATAGGTTTAGGCCTGACTATAAAAAAGGAATTATAGATTTTGTTGAGATTGCTCGTGGTCATACAGACAGAACGGGCAGGACTAGATGTCCATGCAAACAATGCAAAAATAGGAATTATAAGCACATCGACGAGGTAAAAGACGATCTAGACCTTTACGGCATGGACAAGAATTACACCCGTTGGGTTTTTCATGGAGAAGACTATGAGGAACAAAGTGACGATGATGTTGGTGAAGGGGTACAGTTTGATGGACTGGATGACATGTTTGAAGATTTGCAGGCTCCAATACACATTGATAATCTGGTGCCTAATGTGGAACATAGGGAATCAGGAGGTAATATAGATCCATTTGATGAACTTTTGAGTGAAGCATGTCAACCTTTGTATCCAGGCTGTAAATCTTCAAAGTTAGATTGTGTCGTAAAGCCGCTTCATTTGAAGATAATCAATCGCTGGAGTAACAAATCATTCACTATGATTCTCCAGTTGATTAAAGCAATATTGCCTGAAGGTGAGACACTCCCAAAGTCCCATTACGGCTTAAGGCATTAATGCGTAACTTGGGACTTGGTTATATCTCAATCCATGCATGCAAGTATGATTGTGTGTTGTTTTGGAAAGAAAATGAAAATCTTCAAAATTGTCCAGAATGTAATGGGCCGAGGTATCAAGTCTTCGAAGGCAAGACTAAAAAAATACCACAGAAGGTGTTGCGTTACTTTCCACTTAAACCAAAGCTCAAGAGGCTATTCATGTCGAGGGTTAATGCTGCAGATATGAGATGGCATAAAGAAAAACTTGAGCATGAGGAGAACGTACTTAGACACCCAGCAGATTCTAAAGCTTGGGGTGATTTTGACAAGGAACATGAGTGGTTTGCCAATGATCCTCGCAATGTTAAGCCTTGGTCTCAAGCGTTTATGGATTTAACCCGTTTGGGAATATGAGCAGCCAATATAGTATGTGGCCGGCAATCGGTTATGACGATAATTTACCACCGGGAAGGAAGTGTATGAAAGAACCATTCACCTTCATGTGCCTACATCGATCCCGGGCCTACATCGCCTGGGAATGATATCGATGTCTATTTACGACCTTTGATTGATGAACTAAAAGAGTTATGGAATGATGGGGTGGAGACGTATGATGCAAAGAGCAAAGGAAACATTTCGGTTGCATGCTTCAGTTGTGTTATGGACTATAAATGATTTTCCAAAGACTAGGTAATTTATCCGGTTGAGACACGGAAGGAAACCGGCTTGCCCTAATTGTAACAAGGATACGCTTTCCATGTATTTAAAGAATGGCGAAAAGTTGTGTTATATGGCCAATCGTCGTTTTCTGCAGCCAAGGCATCCTTGGAGAACTCGTGGCAAACACTTATTTGATGGAAATAGGGAGAGCAGGTTGCCACCTACAGAGTTGTCTAGGGATGAATTGTTATCACAAGTGAACTATGTAGAACCTCTTCAGAAATTCAGAAAACCGCCGCCTAACAAGAAGAGAAAGCGTACTGAGATGGAGTTGAATTGGACAAAGAAAAGCATATTTTTTGAGTTACCGTATTGGGACACTCTTAAGCTACGACACAACTTGGATGTTATGCATGTTGAGAAGAACATCTGTGATAATGTAATGGGGACATTGTTAGATATAGATATCAAAACAAAAGATTCAGTAAAAGCTCGATTAGATTTGGCTGCATTGGGTATAAGAAAAGAGTTGCATCTAATCCCAAGAGGTGATAAGTTTGTAATGCCGCCAGCATGCTACACATTGTCATCTTCGAGAAAAAAAATCTTTTATGAAAGTGGTTGAAGTCGATGAAGTTTCCCGATGGCTATGCATCTAACATTTCTAGATGTGCAAATGCTAAAGATGGTAAGATAACAGGAATGAAAAGTCATGACTGTCATGTGCTCTTACAACAACTTCTCCCAATTGCAATACGTGGTTTTGTGCCCAATGATGTAGCCATTGCATTGGTTGAGTTGGGAATGTTCTTTAAAGAGTTATGTTCAAGACTTTAAAATTGGAAGTATTAGAGAAAATGGAAAAGGACATTGCGGTGATACTTTGTAAGCTCGAACAAATATTTCCTCTTGCATTCTTTGATGTAATGGTCCATTTGGCTATCCACTTGCCACGTGAGGCGATACTTGGAGGACCAGTGCAGTATAGGTGGATCTACACACGCTAAAACAATATGTTCGAAATAAAGCTCGCCCCGAAGGTTCAATTGCTGAAGCCTATGTAGACACCGAATGTCTCACGTTTTGCTCTATGTATCTTCAAGGAGTTGAAACTCGGTTCAATCGTGAAGAACGAAACTATGATGGTGGTAATGAGAATCAACAGGTTGGATTTCCTGTTTTCACACAAAATGTTCGGCCTTTGGGAGCCTATACAAGTTCCATTCTTGATCCAAAGGACTATGCCAAGGCTCATTACTATGTGTTGAATAATTCTGAAGAAATTTCAACATATTTAGAGTAAGTTTTATTGCATTTAGCTTACCGAGTCTTTTTTTATCATCATAAACTACTCTGAGTTATTAAGTTTATATATATTTGATATGCATGCAATTAACACATGACAGAGCTTGAAATGCAAAGCTCACACAACTTACATGAGAAACAAGAAATGTTGTTTCCTAGTTGGTTTCAAAAACGTGTAAGAGCTCGTATTGCTACTTTTTTATACAATGGTTATGAACTTGGATAATATGCTAATTATGTTTTCCTAAGTTGGTGTACTAATTTTATGAATAGATGCAAGTATTGGCAGTGAGAAACTCCTCGAAGCGACGCATGATGAATTATATTCATTGGCATGTGGGCCTGATAAACGTGTGAAACGGTATAGCGGATGCATTGTTAATGGGATTAGGTTTCACACCAAGGATCGAGAAAAAAATCTCCGAACCCAAAATAGTGGTGTTGAAGTAAAAGGGGAACACCAAGGAGAAGAGATTGACTTTTATGGTGTGTTAACTGATGTTTTTGAGGTTAGTTATCTATTTGGGAATCGAGTTTATCTTTTCAAATGTGATTGGTATGATGTTGGTATTAGAAGGATGGGGATTCAAACGGATGGTCACTTTACTAGTATTAATGGCTCCAAGATGTGGTATAAAGAAGACCAGTTTGTCTTAGCCACGCAAGCATGTCAAGTCTTTTACGTCGATGATACCAAATTAGGTGTTGGTTGGAAAGTTGTGCAAAAGACAAAGCCTCGAAATGTGTTTGATGTTCCAGAGAAAGAAGAAGCAGGTAGTGATGTAGCATATCAACAGGAAGAGCAAGTTGGGGTGAATATCGACAATGTCCAACTTGATCAAACTCATGAAGCAAGCAGCAGCGGGGTTCAAAATGCACCATTCACACCCATACGTCTAGATAGGTGATAAGAGCCCAAAACTGTAGTTTTAACCCCTTAATAATCATACGGTTAGACCAATTATGTGAATAATAAGTAAGAGTTAATACTGATTACGTGTTTTTATGCATTTCAGGCTTCAAAGTCCATTATGTGCAGAAATGTGCCACATTAGCGAGATAAGGAGCAAAAGTCAGCAGAACTTCCGAATGCCATATCTTTGGACTCAGACATCGGATTGAGGCCTACCTTATGTCAAAACGACCGGCTCGGGAAGAGCTTTCCAATGGTCCAAGCCTTGACCCAATCAGAGGAGCAGAAGTGGACGAAAAGTCTGTGGAAGCCAACTGCAGCTGAAGAGGCCTTTTTGGACTGAAAGAATTGGGTTTTGGGCCCGATTCTCCGCCCAACCCATGGCTCCAAGCCCATGCACGAATTTTGGATCTGGATGTATAAAAACAAAAGCTTAGCTCTTTGTTAATGGTAGCTAGTTAGACCTAAATTAAGATATAGAATTCTAGATCTAGTTTATTTAATTAAATTAAGTTTTAGCTCCATTTAAATTCTTGTTTTAGATTAAATCTCTGAATCATTGTTCTTGATTGATTAGATAAATAAAGTAGTATTTTTATCAAGTTTGAATTTTGTCAATTCCATTCTAGATCTAATTTCAATTCTTGTTCCTAGTTCATTCCAGCCATTAAATTAGATTCATTATTGTTCAAATTAAGTAAATCTAAATTTCTTACATTATGTTTAGTTTAGATTCAATGGGAAATGTTAGATTGATGATTCAAGGCTAAACCTCCATTAGAGGGGTTGATGAAGCCTTGATGAAACCTTAGTTGTTTAGTATAGAAACGTTGTAGCATCTATTCCACTCTAGAAGGTCGCGTTTCGCCATGAGAATGGGTGGGCTTAATTTCACATGCTAGTTAGTACTTGGTAGAAATGCCATGAACACTAGGGATTAGACTCGAATTCTTGCCGCGGAAAACGTAAGAATCGAGATACCACAATCTGTACTAGGTCATTAAGTTGGATTCGAGGTGGATTCAATTCCCTCTAATTCCTTTATCTAGAGTCAAACAATAGTATTTCCATAGCATTTGTAGTTAATTTCTAGTAATCATCTTAATTAAGTATCGTAGTTTAATATTTCAGAAAAGCTCTCATTGACTTAAGACTGATTTCTTAGACTTAGAGAACAATCCGTGCTAGAGAACTAAGAGTGGAGCGAACTTCCTACTCCACTTAGTGCAATTACGCATCGAGTAGAAACTTTGATAATAGACTTCGTAAAAAGTTCAGGTTATAGTTTACTTACGTTGTGAATTCATAGTTCATTTCGTAGGTAAATTATTCATTTTATACTAATCAAATGCGCCCGCCATCTTAGTTGCACTTTAGCATTGTTTTCTTTGTAGAAGTAGTTATTTTAAGTCCCATTAAACCCACCCACCCTTGTTTGATTCACATTGTGGTTGCCGCTTTCAGTTTTGGAAAAATTCGAGGATTTACACCGAAGCGCCAAAGAGAAAGAGAGCGACCAGCTATCTTATCTTCGAATTTCATTTACACCGAAGGCCACCCTTCAAAGAGAGAGACACCCGCGCTATCTTACTTGGAATTCGGTTACAAACCGGAAGCGCCCCAAGAATAAGATAGCGCCAGCTTTAGTGATATTTTCGGATTTCCACAGTTTGTTTCGAACTTCGAGTTGTCAAGTTTTTCAGTGTTCTAACCTCTTATATACACTGAACACGCGTACACAAGACGCTATTCATAAGCGAAGCAAGGACGCTATCAGGTATTCCTTTCTTCCACACCTCGCATTTCCAGTTAGAGGTTTTCTACTAGTATATCAGAATTGTTTGGAGTGTTGCATGTTAGTTAAGCTCAACTTAGTCTTGCATGAGATTAAGGTCTGGTCGAACAAAAACAACAAACGTAATTACACCACAACAAACAAGTCTATCTAGTACACCACCCACGACACCTCTAACTACTATCACACACACCATACCTGACATAATGGCTGAAGAAAGAGAGACTCCTCTCTCCGACTTTTACAAAGCCTTGAGCGATAGCCCTAAATCGTGCATCGTTCTAGCGGACCCGATGGGGATTTTGAATCCCCAAACATATTTAATTTGTTACCCGCTTTTCATGGGTTAGACCATGAAAAACCTTATCATCGACATCGCGTAGGATTGAACAAGTCCTTAACATTCCACCATCCTACGGTTGGTGCGGAGCAAATTAAACCGGGGGTATTCCCTTTCACCCTAGCCGATAAGGCGGCGTCTTGGTTAACGCCCAAAGCCTAATTCTGTGAACACGTGGGCTAAACTTGTTCACCGTTTATGGAACATTTTTACCCACCCTAAAAGACGGATGAAATGCTTTCCAAGATCCATTTCTTCCGGCGTAACCCCCTCATGAATCATTTTCTCGAGGCATGGAATCGTTCACCGATCTCCTTATAGAGTGTCCACACCATAACCTAGCAAAAGACACGTTAGTTCGTGCCTTTTTCAAAGGACTTCAACATCACCATAAAGAAGTCCTTGACATAATGAATGGGGGTAGTTTCCTAAGTAAAGGAGCCTCGGAGGCTTACAAATTTTTAGAAGACCAAACTAAACGGAATAATAATTGGGGGGGGAGTGATGATATCCCCCGCTCCGCTAGTTCTTCTTCAACAGTCAAGGCCGCTAGTATGTTTGAGAATAAAACCGATCCAGAACTTAAAAATTTACTCGAATCTCTAACTAAAAAAGTGGAGGCTATTTCTGTTCAACAAAAGCCTATCCCGTCATGAATGTAAACTCCAACCCATGTAATTTCTGTTTGAGTCCAGAGCACCCTGACAATTATTGTCCTCTAGCTTATGAACAACAACCACTAGAGCAAGATAATGTTTACTCTATTAATAACTATCCTATTCCTAACCCCCGAGACAACATCCCAACTTCACTGGAGAAATAATCAACAAGTAACGCCTCCGTGGTACAATACTCAAAACGTTAGGCAAGCAAACAATTATAACCAAGCTCCACCTAGACAAGGACAAGGACAAGGACAAGGTCAAGGAATTATAATAATTATAACAACCAAAGCGCCTGACCACGACAAGGTCAAGCACAAGGTCGAATAATTATAATAATTATAATACCAATAGAGGTATCGTTCGGTTAATAATAATAACTATCACAACCCACCCATAAATAATCAACGAGATAGTTCGTCGCACCACCCGTGACTACTACACCTACACAACCGGATCGTATAGGCGCCTTTATACAAGTTACCCAACAACTTTTCCAGACAATGACTCAATCAAACCAACAGATCTTACAATCCATAAATCAGGGCATACAACAGTTAGCCCAAGAGAAAGCCCAACCAAAAGGTGTGTTTCCAAGTCAAGCGATACCAAACCCTAAAACAGCAAACACAGCCTTTGAGGTAAACGGTAATTCTAGTACGGAAACTACAATCGTAGGTGACCTAAATGCCATCACCACTCTCCGCTTACGGAAGAGTGGTTGATAACAAAGTAACTACGCTGTAGTTACCCCCATCAAGATTCCCTACACACCAGATATCGAACTAGATACCGCAATAGAAACTGAAGAGCCTACCACGGTAGAGGTACCAGTTAAACCACAACCAAAGAAACCGAAAGCCAAGGTTACACAGCAAGTAGAGCCATATGCGAAATATAGAGCGAAACCACCGTTCCCTCAAAAATTAGCCATGCTAACCAGGGATACAAACTTTGAGGAAATTAGGAACGTGTTCAAGAATCTAACGATAAACCTTCCTTTTCTCGAAGCTATTAAAAAGCTACCTAACCACGCTAAGTTTCTTAAAGAGTTGTGCACTACTAGGCGTAAGACGAACATACCCAAAGACGCCTTTTTAACTGAACAGTTCCCAACTTTATCCGAAAATAATGGAATTGTTAAGTACAAGGACCCTGGTCGTCCTACTGTCAAATGCACCTTAGGAGATTCCTACCGCGGCGACCGCTTTATTAGACACGAGGGCGAAAGTGTTAACTTACTCCCGTATTACTTGTATAAACAAATAGGTCTACAGGAAATGCAACCTACAAAAAATAACATTGCAATTAGCGGACGGTCAATTAAGTATCCTAAAGGTGTAGTGGAAAACATGCTTGTTAAGGTTCGAGGATTTCTACTATCCTGCTGATTTTGTTATCCTCGATACGTAAGTCGCTAATGACTCTACTACCAATCATCTTAGGGCCCTTCTTAACTCAACTGCCAATGCGCTTATAAATTGTCGCGATGGAAAGATGTCCTTATCTTTTGGCCATCTTTCTGTCGAGGTAAATGTTTTTAAAATGATGAAACAGTTACCAGATTCGTCTATAGATGGGGAGGTTAGCATGATCGAGAGTTTAGCTCAAGATTATTTTAACAACACGTTTCACGAAAACAATATGTACAAATTCCTTTCTTTTGGAACTTCGATTTTGTGAATGATTCCTACTTAGAGGAGGTCAACACCATCCTGGAATCCACACCAATTGTAGACCCGTCGGTTGCTCCATATACTGAGTATGAAGACTTGCTACCTAAGCAAGTATTCATTACACAAGATAAGGACACTTATGAAACATCAACGGACATTCTGCCCACACCAGTGCTTAAACCTCTTCCCCGGAGTTAAAATATATTCAACTTGATCCGGATGGTAGTCACCCGATAATTATATCTTCTCTTGCTAACTAAAGATGAAGAGACATCTTTAATAAGGGTGATTAGGGAACATCGGTCTGCGATTGGTTGGTCCTTAGTCGACATTAAGGGCATCGACCACTAATATCTGCACTCATCGTATACATTTGGAGGATAACGCGAAGACTTCGCGAAACCTCGGCGTCGCTTGAACCCCCATGAAAGAGGTGGTTAGGGAAGAAGTCTTGCGATTCTTGGATCGCGGGTATTATATACCCAATCTCCGATAGCGAATGGGTAAGTCCCATTCATGTAGTTCCTAAGAAATCGGGGAATTACCATGGTGCGTATGGGGAGGGGTGACTACGTTGTCACTCAAGGTCCTATGAAATGGAGAATCAGTATTGATTCTGACGTTTAAATGCTATGACATGAAAGGATCACTTTCCCTTACCATTTATAGATCGGATGCTTGAACGTCCCCGGCTGGTCATGCCTTTTATTGTTTCTGGATGGCTACTCGGCTATTTTCAGATTATTATTGATATTGATGACCAAGAAAAG
Source organism: Coptis chinensis (assembly GCF_015680905.1). Lineage (NCBI taxonomy): Eukaryota > Viridiplantae > Streptophyta > Magnoliopsida > Ranunculales > Ranunculaceae > Coptis > Coptis chinensis. The sequence continues at coordinate 40,822,161 of NC_141459.1, forward strand.
ACAACCTTCACATGTCCGCCCGGAACATATGCCTATAAACGAATGCCTTTTGGCCTTTGTAATGCTCCCCGGTACCTTCCAAATTGTATGCTTCATATATTTAGTGACATGGTAGAAGCTTTATGGAAGTTTTCATGGATGATTTTTCTATCTATGGAGACTCCTTCACGATCGTTTGTCTAACCTGTCTAAGGTTTTGACACGGTGTGAAGAAAAGAGCCTCGTTTTAAATTGGGAAAAGTGTCATTTCATGGTCAAAAGGGCATAGTATTAGGTCATATTGTATCTAGTGATGGTATCGAAGTAGATAAAGCCAAACTAGATAAGATAGCGACCACTTTACCTAAACCACGGATTTCCGGTGAGATTAGAGCCTTTCTAGGCCATCTTGAGGGTTTTATAGGCGTTTCATTAAAGATTTTTCAAAATAGCTAGGCCTTTAACTAACCTCCTTTTTTGAAAGATGCCATCTTTGATTTTAATTTTAACTGTAAACGGGCTTTTTGAAACCTTAAAAGCTGCCCCTAACCATTTGCACCTATTATACAGCCTCACGATTGGTCTAAACCTTCGAACTCATGTGTGATGCTAGTGACTATGCGGTTGTCTTTGTCTTTGGGACGTAAACTAGATAATAAGTCCACTGTTATTTATTATGCTAGTAAAACTTTAAAACGATGCTCAACGGAATTATACAACTACTGAAAAGAATTCTTAGCTGTCATTTATGCTTTAGATAAATTTAGGCCCTTATTTGGTTGGTTCTAAAACTTTAGTTTACACGGACCATGCAGCCATTAGGTACCTTCTTGCAAAGAAGGATGCTAAGCGAGATTAATCCGATGGATTCTTCTCCCGCAAGAGTTCACATTAGAAATAAAGGACAAAAGAGGGTCGAAAACGTGGTTGCCGACCACTTATCTAGACCCCACCAATGACGATAGCGGTGATTCGAGTCCATACCGGACTCTCTTTTCACGATGAGCATCAGTATGCTATTTTTCATCACCATGGTATCACGGACATCGTAAAATTATTTAGCGGCTGATGTTATGCCTTATAATTGGACAAGAAACGAACGTAAGAAGTTCTTGGCGAGTCAAGTTATACTCTTGGGGACGAGCCCTACCTTTTTAAGTATTATGCGGATCAGATTATTCGTCGTTGCATTCCCCAATGGGAATATAATGAAGTTCTATCCTTCCGCCATGATAAAGAGTGTGGTGGCCACTTTAGTGGAATGAAAACAGCCGCTAAAGTTCTTCAATGTGGATTTTATTGGCCTACCCTTTTAAGGATGCCCAAGTGCATTGCAAGACGTGTATTCGTTTACAACAACTTGGGCGAATCACTGGCGTAATATGATGCCTTTAAATCCAATCTTGATAGTAGAAATTTTTAGATGTTTGGGGTATTGATTTCATGGGCCCGTTCCTGTTTCCCACGGTTATATTTATATTCTAGTTGCCGTGGACTACGGTGTCTAAATGGATAGAGGCCCTAGTTCTTGCCGTAGCAATGACCATAAGACCGTAGTATTTTTATTAAAGAATACATTTTCAGTAGGTTTGGCATTCCTAAAGCCATCATTAGTGATGGGGAACACATTTTTGCAAATGAGTTGTTGCATCCCTAGTGAAAAAGTATGGAGTTACACACAAAGTAGCAACTCCTTATCATCCACAAACTAGCGGACAAGTAGAAGTTTCTAATAGGAAATCAAAAAGATTTTAGAAACAACAAGAAACCCCGATAGGAAAGATCGGGTCGAGCGTCCTATCGGATGCCTTATGGGCATATAGAACTGCTTTCAAAACTCCTATAGGTATGTCTCCCTTTTAGACTTGTATTTGGGAAACCATGTCATTTGCGGTTGAATTAGAGCACCGTGCTTCGTGGGCTATAAAAAGCCTTAATTTCAATATTGATGAAGCCGGGCCAAACGCAAGAAGTTACAATTAAATGAGCTTGAAGAAATCCGTGGCGATTCTTACGATCTCGCCAAGGATTATAAAGCCAACATGAAACGTGTTCATGATAAGCATATCCTGCGTAAAAGAGTTTGTGGTCGGACAAAAGGTTTTGCTTTACAACTCCCGCCTACATATTTTCCCGTGGAAACTAAAACCCGTTGGTCCGGTCCTTTTCGTTATTGAAGTCACCCTTACGGGCAATTACCTTGGTAAATCCCAATGACAACAAAGTACCTTTCAAGTTAATGGTCAACGGTTAAAACATTTTCACGAACTTTTGTCCCCGATGTGGAGGAAGTCCTTTTACAGACCCTATCTATGAGGACCCGACCTTGTCATTTGGTGTACTTACTTTCATTTCCATATAATTGATAAGTACACCATTCAGGTAACCGGCCTCCTTATGGAGTGTGTGGTCGTAAGTACCGGATCCTAAGTCCACAGTTCACATAATTCACGTTTTCCACTTTCTCGTGATGTTTTCTCGATTTTTGAGTCATGTTCCTCTATGGAGTGAATTATGTATTTATTGTTTTTCGTGTTTCTTATAGTAAACAAATAAAAATAAATTAAAATTCATAAAAATCATAGACATAGCAATCCAACAAGTCTTGGGAATCGACTTTAAATCCATCCCACGTTGTAAACAAATTTTGTGGTTAAAAATTTGTTTGGGGTGGAAATCAGTCTTTCCATCCGGATTGCTCGAACTTTCTAGTTGTGTTGTTTAGGTCCATTAGTATAGTTCATTGGGGTTGACGTTATCAAATTTAGTGTTCATTCGTTCGCGATAACTTACGCCATGCACGCTACGAGGCGTTTTCCACTATCTTATTAGTCACCCCGGTCGGAATAGAATAGTTTATGGATCATTGGATTGGAAATTCTCTCCTGATCATTTCCATATCTCATTCGAAAAGAATCGGACCGATAACGGCGGGAAATCTAGTTTGAAATTATGCTTAAAATGACAAAAAGTCGAAAAATACGAATTGGGCTTGGGCCGACTTCATACTCACCTAGAAGCGCCACTTTCCAAAAACCAAATCGCGATCTTCTTCTTCTCCAGCCGCTTGACACAAATTTTAAATCCAAACCCTATCAACCAAAATAAAAAAAAAAAAAAATAATAAAAATAGAATACATCACAATAAGAAGACCACCCACGCCTATTGTGAAACACCAATCTTCCACACAATCCAACCATTTCCACCATTAAACCATCCACCAATTCAAGTTTTCATACCCACCGTCATTACCTACCATAACCACCACTGTTGGTTTTAGTTAGAGTTCATCAAACTTCGCATCCACCACCATCTACAAACCCCAAATCAGTAAATAACTTCAATGGCGAACGACGTAGAATTCTGAAAAACGCGGCGTTTGCCAAGGCGGTTTAGTTGCCATTTTATGACGCGGAGATGTTTAAGAGACATTGGAACGGACTGTGGTATTCGACAGAGGATTTCTATCACTATGATTTGGTAGAACAGTTTTATAAGAAACGAAAGTGGAGGGAAATAGGATTTTCATTAGGATAGCGAGAACGCGGAGGAAGTTACGAGACGGTTGTTGGCTGAGCTATTAGGAATCACCCCCGTAACCAACCTAGATAATGACCATTCAGAATCCAAGAATACCGCAGTTCTGTTTTTGATGAAAGATAACGGTCATAGAGGGTGAATACAATACGATATCTCATTCGTTAAGCGGGGCGACGATTCGAGAACCAATCAATCGGCCGCCGGTGGATTGGTAAGAACGCCCTCGGGAAAGACAAAAGTCAGGCGACATCGGACTTCGATTAATGCGCGTTCTCGGAATTTGCAAAGCGAAGGAGTATAATTTCTGCATCCTTGATTTAATTTTGAATGTGATTAGAGGAGTGGGAAAGAGCACGGCCTCTTCCCCGTATTGATCACTAAGATTATGCTCTCATTTAGAGCCGCCGCTAGATCTGCTCCTATTAAGATCAAATTGCCTTCTAATGCGAGTATTTATAAGGAATGCATCCAAAGACGTGGCCGTTGTCCGCAGAGAAGGAAGTCGAAATGGATAATGTAGGGAAGATATGACATGGTTGGTTGAGGATAATTTTGATAGTCATACTTCTAATTTAGAACGATTGATAATCTTTAACCGGTTTTGCGATGCAGTTATCATATCTGTGAAGATATTAGACATAGACAAATCGTGCTTCGAAATAAGCAAACGAACCTTCAGACGATAGTTGAAATGCTCGTAAAGGGTCAGGACGATATCTTGTCTAACATGGAGGTTATCCACAATAATCACCAAGCCCAGTATGCCGTACTCAAGACTGAGATGGAAGCACAGCGCTTGTTCAGGATAGAGATGCTACGACGCATGCCACTCGTGGATGAGTCTGTCTCAGCTGAGTCTGAGAGGCATGAGCGTCGTCGCCGCGGGGCCGATGGCTCAAGCCATTCGTCACCACGAGCGATCTCCATCTCGGGGACCATCTTCTTCACACGCCTAGGTGTGCACCATCAGTTGTGTCCTTTAATTACATTGTTTTTATTGTTTTGTTAGTGGAATTTTATTTCAGTAGTTAGATTGAGTATTAAGTTGTTAATTTTCGATTGCTTGGATTTCATAGTATTTTAATATAATTTATTTTGATCATCTTTCGTAAGGTTGTCTTGGAGTAAAAGTTGAAAATAGTGGTAGCAGGATATGTAGGAGAGTTTAGATACCAGGGTTGTTAGGAAATCAAAACTATGGTTAGTTTCCGGTTTCGGGTTTGGCAGTTTTCTATTTCCGGAAATTGCCTTAAAACAAATTGGTAACTTGCCGATTCGTTTTGGAAACCCAGAACCTATTTAAACTTCCATCATACTACACTCACAACCCACACTACACCCCACAATCATCTTTCACTTTTCACTCCAAACTTTTTCTAGTTTTTTCTTGTTTTTCTTAGAAACTCACTTTCTGCGACCTCTGGCGCCCAGCTGGCAAAGAAGCAGAGCGCCGACTTCGCCCTACTTTCTTGTAAATCGAAAATTCACTAGAGCGCGCCAGCAAGTAGAGCGCGACCAGCGCGCAAACACACCGAAATCAAAAATCATCGGCCCAGCCTGTAGAAGCGCGACCAGCGCTAAAACATGTAATTTCAAAACCAAAGAGCGACTTTCGCTCTATCTGGCAGCGCCAGCGCCTCTCCGATAATCCGCTGAAATTTTCGATTTTTCGAGGTTCTTCCGTGTTTTCGCAGCTATTCTACAAGTAGTGTTGAGATGACACCACCTATAGTGATTCCCCGAACAGTCTTTTGAAGACTTGATGGGAACCTATACCTATGGAGCATCGTTCAAGCCGGATCGTGCAATTAGGATGGCGGCATCTTACGGTGAGTGATGACGATTCTTTTTCACCTAAGCTAACTGAATTCTTCTATAATAATATTACTTTTTTGTACCCAAGAAGGAGAACAAAAATTTTCCCTTACTATTGATGGTACGACTATGGAATTCAATAAACACTTGATAGCTTTGGTTTTGGGTTGCCATTACGACCATCTCTATGCACACGCGGGGATATATGACGGATAACTCATACCTATATGAATATGCCTATTTCCATGAGTATTATGGGGAGGGTATTTCGTGATCATGGACCAAGACCAATATAACATCATACGAAAGTAGCCTATCACCGAATGTAGGCATTGAACCATGTTGTTCATCATGATGAACATTCTAGGGAACGGCAGTTTATACGCCAATAATACCGCTGGTGACGTTTTTCCTTGCTTTAGGCGAGGGGACGTCGTGGGTATGACATTCCCGAGTTTTAGTTGCTACTCTGAAGCGAGCCCATACCTTGAGGCATAAGTACCTTCTTATGCCTGTTTTGGTTTGTCAGCCTTATGCGGCTTGCCTACCGTATTCTGTACCGCGATTACCGCACGATTGGAAAAGGGTCGAAATCATGAGACCTACCAATCGTGGTGGGTAAGATCATTCGAGCCATGACTTGGCGGGATGGCGGTGCAACCACATTTGGTTGCTCCTTACACCCCATCGGACCAAATAACACTAGAGAGGTTAGCAATAGTTGATGATACACCGTAAAGGCGTGGCAAGTTGTTATGGCATGGCGGGATGCTGAAAGAACCTCATATAGAAGAGGAGGATGACGAGTAGATGTTGGGGTGCAGGTAAGTTTTAGTTAAGTTAGTGTCCGCTTATGTCCCAAGCAATTTAAGTCCATTAACCCCATAATGGGTGGAACTCTTATAGTGTTCGTCGGTTTTTATTTCCTATATTAGTACGTTCTAACATTGTTTTGCGGATGTTTACGAGATTTCCGCGTTTCAATGGTATTTTTCCTACCCTCTTTATTTAAACGCTTTGAGGACAAAGCATGCTTTTGTTTGGGGGGCATAGAAACACGCGGTAATTAAGACATCTGTTAGGATAGAAATATGTATAATGTGCACTTGTTTTCTAGTTAAAATTTGAAAATTCAAAAATATAAATAAAAAAATATATATATATATGCTTATACACTTAGGAATATTGGTATTGTTTTTTTTCTCCATGCTCTTAACAATCTAGAAGTCTCAATGTAGTCATTGCATCGATCGAATAATTGTTAGAAACTTAGGTTAATATGTAGGTAATAATCTTTGCATCTATCTATAAATTTATTACATGAGTATCTATGATTGTTAGCGATAAGTTTACAAATCTAGGCTAGAGTACTTATTCTACAAATCCTGTGAGAATATAGCCTAAAAGCCTTATATGAGCGAAAACATGTGAGAAATGACACAAGGGAGAAGTTAAATCCGGATAGAAAATCACACGTCCCACTTGCTTGATCACTAAACCATATCCTAAAAAGCGAGAATTTAGGCCGCTCTTTGGATCGATATAGCGAGAAATTCAAACCTATGAATTATTTTCCGCTAGTCGCCACTCACGAGCCCTTTCATTAGCCGCTTCCATAAACCACAATTCCTTTACCCCTGTTACAAAAACAAAAACAAAATAAAAAAAAAAAAAAAAAAGAGAATAAATCAACCTACCCAATTTAGAATAAGTCCGGAATAGAATGAGTGAAGAAAGAAGAAGAGAAAAACACGTGTAAACAAAAATTTGTTAGTTGCTTGGAAAATAAAGAAAAGAAGTTTCCATCCAAAGAAAAGAAAAATAGAAATAAAATAAAAACTCCAAAAAAAAAAATAGAATAAAAGGGAGTCAAAAGCCAAAGAAAAGAAAAAGAAAAATATGGCTAAGGATGGAAACAAAGTATAGAAGCAAAAGAAAATAACAAGGTTTTCTCTAGTTACATAATATGAAGACTCTATTATCTCAGACTTGTCCTCTAGAATATCCATTTCCTTCCTTCTTAAACCATCTCCTAATCCCCGCAACACCTAATAAAGACCTCTAGCTCAATTAGGAATAGGTTAGTGTGATAGTAAGTGGCAGATGTGTTTGATCGACCCCGGCTTCCTTGATGTCATTGAGATTGTAAGGTAAAGTGTGCCCACTGCACACTGGAGTAGCGAAACTTGAGTGGAAAAATCAGAGAGGTTTTTGTCTTGACATTTATGTGAGGACCTACTTAAGGGCGCTATTCCGAAGTTCTCGAAAACAAACACGCTAAACATTTCATAGTATTACTCATTTGTTATATGTTTATTGTAGATGATTGATTATTATGCATATATTAACTTAGGTTTTTACTTGTTATTCTTATGTAATTGCTATAGAGATGTATAGATAGTTGAGCATGAAGGGAAAACAATAGTTTTATTTCTTAGTCGTTTGTAGTATAGATGAAGTTTGTGAGTACCTTCAAAAACTCTCACGAGGCTATAACTTCGTCCACTAGGGGATTCCTAGTGGTTTAAGGCCTTGTTGCATATGGTCAATGCAATCACACTCAGCGAAACGAGAGTAGTTAGAACTCCATTTTTGGTCACTTATTCTAATTTCTCATATTTGCTTGAGGACAAGCAAAATGCTATTTGGGGGTGGTTTGATAAGAGCCCAAAACTGTAGTTTTAACCCCTTAATAATCATACGGTTAGACCAATTATGTGAATAATAAGTAAGAGTTAATCTGATTACGTGTTTTTATGCATTTCGGGCTTCAAAGTCCATTATGTGCAGAAATGTGCCACATTAGCTTAGATAAGGAGCAAAAGTCGTGAGAACTTCCTAATGCCATATCGTTGGACTCGGACATCGGATTGAGGCCTACCTTATGTCAAAACGACCGGCTCGGGAAGAGCTTTCCAATGGTCCAAGCCTTGACCCAATCAGAGGAGCAGAAGTGGACGAAAAGTCTGTGGAAGCCAACTGCAGCTGAAGAGGCCTTTTTGGACTGAAAGAATTGGGTTTTGGGCACGATTCTCAGCCCAACCCATGGCTCCAAGCCCATGCACGAATTTTGGATCTGGATGTATAAAAACAAAAGCTTAGCTCTTTGTTAATGGTAGCTAGTTAGACCTAAATTAAGATATAGAATTCTAGATCTAGTTTATTTAATTAAATTAAGTTTTACCTCCATTTAAATTCTTGTTTTAGATTAAATCTCTGAATCATTGTTCTTGATTGATTAGATAAATAAAGTAGTATTTTTTATCAAGTTTGAATTTTGTCAATTCCATTCTAGATCTAATTTCAATTCTTGTTCCTAGTTCATTCCAAACCATTAAATTAGATTCATTATTGTTCAAATTAAGTAAATCTAAATTTCTTACATTATGTTTAGTTTAGATTCAATGGGAAATGTTAGATTGATGATTCAAGGCTAAACCTCCATTAGAGGGTTGATGAAGCCTTGATGAAACCTTTTTAGTTGTTTAGTATAGAAACGTTGTAGCATCTATTCCACTCTAGAAGGTCGCTTAGCCATGAGAATGGGTGGGCTTACCTCACATGCTAGTTAGTACTTGGTAGAAATGCCATGAACACTAGGGATTAGACTTCGAATTCTTGCCGTGAAAACGTAAGAATCGAGATACCACAATCTGTACTAGGTCATTAAGTTGGATTCGAGGTGGATTCATTTCCCTCTAATTCCTTTATCTAGAGTCAAACAATAGTATTTCCATAGCATTTGTAGTTAATTTCTAGTAATCATCTTAATTAAGTATCGAGTTTAATATTTCATTAAAGCTCTCATTGACTTAAGACTGATTTCTTAGACTTAGAGAACAATCCGCATAGAGAACTAAGAGTGGAATGAACTTCCTACTCCACTTAGTGCAATTCAAGATCGAGTAGAAACTTTGATAATAGACTCAAAAAGTTCAGTTATAGTTTACTTACGTTGTGAATTCATAGTTCATTTAAGTAGGTAAATTATTCATTTTATACTAATCAATAGGGAGGATTTGGACCCAAACGAAGTTGATGCTAATGTGGTCGTGGCTGCTATGGAAAGTCATCAAACCGATAACAATTTCATTATTGACGAGGAAGATGATGAAATAGATGACACATTAATAGAGTATTGTTCTCAAGAGGAGCATGTCATCCAAAGGATGATGATGATCTGAGACATTGACTGAATGTTAATGAAAAACTTCATTATCCATTTTGTATGTTTGTAATATATATATATATATATATGTCATGCATTCACATTAAGCGTTAAAGCATATTCTAGCTAGGATAGGTTGTTTGGATTGCATTACATTAAGTGATAGTTTTGTTGTTGGATCTATTTAGGTGCTAAGTCGTACATGCTTATATATTAAGAATTGAAACTCTCCATTTTAATGCTATATTAATTTTTTTTTATATATGACTTTTAATGTGCTTTATTATTGTATTTAGATTATGTGCCATTTGATATCAATTGTTTTTATCAAATTTAAGTTTTATGTATAGCTATGGCGCCGTGTAACTCGACGAGTGAGAGCACAACCAATGTCACAAGTTAGCGAAGTGAACACATCAAGTATTGGTAATAAGATTATATTTTGATTTGTTTAATGCATTGATAGTTCAATAATAAAAGACTAGGCATCTTTTTTTTCTTCTTTTTATGAATGTTTTTGTTAATGTACTCCAACTAAGAAAAAAAAGAGGCAAGGCTATGAATAAGAAACTCATTGATTACAAAGTTGCTACTGGGTCAAAAACCTAGGATAGAGATCCACAAAGATCATGCAAGACCCAGTGGGAAGGTGGAGTACTCAATTAGTGAGGGAGATTGGAGTAGTAGCGACAACATGGACCTCTTACAGGCAATGATTGGGATAAAGTGGAAGAGGATGTGAGAGGACCATTACGTGGATCGCATTAAGGTAATAAAGTTTTTATTCTAGTTGCATGGCATATCAGGAATGATTCCTTGTAACTTTGTAATGCATTTCTTGTAGGACAAGTTTGATGTGGATATGCAACTTCCACATGTGAAGTAACGTGGGGACAAGATATTAGGGGAGCCTTAAGAGGATATAGGTGTCTTCTTCACTTGCACTATAAATGTTTTGGAAATGATGCATTGGCCTACGGCACGATAAATCCTTATAGTGGCGCATGCAAGATAAATGGGATGCTTGCCGTTGTGATTGGTTTCAAGGAAGATTTCAAGGTATGATAGTTTACTTATTAGTCTCCTTTAAATGGTTATTGTTGGGTTGGTTATTGTTGTGATTGGTTTCATGTGTTTTGAGGAAATTAAGGAAATCTAGAAGAGGATATAATTATATTTTGAGGTTGAAGTGGTAGTCCGCTATGTTCCAAGGAAAGGATTGTTCTAATTTTTTTTTTATTAAAAAGAAATTTTGAGACCTTTGTTTTCCTCTTGACTTGAGATTAGGTAATAATGCAGTTCTTTACATTTATCCCATCTTAGTTCAAAGTTGAGTCCAATGAGCCACCGATTATATGATTATATTATTCAAATACAACTTGTAATACAATATTCATTTTACTTCAGAAAATTAGCGAGCAGAATTCAAGTAATCGGCAAAAGCTCTCAACAAACCATTGTGCTGGTTCAAAGTCATTTCTACATTTCTTCGAGGAATCGGTATATTTTTATTTACATAATTTATGTTGCTTTGGAGTTGTGTACTATTATTTAAAAATAAATTATGCTTTTCAAATGTTTTTCAAATAACTTCGAACCCAACAACTGGGAAAGATTGAATTATACCGTCGAACCCACTTTAGTAGTAAGGGATGGACTAGTCCTCAGAGCTCGTGAAAAATTATGTAAGTTAAATGACTCTTACTTGCTTTTTACCATTGCACTTTAATTTCATATTTATCCTAGTTTAAACTTACAGAACCGGATGCGACAACTTAAAGTTGAGTCCGAAGCAGAAGGTGGTGAGCCAAAGACTGAGGATGAAATTTTTAGTACAGTATTGGGTGTAAGATCTGGATATTGTAAAGGCCTTGGGCATGGTGTCATGCCACCATCAGCCTAGAAGGATGAGATCCATTCACTTACGGAGGAAGGCAAAAAAGGCAAAGTAATGAAGAGGAAGTACAAAGGACGAGGGCTGAGGAAGCTGAAAAACGTAATGACGAGCTCACTGCTGAAATGGTATCCCAAAGAACTAAATTGGAAGAGGTTTTGGCCGTTCAAGCTAGGATGGAGGCTTGGATGCTTTCAGGCCTGATGGAGGTTCTCAATGGTGCGTAGTTTGAGAACTTTAAACAAGTAAGAAATATTGGTATCTTATCTTCTGTTAATGATGTATTGGTTTTTTTTTTTCACACAATTAGGGATATATGATTGACAATTAGGTGTACACATCAAGGCATTGATAATTCCTTGAAAGCTTGGTGTGTCCCAACCTTTAAGACGTCCGCATAACCAAGTGCCATAGTTCCTTAGATATTGTATGAATTTTTTATTTTTATTTTTAATGAAATTGTGTTTGCCCTCTGCATCACGCCTTTCTTTATGCTTCCTTTTGCAGCCCTCTATATCTGGTGGTTAGCCCATTCTTGATTGGCATGTGAAACAAACGATTCTCCCCCAGAAATGAATTACTTTGATCGTAGGAGAAAGTAGACACTTTATCCCACACGGGATAACCAGTCCCAAAGCTAGTTATAAAACAAAAAGGAGAACAACCATATTCTGTTCTCCTTATAATGGAAACAGGCTTCCATATTGATTTTGATTATGTCCTTAGTGCTATATCCATAGTAGTAGAGATGCTATCAATAATGAAGAACTAAATTTGACATTTTCATGCATATAATTGCAATATTTGGGTCTTATTTTACCTTTTGTGATCATTCTTTAACAGGGTACTAAATTGTCCAAAAAAAACAGGTACTAAATTGTTTATTTTCATGCATTTGGATAATGCAATAAAACATTGCCCTCCCTCTCTCAGACATCGTCGATATGATAGCATATTTGAACATCTTTTGTAACTTTTAGAACCAATACAAATCGGGGAACATAGTGAGCTTGTATTCTGGTAGAATTTCAGTCAACCTATCCTACCTTGATTTCCATATCAAGTTTCTAATGCCTTCTTTCATCTTTTCGAGATACATCACAATATATTGATTCTACTTCAAGAGGTCCTTGTTGATTACTTTGTTTCAGTACTACTTAAAAGCCACAATTTGCATGATGTTTGCAATGGGTAGACTTTGGACATTATTTTGGTGTTAGCTCGGTTTTGCACTTCTCACAACACGCTTTGTTTTAACTTTTGATATGTTGAAACACGATTCGACTCTAGGGGTAATCTCTCAATGAACTCACATTTTACCGGAGAGCTTTTTCATACATCTTTGATCAATTCGTGAGGAAATGGAAAGGAAAACTTTAGTTTCAATCTTCTTGAGTGAGTTTTGGTGCCCTGGTTTATTTAGAACGGATTTTTAATGCACTTAATTTTGGGCGTCTATGCATGTGTTTCCTTTTTCTATTTTATTATAATTATTAACTTTGTTGTTGTGTGAAATCTCGTGCTCTCACAAGCCATTTTTCCCCCATTTGTGTGGGTGAGCTCGGGTCTGGGAAATGAGCAACGGCCGTGGTGCTTAATTCCTAGGATATAGCCATTGGCCGAAGATGCCCTCACCGGATTTAATTTCTTCATTTAGAGATTTTTACTTCTTGTTCATAGTGGTTCAAAAATCTAAATCTTTTACCGACCGCTTTAGTAGTTATATATCATTGCCTATTACAAGTAATGTCCCGAGAATATAAATCGATGTATTGTCATAAGAAAGCGGCTTCAACCGCTTGGAAAAGGGCCTTGGGACATCGCAACAGTCCCACCCACCTAGCTTAGAGAGGTAATGTAATGTGTGTAACATGCCTTTATACTGGCGGTGTATCCGTTAACTGATACTTGTGTTGTTTTCTTTGGTGCATACCGGATATGCAAGAATGTGTCAGAAATCCTATAATTCGCCCTTTTTACATCCGCCATCTATTGAACGCCTTATCCCCGCAGGATAACCATCCAAAGTCACAATATAAAACCGAAAGGAGAACAACCATATTATGTTCTCCTTATAAAACGGTTGTGACTAGTTCTCCGACGAAGCGGTCCACACCGAGACTTCCCGAAGCCGAAACGCATCGGCATCTAAAATCCACCTATTCCCTTCAAAGTCCATTATAATGCGAGAAATGTGCCACATTTAGCGAGATAAAGGAGCAAAAAGTCGACAGAACTTCGAATGCCATATCTTTGGACTCGGACATCCGGTTGAGGCCTACCTTATCAAAACGACCGGCTCGGGAAGAGCTTTCAATGGTCCAAGCCTTGACCCAATCAGAGGAGCAGAAGTGGACGAAAAGTCTGTGGGAAGCCAACTGCAGCTGAAGAGGCCTTTTGGTGCAGAAAAGAATTGGGTTTGGGCACGATTCTCTGGCCCAACCCATGGCTCAAGCCCATGCACGAATTTTGGATCTGGATGTATAAAAACAAAAGCAGCTCTTTGTTAATGGTAGCTAGTTAGACCTAAATTAAGATATAGAATTCTAGATCTAGTTTATTAATTAAAATTAAGTTTTAGTTCCATTTAAATTCTTGTTTTAGATTAAAATCTCTGAATCATTGTTCTTGATTGATTAGATAAATAAAGTAGTATTTTTATCAAGTTTGAATTTTGTCATTTCCATTCTAGATCTAATTTCAATTCTTGTTCCTAGTTCATTCCAGCCATTAAATTAGATTCATTATTGTTCAAATTAAGTAAATCTAAATTTCTTACATTATGTTTAGTTTAGATTCAATGGGAAATGTTAGATTGATGATTCAAGGCTAAACCTCCATTAGAGGGGTTGATGAAGCCTTGATGAAAACTAGTTGTTTAGTATAGAAGCGTTGTAGCATCTATTCCACTCTAGAAGGTCGTGTTTAAGCCATGAGAATGGGTGGGCGACCTCACATGCTAGTTAGTACTTGGTAGAAATGCCATGAACACTAGGGATTAGACTTCGAATTCTTGCGTGAAAATGTAAGAATCGAGATATCCACAATCTGTACTAGGTCATTAAGTTGGATTCGAGGTGGATTCAATTCCCCTCTAATTCCTTTATCTAGAAATTCAAACAATAGTATTTCCATAGCATTTGTAGTTAATTTCTAGTAATCATCTTAATTAAGTATAAGTAGTTTAATATTTAAGTAAAAGCTCTCATTGACTTAAGACTGATTTCTTAGACTTAGAAAACAATCCATGCTAGAGAACTAGGAGTGGAGCGAACTTCCTACTCCATTTAGTGCAATTAGCATTGAGAGTAGAAACTTTGATAATAGACTTCGTAAAAGTTTAAGTTATAGTTTACTTACGTTGTGAATTCATAGTTCATTTAAGTAGGTAAACTATTCATTTTATACTTATCAAATGCGGCATTTATATCTTAGTTGCACTTTAGCATTGTTTTCTTTGTAGAAGTAGTTATTTTAAGTCCCATTAAACCCACCCACCCTTGTTTGATTCATCATTGTGGTTGCGTTTCAGTTTTGGAAAAATTCAGCGAGAAAATAGCGGCGCCACAAAGCCCAGCGACGACCATCTTCTTCTGGAATTCTCATTTACATTTACTGGCGCCAGCGACCAAACGACCAGCTATCTTAAATGGACCGCTTCGACAAGTTTGCGCCAGCATGAAGATAAATCCCGCCCCGCTTCTATTTTTTCGGATTTCCACGGTTTGTTTCGAACCCGAGTTGTCAAGTTTTTCGGTGTTCTAACCTCTTATATACACGAACAGCATTACACAAAGGCGCTATTCATAAAGCGAAGCAAGGGGCGCTATCGGGTATTCCTTTCTTCCACACCTCGCATTTCGGTTAGAGGTTTTCTACTAGTATATCGAGAATTGTTTGGAGTGTTGCATGTTTAGTTAAGCTCAACTTAGTCTTGCATGAGATTAAAGATGCAGTCGAACAAAACAACAAAGCGTAATTACACCACAACAAACAAGTCTATCTAGTACACCACCCGACACCTCTAACTACTATCACACACACCATACGACATAATGGCTGAAGAAGAGAGACTCCTCTCTCCGACTTTTACAAAGCCTTGGCGATAGCCCTAAATCGTGCATCGTTCTAGCGGACCGATGGGGATTTTGAATCCCCAAACATATTTAATTTGTTACCCGTTTTTCATGGGTTAGACCATGAAAAACCTTATCAGCACATGCGTAGGATTGAACAAGTCCTTACAACATTCCACCATCCTACGGTTGGTGCGGAGCAAATTAAACTGAGGGTATTCCCTTTCACCCTAGCCGATAAAGGCGTCTTGGTTAACTGCCCAAACGCCTAATTCTGTGGACACGTGGGCTAAACTTGTTCAGCTGTTTATGGAACATTTTTACCCACCCCTAAAGACGGATGAAATGCTTTCCAAGATCCATTTCTTCCGACAGAACCCTCATGAATCATTTTCTGAGGCATGGAATCGTTTCACCGATCTCCTTATAGAGTGTCCACACCATAACCTAGCAAAGAACCGCGTTAGTTAGTTGCCTTTTTCAAAGGACTTCAACATCACCATAAAGAAGTCCTTGACATAATGAATGGGGGTAGTTTCCTAAGTAAAGGAGCCTCGGAGGCTTACAAATTTTTAGAAGACCAAACTAAGCGGAATAATAATTGTGGGGGTGATGATGATATCCCCGCTCCGTAGTTCTTCTTCAACGGTCAAGGCCGCTAGTATGTTTGAGAATAAAACCGATCGAACTTAAAATTTTCGAATCTCTAACTAAAAAAATGGAGGCTATTTACGTTCAACAAAAGCCTATCCCGTCATGAATGTAAACTCCAACCCATGTAATTTCTGTTTGAGTCGAGCACCACGACAATTATTGTCCTCTAGCTTATGAACAACAACCACTAGAGCAAGATAATGTTTACTCTATTAATAACTATCCTATTCCTAACGCCTTGGAGACAACATCCCAACTTCGGTTGGAGAAATAATCAACAAATGCGCCTCGAGTACAATAATCAAAGCGTTAGGCAAACAAACAATTATAACCAAGCTCCACCTAGACAAGGACAAGGACAAGGACAAAGTCAAGGGAATTATAATAATTATAACAACCAAAGCGCCCAACCACGACAAGGTCAAGCACAAAGGTCGAGAATAATTATAATAATTATAATACCAATAAATTATCGTTCGGGTTAATAATAATAACTATCACAACCCACCCATAAATAATCAGCGAGAGATAGTTCGATTCGCACCACCGTGACTACTACACCTACACAACCCGGGATCGTATAGGCGCCTTTATACAAGTTACCCAACAACTTTTCCAATCAATGACTCAATCAAACCAACGAGATCTTACAATCCATAAATCGGGGCATACAACGGTTAGCCCAAGAAATGACCAAAGGCGTGTTTCCAAGTCAGCGATACCAAACCACAAAACGGCAAACCACGCCTTTGAGGTAAGCGGTAATTCTGAATGCGGAAACTGAATGCGTAGGTGACCTAAATGCCATCACCACTCTCCGTTACGGAAGAGTGGTTGATAACAAAAAAACTTCGCTGTAGTTACCCCATCGATACTCCTACACGGATATCGAACTAGATACGAAATAGAAACCCGAAGAGCCTACCCGCGGTAGAGGTACCGGTTAAACCACAACCAAAGAAACCGAAAGCCAAGGTTACCGCGCAAGAGTAGAGCCATATCGCGAAATATAGAAGCGAAACCACCGTTCCCTCAAAATTAGCCATGCTAACTAGGGATACAAACTTTGAGGAAATTAGGAGCGTTTTCAAGAATCTAGCGATAAACCTTCCTTTTCGAAGCTATTAAAAGCTTCCTAACCCAGCTAAGTTTCTTAAAGAGTTGTGCACTACTAAGTAAAGGCGAACATACCCAAAGGCGCCTTTTTAGCTGAGCGGTTCCCACTTTATCGAAAATAATGGAATTGTTAAATTACAAGGACCACAGTTAGATCCCTCTTGTCAAATGCACCTTAGGAGATTCCCACCGCGGCGACGCTTTATTAGACACGGGGCGAGTGTTAACTTACTCCCGTATTACTTGTATAAACAAATAGGTCTACGAGAATGCAACCTACAAAAATAACGTTGCAATTAGCGGACCAGTCAATTAAGTATCCTAAAGGTGTAGTGGAAAGCGTGCTTGTTAAGGTTCGAGTTTCTACTATCCCTGCTGATTTTGTTATCCTCGATCTGACGGAAAGCTAATGACTCGTACCAATCATCTTAGGGCCCCTTCTTGGCGAACTGCCAATGCGCTTATAAATTGTCGCGATGGAAAGATGTCCTTATCTTTTGGCCATCTTTACGTCGAGGTAAATGTTTTAAAATGATGAAAGCGATTACCAGATTAAATCTATAGATGGGGAGGTTAGCATGATCGAGAGTTTAGCTCAAGATTATTTTAACAACCGTTTCACGAAAACAATATGTACAAATTCCTTTCTTTTGGAACTTCGATTTTGTGAATGATTCCTACTTAGAGGAGGTCAACACCATCCCGGAATCCACACCAATTGTAGACCCGTCGGTTGCTCCATATCTGAGTATGAAGACTTGCTACCTAAGCAAGTATTCATTACACAAATAAGGACACTTATGAAACATCAGCGGACATTACATCCCACGATTAACTTAAACCTCTTCCCGGGTTAAAATATATTCAACTTGATCCGGATGGTAGTCACCCGATAATTATATCTTCTCTGCTAACTAAAGATGAAGAGACATCTTTAATAAGGGTGATTAGGGAACATCGGTCTGCGATTGGTTGGTCCTTAGCCCGACATTAAGGGCATCGACCCCAATATGCGCACTCATCGTATACATTTGGAGGATAGCGAAGACTTCTGCGAACCTCGGCGTCGCGAACCACGCCATGAAAGAGGTGGTTAGGGAAGAAGTCTTGCGATTACTTGGATCGCGGGTATTATATACCCAATCTCCGATAGCGAATGGGTAAAGTCCCATTCATGTAGTTCCTAAGAAATCGGGAATTACCATGAGTGCGTAGCGGGAAGGGTGACTATGTTGTCACTCGAGGTCCTATGAAATGGAGAATCGTATTGATTCTGAGGCGTTTAAATGCTATGACACGAAAGGATCACTTTCCCTTACCATTTATAGATCGGATGCTTGAGCGTCTGGCTGGTCATGCCTTTTATTGTTTCTGGATGGCTACTCGGCTATTTTCAGATTATTATTGATATTGATGACCAAGAAAGACAACCTTCACATGTCCGCCGGAACATATGCCTATAAGCGAATGCCTTTTGGCCTTTGTAATGCTCACGGTACCTTCCGGTGATTGTATGCTTCATATATTTAGTGACATGGTAGAGGCTTTATGGAAGTTTTCATGGATGATTTTTTCTATCTATGGAGACTCCTTCCTGAATTGTTTGTCTAACTTGTCTAAAGGTTTTGACCGCGGTGTGAAGAAAAGAGCCTCGTTTTAAATTGGGAAAAGTGTCATTTCATGGTCAAAAGGGCATAGTATTAGGTCATATTGTATCTAGTGATGGCATCGAAGTAGATAAAGCCAAACTAGATAAGATAAGCGACCCTACCTAAACCACGGACTGTCCAGGTGAGATTAGAACCTTTCTAGGCCATGCGAGGGTTTTATAGGCGGTTCATTAAAGATTTTTTCGAAAATAGCTAGGCCTTTAACTAACCTCCTTTTGAAAGATGCCATCTTTGATTTTAATTTTAAGCGTAAACGGGCTTTTGAAACCTTAAAAAGCTGCCCTAACCACTGCACCTATTATCTGACCTCTGATTGGTCTAAACCTTTCGAACTCATGTGTGATGCTAGTGACTATCACGGTTGGTGTTTGTCTTGGGGCGAAAAATAGATAATAAGTCCACTGTTATTTATTATGCTAGTAAAACTTTAAAAGCGATGCTCAACGGAATTATACAACTACTTGAAAAAAGAATTCTTAGGCTGTCATTTATGCTTTAGATAAATTTAGTCCTTATTTGGTTGGTTCTAAAACTTTAGTTTACCACGGACCATCGCAGCCATAGGTACCTTCTTGCAAAGAAGGATGCTAAGCGAGAGATTAATCCGATGGATTCTTCTCCTGCAAGAGTTCACATTAGAAATAAAGGACAAAGAGGGGTCAAAAGCGTAGTTGCCGACCACTTATCTAGACTTACAAATGGCGATAGCGTAGTGATTACGAGTCCATACGACTCTTTTCACGATGAGCATCGTATGCTATTTTTCATCACCATGGTATCGCGGACATCGTAAATTATTTAGCGGCTGATGTTATGCCTTATAATTGGACAAGAAATGAGCGTAAAGAAGTTCTTGGCGAGTCAAGATTATACTCTATTGGGATGAGCCCTACCTTTTTAAGTATTGTCGCGGATCAGTTATTAAATCGTTGCATTCCCCAATGGGAATATAATGAAGTTCTATCCTTACGCCATGATAAAGAGTGTGGTGGCCACTTTAGTGGAATGAAAACAGCCGCTAAAGTTCTTCAATGTGGATTTTATTGGCCTACCCTTTTTAGGATGCCCAAGTGCATTGCAAGGCGTGTATTAGTTGCCAACAACTTGGGGCGAATCCGCGGCGTAATATGATGCCTTTAAATCCAATCTTGATAGTAGAAATTTTTTGATGTTTGGGGTATTGATTTCATGGGCCCGTTCCTGTTTTCCCCACGGTTATATTTATATTCTAGTTGCCGTGGACTACGTGTCTAAATGGATAGAGGCCCTAGCTTGCGTAGCAATGACCATAAGACCGTAGTATTTTTATTAAAGAATACATTTTCTGTAGGTTTGGCATTCCTAAAGCCATCATTAGTGATGGGGAACACATTTTTACCTTGAGTTGTTGCATCCCTAGTGAAAAAAGTATGGAGTTACACACAAAGTAGCAACTCCTTATCATCCACAAACTAGCGGACAAGTAGAAGTTTCTAATAGGGAAATCAAAAGATTTTAGAAACAACGATAAACCCGATAGGAAAAGGCTGGTCGAAGCGTCTATCGGATGCCTTATGGGCATATAGAACTGCTTTCAAAACTCCTATAGGTATGTCTCCCTTTAGACTTGTATTTGGGAAACCATGTCATTTGCCGTTGAATTAGAGCACCGTGCTCACGTGGGCTATAAAAGCCTTAATTTCAATATTGATGAAGTAGTCAAGCGCAAGTTACAATTAAATGAGCTTGAAGAAATCCGTGGCGATTCTTACGATCTCGTGAAGGATTATAAAACCAACATGAAAGCGTGTTCATGATAAGCATATCTGCGTAAAAGAGTTTGTGGTCGGACAAAAGGTTTTGCTTTACAACTCCGTCTACATATTTTCCCGGGGAAACTAAAACCGTTAGTGCGGTCCTTTTTTTAAGTTCTTGAAGTCACCCACTACGGGGCAATTACCTTGGTAAATCCCAATGACAACAGTACCTTTCAAGTTAATGGTCAGCGGTTAAAACATTTTCCGCGAACTTTTGTCCCCCGATGTGGAGGAAGTCCTTTTACGGGACCACTATCTATGGGACTGACCTTGTCATTTGGTGTACTTACTTTCATTTCCATATCTTGATAAGTACACCATTCAGTAACCGGGCCCTCCTTATGGAGTGTGTGGCTGTAAAATACGGATCCTAAGTCCACGTTCACATAATTCCGTTTTCCACTTTAGCATGTTTTCGATTTTTGAGTCATGTTCCTCTATGGAGTGAATTATGTATTTATTGTTTTTAATTGTTTCTTATAGTAAACAAATAAAAATAAATTAAAATTCATAAAAATCATAGACATAGCAATCCAACAAGTCTTGGGAATCGACTTTAAAAGCGACCCGTTGTAAACAAATTTTGTGGTTAAAAATTTGTTTGGGGGTCAGAAATCGATCTTTCCATCGGATTGCTCGAACTTTCTAGTTGTGTTGTTTAGGTCCATTAGTATAGTTCATTGGGGTTGGCGTTATCAAATTTAGTGTTCATTCGTTAAGCATAACTTCGTCATGCACGCACTACTGAGGCGTTTTCCACTATCTTATTAGTCACCCCGGTTGGAATAGAATAGTTTATGGATCATTGGATTGGAAATTCTCTCCTGATCATTTCCATATCTCATTCGAAAGAATCGGACCGATAACGGCGGAAATCTAGTTTGAAATTGCGCTAAAATCGACAAAAAGTCGAAAAATCGAATTGGGCTTGGGCCGACTTCAGCTCACCCTAGAAGCGCCATCCATTCAAAAAAACCAAATCGCGATCTTCTTCTTCTCCGCCGCTTGACACAAATTTTAAATCCAAACCCTATCAAAATAAAAAAAAAAAAAAAAAAAATAAAAAAATAGAATACATCACAATAAGAAGACCACCCACGCCCGTTGTGAAACACCAATCTTCCACACAATCCAACCATTTCCACCATTAAACCATCCACCAATTCAAGTTTTCATACCCACCGTCGTACCTACCATAACCACCACTGTTGGTTTAGTTAGAGTTCATCAAACTTCGCATCCACCACCATCTACAAACCCCAAATCGATTAAATAACTTCAATGGCGCAACGGCGTAGAATTCTGCGGAAAAGCGCGTTTGCTTCCGCGGTTTAAAAGCCATTTTATGGCGGAGATGTTTAAGAGACATTGGAGCGGACTGTGGTATTCGACGGAGGATTTCTATCACTATGATTTGGTAGAACAGTTTTATAAAAACGAGAAGTGGAGGAAATAGGATTTTCATTAGGATAGCGAGGAGCGGAGGAAGTTCACGAGGCGGTTGTTGGGTGAGCTATTAGGAATCACCCACAGTAACCAACCTAGATCACGACCATTCGGGAATCCAAGAATACTGCGGTTCTGTTTTGATGAAAGATCTGGTCATAGAGGGTGAATACAATCACGATATCTCATTCGTTAAGCGGGGACGACCACGAGAACCAATCAATGCTGCGCTTCGGTGGATTGGTAAGAAACGTCCTCGGGAAAGACAAAGTCGGCGACATCGGACTTGATTAATGCGCGTTCTCTGGAATTTGCAAGCGAAGGAGTATAATTTCTGCATCCTTGATTTAATTTTGAATGTGATTAGAGGTGGGGGAAAAGAGCACGGCCTCTTCCCGTATTGATCACTAAGATTATGCTCTCATTTAGAGCCGTCGCTAGATCTGCTCCTATTAAGATCAAATTGCCTTCTAATCACGGTATTTATAAGGAATGCATCAAAAGACGTGGCCGTTGTCTGCGAGAGAAGGAAGTCGAGTCGGATAATGTAGGGAAGATATGACATGGTTGGTTGAGGATAATTTTGATAGTCATACTTCTAATTTAGAGCGATTGATAATCTTTGCAAACCGGTTTTGCGATGCAGTTATCATATCTGTGAAGATATTAGACATAGACAAATCGTGCTTGAAATAAGCAAAGCGAACCTTCGGGCGATAGTTGAAATGCTTTCGTAAAAGTCGGGGATATATATCTTGTCTAACATGGAGGTTATCCACAATAATCCACCAAGCCCGATTATGCGTACTCAAGGCGAGATGGAAGCAGCAGCTGTTCGGGATAGAGATGCTTCTGACGCATGCCACTTTCGTGGATGAGTCTGTCTCGGTGAGTCCGAGAGGCATGGCGTCGTCGCCCAGAGCGGATGGCTCAAGCCATTCGTCACCACGAGCCGATCTCCATCTCGGGGACCATCTTCTTCACTGCGCCCTAGGTGTGCACCATCGATTGTGTCCTTTAATTACATTGTTTTATTGTTTTGTTAGTGGAATTTTATTTTAGTAGTTAGATTTGAGTATTAAGTTGTTAATTTTTGATTGCTTGGATTTCATAGTATTTTAATATAATTTATTTTGATCATCTTTCGTAAGGTTGTCTTGGAGTAAAAGTTGAAAATAGTGGTAGCGGGATATGTAGGAGAGTTTAGATACCGGGGTTGTTAGGAAATCAAAACTATGGTTAGTTTCGGTTTTGGGTTTGGCGGTTTTCTATTTCGGAAATTGCCTTAAAACAAATTGGTAACTTGCCGATTCGTTTTGGAAACCGAACCTATTTAAACTTCCATCATACTACACTCACAACCCACACTACACCCCACAATCATCTTTCACTTTTCACTCCGGCCCTTTTTCTAGTTTTTCTTGTTTTTTTCTTAGAAACTCACTTTACGCACCTCTGGCCGCTGCAGCGCCAAGCAGACGACTTCGCCCTACTTTCTTGTAAATCGAAAATTCACTAGAAGCCCAGCGCCAAGTAGAAGCGACCCAGCTCAAACACCGAAATCAAAAATCAGCTGGCCCAGCGCCACAAAACCAGCTAAAACACTCTAATAATTTCAAAACCAAAGAGCGCGACTTCGCTCTCTATCTGGCAGCGCCAGCGCCCTCTCCGATAATCCAGAAATTTTTCGATTTTCGAGGTTCTTCCAGTTTTAGCGGCTATTCTACAAGTAGTGTTGAGATGACACCACCTATAGTGATTCTGAACAGTCTTTTGAAGACTTGATGGGAACCTATACCTATGGAGCATCGTTCGCGGCCGGATCGTGCAATTAGGATGGCGGCATCTTACGGTGAGTGATGACGATTCTTTTTCACCTAAGCTAACTGAATTCTTCTATAATAATATTACTTTTTTTGTACCCAAGAAGGAGAACAAAAATTTTCCCTTACTATTGATGGTACGACTATGGAATTCAATAAACACTTGATAGCTTTGGTTTGGGTTGCCATTACGACCCTATGCACACGTGGGGGATATATGACGGATAACTCATACCTATATGAATATGCCTATTTCCATGAGTATTATGGGGGAGGGTATTTAATTATCATGGACCAAGACCAATATAACATAATACTGAGTAGCCTATCACTGAATGTAGGCACAACCATGTTGTTCATCATGATGAACATTCTAGAAACGGCGGTTTACTTACGCCAATAATACCGCCGGTGGCGTTTTCCTTGCTTTAGGCGAGGGGCGTCGTAGGTATGACATTCCCCGAGTTTTTAGTTGCTACTCACGAGGCGAGCCCATACCTTGAGGCATAAGTACCTTCTTATGCCTGTTTTGGTTTGCCGCCTTATGCGCGGCTTGCCTACCGTATATTACGTACCACGATTACCGCAGTTGGAAAAGGGTCGAAATCATGAGACCTACCAATCGTGTGGTAAGATCATTCGAGCCATGACTTGGCGGGATGGCGAATGCAACCACATTTGGTTGCTCCTTACACCCCATCGGACCAAATAACACTAGAGAGGTTAGCAATAGTTGATGATACGGCGGCGTAAAAGGCGGCAAGTTGTTATGGCATGGCGGGATCGCGAAAGAACCTCATATAGAAGAGGAGGATGACGAGTAGATGTTGGGGTGCAGGTAAGTTTTAGTTAAGTTAGTGTCTGCTTATGTCCCAAGCAATTTAAGTCTGTTAACCCCATAATGGGTGGAACTCTTATAGTGTTGCGTCAGTTTTTATTTCCTATATTAGTACGTTCTAACATTGTTTTTGCGGATGTTTCGAATTTCCGCGTTTCAATGGTATTTTTCCTACCCTCTTTATTTAAACGCTTTGAGGACAAAGCATGCTTTTTGTTTGGGGGGGGGCATAGAAACACGTGTAATTAAGACATCTGTTAGGATAGAAATATGTATAATGTGCACTTGTTTTCTAGTTAAAATTTCGAAAATTCAAAAATATAAATAAAAAAAATATATATATATATGCTATACACTTAGGAATATTGGTATTGTTTTCTTTCTCCATGCTCTTAACAATCTAGAAGTCTCACGTAGCTGTTGCATCAGAATAATTGTTAGAAACTTAGGTTAATATGTAGGTAATAATCTTTGCATCTATCTATAAATTTATTACATGAGTATCTATGATTGTTAGCAGTAAGTTTCTGAAATCTAGGCTAGAGTACTTATTCTACAAATCCTGTGAGAATATAGCCTAAAAAAGCCTTATATGAAGCGAAACATGTGAGAAATGACACAAGGGAGAAGTTAAATCCGGATAGAGAAATCACCGTCCACTTGCTTGATCACTAAACCATATCCTAAAGCGAGAATTTAGGCGCTCTTTGGATCGATATAGCCAGAAATTCAAACCTATGAATTATTTTCCGCTAGTTAAGCCACTCTCGAGCCCTTTCATTAGCCCTTCCATAAACCACAATTCCTTTACCCTGTTACAAAAAAAACAAAATAAAAAAAAAAAAAAAAAGAATAAATCAACCTACCCAATTTAGAATAAGTCCGAGAAATAGAATGAGTGAAGAAAGAAGAAGAAGAAAAAACACGTGTAAAAAAAAATTTGTTAGTTGCTTCGAAAAATAAAAGAAAAGAAGTTTCCATCCAAAGAAAAAGAAAAAATAGAAATAAAATAAAAACTCCAAAAAAAAAAGAATAAAAGGGAGTCAAAAGCCAAAGAAAAGAAAAAGAAAAATATGGCTAAGGATGGAAACAAAGTATAGAAGCAAAAAAAATAACAAGGTTTTCTCTAGTTACATAATATGAAGACTCTATTATCTCAGACTTGTCCTCTAGAATATCCATTTCCTTCCTTCTTAAACCATCTCCTAATCCCATGACACCTAATAAAGACCTCTAGCTCAATTAGGAATAGGTTAGTGTGATAGTAAGTGGCGGATGTGTTTGATCGACCCGACTTCCTTGATGTCATTGAGATTGTAGGTAAAGTGTGCCCACTTGCATTTGGAGTAGCTGAAACTTGAGTGGAAAAATCGAGAGGTTTTGTCTTGACATTTATGTGAGGACCTACTTAAGGACGCTATTCGAAGTTCTCGAAAACAAACACGCTAAACATTTCATAGTATTACTCATTGTTATATGTTTATTGTAGATGATTGATTATTATGCATATATTAACTTAGGTTTTTTTACAAGTTATTCTTATGTAATTGCTATAGAGATGTATAGATAGTTGAGCATGAAGGGAAAACAATAGTTTTATTTCTTAGTCGTTGTAGTATAGATGAAGTTTGTGAGTACCTTCATTGAAAAACTCTCACGAGGCTATAACTTCGTCCACTAGGGAATTCCTAGTGGTTTAAGGCCTTGTTGCATATGGTCAATGCAATCGCACACTCAAATAAACGAGAGTAGTTAGAACTCCATTTTTGGTCACTTATTCTAATTTCTCATATTTGCTTGAGGACAAGCAAAAAATGCTTGTTTGGGGTGGTTTGATAAGAGCCCAAAACTGTAGTTTTAACCCCTTAATAATCATACTGTTAGACCAATTATGTGAATAATAAGTAAGAGTTAATACTGATTACGTGTTTTATGCATTTCGGGCTTCAAAGTCCATTATGTGCGTAAATGTGCCACATTAGCGAGATAAGGAGCAAAAGTCAGCAGAACTTCCGAATGCCATATCGTTGGACTCAGACATCGGATTGAGGCCTACCTTATGTCAAAACGACCGGCTCGGGAAGAGCTTTCCAATGGTCCAAGCCTTGACCCAATCAGAGGAGCAGAAGTGGACGAAAAGTCTGTGGAAGCCAACTGCAGCTGAAGAGGCCTTTTTGGACTGAAAGAATTGGGTTTTGGGCCTGATTCTCTGGCCCAACCCATGGCTCCAAGCCCATGCACGAATTTTGGATCTGGATGTATAAAAACAAAAGCTTAGCTCTTTGTTAATGGTAGCTAGTTAGACCTAAATTAAGATATAGAATTCTAGATCTAGTTTATTTAATTAAATTAAGTTTTAGCTCCATTTAAATTCTTGTTTTAGATTAAATCTCTGAATCATTGTTCTTGATTGATTAGATAAATAAAGTAGTATTTTTATCAAGTTTGAATTTTGTCAATTCCATTCTAGATCTAATTTCAATTCTTGTTCCTAGTTCATTCCAGCCATTAAATTAGATTCATTATTGTTCAAATTAAGTAAATCTAAATTTCTTACATTATGTTTAGTTTAGATTCAATGGGAAATGTTAGATTGATGATTCAAGGCTAAACCTCCATTAGAGGGGTTGATGAAGCCTTGATGAAACCTTAGTTGTTTAGTATAGAAACGTTGTAGCATCTATTCCACTCTAGAAGGTCGCGTTTCGCCATGAGAATGGGTGGGCGACCTCACATGCTAGTTAGTACTTGGTAGAAATGCCATGAACACTAGGGATTAGACTCGGAATTCTTGCCGTGAAAACGTAAGAATCGAGATACCACAATCTGTACTAGGTCATTAAGTTGGATTCGAGGTGGATTCAATTCCCCTCTAATTCCTTTATCTAGAGTCAAACAATAGTATTTCCATAGCATTTGTAGTTAATTTCTAGTAATCATCTTAATTAAGTATCGTAGTTTAATATTTCGTAAAGCTCTCATTGACTTAAGACTGATTTCTTAGACTTAGAGAACAATCCGTGCTAGAGAACTAAGAGTGGAATGAACTTCCTACTCCACTTAGTGCAATTCGCATCGAGAGTAGAAACTTTGATAATAGACTCGTAAAAGTTCAGTTATAGTTTACTTACGTTGTGAATTCATAGTTCATTTCGTAGGTAAATTATTCATTTTATACTAATCAATAGGGAGGATTTGGACCCAAACGAAGTTGATGCTAATGTGGTCGTGGCTGCTATGGAAAGTCATCAAACCGATAACAATTTCATTATTGACGAGGAAGATGATGAAATAGATGACACATTAATAGAGTATTGTTCTGAAGAGGAGCATGTCAGATCCAAATGATGATGATACATTGATTGAATGTTAATGAAAAACTTCATTATCCATTTTGTATGTTTGTAATATATATATATATATATATGTCATATATTCACATATATATATATATATAAAGCATATTCTAGCTATTCTAGATAGGTTGTTTGGATTGCATTACATTAAGTGATAGTTTTGTTGTTGGATCTATTTTTAAAATGCTAAGTCGGTACATGCTTATATATTAAGAATTGAAACTCTCCATTTTAATGCTATATTAATTTTTTATATATGACTTTTAATGTGCTTTATTATTGTATTTAGATTATGTGCCATTTGATATCAATTGTTTTTATCAAATTTAAGTTTTATGCGTGTATAGCTATGGCGCTTGAGTGTAACTCGACGAGTGAGAGCACAACCAATGTCAGCGGTTAGCGAAGTGAACACATCAAGTATTGGTAATAAGATTATATTTTGATTTGTTTAATGCATTGGATAGTTCAATAATAAAAGACTAGGCATCTTTTTTTTCTTCTTTTATGAATGTTTTTGTTAACAGCTCCAACTAAGAAAAAAGAGGCAAGGCTATGAATAAGAAACTCATTGATTACAAAGTTGCTACTGGTCAAAAACCTAGGATAGAGATCCACAAAGATCATGCAAGACCTGTGGGAAGGTGGAGTACTCAATTCGTGAGGGAGGAGATTGAGTAGTAGCCGACAACATGGACCTCTTCTGGGGCAATGATTGGGATAAAGTGGAAGAGGATGTGAGAGGACCATTACGTGATCGCATTAAGGTAATAAAGTTTTTATTCTAGTTGCATGGCATATCGAATGATTCCTTGTAACTTTGTAATGCATTTCTTGTAGGACAAGTTTGATGTGGATATGCAACTTCCACATGTGAAGTACGTCGTGGACAAGATATTAGGGGAGCTTTAGAGGATATAGGTGTCTTCTTCACTTGCACTATAAATGTTTTGGAAATGATGCAGTGGCACGAATTGAAATCCTTATAGTGGCGCGTGGCGCAAAGATAAATGGGATGCTTGCTGTGATTGGTTTTGAAGGGAAGATTTCAAGGTATGATAGTTTACTTATTAGTCTCCTTTAAATGGTTATTGTTGGCTGGTTATTGTTGTGATTGGTTTCATGTGTTTTGAGGAAATTAAGGAAATCTAGAAGAGGATATAATTATATTTTTGAGGTTGAAGTGGTAGTCCGGGCTATGTTCCAAGGAAAGGATTGTTCTAATTTTTTTTATTAAGGCGTTGAGACCCTTTGTTTTCCTCTTGACTTGAGATTAGGTAATAATGCAGCTCTTTACATTTATCCCATCTTAGTTCAAAGTTGAGTCCAATGAGCCACTGATTATATGATTATATTATTCAAATACAACTTGTAATACAATATTCATTTTACTTCCTAAAAATTAGCGAAAGAGAATTCAAGTAATCGGCAAAAGCTCTCAACAAACCATTGTGCTGGGTTCAAAGTCTTTTCTACATTTCTTCGAGGATTCGGTATATTTTTATTTACATAATTTATGTTGCTTTGGAGTTGTGTACTATTATTTAAAATAAATTATCGTTTTCAAATGTTTTTCAAATACGACTCAAAACCCAAACAAACCGTGGG
This sequence comes from Coptis chinensis, assembly GCF_015680905.1. Lineage (NCBI taxonomy): Eukaryota > Viridiplantae > Streptophyta > Magnoliopsida > Ranunculales > Ranunculaceae > Coptis > Coptis chinensis. The sequence goes on from NC_141459.1 coordinate 40,851,941, forward strand.
AAAGATTGAATTATACCGTCGAACCCACTTTAGTAGTAAGGGATGGACTAGTCCTGTAGCTCAGGAAAATTATGTAAGTTAAATGACTCTTACTTGCTTTTACCATTGCACTTTAATTTCATATATTTATCCCTAGTTTAAACTTACAGAACCGGATCGACAACTTAAAGTTGAGTCCGGCGTAAGGTGGTGAGCCAAAGACCGAGGGATGAAATTTTTAGTACAAAGATTGGGTGTAAGATCTGGATATTGTAAAGGCCTTGGGCATGGTGTCATGCCACCATCAGCTAGAAGGATGAGATCCATTCACTTAGAGGAGGAAGTGCAAAGGAGAATGAATGAAGAGGAAGTACAAAGGACGAGGGGTGAGGAAGCCGAAAAAAACGTAATGACGAGCTCATCAAATGAAATGGTATCCCAAAGAACTAAATTGGAAGAGGTTTTGGCCGTTCAAGCTAGGATGGAGGCTTGGATGCTACAGTTCAGTGGAGGTTCTCAATGGTACGTAGTTTGAGAACTTTAAACAAGTAAGAAATATTGGTATCTTATCTTCTGTTAATGATGTATTGGTTTTTTTTTTTCACACAATTAGGGATATATGATTGACAATTAGGTGTACACATCAAGGCATTGATAATTCCTTGAAAGCTTGGTGTGTCTGAACCTTTAAGACGTCAGATAACCAGTGCCATAGTTCCTTAGATATTGTATGAATTTTTTTATTTTTATTTTAATGAAATTGTGCTGCCTCTGCATCAGCTTCTGCCCCCTATGCTTCCTTTGCAGCCTCTATACAGGTAGTTAGCCCATTCTTGATTGGCATGTGAAAACAGCCAGATTCTCCCCAGAGCTGAATTACTTCGATCTGACGTAGGAGAAAGTAGACATGCCTTATCCCACACGGGATAACCAGTCCCAAAGCGCTAGTTATAAAACCAAAAAGGAGAACAACCATATTCTGTTCTCCTTATAATGGAAACAGGCTTCCATATTGATTTTGATTATGTCCTTAGTGCTATATCCATAGTAGTAGAGATGCTATCAATACGTAAAGAACTAAATTTGACATTTTCATGCATATAATTGCAATATTTGGGTCTTATTTTACCTTTTGTGATCATTCTTTAACAGGGTACTAAATTGTCCAAAAAAAAAAACAGGGTACTAAATTGTTATTTTGCGGCATTTGGATAATGCAATAAAACATTGCCCTCCCTCTCTGTATTGGCGTCAGTATAGGAGTAGCATATTTGAACATCTTTTGTAACTTTTAGAACCAATACAAATCAGGAACATAGTGAGCTTGTATTCTGGTAGAATTTCAGTCAACCTATCCTACCTTGATTTCCATATCAAGTTTCTAATGCCTTCTTTCATCTTTTCGAGATACATCACAATATATTGATTCTACTTCAGTAGGCCCTTGTTGATTACTTTGTTTCTGTACTACTTAAAAGCCACAATTTGCATGATGTTTGCAATGGGTAGACTTTGGACATTATTTTGGTGTTAGCTCCAGTTTGCACTTCTCACAACACGTTTTGTTTTTAACTTTTGATATGTTGAAACACGATTCGACTCTAGGGGTAATCTCTCAATGAACTCACATTTTACTCGGGAGCTTTTTCATACATCTTTGATCAATTCAGAGGAAATGGAAAGGAAAACTTTAGTTTCAATCTTCTTCAGTGAGTTTTGGTGCCTAGTTATTTAGGGGCTGGATTTTTTAATGCACTTAATTTTGGACGTCTATGCATGTGTTTCCTTTTCTATTTTATTATAATTATTAACTTGTTGTTGTGTGAAATCTCGTGTGCTCTCACAAGCCATTTTTTCCCCATTTGTGTGAGTCGGTCAGTCACCCCGGAAATGAGCAACGGCCGTGGTGCTTAATTCCTAGGATATAGCCATTGACGAAGATGCCCTCTCCAGATTTAATTTCTTCATTGAGATTTTTACTTCTTGTTCATAGTGGTTCAAAAAATCTAAATCTTTACCGATCCGCTTAGTAGTTATATATCATTGCCTATTACAAGTAATGTCGAGAATCGTCGATGTATTGTCATAAGAAGGGCTTCCAACCGCTTGGAAAGGGCCTTGGGACATCGGTAACAAATTCCACCCACTAGCTTAGAGGCGGTAATGAGGTGTGTAACATGCCTTTTATACACCGGGTGTATCCGTTACGATATACTTGTGTTGTTTTCTTGGTGCATACCGGATATGCAAGAATGTGTCGAAATCCCACCCCGATACCTTTACATCCGATCGCCATCTATTGAACCGCCTTATCCCACACCGGATAACCAAATCCCAAAGCGCTTAGTTATAAAACCGAAAAAGGAGAACAACCATATTATGTTCTCCTTATAAAACGGGTTGTGACTAGTTCTCACCGAGGAAGCGGTCCACACCGGAGACCAGCCCGGCCAAGCCGAAAACGCGATCGGCATCTAAAATCCACCTATTCTATTGTCTTATCGCGGGACATACCGCTCAGCAAGCTCAACACACTTCCGATCGAAGCCTAGCCTATAGTATAGAAGTAAGAGGATGTATATATGGGCATAAACGACCGGGCGAGGGTGGAGCATCCTTTTCCCCGGTTAAGCCTCTAGAGTTGGGTCGTATCTTCGACTTCGATCCCCGGTCCGGTCGACCTAACCTTGATGAAGGAGTGGATAACCACGACCCCGAGAGAGTTTGAAGTGAGGAGCCAAAGGAGTGACAATTCGATTCAGCCATAGCGGTTTCTACATTTGAAACCGTGCATGAGCGAAGAGCGACAACCTCCCCGTCGCGGTCATGTTTCTCAACTTTGCAATCTCTGCATCGACTTGGGATTCTCAGCATTCTTTGCCCAAAGAAAAGCTTGTCTTGCCTCTGCGTCGGCTTCTCGCCCCTCTGCTTCCTTTGCGGCCTCTTCTGACTTCACCATAGCGGTTTCTGCGATCTGAATCGCATCGCGGGAAATACCGTTCGGCCGCAAAAGGTGCTTTCACTCTTTCTTTCCCTTTTATAGGCGTGAACTCTAGTTTCAAGTAGGTTTTCCCGAGCGTCTATGGGCTGTTGGATAATGCAGATAAAGAACAATTCTAGTCTGAATTAGGACTCAGGGGACACTTCTGACTTGTTAGCTGCAGGTACGAACGTAGAAAGTTTGTCCGTCAAAGAGTGAGAGAGTGAGAGGTAAGCTCAAGCTGTATCTCCTTTCTTGGGCTTGAGCAAAGTATTACAGTATGTATGTAAACACAAAGCCTTAAGAAAGGGAGTTTAAGTAAGTAGTAATCAAGTATAGAAAGAAAGCCCTCTCGAAATGAGCAAGCATGCGATGGAGCCGGATCGGATGCAACTCAACAAGCAAGAAAAAAAAAGATATCACCAGAAATTGCGTGGCGTATAAGACGAGAATAACACTAGCTTTTGTTCGATACTCATTCAAGCAATCGTAAGCTCTTTCTAGCAAGCTTATTAATGCAAGCAAGCCACACGCTCATTCATAATATCTTTAATTAGAGTGGTTCTTCTTATCCAATTACCATAAGCTCTAAGCAAGCAAGAGCAAGCACGGAGAGAGCTCTTTCTCATGCTAGTTCTTTTCTCCGGGATTCCATTCTTTCAACTCTCGAAGCGAAACGGATAGTGAACGATTGCTCATTCTATAGATACCGGAAAGGCCTGCCCCCTTTTAGAGAGAGGGTCCCAAAGACGAGGAAGGAATGGAACCGAGAGTCGACCGGATAACCCCAAAAGACTTTGATCCCGCCCGGAAGGGGGCTACTAGCTAAGGTTTCCAAGTGTCATCGCCATGAGTTGACCTATCCAAAGAAACAAAAGATGGAAAGAGCAATGTGTTTCGTGTTCACGAAGTTTGAGGAATGGGAGGTTGAGCGGATTAGAGAAAATAGATTTCTTTGTTGCTAGTAAGGACAGGGCATATCGTCTATTGGTTGGAAGTGGGATAGCGCATGCAAGAGATTTTTATCTTGAGGATAAGAAGTTTGCTACTGTAGGGTTCTATCCCTAAATATGGAATTAGAACCTATTACTTCTATATATCACTTCCTTCTTTTAGTATGTTATCTTCACTTGCTTAATTACCTGTTATTTCTCTAAGGGCAGTGTCCTCTCGCCTTATAGTTGATGTGTTGTCAGTTAGCTACGGATGTTGGAGACTTTTAGAATATTCGGTCCATTGAATAGCCCCAAGTTTTTCCTCCTGATGCCTTCGCTTATGGTTTTGGATCAAGCTATGTCACTGTAGACAACTCTGAAATTTGGAGAAAGAGAAAGACGTTATGGGTTAATGGGGTTTCTGCCTTAGCTGCTTGTTAAGATGCAGGGTAAGCTGCCTTTGCTTTCGGTAGATCTGGTTAATCAACGGGCTTTGGCCTTGCCTCTCAATCTGCTCGAACTCAAAAAGTAACAGATGTAAATCGCAGTGGAATTCCACAACTGCAACTGCTTCAGATGTGAGAGTCAGATATATCCTCTGCTGTAATGACTTGAACATGATTTTGCCGGTGGCGAAACTAGCCGTAGATGGACCCGGGTCACCAAATGTACTGAAGAAGTAAGTAGGTGAAGCCATGATTGGCCAGTTGGCTTTTAAAGGGAGAATTTTTTTGCTAAGAAAGTTGATTTATGTGTTTATAGCTTCTATTATAGAATAGAATACTAATGGAGAACAAAGATCATTAGTTTAATCAAGGCCATGGTGTTTGGCAAGATCCGAAATGATCCGGATCTCGGTCATATCACTATTAGTTGTATAATGAGTGTCGTTTTTCTGAAAAAAAAAAAAATTTCCCTGGCTTAAGCTTATGAATAGTATGATTTTGTTTACGTTGTTTACGCAGCTCTCGCGATCGAAAAGAGGGAAGACTAGTGCTTCTTTTGAAGGCGAACATCGAACAATGATTTCTTTTAATACGCCGACATGAGATCGACCATCAAGGGTTTTGTGCCTGGGGTGGAGTTGGGAATAATTCAATTGGAACACCACGAGGGCACGCATGACCGTGAAGGTTTTGAAGTGAAAATATACCACACCTCCCTCTTATTTTGTGCTTGGAGTTGGAAATGAGCTGCTATGCCCACAGCTCTTATTCGAGTCCTTTTATTTTGAGTATACAGGAAGCATCCCACGCCCGATACCTTTACATCTGACTCTGCCATCTGTTGAAACTGCTTTTTGTAGTTAAGCTTGTTTGCTTGATTTACTTGATGTTTAGCCTTGCTTATTTTATTGTTTCATTGGTGATAACTTTATGACACGAGGTTTTTTAATGGTTTGGCATTTACATGTACAATTTAGTTCAAAATCTATTAGCTTTTGGCTATTTTTGTCTTCTTATTTGATCTGTACCTTCATGAATGTGATCGAGTTATAACTTTGATAAGTTCTTTCTAAGCTTTTGGCCATGGGCACCAATTTACGCATATAGGAGGTGCATAGTTTCACATGCATTGCCAACTTGTGTATATTAGGTTTATTAATGTTTCTAATAAATTTACTAACGTGATTTTTTTTTTTTTTAATTTGTTGTGCCGTTGGTTGATTGGTTAATTGTAGTAGAATCAAGAAGAAACTCTGAGTGGATGCTGCTCAAATTAGCATGCTATAGACATTATTTGTGGAATTTTAGTTTTGAATAATTCGTTTAAATTTAGTTGAACGTTGTTAAGATTATGTGAGACGATGTATTTTTGTAAAAAATAGTTATGTGAATTCTTTAAGATCTTTTGTATTGAATGATTTAGTAATGAAATTCATTTTGTTATGATTTGTGGTGAATTGTTATAGGGTTACTGTGTTCTATAAAAATTGTTTTGGGCAGGATTATGTAAATGAAAATGTACAGGTATATGTATGAATTGCACCATTTGTAATGCTAAATGCGTCCCAAATAAAGCATGTGCTTTTCTGGAATTTATATCATTCGCAACAATTTTGGTGTAGCTAAAAGCTTTGATTCTACCGTAACGTGACACCTTTTGCCACACTTGGTGTGTCGCTAAATTTATGGACGTCTTTTGCCATGCCAAATGTACAACTAAAAATTCAAACTTTCCGCACTGTGTAGCCAAATATTTAAACTTTTCGCAACAGAAATAGTGTAGCAAAAGGTTGCCTTTTGCGACGCCTAGTTGTGCAGCTAAAGATATCACTTTTGCAACGCCATCCTAGTTGTTACAAGCTCTCTTTTGCAACGCCAAGCGTTGCAAATAGTTTGAAATAAATTTGCAATTAATTTAATTTTCATAAATGAAGTAGCAACGGAATTAGTGTATTAGCAACGCCCATAGGTGTCGCAACAAACTAGGAACATTTGCCACGCCACTTTTGGCGTTGCATTTGAGTATTTGAGACGCACTTTTTAGCCACGCCTTTGCAACGCCATCTGGTGCGTTGCGACAGATCTTTTGCCACGTTCAAAGGCACTTTTAGCGATGGGGTATGGCGCTGCTAAAAACATGTTCTGTTGTAGTGTAAATAGCGTCTTGTTTATACGTGCTCAGTGTGTATAACAAGTTAAAACACTGAAACTACGAAGAAATGGAAATTTGAAACAAATCTGTGGAAATCGGGCAGTTTCAGCAGAGGGCGCAGGTAGCGCTCAGAATAGGCTTAAGTAGGGCCCAGGTAGAGCTTAGGTTCGAGCTGGAGTTCCATGCTTTTGGGCGCAGGGCGCGCTCCAATTTAGCCTTGGTGGAGCGCAGGTAGCGCTCAGGGAAAACCTCGAGTTCCAGGCGCTTTAGCGCGGGGGGCGCTCGTGTTTTGCCTTGCCAAGGCGCAGGTCGCGCTCAGCCAAAGAGTGGAGTTCCAGGCGCTTGGGCACGGGTCGCGCTCCGTGTAATTTTTCGAGAAAAATTTTCAGTGCTGAAATGGACAACCACAATGAGAATCAAACAAGGGTGGGTGGGTTATAGAACTTTGGAAAATTAACAATTCTAAAGAAAACAATGCTAAAGGCAACTAAGATGGCAGCGGCGCCATTTGATAAACATAAAAATGATAGTTTTACTAATGAATAAAGAGATGAAACTCTAAACGAAAGTAAAACTACAAACTGAACTTATACTCGTTATTATCAAAGATTTCTACTCTCGATACTATTGAAGTAGAGATGGAATAGAAGATTCGTTCCACTCCTAGTTCTTTAGCATTCAAGTTTCCTATGACAATCAATCCTACCAAAGTCAATGAGAGAATTACGAATTATACTACGGAATACTAAGGGTTGAATCTAGAATAAGAATTAGGGGGGAATTAAATCCACCTCGAATCAATTTTAAGAAACTAGCATAGATTGTTGTAATCCAATTCTTACGATAAGAATTAGTCGTTCTAATCCCTAATTATACATGGCATCTCTACCAATTCATAACTAGCATATGAGGACGTCCACCCATCCTCATGGCAAATCAACGTCCTTTTAGAGTGGAATAGACTCTTACAACAATTCTAAGCTAGCAAAACCAAGTTTTCATCAAGGCTTCATCAAACCCCTCTAATGGAGGTTTAGCCTCGATTCATCAAATTATCATTTCCAAATGATATTGAATAAGACATAATATAAAAATTCTACCTTTATTTAATTTAACTAAACAATAACTGAAATCTAAATTAACAACTAAGAATTGAATAACAACTAATAACTGAATTTAGATCTAAGTAATTCAATAAATAACAAAATCGAATTTAACAAGAACTAACTATTTTATTTATCTAATGAATGATAAACAATGATTCAATAGTTAATCTAAAACAAGGAATGAAAACTAATTAATAAACTAATTAAAATTCTCAAAACTAGATCTAGAACTAAGGTTTAATGGCTACTCTAATGGCTACCTTCTAACCTAAGCTAATTGATACTTAAGAGCTAATTAGTCTTGTGTGTGGAAATGGAGGAGACCAGATCCACATTTTCGTGCATGGGCTGAGGGTCCATGTTTTGGGCTGGAAAATCGAGCCCAAAGCCCAATTTCTTCAGTCCACAGGCCCCTTTTCAGCTGGTTTTGACTTTAACAGGCTTTTCATCCACTTCTGCTCCTTTTATTGGGTCAATGTTTGGACCAATTGGAAAACTCTTTCCTAGCCGGTCGTTTTGACATAAGGTACGCCCAATTCCGAGGCTTGAGTCTAAAGATACGATCTTCGGAAGTTTTGCTGACTTTTGTGTGCTGTTTCTGCCCGTCTTGGCCTTTAATCCCAGAACTTCTTAGCAACCAACCCTTTGCTCCTTTATATCGCCAAAGTGGCACATTTCTGTACATAATTGAGTTCCATGCCTGAAATACATAAAAGCACGTAATTAGCATTAACTCTTATTTATTACTCGCATAATTGGTCTAAAAGTATTATTATTAAGGGGTTAAAACTACAATTTTGGGCTCTTATCAACTAGCACATTAGGAATCAATCAAAGTAGAATCAAATCCCCCTAATTGCATCTTCATATTCACATCTTAGTATTTAATTGCCATAGTATAAGTGAAAACATCTTAATTAGTTCAATCACTAGATTAGTATAATTACAATCCATTACTCTCATTAGTTTTGTTAGAATTAATTAAACCAGTGAAACTTATGTCTAAATAAACTAAGAGTGGAATAAATTCTCTACTCCACATATTGCATGATAAACGAGAGTAGAACTTTGATCATCTAGTAGTAAAATAGCTTTTAGTTTTACTTATTCCTAGCATAATTAGTTAAGAGTAGGCAAAACTATTGTTTTACATTTATCAAACATTGAAGAAGTGAGCAAGGAATACAATAAACAAGATATATTCGCTAACCAAAGCTTTTACAGTTCCAATTACCTGCTGTGATCTATCACCATAAATTGTAGTTGCTAGAAAACCATTCGAGCACAACCAATATTCCACTGAGTCGGCTCCTTTCTTTGTCACCACAAAAATTAAAGTTAGAGCTTGCTGTGAAAGCAATAACAGGAATCACTAAACAACAGTTCGCACAATAAAATATTAAAGAAACCAAGTCAAAAAGGGGAAAGTAAGATAGGAAGAATAGAAGACTATATGAAGCCAGCATTGACAAATTATCTAGTGACATGGTAGGGAAAGCTATAAAAAAACAACCCATATCAACCGTACTACCTTTCCATGAGATCCATTCTCCCTTTGAGCATGAAAAAGGTCCATGAGGTGGCTTCTCTTATCTTACTCCTGAACATATACTCAACTCTTTGAACAATCAAATTGGTACTTGAACCAATCTTTCCAACAGCCAAAAAAATGTAATTTGCGAGTTTTTTCAAATAAATATGAGTTGCCAGCATGCTTTTTTCTACTGAAAGAAAAGGAAAGTTGTATGGAAGTGTAACTATGTAAGTATTTAGGAATTCCAACACGCAACTCAATGGGATTGTATAGTGGATAACCAACGTCATGTCCTTTAGGTGAACAAATTTGATAGAGTAGATAATCAAACTAAGAAAGTGAGAAAGACACATAACTTTATAGCTATGAAAGAAAATTATAGCTTATGGAATTAGTGATAAGGAAAATAGAGAATATATCAAACCTACTCGGACAACACACTATACCCACCATGAATGAAATCACTCACTTCAACAAATTGAACGACACAAATAACAATACTATCTTCTTCGCCTTCACGTCGAGTTCTTATTTGGTTTTAAACTATATATTTTCTTGTCCCGTGGCAAAAAATGTTTAAGATTAAAAAAGAATGAAGCTATACATATATTTCTCAATCGCTATGGAGCAATCCGTTACCAAGACTGATACAAAGTAAGCCCAGTAATATTGACTAAGATGATTCGTAGGAATTCACTAAAATAAGTTTATTCTAACTATTGTAATTGTTCCTCAAGTTCCTTGCTAGCCAGTGAATTCTGCTCAATTCTGTAATAGTTGTTCTTTTGACCCGATTCTAGCTAACTCTGATTCTTGGTGTCCTGACACCCTCAATTTTTCCATTTCCATTCAGGTCTAATTATAGAGTTTAATGGAACTGTAGGAATAGTAAGACCCATTGCTTCTTTCATTACCCTTCATAATAAAAAAAACATAACAATATACAATCAAGACATATCGCTATCAATGCTCAAATTACATATAAGAGTTCTTGGCATGTATGCAAGTACTTATAATAGTTTTTACTTTAAGGATTTTGTATTATAGACTGTGTATGCATTAGTCAATTAACTGTAAGATCTATAGGGAGTTAAGGCACACAAATTTATAAGGCGTGTTTTGTTGGAAAAATAGGTACCTAGGTTTAATTTGTACATATCGCCATGTCTAAGACACTAAATCAAATAAAAAATACTCCATACATGTAGATATGGCTCACTCAAAATAACCAATTTGCATAGCTTCAAAACGTTCAAGTAATTATTATCAGCTCCGAAGACTTTCACTTGAAGCTAGCTGTCTCTACTAATTGCTTAATTGTCTTAAAGTTAATTGGGTGTTATGTTAATTATCTCTTTGTAAGGTTCGTCATATCTCAAGAACTACAGATTCTACACCTTACCAAGTGTACAAATAGTAAAGGTGAATCAGAGCACGATGAATAGATGAACAATTATCCCTTGGTCAAAATTTGAGGATATACTGATATAGTTGATTACTTGATTGTTTCAGAAACTCAATATTCACACATACTTTACAACAAATATGTTGTTAGATTCCTTGTGGCTTTAGATGTAGCAATTCATTGTAAAAGTAATACACTACTTAACATATTTGGAAGCAGATCAGGAAAAAAAAACAAAGTACAACTTAACATTTAACATTGTACCCAAGTTTTCAACTTAACATTAATACCTTGAGAGCCACCCAACATCTTAAAGGCATTTGCAGATCGTCGGTGCAAATTTGGTGATCGACATCTTCTCGCTTTGCTATAAATCTGTGAGTTTGGAGTAGAGACCATTAAAAATTAAAGATTATCTTCTTCGTTGCAAAACCATGAGGTGATTTCTTTTTCATCAGTATATATTAAAAAAAAAACCTCAATTTTTCTCAGAATCGTAAAAAAAAAAATGAAAATCTTTAGAGATAATTTGTTTGGGTTCTTTACTGGAGTTGAATCCGGAAAGTAAGAGGAGAAGAAAGAGTTTTAGATGGAGAAGAAAAAGGTTTTTCTGAGTGTTGTGACCGAATTGGTTTTTTGGGTTTAACTTTAATATTGGATAGGAAACCACAGTTTAGTGCGTAGGGGTTTATTGAGTTTTTTAGTGTTTTGTTTGATGTAAAGGTTTTTTACTTCCTATTTAGTCTCATATTTTTTCTAAATTCCCTTGTTGACGTGGACAACCCCAATGAGCCCGAAAAGGGACTGCTATTATATATATATAAAGATAAACAAGGGTTTTGTAATGTTCAATAAGGTCTTAGTATATATATATATATAGATTCAAGTTCAGGATAATACCTTTTGGCTAACCGTGATGGATTTGAATCTTATGCGACATCTTAAATGGCACACACAGGTATATAGGTCTTAATTGCATTCTTCATCCACCTCCAAAGTCCAAATGTTCCAAACCTAGAAAAAAAACGAAAAAGCATAATAAAAAAGAAAATCACTAATCCATTGGACAGGGGCATTTTTGTAGTAGTTGTATGCATGAACTCATCGTCAAAATATATTGCAGTAAATATGGATTATGAAAATTAAAATTCATGTATTATTTGGATTAATATGTTCTTCTATTATGGAAAAGACAATAGTGACCTAGAAATACTATCAGGAACAAATTTTAGGTTGAATACAAAGCACTGCCCACACTACAACCATGAAAGCACAAATTAAAATTTGGCTTGGTGGGAAATTATGTTTTGGTCTCTGTGGTGCTTCTAGCGCGCCCTTCAAATGATTTCTCACCTCACAACCACTACATATGAAAAACTTTTCAATTAAACAAACCGATATAATTCACAAAATATAACTTATATATGGACTGACAAAGATCGAAGATAGGGGTAAAGGACATTACCAACCTCACTAACAGGGGTTAGTTTGATTTACTTGATGACATATTCAATTACACTATGCATTCACTACTAAATACATATCATAAGGAAACATTATTTCCTTCTGTACACATATCTTAAAAAACTAATTAAATTCTATGGGTCCTTGATGAATCTAAAGCTAAATAGATATTTTATGCAGCCATATCCTCGATCTTTTAAAAATGGAACAAAGAAGAAGCTTACCTTGGCTTCTTCAGACTGAAGGCCCTCCTGAGAAGATCTTGCAAGGTCCAGAAGGAGCCTTATTCCACCATTGGACATTACTACTTCTACCCTTTCAAAATTAACAGGAGCATTTTCATCATCAATGACGACAAAAGTCAAACACACTCCTGTCCATTGTATTATCGGCAAATAGCGAAGCAACTCCTTTAAATGTGTCCTTGAAGATGGCAAGTAACAACTTATCTCTTATACTATATCTCGCAAAATCACCTTTTGCTTCAAGAGATGGATAGTTCAGAGCACACATGACCTTCAAGCTTTCTGTTGACGATATGCAATAGTTTCAAAACCTTGGTTGGAAAAAATTCAGTCCTCGAAATGTCTAAACCAATCAAATTAGGAAGTTTATTCCACACTTATGATGCTGAATTCCAGTTTATATTTCTCGTCCCAGCAACAGAAAGAAAATGAACAGAAACCACATTTCCCAACACCACAGCATTAACATTCAAACAGTCCATAAAACAAATCTCATCCAATTGTTTACAATTTTTTGCCAAAGCATTAATAGCATCTTCACCAACATCCATAACTCCTGAAAGCCTCAGCTTCCTCAACTTAGGACAACACAAACCAACCATCTTAATAGCATCACTACTAATCCTTTCACAAAACTCAGGCCCAAGTTGAAGACTCTCTAGTTTCTCATGTCGTGCAGCCATAATTGATAAATTAGCATCAGTACCAATCACAATTTCAATTTGTCATAAATTACCCATTTTGTTTTCTTTATAAACACCAAAAAAGAGAGGAAAATTTAATACCTGATAATTAATTTTAGTGTACTTTCATAGCATAGTGAGACGAAACAATAGATGGCCCCAAAGCCATTGTTCAGATCCTACTTCATCTTTAGAGAGTTTTTTTTGTGAGAGACTTCGGAGTGTTTGATGAAGGCTAGGTTTTGTTTTATTATTGATTGATGTGTTGGGTTTTGGTATTGGAAGAGATACAATCTAATTGAAAATGGAGACGGAGTGTTTTAAAATGAAACGAAGGTTTAGTGGGCTTTGCTAATACTCTTTCCATTTTAAGTTGGAGACTTTTTAAGTTGTTCGCCAGTTTTTCTCCGTTTTTTTCTTAATCCATTCTGATTTCCCGTGAGTAAAAAGTAGGTACTTAAAATTTGCTGACATGGACACCTAAAAGAAGAGGAAAAGGGACTGCTATTAGGAGAAGAAATTGCACAAAGGGGCATTGTGGTTCTATTAGTATAGGCCCTACTCATAAAGGCAATAAAGGAAAACAATTACTTTAACTTCGAGGACAAACACCCAAATGACCAAAAGTTGACATACTAATCCATATATACAAAGAGAGAAATTATATACCTTCAGTATGTGTCTTGTATTAGCCAAGAACATTGGAATGGAATCAAGATTAGCAAAAAAATTTGTTTTTTGCAACCTGTTGTGACAGCAAGCCCATTAGCAACTGCCAAATGGAATTTCTAATTTCTAACAAAATAAGTTACATACGTGTACAAAGAAATCGCGCCCTAAATTTTTTTTTTATGAGATATCTAGTCTCACGTACCTTCCATATATACTCAAACACCAAACTCCTGCTACCAAGACATGTATGTGGCAAGTGGTCATATCAATGAATGACAATGTTCACCTAAAAGCATATAGCAACAAATTCAAAGTTAACAATTTTCAGCCAGAGAGACAATCAAAGATCCAAATAAAAGAAGAATTATGACACAATATGCAATAAGCTTTTCACAACTACTAAACTGAAAGTACAGCAGACAATTAAGAAATCTTCACATTATGACACCCAAACCATATCATTATATTTGGTGAAAAAGAAAAATCCCACAAAAACTTATAAAAACAAAGTAATAATGAAAATTAATAGATAGGAACTCGGTGGATTTAAACCACCATCTCTTGACATATACTTCCACACTCAAGTGCTCTTCCATGGAGCTAAAGATCTATATCTTAATACATAGAAGCATAACGTGCAGTGCAAGATAAACCAAATTAGAATAGGTATTGGTAATTGACAATTTTATATTTTTATAAAAACTTTGTAATCATAATGGGAACTATAAATCAAATTAGATATATTATTGAAGCTTACTCGCAGTTTCTTGAGTATGTTCTGGTATGAACATTGCGGGGAAACTTATGCTTGTGCTATTAAGAATAATTAGAGTCCAATGATCTACTCCAGGGGCTGGAAAGGTTGTGTCATCATTTTTGAGGTGTATATGGATTCAATAGGTGCAAGATGCTCAAACTAAAGCTTCTTACTGCTAGTCTCTTGGTTTTAGTCCACAACAACAAAAATTGATATCAACATGAAAATATTCAATAGACATACATTAATATTAAGAGTATGGTATCTTGCCAACGGAGAGTTTTTTTTATAATTTATGGACCCTATCTAAGTGTCCACGCATTTGAATGTTCAGTTGGGACCTAAGGGTCCTTGCAACTATTAGATATGCATGCTGCTGTCTCAGTTATTGACATCATAAAGAAAATGTATGACCCACATATGTCTTGCAACATTCAAACATTCCTGATACCCCACAAGTTAGCTAAATACATATATAAATAGGTGCAAAAGAGAATGAAGTGAAATCTGCACTGAGAAGGAAACCAAGCAACCATATAAACAAAGTTAGAGCAATCAATTGATAGGGATTACCTAACCTATAAAATTTGTGATGCTTACAAAGGTTACCCTCATATGGATATTATTCTCAACTGGTGTGACTGTATCAAGTTAACCAACAATTTCTAGAGTATTTCATTCCATTACCAAATTCACATTTGTAGGGTAACCTGTCAAGAACGGGAAACTAAGTTAACCAACAAATACGACTATGAAGAGGCAAAGGGTCATGCACTTTAGAAAGGAAGGTTACTTGAACATAATGGTTCCAATGAAAGTGACCCAAAGAGCAACATCCCAAATGGTGGAGAAATGAGAGCTTTTAAGAATACACACGGTGGTAATCTAAGTTGGTCATCTGCAACTAATATTCTAAAACTATTACGTTACAGAAAAATAATAATTATTATGTGCATAAATAATAATGTAGGTAGTCACAACCTAAATACATTTGCAATTCACTCACAAAATTTATATACAACTGAAAAAGCACGCAACACGTAATTATTTATATGTCGTTGTTTGTGTTACGTATCTTTTGCAAATCTTACTTAGCCTAATATAAATTGATTAGTATAGTGGCTAGCAAGGTATCAATCCTACTCTAAATAACTAAGTGATGATAATAGAAATTCCTAATCTAAATTACTCTAATGGATGCAAGTAAAAGATGTGGCTAAGAAATAATTAATATATAGTTGATTTGATTTGAGATTTAAGCTATGCATAAAATAAACTAAATTAAATATATAAATATGAATCAAGAGAGAGAATATCTTGGGAGAGATGAATCCACCAAAATCATAGAATTAGTCTAATAGATCTACCTATCATGCTTAATATAAATCACCAATAGAAACTCACCATACCTACAAACCTTATGCTCATAACCATGATGATAACATGTGGCTTTCAACGTGCTTTCTATCTTTCCATCAAATACTTCTTCAATCTCCAATGATATCTTCTATCTAACCAAATTGTGCTTTAAAGTGGCATTCAATATACAACTCTAGGTGCCATGGAAAATCCACATGTGGCATTAACCATACAACTAATTGAGGTGCCATAAAGAATCCAATCATCACACTAGAACACTAAAAACTAGAAGAAAAGAATCTAGGGTTTGTGGTATTTGGCTCTACACAATCTTGAATTACCCTAAGACCTCCTAACCTCCACAGGAGCGTTAGATCAATGGATGAATAAGAAGAAACTCAATGAGGGATTTAAACTAAAACATGATAGAAGAAGAACTAAACTAAAACATACGAAAAAGGCTTCATCTCCCCTCCCAAGAGAAGGGAGATTAGTCCCTCATACTATGCTATGAACACAATATGAAAAGGAATAATCTTTATAGCTATTAATTGTGAAGAGGTCTGAACTTTCTTCTCTCTTAATTCTAGATCTAAGATGCAAACACTAAATTTCCTAGATGATGTAAACTGAGATTTTTGTGCCTTATATATTGGCTTACATGCTCGTCTGGATAGAGATCCGAATCCTATGTTTATTTGGTGTCAAACTCTCTGTAATCTTTCTAGAAGCAATCCTAGAAAAGTTAAATTCGGTTGGACCAAAGTTGGACGTGGCCCACTTTGCCCTGCAGTTATTTCCCAAAGCCGCAGACTTTCTCGACAAACTTTCCTAATTCTTGTGAAACTCTGACTTCTTTTCCATGTTGATCTCATCTTCCTATGAAGTCGAAATTAAGGCTTTGAGATCAGATTGAATACTCTTCTAACTCAATTATTATCCTCTTTTAGACTCCCATTAGGCTTGGCACTTATGGAGACAAATATGACATTTTTGCCCTAGGCCTTTAGCTGTAATTCCCAATGACTCCTTTTTTACTTCTTTGACTTCTTTTCCCTCCATATTTCACATTTAGGTTCTTTGACCTGCAAAACCTCAAATTGCATCATATTAGAATATTTAAATATAAAATGGAGACTAACATACACATAATTGGAGTTATAAATCATTAATTTTTAGCACTTATCACAACCCCCAACTAGCATTTTGCTAGTCTCTTAGCAAATATGTGTTATACTAGAGAAGTGTTCAAAGCTAACAATACTAATTAAATAATAAACTAACTCACTTTCGCAGGCATCGCGGTTGCATTTACCATATGCAACAAGGCCTTAAACCTTTAAGTTACCCTTAAAGGACGAGTTATAGCCTCGTGAGGGTTTTCAGTTGATATACCCACAAAATCAATTTTATATATGAACTATGGTGAAATCTAGATAAAGCAATTTTTTCAGTTAAAATATCTAAATCAAAAGGTTACTACTTATCACACCCATGATCATAAAACATTAGGCTAAGGTTCTATTCATAAAGATAGAAAAGACTGACTAATCATCCTAACTAGAGCTTATTCATTTTAACCATTTTGATTTCTTTCTCCTTTCCAAGCAACAGAATTTCTACCTCACCTTTGGATTAGTATTTTGACTTCAAATCTCACCATTTCATACACTCACAAGAAAATCTCTCTCAGATAAGTTTTCTATTTTACCTCCATATGCAGGGAAATGAGTAAAAAGATAGAACATCCCACATATTTAGTCAGAAAGACGGAAATTTTCAAATATATAAACAAAGTCTCATGGAAAGAATGTCAATCACATTTGAAGTGTCGGGTCCTTCACTTTAGCATCCTCTCGCCTATTCTACACTTCATATCATACTTTAGTGATAAGTCTGGGTATTAAAATGGGGCTTAGGATAGGTTAACAAGAAAAGGGTAAAAATGATTCAAAAATTTCTGAGAATATACTAAAGACTTTTTGCTTTTGACCTTCTTGGAAATTTTCTTCACTTGTAGACTACAACACTTGAACTCTATCACTACTTTTGCTCAATTATTTATATATATATATATATATATATATATATATATATATATATATATATATATATATATATATATATATATATATAGCAAAAGGAATGATTTTCTTCATTTGACTTTGGTAAAATTTCCTTCAAAATCTTCTTCGTTCTATCTTTCTCTTTAGTTCTTTAGAAATCCTCAGAAATATGGTAAGGCTAATAATATGGGGTCTACTCCTTGTTTGGAGTTAGGTTTGAGGTGATTGGTTTAAGAATAAAGGGCTTAATATATAAGGCTCAAAAGTGGTTAATATGATAATCCTACTAGGTGGGATAAAGGCTGATTGGTTTACTACTTGACTTATCAGTATGATATTCCACTTTGAATAGACTACAAGACCTAATGGCTATCTCCCCAGTTGATGCCACCTCGTGATTGACCAAATCAAGAATAAATGAGACTACACAACGAATTTAAGCACTGAAAAATGGTTGAGTCAACTTGGACTCAGATTTACGTAAAGACTCTCCAAGAAATTAAAATTGAAAGGCTCAAGTCTCACAGGTCAAGTCTCTGTACTAATCATCTAGTTTGATAGAAGTTTAAGTTGCTCTTTCATTTGAAATTCCTCTAGTGGTGTATTATATGAACTTACTTTAGACTAAAACTTTTATCAGTGAGATCTATTTCTAGTA
Organism: Coptis chinensis; assembly: GCF_015680905.1. Classification (NCBI taxonomy): domain Eukaryota; kingdom Viridiplantae; phylum Streptophyta; class Magnoliopsida; order Ranunculales; family Ranunculaceae; genus Coptis; species Coptis chinensis. The sequence continues at coordinate 40,870,382 of NC_141459.1, forward strand.
ATAGAAACTTAGTCTAAAAGTCTTACTAATCCTGATTATGACTTATAATTTCCAATTTTCATTAGCCAATTTAAATGATAAAAATATATTTTTCATCTAGAATCACCATAATTCACATATAAACTTTCTAAATATTGTAATTAAAATATTGCAAAATTTTAATTCTCACCCCCCTAACTAAATTAGGCAATGTCCTCAATGACTAAATAAAATAACTTAAAGCTTACCATAATTGAAATAATCAGAGAAGGAGGGATATTACCTTAAATGTGTGCAAAATTACATCAGCTAAAATCTGTAGAATTTATATCCTTAACAAAAGAAATAGGAGTAATGATTCGTGAGGATTAAAATTACTACAACGACTAAATATTTGTCATGTGCATGTCTATAGAGTTATACGTCTCCAAAAAGGTGGAGGTAGAATGTAAGAGTCAGATGTACAAATGACACGACTGAAAATTTTAAACAATGAATAACAGTAATAATAATAATAATAATAATAACTTAAAATACGGAATACAAGATTTGTCTCTGCCTACAAGGCTACAAATAAGAGTGATAAAACCATAATAGACAATCAAGTACATGAGTGATCATATTAATAAGTACTTGAATACATAATCTTAGATAAAGGATTCTATTTTGATTTCGGACGACCTCTCTTTTGAACGGATGTTTCAGCTTTGTTATTCTTGAGCGTAAGAATATGTTCCATCAACTCCTTATGTCACTGAATACTTATCTCCTCCTTGTTTTTCTGATAATTATACAATTTGTGCATACCCCTAAACAGTGTTAAACCCATGTCTCGCACATTCGGATCCATCTGAGCATCAAAGACACTAGTGTTTTCAAAATAAGGAGGTGGGGAATCGTGGTCGTGATGAAATGGGTGTCATACCAAAACTGGTTCACCCTCGTCTGGTCAATAAACTAGGCTCCCAAAATCCGGTGGACGATTAAAAATCTGTCTAGGAATCTGTCCTTCTTTAAGTTCTATTCCTTCCGCCTCAACTATTTCTGCACTAAACAATTCTAACTTCGCACAAAAAGCCTAGTGATAAAAGCCGGGAAGGATGAGATGCCCATGATTTGCATTCTTCCTCTCCATAATATTCTTCATTATAGTCTTTCCCAAACAAATTTTGCTATCCCTCTTCATTAGCATAAAAAGGATATGACCACCAGGTTCATAGATCGTAGAAAAATTACTCGACCCAATGACATTATCACAAATCCAACGATATGTCAAAATTTGATTCACCTGAAGGGAGCAAACTCGGACACCATTTGCAGAATCTACTTCTACTCTTTCTCCAAGCACGGCTCTATAATCACATGATTGCTTCGCCTTTATTTGTGGTCCATAGTGTGCTGAAATTCCCATTTTTTCGACTAGAAAATCAGGAGTGATGATGGTGGGTTCAGAGTCATTATCCCAATACAATGTCATTTTCCCATTCATCTCTTCATAATCAATTATGCAGTCATAGAAACGTCGAACAATGCCTTCATGATATTTGTCTCCTTTAGAATAAAAGAGACAGTCCCAACCCCGAGTTTCACATCCTTCTTTAAAAAATCCGTTCATGGCATTGTTATCAAATAACTCTCCATAACAGAGTTCGGCGTGAATCTTTCGTTCGGTCGTCATATTCGACTGTTTGCGAACTTATCCTCGAGCTGTCGTAATGGAGATGGCCATACAGAAGGTAAACTAACACAACAACACTACTAGAACAATACTGCAAACAGTTGCTCAGTAAACCAAAAAAATCGTCCTGTACACCAAAAACCTTGTTTCTCCAAAAAAATTCAAGCCTAACTATGGCACCATTCCTTCTTCACAGTTCAACACCCATTAATACCTTCATGTTTTTCCCATTCTCCTCAATCAACAGCCAACAAAAAAAAAAGACAAAAAAAACTGAAAAACGAATTCAAATTGCGAATTTCAACCACCTATGACCGAAACTAAGCGGTTATACGCAGGCATCGTGGTTAACATGGAAAGCATGCTGTCGAAATTGGTAATTGACCGGCGGTCGATCTTGCCGGTGAGCAAGTGTTGAACGTTTTGGATAGGGCTGGGAATTGCAGCGCCTAGTGATGGGTGTACTTGAATTGTGATGGAGGCGGTTGTTATTTGTGATGGAGGCGGCTGGAAGTGTGTCACTTGTGGTGGGTGCGGCTGGAAGTGTGTCTGGAAGAAGAAGAAAAAGTGTGGAAGGGTGCGGCTGGAAGAAGATGAAGTTGTTTTTTCTTTTTTTTTTTTTTTTTTTTTTTTGGTTGTTGGGCTTTTTTGAGTTTTAAGGCCCAAAATCGATTTTAGAGAGTTTTACTAGGATTGGGATTTAAAACAAAGTGGGATTCTAACTTATGGGTCAGGAATAGAGACCTAGTCCGTAATGGAGAAGAATTCCACCTTACTAAAGCACAACTTAACATATATATGTGTCGCACATACACTTCAAAGCTCATATCAATTTCATTCTTATTCATAAAAACTAATCACTCACTCCATAAACTATTGATATTTTAAGAAATTAAAAACAATTAATCCCATGACAGTAGAAAATAAAATTAACTTCTACGTAAACTCTTCCAAATATTATACCCTAACGAGTAAAAATAGATTAATTCTCCGTACTCTCGATACTTCAAGCTCCTTCCCGAACCTTGTCATTGCTATCAATGTGCTCAAAAATTATCTTCCAAACTTCCTTGTCGGTACAATTTTTGTAAATATCTTCATCACTCCAATAACACCTCGACAGCAACTCTCTTCCGTATTTGATGTCCAATTTAACCTTATAATCCCAAGCCAAGAGTCTAGAGCGCCTAAGAGTGATGTGTAGTGCATTGACTATTTGAATTGGGATCCAATCTTTGTAGTGATTCTCTAAGCCTGGACACAAGTGGCGTACCATCTTGCAAATAAAAACGGGGAGCACTAGCTTATTGGTGTTCCTAATAAAGACGTATACGATTTGTGTTAGCAGTCTATAGAATACGTTGTAGAATTCACCGTTCTCCAAAGCCTTTAGTAAGTGTAGGGTATATTTATCAGCGGAAAATAGATTAGGATCACCGAAGATATTGGTAGAGATCCACATCAAAGCTAAGGCACGGTTTCGAGCAAAGGTGTTTATAGGGATGCGCTTGCGATCTATACTTTCAAACCTGGTCCTAGTTGCTTCTCGAAGGTGAGAGCCCCATTCTTTGGTTCTTGGTTTAGAAAGTTTCTATTGACTCCTCGACTCATATCCTCCACCAATCCTGTTAGTTCACGCCTAATCTCTTCATCTTCTACTCCAAACATCCTTGAAATCACTTCGGGGCTTATGCAGAAGTGCATGGTTTTAAGAGATCCTACTAGGTATCCCATAGTACGTACTGAAGGTTTGAAGACAAGAATAGAATTCACGAACCATCTGAGGAGAGTAAGTGTCTTCTGGTGTATAAAATAAACCAGTCCAGTTTCTAACTTCTAGCTGATTTCCGAAGTAATGTCCTAAAGGGCTGTTAAACAAATCTTGATAGCACTTCTCTGGTATTATCTTGGCATCTGAAGAGAGATTGATTTGGGTGAATTCAATAGTTTGGAATGTACCTAAGTTCATGTAATTCATTGTAGCACATGGTCGGTTTATGATTTGAGATGTATTTGCAGTGAAAGTGGTGAAATATGGAGAGTATGGGTCGATTTCTTCTGACATGTTTTGGTTATGAGATACAGAACGAAAGAGATCTAGAACGTATTGAAATAATTAACTCAGGAGATGCTACAAAGTATAGCTTTATAGGAGAAGTTTCAGACGTGCTCCACTTCTCTCCTAGTCAGAAACGCAAAGCTACAGCTTCCTGACGCTGGGTAGATTTCTATTCCTTTTTGAACTCAAATTCTATAGACTACCTGACTCTCTCTTCTTTCTTTGCACGAAAATATTTAGTCTTTTGGGTTATGTTGGACTATCCTAAGTCCTCTGATCCTAGTTAAAATAGAATTAGTATAAAGCTAACGAGAGTTGAAGTGGAAGTAGGAAAAATCTTCTCTTATATAGTTAAAGCAATGTGAGTTCAGTGAGGTTTTTGCTGTGAATTTTCAGCACAGGCTCAGGTACGCCTTTTTTTTTTTTTTTTTTTTTTTTTTTAAGGAATAATTTACTATCTATTTAAACTACTTGGGTTGCCTCCCATAAGCACTAAGTTTAATGTCGCCAGCCGACATAGAGGGGGGAAACTTAAGGTTACCCCCCTAACTAGCTTAGGTAATTAATTTTATAAATTTGTGGGTCTTTTATAGTCAGATTCTCTAGACTTAAAACTTGTTTGTAATCCAATTCTTGCTCTTTTTATCTTTCTTCTTTTCCATGCGTGGCCTATACATTTTAGTAGAGGGCGAGTCATCTTAATTAAATCTTTGATAAATCTACGATTAAAAGTAGCTTGACATAAAGATGCTCGAATGTCTTCTATTTTTGTATGAGGTTGACCAGTGTCTAGCAATGTATTAATATGGTGTATAACACTATCCTTGTTATAATTCATGCCTAATTGTGATACACATGATAAAAATGGATCTTTGTAGTGAGTGTTCCTAAAACTTTTATTAGCTATTGTGTGTACTACACATAGATCATCCATCTTTTCCGTATCATCGTCAGGGTTTCTAAATAGTGTAAATATGTTTACATCTACTCTCATATTCCCGAAAGTGATAGACATGTTCCCATTCTTACAATTAATTAAAGCTTCTGCTGTAGCTAAGAATGGTCTACCCAAGATGATAGGAATTTGGTTTCCATTTGTAGGTAAAGTGTCAAGAACTATAAAATCAACGGGGTAATAAAAATCAGAGACCTTGATAATCACATCCTCTATTACTCCTCGTGGAATCTTAATAGATCTATCAGCTAACTGTAGTCTAACATTTGTTGGTTTCAAGTCTTTTAACCCTAGCTGTTTATAAACTGAGTATGGTAATAAATTCACACTAGCACCTAAATCCAATAATTCTTGATCAGTGTAGCCCTCTCTATTCTACATGTAACTGTAGGACTACCGGGGTCCTTATGTTTTACTACGGCTTTGTTCTGTAGAAAGGATGAACAACTTTGTGCAATAAAAGCGTCCTTAGGAATATTTGTTTTCTTCTTTACTAGGTCTTTTATAAATTTTGCATAAGAAGGTATTTGTTTAATTGCACTTAGAAAAGGAATATTGATATGTAGATTTTTAAAAATATTCATGATCTCATTATATTGTGCTTTCTTTTTGTTATCTTTTAACCTAGAGGGGAATGGTGCGGGTGGAATTTTTTCAGTTACCTGCTCTTTGGTTTTCTCAGTTTCAACTGGCTTTTCCTTATCTTTTGTTATAACAACTTCATCAGAATCAGGTATGTCAACTTTGTTATCCACTTCCTTTCCGGACCTAAGGGTAGATATTGAGTTAACTCCCTCTGTGGATGCGGATGAAGGGGTGGTTTTAACTTGATTAACATTTCTACCTTTTGGATTTTGTTCAGGTTGGCTTGGTAAGGTTCCTTTGGAGTGCATGCGCTAGACTAGCTAGTATCCGATTGAATTGTTGGCTCATCCGTTGAGTCATAACATCAAATTTTTTGTCAATCCTTTTGAATTCATTCTCGGTCTTGGTAGCTAAAGCTTTCATGGTTTCATCTATGGTATTAGGTTGGGTTTGGTAATTAGCCATAGGATCTATGGCTAATTCTCTGTTCATGTTTGTTTGTTGTTGTTGTTGTTGTTGTGGGTAATCTTGTGGAGAAGGTACTCTTTAGCCTCTATTATTTATGTATTGTTGCCTATTGTTCCCTTGATTACCTTGAAAACCATATTGGTTTTGTTGTGGAGGCATATTCTATCTCCATGAATTGTTTGAGTTATTCCTAAGATCTGGGTTATAGTTGTTGTTATTGTTAAAATTATTTTGATAACCCGGTCTTTTGAATGTATTAAAAGCACAAACATCATAAGTACCTTGAGCAACAAACATAGAGCAAACTGAGGTGTCGTGATCTATAGTAAGACAATTTTCACAAAATTGATTAACACTCATTGCTTGTTGAGGTTGATTATTCTTTGAAGGGTTTAAAGTGAATGAATCAAATTTCTTGTTTAAGTTTTCGATTCCTATAGTTAAACTAGCAATGGCACCTTCAAGTTTCTCATTAAGTTCATTTTTAACCTCATACATACCTGGTTTACTAAAACTCATCCCCCCATCTACCCGTGCCATGTCCTCATGGTCACTACTATTGGCCCAATCCTTAGAACTCTCAGAAAAGTTTTGCAAAAAAGTGTAGGCTTCATCAGGAGTAAGACTAGTAAATCTTCCTCCATTCATTGATTCAATTAACTAACGGTTCATAGGTGAAAGACCTTTTATAAAGTAATGTACGATATTAAGTATGTCAAAACCATGATGTGGACAACGGACAAGTAAATCATTAAATCTATCCCATGTTGTATGAAACTCTTCATTAGGTTTTCCTTTGAAGGTTGAAATAGCCAATTGCATGGCTTCAGTTTTACGTAAAGGGTAATATTGTTTCATAAACTTTTGTGATAGTTGCTCCCAAGTAGTTATAGAATTAGAGGGTAGGGATCTATACCAATGTAGTCGCGGCATCCTCAAAAGTCAATGGGAACAACCTTAATCTAGTCTCTTGGGGGAAAGATGAGGTGCTTTAAAAGTACTTAATATGCTCAAGAATTTACTCAGATGATTATATGGTTCTTCATTTGTTTTTCCATAATATCTTGGCAACATATTAAGAATAGTGGGCTTAATCTCATAGTTATTGTTATTGTCGGGCATCACTATGCGTTGATTGGTTGAACGCGATAGGTTGAAACAAGGTGCTAAGAGTTCTTTGATCAGCCATGGTGTCTAATGGTACTCTCTCTGGTGTATCTTCTAAGTCTACTAGTGGTGTGTGTGTTTCAGAATCAGAATCAGATCCTGAGTTTGATGGTGTGGTCTCCTCCAAAACCAGAATTGGAAGATTGTTACAAGAATTAGCTCTTCTGATTAAACGTTTACGAGGCGAATCACGAAACCAAGTTTTCATGTACTAGATAATAAAGCTATGTAACATAATCGAATATGCACTTAATTAACTAAATCATATTATCAAACTATATGATGCTAACTATTAATGTTACTTATGAAACCGCTAACAGGGGATTCACGGTAGAAGAGAAGCACTTACTGTTACAGCAAGAAAAACAAGTCCAAAAATTTTGAAATTTTTATAGAAGCTACCTAATACGTCCATAAAGTAGCCTGTAAAATTTCAGAGCAATCGGAGCTTGGTAAGTCCCTCTTCTTTACTGTTCAATCCTGCAGAGTTCAATGAGAAGTTTTCTACACACACTGTAAACAATCGATTGAATAAATAAGTAAAAGAGCACTAAAAATCACGAAATTTTTACTGGAGTCTACTGACGTATCAGGGATGATCCTGTAAAAAGTTTAAATTATTTAGAATTTTATAGATCCTTCTTCTCGACTGTTCTTCCAGAGACCTTGGTCCTGAAAAGCTGCAGAAACACACTGAAAACAAGCAACTAGTTAAGTGGTCAAAACAGGTCAAACAATACTCAAATATTTAATGAAAGCTCTTGACAAATTGAGGTTCCTCCTGTAAAAATTTAGAATTTTTGATAATGTGCAATTAGCTCTGCTCGACTGCTTTTACAGATGCTTGCGTCCTGAAAACTGAAAACGGGGTACTACAAAGATGATGTTAGTTACCCAGGTAAGACAAGTACTAAAAATTCAAAAAAAATTCAATAAATTACCGATACTGTACAGATCAACTCTGTAAAATTTCAGAATTTTTTGAAATTTATAAATACATTTTTTGTACTGTTCTTTTCTGTTAAACAAACACTAAACTTTATGGAAATACTTTTTACTATGCAAATCTAATTGAATTATGCTAAATTAATCTAATTATGCTAAATATGCAATTTATACTATATGAATTCCTAAATTAAGTATTCTATCACCTAATCAATTTAGAGCGGGCGGCGGTGCCATTGAAAAAGCACGCAACACGTAATTATTTTTATGTCGTTGTTTGTGTTACGTATCTTTTATAACTCTTACTTAGCCTATTAAATATTGATTAGTATAGTGGCTAGCAAGGTATCAATCCTACTCTAAATAACTAAGTGATGATAATAGAAATTCCTAATCTAAATTACTCTAATGGATGCAAGTAAAAGATGTGGCTAAGTAATGATGAATATATAATTGATTTGATTTGAGATGTAAACTATGCATAAAATAAATTAAATTAAATATATGAATATGAATCAAGAGAGAGAATATCTTGGGAGAGATGAATCCACCAAAATCATAGAATTAGTCTAATAGATCTACCTATCATGCTTAATATAAATCACCAATAGAAACTCACCATACCTACAAACCTTATGCTCATAACCATGATGATAATATGTGGCTTTCAACGTGCTTTCTATCTTTCCATCAAATACTTCTTCAATCTCCAATGATATCTTCTATCTAACCAAATTGTGCTTTAAGTGGCATTCAATATACAACTCTAGGTGCCATGAAAAATCCACATGTGGCATTAACCATACAACTAATTAAGGTGTCATAAATAATCCAATCATCACACTAGAACACTAAAAACTAGAAGAAAAGAATCTAGGGTTTGTGGTATTTGGTTCTACACAATCTTGAATTATCCTAAGACCTCCTAACCTCTACAGGAGCATTAGATCAATGGACGAATAAGAAGAAACTTAATGAGGGATTTAAACTAAAACATGATAGAAGAAGAACTAAACTAAAACATACGAAAAAGGCTTCATCTCCCCTCCCAAGAGAAGGGAGATTAGCCCCTCATACTATGTTATGAACACAATATGAAAAGGAATAATCTTTATAGCTATTAATGGTGAAAAGGTCTGAACTTTCTTCTCTCTTAATTCTAGATCTAATATGCAAACACTAAATTTCCTAGATGATGTAAACTGAGATTTTTGTGCCTTATATATTGGCTTACATGCTCGATGCGGATAGAGATCCGAATCCTATGTTTATTTGGTGTCAAACTCTCGTAATCTTTCTAGAAGCAATCCGGAAAAGTTAAATTCGGTTGGACCAAAGTTGGGCGTGGCCTCGCTTGCCTGCCCAGTTATTTCCCCAAAGCCGCCGACGACTTCGGTTTCCTAATTCTTGTGAAACTCTGACTTCTTTTCCATGTTGATCCCATCTTCCTATGAAGTCGAAATTAAGGCTTTGAGATCAGATTGAAGACTCTTCTAACTCAATTATTATCCTCTTTTAGAGTCTCATTAGGCTTGGCACTTATGGAGACAAATATGACATTTTGCCCTAGGCCTTTTAGTTTGTAATTCCCAAAAATTCCTTTTTGACTTGTTTGACTTCTTTTCCTCCATATTTCACATTTAGGTTCTTTGACCTGCAAAACCTCAAATTGCATCATATTAGAATATTTAAATATAAAATGGAGACTAACATACACATAATTGGGGTTATAAATCATTACTTTTGAGCACTTATCAACAACACTCAATAATAAAAGGATAATAAAATGGAAATAGTAAATAGAGTGATTCCGAGTCATTTATATTCTTCACAAATGATTTAAGGGTCCTATTACTGCCGGACCCCAATTTGTGTTGGGCGGACTCCCACAAAAAAAAACAATTATTACAAGTATGCCATTGGTTTCAAAAATCTAAAAAACAATTATTACAAGTATGTCATTGGTCCCAAAAAAATTGAATTCGAAATCCCAAACTTAAACGACCCGGCTAGGTCGTTTGGACTAATTCCCAAACGACTTGGCCACACCGTTTGGGACTTAGTCCAAACGACCCGGCAGTCGTTCGGACTAATTCCCAAACGACTTGGCCACACCGTTTGGGACTTAGTCAACGACCCGGCAGTCGTTGGACTAATTCCCAACGACTTGGCCACACGTTTGGGACTTAGTCCAACGACCCCCATTGCCGGTCAAGAGCCCAAAAAACAGAACTTTGAATTTTTTTTTTTTTTCAAATCCCAACGACATGGCCACATCGTTTTGGACTCGATCCGCATAAAGGTGGCCATGTATGGGATTGAACTTTGAAAAAACATTCAAAGTTCTATTTTTCGCTCTTGACCCATTTCCGAAATCGTTGGACTAAGTCCCCAACGTGTGTGGTAAGTAATCGTTGGGACTTAGTCCAAACTACCTAAGCCAAATTCGTTTAAGTTTGGAGTTTGGAATTCAATTTTTAAATCAATAATACTTGTAATAATTGTTTTTTTTTTGAATTTTTTGAAACCAATGGCACACTTGTAATAATCGTTTTTTTTAAGAGTCCGCCCAACACAAATTGGGGTCCGACAGTAACAAATACCATGATTTAATGATGTTGCCAAAAAAAAAAAAAAAAAAAAAGAGCTAAATTAAAAAGGTACTTGCTATGGGCACCTCCTATTTTGTGTTGGGCGGATCCCAAAAAAATTATTTTACAAATTTGCCATTGACCAAAACAATCGTAATTTGTGTTGTGCACCCCCAACTAAATACAAGTAACCTGGAGCCAACCTGTTTAGCCTTTTTCTTCTTGTTCTCCATTATTCCTAATCCCTAATCCCTAAACTATTGCCCTTACCCTCTTTCCCACCACCATCGTCATACACCTTCTAAAAACCCAAGACTATTTCCCTCCAACTCTCAAAGCTCAACCCATTTACTCACTCTTTCTCCCAACCCTCAAAAATCAAAATTCTTCCACCACTTAATGATGGAGAACATTTTAAAGTAATTTTCTTTTCTTTTATTAAAATAAAATAGTTGGTTGAAGTAATGAAATTGAGGAACAATGTAATCATTATCCCATGTAATAAAATCAAGATTTTGTTTGTGTTTTTCAGCGATGACCTCTGCAGTAATGAAAAGACTGCAGTTTGAAGAAAATGTTAATTCAGAGCTACCCAAGACTGATTCTGGAACCTGTAAGCGCAATGCAGGCAAAGGCAACTCTTGGGCCAATTCTCTGAGAGAACTAAGTCTGGCAATTAGCGAGTTTGGAGAGGCTTACGAACGGGCAGAGACAACGAAGCTGCAGCAAGTGGTAGAAATGGAGAAGCAGCGAATGGGATTTGCCAAGAATCTCGAATTGCAGAGAATGCAGTTCTTCACGAAGACTCAGTTGGATATTACTCAGCTGAAGCAAGAGAAAAGAGTTGGCAGTAGCCACAATCATCACCATAGCAATAACAACAGAAATAAGAGTGATTAGCTCTCTTTATTCATGGATGAAAACTCCAAGTGAAGCTTGTACTAGATATAACATATTAGATTTCACTGTTATTGTAGACCCTTCTAATGTGTGATTGGGCGGTCAGAGCTCTATTTGAAAGGACAAATGTTTTACAAATTCTACCGTTCTACTTTGCAAACACAAGAGCCTTTTCGCTCTCTACCAATTGAACAAAGAAAATTCTGAAAAAACTACAAAAACTTCATCTTAGAAAAAATTGTCAACATTGCTTAGCCATGGAAAGCAAAATGTTAGGCATTACAGCTTAATTTTACAGACACAACATAGGGAGAAATAAAATTAAAATATGATACAAGTTGGCTACATCCATGATCTTCTTAGTCCACTCAACTTCAAAGCTAGTTAGACCATACATGGATAAGTCCTTGCTTGTTACCAGTGTAGATCTCATTGCGGTCCTCATCATAAAATAGAGCAGTCACATCTTCAAGAGCTTCACGAACAGTGCTCTGGATGGATGACCTTCCACCCATTCTACCCCGAGGACTGATCCGAAGGTTAGGGTCACTTGAACATATCTTTGCAATGCACTTTCCTGTTAAGATGTTACTCATGTTGGTCGATCCGACTGCATAAACTAAAAAAGGGGTTTATTAGATGAAGAAAACTCAAATGATAAATTCTACTTGGCAAAAAAGAAAATGATGTTTGCATATTACAAGCAGGGACACTACAAGAAATAACTAAGTATGTTATTATAATCAGCTTAGACTGATCAAATAAAATCAAATGGGTTCTCTCACAGCATCTCTGCTGGAAGAACACCACGTATAAACAAAAGCATCCAGCCAACATAGAATATGACTGAAAGATCCAAGTTCTAATGCACCATAGCCTTCTACCTCCTCAATCAATTCAGGTTCAGGGAGTATCCAAAAGATGTATTTTTCTAATTTAAACTAGCATTGTATGACGTCTTTTGTCACTAATAGGATAATTACCTACAGTTAGAGAGCCTTTCGTAGGGATAAAGCTCCTTGGGTACTCAAAGCAAGATGGCTTCGAGCGACACAGAAACTTACCCGCTGGAGAATGTCGCCTAATTACCGAGAAGCAAACTTTGGTGCCGATGCAGCTGCCAAGATGGGATCAACTCTGAACCAAGGCGAGGGAAGGTGGAGCTCTACCAGACCATGTTTTATCAAAAGCTTAGAGAGCCCTTATAGGACTTACTATCGTTTTAGCTAAGGATTGGAGAGAAGCACAAGTTGGAGAAGCCTCTTAAGCAAACAAGGGCGCAATCAAGACTATGCACAGGAGACTGCTCTTGGCGATCTTCAAGGCCTGACTTGGGCCCAGTCTTTTGATAGTCCTATCATTAAGGACTGGCTTTAAGAGCCAGACATGTAACTCTAACTCTTTTGATGTAATATTCTTTTATTTATTTATAATATATCCCTACTTGCATGCAAAAAAAAAACCTACAGTTAGTATTCATGGAGCAGTATCCAATATGCTCTTATAAAACCTAACAAAATATCAAATTATGGCAGAGCAAAACCTAACATGGTTAGATGCGAAGTCCCCCCGTCGTGAAACACTACCATTACCATATAATATACATTGAAGAAACAATGGACAGAAATACTCTTACATTCTCCATCATCTTTGACCCCTTCTTCAGCTTTGCAGTATGAGATGATAAGGTCTTGATCACTAGTGATGTAGATGTTGTTTGTATTGCAGTCGGGATGCCACAACAAGCAGTCTTCAAAGGATGTAACCAGCTCTCCTCGAAAATTCCAATCAGCAACAGTTCTATTCCGGAATGTCAAGAACAGGTGGTTCTCATAGAGGAAAATAAAAGCAGATGGGGTCATAAACTCTGTACGGCTAACTTCAGTCAGCTCTGAGTTTCTTACCTGCTCAAAAAACAGCAAGGAAATACGATGAGGAAAAAACATAAAAAGACCTGGCATATGCCTGCCCCTTGGAGAAGCTATCCAAGGAAAAGCACTATATGCAATTGGGTACAGCAGAACCAACAAGTCCTCACATCAAGTATTTGTAGGTTCTCATTTTCTTGCTTGACCAGAAGCTTCTCATTGAATTGCTAGATAAAATCAACTTTCTTGTTACGAGGTAGCAAGTGATGAAATGATTTCAATACTGTTCCATCTTCGATCGACAATATTTTTAAAGGAACATAACCAACAGCTCTATGGAATATTAACAACATGATTCCTGGACTGTTACGCACAAAAAATAAAGATACAAAACAATGAATAAAATAATAAAAGTTACATAAATACTTGAGAACAAAAAAACATAACATAAAGAGAAGTTTCAGCGATGACCTCTGCAAAGTAGAGGCTCCACATATCGCGACCACCACATGTCCACTCTGAAATCATTTTCTTAAATCCAACATTTTCTCTCAGATGTAACCAAACCTTCTTGACAAAGACAAATAAAATCCCATCATTCCATGGAAATTCCTTGGCCAGTTCCATCATGATCTAAGTACCCCAATCTTTCCAAACACCCAAGTGCTCATCCCAATCATGGCTAACACGTAAATCGTTGACACTAAACTTACGCTCATCACCCTCATCAGGAAAAAACACAAACAACTTATCCAAATCCAAACATTCGTCCTGGTCAAACAGTACGCCTTCCCCCCATGCATCTTCATAGAAAGCGTCGATGCAGAGGCCATAACTCAACTTGGTGCAACCATCAGTAGGCAGATTAGGTCGAAAAGGGCGTATACATCCACGATAGATTGGCAAGACACGACGACGCTGACAAAGACCTTCCACTGCCTTTGAAACGGGTATCTCCTCCACAAGCTTTGAATTGTCAGCCTCACTCAGAAGTTCATCATGCTTAACAGAGCTACATCGGTTTTCAGTTGAAGTGAGGAGGAGACGGAGACGAAGGCTGGGATTTCTTTTACTTAACTGGTTATAACTGGTTATTTCCGGTTTATGTTTGTGCGGGCTTTGGTGATGGGGTCTGCCCAAAACTCAATCTTGTGGCCAACGTAAATAGAGACCCCAAATTGGGCTGGGGTCTATCAATAACAGGACCATTAAAAATTCTTTGTAAATGGATAAGCATGTTGAAAATATTTACTTGGGCCCAACCCGAATTTCAATGGGCTAATTTGTTTTGTCAGCCCATGCTTCACATTGCATTGGTCTAGTACGTGTATTAACACTTTTTAAATTATGTTAATCTCTGCCGTTCGTACCTTCTAATACCAATGTCCCCCTCCAATCAAAACTCTTGGCAACTACTAGAGTGTGGTATCATCCTTTTTCTATTAGTTTTAATCTCTGGACCAATCATGAATACAACATTCATTTACGAATAAGTATTACATGAGCAAAATTTAGGCATAGTGCAAATAACTTCACAAAAAGTATAAATTACTACTACTTAAAAGTTAAAAATGACTAAATTCTTGGAAATAAAGATGCTTATTTAAAATATAAATGGATGAAATTCTTCATCTGTGATTCACACAAAACTTGGAGATAGGACCTTTGCCACACTAAAACCCCTAAAGTCTTCATTGGTCAAGTTGACTTCTTGATATATGTGGATGAGTTTCCTAACAGGTTATGTGATTGTAAATGCGGATATCAATCTTAGAACTATATCGAACCCACTACTTGTATCTAAAATTGACTTGAGAAAAAACTACATATTACATTAACAAATGTGCAAAACAAACGAAAAAAATTAGAAAAACAAAAATCAAAGAAAGTGATGGCACAATTCTGTAGTGATGTAAGTTCAAAGCTGTCAACAGATGCAATCGTGTTAAACTACAAAAAAGAACCTCTTGCAGAGAAAAGAAAACCCACAACCAAAAACCCAAGTAGGAAGAAAAAAAATAAAAAAAACTTGCTTTTACCTCATATGATTATGCCCACCATTATGAAGTTAATTCCCAATAGATTAATCTTCATGGGATGAGAGAGGAGGAAAGATGATGGGTTTTGGAAAGAGGTACGGTGGGTTATAGAATAGTGTTTGTTTGGGTTTTCTACGTGAAGAAGAAAGTCGGGTTTTGTGGAGTCGAGTTAAACTTCCTTTTTTTTTCTCCACTTTTTTCGTAATCCCCCTGTGACATATAAGAAACGCTTCATGAGCCATTTAATAACCGATTCACATCGATTGTAATCATCAATTAAAATCTTAGTATACCACTAAGCATGTCAGATTTAATTAAGATATCAACAGTCAAACACATATAGACCAAACAAAAAAAGACTACGCGGGTACGAATAAAAAGGTCGTTATTTAGTTGGCTAAGAAAAATAAATGAGAATATAAACCAATTGCATAAAAGCAAAGGCTATTCACATGGTTTTAAAATTTTCTAGTCCGAAGTTGCCTACAACATTAATGGTAACAACAAAGCAACTACTCAAAAGAAGAAAACGACAACGCCAAAACATAGTATTGTTTACTACATTAGTCACTGACATTTTGGGACTAACAAAATTTTCTAGGAATTCTTTTTGTTTTATGACGATATGCACTGTCTTCTTACATAAATCTTGGTGGTGTACTGTAGTATCTATGCATTAAGTATAGTGTGACCGCTGTTCGAGTTGACAAAGTATAAACAAAAATAAATTTATACCTTTTTCTCAACAGAAGTTTGAATCCCACCCAAAGAAGACTAATACTGCTTATTAGGAGTCATGCCTTCCCTTCTTTTCTTCTATAAAATTTATTCTCTTTTATTCTTCCTGATCTCAGCCATATTATCTTCTCTTCTTATGTATCTACTGCTACTTTATACCTATTCCTTCTCACTTCAGTACTCGTGTTTGGTCATAAAGACATATTTAATACTCAAATATAATTAATATCCGGATCTTGAAAATAGTTTAATTATTCGAAAACAGATCTAATTTAGAGGTGAAAAAGGTTTTGGGGTTTTTGAGGACTGGGAATTTTTTTTAGGGTCGGCGGAAGAGAAAAGAAGAAAGGTTTGGCTTTTTAAATCACGGGGTTTTTTTGGGTTTAGCCTTTCTATTTTGAGTGGGAGACTTGGAGGGCCAGTTTTCTTGGGCAGTTTTTTTCGCCTAAGTTTTCGTAATCCCCCTCCTGACGTGGACAACCCCAATAAGCCCGAAAAGGGATTGCTATTATAAAATTCAATCTAGCTACAAAGAGAAAAAAATAAAAGATATTTAAATTCACCAAAGCATACCTTGTACGACATTTGTATCTTTTTTCTCTCTCGATGAAAGAGAGAACATGGAATATGACTTGCAATGACTTCCACTGCCTAACAAAGCACTGAAAGTCCACAAATAAACGAACTGATTAGTGCAAAGCACTTGAGTTATTTATTTCTAACTTCAAATTTTCTTGATTTCCATCAAGATAAGAATTTTCATAAACTGGGCTATTTTTATAGTATGTCTTTTTAAAGTGAAAGTTGAATTCATCCTTTGTTTTTTTCTTTTCCATTCAAATTCACTCGGATCTCTTCCATTTCATCTATTTTGTCTGGATCCTCTTTTTCTTCCGAACAAAGGGAAGGGGAAGGGTGTTATTTGGTGGATCCCTTTTGTTCCTGTTTAGTCCCCTTCGTTTCGGAAGTTGTTTCTATTTCTACATCTGTTTCTTCCTCACTTTCCCCCTTTTCTTCCTTTTTTGAGATTTCTTTCAGTTTCTTAGTGACAATAGGTGATGGTATTCTGCCTAAATAGTAGACACAGGTGATAAATAAGAGAATACTAAAAATTCGAGCCATAGAATTTCTCAATTCTGACGCAAGGTATTTATTCGATCTAATAGAATTATTTTGACGTATCCAAAATAGTCCGACACTATCGCAGTCCGACACTAAAACCTCAGAACATAGTCCTCCATAAAAGCAGTAAAAACACAGTCCAACACTGATATGCTCAATCTCTATAGAAACAGTTTAAGAAACAAAGGCACTAAAACATCATAACACAGTCCTCCATAAAAGCAATAAAAACATAGTTCGGCAAGAATTTCAGATGGAAACAAATAATATAAGGGAAAACAAATTAAATCATGTAAGATTACCTTTTGAAATTCTTACAGTAAGATTTAGGGAAGCTAGTGCCAGAAATTAGGAGCGAGAGTTTTGCGAGAGAGCGCGGCAGGTTTTATACTGAGAGTTAAGACTATTGCATTGAATGTTAGGGGAGTGACGTAAGGAAAAATCCCATGGCTGCTCTAATGGTAGTCATCAAATCCCACAGATTAAAGTTGATTATTTTAGAAATTCTCTCCAAATGAAGGGAGGCCGGAGTTACGGTATTGAAGAGATTGTGAAAGTTGTCTTCAATTAAAGGAATTAAGTGTAATAGTAGTACCTTATCCGTTTCTTTGAGAGCTTGAAAGTTGGGAAGGCGGAGAGAGGTGAGTAGAGGAGGGCGAGTGCCATTTCGTGGAGAAATATAGCCCCTGATTATTGGGTTTAGGGCTTTCCATTTTGAGTTGGAGACTAGGAGGCAGTTTTCTCAAGCAGTTTTTTTCTCCTTTTCTCCTGATTTCTCATAATCCCCCTGTGACGTGGACACCTTCAGAGCGCTCCAAAAGGGACTGTTATTATATATATAAAGACGTGTAAATAGGGATTGGTGTCACTATTTGCAAGCCCACGATACAATTTATAACCAAGACTTGGTTGAGCAGGCCCAATCTCACAACCCAAAACTTTGTGAAGAAAACTGATAGAGAATGCTTATCTAGCAGGTAAGTCACACTTGAGAGTTGTTGCCATAGATGGATATAGGGGGTGCGACCTGCACCCCCTGAGATTAGAAAAGCTCCACTACTACATAACTAATTACCTATAAAAATCTTCAAACTATAAGGACTCACACCCCCAATTTTTTTAGCAAACTTCCACTACCGCACCCCCAAAATTTTCACAACTATAGTAAGAATATTATCAATAAAAAAAAATAATATGAAGAAAAAACTAATAAAAAACATTCTAATAAACCAACTTTTTTTTAGTTCTCTTTTTGCACTTACAAAATTATCATTTATCATTTATTTTGAGTCCAAAACCATTAAAGATGGACAAATGTGTCTTTGAATGTTTGATGGGTTGATGAGACTAAAACAAATAGCCAAAAGCCCAAAGCCCAACCGGTCAGTTTGTATAATTCTAATCACCCACAATTTGTATAATTCTAATCACCCATAAGAAACTCGTATGCTCTCCTTCCTTTCTTTCACTCTCAATTCTTAAACAAATGGTCAAACCTCAACCAAAAAAAAACACACACACACACACACACACACATACAAAAAACACAAATTCATAAAGGACTTGCGGCGCAATTTGTTGTACGTTTGTCTTAATTATTTGTAAAAATCATTATCATTATCAATAAAATTTCCACTTAAAAAAAACAAAACAAAACAAGATAATTTATTATTTTCAATGCTAATATTTTATTTTCAATGTTAATTGTTTATAAGTCTATATAACATTATAATATTATAAGTTTATATAATGTTATATAGACTTATAACATTATAGGAAGTTAACAATTTATTGAATTGTAGTAGACTTGTGGACTAGATTATGTAGATATATATAGACATAGTATTATCAATTAATGGCTTAAATGCTTAAGTAGTTAACTTCATCACTCCATATTAAATTCTTAGTAGTCAACACACTATAGTTTTGTGAATTGAAATAAATGCATAATTTTGTTGATCTTTATTGTTTAGACCTTCTAACAAAAAAAGAAAAAAAATTACATATGTTTTTTTTTTGTGGAGTAGGGTGTGTACATAATCTCGCACCCCCTGGCTTAGAATCCTGGCTCCATCCCTAGTTGTTGCACTTGCATCTTCATAGTTGCTTTTTTTCATTTGGTTTCCAGTAAACAGTGTGAGGTGGCACCAATGGAACTCAGGTACAAGTGGATTGCCTGCTAGGCTGCTTGCATTTTCCCATATATATATAGAGATTATATAAAGTGAAAAAGGGCAGTCCAAAGGATCACAAGAGCATTTTCCATACATCCAAAACGACCCTTGCATCGGGAAACTCATTTTGCCTAAAAAAGGTGACTTTAGCCAAATGACATCCAAAGTGTGCATTACAAAATGCTCTTAGATGTGGTTTATGAAAATAATACTAGTGAAACGGCCGCTTTCAGCTAGGATACTCTTGTTATTCAAACAATGTAATTTGTAAACTTATTTTCTTAGGGCATCTCCAATTTGGGGTGTAAAAAATTACACATCCATATAAGTTCCACTTAGGTGTCATTAGGATTTAACAACTCCATTTACATACTAATTTATAGATTATATATATCCACACTCTATAGCTTCCAACAGAGAGATGTAAAAAAATTGTATTTAAAACTCTGATGTCACTTGGAGTGACCTTTGAGGTTAATTTAAAGAGGGAGTGACGTCCGAGTTTAAAAACTAGAAATCAACACTCAAGAACTAAATAAGGACGTCACTCTGGACATGCTTTAAAGTCAGACGTGTTAGAGTTATCCCTCACATGAGAATGAGGAAGAGGAGAGAAAGCAAAGATCTTGTTAGGTGAAGAGGTTTGAGCGCCGACGCCAGATCGCCTTTCCAAGCGCCTGCGCCCTTGTTGTGAAAAAGAAGATAGTTTTTTTTTCAGCCTCTCGCAAAACAAAGTTACTGTACTTTTGGTTTGAGTAAACAATATCAGAGGGCACGCTGGCCGGTTTTGCCTTTGCTTGGATGCCATTTCGATTTTGCCTTTGAGAAGCCCGTGCTCATGTCTATATTTGCAGACTTCTATTTCTACAGTAACCGCAAAATTGTGGGTTACTATACAAACCAGAAGTAAGGTTTTGGAAAACCTAAGTCACGAAACAGAACCCCAATTTTGAGAGAGAACCATTGCATCCATAAAAGCTTGTAAGGAGATAGGAGTGATCTAGTAAGTTGGAGAGACTTGAGAGGAGTGATTATAATCTTCCTTCCTACACTTATAAAAGGATTAGCTCTTGTGGAAGTAGGCATCATTGGCCGAACCACGTTACATCTTATGTTGTGGTATGCTTTATTTTTCTTTGCATTATTATTACTAGTTTGTGATAGTTGTTTATAGAGTTGGGCATGCTAGATTGATTGTAATGAAAGTTTAGATTTTTGTCTGGAGATTGTAGTTGGTCAAAGTGTAAGTTATCTTAGTAGTGGGGATCGATTGGTATCGTTGTCCCCAATAAGTGGTATCGGAGCCAGGTTAGATTAACCTAGGTTGTTATCCAAACCTTCCCCGGAAGGCATTTGATAAAATTTATGAGATGAGGTTTGAGTTGAAATAGCTTGTAGAAATGGACCATTCTGTGAACACTCAAATGACTAGTCTGAATAGAGCTAACTACACTATTTGGAAAGCCAAGATGGAAGACTTGCTCTATTGCAAGGACTTGACACAACCCATTGAAAATGGAGGAGAAAAACCGGAAGTGATTGCTGTGGCTGAGTGGAGCAAGCTTGACAAAAAAGTAATTGGGTACATTCGACAGTGGATTGACGACATCGTTTTCCACCATGTATCCCAAGAGACTACCGCTTTTGGCTTGTGGCAGAAACTCGAAGACCTCTATGAGAGGAAGTCGGCCGAAAACAAAGTATTGCTCATTAAGAAGTTTGCTAACACGAAGTACAAAGAAGGTTCTTCAATGTCTGAGCATCTTAATGAAGTACAAAATACCATCAATCAGTTGCACTTGATGAAGATTGATATAGGAGACGAAGTTGAGGCTTTGTTTCTTTTAAACTTTCTACCCGACAATTGGGAGACATTAGCAGTTTCTCTTAACGGAGCCGCTAAGGATGGAGTTATTTCCATGGAGATGGATATCGGGGCATTGTTAAATGAGGAGACAAGAAGGGGTTCAAGAAGTAGCTCCTCTCACTCAGAGATCCTTGTCATAGAGAAGCGGGGGAGAGATAAGAGCAGAAAACCATCTCATTCTAGAGGTGATGACAGAAGCAAATCTAGGGGTACTCCTAAGGCAGATAGACAGTGTTACTATTGTGCCACCAAGAGTCACTTCAGGTATGAGTGCAGAACACTGAAGAGGGATGAGAATAATAACTGTGTACATGAAGACATGGTAAAGAGAAATGGAAACACATGCAAAGATACAACCGTACCAGTCAACGATGGTCTAGTGGGAATTGTGTCAGAATGTGGTGTGTGCTATCTTAGTACCTCATGCCAGAATACAGAGTGGGTGATAAATACAAGAGCATCCTATCACGTCACACCGCACAGGGGATTCTTCACTACCTACAGCTGTGATGAATTTGGTAAGGTAAATATGGGTAATAGTGAAGTCTCAAAGATTATAGGCATTGAGGATGTTCATGTAGAAATCAATGTCGGCTACACCACACTCAAGGATGTAAGACATGTCCCTGACATTCGGCTAAGCCTAATTTCTGCTGGGAAGTTAGATGATGATGACTTTCTAAACTCGTTTGGTAACAGGGTATGTAAACTGAGCAGAGGTTCCATTGTAGCAGCCAAAGGGAAGAAAACTTGCTCTCTTTACAAGACACAAGCTAGTTTGTGTAAAGCAGAAGTAAATGCGACATAAGAAGAAGCTTCTTTCGAGCTATGACATAATAGACTATGTCATATGGGAGAAAAAGACATGGAAGTTCTTGCCAAGCAAAAGGCCTTGTCAAATATAAAAGGTACGCATTTAAATAGATGTACTCACTATTTGGTAGGAAAGCAACACAGGGTGTCTTTCCAAAGATTTCTATCTTACAAAAAGGACAATGTCCTTGAGTTTCCAAAGATTCCCATCTCACAAAAATGACAATGTCCTTGAGCTAGTGCACACAAATTTATGTGGTCCTATGAAAGTAAAGTGCCACGGGGAGCTTTGTACTTCTTGACTTTTAGTGATGATGCGTCAAGAAAGATATGGGCATATAGTCTGAAGACCAAGGATGAAGTACTTGGCGTGTTTAAGACTTTCCATAGCATAGTGGAAAGAGAGACAGGGAAGCCTTTGAAGTGTATTCGCTCAGATAATAGGGGTGAGTACATTGGGCCATTTGAAGAGTATTGCAAGAGTCATGGGATTAGTCATGAGCAGACCGTTCCCAAGACTCCACAACACAATGGTATAGCCAAGAGGATAAATTATACTATTGTAGAGAGGATGAGATGCATGCTGTCGCACTCTAAATTACCGAGAATTAAAGTTATTGGGTAGAAGCAATACGCACAACCGTACATGTGATCAACCTATCACCTTCGAAGCCTCTAAATAGTGATTATCCAAAGAGAGTATGGTTAGGCAGAGATGTTGATTATGGATACTTGAGGGTATTTGGGTGCAGGGCATTTGTTCATATACCTAAGGATGAGAGATCCAAGCTTGATGACAAAGCCAAGCAGTGCATTTTTCTGGGTTATGGGGATAAGAAGTTTGGCTACAAACTTTATGATCTGATTAACAAGAAGGTAATCTGAAGTTGAGATGTTGTGTTCTTGGAAGACCAAACCATAGTAGACTTTGAGGATGGTGAGAAGCTAGAAGCTTTCACTAATGATCTTGTTGATTTAGAACCAGAAGTTCCTACTGTGGAACGTACAGAAGGCATTGCGAATGTAGAGAACCATGGGTTTGAAGCTCATGATGATGATCCTATTCCTCATGATGGGATAAAATCTATTGATATAGAAGATGCATATGAAGTGCATAAACTACCACCTAAGCAAGCAAAAGTGCATCCTCTTGAGGCACAAGAAAATGGGGCAAGGAGGTCTGACAGAGAGAGACAAGCTTCAACCAGGTATCCATCACATACGTATGTTTTACTATCTGATGGTGGAAAACCTATGTACTATCAAGAGGCTCTTGAAATAATAGAAAAAGAGAAGTGGTTGAAGGCTATACATGATAAGATGGATTCTTTACATAATAACCACACTTATAACTTAGTTGAGAAACCGAAAAGAAGAAAAGTTCTTAAGAATAAGTGGATCTACAAAGTCAAGCATGAGGAGAATAATGAAGGGATTCGGTCAAAGGAAAGGTATTGACTTTGATGAAATTTTCTCTCTTGTAGTTAAGATGACTTCTATCAGGGTGGTATTGGGTCTGACCGCAAGTATGAACCTAAAGGTTGAGCAACTAGATGTCAAGACAACTTTTCTTCATATAGACCTTGAAGAAGATGTCTACATGGGCCAGCCAGAGGGTTTTAAGGTCAAAGGCAAGGAGCACCTAGTATGCAAGCTGATAAAGAGTTTGTATGGGTTGAAGCAGGCACTGAGACAATGGTACATAAAGTTTGATTCCTTTATGGTGAAGCATGGCTACAAGAAGTCCGCTTCCAATCATTGTATGTTTGTTCAGAAATTTTCAGATGAAGATTTCATAGTACTCTTGTTGTATGTGGATGATATGTTGATAGTTGGCTCAAACATCAACAAGATATCCAAACTGAAGAAAGACTTAAGTAAGTCCTTTGAGATGAAGGATTTAGGTCAAGTAAAGCAGATACTTAGGATGCGGATTACTCATGACAGAAAGAGTGAGAAGTTGTGGCTTTCTCAAGAAAGCTACATTGAGAAGGTGTTGAAGAGATTCAACATGGATCAAGCGAAACTAGTCAGTTGTCTGCTTGGTGGCCAGTTCTGCATGACCAAAGAGATGTGTCCAAAGGGTGAGCATGAGCAGAGTCAGATAGAAAAGATTCCTTATACATCCGCAGTGGCCAGCTTAATATATGCAATGTTGTGTACAAGACCGGATATTGCTTTCGCCTTTTGATAAAACATAAAATTGAAATAGTCTACCTACGAAATGAACGATGAACTTAAAACGTAAGTAAACTAAAACTATCTTATGAGCCTATATGTTTATCAAAGTTTCTACTCTCAATTCTATCGAAATAAAGTGGAGTAACAAATTCGTTCCACTCCTAGTTCTCTAGCATGGAGTGTTTTCTAGTTAACTAATCGGTCTTAAGTCTAATGAGAGTTTTACGAGGGGGAATTATGCTACGATGCAATATGAAAAGCAATATGTTGAATGTCACTACGAAATATATGGAAATACTAATGTTCTTGAATCTAGATAAAGAATTAGAGGGGGAATTGAATCCACCTCGAATCCAACTTAATCACCTAGAATAGACTGTTGTAATCCAATTCTTACGTTCTTACGGTAAGAATTGCTCGTTCTAATCCCTAATTAACATGGAATTTCTACCAATTATAACTAGCATGTGAGGTCGCCCACCCATTCTCATGGCTTAAACACAACCTTCTAGAATGGAATAGACTCTACAACGCTTCTACACTATACAACTAAGTTTTCATCAAGGCTTCATCAACCCCTCTAATGGAGGTTTTAGCCTTGATTCATCAAACCATCATTTCCCATTGAAATTGAATACAACATATTACAAAGATTCTAACTTTATGAAATTTAACTAAACAATAATCGAAATCTAATTAATAACTAAGAATTGAATGATAACAAGAATTGAAATTAGATCTAATAAATGCAAATGACAAAAATCAAAATTGAATAATAATAACTATTTTATTTATCTAATTAAATGACGAACAATCATTCCAGGAATTAAATAAAAACAAGATATGAAACTAATTAAATTAAACTAATTAAATCTAAGGAAAACTAGATCTAGAATTAATTAATGGATGCTACTAATCTAATCTTTACTCTAGGTCTAACTATCTACCATTAACAAAGAGTGAAGCCTTGGTTTTTACACATTCAGATCCAAAAATCGTGCATGGGCTTGGAGCAAACCCTAAACTAATTAAATTAAACTAATTAAATCTAAGGAAAACTAGATCTAGAATTAATTAATGGAGGCTACTAATCTAATCTTTAATCTATGTCTAACTATCTACCATTAACAAAGAGTGAAGCCTTGGTTTTTATACATTCAGATCCAAAAATCGTGCATGGGCTTGGAGCCATGTTTTGGGCCAGAGAATCAGGCCCAAAACCCAATTCTTTTCAAATTCAAAAAGGCCTCTTCAGCTGCAGTTGGCTTCAATAGACTTTTGTCTACTTATGCTCCCCTGATTGGGTCAAGGCTTAGACCATTGGAAAGCTCTTTCCGAGCGGTCGTTTGACATAAGGTAGGCCCCATTCGAGGTCCGAGTCCAAAGATACGACCTTCGAAGTTCTCACGACTTGTGTGTTGTTTACGCCTCGCGACTTTTCAGCTTTTAACCGGGCTTTAGAAAGGCTTTATCTTCTTGAATATTGCCCTTTAATCACGGAACTCCTTAGTAACCGACCTTTGCTCCTTTATCTCGCTAAAGTGGCACATTTCTGCACATAATGGACTTTGAAGCCCGAAATGCATAAAAACACGTGTCGGTGTTAACTCTTAATTATTACTCACATAATTGGTCTAAAAGTATGATTATTAAGGGGTTAAAACTACAGTTTTGGGCTCTTATCAAACCACCCCCAAACAGCATTTTGCTTGTCCTCAAGCAAAGATGAGAAATTAGAATAAGTGACCAAAAATGGAGTTCTATCTACTCTCTTTGAGTGCGATTGCATTGACCATATCGCAACAAGGCCTTAAACCACTAGGAATTCCCTAGTGGACGAAGTTATAGTCTCGTGAGAGTTTTCCAGATGAAGGTACTCACAAACTTCATCTATACTACAACGACTAAGAAATAAAACTATTGTTTCCTTATTCATGCTCTAAATTAACTATACCTCTCACTAACAATGCATATAGAGTAATCAAGTCGAAACCTAAGCTAATATATGCATAATAATCAATCATCTATGAATAAACATATATACAATGAGTAATGCTATGAAATGCAGAATGTGTCCGTTCTCAAACTTTGGAATAAGCCCTTAAGTAGGTTCTCACATAAAGTCAAGACAAAAATCACTCGATTTTTCCACTCAAGTTTTGCTACTCCAAAGGTGCGAAGGGCATACTTTACCTTACAATCTCAATGACACACAAGGAAGCCGAAGTTAATCAAACACATCTGCCACTTACTATCCCACTAACCTATTCCTAATTGAGCTAGAGGTCTTTATTAGGTGTTCTGGGATTAGGAGATGGTTTAAAAAGGAAGGAAATGGATATTCAAAAGGGACAAGTCTGAGATAATAGAGTCTTCATATTATGTAACTAGAGAAAACCTTGTTATTTACTTTTGCTTCTACACTTTGTTTCCATCCTTATCCATATTTTTTTTTTCCTTTTTCTTTGGCTTTTGACTCCTTTTATTCTATTTTTTTGGAGTTTTTATTTTATTTCTATTTTTATTTTTCTTTTCTTTGGATGGAAACTTCTTTTATTTATTTTCTGAAGCAATTAACTAACTTTTGTTTACACAGGTTTTTCTCTTCTTCTTTCTTCCTTATTCTATTATCAGACTTATCTAAATTGGGTAGGTTGATTTTTTATTTTTTTATTATTTTATTTTTTTTATTTTTATTTTGTTTTGTTTTGTAACAGGGTAAAGGATTTGTGGTTTATGAAAGGGCTAATAAAAGGCTCAGTGGGGGCGACTAGCGGAAAATATACTTAGGTCGGAATTTCTAGCTATATCGATCCAAAAAGGGCCTAAATTCTCTCTTAGGACATGGTATAGTGGTCAAGCAAGTGGACGTGTGATTTCTTTATTCGGAATATACTTCTCTCTTGTGTCATTTCTCAAATGTTTCACTCATATAAGGCTTTAGGCTATATTCCCACAGGATTTGTAGAATAAGTACTCTAGCCTAGATTTCAGAAACTTACTGCCAAACAATCATAGATACTCATGTAATATATTTATAGATAGATGCAAAGATTATTACCTACATATTAACCTAAGTTTCTAAAAACTATTCTAATGCAAAAGCTACGTGAGACTTCTAGATTATTAAGAGCATAGAGAAAGAAACAATACCAATATTCCTAAGTGTATAGCATAAACTTTTTATTTTTATTTTTATTTTTATTTTTATTTTTTTAAGACAAATAATACGTAATATACAACCTAATATGTGTTTAACATTTACATCGTGTTTCTATACCACCCCCAAACAATTTGAGAGAAGGGGGTTCATGAAACAATTCAATAGCACAATTAAATTATGTAACTAACTAATTTTTATAATTTTTAACATTTTATAAATAAAAGTGCATAATTTACATCCTAAAAGTGTCTAATTTTTGCAAATGTTTCTATCCCACCCCCAAACAATCGAACGCTTTGTCCTCAAAGTGTAAAGAGATAAGGAAAGAATTTACCATAGAAACGTGGCAAAAATTGGCAGTACCTGTAACAGAAATATTGTAAAGATGATATGATAATATGAAGCACAATTAAACTGTTATGTACTAACTAACACAAACTCTACTGGAGTACGCATGACAGGCTTAGGGTGGCAACAAGATTTGAAATGAATACCAAAATACACCACCCCCAAACAAAATTGGAAAACTCTTTTTAAGTTTGAAATTTTTGTTTGGCCTATACTCCAGAAAGTTGGTATTGTACGAAAACTTGGGTCTTTTAAGGTCAGATTCCCGAGACTTGCTAGATTACTATTTTTATAGCTTTAAACTTTTTTACTTTTTATGAATTAGGTTTAATATAAAGGAAAACAATAAGCAGTAAAGACATAATTCACACCATAGAGAAACATGACTCAAAAACCAAGAAAACATGCAAGAGTGGAAAACGTGAATTATGTGAACCGTGGACTTAGGATCCGGTACTTACAACCACACACTCCATAGGGAGGGCCCGGTTACCTGAATGGTGCATTCACCAATATATGGAAATGAAAGGAAATGCACCAAACACAAAAATTGAGTTGTTTATAGTCAGATACTCGAGACTTTATCTAAATATATGTAGTGGTGTCAAATGGGCCGGGTCGGGCTGGCCCGACCCTCAAACAATGAAGCCCTCATGCTTTGAGGGCCGAGCCAGCCCTACCCTCATTTACTTCGGGTAATCGGGTCGGTCGGGCCAATGCTTAAATCTCGAAGTTTTTACCCGCCTCAACCCTCTCGAGGGCTTGAAGGGCGGGCTTGAGGGCCAAACGTGAGGGCCGGATACTATGTTATACATTTGATTTACAAAATAAATTTAGAAACATTAGTTAAAAATGATAAAATCGAATGCACTTCACAATTAAACCTTCAAACTACTAAAAAAACTTGTTAAAGTTGTATTAGTAAATTAAGATCAATTAAATTCATTTCATAAAATATTATAATGAAATTATAAGGTTGACAAACTTAATAGATAAACGTTTTTTTAAGTAATTTTTAGCATATTAATGTTAAAATGAAATATATTGTAAATTTTTTTATTAAAATATATGTAATAAATGTTGAGGGCCTAATGAGGGCCGGGCTTAAGGGAGGGCTTAAGTTTCAAAGTCTAGGCCCTTACCCTCCCCAAAAGGCTTGGGGGGGTCGGCCCAAATTTTTACCTAATGTGTGAGGGCCTCATTTTGAGGGCTTTTTGGGCCCATGGGCCGGGTCGGGGCAGGCGGGCTAAGGGTTTGAGGGCCATTTTGACACCCCTAAATATATGTATGAATATGCAATTTATCATATATCAACAACCGAAATAGTTGTGGATCGTTCCATAAATAAATATCACAGAAAACATATCCAAACACAATCAAGCACCAAGATTTCCTATGACGCAGCCTAGTGGAATGAAAGCGAAATCGGATAGACCTATAACATAACCGAGCATGCACCTTATGTTTCATCTTTGAACGAGAGGGTGTCCTAGTGAATAAGTGTGGAAAAGTGAATGGTTGTGGAAAATATGGTGGATTGGGATAAGTTTTAGAGGGAAAGCATGGAAAAAATGAGGATGTGGGTTTAGCACAAAACTCATTCATGGTGTAGTTAGGGGACCGCCTTAAGTCTGAAAATGAAGGTGTCAAGTGGTTTATCCTTGGGAAGTATTTGTTTACTAGGTGGATTTAAAAATCATGAAGCACAGAGAGAAACTAAAGGATCGAAAGTGCAAACTCGAGGTTCCTTTGAAAAGGTGGAGGGTGGGGAATATTGGTGATGGAAGGTGAATGATTCTCAGCTAGAGCTCTCAAGTCCATATCATCGAAATCTTGATATATGTAAGACATTCCTCAATAGGTGGGTCAAAATGATCAATGGGATAGAGATTTAAAAATTCATCTTCCGCCATAGCATCAAGAGATGAATGGTTGTTGGCAAGGGGGACTCGCTGTGGTAAAGAAGCGGTGCAAAAGAGTTGCGTGAATTCTTCTTCGATTTCGCCTACTACCGTGGAGTCATTGTTAAAGTCGAATTTCGAAGGAAAGAAATTTGTTAATCTGTTTCTCCGAAACATGTTTTTGAAGTAATCTTGAGCTAAGCTCTCGATCATGCTAACCTCGCCATTTGTAGATGAATCGATATCTTGGTCTTCATTTTGAAAACATTTACCTCAACGTAAAAGATGGCCAAAGGACAAGGACATCGAACCATCGGCAGCTTTATGAGCGTTGGCGTAGCCAAGAAGGGGACGCCCTAAAATGATAGGTACAGAGTCGTTAGTGACTTCGTGGTCGAGGATAACGGTCGGCCGGGTAGTAAAAAATTTGGACTTTAACCAAAGACGTTTTCAACCACACCCTTAGGATACTTAATAGACCGATCGACTAATTGCAATGTCATTTTAGTAGGTTGCATCTCCTCTAGACCTATTTGTTTATACAAATAAAATGGGAGTAGTTAACACTAGCCCCCGTGTCTAGTAAGCGGTCGTCGTGGTGAGAATCTCCTAAGGTGCATTGTCTGATGGGGATCTACCGGGGTCCTTGTACTTAACAATTCCATTATTTTCGGATAAAGTTGGGAACTATTCAGGTTAGAAAGGCGCCTTTAGGTATGTTGGTCTTACGCCTAGTAGTGCACAACTCCTTAAGAAACTTAGCGTGGTTAGGTAGCTTTTTATAGCTTCGAAAAAGGAAGGTTTATCGTTAGATTTTTGAAAACGCGTTCCTAATCTCCTCAAAGTTAGTATTCCCGGTTAGCATGGCTAATTTCCGGGGAATGGTGGTTTCGCTTCTATATTTAGCGTATGGCTCGACTTGATGTGTAACCTTGTCTTTCTATTTCTTAGGTTGTGGTTTAACCGGTACCTCTACGCTGGTGGTAGGTTCTTCAGTTTCTATTTCGGTATCTAGTTCGATATCCGGTGTAGGAGTATCTTGATGGGGTAACTATAGGCATAGTTACTTTGTTATCAACCACTCTTCCGAATCCGCGAGTGGTGATGGCATTTAAATGACCTACGGATGTAGTTTCCGTACTAGTATTACCGCCTACCTCAAAGGTCGTGTTTGCCGCTCTAGGGTTGGGTATCGCCACGGAAACACGCCTTTTGGTTAGGCTCTCTTTGGGCTAACCGTTGGTTTAAATTATTAACGGATTGTAGAATGTGTTGGTTAGATTGAGCCATGGTTTGGAAAAGTTGTTGGCTCACTTGTATGAAGGTGTCAAGACGATCCGGTTGTGTGGGTGTAGTAGTCACGGGGTGGTGTAACCGAACTATCTCGTTAATTATTTATGGGCGGATTGTGATAGTTATTATTTACCTAACGATACCTCTATTAGCATTATAATTATTATAACTACATTGACCTTGTGCTTGACTTTGTCGAGGTCCGCACTTGGTTGTTATAATTATTATAATTACCCCGATCCCGTCCTTGTTGTGGGTGGAGCTTGGTTATAACCGTAAGCGTTGGCCTAACATATTGATTATTGTACCACGTAGGTGTGACTTGTTGGTTATTTCTCCAACCGAAGTTGGGATTTTGTCTCCAAGGGGCTTAGGTTCACTATTAATGGAACAAGAATGTTCATAGGCTATAGGACGCTGGCGTCGGGATGCTTTCGGGACTCCAACGAAACTACATGGATTTGAATTTACATTCATTACGGGGATAGGCTTTTGTTGTACGTAAATGGCCTCTACCTTTTTGTGAGGGATTCAATTAGAGTTTTAAGCTCGATCTGATTTAACCTCAAACATACCGGTAGCCTTAACTGTTGAAGAAGAACTAGCGAGCGGAGTAATCGCCACTACCCCCATTATTATTACGCTTAGTCCGATCTTCCAAAATTTATATACCTCGAGGCTCCTTTACTTAAGAAACTACCCCATTCATTATGTCTAGGACTTCTTTATGGTGGTGTAGAAGTCCTTTGAAAAAGGCACGAACTAACGGTGTCTTTCGCTAAATTATGATGTGGACACTCTATAAGGAGATCGGTGAAACGATTCCAAGCCTCCTCAAAATGATTCATGAGGATTTTGTTGAAAGAAATGAATCTTGGAAAGCATTTCATCCGGCCTTTAGGGGTGGGTAAAAATGTTCCATAAACAAATTGAACAAGTTTGGCCCACGAGTCCATTGAATTAATTAGCGCTTTGACGATTAACCAAGACGCCTTATCGGCCTAAGGTGAAAGGGAATGCCCTCAATTTAATTTGTTCCGCACCAACCGTAGGATGGTGGAATGTTGTAAGGACTTGTTCAATCCTACGCGACGTAATGCCGATAAGGTTTTTCATGGTCTAAACCATGAAAAACAGTAACAAATTAAATATATTTGGGGGGATCGCGAAAATCCCCCTACCGGTCTGCTAGAACGATGCAAGATTTAGGGCTATCGCCAAGGCTTTATAAAAGTCGAGAGGAGTCTCTCTTTCTTCATCCATAATATCGGTGGTGTGTGTGAAATAGTAGCTAGAGATGTAGTGGGTGGGAAACTAGATAGACTTGTTTGTTGACGCGTTGCCGTAATTACGTTAGTTATTTTTTCTTCGACCGGACCTTAATCTCATGCAAGACTAAGTCGAACTTAACTAAACATGCAACACTTCAAACAATTCGATATACTAGTAGAAACCTCTAACCGAGATCGCGAGGTGTGGAAGAAAGGAATACCTGATTAAGGCCCTGCTTCGCTTATGAATAAGCGCCTTGTTTACGCGTGTTCAAGTATATAACAAAGTTAAAACACCGAAAAACTTGAAAAATCGAAATTCAAAACAAACCCCGTGGAAATCCGCAAAATTTCAGCTTAGTGGCGCTGGTGCGCTTTGAAGCGATCGCCCGTGTTCCAAGAAACTTAGCGCTGGTCGCTATGGTATGGGGCGGTCGCTCCGTGTTCTAGTAACTTAATGCGGGTCGCGCTCGGTATGGGCGCGGGTCGCGCTCCGTGTTCCAATAACTTAGCGCGGGTCGCGCTTGGTATGGGCGCGATCGCGCTTAGTGTAATTTTTCGCGAAACTTTTCAATGCTGAAACGAACAACCACAGTATGAATCAAACAAGGGTGGGTGGGTGAAATGGGACTTAAAAATGACTAATTATACTATGAAAACAATGCTAAAGTGAAACTAAGATGGCACCGGCGCCATTTGATTAATGATAAAATTTGAATAGCTTACCTACGAAATGAATGATGAACTCAAAACGTAAGTAAACTAAAACTATCTTATGAGCCTATATGTTTATCAAAGTTTCTACTCTCAATTCTATCGAAATAAAGTGGAGTAACAAATTTGTTCCACTCCTAGTTCTCTAGCATGGAGTGCTTTCTAGTTAACTAATCGGTCTTAAGTCTAATGAGAGTTTTACGAGGGGGAATTATACTACGATGCAATATGAAAAGCAATATGTTGAATGTCACTACGAAATATATGGAAATACTAATGTTCTTGAATCTAGATAAAGAATTAGAGGGGAATTAAATCCACCTCGAATCCAACTTAATCACCTAGAATAGACTGTTGTAATCCAATTCTTACGATCTTACGGTAAGAATTGTTCGTTCTAATCCCTAATTAACATGGCATTTCTACCAATTATAACTAGCATGTGAGGTCATCCACCCATTCTCATGGCGAAACACGACCTTCTAGAATGGAATAGACTCTACAATGCTTCTACACTATACAACTAAGTTTTCATCAAGGCTTCATCAACCCCTCTAATGGAGGTTTTAGCCTTGATTCATCAAACCATCATTTCCCATTGAAATTGAATACAACATATTACAAAGATTCTAACTTTATGAAATTTAACTAAACAATAATCGAAATCTAATTAATAACTAAGAATTGAATGATAACAAGAATTGAAATTAAATCTAATAAATGCAAATGACAAAAATCGAAATTGAATAATAATAACTATTTTATTTATCTAATTAAATGACGAACAATCATTCAAGGAATTAAATAAAAACAAGATATAAAACTAATTAAATTAAACTAATTAAATCTAAGGAAAACTAGATCTAGAATTAATTAATGGAGGCTACTAATCTAATCTTTAATCTAGGTCTAACTATCTACCATTAACAAATAGTGAAGCCTTGGTTTTTATACATTCAGATCCAAAAATCGTGCATGGGCTTGGAGCCATGTTTTGGGCCAGAGAATCAGGCCCAAAACCCAATTCTTTCAGTCCAAAAAGGCCTCTTCAGCTGCAGTTGGCTTTAACAGACTTTTCGTCCACTTCTGCTCCTCTGATTGGGTCAAGCCTTGGACCATTAGAAAGCTCTTTCCGAGCCGGTCGTTTTGACATAAGGTAGGCCCCATTCCGAGGTCTGAGTCCAAAGATACGGCCTTCGGAAGTTCTGTTGACTTGTGTCTTTGTTTACGCCCACGTCGACTTTTCAGCTTTTGACCGGGCTGTAGAAAGGCTTTATCTTCTTGAATCTTGGCCTTTAATCACGGAACTCCTTAGTAACTGACCTTTGCTCCTTTATCTCGCTAAAGTGGCACATTTCTGCACATAATGGACTTTGAAGCCTGAAATGCATAAAAACACGTGATCAGTGTTAACTCTTAATTATTACTCACATAATTGGTCTAAAAGTATGATTATTAAGGGGTTAAAACTACAGTTTTGGGCTCTTATCACCTTTGGTGTTGTAAGCCGATTTCTGTCAAATCCGGGTAAGGAGCATTAGGAAGGTGTTAAGTGGATATTGAGATATCTCAAGAGCACTTACAAAGCGTGTTTGTGTTTTGGTGGAAGTAAGACCTTGCTTGAAGGCTACACTGATGCAAACATGGCAGATGATGTTGACTTGATGAAGTCCACCTTCGGTTATATGTTTACTTTTGTAGGGGGAGCAGTTTCTTGGCAATCTAAGTTGCAAAAGTGTGTTGCCCTCTCCACTATAGAAGCCGAGTATATTGCAGCCACAGAGTGTTGCAAAGAGATGCTATGGATTAAGAGGTTCTTCAATGAACTAGGGCTAAAGCAGAAACAGTTTGTAGTTCTATGTGACAGTCAGAGCGCCATCCATTTGAGCAAGAATCCGAGTTTTCATTCTAGATCCAAGCACATACATGTGCGTTATCATTGGATTAGAGAAGTTCTTGAAGACAAGTATTTGTGCATTGAGAAGATCCATACCGACAAGAACAGGTCGGATATGATGACCAAAGTCTTACCGAAAGGTAAGTTTGATGTTTGTTGTGCTACCGTCGGAATGGTAGCACACTCCTCCTGTTGATTTGGGAATGCATGGAGGTAGCCCCCCTCACTATTCGGGAGGGGGAGATTGTTAAAGTTATCCCTCACATGAGAATGAGGAAGAGGAGAGAAAGCAATACTGTTCGTGTGAAGAGGTCTGAGTGCGCACGCACTCAGATTAGCCTTGCCCAAGGGGCGCCCGCGCCCTTGTCGCGAAAAAGAAGATAATTTTTTTTCAGCCTCTCACGAAACAAAGTTACTGGACTTTTGGTTTGAGGAAAAATCAGAGGGCACGCACGCGCTCGGTTTTGCCTTGTCAAGAGCGCGCCCACGCTCATGTCTATATTTGCAGACTTCTATTTCTACAGTAACCGCAAAATTGTGGATTACTATAAAAATCAAAAGTAAGGTTTTGGAAAACCTAAGTCATGAAACAGAAACCCAATTTTGAGAGAGATCAAAATTGAGAGAGAACCCTTGTATCCATAAAAGTTTGTAAGGAGAAATGAGTGATTTAGTAAGGTAGAGAGACTTAAGAGGAGAGATTGTAATCTTAATTCTCACTTATGAAAGTATTAGCTTTTGTGAAAGTAGGCATCATTGGTCGAACCACGTTACATCTTGTATTGTGGTATGCTTTATTTTTCTTTGCATTATTATTACTAGTTTGTGATAGTTGTTTAAAGAGTTGGACATGCTAGATTGGTTGTAGTGAAAGTTTAGATTTTTGTCTCGAGATTGTAGTTGGTCTAAGTGCAAGTTATCTTAGTAGTGGGGATCGATTGGTATCGTTGTCCCCAACAAGACGTCATTCCAAATGACGTCCGAGTTTTTTAACAATTTATATCTGGGTAAAGAATTCCCCACTTACTCTATTATCTATTAGTTTATTAACTACAGGTTTACAACTTCCATTGAAAAAAGTTTTTTAAAAGTTTTTTAAATTTAGAGGTGTAAACTTTACTCTTAATACAGTTATACTGTTTACACCCCTTTGGAGATGCTCTTATAGGACTCTAATTAGCCATTTCGAACATATATAAATAGCCTACGCCCACGTAGTACTGTACTAGAATAAATTTAAGTAGTTTTGTGTAAGTTTAAAATCCCTGCCTTGGCGTAGGAGAATTGTATTCATAGACGTATACAACTATAGATACATCTCCAACACGTACGTACGCCTGATTTATTGAGTACATCCCTTTGGGCTATCTAAATGTGTAGCTGGCACCATTGATTATCTTTCCCATCTCTGCAAGGGAGATGCTCAAATGCCAACTGTCTCTCCTTCATGATTGAGGTTGCACGACTTAATTAGTTCGTTCTTCTATAATAATCAGACTTTTCTTATAACAGGTTCGTGTCAAATTTTATTCTATGTATATATTGCACTTATTTTAAATTTGAGATCGAATTTGGGTGTGAAATGATTAAGTTTATGGCTGCTTCTGATCTCATCATTCTTGCGACAATTGTTCACGATGAAAACATATTTACTTTTTCAAATAAACTTCCGTCGATGACCCTGAAGTGTTGTTGAAATAGTCAAGCGTTATAATTTGTTCACCTTATTATCTGTTAAACGTGTTGTTTAAGCCATGGACCAAAATATCGACTATATATCCGATATATCACCGATATATATTGGTATTTTGGTATACCGATATTGATATTTTTGATATATATCTACCGAATATAGTATCCTTTTTTTCCCGATATATATCGGAATTTCCGATATAAAAGTTTATATCGCCGATATAATCAATATATCCAATATTTACAATATATATTGTTTGACTTTTTGACTATTTTTTAATATAAATCCGATATTTCCAATATATTTCCGATATTATATTTCCGATATATCTAATATTTCCGATATTTTAAATAGTTTAGACTGATCACCAAAAAAATGAATATATCCGATATATATCGGTTTTTTAGTACACCGATATATTCATCAATATCGATATTTTGAACCTTGGTTTAAGCAAAACTTACTCAATACTTTTTCTTACATGCGTTATTTTAGAGGGAAAAAAAAACGTTATTTCAAAGGAAGTCTTCATCTCAGACACTGCATACCTCATTTTCTTACCGACTCCAGAATACTAAGACACAGGTAATGATGTGGAGAGAGTGGGAGACTATTAAATTCGTTGTTGAAAACTTGAAACTGTATCTAGAAAGATGATGTGAGCAGAGTGACTTGTAACATAATCTAATACTACATTAGGAAAAAATGATAATTTTCAGTAAACCTGGAACCATAAGTGGTCTTCATGTGTACGCAAAAATGTTTCTCTGTTGTAGTATTTACCTACAGTTTCACCAACCCCATTACTTTTTCTTCGGACCATAAGTGGTCTTCATGTGTACGCAAAAATGTTTATCTGTTGTAGTATTTACCTACAGTTTCACCAACTCCATTGCTGACCTCCATATATAATGCATGTCTACAAACTCATCAAATATTTGAACAAGTGCAAGATATATTGGCATTATGTCTCTTATAACACGTTAGAATTCAATGACGGACAGAAGTTGGACCTCCCATTTGATTTGATTTGGTTTTACACCTGCACTTACTTTCTGCACCAACTGTTAGCCATTCTAGCTTAGCTACAAAGCTAAACTTGCTCAATCAGTGATTTAAAGTAGAAATGGTTCCATTCTTTCAACTTGTAATAATAAGTTTCTAAAAAATGACGTGGCAAGGCGATTTTGTGTGCCACTAAAGAAAGGAGTGGGTCAACAAAACTACAGGTTCCCTCCTTTTTCTGGTAAGTTTCAAAAGGTGAGAACACAACCTTATCTGTTTCCTTCATCCTTCTTTACCTCTTTTAGCAAGTTTCTCCTTGTTCTTCATCTTGTTCTTTTGGGTTAAGAGTGATTCTAACTACTGGATTACCATAGCGAGTCAAGCTTAATCCTTTATAACTTTGTGAAGAGCACCTACTCCCTACATGCGAAACTCTAAACTTTGACATGATTCTCTTCTTCTAGCGAAGTTGAGGTCCACTTTCAAACTTTTAGTTTCAAATCTAGCAAGAGTAGGATTAAACATGGCTTCTCAACCACTAGGATTAGAAGGTGGCTCCTCAGCTCAAGATAAAACTTGGAGTTCGCTGTTCTCAAACACAACCACAAATTTTTCCAGTGGTCAACTAGACTGGATCGAAACAGACATGGATCTAGATGTGATTGATGTACCAGAAGACATCCTTGAAGAGGGTTGTGAAAAGTGGAGAGAGCACTTAGTGGGTTTCTTTGTGGACAAAGCCTACCTTTTCCGATGGTTAAAAATGTCCTAGAGAGATCTTGGAAAACCAAAGCACATTATGATATTGCTACGGATCGTGAGTTGTTCTATTTCAAGTTTAATGATGATGAGGATAGGCAAATGGTTCTAGAAAAAGAGCCTCTTTTTATTGCGGGTAGAGTTTTTATGGTTAGACCATGGACAGAAGACTTAGAAACACAGAGAAAAAGTATGACTACCCTTCCTATTTGGGTAAAGCTGTGGAATGTTCCAAAACAGCTATGGACCAAAGCAGGCATGAGCTTTGTTGGAAGTAGAATAGGGAAACCTCATTGCTGGGATGAGGCGAGTCAAAAAAACTTAAGACTTGATTATGCAAAGATATGTGTGGAAGTGCCGGTGGGTACTAAATATCCAGATACAATAAGACTGAGAATGGGTAGAGGAATAGTTGCTGAAGTTATTGTTGAGTACATGTGGCTCCCAGCTATATGCAGGATTTGCAACAAGCTTGGTCACAAAGAACTGAAATGCCCAAACAAGGACATTAATGCACGAGATGTAGATGATGTTGCAGCTGAACAAAATATAACAGTAGAAGGAAGTAGAGCAGAAACAGTAGAAGCAGTGGCAAAAGGAAGTGGAGCAGGACCAGTAGTAGCAGAAGCTACAGAGAGAGCCACAAGGAGTGAAACAACATTACCGACAAGGAACCATGCTATGGAACCTGATGTTACTCCAATGAGAGCAACAAGTGATAGTCTGATGGTTCAAACTTTAACCACGGGAAGTCAGAGGCGTGTGCAAGGAGTAACTAGGATACAAGCTCAAGGAGTCCACACTCGGTTCCTATCACCTAGGCAAGAAGAAATAATTGAACAACAACAAGGATAGCAGAGTGCTGCTCCAAGCAATCCTAGGAATCAGAATAGTAGCAACGCAAATGCAATGGAGGATAGAGTATGGGGCAACAATGAAAGGGTAAGTGAGAGCATGACCAGAAAATGCCTTGAGGAGAGGAATCAATTTGCAGCTCTAGGTGATAGTAATGATGAGCTAGAAGATGACATATCAGAAAAGGAAGATGACTTATTTTCTGATCATGAAATAGATGAGATGTTAAGGACAAACACTTTGCAACCGAGGGTTGTAAGTGGAGTAGAAGTTGGAGTTACTAGCTCTGAGAGCTTAGCGCAACAACGATCAACAAAATCCAAGACTAGAGCCCAGAGAAGGGCTACAGATGAAGTGACATCACCAACTACAGAGAAGAGAGGTAAGGACAAGAACAGGTCCAAAGGTAGAAAGAAAAAATCCCCAAATACATGGAGGTAAGTCCGAAAGTGTCGAATGTGAGGGGATGAATCAAGCTTCTAAAGCTAAGGAAATAAGGAAGTTTAGTGATAAAAGTAAAGTGTGTTTGCAAGGATTGCTGGAGACAAAAGTAAGACAATGTAATAGTGAGGCAATAAGGAGAGTGTGTTGGCCTTCATGGCAATGCATTCAGAACTATTCAAGTGATGTGAGTGGTAGAATATGGCTTCTATGGGATGACACAAAGGTTACCGTATATAAGCTACAAGAAGGAGCACAATATATACACTGTAGGGTTGCTCTTTTGCATAATAGTGTAAATTTTATATTTACTATTGTGTATGCTAGTAATAGCAAAAAGGAGAGATTGAAACTATGGGAAGACCTGCAGCTTATGAGTACCTCCATTAACTCTCCATGGATTTTTATTGGGAATTTTAATAATGTTTTGTATTCACATGAAAGGATTGGTGGTGAACCTGTACACCCTAGGGAAATAGCTCCTTTTGCACGTTTTATTTCTCAAGCTAACCTTGATGACCTCAAATCTACTGGAAGTTTTTTCACTTGGACTAATTATGCTGATGTGAGTAGGAAGTGGTAAAAAATAGATAGAACGCTAGTCAATTATCAATGGCTTACAGAGTTTCCAAATTCTGTAGTGGAGTTTCATACTCTAGGTGTCTCAGATCATACTCCAATGGTATTGAGTTTGTATGAAAAGGAAAAAGGTTTCTATCCTTTTAGGTTTAGCAACTACTGGGCATTACACCCAGATTTCATGGCAACAGTGCAACTATGTTGGGACTTGGAGATATATGGGGATAGGCTCTATGTCCTTACACAAAAGCTGAAGATTGTAAAGGCTAAGCTGAGGAGTTGGGCAAGACATCATCTGTCTGACTTACAGAAGAGGGTAGACACTGCAAGAGTGGATTTACAGGTAATCCAAAAACAGTTACAAGGTGTGCCTTTTAATAACCTTCTGTGTAACAAAGAGAGGGATGCACGATCAAGGCTATGTTTACTACTGGAAATGGAACATGAAGACTATAAGCAGAGACTAGAATGTGACGATATGCTGCAAGGAGATAAATGCAATGCCTATTTCCATAATGCCATCAAAGAAAAGAAAAATAGGAATTTCATCTGGGCTCTAGAGGACCTACAGGGTAACAGGTACCAAGGACAAAAGGAGGTAGGCCAAGCACTAGTTGATTACTATCAGACATTACTTGGAGGCACCAGTGAAGTACAAGGAGAACAGCCAGAGTTAGAGGAACTGGAAGTGAGAAATGTCATAGATAGTGAAGCAGCAGAGAAACTGGTAGAGCAAGTCACTGAGAGAGAGATACAAGAAGCCTTGTTCTTAATGCAAGATAGTAAATCACCAGGACCAGATGAGTTTAATGTATTCTTTTTTAAGAAAACTTGGTCTATAGTGGGGGAGGAATTCACAAGTGCCGTTAAATCAGTATTCATCAACAAGGTGATTCATGGAGGAGTTAATTCTACTTTTTTGTGCATGATTCCAAAAAAGAATAAACCAGCTAGAGTGGATGAGTTTAGACCAATTGCATGCTGCAATGTGGTCTATAAATGTATCTCAAAAGTTTTAAGTAATAGGATGAAGTCAATCATGCCTAAACTTACAGATTTGAACCAGTTAGCCTTTGTTTCTGGAAGATCGATTCAGGATAACTTGTTGCTTGCGCATGAACTTCTAAGAGGGTACAATAGGGTACATGGAGCCGCTAGGTGTACTATTAAGATAGATATTCAGAAAGCATACGACTCGGTGGATTGGGATGCAATGGAAACTATTCTGCTAAGATTTAGATTTCCAAGGGTATTTGTGGACTGGATCAGGATGTGCTACACTACGCCAAGTTTCTCTATATTGGTTAATGGCATACCTCAAGGTTACTTTAGAGGTAGGAAAGGGCTTAGACAGGGAGATCCTTTATCTCCCTATCTTTTTGTACTTATCATGGAGATGTTAGGTGGACTACTGAAACAAGCAGTGGACAGGAAAGCCATTGAGTACCACTCAAGATGTAAGAGGCTACAGCTAGTTCATCTATGTTTTGCAGACGATGTGATGCTTTTTTGCAAAGGCGAAGCTACTTCTATATATGGAGTGAAGGAGACCCTCGAGTCCTTCTCTGCGCTCACAGGACTCAAGCTCAATATAAGTAAAACTACCCTTCTCACTGGTAGTATAAGCCCCTCTTCAAGTACTACTTTGGCAGGAATCTTGGGTGTGAAGCTAGTCACTCCCCCAATCAAGTATCTGGGGTTACCTTTAACAGCATCTAGGTTAGGTGTACAAGATTGTTTGCCATTAGTAGAGA
Source organism: Coptis chinensis (assembly GCF_015680905.1). Classification (NCBI taxonomy): domain Eukaryota; kingdom Viridiplantae; phylum Streptophyta; class Magnoliopsida; order Ranunculales; family Ranunculaceae; genus Coptis; species Coptis chinensis. Next base: position 40,912,184 of record NC_141459.1, read on the forward strand.
TGATTACAACAAGAATTTCAAACTGGAAGAACATTTTCTTGACTCTTGCAGGAAGGCTACAACTGATACACTTAGTACTAACATCATTTCATAACTACTGGGCAAAGACATTCATCTTGCCTATGGGGGTCATGGACAAGGTGTCCAAGATTACTAATAGGTTCCTGTGGGCTGGTCCTTCTATGGAGAAAAAGATACACAAAGCAAGCCATAGTACTATAAGATATAGTAAGAGTGAAGGAGGACTGAATATAGTGGATCCTAAAGTGTGGAATGTGGCAGCATATTGTGGTCTGATTTATAAGATTACAAGTAAAGATGAAACTCTGTGGGTCAAGTGGATGTGGGAGTACCAGGTGAGAGGCAAAGAGTTCTGGAAAATGAAAATTCCTTCAGATTGTTCTTGGGTGTGGAGATCAATTCTCAAGCACAGGAAAGAAGCTGTCAAGTTCATTAAGTATGTGATAGTAAATGGTGAGACTACAAGCCTTTGGCACCAACCTTGGTGTTCAAAGCAGCTATTGTTAATGAATCCAGAAGCTAAGAGGTTGCTACAATTGCCTGATGAAGCAAAAGCGTCCGAACTGATCAGTGATAGGCAATGGAATAGTAGAGTACATGATCTTCCAAATGGAGAGCTCAAGAATGCTATTTTGGGTACAGAGATACAGGACATGCTGGAACAAGACTTCATAGTGTGGATGAAACTCCTACGGACAATTCTCTACAAAAATCTGCATACATGACACTCAAGAAAATCGAGAAAAAAGTTAAGTGGTATCGACTTGTGCGGGGAAACTTACGGTCCCAAAGCACTCCTTTATAGCATGGCAACTGTTTAGTGGCGACCTCTCCCACTCGGGATAGGCTTATAAAGAAAAATATTCTTCACCATTCACAATGTTGCCCTCGTGCATGCGGAAAGGGAGAACTCTCACCACCTATTCTTTGATTAGCGATACACTAAAGTAATATGGGCTGAAATCAAAAGAAAGCTTGGCCTCAATCCGATGGTGATGGAATCAAATCAAGAGTGGTACTACATTATGAGAGAGACAAGAACAAACTCAACAGGAGCAGAGATCATTAGAGCTATGACATGTGCAACAATATCTGACATTTGGAATGAGAGAAATAGCCGCAGATTCAGAGGAAAGAAACACCAAGCTAATCAGGTAGCTGGTGATGTGATGAAAAAAATGAAACTCTACCTACAACAAGTTCTCAAGAGTGTTACTGAAACAAACAAAACAAGAAGAATGTTGGACTGCTTGGGTTTGCAACCTGGATGGACTCAACAAACTATGACTCAATGTCAATGGCAGAAGCCTTTAACCACAATGCTCAACCCCGATGGTACAATGCAACCACAAAGCACAGGATATAGAGGACTGATCAGAGACAAGGATGGTAATGTTCTGATGACATATAATGGGAGCTCTAACAAGAGGTCCATTCTATTCCAGGAACTACTAGGCATTCTGGAAGGACTAAGAGCAGCAGAGATGATAGGCATAGACCGAATTGAGATAAATTCAGATTCACTGAGGGCTGTCAGTATCATCAATGGAGCAGAAACTAGTCCTTGGTTCTGTAGAAATGTGTGCGGCCATCAGAAAGCAGATGTCAAAGTTCCAGAAGGTAGAGACAAGTCATATATTCAGAGAAACGAATCGAGCAGCTGACTTCCTTGCCAAGTCATGTAATATGAGTGATCAAACAATTATCTATAGTATAGGACCTTACCCTAAGCTCCTAAGTAAAATATTAGCTGATGATGCTAATGGAGTTGTATACTACAGATATTGAAATAGTGCAGGTCGAGGTCTGCCTAATCTCTAACTGATTAAAAAAAAAAAAAATAGAAATGGTTTTCTCCTATCTACCCCACCAGAACGCATACCGACCTGAATTAATTGATTACTTATGGTTACTTGTCAAACTTGGGAGCGTTTTGGGAGTTTGACAAAGTTCACTTTGGCGTTGTCTACAATTAATATTCGTGTCCTACCAGTTCATAAAAATGAAAGGAAGAGTCGTTCTTTTAAAAATCTTCAGTCCTTCTACTCATATATTCAGAACATTGTGCTTTTTCTTACTAATTGAACCAATGCTTCAATGGTAAAGTTTGAAGATTGTAGGGAGAGTCGGAGAACTAATTAGCAAAATTTTGGAAGCCCAGTTCAACGGTGAATTCTAGGGAACTTTTTTTTTTTCGATAATTGAACAATCAACATATATCACTTGCATTATGTGTATGATGATGATCATCATCACATTTCTGATTTCCGGTTATTGGATCGAATCAAAGCATTGAGGATCAACAATTGATATACTGATAAATGTTAACGAAAGTCATATATAACTTCTACATCTGTCACTGACCATTTACTGGTTGGCCGGTGGGGCGGTGGGGGTCAAGAGTCAAGACTAAAGACCTATAGTCATGTACTCATGCTGATAAGCAATACTACAAAATGGTCAGCATTGATTATCAATAAAATCATATTCTATTGTCCGCACATGTACGACTGAATATACAATTCATTCACTCATATGCCGCCAGAGAACTAAAAAAAAAAGTGATCACGTTTCTTTGTTTGTCGCACCATATTTTGTTAACGTTCACCTTGTCACGTACCATGTTCTCAACCTTAATTTCGATTTGTTTACTAAATTAGTTTCTCTGCTCTCTCAGTGAGGTCTTTTGTTCTTTCTTCCTTCTCCCTAGAAACAAGAGAGACCATTTTAATTTGCCCTCAAATCAGTTGAAAAGTCAAATGCCGTTCGATTGCGCTTGAGATTTTAGTTAGATCTCTCACTCTATCAGGGGATCTCATGCCACGCAAGACAGAAAATCTAGTAAGGTCACTGATTTCAACGGCTAGTTAGAAACGAGCTATTAACTTCAGTCGTACATTTTCGAGTATGATGAAGTTGCCAACATTCGATTGTTAACAGGTGGGACCCGTGTGAAACGGTCATATACATGGGACCCGTTAATCTGTCGCTAATTGCCTCATCATAAGGAAGTGGTTCGTTGGACGTTTGCAGCAAAATTTGATACTCTTTATTTTCTATGGCCCACAAGCTTCGTGGGTGTTGATATATAGCTGAAACTATATCAGGCAATTGATTTCAGACCTGGAGAAAGAAAATTAAGCAATGGGATAAATGATTTTATGTTCGTTTAACTGTTTGAGAAACGGTAGATCAAATTTGCTGATCTTCATACCTAACAAAATTTCCCTAATCTTAAACATTTTCTAGTATCAGACAAGCACGTGGCCCCACAACACCTCCTCGATCTACACAACTTAATTCTCTCACCTCCATTAACCCACAAACCCCTCTTTCTACACCCACCCTCTCCACTTTCTACTTTCTCGAAGCGTCTATAAAAACACAGCCCCATACTCAAAACTCACTTTTCATCTCATCTTTAAAGCTCTGAAGTTTCTCTTGTATTCAGAGCATGACTTCTTTCAACTACATTACTTCCTTCTTCTTATTTCTCACAATCTTCTCTCTTTCAGGTAAAAACTCAATCTTTGGTTCTTTTCTCTGTTTTCTTTCTTCTGTTTTGCATTTCTTGTTTCTTGAACTTTCTTTTATGTTTTTGCAGATGCAGGTTTCATTGGTATTAACTATGGTCGTATAGCAAACGACCTACCATCACCAACAAGCGTAGTGCAACTACTCAAAACACAAGGAATCAACAAAGTGAAACTCTACGACACAGAACCAACAGTACTCAAAGCTCTTTCTGGTTCAAACATAAGTGTTGTTGTTGCATTACCGAATGAGTTACTTTCCAATGCTTCACAATCCCAATCATTTGCTAACGACTGGGTTAAAAATAACATCTTAGCTTATTACCCATCAACTCAAATAGAAACCATTGCTGTTGGTAACGAAGTATTTGTTGATCCTAATAATACGACTATGTTTCTAGTACCAGCCATGAAAAACATTCATTCAGCACTTGTTAATTCAAGTCTTGATTCCAATATCAAAATTTCTTCACCCATTGCTTTAAGTTGTTTGGCATCTTCATACCCATCTTCTTCCGGGTCATTTAAACCCGAATTGATCCAACCCGTTATTACACCCATGTTGGATTTCCTTCGTTCATCCGGGTCTTACCTTATGGTTAATGCTTACCCGTATTTCGCTTATGAAGGAAATGCTGACGTCATTTCTTTAGATTATGCTTTGTTTAGAGAGAATTCGGGTCAAGTGGATTCGGGTAATGGGTTGAAGTATGTTAGTTTAATGGATGCCCAATTAGATGCTGTGTATGCTGCCATGTCAGCTTTGAAGTATGATGATTTGAAGATGGTGGTGAGTGAAACGGGTTGGCCTTCAAAGGGTGACGAGAGTGAAACCGGTGCTGGTCAAGATAATGCTGCAGCTTATAACGGAAACTTGGTGCGTAGAGTTCTAACTGGTGGTGGGACCCCTTTGAGACCTAAACAAGATCTCGAGGTCTATCTCTTTGCTTTGTTTAATGAGAATCAGAAAACTGGGCCCACTTCAGAGAAGAATTATGGACTGTTTTACCCTAGTGAGCAGAAAGTTTATAATATTCCTTTGACTGTGGCCGGTTTGGCTGGTTGGAACGGTGGTAAGACTCAGTCAACGCCTACGCCTTCGCCTTCGCCTTCGCCAGTCAATAATAGTGGTGGTGATGGTGGTGGTACTGTTTCGACTAGTGGGGTTGGTCATACTTGGTGTGTGGCTAATGGGAAGTTAGGAGTGAAAAAATTGCAAACTGGACTTGATTATGCTTGTGGTGAAGGTGGTGCTGATTGCAGTCAGATTCAACCTGGTGCGACATGTTACGACCCTAATACAATTGAGGCTCATGCTACTTTTGCTTTCAATAGCTATTATCAGAAGAAGAACCGTGCTATGGGGACTTGCGATTTTGGTGGGGCCGCTTTTGTTGTCACTCAAGCACCCAGTAAGTATCTTTGCTTGGTTTAAACTTCATGGTAATTTGTGCTTTATTGGTAAAGTCATGTTTATTTGCTGAATGACATAATTAAGCTAATTAGGTAGGCTAATTTACAATTTGTTTATGAGTTTGGTGAAACTCCATATTTGCTAATCTGTGCTGATAGGAATTTTTAGAGTAACGGACTCATCTATGTATCCCATTTATTAATTCATGCCTTAGTTAAACTAATGAGATTTATCATTAACTGCATAAATTATTGCCAGTTTTTAGTTTCTGCGGAAATATCAATTTTACACAAACACAACTTAGTTGAAGCTTAAATCAGTTTACGTTATGTCATACTTGGTTTTCCTATTCTTATGTTTGTTTACTTGCACATAGCTGGTATCTGTTCATAAGGGTTTGTTATGCTTCATATTTGGTGATTTCATCTGATAGTCCTAGTTTTGTGGTGAACTCATCTTGTCGGATACACGTACACAATATGTAATCGTTCATGACATAATTCAAAAAATGAAAAATATAAAAGAAAGTCAGATTTATTAATGATGGTTTTCTGATTTTTCTTTTTACTGCATTGCACCAGTTCAGTATATAATCTGAACATGATGCCGACTGCAGTTCACACATCTTTTGTGATATTTTTTTGTTATAAGCATGGATCAAAGTTCAAACACAGACCATGGTTTGTAACAGTATTTGACTTGTGCAGACTAATATTGCAGAGATGCATACTAATATTTTGCGTGTTAAACTCAAATAAAGCAATGGTGCATTTGCGGAAAAGCTGTGAGCTTAGAGAGTCTTAGACTTCTTGACAATTTCAGATAAATGGGACTACAAATGAACTTTTGAAGAAGAATATGCATTCATTCATCATTTGAAATTGTCTTAAATGTACATATTTTATTTCATAAGAAATCTTGAGCCAGTAAATGCTTGCCTTGTCAGATCTTGGTAAGTTGTTTTTGAGTCCTTTTCCTTAGCCATTTTATGGATCTTCTCCACTTGTTTTTTGCCTTGCTGAAAGAGCCTTTTGTCTTGCAGAGTTTGGGAAATGCCAGCTTTCTCCAGGAAACTGAAGACTCAAATCTCTGGTGGTTGAAGTGGGAACGACTAATTATAGTTATTTCTAGTAGTTTAGGGTTTTTGGATCTTATATATTGTTTTCATTCTACAGACTACAGAGTAGGTTTGCCTTTATTCACTTTTCTTCCTCGGATACACTTTGTTCTAAGAGAAGTAGTTGGAGTTGTTCTTTCACATTTATTGGATTGCTATGTAATTAAATCCCATATCTAATTTATTCATTTTATAGTAAGTGAAGTTGCATTTGCTCATGAACATACATCATCTTATCTAATTTATTCGGAGTTGTGAATCGTGATTTGCTAACACTATGTTTGGGCTTTCCTGGCCTCCTGGGTGATGCATGAGATATCTTTTTTGTTGGATTAGTTTACTCTGCTTTTCTAATGGTTTGATAAGCACAAGTAGCATCGTGTTCTAGTTCGTATTGCAGTTACATTACCAGCTTATATATATTACCAGATTATATATATTGGTTTGGTTAGGGTGACATCTTTATTGTACATCATATCAAAAAGTGCATTTCAACAATGAATTAGTGTATGATTTTTTGTAGATATAATCTACTCTTTATAGATTAGATTTCTACAAAAAATTAACACACTAATTTTTTGTAGAGATTTAATCCATGAAGAGTAGATTATATCTACAAAAAATCATACATTGTTGAAATGCACTTTTTGATAGGATGTACAATAAGAATGTCACAGTTAGGATGTCATCTAATTGAGTAATACATGTGCTGCTTAGCCACGAAATAGTCGACTATATTTATGTCAATGTAGATAAAGGTCCACACCGCTGGGTTAGTTAAAAGAAGCTGTGTGGTCTAATCAAGCCATTGGCTTGGTGCAGTTTGAATCCCACCAAGTGTTAGATGAGATTTTTTTTTTGTGTAATTATGTGATGGGCCTTTGGACTATGAACGAGGAGCGCAAACAAGTCTGCATGGACAAAGTGGAGGTGGTTGGGTCTACTCAAAATGGCACATCGGCAAGAGCCTTCGGACTAAGTTTCCTTCGGGGTTGATGAACTTTCGGACAATGAACGCCTTTGGGGCTAGGGTCCTTCAATGTAACCCTCTAAATATTTCAAAAAACAAACAAACAAACTTTTAATACTTTTACAAAACGAATGTGTGTGACAATTTAAACTTGACTGGCTCGGATTGAATGCCTTACGTATTCTTGAACTAACAGAGCGATAGGTCTTTTGGCTAAGACCTCGAGTGTAACTGGGTCACTCAATATCTGTTTTTGCTGGAATAGTAGTCGACCACTGGAGCCTGGCTAGATTTTAAGACTTGCTGAAGCTCCACGGGCTGGGCTACCAAAATTTTCTAATACTAGTTGTAGTAGTTACTAGTGATATATAGATACTCACTAAGATTCACTGAGATTGGATTGTGGTTTGAATGAAGATGGATTGAATTCAAGAATCAAGATGAAGTAAATTGAAGCTTTTTATTGAATAACAATGGTGGGTTTACTATCGCTCTGTTTTCTCTCTTTCTCTCTCCAGTTTACAACAATTTTTCATAGAATGAATCTCTTTCTACCCATCCAGTCTTTATATAGTGTCTTCAATTAGATTTGACCCAATCAAATCATGACGCGTGTCCATTATCTTTATCTTTATTTTTCCGCTCAATACCTACAAATGTTTGAAATATCCCAAGATTTGAAATATCAAATAAAATACCTAGAGGCACAATATTTGCTCACTACATCACTCCCTCTCGAAATTTTGAAATTTCACTTCAAATTTTAACTTTTCGAGAAACCGTTATATCAAAATAATGATTTTTATATCTGGGCTCGGATAACAACCCGATCCAAGCTAAGTATAAAAGTTTGAACAAACCATTTCACCTTCCCTCACCTTTTCAACTTCTTAATCATCTGTTCTTCTCGAGACAAGCAAACTTTTGTAAGCTGTAAGGTAAGCTCTTTACTTCTTGCACTTTACTTGTTAAACTAAAACGCACATTATCATATAATATTTAAAAGAAATAAATCTGACAGTTTAGGGCTTTGAAGATTTTTAAACTTGAAGATTGTAAATCTGTGTATTTTTGTATTATATAAAGTAGAGAACACTGTATTATTCTTTAAAATGCTCAAAAGTTTGCATCTTTGTATCACTAATATGGTCTGTGTGTATAACCTTCTGTATGTTGTTTTACATATCGAATGTAGTCATTATCGATACTTATGATATCTCAAAATGTATTATTGACATTGAATGTACCGACTGAAAACCCCATTATCGATACTTCTGATATCTCAAACTGTATTATTGATGATGTGTTATATATATATATATATATATATTAAATTGACGATACTAAAAATACCTATGTCGTCACTCAAGCTTTGAAATATCAAATAAAATGCCTAGAGGCATGATATTTGCCACTATATCGCCCCCTCTCGAAATTTTGAAATTTCACTTCAACTTTTAACTTTTCGAGAAACCGTTATATCAAAATAATGATTTTTACATCTGGACCCGGATAACAACCCGACCCAAACTTCAAGTATAAGAGTTTGAACAAACCATTTCGCCTTCCCTCACCTTTTCAACTTTTTACATACGCTATCTAGAAAAGACGAGAAACAAATATACTCCCTTCGACTTCGTCCTTGTAATCATCTGTTCTTCTCCAGACAAACAAACTTTTGTAAGCTGTAAGGTAAGCTTTTTACTTCTTGTACTTGTTAAACTAAAACCCACATTATCATATAATATTTGAAAGAAATAAATCCGACAGTTTAGGGCTTTGAAGATTTTTAAACTTGAAGATTGTAAATCTGTGTATTTTTGTGTTATATAAAGTAGAGAACATTGTATTATTCTTTAAAATGCTCAAAAGTTTGCATCTTTATATCACTAATATGGTCTGTGTGTATAACCTTTTGTATGTTGTTTTACACATCGAATGTAGCGACTGAAAACCCCATTATCGATACTTCTGATATCTCAAACTGTATTATTGACATCGAATGTATCGATTGAAAACCCCATTATCGATACTTCTGATATCTCAAACTGTATTATTGACGATGTGCTATATATATATATATATATTAAATTGACGATACTAAAAATACCTTTGTCGTCACTCAAGCTTTGAAATATCAAATAAAATGCCTAGAGGCACGATATTTACCCACTATATCGTCCTCTCTCGAAATTTTGAAATTTCACTTCAAATTTTAACTTTTCGAGAAACCGTTATATCAAAATAATGATTTTTATATCTGGGCCAAGATAACAACCCGACCCAAGTGATAAAACGTTAATTTCACGTTTTGGTTTTACTAAAGTTCGATAGTCCACAGTCCGAAGTCTGAAGACCAAAGTCCAAAGTCCAAAGTCCGTTAGTCATTCGTTTAGTCAAGTTACCTTACTCACGTGGGTTTGGTAGGATAGGTCGAGTAAGGGATCGTCCATACCTTAGGGCTCGGCAAGGTTTACAACTGGATTGACAACTGTTGGTGAGTAAGGTTTTAGGTTATTTAGTTGGTTTAAGTAAATTAACGATAATACAAGTAATGTAAATTAATAACGATGATTTCGACATAAATAAACAGAGATGGGGAAACAGTGAAAGGGTTAATCGTACTCATGCAAGAATTATTTTCAACAGTTTATACTACCACATCACTACAACTCTAATCTGTCTCGAGTTCATAGACAAACCCGAGACGACGTCGAGTATCGATCCCTAGTGATATGCACGCATCTCTGAGCGTATCTCACTAACATAAGGAGTTGAACTAATATTTCATCTCTAGAATATCATTTCAGCTCCTGGTTCGATTATACATCAGATGGACAAATCAAAGAGTTGTCTGACACCATAGAGTTGTGCGCGAGATATTTTGGGTCTCTCGCGAGACTGTTCTGAAGCATCAGCACTCCAAACTTGTATAATCTCAATCATTTTGGGACCGGATGTCTAATCTACACCTAATTCCTAAGTAGTGATTCTAGAACATTGGAGTGTCAATCCGTATTCTCACACGAGCATCATAACCCTCCCCCTGATGGGGGGGGGGGGGAGTTTAGCTCATGGCCATTGGATGATTAATTGAACTTTCTGTATACAATAAATAAATAAATACAGAATAGAAATTAAACTTGAAAAGAAATGACTTCTATTAAGAAAGAAGACTTACAGTACTGAAGCTGCTGGAAGGGAAAATGACGGAATGTAAACTTCGTACTGGAATGAAAGCTACATACTATATCTAAAACTAAACTAAAAACGGGAAAGTAAAAGCTGAAGAAGTGAAGACTGAAGACCCCTCAGATATATATAGCTTGGTCCATCTCCTGAAGCCTTTTAATTTCATTTCGTCCTTTTCTTTATTTTGTTTTTTTCCTTGTTTGTATTCCTTCCAAAGTTTTGTTTACGAAACAAAACTTGCAATTAATGTTTTGTTCTTTAGCCAATTCAATTCAAACATTGAATTGATACGTGTCTTTTCCTTTTGCAAGGTGGCACAAAATTATGACCATCACTTGCCACCTGTCTATGCTGACTCATCATGCCTTTTGGGCCCGAGAGTGAGTCCATGTGGTGTGTCCAGTGGCGGCGCTGATTTTGGCAATTTCAGAACTTTTTGTCTTTGCGTAGAGTTCGTTGCCCTGGTTGCTCTGGCAATTCCCTAGCCGAAGTCGGCGTCTAGGTTTGAAAGATGTGAGCTTCGAAAGTTTGCTGCTTCTTTACATGTGGACCCGTTCTACACTGGTTTTGTTCCTTTGGAAACTTCGGCTTTAGTCAGGCTTTGTTGGGCTTCACTAGGGCTGAGTGGTGATAACCCGTAAAAACTCGACTAGATTATTCTAACCTTATTCTTACAGTATCACTTATTTATTTCCTACTCTCACATATATATTCATGCAATATATAGAGTATGGAATCGTTCCACTCCTAAACTAGCAAGACATAAATGAATTCAATTAATAAAACACAAGGAACCAATGGTGAGAACAATGAGAGTAGTGTTGTGATTTATTTAAACTAAAACTAATTATAAATTAAACTAATTTAACTAAGCAATTAAAAGGTGAATTTAATGAATTGGAAGAACATAGAAGGGGGAGATTCCACCATGCAATTCGATTGGCTATTAGTTAGTCATCGAATCGAATATTGATCCCTAGTGAATACCAAGTCCTCTCGAATCAAGGTTCCACTAGCATGAGAGTTTAGCTCCACCACAAATCTCTTTGATGGTGGCTCTAAACTCTAGTTCATCATTATGAGGTTTATCTCTAAACACTCATAAACAATGATTCAAATACTTAATCTAAAACAAGAAATGAAACTAATTAATGGAATGGAAACTAATTAATTAACTAATTCAAAACTCAAAAACTAGATCTAGAAGCTATTCTTTAATGGCTACTTTCTAACCTAAGCTAATTGATACTTAAGAGCTAAGTCTTGTGTGTGAAAATGGAGGAGACCAGATCCACAATTTCGTGCATGGGCTGAGGGTCCATGTTTTGAGCCGGAAAATCGAGCCCAAAGCCCAATTTCTTCAGTCCACTTTTCAGCTGGCTTTGACTTCAATAGGCTTTACGTCCACTTTTGCTCCTCTGATTGGGTCATAGTTTAGACCATTGGAAAGCTCTTTCCGATCCGGTTGTTTTGACATAAGGTACGCCCAATTCCGAGGCCTGAATCCAAAGATACGATCTTTGGAAGTTCTGCTAACTTTTGTGTGCTGTTTCTTCCCACGTTTACTCTGACTTTTCAGCTTCTGACCGGGCTTTACAAATGCTTTTTCTCGTTGAATCTTGACCTTTAATCACAGAACTTCTTAGCAACCAACCCTTTCTCCTTTATATTGCCAAAGTGGCACATTTCTACACATAATTGACTCCAATGCCTGAAATACATAAAAGTACGTAATTAGCATTAACTCTTACTTATTACTCGCATAATTGGTCTAAAAGTATTATTGTTAAGGGGTTAAAACTACAGTTTTGGGCTCTTATCAAACCACCCCCAAACAACATTTTGGTTGTCCTCAAGCAAATATGAGAAATTAGCATAAGTGACAAAAAATGGAGTTCTAACTAATCTCGTTTCGCCAAGTGCGATTGCATTGACCATATGCAACAAGGCCTTAAACCACTAGGAATTCCCTAGTGGACGAGTTATAGCCTCGTGAGAGTTTTCCAGTGAATGTACTCACAAACTTCATCTATACTACAACGACTCAGAAATAAAACTATTGTTTCCTTATTTACGTCTTAATTATTTATACATCTCACTAGCAATGAATACAGAATAATCAAGTCGAAACCTAAGCTAATATATGCATAATAACCAATAATCTACGAATAAACATATATACAATGAGTAATACTATGAGATGAACTAGCAGGTCCGTTTCTGAAAACTCAGAATAACGTCCTTAAGTAGGTCCTCACATCAATGTCAAGATAAAAACCACTCTAATTTTTCCGCTCAAGTTTCGCTACTCCAGTGTGCAGTGGGCACACTTTACCTTACAATCTCAATGACATAAAAGGAAGTCGGAGTCGATCAAACACATCTGCCACTTCCTATCACACTAACATATTCCTAATTGAGTTAGAGGTCTTTATTAGGTGTTGCGGGGATTAGGAGATGATTTAAGAAGGAAGGAAATAGATATTTAAAGAGGACAAGTCTGAGATAATAGCCTTCATATTATGTAACTAGAGAAAACCTTGTTCTTTACTTTTGCTTCTACACTTTGTTTCCATCCTTAGCCATATATTTTTTTCTTTTTCTTTGGCTTTTGACTCCTTGATTCTATTTTTGGAGTTCTAACTCTTTATTTATTATTATTATTATTATTTTTTATTTGGATAGAAACTTACTTTTCTCATCTGAAACGACTAACGAATTCTTGATTTCAAAGGTTCTTATATTTTCTATTCTTCATCTCTATTTTCAGACTTATTCAAAGAATTGGGTAGGTTGATTTTTTTATTTTTTTTTTTTTGTAACAGGGTAAAGGATTTGTGGTTTATGAAAGGCTCAAGAAAGTCTCAGAGGGGTGACTAGCAGAAAATAATTCATAGGTTTGAATTTCTGGCTATATCGATCCAAAGAGGGCCTAAATTCTCGTTAGGATATGGTATAGTAATTAAGCAAGTGGACGTGTGATTTCTCTATCCGGATTTTACTTCTCCTTTGTGTCATTTCTCAAATGTTCACTCATATAAGGTTTTAGGTTATATTCTCACAGGATTTGTAGAATAAGTACTCTAGCTTAGATTTCAGAAACTTACTGCCGACAATCATAAATACTCATGTAACATATTAATAGATAGATGCAAGGATTATTACCTACATATTAGCCTAAGTTTCTAAAAACTATTCTATTGCAAAAGCTACGTGAGACTTCTAGATTATTGAGAGCATAGAGAAAGAAAACAATACCAATATTCCTAAGTGTATAACATACTTTTTATTTATATTTTTAAAATTTTTGAATTTTTTAACTAGAAAACAAGTGCATATTATACATATCTATATGCTAACAGATGCCTTAATTATATGTGTTTCTATGCCCCCCCCCCCAAACAAGAAGCATGCTTTGTCCTCAAAGTATTTAAATAAATAGGTTAGAGGAATAACATTGAAACGCGTGAAATTCTGGAGCATCTGCAAAATAAGGTTAAACATACTAATATAGAAAAGAAAAACTGACGCAACTCTATAAGAGTTCCACCCGTTATGGGGTTAATGAGAACTAAATTGCTTGGGACATAAGCAGACACTAACTGAAATAAAAACTAATCGTAACTCCCGTTTAAGCATTTTCCTCATTTCCCTCTCCAAAGAGAGGAGGTTCCTTCGCATCCTGCCATGCCATGATAATTTGCTAGGTTTCACGCCACTTATCGTCTACTATAGCTAACCTGTCAAGCGCCACTTGGTTGGATGGGGTGTAAGGCACAACCTGATGAGGTTGTATTCTCCACCCTTGCCAAGTCATTACATGGAACGATCGAATAATATAATTGGTGGGTCTCACAATGTCGACCCTAACCCAATCCGTGAAATGGGCCCAAAAAATAGGGAAGAAACATAGCATTATACGGCAAATTAAAACAGGCATAAGAAGGTACTCATGCCTCATGCTATGGGCTCGGGCTAAACTAGACATTAGGGTCTGGGGAATATCATAGAGTGTACGTCCCCCAGCTAAAGCAAGGAAAATATCACAAGTTTCGTCATTCACAGAAGAATAACGCCATTCCCCTCTAATGTTTAGCATGATCCAAAACATAACAGTGCCCACGTTCATAGACATGCTACCAAGGGCGACGTTATAATCCCCTTGGTCCTCTATCCTAAAGATTCCCACCCTGTAATGCTCATGCAAATCATCATAGTTATACATGTACATATTATCTACCAAATAGGCCCATGAGTCTTGTATTTCGGCCGGCATAGCAAGTCTAAGCACAAAGGCTATCAAGAACCTGGAAATTTCCATTGGTTCATCCCCGATGGTGATGGAGAACACTTGTTCTCCATCTGGTCTATCAAAGAACTTACAATTATCATAAAAATATGATGTAAGTGCGGGAGATAAAGTTCATCAGGACTTACCAATAGTGTCTCCCACCTTGCTAGAATGATCACTTCGCGAAACCACGCACTATAGGTGTCACTTTGGAACAAGTTTTAAAAAGACTGTTCCGGTATAATACGAGGGAATGTCATCCCCAATAAACTCGCTGGAATAGCTGCGAAGGATCCTGGAACAACCCACAAAAAATTGGAATTTTTCTTGCCCACGGGGTTCTGGGCGCGGGGTGCGCCTTGGTGATTTTCGAGTTCCAGGCACTTGGGCGCAGGGCGCGCTCACTTTGTGCCTGGGATGGGCGCGGGTCGCGCTCAGGTTGAAAACTGGAATTCCAGTGTTCTGGGCGCAGGTCGTGCTCAGCTCAGGGCTTGGTAGGGCGCGGGTCGTGCTCTGATGAAATTCTGTCAGAGAGTGCCTAGGGCGCAGGCATGCTCCGAGCTGCTGATAGTGCTAAAATGGATAAGAAGATGGGAATCGTGGGAGTGAGAGGTGAGAGATGAAAGTGAGGTGTAGTGTGGGTTGTGATTGTAGAATGAATGAAGTTTTTATAGGTTTTAAGTTGTTAAAACGAATCGGGAAGTTACCAAAAAGTTTTAAGGCAATTGCCGGAAACAAAACATTTCCAAAACCGAAAATTATTCCGAAACAAACCTAATATCTTTTAGGTTGAATTTAGGATAGAAACTGCCTAATTCATCGAGATTTCATCCTATCACAATATCTATTCATAGTGATGCCCATATCGGCAATATTCTCAACCCTCACTCCAACACCAATTCTAAACCGGAGGATCATATCAAAAATCATGCTAGAATACATAATACCACCCCTAAACAATTCGGGAAGGTGGGATTAATGATAAAAACAATGCACAATTTAAAAAGAACAAGATTATATTAAAACGGAAATTCAATCAACATTTAACAACCAAATTCAAAATTAAATATGAAATTCATAAATTAACATCCGAACTAAAATAAAAAACAAATACAAAACAACATCAACTTATAATATTCCTAAACCACTCGCTCCTTGTAGTGGAAGGGACATGGGAAGGTGATGTCTCCTGAGCTCCTGATGGGCTAGAGCCATCCGTCCTGCGGTGACGACGCTTGTGCCTCGCCGACTGCTCCTCAAAAGAAGCCCCCCTGGGGTGGAATGCGTGCAAGCATATCGTCTCGGAACTTGCGCTGAGCTTCCATCTTGGCCCTCGTCTATTCCCACCGCTCATCCTCGCGCTGGGCACGAGTCTCAAAGTTATGATGCATGGTAGCCTGCGAGTTCGGAGGTCTTCACAAATAGTATTGAGAGAACGCATGCCACGATGAATCACAGCCATGCGTTCTGCATCCGACCTACACCTCTCCAAGGTATCAGCATCAAAACATGCCGTGTCCTCCTCATCCTCTGAGTCATCCTCCTCGACTACCCTCTCTTTAGGCAACCTCCAAACTCTCTGGAGACACTCCGTATAAATAAGAGGATTTCAGTGCTTTTTCAGGCAAATCCTATCAGAAGTCGGAGTCGCTCTCAAGGTCATCATGATCTTGGTTATCAAAATAGGGAGAGGTGCAATACTCTTTCCAACTCCCCTAATCATGTTACCCAAAAACTCCAAAATACAGAACTCGTACTTCTGCTCTTGGAGTATCCATAGAATGTGAAGGTAGTTCAGACTGATGTCACTGACTTTTTCCTTTCCTATGACATTCCTACCAATCCACTGAGCTACAGTCAACTAGTTGGTTCTGAGAGACGACTGGCGAACACAATGCGAGCTCGCATTGTACTTCCTTTCCGAAATAGTCACGTTCATCAAAGGCTCGACCCAAGTAAATTGGGAATCCTGTAGTGTGTCATCAAGATGGCGTCTAGGCGGAATGCCTAAAATCTCAGCTAACAACCCAGTAGATACTTCTCTCCTCCGCCCAGCCACCTTAACAAAAATCCTATTTCCATCTAACTCCCTCGTCCTATAAAACTGTCGGACCAAATCTTCATGGTAAAAATCCTCTGTTGAGTACCACAAACCACTCCAATCTCTCCTATAAAATATGTAGAAAGGAGTTGTAAAGCAAGACTTTTTGACATACCACAAACTCTTTGCGCAAGATTTGCTTATCATGAACACGTTTCATGTTAGCTTTATAATCCTTTGCAAGATCATAAGAATCGCTACGGATTTCTTCAAGCTCATTCAATTGCAACTTGCGCTTGACACCCGCCTCATCGACATTGAAGTTAAGGCTTTTTATAGCCCACATAGCACGGTGCTCTAATTCAACGGGCAAATGACAAGGTTTCCCAAATACAAGTCTAAAGGGAGACATACCTATAGGAGTTTTGAAAGCCATTCTATATGCCCATAAGGCATCAGATAGACGCTTTGACCAGTCTTTCCTATAAGGATTTACAGTTGTTTCTAATATCTTTTTGATTTCCCTATTAGAAACTTCTACTTGTCCGCTAGTTTGTGGATGATACGGAGTTGCGACTTTATGTGTAACTCCATACTTTTTCACTAGAGATGCAACAACTCTTTTGCAAAAATGTGTTCCACCATCACTAATAATGGCTTTGGGAATGCCAAATCGAAAGAAAATATATTCTTTAACAAAAAACACAACTGTCTTATGGTGGCAAGCCATGACCTCTATCCATTTAGCCACGTAGTCCACGGCGACTAGAATATAAATGAAACCGTGGGAAACTGGAAAGGGACCCATGAAATCAATGCCCCATACGTCAAAAATTTCTACCATCAATATTGGATTCAATGGCATCATATTACGCTTTGTGATTCGCCCAAGTTGTTGGCAACAAATGCACGTCTTGCAATGCACTTGGGCATCTTTAAAGAGAGTAGGCCAATAAAACCCACATTGAAGAATTTTAGCAGCTATTTTCATACCACTAAAATGGCCACCACACTCTTTGTCATGGCAGAATGAGAGTACCTCATTATATTCCCATTGGGGAATACAACGACGAATACTCTGATCCGCACAATACTTGAAAAGGTAGGGCTCATCCCAGTAGTATAGCTTAACTCTGGCCAAGAAATTCTTACATTCATTTCTTGACCAATCATAAGGAATAACATCAGATGCTAAATAATTCACAATGTCAGCATACCATGGTGCAGAAAAAATAGCATATAAATGCTCATTAGGAAAAAAGTCCGGTATGGAGTCAGAATCACTATTATCGTCGTTTGTAAGTCTAGATAAGTGGTCGGCAACTACGTTTTCGACCCCTCGTTTATCCTTTATTTCTAATGTGAATTCTTGCAGGAGAAGAATCCATCAAATCAATCTCTACTTAACATCCTTCTTAGCGAGAAGGTACCTAAGGGCTGCATGGTCCGTGTAAACTAGAGTCTTAGAACTAACCAAATAAGGACGAAACTTATCTAAAGCATAAACGACAGCTAAGAATCCTTTTTCAGTAGTTGTATAATTCCTTTGAGCATCGTTTAGAGTTTTATTAGCATAATAAATAACGGTGGATTTATTATCTAGTTTCTATCCCAAGATAGCACCAACTGCATAATCACTAGCATCACACATGAGTTCGAAAGGTTTAGACGAATTGGGAGGCTGTATAATGGGTGTAGAAGTTAAAGCGACTTTTAAAGTTTCAAAAGCCTGTTTACAGTTAAAATTAAAATCAAAGATGGCCTCCTTTAAAAGCAGATAGTTAAGGGTCTAGCTATTTTCGAAAAATCTTTGATAAAACGCCTATAAAAACCTGCATGGCCTAGAAAGGCTCTAATATCACGGACAGTCCGTGGTATAGGTAGAGTCGCTATCTTATCTAGTTTGGCCTTATCTACTTCGATTCCATCACTAGATACGATGTGACCTAGTACTATGCCTTTTTTAACCATGAAGTGACATTTTTCCCAATTTAAAATGAGACTCTTCTCTTCATATCGTGTTAAAACTTTAGACATGTTAGATAGGCATTCAGTGAAAGAGTCTCCATAGATAGAAAAATCATCCATGAACACTTCCATGAAATGCTCTACCATGTCACTAAATATATGAAGCATACACCGCTGGAAGGTACTAGGAGCATTACAAAGGCCAAAAGGCATTCGTTTATAGGCGTATGTTCCAAAAGGACATGTGAAGGTAGTCTTTTTTTGGTCATCAATATCAATAATAATTTGGAAATAGCCAGAGTAGCCATCCGAAAAACAATAAAAAGCATGACCAGCTAGAAGTTTAAGCATCTGATCTGTAAAGGGTAAAGCAAAATGATCCTTTCGTGTCATGGCATTTAAACGTCTGTAATCAATACATATTCTCCATTTCATAGGGCCATGCGTGGCAATATATTCACCCTTGGCATTACGTACCATGGTAATCCTTGATTTCTTTGGAACTACATGAATGAGACTTACCCATTCGCTATCAGAGATTGGGTATATGATACCCGCATCGAGTAACCGTAATACCTCTTTCCTGACCATTTCTTTCATGGCAGGGTTTAAACGATGCTGAGGTTCACGGGAAGTCTTTGCGTTATCCTCTAAATGGATACGATGGGTGCACACATTAGGGTCAATTCCCTTAATGTCGGCTAGGGACTAACCAATCGCAGAACGATGTTCCCTAATCACTCTGATCAACCATGTCTCTTCCTCCTTAGATAACAGAGAAGATATAATTACCGGATGACTACCATCCGGATCAAGTTGAATATACTTTAAATCAGGAGGAAGAAGTTTAAGTACCGGGGAGGAAGGAATATCGATAAATGCTTCTGGAGGGTCCTCATCTTGAGTAATAAATACTTGCTTAGGCAGCAGGTCTTCAAACTCTATATATGGAGCAACCGAAGGGTCTACGATTTGTGTAGACTCGAAGATGGTGTTAACTTCCTCTATGTAGGAGTCATCGACAAAATCTGAACTTCCAAATGAAAGGAATTTATGCATATGGTTTTCTGGAAATGTGTTATTAAAGTAATCTTGAGCTAAGCTCTCGATCATGCTAACCTCTCCATCTATAGATGAATCTAGTAACTGTTTCATCATTTTAAAAACATTTGCCTCAATCGAAAGATGTCCAAAAGACAAGGACATCGACCCATCACGACAGTTTATAAGCGTGTTGGCAGTCGCCAAGAAGGGACGCCCTAAGATGATCGGAATAGAGTCGTTAGCGACTTCGGTATCGAGTATAACAAAATCAGTAGGATAGTAGAAATCCTGGACCTTAACAAGCACATTTTCAACCACACCCTTAGGGTACTTAATAGATCGATCCGCTAATTGCAATGTCATTTTAGTAGGTTGCATCTCTTGTAGACCTATTTGTTTGTATAGATAATACGGGAGTAAGTTAACACTCGCCCCCAGGTCTAGTAAAGCGGTCGTTGTGTGAGAATCTCCTAAGGTGCATTGTACAGTAGGAGTACCAGGGTCCTTGTACTTAATGATTCCATTGTGTTCCATTAAAGTTGGAAACTGTTCAGTTAAAAAGGCGTCTTTAGGAATATTTGTCTTACGCCTTTTAGTGCACAACTCTTTGAGAAACTTAGCATGGTGAGATATTTTTTTAATTGCGTCCAGAAAAGGTAAGTTTATCGTTAGATTTTTAAAAACTTCCCTAATCTCGTCGAAGTTTGTATCCCTTTTTAACATAGCTAATTTTTGGGGAAACGGTGGTTTCTCTCTATATTTAGCGTATGGATCAACTGGATGTCTAACCTGATAGGGTTATATACTAAAAGCATTACTTTTGTATTAACTCTAATTCTTTATTTTTTGAATGAGAATCATATGGGCAAATGTTTTGCATATTATATATGTTCTTAGTTATATGCATGTGTCTAATACTTTATGTTGTAGATGATATGGTGTGGACACACAGAAGATCATATCATCAGTACCTTATAAAGTATAAGTAATCGTTTACAACCTAGATGGATTTGGACAAACCATTGGTACAGTTGTAGTATAATCTGGTATTAGTCTATCTTGACTATAGGATTACACTAGTACACTTTGTGTGTATTGAATAGGACCAAGTGAGGTTGTTTCTCCTTATATTGACTATATAAGAGAACAAACGCCTCTGTTATTAGGGATGCTTGTCCTCCTAATCCGGATATAATAACGGGCACTACGTGCATTGTACATTACTTTAAATCATCAATGAGTGAGATTCATTGGTGAATCAACAAACTCGATAGATTGGGTAATGACATTGTATGTAAGGTGTGCTGTTGATTATAGAAGGAATCCGTGTCCCGCAAGAAGTCGGGTTGATGATGTCCCCTTGAGGAGCTCAAAAAGATTGTCATGTAAACCCTGCAGGTGGATTTATTCCGACATGACAATGAGCTTGAGTGTTACTACTCAAGGACATAAGAAGTTGATTAATGTAGTTGTCAGTAACTTGACTTAATCAACGGACATTCGATATCTTAAACACGGGGAGATCAACGAGCATATAATATGGAGCCCATAAACGCTGACACGTAATTTGGGATTAGAGCGGTAGTGCAACAATGGTCTTTAATAGAATAAGCCATTTGTTGACGGACTTGGGCTGTGTGTTTGGGGCGAACATGGGAAGCCCAAGCCCGTCAGGAGGCCCAACCCTAATTTCTCCTCATGGTCCATGTTGTATCCTATAAATAAAATTCTCTTTCTCTCTGGTCGAAATTCACTATTCACTGGTTCTGAAAAAGAGGCAAGAAAAGTAGATCTGAATTCGTTTATGATCTTGAGAGAAAGAAGGGGATTGGTAGATCGTTGTCCACACAACGTCCAATCTATTCTAAAAGAATACAACAAAAGATCAAGAGGTTGATTGTTGATTTTGGATTTGATAAAGCTTGGATTCTCAGAGTTATGTAAATCTGATTCAAAGGTATGTTTTCCAATCACAAATCGTGGACACCCATTGATTCCACTGCGTGTGGTGTTCGCAGTTTGTAGAAATATTTGCATTCTGAATAACGGTTCCTACATAACCTTTACTTTCTGTTTCTTAGCTTGTGGTTTAACTGGTACCTCTACAGGAGTAGGCTTTTCAGTTTCTATTATGGTATCTAGTACAATCTCCAGTGTAGGGGCAATGCTAAAGGCAACTAAGATGGCAGCGACGCCATTTGATAATAGTATTCATGTATTCCCGCCTGTCACGTGGGTGACCCGGGTTCGATCCCCAGTAGCGGCGCCATTTGATAATAGTAAAATTGATAGTTTTACTAATGAATAAAGCGATGAAACTCTAAACGTAAGTAAAACTAAAACTCAACTATACTCGTGATTATCAAAGATTTCTACTCTCGATACTATTGAAGTAGAGTTGGAATAGAAGATTCGTTCCACTCCTAGTTCTTTAGCATTCAAGTTTCCTACGACTATCAATTCCACCAAAGTCAATGAGAGAATTATGAATTATACTACAAAATGCTACGGAATACTAAGGTTTGAATCTAGAATAAGAATTAGGGGGGAATTGAATCCACCTTGAATCCAACTTAAGAACTAGCATAGATTGTTGTAATCCAATTCTTACGTTCTTACGGTAAGAATTGTTCGTTCTAATCCCTAATTATACATGACATCTCTACCAATTCATAACTAGCATGTGAGGAAGTCCACCCATTCTCATGGCGAATCAACTCTCTTCTAGAGTGGAATAGACTCTTACAACGATTCTACATTACACAATCAAGTTTTCATCAAGGCTTCATAAAACCCCTCTAATGGAGGTTTAGCCTTGATTTATCAAACTATCATTTCCAATTGAATTAAAACTAGACATCATATAAAGATTCTAACTTTACTAAATTCAACTAAACAATAATTGAAATCTAAATTAACAACTAAGAATTCATTGAATAACAAGAATTGAAATTAGATCTAAACAATTTTAAATAACAAAATCGAATTTAACAAGAACTAACTATTTTATTTATCTAATCAATGATAAACAATGATTCAAATACTTAATCTAAAACAAGGAATGAAACTAATTA
Organism: Coptis chinensis; assembly: GCF_015680905.1. Lineage (NCBI taxonomy): Eukaryota > Viridiplantae > Streptophyta > Magnoliopsida > Ranunculales > Ranunculaceae > Coptis > Coptis chinensis. The sequence goes on from NC_141459.1 coordinate 40,934,849, forward strand.
ATGGAATGAAAACTAATTAATTAACTAATTTGAAACTCAAAAACTAGATCTAGAAGCTATTATTTAATGGCTACTTTCTAACCTAAGCTAATTGATACTTAAGAGCTAAGTCTTGTGTGCGGAAATAGAGGAGACCAGATCCACAATTTCGTGCATGGGTTGAGGGTCCATGTTTTGGGCCAGAAAATCGAGCCCAATGCCTAATTTCTTCAGTCCACATGCCTCTTTTCAGTTGGTTTTGAATTCAATAGGCTTTTCATCCGTTTTTTCTCCTCTGATTGGGTCAAGGTCTAGACCATTGGAAATCTCTTTTCGAGCCGGTCGTTTTGACATAAGGTATGCCCAATTCCGAGGCCTGAGTCCAAAGATGCAATCTTTGGAAGTTCTACTGACTTTTGTGTGCTGTTTCTGCCCGCGTTAACTCTGACTTTTCAGCTTCTGACCAGGCTTTACAAAGGAATTTTCTCCTTGAATCTTGGCCTTTAATCATAGAACTTCTTAGCAACCAACCCTTGCTCCTTTATATTGCCAAAGTGGCACATTTCTGCACATAATTGACTCTAATGCCTGAAATACATAAAAGCACGTAATTAGCATTACCTCTTATTTATTACTCGTATAATTGGTCTAAAAGTATTATTGTTAAGGGGTTAAAACTACAGTTTTGGGCTCTTATCAACTCCTAAACTAGCAAGACATAAATGAATTTAATTAATCAAACAAAAGGAACCAATGGTGAGAACAATGAGAGTAGTGTTGTGATTTATTTAAACTAAAACTAATTATAAATTAAACTACTTTAACTAAGCAATTAAAAATTAAATTTAATGAATTGGAAGAACGTAGAGAGGGGAAATTCCACTTTGCAATTCAATTGGCTATTAGTTAGTCATCGAATCGAATATTGATCCCTAGTGAATACCAAGTCCTTTTGAACCAAGGTTCCATTAGCATGAGAGTTTAGCTCCACCACAAATCTTTTTGATGGTGTCTCTAAACTCTAGTTCATCATTATGAAGTTTATCTCTAAACACTCATAATAATGAACTTGAAATTCTATTCTAAATAATAACTATTCTAACAAGCAATCATCCTCACATGACTTCTTTAACCTCCTCTAATAGAGGTTTTAGCCTTGCTTCATTGGATGAACAATATCAAAACAATAAGATGAAGACATTAAATTAAAGAGACAATAATTGAATATTAAACTAAGGGTTTTTATTGAAGGATTTAATGGAGGCTACAAACTAAATTATTCTAACCCAAAAAGGAGAGAGAGAGAACCGTAATTTATTCTAAACTAATGAGGGAGTAGCCAATCTTTGTTTTAGCCTTAACCTTCTTTATATAGGAGAGGGTTAGGTTACAATTTCGTGCATGGGCTTTTAGGTTAGGTTATGAACCCATAAATCAAGTCCATAACCCAATTGGTTAAATCAAAGACTTTTAATTCTGGTCGTGTTGCTGTAGCACACGATTTCACTAATTTATACTGCTCTGATCGAGTTAAGATTTGGACCATTGGAAAGAGCATTCCGAGCTGGTCGTTTTGACATAAGGTAGGACCAACTCCAAGGTCTGAGTCCTAAGATACGGCCTTCAGAAGTTTTGCTGACTTTTGTGCGATGTTTCTGCCTGCGTTGACTTTGACTTTTCAGCTTTGACTGGGATTTAAAAAGGCTTTTTCTCCTTGAATCTTGGCCTTTTATCATAGAACTTCTTAGCAACCAACCCTTGCTCCTTTATCTCGCAAAAGGGGCGCATTTCTATACATATTCGACTCCAATGCCAGAAATACATAAGAACACGATAGCAGTACTAACTCTTACTTATTAATCACATAATTGGTCAAAAGCGATATTGTTAAAGGGGTTAAAACTACAGTTTTGGGCTTTTATCAAGTGAGAAGACTTCAAGAATTCCAGTATTCCCGTACCTCGATGCTTGTTTTATTATTATATTCACGTTAACTGCGGAAACCTACAAAAGTATGAAAATATAATTATTTCATGATTCTTAAACACATAATTGACCAAAATGCTATGTTTCTCGGGGTTTAATATTACAGTTTTGGGTGCTTATCACACCACCCCCAAACAACACTTTGCTTGTCCTCAAGCAAAGAAGAGACATTAAAATGATAAGTGGCCAAAAATGTGTTGTCCTAAGCTAAGTATCATTTTGCAGAGTGCGGTTGCATTGACCGTATGCAACAAGGCCTTGAACCACTAGGAATTCCCTAGTAGACGAGTTATAGCCTCGTGAGAGTTTTCTAGAGAAGATACTCACAAACTTTCTTTATACTACAATGACTCAGTAACAAAAGCTCGTTCCCTTAATTAATCTCCGATATCTATACATCTCATTAGCGGGGGAAACAAGGATTTAATTCTTTCGAAATTCAAGTTAATATACACACAATAATCAAAACATCTACATATAAGCATGCATGCAGTGATCTTTGCAATGAAATGTATGAGTAGGGCCATTTCTGGATCCTTTGGATAGCGTCATTAAGTAGGTTCTCACAAGTATGTGCCGAAACACAATATCTCTCTTATTTTTCCACTCAAGTTTTTCTAACTCCAGTGTGTAGTGGGCACACATTTTCTCACATACTCAATGACAGTAAGAGGATCCGAGGTCGAGAATTCACATCTACTACTTATTATCACACTATCCTACTCCTAATTGAGCTAGAGGTCTTTATTAGGTTTTATGGGGCTTAGGTGGTAGTGTAGAAGAAAATGGAATGGAAAATTCAAAAATGATAAGTATGAGAGAATAAGGTCTTTGAGATATTTATACTAGAGAAATCCTTATTTTCTTTCCTGCTTCTAACATAGGTTTCCATACTTAGCTTTTTTTAAGCTTTTGTATTCCCTTTTGATTTGATTTTGGGAGAAATTCTAACTTTGATATTTCTTTTGATTTTATTGGAAACATATTTCTTTTTATCGTTTTTTCTTTTCTTCTGAAGCAGGTAACTGGTTTTGATTTGTGACAAGTTTTTCTCTTCATTTTTCCATACTTCATCCTATTTCTCATACTCATCATCTAGGTGGGCTTATTTATTTGTGGTTAATAGATGGGTAATAAATTTTTTTGGTGAAATAGAAAGGATTAATGAAAGATTTAGTAGGGGGACTAGCGGTAAAATTTTTTACAGGTGTGAATTTTTGGCTATATCGATCCAAAGAAAGCCTACATTCTCGCCTAGGATTCGAGTAGTGATTAAGTAAGTAGACATGTGAACTTCTCTATTCGGAAAAACTACTCCTCTGTGTCATTACTCACATATCACACATTTTTAGGTTTTTGGTTAGATTCTTATAGGATATGAAAATTAAGTTGTCTAACTGTGGGTTCCAGAAACTTACTGTTTTGTACATTTAATGATAGTCAGTGCATGAATGCTCATGAAAAGATGTAAAAACTATTGCATACGTATTAACTTAAGTTTCTAAGAACAAGTACTAATTCAAATGCTAGGGTGAGATTTCTAAATATTTTTCATCACAGAAAAGGAAACGAGAATTTGTCACTAAATACGTTTATTTAGACATAAAATAAAACTATATACAACTATGCATGCTTAAATTTTGCGAAAGGTTCTCACCACCCCTCCGAACAGTCGAACGCTATGTCCTCAAAGTATCAAGAGGAAGAAAGAATATACTTGAAAGGCTTTGAACAAAAATATAGCTGACATCTTCCACAGAAATTTATGGTAACACACTATATATTATACATCATAAAAGTGAAAGCACACTGTTAGGTTATTTATTTTTTTCACATCAAAACGTAAGGCAAATATGTACATCAACTCACATTTCCCCAAATACGAACTGGGGGTAGGTCCATCCTTGCTTCATCTTTGTAGAAATGCCATTCCTTTGCGTCACGCCAATCTATCATAGTCTTCCAGACTTCGCTCCACTTCTTTTTTCTTGAAGTGTCCAAATGAGCTATCATGTTATCGTCATCAGGGAAACAACGAACTTTCTTTAGATACCTTGCAGGGCGCCGCCATACCCGAAATCGCAAAGAATGAATTATCTTGTTTGTTGGACACATAGAGTCTACCTTTAGCCAGTCATGAAAAGTGGCTGCAAACTGTGGGAAGTACATCCTCATTATCCTACATGTTGTGACCGAGCCCTCTTAAGGTTCTCAATTACTAGGTCTGTGATGTTGAAGGCGGTATGTTGCTGGGCCAGGGCATGGAATGTCTTACAAGCTGATTTTGAGGTAGTGGAAAAATGCCAATCCCCCATGATGTTTAGAAGAATAAACAACATGGCAGTCCGAACATTCATGGTCATACTGGCTAGTGGAATAGTGTTGTCTGGCCATCAGCCAGCTTCTGCACGTTCAATGACTTGGGCTAGGTCATCGCCATAACGGGCGGCAAAATCTTCCCAAGAATAGTCATTAAAGTTGTTTTGTATCATATATTGAATGGGGATGTCTGGCTGAAGAGGAGGAAGGTCCAAAGCCATAGCAACTGCTGGCTTGTAAAAAGGTTGGCGGGTGTTACCAATACGGATTGCAAATCCGTTCAACACGAAACCATCAGCAGGTAGATCCTGCATATGATCGTAAAAATAAGTTGCCAAACATGGAGAGTATGTCTGCTCAGGGTGTAGTATCAAGTAGTTCCAACCAACTTGTATGATGAAGTCTCTGAAAAGATGTCCATATGCAAGAGAATTCGGCAATGAATGGAAAGATTGTTCTGGAATAATCTTTGGAGATGCCATTGTAGAAGACGTGTGAAGAAAGATACCACCTGTAGACAAAGATAAACAAAAATGAGAATACGATGGAAATGACTAAGTAAAACAAATTACATTTATTTATTATAGGAAAATTGCACTATATTTAAAAACTAAAAAGAAAATGACAAAGAACATAAAATTGCAAAATCTAATTTGTGTCATGGTCCCAAGTAACGACAAGGGCCCTTTTGTGAGAGAAATCCATTTATAAGATTCTCGATGCTGTCAATTCGTGCAACAGCCCATTGTAACATTTCGCTATGTGTCTGGTAAATCTCGGCGTGGTTCTCCATTATAAGAGTGTGATTTACCAAGAACTGGTTGTGGCTGTGCAAGAATTGTGCTTGTTCCTCTTCTTGTAATGTCCGCAGGTCGTGAAATTCAAGAACACTAGTGATGCTAATGTTTTGACGTTTGTATAGTGTCATTAGTCCTTGGTGAATTAAATGAAGGCCTTCTATAGGATTAAATACATTGCGTATTGCATTTTCAGTGAAAATGTTGTCAACGGAACAAGCTACGCCGGTTTCTGCACCGGCATGGTTATTTGCAACGCCGGGAGTTCAGAAACCATTCATACAAACTGAGTGAATGATGAGAATGTTAGCTGTTCTAAGAGGTATATTAGGAGCAGTAATAGGAAAACCCCAACACATCATGATAAGTCTCACAATGGTTGGCAAATGAGCTGCCTTTTTCCGGGCACGTGCGATCGCGTTCTAGAGAAATTTAATAATGCAAAAATTATTACAGTTAGTCTTCAAGACCCATAGTAGATGGAGGAGGGGATTTGTTATTTCAGAAGTCTTAGATGTGCCGAGCACATTATGAGCTAGCCATTGGATCATAGATAATTGGTTTCTTTACAAGGATCGCTGATAAACAATACGATTTTTCCGGTTATGTTCGCCGTGACGGATAGTAGCAAACATCAGATGCCTGATATTGTCGAAAGGTGAATCTTGAAGGTGTACCCCCTGGTTCATAATGGGAATTTGAAGTTCCTCAAAGATGATTTCCATAGTCAATTCACGCTCGCATCCGTTTGCACGGACAAAGAATTGCCCGTTTTGGGAATAACCATGTTTATATAATAGCAGGACCAATTCTCTGGAATAAAATGCCTGCTTATGATGTAATAGAGGGAACCATCCTCGACGTAAAATTTCTGTGTAAAAAAAAGGATGAAAAAGACCGTTTTGGAAATTTTCCATAAAATTTTGCTCAGGCACGAAAATTTGAGTGAGGGCCATTAAAGATGGAGTGGTGAAGAAAATTTAGTGGAAAAGGGAAGTTGGATTTTAGAGGTGTCTATCCTTGCTATAAATAGGCACCAATCCGAAGATGCAGAAAATACGAATCGAGGTGTCACAGGGTAGTTAGACCACGTGTATCTTCTGAAACATGGCGCAAAAGTGGATGTAGTGTGGATGGGAAGAATGGGGCATGTGACTACAAGGAGTTTATTTATTTATTTATTTTTATAATTTTTTACGCAAATAGTGTAAGTAGAAGGACAAGGAAGATGTAGATATATCACAATAAGATGTAACAACGTACAGAGATGTAAAAACACACCATAATGACACGAGAAATAAAATACAAACTTAAATATTAGATAGGACTATATGCCACATTAACAACATTACTATAATAAAACAACTGAGCATGAAGACTTGAGAAGCATAGTCAATCTGCTGCTGCTCAAACTTTTCTAGTGCATCCATGAAGCTTGAAATTTGTAGCAAACTAAAAAATGATATTTAGAATAAGAAGTGTAAAGGGAAGAAGATGAAAGGAGTAAATGTGAAGGATGTGTTGAACTTATTTAAAGAAAGAAATTTGAGCCGTTTTCTGATCGTTTTTGAATGTGATTTCATGACCGTTTTCTGACCGTTTTTAGTGCGTTTTCATGACCGTTTTGCAAAAACGTTGGTTGACGGTAAAATTTGCCGTTAAGTGATGTCATAAATATATATGTATATATATATATATTATTATTATTACTAATATTATTATATATGTTTCTACCTATATAATATAATATTGGAGATAACTAATATACTATTTGATAAGGCAGAAATTTTGGAAAATGTAGGAAATAACAGACATCCTAGGTTAGAAAATTAAAATGCAAACACATAAATAAAATATCCGACATAAATAATATACAAGACCGGGAAAATAATCTGTTTATTGAGAATCCTCCGGGGTTGCAGAAGAAGAACCAGGAGTCTTGCGACGGCATGCAGTACGAGCTCCCATGGAGGCTAAATGCTCCTGAATATCGTCTATAGTATCCATCACCTGAGCTTGAAATTGGTATTGGTTTGCCATGAGCATTCGCTGGAACTGGTTCTGGCGAGTAGTCATGTGATCTTGAAATGTATTCATGGAAGTTCGCATTTCTTGCTGAAATTCGCCCATGCTGTGTGTCAGCGACTCATGGCGAGTGGTCATATCCGTCCTTACCTCTCCCATGGTATGTTTCATCGATACCTGGCGAGTGTACATGTCTCTCATGCCACTGTTCATAGCACGTAAGGCATCCATAGGATGGCTCATCTTACTCATAGTAGTCTCATCAAAGAAGGGTGGGTGAGTTGGACCTATGTTAGCGTGCTCAGCTGCCATTGGTGCTGTGGGTTCCCATGGGGCCAATATGCATTTTTTGAAAACAAGCATATTCTCATATGGTAGCATAGGTATTAATGGGGTGGCAGACAGGAAACCCAAATTAATCATAACTTGCGTTATAAGAACAGCAAGAGGGGCTGACCTGAGGGTGGCATGCGTAATGATATCAAAAAGAAAGGTGACTATGTAGAAGTTACCCTTGCGCTCTTGGAGGATCCATAGTAGGTGGAGAAATGTCTTGTTGATGTCCGATAGCTTCGAGGTGCCAATGACGTTCTGTCCCAACCATTGAGTCACGGCCAGTTGGTTCCGTCGCATCGAGCGCTGATACACGCATTTCCCATCCATATTGTACTTACCCTCGATTAGCTTGTCTAGCATTAGGTTGTAAGTTCATGGATACATGGACTGCTGCTAAGTCAGCACATGGTCGACCACAGGTATGCCCGTTACATTCGAGATTAAAGCGGGTGTGACTTCGCGGCGCACACTGTCGATGGTGACCCAAATATGGTCGCCATTAAAGCTCCCATTGTTGTAAAATTTCAACACCAAATCTGTTGAATAGAGCCCACCATTGGCATATAACAAATACTCCCATCCTCTAGAGTGTATTTTCGTATTGAAGAATGGAGCAAACATCCCATTCTCAAATAGAGCTCCAAAATTTTTCTCCACCAAAATTCACCTGTTTCCGGCCATTGGTGGTCGTATGAAGAGGATGGATATTGATTTGAGATGAGGGGGGGAATTTGGAGTTGCTGACAGAAGGGAATCGGTTTCTGAGTTGTGGTGGTCTCGTGCGAGACTTGGGTTTAATTAACGTGGGCCTGTCTCTTGCAAGACTTAATCGAGAGGGAACAAAATCCGATTTTTAAGGGAGACGAAGGTTGGAATTATGACGCATGTGGTTGGGTGTATTGGGTTTAAATGGGTCGAGAATACAAGATTTTGTTGGGCCCAAAATATTTCCCAAGCCCAAATCAAGCCTAAAGCCCAATTTAAGCCTAAAAAAATCTAAACGCTCACCCACGACTCGTTCGGACTCCAAATTAGATGAATGAGCTATCGAAATGATCGGCACAAAAAATTCCATCCAATTATATAAGTAATTCTCAAAGCTCACACCAGTTTTTGAAAATGAGGGGTGTTTTATTTATAAACAGAGTTTTTATTTCTCTACAAGGGAGATTAATGTGAACAACACTAGATGTCCAGAAGAGTCACTATCTAAATTCATAGGCAGTTGTCATGTCGGCTCTGGAGCGAACCCAATCCAGCCAGACTATGGCTTTACCTTTCTGTATTATGGGGTTAGGGGCAGGACGGTACCATCCTGGATCATGCGCGCTACGGTCTAATAATATTACCCTTATTACATACGACTATCTTCAAACTACCCCAAAAGGAACTCAAAGCAACCAATTCTAGGGGTTGGCCTGGTGGAATCCATTGCCCGTACGTGTTCCAAGTAGGTAACATCTGAGGTTGAACACGAATCTCTACGTGCACAACTTAATGCAAGGGGAATTTAAAAAAACAACAATATATTTACAAAGTGAGTCTTTTAACGTCATATCCTCAAGACGAATTGAGTCTTTTAACATCAGATTCTCAAGACGTTGCAAGTCTTTTAACGTAAGATCCTCAAGACGAATCCCAACCTGTGGGAGAAATGGCGCGGCGATGAAGTTTATCCTGCGCAGCTGGTGTCAGACAAAAGTATACCTTATACCGGCTAGTATTGGATAGGAAGTTAAGACCTGGACAGAAAGGTGTTTGACAATGCATACACCACCCCATCCTTTGCGCACATCGTTTACGAGCAAAAATACTACGACCATTACCTATTCGTGATGAGTGAGACTTACACCAAATGATTAGCTAAAGTTCGCGAGGCAAAGAGTAGAAAAGGGAAGAGAAGGAAGGAGGTGAAAGTTTTGGTACCCATCGTTTACCAGTAGGAACGTTTGCTCACGTTGCAGAAGACATTTATACTCAGTTCTAAAATAGAGTTTTTGTGGACTACAGTTCCGGCGCTTGCAAGCACACACTTCAAAGAACTTTTGAGATCATAAAATAGAAGATGGCCCGGCTACCAAAATAGGCGTACCCTCTACAGAAATAAGATTGAGTATGCTAAACGAAACATCTAGTCTATATAGACCAAATCTTGGAGAAGAGTCTGTTCAACAGTTAGAGAGTGTAACTCGTGGTAATGTTTGAGGCGTTGTCTATTTACTTGAAATTCGATGTTATCTTATGGATTAAGCAAAGAGATTGCCCCATAATGGGTCACAACTGACACAATGAAAGGACCAGACCATCATGTTTTTAATTTACCAGGAAAAATGTGTAATCTGGAGTTATAAAGTTAAACTTTTTGGCCAATTTCGAAATCTTTACGCAAAATATGCTTGTCGTGCACTATTTTCATATTAGCTTTGTAGGATTTCGAGAGATCATAAGCATCATTCCGAATCTCCTCAAGCTCATTTAATTGCAATTTTCGCTTCTCGCATGCCGCGTTGATATTGTAATTGAGGCTTTTGATGGCCCATAGGGCACGATGCTCAAGTTCAACTAGCAGATGACAAGGTTTTCCAAAAACGATGCGGTAAGGAGACATCCCTATAGGTGTCTTAAAGGCCGTTCGGTATGCTCAAGTTCAACTGGCAGATGACAATGTTTTTTTGATGGATTGACAGTTTTCTCCAGAATGGACTTTATCTCTTTGTTGGAGACTTCCACTTGACCACTCGTCTGTGGGTGATATGGAGTAGCAACTTTGTGAGTAACTCCATATTTCTTCATTAAAAACCCAAAATTTTTATTACAAAAATGTGTACCATCACTGATGATAGCTTTGGGGACACCAAAACAAGAGAAAATGTTTTCCTTTACAAATTTCACGACAGTCTTATGGTCATTTGAGAGACATGTGAGTGCCTCAATCTATTTGGACACAAAGTCCACAACGACTATAATGTAGAGAAAACCTTGAGAAATAGGGAAGGGTCCCATAAAATCAATGCCCCAAACATAAAAAAATTCCACAATTAAGATAGGATTTAGGGGATACATATTGCGTTGGGTAATTCGACCTAGGTGTTGACAACGAATGCAAGCTATGCAATGTTCGTGTTCATCGTGAAAAAGGGTAGACCAGTAAAACCACATTGTAACACCTTGGCCGTAGTTTTCTTTCCACTGAAATGACCATTGCAAGATTGTTCATGGAAAAAAGATAACACGTCGGTGTATTCCCAATCGGGAATGTACCGACGAATGAGTTGGTCGGAACAATACTTAAAGAGGTAGGGGTCATCCCAGAAATAATATTTTACAGTGGATAATAACTTTTTACGATCAGGACGTGACCAAGAGGAAGGAACTTCCTCAGTAACTACGTAGTTAACGATATCCGCGTACGATGGAGAGGAGAAAATAGAGTACAAATATTCATCTGGGAAGGAATCACAGATGGCTTCAGAATCACTATCAATGTCACCAACCAGCCTTGATAAATGGTTTGCCACGACATTTTCAGTTCCTTTCTTGTCTTTGATTTCCAGGGTGAATTCTTGCAAGAGAAGGATCTAGTGGAACAATCATTGTTTCGCATCCTTTTTCGCAAGTAAGTACCGAAGTGCGGCATGGTCAGTATATACGATTGTGGATGATCCAACTAGGTAAGGGCGAAACTTATCTAAAGCATTGACAACAGCTAGGAACTCTTTCTCAGTTGTATGTAATTACGTTGAGCGTCATTAAGAGTTTTACTAGCGTAGTAAATGACAATGGCTTTGTCATCACGTTGTTGGCCCAGTACGCCGCCAATAGCAAAGTCACTAGCGTCACACATCAGTTCGAATGGTTGAGACCAATCAGGGGGTTGAATGATAGGAGCGATAGTCAGGGTAGTTTTTAGAGTTTTAAAAGCTTGTTTGCAATTGAAATTGAAGTTGAATATCGCATCCTTAAGCAGGAGGTTGGTTAAGGGTCGAGCAACTTTAGAAAAATCCTGACTGAATCGCCTGTAAAACCAAGCTTGGCCTAAAAAGGCACGGATATCATGAATTGTTTGTGGGAAAGGTAGCGAAGCAATTTTAACAATTTTAGCTTTATCCACCTCTATCCCGTCTTTCAAAACAATATGACCTAGAGCAATTCCTTTGGTCACCATGAAATGACATTTCTCCCAATTAAGTACCAAATTTTTCTCTTCGCAACATGTTAACACTTTAGAAAGGTTGGATAGGCAGTCGTCAAAGGAATTTCCATAAATGGAAAAGTCGTCCATGAAGACTTCCATATAACGTTCCACCATATCAGTGAAAATGTGAAGCATGCAGCGTTGGAAAGTGCCTGGGGCATTGCAAAGACGAAAAGGCATTCGTTTGTATGCAAAGGTTCCAAAGGGATATGTGAAAGTTGTCTTTTCTAGATCGGCGGGGTCGATGACAATTTGGAAATAGCCGGAATAGCCGTCAAGAAAATAGTAGTAAGCATGACCGGCTAAACGTTCTAGCATCTGGTCAATGAATGGAAGAGGGAAGTGATCTTTACGTGTTATAGCATTAAGTTTGCAATAGTTAATGTAAATTCTCCATTTCAATGGAATGCGAGTGGAAATGAATTCACCATTTTCATTTTGGACAACTTGAATGCTAGACTTTTTGAGAACAACATGGACAGGACTAACCCAGTCACTATCAGAGATAGGGTATATGATACCCGCATTAAGTAAACGTAAAACTTCCTCCCTCACCACCTCTTTCAAGGCGGGGTTAAGGCGCCATTGCGGTTCTCGCGATGTCTTTGTGTCGTCATCTAGATGTATGCGATGCGTGCATACACTAGGGTCTATTCCTTTGATATCATCTAAGGACCATCCGATAGTGGAGTAGTGTTCACGAATGACATGAATCAAACGTGCTTCTTCGTCGGTAGTCAAGTGAGAAAAAATTATTATAGGGTGACTACAATCGGGATCGAGAGGCACGTACTTCAAATCAGAGGGTATAGGTTTTAAATCCGGAGTTGGAGGAGTGGGGATCAAGGATTCGTGAGGGGCTGTCTCTTCAATGGAAAAGAGCGAGTCCTGTTCTTCTGAATCAGTTAGCAACGCAATAGTAGGGTAAAATAGTGGTACTGACTCTAATAATGCGTAGACATCCTTAATGTACGAGTCATCGACAAATTCAGGATTATCAAAAGAAAGAAATTGGTGTACCTCGTCTAGGGGAAAATAGTTTGCAAAATATTCCTGTGCCAAACTGTCAACCAAGCTAATCTCACCCTCCATTATAAGATCGGGAGATTGTTTCATTAACTTGAACACGTTGACTTCGACAGAAAGGTTCTCGAAAGACAATGTCATTGAACCATCCCGACAATTGATGAGAGCGTTAGCAGTTGCAAGAAATGGACGTCCCAAAATGATAGGAATGGAGTCACAAGCTACTTCGGTATCTAAAATGACAAAATCAACTAGGTAGTAAAAATCTTGGACCTTGACTATGACGTTTTCTACTATGCCCTTTGGGTACTTAATGGAGCGATCCGCGAGTTGCAGAGTCATATTGGTAGGTTTTAATTTATGAAGACCTAACTGCTTAAATAAGTAGTAGGGAAGTAGGTTAACACTCACACCTAGGTCTAAAAGTGCGGTAGCGATATACTTGTCACCCAACGCATGATGGTACAGTTGGTCGACTTGGGTCTTTGTATTTAACCACACCATTGGTATTAGTAATAGAGGGAAATTGCTTAGTGAGGAACGCTTGTTGAGGAACATTCGTTCGTCGTTTGTTGGTGCACGTCCTTAAAAAACTTGGCATGCTTGGGCAAATGCTTAAGTGCATCTAGAAAAGGTAGGTTTATGGTCAAATTTTTGAAGGTTTCTCGAATCTCATTGAAATGTTCGGATTTGATTCTAGGATTTGATTCTGTTGATTCATGTAAGTCAGAAAAAATTCAGCTATTTTATCGGTAGTGGATTGTACCAGTGGAGCGGCAGGAACAAGTTCACTGTTATTGTTTATGGGTTGATTTTGGTAGCCATATCCTTGATTAGCGGGAACAAGGCTGCGGTTGTTTTGGTATCCTATATTTGCATTGTTGGGAAAATGACTTTGCCCTTGCTGGAATTGCGGATGATTTCCTTGACGGTAGGAATTGTAGTTCGCGGGTGGTCGTACAGGAGCGTTGTTGACACCCGGAGGAGCTTGTTGTTGAACAGGGGGGCCCCAAGCCAAATTCGGATGTTGTTGCCAAGGTGCATTAGGGATGTTGAAAGCACAAGCCTTTTTGGATGGTTGGGGAGGGCACTCGTATACCAAAGGACAATAAGAATCGGCGTGCTTAGAACTTAAGCAAAGAAGATATGGGGAAGCATTGGCAACCATGACTTGTTTGGGTTTTTGATCATTTACTTGAACTGAAAGAGCATCGACCTTTTTTGTTAGGGAGTCGATCAGAGTTTTTAATTCCGGATCGGGTTTGACTTTGAACATAGACGTAACTTTGGTAGGAGTGTCTTTAGAAGATCTGGAAGAATCAGTGTTACCCCAATGGGTGCTTCGTGAAGCCTGTTTCTCAAGAAAAGTGTATGCTTCAGTAGCGTCTTTGTCCATGAAACAACCGCCGTTCATGATATCTAATGTTTCCTTTTGATGGTTAGAGAGACCATTAAAGAATGAACGGACCAAGACAATAGTGTCGAGTTAATGATGGGGACATTCGAGAAGCAGATCAGTAAATCTGCTCCATGCTTCCGAAAAGGTTTCCTGGGGGTGCTGGCGAAAGAATTGAATCTTCTGAAGCATTTCTATAGTTTTCTTCTGAGTATAGAACTTTATCATGAATGCTTGTATGAGTTTGGCCCATGTGTCAATGGATTGCGGCGCATCGCCTACGAGCCAAGCTGAAGCTTTATCAGCTAATGTGAAGGGAAACAACCTAAGCAAGACTTGTTTGTTGGTAACAGTCGGATGGCGGAAAGTGGTGACTACTTGCTGCATCCGACGAAGATGATTGTACGACTTTTCATGGTCTAGACCGTGGTAAACAGTTAACAAACGAAAAATGTTCAGCGGAATGCGAAATCACCTACAATCTCATCTAGTTTAATACAGGAAGCATGTCCTTCCTATAAGGCAGTATAGAAGTCCGGAAGGGGTTTCTCGACTGTGGGATTTTCCTGGGCCATAACTAAGGGAGATAATGGCAACGGAGATACTTGATGAGGTTGGTTTACGGAGGAAAAATTATGTCTAGGAGATAACTGAAGTAGTTGTTTATTGTATTTCTGACGACGATAAGTAAGTTCTAATTCCTTATGTTTACCAGACCGTAGTCTCATACAAACACAAATGTTAATTCAAGGCTCGTAAGGAACGAATTATGATAGGGGGATTGAGAATTAAGGAGGGAGGAAGGTGAAGCACGTCTTCCTGAGCTGTTGCTAACTTGAGCAGGTAGGCTAGGATAATGTGTGAATATTCCAGCAGCCAGGTCACCTGAGAGAATTGAGGGAGGTTGTCCATGCTAGTATGTTCCTTAATTAGGTAACCTCATTCTCGCAAGTTTGCTAGACACTGATGGAATAGGAAGATGATTTATGATGGTGTATTATGCGGGGTATTATTAAGATGATTATGATGAAATTTTTATTATTAGGATTTTTTTTAATTTTTAATTTTTGTAATTTTTAATTTATTATTTATTTAATTTTTATTTTTTAGTGTACGTAATTAATGTATTATGGAGACGTGATTACGAAACATGCAATTAAAAACGGGAGATGCGAAAATAAAAGACTACACATACAATTAACACATGCTAGTTTTACATAGGAAGTCTACACATGCAACTCTATATTACTTGTACGTGAATAAAAATACGTCCTACTGATAAGAGCCAAAAACTGTAGTTTTAACCCCTTAACAAAATTGCTGTTAGACCAATTATGCGATTAATAATATAGGTTTATCACTAATTACGTGCTTTTGAGTATTTCAGGCTTCGGAGTTGAATAAATGTAAATTTGTTGCTAATTAGGTGCTAAAGTGATTGCTATGAAAGTTCTATGAAGAAAGCCAAGTTTCATGGAGAAAAAGCCCTTAAAATGGCCAAGTCAAAGCTGTTAAGTGAAAGTCAAACCGGATTAGAAAGCTGAAGAAAAGTTAATAGATCTTTAAAAGGCCATATCTTTGGGCTCAGACCTCGGATTTGGGCCTATTATATATAAAAATGACCGGCTCAGAAAGCTCTTTCCAATGGTCTAGACCTTGATTCGATCAGAGTAGTATAAGTTGGTGAAAACTCACGATATAGTAACATGACCAGAATAGGAAGTCTTGGATTCAACAAATTGGGTTTTGGGCTCGATTTTTTGGCCCAAAACATGGCTCCTCAGCCCATGCACGAATTTGTGGATCTAGCTCTTCTATATCAAGAGACAAAAGCTTAGCTCTTAAGCATCTAGATCTAAACCTAGTTCTAGTTCATAAAATTTAGTTTTTGTAATATAGAATTAGTTTTAATTCATTAAATTAGTTTTTATAGATTAATCTAGCTAGTTATCAATTTTATTAGTAGTTAGAACAAGTTTTGAATCTTAGAATAAAATACTTAGTTTATATTTCAATCTTTAATTTCGAATTCAATCTTGCATTCATAGATTTAGTTGTTTAATTTGATAATTAGTATTCATAATCTTAGTTCTAAATTAGTTTTAAATCTTATTTTAATTCATTTTGAATCTTAGACTATTGTTAATTTAGATTAAGAAAGTTTAATTAGTTATTCAATAATGACTTGTTTTGATTGTTCTTGTTTTAGAAATGATAGTTTAATGATTCTAGGCTAAAACTTCCATTAGAGGGGTTTGAAGAAGCCTTGATGAAACTTGATTATTGTTAGCGTAGAATAGTTCGTAATATTCTATTCCATTATAGAAAACAATAAGTTCACCATGAGAATGGGTTTGATTGTTTTACATGCTAGTTGTTAGTTGGTAGAGATTACCATGAACAATTAGGGATTAGGGAGACCCAATTGCTATGCAAAAGCATTGCAATTCGGATTATTATAATTCATTGCTAGTTGATTAAGTCAAATTAAAGTGGAATCAAAGCGCCTTAATTCCTTATCATATTATCAATTTAGTATTTTCGTATTTTAATTAACGCATCTTGATTAGTAGTTTTTCCCATCGTAGCATAATTTCCGTCATTACTCTCACGACTTTGGTAGAACCGATAATCTTACTTAACGTAAATTCTAAAGAACTAGGAGTGGAATGAACTTTCTATTCCAACTATATTGCAATAGCATCGAGAGTAGAAAACTTTGATAACATTAAGCGTAAAATAGTTTTAGTTTTACTTGCGTTGAGATTCGTAGCTTATTCGTAGGTAAAACTATCGTTTTCCCGTTTATTACCTACACATGCAATAATCTAGAGCTACTGATACATGCAATTATATGCGAGCTAGGGGAATGTTGAGAACGAACTCATGCAAAGTAATACCTTGTTCGTGAATGGATGTAATGTACACATACAAAAATAATCTAAGCACGTGATTTGAAATTACGCAGACATCCAAATATATTCGAATCATATTAATCATATTAACGTGAATATGTAATGACGAATCACATTTACTTAGGGAAAATTCTATACATGCAAAGAGTTCTCATGCCAACACACAAATATGCGAGGTAAAACACGTTATAGCAATCAACCAAATAATATCCTCGACAAAGTTTGAGGAGTTTAAGAATTCGAAACCTAGCGTCCCGCAATTCCCTCGTACAACGATCAAATTAACACCTGAGCTCGTGAACTTACTGGATGGTGGATAAACAGGACTAGAGAGTCCAAAATAGTACTGAGAAAGAAAGTGGCCTGTACCTGAAAACCGGAGTGTTAATACTCCAGGTTAGTCTCGCGCGCTACTAATATAGTCTCGTCTGAGACTCTTTTATTAGTTCAGTACTAGAACTTCCTACGGAATACTTAGACTGTGCCAATAATCATAAACAAGATCTGGTTCACAGATATCTGTTACTAGAAAAAGAAAAGTTGGGGCAAATAGTTACGTAACACGTTAGTATCATAAAAGAAATGAAAATAAAAAAGATGAGGTGGTAGGGAAGGGGGTTTTTACGTGATGTATTCTAGTTATTACGTTAAATGTCCAGATTCCTTTGGCGTGCAGCGGCGCCATTTGATAAAACGTTAATTTCACGTTTTGGTTTTACTTAAGTCCGATAGTCTACAGTTTGAAGTCCGAAGACCAAAGTCCAAAGTCCAAAGTCCGTTAGTCATCCGTTTAGTCAAGTTACCTTACTCACATGGGTTTGGTAGGATAGGTCGAGTAAGGGATCATCCATACCTTAGGGCTCAGCAAGGTTTACAACTAGATTTACAACTGTTGGTGAGTAGAATTTTAGGTTATTTAGTTGGTTTAAGTAAATTAACGGTCAATGCAGGTAATGTAAATTAATAACGATGATTTCGACGTAAATAAACAGAGATGGGGAAACATAGAAAAGGTTAATCGTACTCATGTAAGAATCATTTTCAACAGTTTATACTACCACATCACTATAACTCTAATCCGTCTCGAGTTCATAGACAAACTTGAGACGACGTCGAGTATCGATCCCTAGTGAAATGTAGGCATCTCTGAGCGCATCTTACTAGCATAAGGAGTTGAACTAATATTTCATCTCTGGAATATAATTTCAGCTCTTGGTTTGATTCTACATCAGCTGGACAAATCGGAGAGCTGTCTGACACCATAGAGTCACACGCGAGACATTTTTGGTCTCTCGCAAGACTGTTCTGGAGCATTAGCACTCCAAACTTGTACATTCTCAATCATTTTGGGACCGGATGTATAATCTACACCTAATTCCTAAGTAGTGATTCTAAAACATTGGAGTGTCAATCCGGATTCTCACACGGGCATCATAACCCTCCCCCTGAGGGAGGGGGGGAGTTTAGCTCATGGTCATTGAATGATTAATTGAACTTGCTATAAATAAATGCAGAACAGAAATTAAACTTGAAAAGAAATTACTTTTATTAAGAAAGAAGACTTACACTACTGAAGCTGCTGGAAGGGAAAATGACGGAATGTAAACTACGTATTGGAATGAAAGCTACAGACTATATCTAAAACTAAACTAAAAACGGGAGAGTAAAAGCTGAAGAAGTGAAGACTGAAGACCCCCTCACATGTATATAGCTTGGTCCCTCTCGTGAAGACTTTTAATTTCATTTCGTCCTTTTCTTTATTTTGTTTTTTTCTTGTTTGTATTCCTTCCAAAGTTTTGTTTACGAAACAAAACTTGCAATTAATGTTTTGTTCTTTAGCCAATTCAATTCAAACATTGAATTGATTCGTGTCTTTTCCTTTTGCAAGGTGGCACAAAATTGTAACCATCACTTGCCACTTGCCTATGCTGACTCGTCATGCCTTTTGGGCCCACAGAGTGGGTCCATGTGGTGTGTCCAGTGGCGGCGCCAATTTTGGCATTTTTACAACTTTCTGTCTTTGCGTAGAGTTCGTTGCCCTTGTTGCTCTGGTAGTTCACTAGCTGAAGTTGGCATCCAGGTTCGAAAGATGTGAGTTATGGAAGTTTGCTGCTTCTTTACATGTGGACCCATTCTGCACTGGTTTTGTTCCTTTGGAAACTTTGTCTCTAGTCAGGCTTTGTTGGGCTTTACTGGGGTTGAGTGGGAAGACTTCAAGAATTCCAGTATTCCCATACTTCGATGCATGTTTTATTATCATATTCACGTTAACTGCGGAAACCCGCAAAAGTACGAAAATATAATTATTTCATGATTATTAAACACATAATTGACCAAAATGCTATGTCTCTCGGGGTTTAATATTACAATTTTTGGTGCTTATCACCAAGCTTCAAGTATAAAAGTTTGAACAAACCATTTAGCCTTCCCTCACCTTTTCAACTTCTTGCATATGCTATATAGAGAAGACGAGAAACCAATATACTCCCTTCGACTTCGTCCTTGTAATCATCTGTTCTTCTCCAGACAAAAAAACTTTTGTAAGCTGTAAGGTAAGCTCTTTACTTCTTGTACTTTACTTGTTAAACTAAAATGCACATTATCATATAATCTTTGAAAGAAATAAATCCGACGGTTTAGGGCACTGAAGATTTTTAAATTTGAAGATTGTAAATCTGTGTATTTTTGTGTTATATAAAGTAGAGAACATTGTATTATTCTTTAAAATGCTCAAAAGTTTGCATCTTTGTATCACTAATATGGTCTGTGTGTATAACCTTCTGTATGTTGTTTTACACATCGAATGTAGCGACTGAAAACCTATTAACGATACTTTTGATATCTCAAACTGTATTATTGACATCGAATGTATCGACTGAACCCCATCATTGATACTTTTGATATCTCAAACTGTATTATTGACGATGTGCTATATATATATATATATTAAATTGACAATACTAAAAATACCTTTGTCGTCACCTTTTTGTTTATAGTCATCATGATGGCAAGTGAAGATACCCTTTCTGATGTTAGAACCTATAGTGAAGATACTCATTTTGAAGATAGAGCCGATAGTCATAAATTTGCCTCCACTTATACAAGGAACTATCGACCTAATACCGGCCTCCTGGGAAATAGATTATGTTGTAGAATGAATTCCTTGTCATCCTTTCGAAACTGTTTCTTCTGAATCTGAACGCGAGACTGTCAAAGATACCAGTCGATGGAAACATGGTCTCAACACATTATCTATCAAACGGCCGAATCTAGCTTTGGTCCAAACCGCCTACCGAATTCCCCCTTCCCTTTACCTTCAACATTATGCTCGGACTCGAAAATATACCAAATGCCATAGTAGTGGTAATAAGAAAGCTATCATTGTCACTATTGGCCAAATCGTTGCAGGGTTGAGATTTCCTTTGACAAACCTCGATCGTGAAGTTTTAAACCTTCTGAACATTTCCCCTAGTCAGGGCATGGGTAATTTCTGGAGGTTGATGTTTATCTGTAATTATTACAATAGCCACCTTGTCACACCCCAAATTTCAAGAAAATTTAAAATAGGGAATTATCCAAGATATAATTATTTCAATCACCACCCTATTCAATCATCTGAAAACCCAGGAAACCATGATATTAAAATATGAGATCAAATTTAAAACCAAAAAGGACAATCCTTCAATCATATTATTAAACTAGAAAGAAACTAACCAACTCTATTACATCTGTCTTAAAACAAAACCCTACAATTTAGAAAAACTTAAACCAGAAGACTCCAAGAGCAAATCCATATCACGTGTTCTCATCCACTACACTCCACCATTTATGTTTCCAACCAAAACAAAGCAAACATGGGTCAGCAAATTGAATTTGTTGGTATGAGTAAGACTAAAAATATAAAAGCAATATGTTCAATATTTCAAATAAAGAAATATACTATTACAATCATTTCGACTTGGAAGACAAGTTAGTTCTATTTTCTCAAAACGACATGTAGTTTCTTCCCAAGTAAGATTTCACCCCTAATATACAATTCCAAGAATCTCATATAACAGTACTCATCATTCCCACTTTCCAAAATAACTCACAACATAAATACCACTTATATTCCACTTATTAAATGCACATATGATAACCTAATTAAATATGAGTTTGATACACCTTACCTTTAAGCGAACATGTCGTCTTAGGGTAGGATATTTACGTCCCTGCATAAAAGATTAATAGATCCTACCCTCCTGCAAAACAGAGTTAGACATCACAATAAAATGATTTATCTCAGCCAATCAAATTTCCATTCATAATCAAACCTCATTTAAGACATTTAAGTATAATTGATACAACCTAGTTCATCCCGCATATTCGGGGAATACCACTTATCATAATACCTATATCAAGGGTAGTCATTCACATGACATCATTACGTCATAAAGTTTCTGCGTGTATAACCATAGATCTCAGACTATCACAAGTCATTAATATTTTCGTAATAACATATCAAGTTATAGTCATTTCGTAATCACATAAAAGATCACAAGCATTCACTAATATTATTCACAGTCACACTTCACATCCATAACATCACACAAATACACATACTTTTAGTTCATTCAATTCCACAATGTATCTGGTTTATTAATCACTTATTTACTGACCTCACCTTTAGTTCCTATTCCACGATTTGCACTTAACACATTTGCCAAATCACACATACCCGTGTGCCTTTCTCATACCGAGTACCACTACAAGACATATGTCCCAAGCGGGGATATCGCCTCTAGGAACATATTTACATCTTGCAAACTCATAACTTGTGAGTCACAGCCATCTCTGAGCTTTCCATGCGCATAATCACAACCTTTTATGGGCATTCAATATCTCAAGTCATTCATGACACATTCAATGAATACCTTGGGTTATTTCCGCCACATTCAAGGAATACCTATCATACACTAATAGGTCATTCATGGCACATTCAATGAATACCTTGGGTCATTCTCGCCACATTCAAGGAATATCAATCATAATACTAACAGGTCATTCATGGCACATTCAATGAATACCTTAGGTCATTCCCGCCATATTCCAGGAATACCAATCATAACCCTAACATGTCATTTATGGCACATTCAATAAATACATTGGGTCATTCCCGCCACATTCAAGGAATACCCATTATAACACTAACAGGTCATTCATGGCACATTTAATGAATATCTTCCTATCACATGATATCTCAAGTCATAATATATCATTACCAAATTATGAGGCGTGGAGAGTTCTAAAGGTGTGGTAGACTCGTTGAAAATATTATTCTCAGCTCACTTATCATTGTACTAGCATTAATCATGCACAACAATTGATCACATGTCCAAAAAGTTATTTTCACGCATCAATGCAAATCAATCACGCATTTAAATATCATTGAACGCAACACGAATGGTCATCAATCAAATACAATTCAAACATCCACAATCACGTACACAATTAAATACTAACATTATACATATATAGTTATCACAAAAACTAATATATAATATATAATATAGTGGCTGCACCTGTACATAAAGCTACCTACGTATCCAATCTTTCAAGATTAGAATCAAACATTACGTAGCTTTTAACCAATAAATATCAACATCCTTGTATGTACCTTTAAGGAAAACAACAATTTATACTATATAAAATCACATACAATAAGTTCCAAATACTCCCACAATCATATACATAAAGTTTCATACCTAGAGATGCACTATGAATCTTTAAATCCAAAAATTCACAAATGGATATTTCTCTATTTTTGATTAAAAAAAAATGATCTTATGAACCATGTCGATTCCAAATAAAACCACAATCTAAAAGTAGGCCACAAACACTATATAAAACACCCAAGAAAATTTTAAGAGACTCTTAATTCATTACTAGACATATTTCCCAAAATAAGTTCATGCACATAAAGGATAACACAGTTGGTTTTCTAGCCAACTTGTCAATCCTATAGTTTTTTCTACATTCATTCAAATGACATGTAACTTAATTATTTAGAAACTAGGGTATCTAGACCTAATTTTTCATGTAGAACTCGAAGTCCCAAACTCAGCTCATCTACAAGAAAACTTAGGTCGAAAACGGTAAAAATCCTAATTTTCAGCAAATTAGATTTCTGACGGACTATCTTCCGAATGACACAACGCTTTCCATAGGTATCCAAATACATAGAGGCTTTTTGTGTTGAAAAGATAACACAAAAAACTTACTTTTTTATGTTTTACAAAAATACTCAATCTTATTCTAAATATGCGAAAACTAGGCTCGAATACAGTGCTCAGAAACTGATTTCTGATGCACTTTTTTCTGCCAGTCAAACTTCCAGACGTCATAATTAATTCCACGGGCCTTCGAATGCAATGAAGCCAATTGGAATAGAAAGAATACTTCCAGATCTTACTATGTTATGTTTTATAAAAATTCTAACTCTCACCTTAACTATTTTAAAATGGGACTTGAACACAGTGCGCAGAAAGTGATTTCTGAGGCATTGTTTTCTGTCAACCAAATTTCCAGACCTTATATCTATCTCCACAGACCTCGGAATGCATCGAGTTCAATTGGGTTGGAAAGAAGACTCAGATAACTCATATTTTTATGGTTTGGCGAGAATTTTAATCTGACCCTAACTATGTGAAAACTCGATTCCAAACCAGGCACAGATCGGATTTCTGCAGTCAGAAAATTCTGACGTGCCAACTTCCGAAGGGTGTAACTCCTTCTACATAAACTGAAATGCTATGGGGATTTTTGAGTTTGAAAGAGGGAGGATAACACTTACTTAAAGTGATTTAAAGAAAACCAAAATCAATCTCTAAACACACTGAAATTTGTCTCCAAATCAGATAAAATTCATGACTTGAATAGGACCAAACAACACCAAATTTTGCAGCAACATAAACACCCATGTCAGTACTTATACATCCGTTATTAGTATTAGATATATATGATTTGAGACTTCATGTGATTTAATAGGAAGGGTCATGCTCATTTAGGGTCTATATACAAAAGCAAAGGTAATAGATAAGTTCAAAACTAAAATAAGGTTAAGCTAATGCATCACTAAAGTGTGACGACTTAGCCTTGTACCATCCATCTGAGTAATCAAAACTCGTCTAAAATACCAATACATTGGCATCCCCTGTCATGATTTATTTCTTATAAACATTCCAGTGCAAAAGCAAGATGAACAAATAGTAGACAGTGTATTTCAAGCACATATAATCATCGCTTTCCAGATGCTAGATATCATCTTGTGTGTCATGTCAAGTAAGACAACTTTGTATTTAACCATACATGGAACAGATGAATGTTTATATCCATGCTTAACAGTCAAGCATTTTCGGTTATTGATCATATATATCATTAATTGAAATAGTATTCTAAAAAGTTGTTTCTATAGCATGTATGACAATCAATCATTACCACTTATATTTTATAATTCAAATTCAATTCAAATAAGTTGCACCAGTAGCTAAATATAACAACCCGTACCTTCTATTTTATTTTGAGGGGCTTGAAAACAACTAAAAAAACATAGGCCTGCATATGGTTCGGTAGACAGCACTCACAAAGAATTATATATATAGAAAAAGGATTTTTGGACCTCAATAACTCATTATGGCTTTGATCAAACTAAATCATTTCTTTGTATATCAACGATTCCAATCAACCAAATAATCAAATTACTAACTAAAGTATGTATAAATCAATCAAACAAAATTTTAAAATAAAAAGATTTAGACTACTCACCAGAATTAATTGAAAAGCGAAAACATTTGTTTACATAACAAACTCGAAATCCAGCGAACTCGAAAATCGATTACGCGTTGAGAAGGTTGTCTTCTTCCTTCGGCTCCTTTCTCTCTTTCCCCCTCGCTACAAAAAGGTTTGCTCTATGTCTCTTTGTACTCTCTCTATTTTCTCTCACAAATGTCTCTTTTCTTTTTATCTTGGTTCTCTTTTTTCTTAAAAAAAAAACTTCCCCAAAAACATGAACAAGGGTTTGGTAAAACCAAAACCACACCCCTTATTTTTGGTAACTATACTTATCCCACTTCCAAGTTTTTCTCTTTCTATATTTATCATTATCATTATCTTTGCTTTAAATTTTTCTTTTTTTTGTTAATATTTTATTTCTAAGCACTAATAAATAGGAAGGAAAAATACGGGTGTTATACACCTCTCCCCAGAAAAGTATGAAACTTATAGAATCAGACTATCCGACATTCTTCTTCACTATAAATTTTATGAGAAACATACTGGATACTTTTATCCCAAAAAACATTCAAAGAAAGAGATTGTGGGTATCCTAAAAAAAAAATTACTAGAGATAGCAATGGACTTTGTACCCTATCATAGTTTTCGGCTACTGGGAGGGTGCCGATACTTAAGCCACTCCTCCTCTGAAACATTGAGTCTTCAATTCTTCAGGTATACTGTCCTTCTTGTTTATTTTTGATATCTTTATATTGGAATTCCAAACTGGCCCAACCCTGTCTGTATCTTTTTAGTTTTCCTTCCTCATTTTGACAAGGTTCATGGGAATTCGAAGAGAGTACTCGAACTTTTGAAAGGATCTGATGAAGAAGTTGATGCCAAGACTGGGGTTAATAAAGAAGGCAACCCCATTGCTGATGTTCATCTTCAAGACATCGATAATTACCGTCGCCCTATCTATGTTCTTAAAAGTAGGGCTCTTCATAGAATGGTTCAGTCGCCAATTCCAACTCAATCTCCTTTAGAAAATCCTCTAGATAATCCTTCTTTTCTTCTGTCCTCCTTCGGTTTGCATGAACTGCCTCCTATTCTTCCCCAATGCTATACTGATTACTTAAATAATAACCTTAAAATGACCCCAAATTTTTTTCCCCAAATTAAAAAAGAAGTTCCTAACTTTTATCTATATCCCTTTTTGCAAGATGAAGTTGTTGTTGTGGTAAGTAACTTCAAAAGAGTTTGTAAGAAGTGAGGTTCATCCTAAATTGTTTAGAGTTTGAGTGTGGGAGTTAAGAAGAGGAAAGGTAGACTCCTGGTAAAGACTTATTTAGTTTAAGCTAATGAAAATATGAAAACTCAAGTTGTTTGGTATGGAAATGACATGAAAATATTGAAATAAAGCATTGAAATGAAGATTGAAACAAAGAACACCAAGATAAGATTGATTGATTGAAACAAACAAAGCAAAATAACAAGATTTAAATAAAAGAAAATGAAGAACAATAAAGTAAAAGACTTGAATTGAAAACAATACTAAATCCTTCAAACCAAATGGTTTGGACCCTAAAACAATGGATGCCTTCTATCTCCCTAACTTTTAAATTATATACCCTTACTTTTGCCTTTTACTGATTTGCCCTCCTCCATCACTTTTGAGACACCTCACACTTCACTTTTTCTTTTGCTTTTTTATTTCTTCTTGACCAAGGTAGGTTTTTGAGAATGCCATATTTTTAGATAAGTACTACTAAAAATCTGACTTTTTGTCGCGGCCAGGTCTCGTGGTAAAAAGCCCCAATTTTGTGGCAAAAAGCCTTTTGCTGCAGAAAAACTTTTTGCCACCACCGTGGCAGTATATGGTGTGGCAAGTTCGTTTTTGCCATGGCTAAAGTGGCTGTTGCTAAACATTCAACTTCTTGCTGCGGACTTGTTGTTGCAAAATGTATTTTCCATTTAAACGATATTCTTATTTTTTCAAAAAGTAATTATCTTTTTGTCACGGCCCCTTCGCAGCAAAAATTAATAAAACATTAAAATTGAATATACATTTTAGCCACGACTTGGCAGCTGCTAAAAGTTTTTTTTTTGTATTTTTTAAATTCATTATTATTTTTGTTTTGTTTTTGCAGCATTTAATAATCCAACAAAAAACATATATATGGTACCACAAAATAATTATAACAATAAAATACCACAATTTCCATTAAATCAAATAAGTCTTTGATTGCCAAGTACAAAATCTCACTTGATCAATAAATAAAAACTTGGTACAACGGAAAAAAAAAATATATGAAACAAGCTTTAGTTCTGTGTCAATGACATACACCCACTTCTTCATATGGCTGGGTCCTTCAAGTCATCCAACAATCAGATCCTAAATCAGTGACGCCTCATCTTCCTTATACTGAAACCACAGTACATTTAGTATAACAAATATCACTAAATCAGCAGCAAGGCTTTAGAACCACACTCAAAAGATCTAAGGCAATTCGACCCAAAGTAACTTCTGACTTGCTCTCATTAAACTCCCACGAACCTAAAGCACGATGTAAGTATATTAGAAACTAGATGGCAAGGGATTACCAAGTGAGTACCTGGATGGAATACAATCTCAGAACCCAGACTACAATATCATGTTGTAGATATAATAGAAACATGTTTATAGCCTTTATCAAAAGGGGAGGACTAACTCGAGAACAAGAGCATACCCGACTGTCGAGTTTCAATGATTACCCTGCATTGGTCCTCAAAACTTTGTACGGAAGAAGTCCATCAACATTATCTTACATAGCATTGAAAAAAAAAATCCAAAATCAAAGCAATGATCCAAACAAAAAAGGTGACTACATACTCTATAGATATTGGGTGATAGCCATTGGCTTCTAGATGTGCACCACATGTATATATGACCAATGATACATATACTGAAGTTGGACAAAAAATACAAGCAACATAAACCACAATAGTGATGAACAAAGCCTTGAATTAACTAAACTGAATTTACTACTCAAGTTCTATGGTTATAACAGAAAACACATGCTAAGGTCTCAATAGTCGTCGAGCCCCCATGAATTTATCTTACCATTCACTAAAGTGAAAAAGCTTTGGGTATCCTAAACTGAATTCATGACCAAACCATAGTACTAGTGGGACTCACAAGTACTTGTTTGTATTAAATCTCTTGTGCGCTCTAACAAATAAGTATTAGCACACCTGGGTGGGACCTTATTAATATGTCAAACAAAGTGTTGTCCTTACTTCAATGGTGTTTGCACCTTAAATTATAGTACCATTAGACCATAACCACTATTAGAAGTCATTCTAATATATATATATATATATAAAGGTACCTATAAAAAGGTACTACCAAACTAGCCTTAGATAAATTCAGGGTCATTACGATTACCTTAAGTGTATTCCATTTCCACCTTGCTGCTCCCAGTGTTTAGTCCAATCAAATTGATGTGATGACACCATCAATTTTCCCATAGATTCTGCATACAAGTTTGGATGTGTATCCGGTCCATCAGGTTGATTATTGCCATTCCAAATTAGTTCCAACTTCAGACTTGATGGGTTATTAAAAACATTAGGAAGGGCAGAAGTGCCTTGAACCCATTTCCCACTTGTTTAGAATGTTAAATATAGAAATAAGCATAAAAAATAATACGAGATAGATATTACTCAATAGTTAGAAATCACCTTTTTGAGCGTCTAACCAAGACCAGCACCGGGAACAAAAAACCCCACCTTGAGATCCTGTCAACCTAATGTCATTTACAAAAACCAACTTGATTACAATAAATTAAGACATCAGGAACAAAAAGATTAAAAGAATTAAAGAATCAATATATCCCTTAGCTGTTTAAAGGTTCTCTAGAACACATGTGCACATTTCATTCTTACTAATAGCATTAGCATAGTAGTATATATAACTAATAACATTTTAAAAGGATAGGTTTCATATTACAAGGCCCTCTCTCGTACCCAAATCTAGTACGTAACAGAAAGCTGCTTGAAAACATGCCCTCTCTTGCACCAGATAGATTACAATTTTCTTTTTCATTTTTAAAATAAGTTGTAACTAGTTATTCACCAGTTAGACATTCCAGCACCACGTTCTTCCATAAAACTGAGCTAATTTTTTCCTAAACAAACATAATTACAATGTTAGACCAGATTCCAAAAGGTAGCAATAAAGCATACACAAAGCCACCCATACAAACAACACCTTTTCTCTAAACATAGATCGAGTCTCCAAGCAAAAGTTCTTTTCAGATTATAAAAATCATTCATGTTTGAGAGAAAACTAGATTACAAGGACCCACAAAGTCTTTCTCAAAGTTTTACTGCAGGCATGATAATAGAAAACAACATCAAACAACAAAATAAAGAATACGAAAATTATTTACAGAAAACCAGATTACAAGGACTAGCTTCTTAGTTTGCCCTCGAAGACACCTCAACGAGCTTTTGTCAAATAGAAATGTTACATCAGTAGGATCAACATAGAAAAATATGGGGATGTCACCAACTAATTTAACCGAAGTAATAATACTTATAGCCGAAATGAAGAGATTTGGTTAAGGAAATACCCGAACCGATAAAGTAGCAGAAATTTCAACTGGAAAGCACTCCACTGACTGCCGTTATAACACCCAAAAAAATGAGAAATCTTCACATCAAATGAAATGAATTTGGTGAAGGAAAAAAGAGATGGAACTAAGGCTTACCTGGTTATGTAGTTCACTTGGGTTTTCCAATGGGTTTTCTAATGGAGAAAATTAAATGGGGATTTAGTTTAGCCGCCCATCTTCATTTTCTTTTCAATATTTGGGAGAGAGAGATAAAACCCTAAAAACAGGACTAATTTGTTTTCTTTATCTTTTTTGATTTTTTGGGTGATAATGGGCGCAGGATTATGAAAACATGGGCGGGATATGGAAATAAAGCGGGCCAATATTTTTCATTTTAGATAACCAATTAAACAAACCCCACCTATGCAGCATTTAGCCACGACCTAACTCTATTAGAGACTAGAAGTGAACTTGTAGCTGTGGCCTAACCCATTTTGAGGCTAGAAATTGACTTTTGGTTGTGAAGGGTGACAAGCCGAGGCTAAATGCTACATTTTGCCTCAACTAATGATGGTTGCCACAAAAAGGGGCTTTTAGCCTCCAAATTGATGGCTGTGGCAAAATCCTAGCCACAAGAAGCCCTTTTTCTAGTAGTGAAGGGTCTCCATCTCTGGTTTTCTGAGTTGAGGGCTTTGATTTTTGAATTTTACCATTGACTTTGACTTTTTCATAGTAGCTTCTGATCTTCATAATAAGCGTGATTAAGGCTCCTTTAGGTGCTAAGACGTAGCTTTTATGATAAGTGACCTGAAATTTTCCGTAACCTGAAAAAGGCAATAAAAACTATGAGTTGTCTTTTCATTAAACATAAGAATGGTTGTAATGCAGTAATATTAGAGTAATAAAATGCACATTTGGGAGTTGATCACAAGATGTATTTTATCAGCATACTTTTTTGTATACAGATATGGCACCTCGAGTGGCGATAAACCCAAATGTTGGTCACCAATTATCTGATAAGGGGAAAAAGAAAGTTACCGAAAGAGTGTCGGCTAAAGCTCCGTAGGATAAACCTACAACTCCTCCCCTAGATACGCATGTCACCTCTTCCAAGTAGAAGCATCCTGCTCCTTCCAATGATAAGCATCCTGCTTCTTCCAAAGATAAACATCCTGCTTCTTCACAAGATACACATACTACCTCTACTACTGCTCCAATTGCTCCTGCTGCTAAGAAAAGAAAAACTGCCTGGGGTGAAAGTGGTTTTGAGGTTGGTCAAAGTCTTGCCTCTGTTACGTCTTCCGATACTACTTGTGGCTTCAAACTTGTCTTCCTTTTGAATGATGGAAGTGTTGTCCCTTTGATAGCCACGCTTTTTGCTGACAACCCCATCGATGAGTTAGCTATTACTCTTTCTACCAATTGCATTCTTCCCAATGATAAAATTGCCATGTGCAACAAATCTAGCACTGAACGCCTGACATTAATCTGTGATTATATCGAAAAGGTATTATTACTTTCTCCTCTATCATCTCATCATGGTTTTATCTCTTTATGTTTGCTTATCTATTCCTCTTGTTTATGTAGCTTAAAGTGGCCACCTAGGCCCAATTCGATACTCATTACAAACAAGATCATGACCTTGGTCGCCTTCAGAAAACAGTTGATTCTCAGTAGTAGGAAGTTGATAGATTGAATAGAGAAGTGAGCCGGTTGAACAAAGAAGTAGGTTAGCTGAATAGTGAAGTACATCGGTTGAAGACTATTGTTCAAACTGCCGAAGAGACTCTAGCGAAGAAAATCACCGAACATGCTGAAATTCTGAAGCAAGCCACTGAAGATGTTTTGCATAAGGTTAATGAAGGCTTTGCTAAAGAAAAGGCTAGGTATAAGGAGGCTTCTGATGTTGAGTATAACAATGTTGTCTCAGCTTTAAACTTCCTAGGTGATCGTTTGGAAGCCTTCAAACAATATGTTCCTCATGCTGTCCTTGTAGAACATGGACTTACTGCTGATGATGTCGATGAAGAAGAAACTCAAAATGCGACTCCTTCTTCTGATCCTGACCTAGAAACTAACTTAGCTCCTCGCATTCCTGCTGATACTACTCATACCATTTCTATTAACTCACCCGACTTAGCTGAGGTGGATGATCTCCTTAATATTACCCCAGTTAACAATTAATCTTTTATTCATGGTCTGTAATTCTGATACAATTGGATTCTTGGTCAATCTTTACAAAATGTCATTGTCTATTACACTTCTGAGTATTACTGGGACTTAAGCATATAAAACTTTGAAATCTATATCGTCAATACCCTCCCACAGAGACATATAATTATGAGAATGAATTTTTCATGAAGTTGTTGAGGCTGATACCGAGGCTATTGATACTTAGCAATATTTTGACAAGAAATTTAGAATTTCGATACTACTTCACTTAAAAGTAGTATCAATTGATACTTAGCAATATTTTGAAAAGAAATTTAAAATTTCGATACTACTCCACTTAAAAAGTAGTATCAATTGATACTTAGTAATATTTTGAAAAGAAATTAAGAATTTCGATACTACTCCACTTAAAAGTAATATCAATTGATACTTAGCAATATTTTGAAAAGAAATTTAGAATTTCGATACTACTCCACTTAAAAGTAGTATCAATTGATAACATACCTTGGATATCGAGATAGCTCTACAGATACCGTTGTCTTTGAACTTTCTTTAACCTGGTATCGAGTCAAGGGTACTACAGATACCAAAATTTTCCTTTTGACCTGGTATCGAGTCAAATGTACTACAGATACCAGGATTTGAACTAGTAGCTTTGCTCTTAATGACAATTTTGGTAATGAATGTTGTAATATTTACCCACTGTCTTGAATATTTACTCAACTTAAAACTCACATTATCATTAATAAATGAAATTAGAAAATTGACTTAAAAACCAACATGCATTGAATTAATAGCCCATTAAATTTTAATGAATTACCATTCAATGAATTAACACTCTTAAACTGTCCCATGCACATACAACTACAAAATTAATTTTTCAACTAATCCCATTAAACCTCCTCATTTTCTTGTTAATCACCTTTAAATTTCCTCATTTTTATAACTTTTTACTTTTTTAAAAAGACCCTCAACCTGCATGAGTCTAACTTGCGTTTTGTAAATCTTTTACTAAAAACAAACAAAGATGGTTTTGCCTGAGTGGTCTCATTGGTCGGATTGTCCTACCAGCGAGTACTCAGACGATGAAAAAGAATAAGAAAAAGAAGAAAAAGAAAAAGAAAAAGAAGAAAAAGAAGATGAAGAAGAAGAAGATGAAGATGAATGGCTTCAAGACCCTTATTGCTATGAAAAAGGTGATGATGGGTATTCAACAGATGGTGATGATGGTTATGATGGTGATGATGAGGATGGAGATGGAGATGATGACTGATGTTTTCTTTATGTTATTTACTTCCCAATGTTCTGTTTATTTTTGAAGAAAAGAAGAATAAATAGTTTATTATCGTACTATTTGTGCTTAAAAATTCATTTTTTTCACATTGCAATAACCAAAAACAAAAATTTCGATACCATCAAACATAGAAAGAGTATCATTGATATTTAGACATATATCTTTAAAAAATGAAATTTTTGATACCCTCAAATAGAGAAAGAGTATCATTGATACTTAGACATACATCTATGAGAATGAAATTTTCGCTACCCTCCCACAAAGAGAGAGTATCAATGATACT
Organism: Coptis chinensis; assembly: GCF_015680905.1. Classification (NCBI taxonomy): domain Eukaryota; kingdom Viridiplantae; phylum Streptophyta; class Magnoliopsida; order Ranunculales; family Ranunculaceae; genus Coptis; species Coptis chinensis. The sequence continues at coordinate 40,967,919 of NC_141459.1, forward strand.
TAGAATATATATCTTTGAAAAAAATGAAATTTTTGATACCCTCAAATGGAGAAAGAGTATCATTGATACTTAGACGTATATCTATGAGAATGAAATTTTTGGAACCTATAACCAAAAAAGTATCCTTGATATTTAGCAAATATATAGCTCTGAAAAACATACCTTAACCATTGGATGATTTTTGATAAGTTTCCTTGCCTTTTAACAATTTTTGATATCAGGGCTTTTGACGATATGCCTGATACCCACATTTTTGTTGGTACCAGGGCTTTTTGTGCCCAGTATCTACATCGGATTTTGATACCAGGGCTTTTGACAATATGCCTGATACCTACATTTCTATTGGTAATAGGGCTTTTTATGCATGATACCAACACATCTATCGATAACAGGGCTTTATGTGCTTGGTATTTGCCACTGTTTCTGATACTAGGACTTTTGACGATATGCCTGATACTAACACATCTGTTGATAACATGGCTTTATGTGCCTGGTATCTGCCACTATTTCTGATACCAGGACTTTTGACGATATGCCTGATACCAACATTTCTGTTGATATCAGGGCTCTATGTGCTTGGTATCTACCCCTATTTCTGATACCAAAACTTTTGACAATATGTATGATACCAACATTTCTATCGATATTAGGGATTTATGTGTCTGGATCTGCCACTATTTCTAATACCAAGACTTTTGACGATATGCCTGATTCCAACATTTCTATCGATATCAAGGCTTTATGTGCCTGGTATCTGCCACTATTTTTTATACTAGGACTTTTGACGATATGCCTGATACCAATATTTTTGTCGATATCAGGGCTTTATGCGCATATTATAACATCATTTCTTTTGTCATTTGAAACTTTTTATTGAACTGAATATTCTTGCTACATAGATCATTACGTGATAAAATTGAAAACTACATTATTGATAGACTACCTTCAGATTATTGACATTCTAAAGTTTTGGCAGTAACTTTCCATCAGCACTCTTCAAATAATATGCCCCATTTATTAAAACCTTATGGACAATGTAAGGGCCTTCCCAATTTGCCGATAGCTTGCCAGCCCCCTTCTCTTTTGTCGATTGAGTTACCTCTTTCATCACGAGGTTGACCTCTTGGAAACTTCTTTCTCTGACCTTTTTATTGAATGCCTTCCGGAGCTGTTTGTGATAAGAATCAAACTTTATTCATGCTTGTTCTCTTCTTTCTTCCAAGTTTAGGACCTCTGCATGCATCCCTTGGTCATTAAACCCATTTTCTACAAGTGTTGTTCTAGATGTCGATACTACCATCTCAGCTGGAGTGACTGCTTCCATACCATAAACCAGAGTGAATGGCGATTCTCGAGTAGCTACCCTTGGAGTTATTCTATATGCCCATAGCACGCTGTTTAATTCATCGACTCATAAACCCCTTTCTTGTCCTCCAGCTTCTTTTTGATGTTATCCATAATAGTCTTATTTGTCGCTTCAGCTTGCCCATTACTTTGAGCATAATAAGGTACCAATGTTAAGTGCTTAATTTTGTATGATTCTAAAAAATCTTTCACCTTGCCACCGATGAATTCGGGCCCATTATCCGATATGATGACATATGATCAGTCTCCAAATATGCGTTTTATTATCTTTACAATGCTTCAATTATACCATTTTTATGCTTAATGAACATACAACTTATAGCTTTTGCTACCTTTTGCAGGATATAGGCTATTTACGACGTATATTCCTAAAACGTGCATTTTAGCGCAAAAATGATTGCTATTAACGCTGCTTGGGAAGATTCCAATTTAGGAGCAAAAGTGCCGAAAAGTCAAAGTCAACTCTCAAGGACTTAGGACTAAAAGCTGAAGACTAAAGGACTCAAAGCTAAAAGCTATGGACTCAAGGACTTAAAGCCAAATCATGAATTCAAATATATGGGCTTAAGTCAAAAGCCCACAAAGCTTAATCTTATCCTCAAGGTGTTTATAGAAGAAGGGGCAATTATGTAATTGGTATCTTATATAAACCAAAGAGATGTAGAGAATTAGACATCCAATGTTATAGGGTCCAAACCATTTGGTTTGTTAGGAGTAGAGTAACCTAATTTATATTTAAGTCATTTAATTTATTCAAGTCTTTTTAATTTCTTTTATTTGCTTTTTCTTAATTTCCATTGTTGTTATTTCAAGTTCAATCAAGTTTTTATTCTCTACAAGTTATTCAATCAAAGTTTCTATCAAGTTTTTATTCTCTACAAAAGTTACTTCAAGTCATACAACCTTGTTTTCATTGTTAGTTTATTTCATTCACAACCCACATCCAAGTTGTGTTTATTTGACAAGTTCAAATGAAAGCAACTTGGTGAGTTAATTATCTTTTCAAAAACAATTTCCATACATGTTTTCTTATTACAATCCATAGTTTTTTAAAACTTCAACTCATTCTAGATAAAGAACTAGTGTTTCCACCATTAAAATATCAAGAACAAGAGTGAAAAAAGACTAGAAAGTTAAAAAAGAGATTTTTCAACCATCAAACCATTCCTCCAAACAAAGGATTTAAGATGAAAAACAAAACCCAACATACCACTATTCTTACCACTTCAAATGGCGCCGCCGTCATGGATCCAAATGGAAAGAGGAAGATGGAGAAAAAAATCACTCTTTGAACTCTTATTCTCAATCTTATTTTCAATTTTTTCAAGTTTTTTTTTCTTTTATTTTGTTACTGATGGTTCTTTTTCGTGTATTTCTAGTAAACTTCTGAGCAAACAGAGCCCAAGAATATCACGAGACGGTTCACCGGAGACTACTGGAAAAAAAGAGCAAAAACGGAGCAAATCAACATGTATCCGCACCTGTTAGACACGCACCCGCGCACGTCCTGCGTCCGCACCTGTCAGACATGCGCCTGCGTGCATCCCATGCCCGCACCTTGTTTTTTTCCAATGAAGATTCGGTTGGCTCAGAATCTTCGTATGTAAGTTACCTTTAATTCTCCTTGGTCTTTTTAATTCAACTGTGAGTAGATAAAAATTAAATAGATTTGCAAAGTTTTGAGTTTTCAAATCCAAAAATTCAATGAAAAAAGGAATTTAAAAATTAAATTTTTTTATTAATTAAAATGAATTAGTAATCCATCAGTAAAATTAAACATTAAAATTAGTTTAGTAGCATGTTTAGATTTTATTTTCTATTTATTGTTGTTTATATATGATTAGATTAAGATAATATCATATAGTTAAGTCAAAATAATTTTTTTTTATTAATTAGGATAAATACAAAATAATTTAAGTTTGAAAGTTTAGTCTTTTGGTTTAAGTTTACTTACCAAGAGTTGGAGATTTAACTAAATTGGACCGGTTGGATGTGCGAGGCTAGTGATAAGTGCTCAAAAAGTGTTTTTAACCCTCGATTATGCCTCTTGTTTAGCCATCTTAGTGGACTAATAGTGTTTGTAAGTTATGTTTTATGATTCTACAGGTGAAAGAGAGAGTTTTGTGGAATATTAGAGAAAAAGGGGTAAAACGGAGCAATTCGGAGCATTAAGGATCACATGGGAAGCCCATGGACAATCATGGAGAAGGCCAAGGAATTGGAGCTATTAACACTACTACAGAAAAGGTCATATACCACTGTTTTTTAGAGTAGTAAAAGGCCTTTAACCACTGTTTTCAAACCGTGGTATCAGCTGGGGTGGTAAATACTTTTAATAAAACCTTGGTATAAACTTGTACTTATTTACCACGGTTTATCCTATAACCGCGATAATAAAGTTTTCAAAACCGTGGTATATGACCATACGAAGTACTGGTATTTTGCATAAACCATGGTATAAAGTCACCATATTTGCCACTGTTCTTCCAAAACCGTGGTACATAATTTTTTTTATTTAAAAAAAAAATCCCTAGTTATTTAAATATTCTAATCACCCCACATACTAACTTCATAAAATAATTATGCATATCACAAACTCAAAACACCATAATCAATTCCCTATCAAAAATCCAAATATATATAATAAAGAACCTCCAAACCAACTTATTCAATTATGTTCTATATTCCAAATTGCATTGCAATGAAAGAATAATAAAAGAAAAGAAAAAATGTAAATCTATATAATTCACCAAGAACATTCTCTTTTGCATTGGCATTCTCGTCCCAAGAATAAGCAAAGTTTGATCACCCTATGTAAGAAATAATTGTGATTAAAAAAAAGAAACAAAGTAGAAGTAAAACAGTTAAGAAATTGTATAACTATAACCACTTGGGATACCTTGTTAAGTAATTGGTTCTTTAAGATTCTTAAAGTATTATTAGTCGGTTGCGACGCCACTGTTACTTACTCGTGAAGAAGAAGAATCCTGTGAAAAATATATAAATAAGAAATAGAAACAATAAAAAACATTATATAAAAACAAGAAGCTCACATTCTTTAATCAATCCTATATCTAGATGAGGTTGCATTTATGATTGAAGAAAGTAGAATTAGAGTTACTCTTTACAACTTTAATACATTTTATGAAATAAATAATTTCCAAACCTTTATAAAAATACAGAGTCAAAAGTACTTCTTAAAAAGTGTAAGCATCTTATCTCCACAAGTTGACCGGAATTCAATTAGTACGTATCCAATAATGAGTTCGTGTGAACCAATCAAATATTCTCACCTACATAGTTACATTGTTCTCACATCAAACAAATTAACTGTAATTATATAAAGTTTCAGTTGAATCACTACAACATGCATACACATCTAGTCTTCATTCCTGACTACTATTTTTTTTCTCACTTGCCACACCTGCATGAGACTGGGACAAATACATGTACCTCAAATACTTGTACCTATCCGATATGAGTCAACTGTCAACTTAGATACTACAAACAAAGTAATACTACCAAGAGGGACATACAAATCAGAAGCATTATCTAATAGGTCGGGTATAACAAAAGTTTCCAACACATGTACTACTCTTGTTTTACAAATCAAGCAATATGAAGAAAAATACCAAGCCAAAAAAGAAAGGAAGAAAAGTATTCACCTCACTTGAAACATAGTTTTTGTCAAGGAAACTATTCAATGTTTGGAAAGCGAAAACACAACGGGAGGCGTAAGGCTTAAGCCTCAAGCGCACACAACTTTTTTAAATTCTAAGCAAACTAGTGTGAGTGCATCCCATTAATTCTCTAGTGTTCTTGTGTGTGTGCGCTATAAAGCAAGTACTCATATAGTCGTGTGTATGTTTGCTGGAATGTAAGTACTTGTTTTCGTGATCTTGTCTCAGACTAAGAGTGACTTAGTGGTATCATAGGGGCAGAAAACTCAATGCAAAACCTATCCCTATGATAGTAACCATATTGATGAGTGAAATAACTTTAGACCGTCTCTCGGTATTTGGTAGGACACATCATATTCTCTAAGGAACCAACAAATAGTGAGTTGCCACCTATTTCTTTTTTAAGTAGCACCTTTTGGTATCAATGTAATTATTATATGCCAAATAAGAAAAAAGCTAAAAATATGGTGTAGTGCTATAAGCCTATATAGGATCCTATTTACTTCAGTAAAATTTATTGAAAGTACATACCCACCTCTTTAAATAATCATCAAGTAGTGACATAACAAACTTGTTCTCTTTCTCCCCACTTGAACATATGTACATGCACAATTAATGTTAAGTGTTAGAAACCATTCTAGAGCACTGAGTACAAAAACCATTTGTCAAATAAAGGCTAAATAAATCAAGCATCAGTACAATGAGTACAAACCCTTTTGGTTTATTCAAGGCCAAATACACCTTTGGAGGTAGCTTCTTAGAAATTTGATTCCCATTCACATATATTATATCTCTTTAGGGTCTACTCAAGTCTACACAAAAAAAGGAAAGAAAAGAAACAACGTTACTAATAAACTCTAATATATTCTATGAAGTCAAAATGAATACTAAACTTGCTTACATAAAATGAGTATGAAATTCATCATAATTAATCTAATAAAATAGATGCTAAATAGTGAGGGGCTACGGTCAAAAGCTTGTGGAATGGTGAAAACATGCTAGACAGATGAGAAAGAACTTAAAATTGAGTGTTTGGAGGAGAGTAAGATACAAAAGAAAGGGAAGAGATAAAAGTTTGGGGGACTAAGAGAGTCGCTTCCACCCATTCCCACAACCTTGCTATTCAGAGTCGAGGGATACAAAAAATGTCCAAGAGAGAAAAAAACTGAGTGAAAACTCATACGTAAGAAACAAACACTTTCCTAAGCACCTAAGCAAACACTTCTAACAATTAAACTTGAATGCAGAAAAAAGAGAACAGAGGTTTCTGTATGTAAAAATATTTGCTTAAATCCAACCAGTAACCAAGTTTTGACAAAATAAGTAGCATATATGCTTTTGGTTTTTCTTCCTTCATAAATTTCAATTAAATTAGCAAAGAAAGAACATAAAAATAAACATAACTCTTATGTCATGGCATTGATCTATACTTGCCTTGTGCATCCAAGCCCAACACTATGGAGGAATAGCGTTGCCTTGTGCACATTGTTATGTAAAAACAAGCGTCAGACAAGAAACATAGTAACAAAGAATTATGACATCATTCATGGTGAATATGTATGCCATTCATGTATTCATGTGCTTGCTAAAAAAAATAAGTCAAGACATTGAGCTGAAACTAATGAAATTTCATTTTTAAATCCCTTGTCGGATTACTCTCACATATTCATCTAGATTTTCCCCTTTTGATTATTTTACTTAACGAAGGCTCGTATCTTAAAGCGTAAGTGACTAAACTTCTAAAACCGATTTATGTACAGTCTCCATATCTTATTCCTTCAGTACAATTTTTTTTAAGCCACTAAGAAAAACCGTAAAACAAATACCTTGCCCAATACAAGCGAATGGGAGTGTGCATGTCTCGCTTGTTACATCCATGCCAGGGCACTAAAGGTCATCGCCAGGCCACTACCAGGCTACTACAGGTCACCACCAGGCCACTACTAGGCAAGTTATAACCTAAGTAAACCCTTCAACAAATTCACAAAAAGAAAAATAACGTAAGTTCTCAAAAGTGCAAAGATACTAAGCATACACCAACTGAAAATTCCTTAGCCTTAAATTTCCTTACCTCATCAACAAGTGTTCTTAACTTGACGAAAAAGGCAACTCAATGCCTCAGGTTAAACTATTTCCCTCTCTTCCTAATTAAATTCGTTCCCGTATACTCCAAAGCTGCTATCTAATTATAAAATAACCCAAATTTATTATGTAACCAAACCATGTAGCTTTCTTGCAAAAGAAGAAGACATCATTGATCATACCTAGTATAATTCTATTTCTGAAAAGTTCGCTTTCAGTTTCCGTATTGTGTTAGATTCCATCACTTCTAAAGGAATAGTTTTCATCACCCACATGTTTATCTTCATAATCTACATAGAAACACAACAAAATAGCAAAACATTTCATAGCACAACAGGCCCCCTCAGAAGCATTTAAAAATAAAAAACAACCAGGGGTGGCAACAATAATGATTAAAGGTCTGTACTAAAGATAATGTGATGAATTGCATGAAAACATTAAATTATACCACGACATTGCAGACATGAAAGTAAACATCTTAAAGGAGATAATATATTAGCATGGAGAACCACTTGAGCATTCAAGTGTAATGCACAGGAAAAAATCATACAAATGAACCATGAGAATTGAAAAAATATATGAAGAGAAAAAATGGAACAATGTGAGACTGCATACAAAGAGAGTGACTTCAATTATGGAACAATATGGTTACTCAAATGATTTATAAATGATGTCCCACAAGCATTTACAAATGAGTGTGAAAACCATTCCACTTTGTGTTAAAATTGAGCGTCCTCTTGACCTCTTGACCGCTTTGTAGAAAAGATACTGGAAAACAACAGAGTGAAACAATGGTGTTTAAAGGGCTTTGGTTGTGTGTTTCGTAGGTGATCCTCAACACCGGAGTTATTATCAAGATTATTAATTTCAATCAAAACTAAAAAAAACCTTGGCAATGCATCTTAAAGCATATTACTTTTAACTTTAAGAATCAATCAACATTCAAAGAGTAAAACATTTTCACATTTCTAAATATCAGCTCAAAAAGAAGGGTACCCCAAAAAGATGTACCTTATTTTCAGCAGGCTCCACAGTAGCAGTTTCCTTTACGTCGATGTGAACGTTAACAAGCTCCATTTGAAATTTCCCTTCTACACTATATTCAAATACATGACCTTCAGAATGCTCCAGCAAAAGTTTCCTTTTGGTCCCATAACTAACAGAATACCACTCACTTGGAACTTTCATCAAACAATAAGTGTGTCACTTTAAAGTTCCCAACTCAAATTTAATGAAAAACAAAAAATGTGTAAAAAGAAATACTTTAAAATGAGCTCAAATCTTGAATTTGGACTGAGGGTTTCCAAGCCTTTCTAGCAAACCATTCATTCTCCCCAAATCAAACCCATCATCTGAATTAGTCCCAGCACCTTTTGGCACACCAGATTTCTCGTAATTGTTCAATTTCTGTGAATAATCTACAAACTCATTCAATTTCGGTCCTCATTTCGATAACTTGAAAACCTTCATAGGAAGCATAGTGAAAATCGAACAAATCAAACCATATTGATAAATCTTGCTTCTAAAATTGGAAACGAGAAACCCTTACTTGAATTAAAATATGAACCGAGAAGCTCACAGGGTTGTGAAAAAGTTCAAGAGCAAATAACACGAGATGGTTTGAGTCAGTTCATGGACCCTTTTTCCTCCTGATAGAGTGAGGGCTTTTGGCGTAAAATTTCAAAGGCCACGGTAGATAAGACTTTTTCTGGCAAAATATAAAATAAAAAAAAGTTATAAACCACTGTTTGAGGAAACATAAAAAACATAAATAATTGAAACCGTGGCATATGGCGAACTAGATCCCACAGTTTTTATGAAACCGTGGCATACATTAATAAACAAATAACAATAGAAATTTCTACCGTGGTATACGTGTTTTTGTCACTGTGTTTGGCATAATAGTGGTATAAAACTTCTCACCTACCGTGGTAAATGAGTAATTTTGTAGTAGTGTAAAGAGGCCACTTGGACCTATTTTAAAGCCTATTTGGAAGCCCAAGGCCAAAGGATTCGTTGCTTGGACCAAAGCCCACAAAAGAGGATAGAAGGATAGAGCAAAAGAGACAAAATCGGCTAACGCGTGCGGGACGATGGATCGAAAGGCCCAGACGATTGATCACGCCTCGAGAGGCGATGAATAGGCGCCTAGGCGAGGATCGGCATCAGAGTAGCTAATTTCTTCTCAGTTTTGGAGACGAAGTTGGACTCTGAAAGAAGTCTATTTGTATTAGGAAACAAATGACGGTTTGGAATGCTTCTAGAGCTCATTGTAACCTCTATAAATAGAGGACCTAAGTGCCTCATGTAATTGGCCAATTCACTTATATTCTTGTCTCCAGAAATTGAGGCAGAGATTAATAATAAAAGATCGGTTTTAACTAGGCTGAGTCTTAATAAATTAGTCTTTCTAGTCTTATGTTCTTCGACTCTTCTTCTTTTCTTTTTCGTTCTTCGTGTTCTTCCTTCTTTATGGAAGGCTAATCTTCTCCTTCAAGGGAGGAGATGAAGCCGATCTTAAGGTTTAATGATTCTTCCGGTTCATGGTGTTCTTCAATCGGGTTAGTTCTTTATGTTTTTAGTTATTAGTTCCATTGCCCAGACCAGGGGATGGAAGTATAGATTAAGGTTTTTATTTATTGCAATCGAATATGATGCTAGTTTAGGGTTGTATTTATTGCAATTGAATATTTATTAGTAACATTCTTTTATTTATTGCAATTGAATACAATGCTAGAATAGGGTTTTATTTATTATAATTGAATATTATACTATTATTCTCTAATTTTCTTCAAGTTGTGTAGTGTTTTAGAGTAAGGAAAGTATTCCTTGTGTTTGCCTTAGATGGTGATTCATTGAATAGCTACCCAAGCTCACATAAAAGGAAAGAAGATACTAGTAACATGAACATAGGAACAACCTTAAGTAGAGTTATTCGTTAACGATGTTTCGTCCAAGAGGGCATCGGCACTCGCTCGATTGCCTAATTGTAGTCTACTTGTGAGAACAACCATGAAGTAAAAGGTCATTGAATCAAAAGTATTGGTGGATTCTAATCTCCTGAATTTCCTTTCTTATAAATTCTCAATAGTTTAGTTTAGTTTAGCATTGGAATCTACAATATCTATAATAATAGTTTTTAATCCCTCAAACCCCCTTTCCAGTCCTGTCCTTCATATAAACATACGCTTAAAAGTGGAACGATACCCTACTCATCCTTTACTTATTGAGGGATAATTAGGTTTTGATACGCTTCTATTTTGTTCAACGACCATCATCTATCCATATCCCATATCTCATCTACACACAAAAAGAGGCATGGTCAAATGGCGCTGCTGCCGGGGATATATTTAATTGTAGCCCTGGAAGAAGGTCAAATGGCGCCGCTGCTGTTTTAATTTGTTTATGTTTAACGTTTTCTTTTAAGATTAGAATTTTGGATCTTGAGGCAATTTTAGCCGCATCATCCATCCTTTTAAGAAAGAAAGAAGCTTGAAGGACATCTCGAAGACAAGATCTACCATCCAGGTTAGTCGAATCTTCATTCTTTTTATTTCATTCTTAGTATAGTTGCATCGTAGTTTAGTTTTATTGCTTTCTAGTATAATTGCATTTAGGACCTTTTCAACAATTGAAGTTGTAAGCCAACATAGCGAAACATCAAACTCTAGTATTTCTTGTCTGAATCTTGACAAACGGACTATCGTCTGTGGGCTATGGTACTTAAGCAATCCAAGTGATTCACCATAACCCTAGAAGAGACAGCTTTAGACAACAGGCGAGATACTAGCTGCAAAGCCCAACCCAGTTGAATGAAAATAGTTTTACATATTAATATAATTTAGAATAGTTGCATATTAGTTTAATTGCATTCAAGCATAGTAGGATAGTTTTCATCATCTTCGCATAGCAAGAATACTAGATAGGATTGATACAATGGCCGCACGCAATGATGGAGGTGTTGTGGACACCAATAATCCTGAAGCTATCCCACCCATGCAAGCACAACAGAGGAAGAAGTTGAACGATTTTTATTCGCCAATCATTGGAGACCCACCCAGCAGTATTGTTTTTCCAGAGACAGAATCTAACCAGTTTGAACTTAGAGCATCAGTAATCTCTATGCTTCCAAAGTTCAGTGGTTTAGACAATGTTCAGCTATATGTTCACATGAATAAATTTCTATTAGTCCTCAGAACTTTCAAGAATCAGAATATCAAAGATGAGAGTATCAAGTTGATTCTTTTTCCGCTCTCACTAGCCTCCGAATGGTTAATTGCACAGCCGATCAATTCAATTAACAATTGGGAGAAGTTGAGAACAAAGTTTATGAACAAGTTCTACCCACCCTAGAAGACAGATGCCATGCAGCAAGCTATCAGCAATTTCAAAGGAAAAGTGACTGAAGAATATCCTCAAAGCTGGGAGAAATTCAATAATCTGCTAGTCTCATGTCCACATCATGGTTATTATAAGAGCACACTTGCTCATTTTTTCTATCGAGGACTCTCAATGATGAACAAGCAGATGATACAGTCAATGCACAAAGGCAAGTTTACATCAATGGATGGAGATGAAGCTTACAACTTTCTCGAGAATTTAGCTGAAGAAACACAACAATAGATTACTAGCAATGAGGATGTCACTAGTAGGGAGGGGGAGCCAAAGCAATTTGGTTACCAAGCACATGAACAAGCAGATCAAGAACTGAAGTCTACATTGGCCAGCCTGGCCACTAGCATTGAAACTTTGAGTAAGAAATTCAATCAGTTCTCCATGAATCCCTCCAAGATCAACAAGTCTCAAGCTAAATCTCTCCCAATCATGCAAGCTAGCCAATACTGCGAAGTCTGTTCGGACACTTCTCATGCAACTCTAGAATGTCCTGGTTACTATCAACATGCATCAGTTGGAGAGTACAATGTGAACTCATTTCAGAGGCCCAACCAAGGTGGTAATAACTTTCAAGCTAATTATTGGAGACAAAACGCTGGACCCCCAGGTTCTCAAGATCAAACTTATATTCCACAGACAAGTCAAGCTTCACAGTTGGTCCCTCAACAACAGTTATACTCTTAACAGAATTCCAATACAAGTGGAGAGTTAGTGCCTGATCCTAGGAGAAATTATGCCGCACCTGCCGACCTGGAGAATGTTATTACTTTGCTATCACAGAAAAATCAGAAGTTTGAAAGTGTTCTAGAGCTTCTTGCACAGTCTCAGCTCAATCTCCAGTAATCTCAGGCAAGTCAATGTTCTAGAATGGAGTCTTTAGAGGCTAAGGTCGACCAACTCACCACTGCTTTGTCTATAAAGACACAAGCCAATCAACCTAGTTTATTGGAACCAATATTGAAGAGTGAAGATGTATGCCACATTGGGACAGCTTTTTGTACTGATCACCTCCATGATCATGTCAGCTCAGTTACTACTCTCACATCAGGATTGAAGATAGACAACAAGGTTGACTTACCTTCTCTTGATGACATTGCTACAGAGCAATCAGTCAAGATTTCAAATGAAGTTCAAAAGGAAGTGGGGGAAATCCTTTCCACTCCTATTTGTAAAGTTAACCAAGACAAGATATGCAAGAATGCCAAAGAGAAAGAAGAGTAGACACATGCTGATGTGTTTGTACCAAAGACACCTTTTCCTATGTTTTTTGCTCAAAGCAAAAAGGACAAGCAATTTTTAGAGATGAAGGAGGCATTTGAGAAAGATAACATCAATATCCCCTTTCTCAAAGCGATCAAGCAGTTGCCATCATATGCCAAATTCTTGAAGGATGCATGCAACATAATGAGAAGTACTCATGTTCCAAAGCGAGCGTTTCTAGCTGGACAAACAACATCTGTTATCCATCAGCAAGCTCCAGTCAAGCTCAAAGATCTAGGAAGTCCTACAATATCATGCAAGATAGGAGAAAAATTTACGGGTAATGCTCTTTTAGGCCTTGGTGCTAGTGTTAATCTCTTGCCATATCATGTGTACCAAGCGTTGGGCCTGGAGAACCTAAAGCCTACACAAGTCAAATTGAAGTTAGCTGACCGTTCTACCAAGATTCCGAGAGGAATAGTTGAGGATGTTCTTGTTCAAGTAGCCGATTTTTACTATCTAGTGGATTTCATTGTGATAGACACCCAGGAGGCCTTTGATAAAATTCCAATTATTCTAGGCCGACCTTTCCTCGCTACCGCAAAAGCTTTGATAAATTGTCACAACGGTGAAATGAAGATCAACTTTGGTAAGATATCGATAGACTTAAATATCTTTCACCTATTGCATAAAGATTGCGATGACGCCAAAGGTGAAGAGGTATACTTCCTTGATAGCATGATATAAGAATTCGTCCCATTCGAAGATACAATTGAAAGTGTTCAATCTACAGAAAACTGTGATGAACTTGAGAACCCCACCACAGAGGCCTTGCTAGCCATGTTCTTGGAATCTCTACAGAAAATTCAGGATTTAAGTGAGCATAATGGAAAATTGGCAGAGAGAGTATCATACCTTGAGAAGATGAACTCTACATTTCAGGATGAACAATAGACTTTTGCCCAGAAAAATAAGTTACTAGAGAATCAGCTTAAAGAAGTTTTGGAAAAACAACAGAATCTAGAAACTGAAATGAGTCTTCTGAAGCAGAAAATGGACCATATTGATAAGAAGCATTGCACTGTTGAAGCCTCTTCTACACCATCATTGTTTGAATGAGAGAAGTATGTGAACCAGTCTACCACCCACCCTGAGCGCAGTCAGCCAGACATCCATTATCATCACTGTGGTGGTAAAGGGCACATCAGAAACTATTGTCCTGTTAGAAAGAAAGATTTTCGTCAATCTTCTACACAGAGGAACCACAAGGTCTATCACACAATCATCAGACCTGAAATAGTTCAAGGTAGAGAAGCAACTTCACCAGCAATCTTTCCATCATATCAAGGAGTATTTTTGACAAACCACAAGGTGAGACCTCCTCGTCCTCCAAACATTCGTCAGATTTGGGTAAGAAAATCTGATCTCCTCACTCCAAATTGATAATGCATGATATATAGTCTTAGGGATCTCACTTAAAAAGACCTAAAAAAAAAATTGGTAAAAGGAAATGTTCTTATTTTTAGAATTAATTTTGATATTCGGCATCAATGGTAACATCTTCCCTTTTTCTCATTCATTTCATTTACTTAATTTCTATACATTGAAGACAATGCATATGTTAAGTCGGGGGATGGTGTACTTGAGAAATGAATTTCGAAAATTATTTTTCAAAAACCAAAATATTTTTGTTTCTATATCAGTAGCATGAGAAAAATGAATTTTAATGATGAGTCTGGGATATAGATTCTATACTGCTTAGTGTTGAGTTTGATAGATAGTTGATATTGTTGATTTCATTACCGCTTAGACTATTTATTATGCTCAGACATAGTTCTTGTTGATAGAATTCTTTATCAAGGCACCACTATAATACTTGGTCAGTTTTGTGTACTTTTGATAGAAGAGAGATTTAAACCCCTAGTAAACTGGAAGTAGAAATTTTAGACTTAGCCCGTGAGACTTGAGATTTATACCTATTCTTTAGAGAGTTCTTACAAAAAATCCGAGTCTTAGTAACTCAACATCTTTCAGTTCTTTATGTCGTTGTAATATAGTCTCATTATTTGTTGGTTTGGTTAATCACGAAATGACATCAACTGGGGAGATAGCCATTAGGTCTTGTAGTCTATTCGAAATAGAGTATCATACTGATAAGTTAAGTAGTGAACCCATTCAGCCTTTATCCCACCTAGTAGGACCATCATGTTAAACCCTTTTGAGCCTTACAATAAGCCATTTTCTTTCATAAAACCCTTTACCCTTGACCCAACTCCAGACAAGGAGTATAGCCAAAAACCTTTATCAGCCATACCCATATGTTTATGAGAATATGAGGGGAACAGGGAAGAAGAAAGAACACAAAAGGAAGATTACAAGGAAATATTAGAGAGACACAATGAAAACCATCATTCTGTTCTAAGTGAAAGAAGCTAATGGAAAACAAGCATATCTAGTACTAATCAAGGATATACCACTGAGCTAAAGAAAAAAAAAAAAAAAAAAAAAAAAAAAAAAAAAAAAAAGAAAAAAGAAAGAAGAAGTTGAACATAATGGATGGAAAAGCTAAGACAAAGGAAGAATTTTCTCTGCAATACAGAATTTGAAGAAATCTTCTAAAGAATGAAGCAAAACTCTTAGTGTTTTTCAGAAACAACATTTGAATCTTTTTTACCTTTCATTCATAAACCAATACCCAAGCCAAGTTACAGCCCATGACATATCACTACAGTATGGTACGAAGTCTAGAATAGGTGAGAGGATGCTAAAGTGAAGGACCCGACACTTCATATGTGATTGACATTCTTTCCATGAGAGACTAATTTCATCCAGAAGTCCGTTTTTCAAGTTAGTATGTGGGATGTTCGTATTCATTATTCTTTTCCTCATATACATGAGGTAAAATAGTATACCATCTTCTGAGAGATTCTTTTCTGAGAGTATGACCGGTGAGGTTTGAAAGTCGAGATTATCTGTCTAAAGGTAAATTAGGGATTCTGTTTCTTGGATAGGAGAGTATAGGAGATTGACTGAGTACACACATAAGCCTTGATTGAGAATTTTGTCAATTTTTACTATCTCCCATCATAATCTATGAGTCTTTGCAGCAATGTAGTTAGCAATGGAGACCGTCTGTTGGAGTAAGCACTAAGTGGGTAAGAAATTTCTCTCTCTGAAAAATACTCTCATTCTTGAACATGCTATTGATTGATTTTGTGGGTATATCACCTGAAAACCCTCACGAGACTATAACTTGTCCTTTCTGGGGAACTTAAAGGTTTAAAGCCTTGTTGCATATGGTAAATGCAATCGCGATGCCTGCAAAAGTGAGTTATGATTTTATTTTTTGTTATTAGGATGTGATTTTGATCACTTATCTATTTTTTTATCTTATTTGCTAAGAGACTAGCAAAAGGCTAGTTGCGAGTTGTGATAAGTGCTCAAAAAGTGTTTTTTAACCCTCGATTATGCCTCTTGTTTAGCCATCTTAGTAGACTAATAGTGTTTGTAAGTTATGTTTTATGATTCTACAGGTGAAAGAGAGAGTTTTGTGGAATATTAGAGAAAAAGGGGTAAAACGGAGCAATTCGGAGCATTAAGGATCACATGGGAAGCCCGTGGACAATCATGGAGAAGGCTAAGGTATTGGAGCTATTAAAGAGGCGACTTGGACCTATTTTAAAGCCTATTTGGATGCCCATGGACAAATGATTCGTTGCTTGGACCAAAGCCCGCAAAAGAGGATAGAAGGATAGAGTAGAAGAGACAAAATCGGCTAACACGTCTGGGACGCATGGATCGAGCATTCAGACGCATTGATCGCGTCTGAGACGCATGGATCGACACTGTAGCCAATTTCTTCTCAGTTTTGGAGACGAAGTTTTACTCTGAAAGAAGTCTATTTGTATTAGGAAACAAATGACGGTTTGGAATGCTTCTAGAGCTCATTGTAACCTCTATAAATAGAGGACCTAAGTGCCTCATGTAATTGGCCAATTCACTTATATTCTTGTCTCCAGAACTTGAGGCAGAGAGAGATTAATAATAAAAGATTAGTTTTAACTAGCTGAGTCTTAATAAATTAGTCTTTCTAGTCTTATGTTCTTCGACTCTTCTTTTTCTCGTTCTCCGTGTTCTTTCTTCTTTATGGAAGGCTAATCTTCTCCTTCAAGGGAGGAGATGAAGCCAGTGCTTAAGGTTTAATGATTCTTCTGGTTCATGGTGTTCTTCAATCAGGTTAGTTCTTTATGTTTTTAGTTATTAGTTCCATTGCCCAGACCAGGGGATGGAAGTATAGATTAAGATTTTTATTTATTGCAATCGAATATGATGCTAGTTTAGGGTTGTATTTATTGCAATTGAATATTTATTAGTAACATGCTTTTATTTATTGCAATTGAATACAATGCTAGAATAGGGTTTTATTTATTGTAATTGAATATTATACTATTATTTTCTACTTTTCTTCAAGTTGTGTAGTGTTTTAGAGTAAGGAAAATATTCTTTGTGTTTGCCTTAGATGGTGATTCATTGAATAGCTACCCAAGCTCACATAAAAGGAAAGAAGATACTAGTAACATGAACATAGGAACAACCTTAAGTAGAGTTATTCGTTAACGATGTTTCGTCCAAGAGGGCATTGGCACTCACTCGATTGCCTAATTGTAGTCTACTTGTGAGAACAACCATGAAGCAAAAGATCATTGAATCAAAAGTATTAGTGGATTCTAATCTCTTGAATTCCTTTTCTTATAAATTCTCAATAGTTTAGTTTAGTTTAGTTTAGCATTGGAATCTACAATATCTATAATAATAGTTTTTAATCCCTCAAAACCCCCTTTCCAGTCCTGTCCTTCATATAAACATACACTTAAAAGTGGAACGATACCATACTCATCCTTTACTTATTGAGGGACAATTAGGTTTTGATACGCTTCTATTTTGTTCAATGACCATCATCTATCTACATCAATCATACACCATCTCATAAACACAAAAAGAGGCAAGGTCAGCTAGTAGTGTAATATCATACTCGTGCATCTCAACCTAACTTGGGTGTTGAAGTTCCAATCTTTGATGAACACTTTCTAAGATTTTACATATTTTGGTTAATTGATCATTAGTGAATAGTTAATTAGGTAAACGTAGTTACTTTTCGTGTTTATCGCTTTCTTAGTTTTAAGTCCACGAAGGTAACTTTGTTTTAGGCCCACGAAGGCAACCAATTGTATCTTATTGGCTTTGCCAAATTTCGACCCAACTTGTGGGTCTTAAATAGATTAAACTTGTAACCGTAAGGAAACGCTCGAATAGTGGGTTGACACGCAAGACACTAAACACTTCGTCAACCCCACCACGTCGCCTTAACCCCAAGGGTCGTGTACGTACACTTTGGGCAGTACTTTCTAAACCTCCTTGATCCAAAGTGTTAGAGGATACTTGTATGTTACTAAGCATGCGTGCATGATTGTGTGATTTACGTTTCAGTCTCGTCTTTACATTAACGCTAAGGCTAATCCCGAGCCCTAAAAGAACAAAAAGTGGGATTAAGCCCCACTTTAGAATGGACGTTGCATGAACTGTTTGTTACCTAGACCAAACTAAATAGATAAAATCAATCAAGTAGAGCCAATCTAGTCACGTCCATCAAGACAAACATTTAGCATGAACAAAAAAAGTTGTGAGCTACCAGATTCCATTGGACCAACCACCTTACTCAGTCCCCTCCCCTAGAAATACCTTGAGTGAGATTCTTGGTGGCACACCATTTGGTGAAGTAGCAATCTTCTCTATTGACGTGTGTAGAGCTAAAATCCTAGATTTGTGCCCACTGTTCGATTTGAACTGGGCATAGTATCTAATTTACACACATTGCATGCAAACTTTTCAAAAACTTTAAGGTCACAAATGAATTTCTACAGATTGTGCATCATTCTTGTTTGAGCATACATGGATTATCAATATGCAGAACAACCATCATGGAATTATAATGTAAACCCAGAACCTTGTTCTTGTTGTGGTAGTCCATATCATTGGGCATCTCAATGCACTTCATATATCGAGTTCGAGCCTCCTATGAAATATTCTTACTATTACAAACCTCCATTTTCAAATTTCCCTAGTACCCAATACACCCCATAGTTTTTTAATCATGTAAACAATTCATGGAGTTCTATCACAGATAGTCAACCACCATTCATGTATCCATATGGTCAGTTAGAATATGGGTTCACTGACATTCCTTTACCATTCACATCACCATTCATTTCAAATGTATATTCCACTCCACCATCCATCATAGATCAACTTTACTAAGCAATGGCCAAGAAAACAATTCAAATACAACAAATAGCAAAAACCTTATGTTATTTCTAATCCATTTCAATCGATACCACATCTGAGACTAATATTCTTCCCACCAGTCCATAACCCAACCAAAAAGAACAACAAGGTGTTATTATAATAGACCCAATTGCTAAATCCCATCCTAATATTTATGACCAATTAAAACCACATCACCATCCACCTAACTATCATGTGAATTCCAGATTCTATGATGATGACTATATACATGAGACCACTCTGACAAAAGAAACTCTAGAATATATGTTAGAAAATGATTCGACACACTTGGACAATGACAAAGAGGACAAAGAAATTCAAGTGCCTGGAGAAGAGGATATAAATTCTATAGTGGAAAGTGGATCTAATTTTAGTTTGGCCGTTAAAGACTTATCGATGGAACAATTTTGTGACATCCTTAATATTGCCGAAATGAACCACAAATTTGTGGAAACACCAAAGCTAGATGAAAAGTTCTCTAAGTCTTTAAGATCATATGAAGAACCACCACCCAACCATCATTCTCCCGAGTTAACACCTCTCGAAAGCCAACCTCCATTCATAAAAAATCCACCAAATTCTGAGGACTGCACCACTAAACCATTTCAAAGAAACCTTAAGCTCGCACTTAAGCCAATTGCCTTTGAAATCCTTAACAATTTTCTAAACCTTTCCAGTAAAGAGACTTTGCCCAACATACAAACTCCCGAGACTATCATTTCAGTTGAGAAGAGCCTCGCATTGATTGAAGTGCTAGAAAAAGAGGAAATAGAATCTAAGGTGGAATATGAGTTCTAGAGAGCATACGATGATCCCTTTATTCAAGTGGTTGGAAAACCCAGTTTGCCATATGCCGCATCATCTAAGCCTCATGAAGAATAACAACTATCACACTCACACTCTCTTGGATAATTCAATGACGGGCTACTGCATAAGTTCCATGATGGTTTATATAAGCTTTCTTTTATCATTCTGCATCTTACACTCCAAATGTATCATTTCATTTTGTTTTGGGGTAAATACTTTCATATGTTTTTCTATAAAGATCCCCATCTATTTAGACTATTAGTATATAGTTAACAACATATCATCCATCTCATATGCATAGTCTTGAGGAATCTGACTTAAAACGACCCCACATATAGTCTTGAATATCTGACTATAAAAGATTCATGTTATGTTTTCTCGATACATTCCATGAGAGTGCATCAAGAAGGTAATCGGACCCTCTACTTAGAGTGTGTGGTTGTAAGTGCCAGAGGCTTGAGTCCACGTATACCTTGCATATTCCTTGTTAGCACTTTTACTCGTGATTTGAGTAGTGTACCCCTATGGAGTAAGTATACATTTTTTTTTTTTTTTTTTTATTTTACATTCTTTTTAAAATATTTTTCTTTTCCTGTCATTTACTTTACATTTCCTACTTTCTATATTTCCAAGTTTTCTATCTTATATAAGTTCCTTATTTCAATCTTCACTTTTGATGCTTGAGTAGTCTTTCTTCTATAAAGAAGAGATGTGAAACAAAGCAGAGGTGGGATGGTGATTGAGTGGAGGTGTCTTATTGAAAAAGCACGCAACACGTAATTATTTATATGTCGTTGTTTGTGTTACGTATCTTTTGCAAATCTTACTTAGCCTATTAAATATTGATTAGTACAATGGCTAGCAAGGTATCAATCCTACTCTAAATAACTAAGTGATGATAATAGAAATTCCTAATCTAAATTACTCTAATGGATGCAAGTAAAAGATGTGGCTAAGTAATGATGAATATATAATTGATTTGATTTGAGATGTAAACTATGCATAAAATAAACTAAATTAAATATATGAATATGAATAAAGAGAGAGAATATCTTGGGAGAGATGAATCCACCAAAATCATAGAATTAGTCTAATAGATCTACCTATCATGCTTAATATAAATCACCAATAGAAACTCACCATACCTACAAACCTTATGCTCATAACCATGATGATAATATGTGGCTTTCAACGTGCTTTCTATCTTTCCATCAAATACTTCTTCAATCTCCAATGATATCTTCTATCTAACCAAATTGTGCTTTAAGTGACATTCAATATACAACTCTAGGTGCCATGGAAAATCCACATGTGGCATTAACCATACAACTAATTGAGGTGCCATAAAGAATCCAATCATCATACTAGAACACTAAAAACTAGAAGAAAAGAATCTAGGGTTTGTGGTATTTGGCTCTACACAATCTTGAATTACCCTAAGACCTCCTAACCTCCACAGGAGCGTTAGATCAATGGACAAATAAGAAGAAACTCAATGAGGGATTTAAAACTAAAAATGATAGAAGAAGAACTAAACTAAAACATACGAAAAAGGCTTCATCTCCCCTCCCAAGAGAAGGGAGATTAGCCCCTCATACTATGCTATGAACACAATATGAAAAGGAATAATCTTTATAGCTATTAATGGTGAAAAGGTCTGAACTTTCTTCTCTCTTAATTCTAGATCTAAAATGCAAACACTAAATTTCCTAGATGATGTAAACTGAGGTTTTTATGCCTTATATATTGGCTTACATGCTCGTCTGGATAGAGATCCGAATCCTATGTTTATTTGGTGTCAAACATTCTGTAATCTTTCTAGAAGCAATCCTGGAAAAGTTAAATTCGGTTGGACCAAAGTTGGACGTGGCCCACTTTGCCCTGCAGGCTATTTCCCAAGCTGTAGCTTCTGACAGCTTTCAGTTTCCTAATTCTTGTGAAACTCTGACTTCTTTTCCATGTTGATCTCATCTTCCTATGAAGTCAAAATTAAGGCTTTGAGATCAGATTGAAGACTCTTCTAACTCAATTATTATCCTCTTTTAGAGTCCCATTAGGTTTGGCACTTATGGAGACAAATATGACATTTTTGCCCTAGGCCTTTAGCTGTAATTCCAAATGACCTCTTTTTGACTTGTTTGACTTCTTTTCCCTCCATATTTCACATTTAGGTTCTTTGACCTGCAAAAACTCAAATTGTATCATATTAGAATATTTAAATATAAAATGGAGACTAACATACACATAATTGGGGTTATAAATCATTACTTTTGAGCACTTATCACAACCCCCAACTAGCATTTTGCTAGTCTCTTAGCAAATATATGTTATACTAGAGAAGTGTTCAAAGCTAACAATACTAATTAAATAATAAATTAACTCACTTTCACAGGCATCGCGGTTGCATTTACCATATGCAACAAGGCCTTAAACCTTTAAGTTACCCCCTAAAAGGACGAAGTTATAGCCTCGTGAGGGTTTTTCAGGTTGATATACCCACAAAATCAATTTTACATATGAACTATGGTGAAATCTAGATAAAACAACTTTTTCAGTTAAAATGTCTAAATCAAAAAGTTATTACTTATCATACCCATGATCATAAAACATTAGGCTAAGGTTCTATTCATAAAGATAGAAAAGACTGACTAATCATCCTAACTAGAGCTTATTCATTTTTAACTATTTTGATTCCTTTCTCTTTTCAAGTAAATCTAAATTTCTACCTTACCTTTGGATTAGTATTTTGACTTCAAATCTCACCATTTCATACACTCACAAGAAAGTCTCTCTCAGATAAGTTTTCTATTTTACCTCCGTATGTAGGGAAATGAGTAAAAAAATAGAACATCCCACATATTTAGTCAGAAAGACGGAAATTTTCAAATATATAAATAAAGTCTCATGGAAAGAATGTCAATCACATATGAAGTGTCGGGTCCTTCACTTTAGCATCCTCTTATCTATTCTACACTTCATATCATACTTTAGTGATAAGTCTGGGTATTAAAACGAGGCTTAGGACAGGTTAACAAGAAAAGGGTAAAAATGATTCAAAAATTTCTGAGAATATACTAAAGACTTTGTGCTTTTGACCTTCTTGGAAATTTTCTTCACTTGTACACTGCAACAATTGACCTCTATCACTACTTTTGCTCAATTATTTATATTTCTTTTCTTTCTTTTTCTCTTTTTTTTTTTTTTTTTTTTTTTTTTAATTTTTTTTAATTTTTTTTTTATTTTTTTTTTTATTTTTTTATTTTTTTTTTTTTGAGCAAAAGGAATGATTTTCTTCATTTGACTTTAGTAAAATTTCCTTCAAAAATCTTCTTCGTTCTAGCTTTCTCTTTGGTCTTTAGAAATCCTCAGAAATATGGATAAGGCTAATAATATGGGATATACTCCTTATCTGGAGTTGGGTTTAAGATGATTGGTTTAAGAATAAAAGGTTTAATATATAAGGCTCAAAAGTGGTTAATATGATAATCCTACTAGGTGGGATAAAGGCTGATTGGTTCACTATTTGACTTATCAGTATGATATTCCGCTTTGAATAGACTACAAGACCTAATGGCTATCTCCCCAGTTGATGCCACCTCGTGATTGACCAAATCAAGAATAAATGAGACTACACAACGAATTTAAGCACTGAAAAATGGTTGAGTCAACTTGGACTCAGATTTACGTAAAGACTCTCCAAGAAATTAAAATTGAAAGGCTCAAGTCTCACAGGTCAAGTCTCTATACTAATCCTCTAGTTTGGTAGAAGTTTAAGTTGCTTTGTCATTTGAAATTCCTCTAGTGGTGTATTATATGAACTTACTCTAGACTAAGACTTTTATCAGTGAGATATATTTCTAGTAATAGAAACTTAGTCTAAAAGTCTTACTAATCCTGGTCATGACTTATAATTTCCTATTTCATTAGCCAGTTTAAACGATAAAAATATACTTTTCACCTAGAATCACCATAATTCACATATAAACTTTCCAAATATTGGAATTAAAATATTGGAAAATTTTAATTCTCACCCCCCTAACTAAATTAGGCATTGTCCTTAATGACTAAATAAAATAACTGAAAGCTTACCATAATTGAAATAATCAGAGAAGGAGGGGTATTACCTTAAATGCGTGCAAAATTACATCAGCTAAAATCTGTAGAATTTATATCCTTAACAAAAGAAATAGGAGTAATGATTCGTGAGGATTAAAATTACTACAACGACTAAATATTTGTCATGTGCATGTCTATAGAGTTATACGTCTCCAAAAAGGTGGAGGTAGAATGTAAGAGTCACATGTACAAATGACACGACTGAAAATTAAAAATTAAAAATTAAACAATGAATAATAATAATAATAATAATAATAATAATAATAATAATAATAATAATAATTTAAATCAATAGTTTCATTTTTTTGCATGGAATACAAGATTTGTCTCTGCCTACAAATAAAAGTGATAAAACCATAATAGACAATCAAATACATGAGTGATCAAAAATAGTTTTTAAGAAAATGCGGAACTGTGAGCTGAGTCCAAATTTTTCTACCAGAAAATCAGTTATGATAATAAACTCGGTTTCATTATCCCATTACAACTCCATTTTCCCAGGCCACTCGCCTTCTCATAATCGATTCTACAATCATAAAAACATCAAACAATATATTTTCAGGACATTTGTCACCCTTAGATTACAAGAGACAGTCCCAACCCCGATTTTCACATTCTTGTTTAAAAAAAAATCCGTTCATGGCATTGTTATCAAACAACTCCCCATAACAGAGTTTGGCGTGAATTTTTCGTTCGGTCGTCATGTTCAACCGTTTGCGAACTTATCCTCGAGCTGTCGTAATGTAGATGGCCATACAGAAGGTAAACTAACACAACAACACTACTAGAACAATACTGCAAACAGTTGCTCAGTAAACCAAAAAAATCGTCCTGTACACCAAAAAAAAACTTGTTTCTCTGGAAATTTTCAAGCCTAACTACAACACCCTTCCTTCTTCACAGTTCAACACCCATTAATACCTTCATGTTTTTCCCATTCTCCTCAATCAACAGCCAACAAAAACTGAAAAATTAATTCAAATTGCGAATTTCAACCACCCATAATCGAAGCTGAGCGGTGATATATCCATCGCGGTTAATTAGGACGTCCAAATTAGTAATTGACCGGTGGTCGATCTTGCCGGTGAGCAAGTGTTGAACGTTTTGGATAGGGCTGGAAGTGTGCGTCTGGTGATGGGTGGAGTTAAATTGTGATGAGGTGGTTGTTATTTGTGATGGATGCTACTTGAAGGGTGCGTCTGGTGATGGATGCGGCTGGAAGTGTGTGTCTGGAAGAAGAAGAAAAAGTGTGGAAGGGTGCGGAAGTGTGTCTGGAAGAAGAAGAAAAAGTGTGGAAGGGTGCGGCTGGAAGAAGATGAAGTCGTTTTTTCTTTTTTTTTTTTTTTTTTTTTTTTTTTGGTTGTTGGGCTTTTTTGAGTTTTAAGGCCCAAAATCGATTTTAGAGAGTTTTACTAGGATTGGGATTTAAAACAAAGTGGGATTCTAACTTACTGGTCAGGAATAGAGATCTAGTCCGTAATGGAGAAGAATTCCACCTTACTAAAGCACAACTTAACATATATATATGTGTCGCGCATACACTTCAAAGCTCATATCAATTTCATTCTTATTCATAAAAACTAATCACTCACTCCATAAACTATTGATATTTTAAGAAAACAACTAATCCCATGACAGTAGAAAATAAAATTAACTTCTACGTAAATTCTTCCAAATACTATACCCTAACGAGTAAAAATAGATTAATTCTCCGTACTCTCGATACTTCAAGCTCCTTCCCGAACCTTGTCATTGCTATCAATGTGCTCAAAAATTATCTTCCAAACTTCCTTGTCGGTATAATTTTTGTAAATATCTTCATTACTCCAATAACACCTCGACAACAACTCTCTTCCGTATTTGATGTCCAATTTAACCTTGTAAACATGGGATTTTGCTGTGAATTTTCAGCACAGGGTCAGGTACGCATCTTTTTTTTTTTTTATTTATTTATTATTATTATTTTTTATAAGGAATAATTTACTATCTATTTAAACTAATTGGGTTGCCTCCCATAAGCGCTAAGTTTAATGTCGCCAGCCGACATAGAGGGGGGAAACTTAAGGTTACCCCCCCTAACTAGCTTAGGTAATTAATTTTATAAATTTGTGGGTCTTTTATAGTCAGATTCCCTAGACTTAAAACTTGTTTGTAATCCGATTTCTGCTCTTTTTATCTTTCTTCTTTTCCATGCGTGGCCTATACATTTTAGTAGAGGGCGAGTCATCTTAATTAAATCTTTGATAAATCTACGATTAAAAGTAGCTTGACATAAAGATGCTCGAATGTCTTCTATTTTTGTATGAGGTTGACCAGTGTCTAGCAATGTATTAATATGATGTATAACACTATCCTTATTATAATTCATGCCTAATTGTGATACACATGATAAAAATGGATCTTTGTAGTGAGTGTTCCTAAAACTTTTATTAGCTATTGTGTGTATTGCACATAGATCATCCATCTTTTCCGTATCATCGTCAGGGTTTCTATATAATGTAAAGATGTTTACATCTACTCTCATATTCCCAAAAGTGATGGACATGTTCCTATTCCTACAATTTATTAAAGCTTCTGCTGTAGCTAAGAATGGTCTACCCAAGATGATAGGAATTTGGTTTCCATTTGTAGGTAAAGTGTCAATAACTATAAAATCAACGGGGTAATAAAAATCAGAGACCTTGATAATCACATCCTCTATTATCCCTCGTGGAATCTTAATAGATCTATCAGCTAACTGTAGTCTCACAGTTGTTGGTTTCAAGTCCTTTAACCCTAGCTGTTTATAAACTGAGTATGGTAATAAATTCACACTAGCACCAAAATCCAATAATGCTTGATCAGTGTAGTCCTCTCCTATTCTACACGTAACTGTAGGACTACCAGGGTCCTTATGTTTTACTACGGCTTTGTTCTGTAGAAAGGATGAACAACTTTGTGCAAGGAAAACTTCTTTTGGGATATTTGTTTTCTTTTTTACTAGGTCTTTTATGAATTTGGCATAGGAAGGCATTTGTTTAATTGCACTTAGAAAAGGAATATTGATATGTAGATTTTTAAAAATATTCATGATCTCATTATATTGTGCTTCATTTTTGTTATCTTTTAACCTAGAGGGGAATGGTGCGGGTGGAATTTTTTCAGTTACCTGCTCTTTGGTTTTCTCAGTTTCAACTGGCTTTTCCTTATCTTTTGTTATAACAACTTCATCGAATCGGTAATGTCACTTTGTTATCTACTTTCTTTCCCTGAACTAAGGGTAGATATTGAGTTAACTGCCTCTGTGGGTGCGGATGAAGGGGTGGTTTCAACTTGATAAACATTTCTACCTTTTGGATTTTGTTCAGGTTGGCTTGGTAAGGTTCCTTTGGGTCTCTCGTCTAGACTAGCTAGTATCTGATTGAATTGTTGGCTTATCTGTTGAGTTATTTGTTGAGCCATAATATCAATTTTTTGGTCAATTTTTTTGAATTCATTCTCGGTTTTGGTGGCTAAAGCTTTCATGCTTTCATCTGCGGTGTTGGGTTGGGTTTGGTAATTAGCCATAGGATCTATGGCTAATTCTCTGTTCATGTTTGTTTGTTGTTATTGTTGTTGTTATGGGTAATACTGTGGAGAAGGTACTACTGCGCCTCTATTATTTATGTATTGTTGCCTATTGTTCCCTTGATTACCTTGAAAACCATATTGGTTTTGTTGTGGAGGCATATTCTGTCTCCATGAATTGTTTGAGTTATTCCTAAGATTTGGGTTATAGTTGTTGTTATTGTTAAAATTATTTTGATAACCCGGTCTTTTGAATGTATTAAAAGCACAAACTTCATCAGTACCTTGAGCAACAAACATAGAGCAAACTGAGGTGTCGTGATCTATAGTAAGACAATTTTTACAAAATTGATTGACACTCATTGCTTGTTGAGGTTGATTATTCTTTGAAGGGTTTAAAGTGAATGAATCAAATTTCTTGTTTAAGTTTTCGATTCCTGTAGTTAAACTAGCAATGGCACCTTCAAGTTTCTCATTAAGTTCATTTTTAACCTCATACATACCTGGTTTACTAAAACTCATCCCCCCATCTACCCGTGCCATGTCCTCATGGTCACTACTATTGGCCCAATCCTTAGAACTCTCGAAAAAAGTTTTGCAAAAAGTGTAGGCTTCATCAGGAGTAAGACTAGTAAATCTTCCTCCATTCATTGATTCAATTAACTGACGGTTCATAGGTGAAAGACCTTTTATAAAGTAATGTACGATATTAAGTATGTCAAAACCATGATGTGGACAACGGACAAGTAAATCATTAAATCTATCCCATGTTGTATGAAACTCTTCATTAGGTTTTCCTTTGAAGGTTGAAATAGTCAATTGCATGGCTTCAGTTTTACGTAAAGGGTAATATTGTTTCATAAACTTTTGTGATAGTTGCTCCCAAGTAGTTATAGAATTAGAGGGTAGGGATCTATACCAACGTAGTGCGGCATCCTCAAAAGTCAATGGGAACAACCTTAATCTAGTCTCTTCAGGGGAAAGATGAGGTGCTTTAAAAGTACTTAATATGCTCAAGAATTTACTCAGATGATTATATGGTTCTTCATTTGTTTTGCCATAATATCTTGGCAACATATTAAGAATAGTGGGCTTAATCTCATAGTTATTGTTATTGTCGGGCATCACTATGCAGTTTGGTGGTTGAACCGCGATAGGTTGAAACAAGGTGCTAAGAGTTCTTTGATCAGCCATGGCGGCTAATGGTACTCTCTCTGGTGTATCCTCTAAGTTTACTAGTGGTGTGTGTGTTTCAGAATCAGAATCAGATCCTGAGTTTGATGGTGTGGTCTCTTCCAAAACCAGAATTGGAAGATTGTTACAAGAATTAGCTCTTCCGATTAAACGCTTATTTAGGCTTAATCAATGAAACCAAGTTTTCATGCACTAGATAATAAAGCTATGTAAAATAATCTAATATGCACTTAATTAACTAAATTATATTATCAAACTATATGATGCTAACTATTAATGCTAATTATGAAACCGTTAACAGGGGATTCACGGTAGAAGAGAAGCACTTACTGTTACAGCAAGCAAAACAAGTCCAAAAATTTTGAAATTTTTATAGAAGCTACCTGATACGTCCAGAAAGTATCCTGTAAAATTTCAGAGCAATCAGAGCTTGGTAAGTCCCTCTTCTTTACTGTTCAATCCTGCAGAGTCCAGTGAGAAGTTTTCTGCACACACTGTAAACAATCGATTGAATAAATAAGTAAAAGAGCACTAAAAATCACGAAATTTGTACTGGAGTCTCCTGACGTGTCAGGGATGATCCTGTAAAAAGTTTGGATTATTTAGAATTTTATAGATCCTTCTTCTCGACTGTTCTTCCAGAGACCTTGGTCCTGAAAAGCTGCAGAAACACACTGAAAACAAGCAACTAGTTAAGTGGTCAAACAAGGTCAAAAAATATTAAATTTTTTACTGGAAGCTCCTGAAGAATCGAGGTTCCTCCTGTAAAAATTTTAGAATTTTTAATATTGTGCAAATAACTCTGCTCGACTGTTTTTACAGATGCTTGTGTCCTGAAAACTGAAAACTGAAAACGGGTTACTGCAAAGACGATGTTAGTTACCCAGGTAAGACAAGTACTAAAAATTCGAAAAACTTTCAATAAATTACCGATACTGTACAGATCAACTCTGTAAAATTTCAGAATTTTTTGAAATTTATAAATACGTTTTCTGTACTGTTCTTTTCTGTTAAACAAACACTAAACTTTATGGAAATACTTTTTACTATGAAATCTAATTGAATTATGCTAAATTAATCTAATTATGCTAAATATGCAATTTATACTATATGAATTCCTAAATTAAAGTAATCTAAACTAAATATTCTATCACCTAATCAATTTAGAGCGGGCAGCGGCGCCATTGAAAAAGCACGCAACACGTAATTATTTGTATGTCGTTGTTTGTGTTATGTATCTTTTGCAAATCTTACTTAGCCTATTAAATATTGATTAGTATAGTGGCTAGCAAGATATCAATCCTACTCTAAATAACTAAGTGATGATAATAGAAATTCCTAATCTAAATTACTCTAATGGATGCAAGTAAAAGATGTGGCTAAGTAATGATGAATATATAATTGATTTGATTTGAGATGTAAAATATGCATAAAATAAACTAAATTAAATATATGAATATGAATCAAGAGAGAGAATATCTTGGGAGAGATGAATCCACCAAAATCATAGAATTAGTCTAATAGATCTATCTATCATGCTTAATATAAATCACCAATAGAAACTCACCATACCTACAAACCTTATGCTCATAACCATGATGATAATATGTGGCTTTCAACGTGCTTTCTATCTTTCCATCAAATACTTCTTCAATCTCCAATGATATCTTCTATCTAACCAAATTGTGCTTTAAGTGACATTCAATATACAACTTTAGGTGCCATGGAAAATCCACATGTGGCATTAACCATACAACTAATTGAGGTTCCATAAAGAATCCAATCATCATACTAGAACACTAAAAACTAGAAGAAAAGAATCTAGGGTTTGTGGTATTTGGCTCTACATAATTTTGAATTACCCTAAGACCTCCTAACCTCCACAGGAGCATTAGATCAATGGACAAATAAGAAGAAACTCAATGAGGGATTTAAAACTAAAACATGATAGAAGAAGAACTAAACTAAAACATACGAAAAAGGCTTCATCTCCCCTCCCAAGAAAAGGGAGATTAGCCCTCATACTATGCTATGAACACAATATGAAAAGGAATAATCTTTATAGCTATTAATGGTGAAAAGGTCTGAACTTTCTTCTCTCTTAATTCTAGATCTAAGATGCAAACACTAAATTTCCTAGATGATGTAAACTGAGGTTTTTATGCCTTATATATTGTCTTACATGCTCGTCTGGATAGAGATCCGAATCCTATGTTTATTTGGTGTCAAACTTTCTGTAATATTTCTAGAAGAAATCTTGGAAAAGTTAAATTTGGTTGGACCAAAGTTGGACGTGGCCCACTTTGCCCTGCAGGCTATTTCCCAAGCTGCAGCTTTTGACAGCTTTCAGTTTCCTAATTCTTGTGAAACTCTGACTTTTTTTCCATGTTGATCTCATCTTCCTATGAAGTCAAAATTAAGGCTTTGAGATCAGATTGAAGACTCTTCTAACTCAATTATTATCCTCTTTTAGAGTCCTATTAGGCTTGGCACTTATGGAGACAAATATGACATTTTTGCCCTAGGCCTTTAGCTGTAATTCCCAATGACTCCTTTTTGACTTGTTTGACTTCTTTTCCCTCCATATTTTACATTTAGGTTCTTTGACCTGCAAAAACTCAAATTGCATTATATTAGAATATTTAAATATAAAATGGAGACTAACATACACATAATTGGGGTTATAAATCATTACTTTTGAGCACTTATCACTTATGGTTGTTTTTCATGGTTGTTTAGCATGCTTCGTCTTATATAGGCATGCCAAACCATGGGATGGTTAGCAACTTGAGCCCTTTTAATTCAATTTTTTTTTTCCTTCTGTGGGCGATTTTAGTTGTTTCGAGTTTCATCTTACAATCTAGTTGGAATGGCTTTAACTAGGGCTAACTAGAGAGTAGGAGAGGAGAGACTAGATTATCTAGAACTAGAGCTAGTCCTCTTCACTAGATTTGCCTACTTGCAAAACAAGAGGTGGAAGATCTAGGGAGACCAAACCATGGGATGGTTCGCAATTTGAGTCACCTAAATTCAAAAATCTTTTCTTTCTATTGGGAGGATCACTCTCCTCATAGTGATTTTTCTTAGTAGTAGTTTTCTCTTTTTCTGTTATTGTTTTAAGTAATTTAGGACTAAAAACAAAAAAAGCCAAAAAGAAAAACCCTTCTCTCACCCTTCCATAAAAGTTCTTGTTTTTCTTGTGCTTATAATAGAGTTTCTCGATACATCAATAGTTATGTGATTTTCCAAACAACAAAATGGGCAATGGATTCCACATAGACCAACACTTAGAAGTATGCAATCTCCATTCTTCTAAGGATGGTTTGAGGATCAGTTATGTGTTACTAAGGGTCGCCCATATCACCATGATATTCTTACAAGACATCTTACATCTTGCACAGTAAATCCTCCAACACACGTAACTGAAGCCATAGTCTGATTGGATAGGGTTCAAAAAGAGTCGACATTAAAGTTGCCTAAGATCATCTGTTGTAGTTTGTTTTCAAACTTAGCTTAGAAATCACAACTTTTGTACGAGTTATATTTTTAATATCTCTACATAGTTTTCAAAACTCGAGAATATAAAAATTAAAATCTTACGCCCCAGAGTAACCAAAATGATACTGGATAAACGTGTGATTTTATCTTATTGTAAAAACCCTCTATATGGTTAGGGATACCTTTTGAGAAAAATAGGATTAAAATAAAATAAAAAACCAAAAATTTAATGGTAGAATAATTACGTAGCTTACTATTTAGATAAACCATGTATTTTTTGTTCTATATCTAGCAACCCACGCTCCAAACTTATTTGGGATTGGTATATTCTCATCATGAAAAACAGAGTACATGTTACTAATGTTTTTGCTCATGTTCCTATGGTAATCTCTTTTCTTTTCTCCATACTTTAAGGACAAAACATATTTCTATTTTGGGGTGGCATAGTAACATTCTGCAAAAACTAGGAATTTTATTTATTGGCAAGCCTGTTTTAAATGAGATCAATAGCTCTTTGATGCTGGCGGGGTTCGACCCCCAGACCTTTGGTATCATCACCCAAAGGTTTTACCAACTTTGCTAGTCGTCACCTGCAACTAGGCTTTTATTATATAGTAATCATTATATTAGATATACTAAGTATATTTATATATTTCTTTCTTTCTTAAGTTTATGAAGCCGAGGTTAGAACAATTAAGTTCTATATCCTGTGAGAATCTAGCTAAAAGCCTCATCTAAATGATTATTGAGTGATGACACAAAGGATGTCCAGATAGAAAGATAACACGTCCACTTACTTGATCACCACGCCATATCCTAGGAGAGAATTTAGGCCCTTTTTGGAACAATATAACCAAATAAACGTTAAAAACCCAAAAAGATAGTTTTTCCTCTAGTTACCCCCCTTGAGCCTTCACCAATTTCTAAAAACCTTTTTATTTCTTTGCCATCAATCCCTGAACTGTTACTATACACACAATAAAAAGCATACCCAGTTGACAAGTTGAGAATTACATGAAAGAGAAGAGAAGGCTTTGTACAAAAATAGAATAGTTAGAAGCTTCGAAAAGAAAAGAAAGAAAAGATTCAAAAATCAAAATCTCCCAAAAGTTCAAAATCAAAAGGAGTTGATTTCAAAAGAAACAAGCAAAGTTAGAACTCCCAAAAATCAAAATCATATGGAGTCACAAAACCAAAGGGCTAAAGAATGAATCACAAATTCGGAAGTAAAGGAACAAAACGAGGCTCTTCTCTAGTTACAAATATCCTGAAGACCCAATTTCTCAACTTATCAGAGTTTGTTTTTCCTTCCTTTTTATTTCTAAACCACTACCTTAGCCCCGTAATTCATAATAAAAAACCTCTAGCTTAACTAGGAATAGGATGGTGTGATAGTAAGTAGATATTGTGATCAATCGACCCCGATTTCTTTGGACATCATTCGTGTATGTGAGGAATATAAGTGCCCTCTATACTTGGGAAAATGAAACTTGAGTGAATCTATCAGAGAGTTGCGAGTGGAACACACCCCTGTGAGAACCTACCTTAAAGATGCTCTCTAAAAGTTTCGGAAACAACTCTGCTTTTACATTTCACAGCTCATGTTTTGCACGTTTATCTTTAGATGATTAAATTACTGCGTATATGTTATTCTAAGTTCAAAGGAGCTTTTCTTTATTCCCCCACTAATGAGATGTATAGACCTCTGAGAATAAAAGATAGATGAATTTTGTGAGTACCTTCTATGGAAAACTCTCATGAGGCTTAAGCTTGTCTACTAGGAAATTCCTAGTGGTTTAAGGCCTTGTTGCATATGGTCAATGCAATCGCACTCC
Organism: Coptis chinensis; assembly: GCF_015680905.1. Lineage (NCBI taxonomy): Eukaryota > Viridiplantae > Streptophyta > Magnoliopsida > Ranunculales > Ranunculaceae > Coptis > Coptis chinensis. Next base: position 41,001,979 of record NC_141459.1, read on the forward strand.
ACGAAACGAGACTAGTAGAATAAATCACACATTTGTGATCTTAGTTTTTTCTCTCTCATATTTGCTTGAGGACAAGCAAAATTCTGTTTGGGGGTAGTTAACCAGTCCCCAAATGTGCATTTTATTACCTTTACAATGCTTCAATTATGCCCTTCTTATGCTTAATGAACAAACAACTTATAACTTTTGCTATCTTTTGCAGGATATAGGCCATTTAGGACGTATATTCCTAAAATATGCATTTTAGTGCAAAAAGGATTGTTATTAATGCTACTTGGGAAGATTCCAATTTAGGAGAAAAAGTGCCGAAAAGTCAAAGTCAACTATCAAAGTCAACTTTCAAGGACCCAGGACTAAAAGCTGAAGACTCAAGGACTCAAAGCTAAAAGCTATGGACTGAAGGACTTAAAGCCAAATCAAGAATTCAAATACATGGGCTTAAGTCAAAAGCTCACAAAGCTTAATCTTATTCTCAAGGTGTTTATAAAAGAAAGGGCAATTATGTAATTGGTGTCCTATATAAACCAAAGAGATGTAAAGAATTAGACATCCAATGTTTTAGGGTCCAAACCATTTGGTTTGTTAGGAGTAGAGTAACCTAATTTACATTTAAGTCATTTAATTTATTCAAGTCTTTTTAATTTCTTTTATTTGCTTTTTCTTAATTTCCATTGTTGTTATTTCAAGTTCAATCAAGTTTTCATTCTCTACAAGTTCTTCAATCAAAGTTTTTATCAAGTTTTTATTCTCTAAAAAGTTACTTCAATTCAAGTCATACAACCTTGTTTTCATTGTTAGTTTATTTCATCCACAACCCACATCCAAGTTGTATTCATTTGACAAGTTCAAATGAAAGCAACTTGGTGAGTTAGTTATCTTTTCAAAAACCATTTCCATACATGTTTTTTTATTTCAATCCATAGTTTTGTAAGACTTCAACCCATTCAAGATAAAGAACTAGTGTTTCCACCATTAAAACATCAAGAACAAGAAAGAAAAGAAAGACTAGAAAGTTTAGAACTAGATTTTTCAACCATCAAACCATTCCTCCAAACAAAAGATTTAAGATGAACAACAAAACCCAACACACCACTATTTCTACCTCTTCAGCATATGGTAAACCATATCAACAAACAACTCTTTCAAACCGAAAATTGATAATGTCTTGCTGCTTGATATGCTGCAATGTTATAGGCTCTACCCATTTCGTGAAGTAGTCAGTTACAGCAAGCTTGAATCTTTTCTTATCTCTCGCAGGTATTAGTGGACTGACAATATCCATTCCCTATAATGCAAAGGAGCATGGGTTTGATACACAATGCATCTCTTCTGTTGGAACATGAATAACATATCCATGTTTCTGACACTGGATACACTTCTTTGCATATCAAAGACAATCTCTTCGCATTTGGGGCCAGAAGTATCCTTGCCACGTTATTTTGTTACCTAATGATTTCCATATTCCCCTTCGTGCATCTCAGCAATGATTAGGCTAGCTTCTGCAGATGATATACATTTTAAATGTGGCCCACCAGAGTTCTTCTCATACAACTCATTATCAATTAGCAGATATCTCTCAGCCCCTGCCTTGACCTTTTTGGCCTCATTTTTATCTTCTGGTAATTCACCCTTAGATAGAAATGAAACATAGCTGCTTAACCATGACACCCCCAGCATATCGACCTCCACAACCTTTGAATGTTCTGTATCAATACTTGGTTTTTGTTGGACACCAATGTGTAAAAGACGTCCTTCATTATTTGTGAGCGTAGAAGCGACATACGCCAAAGCATTGGCATGTCAATTTTCTCCTCAATCGAGGTGCTGAAATTTGATTTTGCTAAATTTTTTGAGTTTCAATCTAACAAAACTTAAGTAATCAATCATGTTATTGCATTTTGTTGAATAGCCTTCATTGATTTGGTTGACCACTAATTGAGAATCACTGAATACTGATGATTCTTTGACATTTAGTGATTTAGCCATTTCCAAACCTATTATCAATGCCTCATCTTCTGCTTCATTGTTAGATGCGTGAAAACCTAGAGTAACCACTGATTTGAGTCTTTAATTTTCAGGGGTTATCAGAATGGCTCTGATACCACACCCTTTTTGTCTTGATGATCCATCCACAAAACCTCTCCACCCATTTGTGCAGCCTATGGATCATCTTCATCTATTACATCATCTGGTTCTTGCAAATTTAAGCAACAATCTTCTTTAATCTTCCAATTTTAATCTTTAGAAGGAAAATCAGCTAAGAAATCTGTCAAGACTTGCCTCTTTTCTGAAACCCTATTCCGATATCCAATCCCAAACTCATTGATAAGCACTGACCACTTCGCCATTCTTCCTGACTTAGCTGTCTTGGCTAAAGTTTGCTTTAAAGGAAGATTTGTCATGACAATGACTAAGTGGGATTAAAAGTAAGGTTTCAACCTTTGAGTATAATAGAGGAGAGCTAATTCATAATTTTCGAACATTAAATATCGAGTTTCAACCTCGAGCATGGTCTTGGATTGAAAATAAACAGGTCTCTCAACCCCATCTTCCACCTTTACTAGTACCGAACAAATAGTGAAGGCAGATACTACCAGATATAAAAATAAAGTCTCACCTTCCTCTGGCTTCATCAAAGTTGGCACTTCTTGAAGATACTTTTTTAATTATGAGAATGCTAATTCACATTCTTCCTCCATATGAATTCCGTATTCTTTTTCAGCAACTTGAATAAGGGTTTGCATCAGTCAGAAGTTTTTGATATAAATTTATTCAAAGATGCAATTCTTCCTATTATCTTTTGTATCTGCTTCCTGGTATTTGGAGAAGGTATTTGCTGAAGAGCTCAAATATGATCTGGATTAGCATCGATATCTCTCTTTGTGACTATATATCCCAGGAATTTCCCTGAACTTACTCCAAATGTGCACTTCTCTGGGTTGAGCTTCATGTTGAATTGTCTGAATATTCGGAACATCGTATCAAGGTCTTTCACATGATCATCTGCTTTCTTGGATTTTATCACCATATCATTGATATATACTTCGACAATATGTTTGATCAAATTTCTGAACGTTTTCTCCACCAACCTCTGATACGTTGCTCCTGCATTTTTTAAACCGAATGACATTCTGATGAAGCAATAAAGACCTCCTTCTACAATGAACGCTATTTTTAGTTGGTCTAGTACTGCCATTATAACTTGAAAATATCCTGAATAACCATTGCAAAAACTCAACAACTCGAACCCAGCTGTTCGATCAACCAATTCATCAATTCTTTGCATCGGATAGTAATCCTTGGGACATTCCTTATTAACATCGGTGAAATCAACACAGACTCTAACCTTGCCATTTTTCTTTGGTACAACAATTATATTTGCTACCCATTTTGAATTATCGATCTCCCTGATGATTTCACTTTCCAACATTTTTTGAATCTCTTCTTGCACTGCATTTTCGTATATCGGCCTGACCCTCTTGTGTTTCTGATGTACTAGAATTGCTCCTTATCTCATATTTAGCTTGTGAGAACATATAAGAGGATCGATACTAGGAAGATCGACCATCGACCAAACAAACACATCTTTATTTGTCTTCAAGAACTCTATGAAATTTTGCTTGATTTTTGAACTCATCTCTGTGCCAATAAAAGTGAAACAACTTTCATTATCCTCCGATATTCACTTTTTGTACTTCTTCAATTGTTTTCTTTGGAACCATTTCCAATTCTGTCTTCATTTTGGAGGTGAACCTAAAATCTATTTGCTGTTTACTTGTATCGGATTTTGGAGATGAAGATTCTGTGAATTGCTAGCTAGTGCTCTCCGAGATGCCCCTAGTATACACTTTTTTCTCTTTCATCATACCTTTGACAGTAACAAATTTACATTTTTCAGATTATGACTGATCACCTCTTATCTAATGTAACCCATAAACCGTTGGAAATCTGATAACTTTGTAAAAAGTACTTGGAACTGCTCTCATAGCATGAATCCACTTTCTTCCTAAGATAACATTATAATTTGAATGATGCTTGATGACTATAAATTTAGTTATAATCGTCTATGGACCAGCTCTCACTGGCAATTTAATTTCTCCAGCTGGCCTAGTAAAGCTTCCATTGGGACCAAACAGATTAAACTATGGTTTTTTCAGATGCGACTCATCAAATCAGATACCTGTGAAAGCTTTCCAAAAAAGAATGTTCACCGAACTTCCACAATCGACCAACACCTTTTGCACATCATATCCTGATATCCTCAAAGTAATTAACAAAGCATTACCATGAGGTAATATTACCTTAGATAGATAATTAGGTACAAACATAATTGCTACGGGTATGCTTGCCAATACTAGTGTGGGGATCACTGGTATTGGCTCGACATTCACTTCTAGTACCTCTTTAACTGTCGATATCTTCCAAATCTTGTCCCTTATAATCTCTTTTTGTGGGATGACCCCTTTGTATATCATGTTGATTACCCCTAGGGGCTTATCATTCACCATAGCTGTCACTGTAGGCCTAGTACAGCTCTGAATTCCCTAAGCTTTCCATCCATCATTAATTTGTCCACTTCTTTAATCAACTGCAGACACTTGTTTGTCTTGTGATTCTTGACTTTATGAAAGTTACAAAATGGTATATCTGCTATCTCCCGAAGCTTACATATCGGATGTTGGAAATAAGGTTCTTTCCCCACCCTTCTTAAAATATCCTCCACCGTAGTATTAATAGCTATGTAATTGCTTGGATCTAATTCCTCTTTCAGAGATCTCTTGAACTTATATTTCTGTGGCGGTTGATTTTCTGATTTTGGATAAGACTCAGCCGATTTCCTCTTATCCGACTTACCATAGTTCTCCTCCTTGGCAGACTTACTTGATTTAGATACCTGCAACACTGGTTGAACCGATGCTGCTAGAATACATTTTTCAACTTGCACATCTTTCTCAGTTTTGTCATACAACTCTCTCAAAGTTTTAATATCTTTTATATTTGTGCATATCTGAACCTGTAATAAGCCCTGTTTGAAATGACATCACCGCTGTCATTTTAGATTCATCTAAATGCTCTACTAGCTGCGCTTCTACCTTGAAACGTAACAATAAGGTTTTTAGAGATTCTTTCTTTCCTTGCTTGAGTTGAAATAACACTGATACTTGCTTCGGCTTTACTCGCATGATATCGATCCTTCTTGTAGAAAGCAAAACCATTTTAAGTCTTTCCTTTTCAGACTTGACGAGAAGGATTTACATAACAACAAATCTAGATAAGTTATTCCTTGATAGATAGAAAATTGGTGTCGATACCCAAACAAATGATCCATAGGATTCGACGCCCCATCATATTGAGTATACTTGGGAATCTTGAACTTGGGTGGAAGAGGCATCATCTCGACACTTTGATGAATAGGGTTCCTGCTGACATCATCGACCAACCTCCTTATCGATGCTGATGTTTTCTCAAGAAGCTGGTCACCCAACTGCTTCTGCATCATTTCCTGTATCATTTATTTGGTGATTGGCTGTGGTATCGGCATTATAGGTATCTCCGATACTTCCCCAATTCTTTTGTCTTTCGGTGATGCCTCCTCTGTATGGTGAGTAAGGGACTTTGAACTACAAGCCTCTTCCTTTCCATCATTCGGATCTTTTAAAATCTGGCTTATACTTGCATTCTTCATCTCTTGATTCTCTTTAATTAATAGCGCATTATGTTTTTCAACCTCCCTCAACCGCTTCAACACTTCCTTAAGTGAAACTTCTACTTCATTGTTTTCTTCTTGATATCGCTTACTTGTTGAAGCTCTTGTATTCATTGTCTGTGATTGATTATCTTTATCCACTCGCTTGCTGTTTGTTCTTTTCTTTGGAGCCATTGCGATTCACTTTTCAATCCACTACTCACTCTTCTTTCAGTCACACTTAGAAGAAAATAGATTCAAAATAGAAGAAGAAGAAAATTTAAAATTCTCTTGTTCTCGATGCACAGACGGTGCCAATGTAGTGATCTAACTAATGATCTATGGATACTAACTAAGATCACTGAGATTGGATTGTGGTTTGAATGAAGATGGATTGAATTCAAGAATTGAGATGAAGTAAATTGAAGCTTTTTATTGAATACTAATGGTGGGTTTACAATTGCTCTGTTTTCTCTCTTTCTCCCTCCAGTTTACAACAATTTTCATGAGGATCTAAGAATGAATCTCTTTCTACCCATCCAATCTTTATATAGTGTCTTCAATTAGCTTTGACCCAATCAAATCATGACGTATGTCCATTATCTTTCTCCTTCTTTTCCCGCTCAATAACTGCAAATGTTTGAAATAACAACGAAATATATCGATATATTGACCCCTTATGTCAATATCTCAAGCTTTGAAATATCAAATAAAATGCCTAGAGGCACGATATTTTCCCACTACACTAGTTCTGCATCGCGTCAACAAGTTCGCACTAGATATGAGAGGCATACAACGTTGAAGTTCTTAAACACACAATTTTGTTTCAAAACACCGCTGTTTAGGTTTCCTTTATCATTAGATTTACAAGACAAATAGACAATATGTTTTTAAGGAGGTGGAATGCACGTTTTCAACTCAATTTTGAGTTGCTTACTAGGTTACTAGATCAAGTCATTTTGTATGAGTTTCATTGTTGAAGAACACTCAACGATTACTCAACCAATACATTGGAAGTTGTGCATAAAGTGTAGAATGTGGGCATATTAAGCAGATTAGTAAAATTTGATTTTGAGATTAGTTTGGGTAGATAATTGACATGAAAGAGAGTTTGTACACAATTTCATAATCATGACAAAAGTAAAAATGGGCTTGTTCACTATATCTCACATATTCAGAGAAGCCAACAGGTTGGCTGATGCGTTGGCTTCAACTATACCAAACTTGCTATGTTTTGATATTGATCCTATTACAGGAATGTAGGACAATTATAGAAGAGATACCTTGGGGAAAGAATATGTAAGACTATGAGTATTTGTAAATAACTTTTCTTCCTTTATTTTATGAAAAGGGGTAGGGACCCCTAAAACAACCTCGCTTACCTATAAAATAAAAATAAAAAAAGGGGCCAGTCACTGTGTTGGTCTTCTGCACTTTACATTATTGATTGATGCATCAAACTTGTGTATGGATTATGGACACACTTTTCGTCTCCTGTTGGATTCAAGTAGATGCTTTGGCGGGCTATTGATAAAAAAGTCATACCTTCTGTGATGCGTAAGAACAATCTCTCTTAATTGTTCTAAGATCACTGAGATTAAATGATGGTTTGAATGAAATTGAAGAAAGTTGTCGATCTGATATGAAGTAAATGAAACTTTTTTATTGAACAATCATGAAGGTTTTACAGTCACTCTAATTCTCTCTTTCTCTCTTTCTCTCTCCTATTTCTAATAATTTTTGTGAAAATGATCGAATGAATCATCTTTCTTTTCATCCATTCTTTATATAGTGTTCTCAATTAGCTTTGACCCAATCAACTCATGACATGTGTCCATTGTCTTTCTCATTCTTTTCCCACTCAATACCTGCAAATATTTGGAATAACCACAAAATATACTGAGATATTGACCCTCATGTCAATATCCCGAGTTTTGAAATATCAAATAAAAATATTTAAAGGCACGAAATTTGCCCACTACATCGCCCCTCTCGAAATTTTGAAATTTCACTTCAAATTTCAACTTTTTGAGAAGCGGTTATATCTGAGCCCAAGTAACAACCGGGTCCATAATTTTAAATATAAAAGTTTGAAATAAACGGTTTCTCTTTTCCTCATTGATAAGAGCCCAAAACTGTAGTTTTAACCACTTTAACAATATCACTTTTGACCAATTATGTGATTAATAAGTAAGAGTTAGTACTGTTATCGTGTTCTTATGCATTTTAGGCACTGGAGTCGAATATGTGTAGAAATGTGCCCCTTTTGCGAGATAATGGAGCAAGAGTTGGTTGCTTTGAAGTTTTATGATTAAAGGCCAAGATTCAAGGAGAAGAAGGCTTTTTAAAGCCTAGTCAAAGCTGAAAAGTCAAAGTCAACGCGGGCTGAAATAGCGCACAAAAGTCAGCAGAACTTCCGAAGGCCGTATCTTTGGACGCAAAACTCAGAATTGGGCCTACCTTATGTCAAAATGACCTTCTTGGAAAGCGCTTTTCAATGGTCTAAGCCTTGACTCAATCGGAGGAGTAGAAGGGGACGAAAAGCTTGTTAAAGTCAAATCCAGCTGAAAAACCCTTTGTGGACTGAAGTACTGAGGTGCTAGGCTCGATTTTCAAGCCCAAACTAGGCTCCTCAGCCTATGCACGATTTTGTGGATCTGGTTTCCTCCATTTAACAAACAAAGACTTAGATTTTAAGGATAGTTAGATCTAGATCGCAAAAAGAGGTTTTAAACTTAGTTTTTACTTAGCAATTCATTTTTTCTAGTTAGTTTGAATTAGTGAATGATCCCAATACTTAGTTTTAATTTATTAAATTAGTTTATATAGATTAATCTAATTAGTTGTCAATTCTATTAGTTGTTAGAACAAGTTTTGAATCTTAGAATAAAATATTTAGTTTATATTTCAATCTTTAATTTCGAATTCAATCTTGCATTCATAGATTTATTTGTTTTAAATTGATAATTAGTATTCATAATTTTAGTTCTAGATTAGTTTGAATTTCAGTTGTAATCCATTTTGAATCTTAGACTATTGATAAATTAGATTAAGAAAGTTAATTAGTTATTCAATAATGAATTGTTTTGATTGTTCTTGTTTTAGAAATGATAGCATGATGATTCAAGGCTAAAACCTCCATTAGAGGGGTTTGCGGAAGCCTTGATGAAACTTGATTGTTGTTAGCATAGAAATTGGTTGTAAAAATCTATTCTATTCTAGAAAGTAATTAGTTCAACATGAGAATGGATTTGATTGCTTCACATGCTAGTTGTTAGTTGGTAAAGATTACTATGAACAATTAGGGATTATAAACACCCAATTGTTATGCGAAAGCATTTCAATCTGGATTATGATATTTCTTTGTTAGGTTATTAAGTCGAATCAAGGTGGAATCAAATTCCCCTAATTCATTATCATATTGTCAATTTAGTATTTCTGTAGTTGAATTATCGTATCTTGATTAGTTGAATTACTATCGTAGTATAAATACCATCATTACTCTCATCGACTTTGATAGAACTGATAATCTTAGCTAACGTGAATTCTAAAGAACTAAGAGTGGAACGAATTCTCTACTCCACTTATTGCAATAGCATCGAGAGTATAAAAACTTTGATGTATAAGTTAGAAAACAGTTCTAGTTTTACTTACGTTTGAGTTTCATCGCTTATTCGTGGGTAAAACTATCGGTTTACCTATTATCACTCATCTTTCCAACTTCCTCTATACGCTGCTTAGCAAACCCGGAAGCACAATTTAATCCCTTTGTCTTCATCCTTTAATTATCTATGTCCTTCCGGAAAACATTAACTTTCACACGCTGTAAGGTACGTCCTTTGCTTTCTGTACTTTACTTGCACTACAACAGACAAGCTCATTTGCAATGCCATACCCCGTCGCTAAAAGTTCCAAAAAGCATTGCAACTGATCAATTGTAACGCCAAACATGGCGTCGCAAAGGTGTTGCAAAAAAGTGGGTAACAAAAGCTAAATTTCGACGCCTATAATGGAGTTGCAAAAACTTTTAGCTTTTTGCAACGCCACACTTCGTTGCTAATATTATATGTGCATTGCTACTTCATTTTTCATAATTTAATTGGGTTTTAAACTATTTGCAATGACTAGCGTTGCTAAAAACTACTTTTGGCAGCACTTTATGGTGTTGCAAACAAATGGCTTTTTAACTGCACCATTTGGCGTCGCTATAAGTTAACTTTTTAGCTACATTTTTCAACGTCGCTATAAATTACCCAATTGCTACAATAGATGTGTTGCTACTTGTTTAAACCAGTTTGAAATGTCCTGCTTCTTTCAATGGCTGGCAACGCCTGAATTATACAAAATATTTTGATTCATATGAATTTGCAAAATTTTCAAAATTCAATTTATGTAGATAACAGTAACCATATTTCAAAGCACAATGAGTCATAACAAAGTATAATTCATTAATTAACATAATCCATTACAAAAAAGTGCCAATACATCATATCACATAATCGTCAAAACTAGATTTTTAGCAAAATTCTCAAATATCCGTAGACTGCCGTTTGAACACGATCCATCCAGGTAATTTTCTTCATTAGTCTATTGGCAACTGATTGATCAATCAATATGGTATAACAAATTAAGAAAAAAACGTATAAGTAAACTTATCTAAAACATTAACGAAGCAAAAATGCACTCAAGTAAGCAATGAATATGAAAATATTTTTTTCAAGTTAAACGTATGGACCTAAGAAGTAAATACCACTACGACTTAGCTTGTAACAATTGTTTAAATTCCCAAACTTTTATAGTTTGAAAAACAATAATCTGCCCATGGCCAAAAGCTTCTATGAAGAACGAAAGAAAAAAATAGATACTAACCAATAGAGTTGATTTTCGGGTCAGAGAAAAAAACAATGATAACAAGAAGCTAGCGATTGTAATTTGCATATTATGTTCATCAAACAATAATATATGCTTTGGATCGAAAAAATTATAAGATGTACAAATTAATAATATTTACTCATACTTGTCAGACTATCATCTTAAAACAAGTACGCAACCAAAGACTAAAACACAAATACCTCACATAGAAACACATATGTCATATGGATCATAAGATAAGCATGTATTACTTTAAGGTCATTACATTACATTTGTATTTGTAGTATACACTAATCTCGTCAAAAAAGATATTGTAGATCATGCCTAGTACGTACTTGTGTAAATATTGTAGGGTTAGATAGACTTACCCCATTTGTAAGATCCAACGGTCAGATTTCTTCATCCGAAAAAAAAAAATTCATCTCAGAGCCGTTGGATCTTGCAATTTTATCACTAATATTTTTGAAAATGGGGTAAGTCTTACTAACCCAATATTGTATGTCCTTAATATATCCCCTAACCAAACTTTGAACTAGTGAACTAGGCATAAAATCTCCACATGGTTCATACCTACTGACCAAAAGATACAAGAAGAAATATACAAGACAATACAGTAGCAAGGACAGCGAACTACACTAGATCTTACTGCTCAAAATTCACACCCATTTCCCTTCTAAAAATAGATAAAAGTTATACCCGTATGGCGTTAGAGACAACTCGATCTTAATCTCATATTGCATTTGTTCGGGCCTACAACTTGTTCACTAGGCTGCAACAAGTCAGGCATAGAGATTACAATAAGTCTTAGAACCAAAAATATCAGGCAACAGAACAGAATGGTCAATGGAGTCAACTTACAAAGCAGCTTAGTTCCAGACCAAGAATATTCAAACCATGTATCAATTCGAATAAACACTTGAAAACTTCTGACCACCTCTTCCGAACATCCAGTAAATTAAAATAACAAAGAAAGAGATTATTGAAAATAATGAGTGGCCTGACCAAGAAAAACATGAGTTAGTAAAACTAAAACACGTCTAATCTTAAAGATATATATTTGTATCAACGAAACCATGGTCTATAAATGACTCTGTTGGCATTAAAAGATACTCGCAACAAGTTTGCATGCCTTTCTTGGTAGCAAAGTACAACTTTAAGGTCTACATTGACTCGATTGATCTTACAGGACTACAAAAATAGCACCAACTTATAAAAGTATTCTTATTAGCTAAGTATAGGCTTCATATCTTCTATTGAACTGATTGGTAATGGAAATATTGATAGAACTTACTTAATTCCAAGGCAATCACACTGTCAACAACAAATCCAACAATATAACCCAAGGACTTGAAACCATAATAGCTTACCAAAGTTGTGACTAATAGTGAACATCTGTAAAAGAGTAGTACTCAATCACACATTCCAATAAATTTAATACACAATTCCTACTTGCACAAACCAAAATGATAACATTTTAAATCTCAGAATATGATAATAATCAAATACTAGGTCCATTGCCTAGAATGTTTCCGCTTAGTCATGAAAACAAGAAAAAGACATCTACGAACGTCATCATTGAGGTGATACTTGAACCTGTTAAGGAAATGTCTAAAACATCTAGGATAGGAAGACCGCCATTTCGCAAGCAAATTACAAGCATGTTACTTTTCGAAATCTTTCTAACACTCCCTTTATCCTGCACGCGATCCATAATTTGTAAGAGAATGAAAAAGGTGCAATGACTCCGGAATGAGAGAAACCAGGAAGACTAAAAAGACAATCCTATTAAAGTGCACAAGTATGTTAAATTTTTCACATCTAGAAAAATCTCACTGGAATCGGTAAAAAAGCTTATTGATGGGGAAGCATACTCACAATATCCACGTCTGACTTTAAGTTGATGTATATTGACGGGAAACTTTCTGGCAGATCAACTGAAGTGATGCATAGATAATAGAATCAGTACGAAGTCGCATCATAAACTTAGGTTCAAATGTCACTTAAGCATGCTCTTGTAAGACACTAATCATACGATGAAATATATGTAAAATAAGTGTATCATACATTCATACGAGCAATAGAAAAGTTGCATTTAAAATAGCCTGACAACTGTTCCAAACAAAACGAATAAAACATATTATCCTAGACAATCAAATGCAAATACCACTGGACACATGATACACTTTATAAACCGTATCGAAGAAAACGATAAAAAATTATAAGGAACACACATGAACCAAAAACCCAACAGTATGCCAGTTCTAGTTTCCATATCAACAAAATATAGAAATTTCATGAAACAGGTAAAGCAGAAACCTATAAAACTAAATTAAAACAATTTCAACAGTGAGGTTCAAATATAATGAAAACCAAAAAATAGCAAAAAACATAACTCAATCAAATTATCGTTGAATTTTAACATAACCCAATCTATTTAAACGCCTCAGAATTTGATAAATGAGTGAATGGTTAATAAAACATAGTGTTTAACGTACACACCTCTTATATAACACCATTCATAAGGTTTCATGGTGGTTTCCACGTAATGGAAACTTGAAAGAGTGATTGGGTCATGCATATTGAGCTCATTAGAAGCAGAAAATGAGATGGGTAGTATAATTGAAAAACAGAGGATGATGATGAGTTTCAGAATATAAGACCAAGTCTGAAAGTGCCCGAGTAACCGAACGAACTTGAAAAATCAAAGCTTGGGTGGGAGAGAGATCGTTAGCTTACTATCGATGGATGTGAGGACTGAGGAGTGTTTTGGACTTTTGATTCGTTGCCAATTTGGGGAGGCGATGGTTGAAGTAAGGGTTAGAGAAAACAAAGAAAGTCTTTTTCGAGTTTTTCAGTTTTGGTATTTCAATTTTTTTAGTCTGAGTTTTCAATAATTTTGGTATTTTAACTTTTAGTTTTTAGTTCGAGCGAAATTTTAAAATAGGCCCGCCCACCAGAGGCCCATCAACAACGCCACTTGTATCGCAATAGAGGCTATACCAGATAAACGTGTACATTCCTTAAAAATTGTTACAACGAAAGCATCGTCACAATTGATCCATTAAGCTTTAGTAGCGACAGCCGCATTCTAAATGACAAAACCCCATAAAAATATTGCATTTTCTTTTTTTAGAAAATATAATTACAACCATCTGCAACGCGAGAGGCGTTACAGTAGATAAATCCCTCTACAAGAAAGCTGATAGCACGCCAAATTTTTAGCAGCCCCAAAAGGCGTCGCAATACGGGACCTGTAGCAACAATTTTTTGGCGTTGCAAAAGAGTGTGTTCCTGAAGGCCCCTTATGTTGTAGTGTTGTTAGTCTAAAAACCCACATTATTATACAATTTTTTGAAACAACTAAACTCAACAATCTAGGTATTTGAAGATTTATGATACTTGAAGACTATATATATGTGCATGTTTGTGCTACATAATGATAAAAAATACTATATCATTCTTTAAAATGCTTAAAAGTTTGCATCTTTACATACTTAAAATGATTTGTATGTATATAATTCTTCTTACTGTTTACATATCGGATATATCGTTTGAAACTCATATCGATATTTCTGATATCTCAACCCTCATATCGATATTTTCAATATTCCAAATTGTATTATTGATGATGCGCTATATATATTATATTGACGATACTAAAAATACCTTTGTCATCCCCTATTTGTTTATAGTCATCCTGATGGCGAGTGAAGACACCCTTTCTGATGTTAGTACCAGTAGTGAAGATATTTATTCTGACCAATAGAAACGATAGCCATCACTTCGCCTCTACTTCTACTAGGATGTATCGACATGAGACCTCCTGGAAATTAGATTATGTTGTAGAAGGAATTCCATGTCATCCTTTTGAAACTACTGCTTCTGAATCTGAGCGTGAAACTGTTGAAGATACCAGCCGATGGAAACATGGTCTCATCCCTTTTTTTATTAAACGGCCAAACTTGGCTTTAGTCCAAGCCAAATATCAAATTCCCTATTCTCTTTATGTTCAACATTATGTTCGTACTCGGCGATATACCGAATGCCAGAGTGGTACCAAGAAATCCATCATTGTCACTGTTGGCCAAATCGTCGCAGGGTTGAGATTTTCTCTGACAAACCTTGACCGCGAAGTTTTAAACCATCTCAACATTTCCCTTGGTCAGGGCATGGGTAATTTCTGGAGGTTGATGTTTGTCTGTAATAATTACAATAGCCATCTCTCCCCCAAAAAATATGAAGCTTATAAAATCAGATTATCCGATAGCCTCCTTCACTATAAATTTTGCGAGAAGCACATTAGATATTTCTATCCCAAAAAACATTCGAAAAAAGATATTGTGGGTATCATTCAATAAAATCGTAATAGTGATAAAGAATGGACCTTGTATCCTGTCATAGTTTTTGGAGATTGGGAGAGTACCGATACTGAAGCTATTCCTCCTCTGAAACATCGAGTTTTCAATTCTTCAGGTATAATATCCCATTTATTTATTTTCGATATCTATATATCGCAATTCCAATCTGACCCAACCCTGTATGTATCTTTTTAGTTATCCTTATTTATTTTGATAAAGTTCATGGGAATTCGAAAAGGGTACTCAAACTTTTAGAAGGAACTGATGCATAAATCGATGCCAAGACTGGGGCTGATAAAGAAGGCAACCCCAAAGATGATATTCAACTTCCAGACATCAATAATTATCGTGCCTTGATAAAAGGTTAAAATGAATAGTCTACTCACGAAATGAACGATGAACTCAAAACGTAAGTAAACTAAAACTATTTCTTATGATGCTTATATTTATCAAAGTTTTCTCTACTCTCAATCCTATGAGATATAGTGGAGTAGAAAGTTCGTTCCACTCCTAGTGCTCTAGCATGGAATGTTTTCTAATCTAATTAGTCGGTCTTAAGTCAATGAGAGCTTTAATGAAGGTGATATGCTCACGATACTTACTGAATTTGATTACTTGATTTTAACTACGAATGCTATGGAAATATGATTGTGCTTGAATCTAGATAAAGGATTAGAGGGGAATTGAATCCACCTCGAATCCAACTTAATAGCCTAACATAGATTCTTGTATCTCGATTCTTACGTTCTTACGGCAAGAAATTCGAATTCTAATCCCTAGTGTTCATGGCATTTCTACTGAGTACTAACTACCATGTGAGGTCGTCCACCCATTCTCATGGTGAATCACGACCTTCTAGATTGGAATAGATTCTACAATGTTTCTACACTATACCACTAAGTTTTCATCAAGGCTTCATCAACCCCTCTAATGGAGGTTTTAGCCTTGAGTCATCAAACCATCATTTCCCATTTCATTATAACTACACATCATATTCAAATTCTAACTTAACTAAATTAACTAACAATGGTTCAATCTATTTAAACTACGGAATGATAATCAACAAGAATTAAAATCAGATCTATAAATTGAAATAACACAATTCGAAATTGAGAAAACAACTATTTTATTTATCTAATCAATCAAGAACAATGATTCAAAGACTTAATCTAAAACAAGAATTGAAAATGGAACTAAAGCTTAATTTAATTAATGAAAACAGATATAGAATTATCTATATTAATTTAGGTCTAACTAGCTACCATTAACAAAGAGCTAAACTTTTGTTTTTATACTTTCAGATCCAAAAATCGTGCATGGGCTTGGAGCCATGTTTTGGGCCAGAGAATCAGGCCCAAAACCCAATTCTTTCAGTCCAAAAAGGCTTCTTCAGCTGCAGTTGGCTTCCACAGACTTTTCGTCCACTTCTGCTCCTCTAATTGGGTCAAGGCTTAGACCATTGGAAAGCTCTTTCCGAGCCGGTCGTTTTGACATAAGGTAGGCCCAATTCCGAGGTCTGAGTCCAAAGATACGGCTTTCGGAAGTTCTACTGACTTGTGTGCTGTTTCAGCTCGTGTCGACTTTTCAGTTTTAACCGGGCTTTAGGAAGGCTTTATCTTCTTGAATCTTGGCCTTTAATCACGGAACTCCTTAGTAACCGACCTTTTCTCCTTTATCTCACTAAAGTGGCACATTTCTGCACATAATGGACTTTGAAGCCTGAAATGCATAAAAACACGTAATCAGTGTTAACTCTTAATTATTACTCACATAATTGGTCCAAAAGTATGACTGTTAAAGGGTTAAAACTACAGTTTTGGGCTCTTATCAAACCACCCCCAAACAGCATTTTGCTTGTCCTCAAGCAAAGATGAGAAATTAAAATAAGTGACCAAAAATGGAGTTCTATCTACTCTCGTTTCGCTGAGTGCGATTGCATTGACCCTATGCAATAAGGCCTTAAACCACTAGGAATTCCCTAGTGGACGAGTTATAGCCTCGTGATAGTTTTCCAGTGAAGGTACTCATAAACTTCAACTATACTACAACAACTAAGAAATAAAACTATTGTTTCCTCATTCATGTCCCAACTATCTATACATCTCACTAGCAAATGAATAAGAATAACCAAGTCAAAAACCTAAGCTAATATATGCATAATAATTAATCATCTATGATACAAATATATATACTATGAGTAATACTATGAAATGCCTAGCGTGTTCGTTTCTGAAAACTTCGAATAAGCGTCCCTTAAGTAGGTCCTCACATAAATGTCAAGACAAAACCACTCTGATTTTTCCACTCAAGTTTAAGCTCCTCCGATTCAATGGGCACACTTTACCTTTACAATCTCAATGACAACAAGGAAGCCGGGTCGATCAAACACATCCGCCACTTACTATCACACTAACTTATTCCTAATTGAGCTAGAGGTCTTTATTAGGTGTTGCGGGGATTAGGAGATGGTTTAAGAAGGAAGGAAATGGATATTCAAAAGGACAAGTCTGAGATAATAGAGTCTTCATATTATGTAACTTAGAGAAAACCTTGTTATTTTCTTTTGCTTCTATACTTTGTTTCCATCCTTAGCCATATTTTTCTTTTTCTTTTCTTTGGCTTTTGACTCCCTTTTATTCTATTTTTGGAGTTTTTATTTATTTCTATATATATATATATATATATTATTATTATTATTTTTTTTTTTTTTTCCTTGGATGGAAACTTCTTTTCTGAAGCAACTAACTAATTTTTGTTTACCATGTGTTTTCTCTTCTTCTTTTTTTCACTCATTATATTCTCGGACTTATTCTAAATTGGGTAGGTTAATTTATTTTTTCTATTTTGTTATTGTTTTTGTAACAGGGTAAAGGAATTGTGGTTTATGGAAGGCTAAAGAAAGGCTCAGAGGGGCGTCTAGCGGAAAATAATTCATATGTTTGAATTTCTGGCTATATCGATCCAAAGAGGGCCTAAATTCTCGCTTAGGATATGGCATAGTGATCAAGCAAGTGGACGTGTGATATCTCTATCAGGATTTTACTTCTTCCTTGTGTTATTTCTCAAATGTTTAAACATATAAGGCTTTTTAGGCTATATTCTCACAGGATTTGTAGAATAAGTACTCTAGCCTAGATTTCAGAAACTTACTACTAACAATCATAGATACTCATGTAATATATTTATAGATAGATGCAAAGATTATTACCTATATATTAACCTAAGTTCTAGCAATTATTCTGATGCAAAAGCTACGTGAGACTTCTAGATTGTTAAGAGCATGGAGAAAGAAAACAATACCAATATTCCTAAGTGTATAGCATAGCTTATTTATTTATATTTTTGATTTTTTTTAAAAAAAAATTTTAACTAGAAAATAAATGCATATTATACATATTTATATCCTAACAGATGCCTCAATTACACGTGTTTCTATGCCCCCCCCCCCAAACAAGAGGGTAGGAAAAATACCATTGAAACGTGTGAAATTCGGGAACATCTGCAAAACAAAGTTAGAACGTACTACTATAGGAAATAAACTGATGCAACTCTATACGAGTTCCACCCATTATGGGGTTAACAAAAATGAAATTGCTTGGGACATAAGCAGACACTAAAAAACTAAAAACTTACCTTATCTCCCTCTTAAGCATCCTCCTCCTCATTAAAGATATGAGGTTCCTTCGCATCCTACCAGTCCATTATAACTTGCCAAGCTTGCCGCCATTTATCATCTACTAATGCTAACCTGTTAAGTGTGATTATGTCTAATGGGATGTACGGGGCGACCAAATAAGGCTGCACCTGCCATCCCAAATTAAGTCATTATTCGCGAATGAGCGAACCACCCTATCAGGTGGGTCTCATGACTTCAACCCTTTTCCAATCTGTAAATTGTGCGTAATCACGTAAACAACTACGCATGATGCGGCGGCTTACCAACACAGGGCATAAGAAGATACTTATGCCTCATGGTTTGGGCTCTCTTAAGACTAGTGACCAAAACTCGGGGAATGTCATAGTGGCGACGTCCCTCAGCTAAAGCGAGGAAAATGTCACCAGCGATCGTTTTGCGTAGTGAACTACCATTCCCCCAAAATATTCATCAGGATAAATAACATGGTGGTGCCTACGTTTAAGAAAAGGCTACCAAGAGCAATGCTATATCGCCCCTGGTCCATTACTCGAAATACCCCTCCCCCATAATAATCATGGAAATATGTATAATCATAAAGATATGCATTATCGGTCATATATGCCCATGTGTGAACGGGATCGTATATTGGTATTCCTAAAACTAAAGGCGACCAAATTTTTATTGAATTCATGTGTCGTGGTCATCGACTACGACGGAGAATTCTTGATCTCCATCCCGATTACAATAGAATTTAACGTGGTCATAGAAATAAGCAAGAAGTTGTGGTGAATATGACTCGTCATCACTTACCGATGAATGGCGCCATCCTAATCAGAGGATCCCGTGTGGTCGGAACCGGTGTCCATAGGTCTCGGTGCCCAACACATCTTCAAAAGACTGTTCGTGGTATGACTATAGGAGATGTCATCACAATAACTCTTTGAACAGTTTCCACAAAAATCCTGAATGATCGTCGAAAATTGGAAATTTCCGCTTCACGAAAACCGCCGCTGGCCGGGTGTAGGAAATGCCGGTCGCTTTGGTATGAGGGCGGGTCGGCGCTTCTAGGTCCAAGGTCGAGGGGGGTGTCGCTCGACAAAATTCTTCAAAAAAAAAGTAAAGCGCGCCAAAAAATCGACAAGCAGCGCCAGCGCTCGTAAAACCGAAACCGGAGTTTAGATGAAAAAGAAAGTAAAACTTGGAGTGGATGGTGCGGGATGATGGTGGAATGTATTGTGGTTTTGTTAGTGTAGAAAGAAGGGAGTTTAAATAGGTTATGAGCTTCCAAAATGAATCGGGAAGTTCCCTATTTGTTTGAAGGCAATTTCGAAATAGGAAAATTCCCAAAACCGAAAAAACGGAAACAAGCCATTTTCATGATTTCCTAAAAATCCCGGTATCTTTCATAATTTGATTTAGAATAGTAACTTCTAAACTCTCCTAGATTTCATGCTACCACCACCACAAGTCATAGATATGCCGATGTCGGCCAAATTATCAACCTTTCCTCCAAGACAACGTAACATATATATGATCATATAACGACTTATGCTCGGTCTAAATATTTCTACCCCCAAACAAGTCGGGAAGGTGGGATAAATGATAAAACAAGAAGTACTCGAAAATAACCAATTATATTAAAAACAAAATAAAATATAAATCCAAACAACATTAAATAAGCACATTACTATTTAAATTTAACTACTGAATTAAAATCCTTCTAATAAAACGAAATATGAAATAACAGCGAACTCCAACTGGGGTGAACACCTAGTTTTGTGATGATGATGGACCTTGAGATGGAGATTGGCTCTGGGATGGAGAATGGCTTGAACCATCTGTCCTTCGGCGACGACGCTCATGCCTGTCGGACTTGGCTGAAACAGAGTTCTCCACGGGTGGCATGCGTCGTAGCATCTCTATTCGGAACAAGCGTTGGGCTTCCATCTCGATCTGGACATCGCATACTTGGGTTTGTTGTTCTTTGGTGGATAATCTCCATGTTATACAAGATATCGTCCCGTAACCCCTTCGAAAAGATTTCAAATCTCCTCCGAAGGTTCCCTTGCTTCTTTTGAACTATTATCCGCCTATTTCGGATATCTCCACAAATACCATAAACGCCGCAAGGCAGTTTGCAACACTTGCATCGTTCTTCTACATTAGAATTACACTTCTCTAATGCATCTTCATCCATCCATGTCATATCTTCCCTTTCATCCTCCGACTCATCCATTTTTTCTTCAGACAACGGCCAAGTCTCTTGGATGCAATCCGTATAGATACTTGCATTAGAATGCAATTTGATCTTAATAGGAGCAGATCTTGCGACAAATTCTAAGGAGAGCATGATCTTAGTGATCAATAAGGGAAGAGGGCGCTAAACTCTTCCCCACTCCTCGAATCACATTAAACATTAAATCAAGGATGCAGAAATTATACTTCTTTGTTTGCAAAATCCAGAGAACATGCAGACATTGCAGGCCGATATCACTGACTTTGTCTTTCCCGGGCGTTCCTACCAATCCACCGAGCTCTGACCCGATTGATTAGTCGTGGTGGTCTCAAGGGACGACCCAATGGGATGTCGGATTGTATATTCACCCTCCACGACAAGATCCTTCATTAAAAGCGGGAACTCCAAATCTTGGGTTCCTGAATTGTCGTTACTAGGTTGCTTTCAAAGCGTAATTCCTAACAGTTCAACTAACAACCGGCCGCTACATTACTCTCCGCGTTCCTCCTAACTTTATGAAAATCCTATCCCCTTCCAATTCTTGCTTTTTATAAAACTGTTCTACCAAATCATAGTGATAGAACTCCTCGGTTGAGTACCACAAATCCGTTCCAATGTCTCTTGAACATCTCCAGCGTCATAAAATGGCGCTAAAACCGCCGGAAGCAAATCGTTTTCCAGGCAAAATTCTACGTCGTAGCGCCATTGAAATTTCTTAGACTACTAATGGTTTGTAGACTGTGGGGGAGGCGAGTTTGAAGAAAACTACTAAAACGGCGTTGGTGGTGGTGGTGGTGGTGGTGGAAACTGTAATTGGTGGGTGTTTTTCGAAGTTGGGTTGGTGGTGATGATTGTTTAGAGAAGATTTAAGGTGGATTTGATTTCCTTGTTGTAGGTGTAGTTAGGTTTTCTTCCCTCTCTCTATAAATTTATTTTTTTTTTTATTTTGGTTTCCAAACTTGTAACCGGCGGTTTGGGGTTGAAGTGGAAACACTGTGCGTGTGGGTTGGGAAGGAAGGAGACGCGCAACGTGCGTGCGGTTTGGGCCCAAGCCCAGTTTGAATTGCGAAATTTTCTGATTTTTCGCGCAATTTCAAACTCAATTTGCCGCTTCGTTACTGGCCCGATTTTGGCGAATGAGTTATGGAAATGATCAGTAGAGAATTTCCAATCCAATGATCCATAAAACATTCAATTCCAACCATGGGTGACGTATAAGAGGGTGGAAGAACGCCTCAAAGTGCGTGTGTGACGTAAGTTATGCGAACGAAGGAAATCTAAGTTTAGATTACGTCAACCCAATTGAACTAATGGGCCTAAACAAAACCAATGGAACGTTCGAGCAATCCTGATGGAAAGATCGACTGCCCACCCCCAAACAAATTTTTAAACACAAAATTTGTTTACAACGTGGGTCGTTTAAAGTCAGATTCCCAAGACTTGTTGGATTGCTATTTCTATGATTTTAAGAATTTTAATTTTAATTTTATTTGTTTATTATAAGAAACACGAAAAACAATAAATACATAATTCACTCCATAGAGGAACATGACTCAAAAACCGAGAAAACATGCAAAAGTGGAAAACATGAATTATGTGAACTGTGGACTTAGGATCCGTACTTACAGCCACACACTCCATAGGGAGGGCCGGTTACCTGAATGGTGTACTTATCGGTATATGGAAATGAAAGTAAGTACACCAAATGACAAGGGTCGATCCTCATAGACGAGGTCCCGTAAAAAGGACTTCCTACATCGTGGGGGCGTAAGTTCGTGAAAATATTTTAACCGTTGACCATTAACTTGAAAGGTACTGTTGTCATTTGGATTTACCAAGGTGATTGCCCCGTAAGGGGTGACTTTAGTAACTAGAAAAGGGCCAGACCAACGGGTTTTTAGTTTGCCTAGGAAAACATGTAGACGGGAGTTGTAAAGCAAAACCTTTTGACCGACCACAAACTCTTTGTGCAAGATATGCTTATCATGAACACGTTTCATGTTAGCTTTATAATCCTTCGCGAGATCGTACGAATCGCTACGGATTTCTTCAAGCTCATTCAATTGCAACTTGCGTTTGACACCTGCCTCATCAATATTGAAGTTAAGGCTTTTTATAGCCCACAGAGCATGGTGCTCTAATTCAAGGGGCAAATGACATGGTTTCCCAAATACAAGTCTAAAGGGAGACATACCTATAGGAGTTTTGAAAGCAGTTCTATACCCGTATAAGGCATCCGATAGACGCTTTGACCCGATCTTTCCTATCGGGGTTTACATTGTTTCTAAAATCTTTTTGATTTCCCTATTAGAAACTTCTACTTGTCTGCTAGTTTGTGGATGATAAGGAGTTGCTACTTTGTGTGTAATGTTTCGACCAAATATGATCAAAACACCAAGTGTTGATGAAAAAGACGAAGAACGTAGAAAAGTAATTAGAAAAATGATGGTGATCGGGGAATGATGAGATCAGACCTTGCGGTTGCCTACGCATTACCAAATTATCGTGGGATCAAGTCTCAAGAACATAGTTCGTATGAAAAAATAGTTTTGTATTTATATAGGTAGAGTAGAGAGTCCTTGCAGCTCAAGTAATCTTGTAGCTTGAGCAATTGTGATAGACTATAACTTTCAACTGATAATTATCTCTTTGATAAGAAATAAATCTGGACATAAATCAATGTACATTAGTGGCAAGCCATGTGGCTAAGGTTCAGCCTTAGACACATGAGTTAATGGGCCTGTACTTTGATCCATAATATTGCGAATTGGGCTTTAGCCCTGTCGATTAAACGAATAAAGTGGAGACTCCTACTAATGGACGTTTGCCACGTAAGTGGGGGTTGAAACACCGCCCCCTCTTTGGCATACGAACAAAGTTCATATGGCAAAGAAGAAAGAAAAATGAACGGAATTATAACGCAGTGTCGTGCGAAAGGAAATGATAGGAAAATTGACTGTCGAGAAAAAAAATTGTGAATTATCGGGAACGAAAAAATGTCAAACTAACGTATACGAAACGCAATGTAATTAAATAAAAGATGGCCAAAAATGCATAGAAAAAAAATAAAAATAAAAAATAAAATATGCACAGAAATAAATTTCAAAAGAAATTGATTGCCGAAAACTGTACCGAACGCATTACGTAAAAATACGAAATTTGAATTCGACGATGCGTGCCAGCGGAATAGCGATACGTGGATTATATCGTTAAAAATTAAATGTAGGGGCAGTTTAGTAATAATAGTAATAAAAGGAAGTTAAATACTAATTGGACTCAAAGTGTGCGGATGAGATAAGAATGTGGAGGAGATAAGAATTGAGATTAGAGATGGAGTTGGATTAGTAAAGAATCCTATCGAACCTGAAAACAGCTTCGACCTTATATAAGTGTTGGCTTTATCAAAACAAATGCGTGGTTAAGAAAAAGGTTTGAAGTCACAAAATACTCGCCCTCTTCCGCAAAGATCGCCGCTCGAGCGTTGTGTGCCGTCTTTGCTTAGACTAGTAGGTACGTTTCCTTACCATCAAGCTCTTCTCATAAATAAAGTTGTATCAGTTTCGGGAAGGCGCAGGGCTGGCCGACAAAGCAACAAGGCCTTGATAGAAACACTGACAGAGAAGAAGAGGACCTCATCTGAGAAGGCAGACATTCTCCAAAATTATGTTTCGACCAAATATGATCAAAACACCAAGTGTTGATGAAAAAGACGAAGAACGTAGAAAAGTAATTAGAAAAATGATGGTGATCGGGGGAATGATGAGACTGTACCTTGCGGTTGCCTACGTACCCAAATTATCAGTGGGATCAAGTCTCAAGAACGTAGTTCTGTATGAAAAATAGTTTTGTATTTATATAGATAGAGTAGAGAGTCCTTGCAGCTCAAGTAATCTTGTAGCTTGAGCAATTGTGATAGACTATAACTTTCAACTGATAATTATCTCTTTGATAAGAAATTAATCTGGACATAAATCAATGTACATTAGTGGCAAGCCATGTGGCTAAGGTTCAGCCTTAGACACATGAGTTAATGGGCCTGTACTTTGATCCATAATATTGCGAATTGGGCTTTAGCCCTGTCGATTAAACGAATAAAGTGGAGACTCCTACTAATGGACGTTTGCCACGTAAGTGGGGGTCGAAACATGTAACTCCATACTTTTTCACTAGGGATGCAACAACTCTGTTGCAAAAATGTGTTCCACCATCACTAATGATGGCTTTAGGAATGCCAAACCGACAGAAAATATATTCTTTGATAAAAAATACAACGATCTTATGGTCATTACTACGGCAAGCTAAGGCCTCTATCCATTTTGACACGTAGTCCACGGCAACTAGAATATAAATGAAACCGTGGGAAACCGGGAAAGGACCCATGGAATCAATGCCCCAAACATCGAAAATTTCAACTATCAAGATTGGATTTAATGGCATCATATTACGCCAGATTAAGCCCAAGTTGTTGGCAAATCGAATACACGCCTTGCAAAGCACTTGGGCATCCTTAAAAAGGGTAGGCCAATAAAATCCACATTGAAGAACTTTAGCGGCTGTTTTCATCCCACTAAAATGGCCACCACACTCTTTGTCATGGCAGAACGATAGAACTTCATTGTATTCCCACTGGGGAATACAACGACGAATAATCTGATCCGCACAATACTTAAAAAGGTAGGGCTCATCCCAGTAGTATAACTTAACTCGCCAAAAACTTCTTACGTTCATTTCTTGACCAATTATAAGGCATAACATCAGCCGCTAGATAATTTACAATGTCGGCATACCATGGTGCTGAAAAAATGGCATAGAGATGCTCATCAGGAAAAGAGTCCGGTATGGACTCAGAATCAGTCTGATCGTCGTTTGTGAGTCTAGATAAGTGGTCGGCAACTACATTTTCAACCCCTCTTTTGTCTTTTATTTCTAATGTGAACTCTTGCAAGAGAAGGATCCATCGGATTAATCTCTGCTTAGCATCCTTCTTTGCAAGAAGGTACTTAAAAATTCTGCATGGTCCGTAAACTAAAGTTTTAGAACCAACCAAATAAGGATCTAAACTTATCTAAAGCATAAATGATGGCTAAGAATTCTTTTTCTGTAGTTGAATAATTTCGTTGAGCATCGTTTAATGTTTTACTAGCATAATAAATGACGTGGACTTATTATCTAGTTTTTGTCCCAAAGATCGCACTAACTGCATAATCACTAGCATCACACATGAGTTCGAAAGGTTTAAACCAATTGGGAGGTCTGTATAATTGGTGCAGAGGTTAGGCTTTTAAAGTTTCAAAAGCCTGCTTACGTTAAAATTAAAATCAAAGATTGCATCTTTCAAAAGCAGATTAGTTAAAGGCCTAGCTATTTTCGAGAAGTCTTTAATAAATCGCCTATAAAACCTGCATGGCCTAGAAAGGCTCTAATATCACGGACAACCGTGGTTTAGGTAGAGTCGCTATCTTATCTAGTTTGGCCTTATCTACTTTGATGCCATCACTAGATACACAATGTGACCTAGTACTATGCCCTTTTTCACCATGAAATGACACTTTTCCCAGTTTAAAAACGAGGCTCTTTTCTTCACACCTTGTCAAAACCTTAGACGGGTTAGACAAACAATCCGCGAAGGAGTCTCTATAGATAGAAAAATCATCCATGAAAACTTCCATAAAGCTCTACCATGTCACTAAATATATGAAGCATACAATCACCGGAAGGTTCCAGGAGCATTACAAAGGCCAAAAGGCATTCGCTTATAGGCATATGTTCCGAAGGGACATGTGAAGGTAGTCTTTTCTTGGTCATCAATATCAATAATAATCTGAAAATAGCCTGAGTAGCCATCCAGAAAACAATAAAAAACATGACCAGCTAGGCGTTCGAGCATTTGATCTATAAAGGGTCAAGGAAAGTGATCCTTTCGTGTCATAGCATTTAAACGTCTGTAATCAATATAGATCCTCCATTTCATAGGACCTTGTGTGACAACATAGTCACCTTTTCCGTTACGAACCATGGTAACTCCTGATTTTTTAGGAACTACATGAATGGGGCTTACCCATTCGCTATCAGAGATGGGGTATATGATACCCGCATCGAGTAATCGTAAGACTTCTTCCCTAACCACCTCTTTCATGGCAGGGTTCAAGCGACGCTGAGGTTTTCGCGAGAAGTCTTCGCGTTATCCTCCAAATGGATACGATGAGTGCAAACATTAGGGTCAATTCCCTTAATGTCAGCTAGGGACCAACCAATCGCAGACCGATGTTCCCTAATCACCCAGATTAAGCTTGTCTCTTCATCTTTAGATAACAGAGAAGATATAATTACCGGATGATTACCATCCGGATCAAGTTGTATATATTTTAACTCTGGGGGAAGGGGTTTAAGCACTTAATCGCGGGGAGGAAAATCAATAGATGTTTCGTCGGGGTCCTCATTTTGCATAATGAATACTTGCTTAGGTAGCAAGTCTTCATACTCAATATGTGGAGCAACCGAAGTGTCTACAATTGGTGTGGACTCAAGGATGGTGTTGACTTCCTCTAAGTAGGAGTCATTTACAAAATCTGACTTTCTAAAAGAAAGGAATTTGTACATATTGTTTTCGTGAAACGTGTTGTTAAAATAATCTTGAGCTAAGCTCTCGATCATGCTAACCTCCCCATCTATAGACCGAATCCGGTAATCGCTGTTTCATCATTTTAAAAACATTTACCTCAACCGTGAGATGGCCAAAAGATAAGGACATCTTACTATCGCGACAATTAATAAGTCGTTGGCGGTTGCTAAAAAGGGCCCTAAGATGATCGGTATTGAGAGTCATTAGCGACTTTTGTATCGAGGATAACAAAATCCAGCAGGATAGTAGAAATCTGAACCTTAACAAGCACGTTTTCCACTACACCCTTAGGATACTTAATAGACTGGCCCACTAATTGCAACGCTATTTTTTTGTAGGTTGCATTTCCTGTAGACCTATTTGTTTATACAAGTAATACGGGGAGTAAGTTAACACTTTCCCCCGTGTCTAATAAAGCGGTCGTCGTGTGGGAATCTCCTAAGGTGCATTTTACATGGGGGATCCGATTGTGGTCCTTGTACTTAACAATTCCATTATTTCGGATAAAGTTGGGAATTGTTCAGTTAAAAGGCGCCTTTAGGTATGTTGGTCTTTATTTAGTAGTAGTGCACAACTCTTTAAGAAACTTAAGCGTGATTAGGTAGCTTTTTTTTAATAGCTCGAGAAAAGGAAGGTTTATCGTTAGATTTTTGAAACGCTTCCTAATCTCCTCGAAGTTGGTATTCCCGGTTAGCATGGCTAATTTTTGAGGAATGGTGGTTTCGCTCTATATTTAGCGTATGGCTCGACTTGATGTGTAACCTTGGCTTTCTGTTTCTTAGGTTGTGGTTTAACCGGGTACCTCTACGGTGGTAGGTTTCTTCAGTTTCTATTTCAAGATTATCTAGTTCGATATCCGGTGTAGAGTATCGATGGGGTAACTATAGGCATAGTTACTTTGTTATCAACCACCTTTCAAAAGCGGAGAGTGGTGATGGCATTCGTGTCACTTACTATTGTCGCTTCCGTTACTAGTATTACCGTTTACCTCAAAGGCCGTTTGTTGTTTTAGGGTTTGGTATCGCTTTGTCCGGAAACACCTTTTGGTTGGGCTTTCTCTTGGGCTAACCGCCAGTATGCCCCGATTTATGGATTGTAATATCTGTTGGTTTGATTGAGTCATTGATTGGAAAAGTTGTTGGGTAACCTGTGTATAAAGGCGTCGATCACGGTCCGGTTGTGTAGGTGTAGTAGGCACAATGGTGCGACCGAACTATCTCACGCTGATTATTTATGGGTGGGTTTTGATAGTTACTATTGTTAATCGGACGATACCTCTATTGGTATTATAATTATTATAATTATTCTGACCTTGTGCTACACCTTGTCATGGTTGTTGGGCTTGGTTGTTATAATTATTATAATTTCCCCGACCTTGTCCCCGCCCCTTGCCTAGGTGGAGCTTGATTATAGTTGTTTGTTTGCCTAACATTTTGGTTATTAAACCACGGAGTTGTAACTTGTTGATTGTTTAAGCCAACTAAAGTTAGGATGTTGTCTCCATGGGGCATTAGGAATAGAATAGTTATTAATGGAGCAAACATTATCTTGCTCTAATTGTTGTTGTTCATAGGCGAGAGGACAATAGGAGTCAGGGTGCTCAGGACTCAAACAGAAATTACATGGGTTGGAGTTGACATTCATGACGGGAATAGGCTTTTGTTGAATAGAAATAGCCTCTACTTTTTTAGTTAGAGATTCGATTAAATTTTTAAGTTCTGGGTCGGGTTTCATCTCAAACATACCGGCGGCCTTAACTGTTGAAGAAGAACTAGCAGAGCGGGGGATATCATCACTCCCCCAATTGTTATTGCGTTTAGTTTGTTCTTCTAAAAATTTATAAGCCTCTGAGGATCCTTTACTTAGGAAACTACCCCATTCATTATGTCAAGGACTTCTTTATGGTGATGTTGAAGTCCTTTGAAAAAGGCACGAACTAACGTGTCTTTTGCTAGGTTATGGTGTGGACACTCTATTAGCATATCGGTGAAACGATTCCAAGCCTCAGAAAATGATTCATGAGGGTTCTGTTGGAAGAAATGAATCTTGGAAAGCATTTCATCCGTCTTTAGGGGTGGGTAAAATGTTCCATAAATAGCTGAACAAGTTTAGCCCACGAGTCCACAGAGTCAGGTGCTTGGGCAGTTAACCAAGACGCTGTCTTATCGGCTAAGGTGAAGGGAAATACCCTCAGTTTAATTTGTTCCGCACCAACCGTAGGATAATGGAATGTTGTAAGGACTTGTTCAATCCTACGCATGTGTTGGTAAGGTTTTTCATGGCCTAAACCATGGAAAACGGGTAACAAATTAAATATGTTTGGGGGGATTCGAAAATCCCCCACTGGGTCTGCTAGAACGATGCAAGATTTAGGGCTATCGCTCAAAGCTTTGTAGAAGTCGGAGAGAGGAGTCTCTCTTTCTTCACCCATTATGTCAGGTATGGTTGGTGGAATAGTAGTTAGAGGTGTTATGATTGGTATACTTGATATGTTTGTTTGTTGACGGTTATTTACGTTCGGTGTTTTTCTCCGACCAGACCTTAATCTCATGCAAGTCTAAGTCTAAACACGAAAACAACCCAAACAATCTTGATATATTAGTATGAACCTCTAACCGGAGATCGAGGTATGGAAGAAAGGAATACCTGAAAGCGTCCTTGCTTCGCTTATGAATAGCGTCTTGTTTACGCGTGTTCAGTGTAAATAACAAGTTAGAACACTGAAAAACTTAAAAAATCGAAGTTCAAAACAAACCTACGAAAAATCAAAAAATTTTTGCTTAGCGCAGCGTGCTTCGGAGGGCGCCGCGGCTCCTAGTCCAAGTCCGTGAGCTGGTCGCGCTTTTGGTAAGAGGGCGGTCGCTCGAAGTCCAGTAAGTGAGGGCGGGTCGTCGCCGGGAGAAGAGGGCGGTCGCTCAAAGTCCGAACTATAGGCACAGGCCTCTTTATAGGCACGATCGCTCCCGTGTAATTGTTTCCGAATTTTTCAACGAAACGAATAACCACAGTATGAATCAAACAAGGGTGGGTGGTTTTAATGGGACTTAAAAATGACTAATTCTACTATGAAAACAATGCTAAAGTGCAACTAAGATGGCAGCGGCGCCATTTGATAAAAGGTTAAAATGAATAGTCTACTCACGAAATGAACGATGAACTCAAAACGTAAGTAAACTAAAACTATTTCTTATGATGCTTATATTTATCAAAGTTTTCTCTACTCTCAATCCTATGAGATATTGTGGAGTAGAAAGTTCGTTCCACTCCTAGTGCTCTAGCATGGAATGTTTTCTAATCTAATTAGTCGGTCTTAAGTCAATGAGAGCTTTACGAAGGTGATATGCTACGATACTTACTGAATTTGATTACTTGATTTTAACTACTTAATGCTATGGAAATATGATTGTGCTTGGATCTAGATAAAGGATTAGAGGGGAATTGAATCCACCTCGAATCCAACTTAATAGCCTAACATAGATTCTTGTATCTCGATTCTTACGTTCTTACGGCAAGAAATTCGAGTTCTAATCCCTAGTGTTCATGGCATTTCTACCGAGTACTAACTAGCATGTGAGGTCGCCCACCCATTCTCATGGCTTAATCACGACCTTCTAGATTGGAATAGATTCTACAATGTTTCTACACTATACCACTAAGTTTTCATCAAGGCTTCATCAACCCCTCTAATGGAGGTTTTAGCCTTGAGTCATCAAACTATCATTTCCCATTTCATTATAACTACACATCATATTCAAATTCTAACTTAACTAAATTAACTAACAATGGTTCAATCTATTTAAACTACACGGATGATAATCAACAAGAATTAAAATCAGATCTATAAATTGAAATAACACAATTCGAAATTGAGAAAACAACTATTTTATTTATCTAATCAATCAAGACCAATGATTCAAAGACTTAATCTAAAACAAGAATTGAAAATGGAACTAAAGCTTAATTTAATTAATGAAAACAGATCTAGAATTATCCATATTAATTTAGGTCTAACTAGCTACCATTAACAAAGAGCTAAAATTTTGTTTTTATACTTTTAGATCCAAAAATCGTGCATGGGCTTGGAGCCATGTTTTGGGCCGAGAAATCGTGCCCAAAACCCAATTCTTCTTCGATCCAAAAGGCCTCTTCAGCTGCAGTTGGCTTCCACAGACTTTTCGTCCACTTCTGCTCC
This sequence comes from Coptis chinensis, assembly GCF_015680905.1. NCBI lineage: Eukaryota > Viridiplantae > Streptophyta > Magnoliopsida > Ranunculales > Ranunculaceae > Coptis > Coptis chinensis. The sequence goes on from NC_141459.1 coordinate 41,033,582, forward strand.
TCTAATTGGGTCAAGGCTTAGACCATTGGAAAGCTCTTTCCGAGCCGGTCGTTTTGACATAAGGTAGGCCCAATTCCGAGGTCTGAGTCCAAAGATACGGCTTTCGGAAGTTCTACTGACTTGTGTGCTGTTTCAGCTCGTGTCGACTTTTCAGCTTTTAACCGGGCTTTAGGAAGGCTTTATCTTCTTGAATCTTGGCCTTTAATCACGGAACTCCTTAGTAACCGACCTTTTCTCCTTTATCTCACTAAAGTGGCACATTTCTCGCATTATAATGGACTTTGAAGCCTGAAATGCATAAAAACATATAATCAGTGTTAACTCTTAATTATTACTCACATAATTGGTCCAAAAGTATGACTGTTAAAGGGTTAAAACTACAGTTTTGGGCTCTTATCATGCCCCTCTTTATGTTCTCAAAAGTAGAGCTCTTCATAAAATGGGTCAGTCGCCACTTCCATTTCATTCTCCTTTCGAGAATCTTCTAGATGATCCTTCTTTTCTTCTGTCTTCATTCACTTTACATGAACTGCCTCCTATTGTTCCCCATTGCTATATTGAGTACTTAAATAACAACCATACAATGACTCCAGACCTTTTTCCCCAGACTAAAAAAGAAGTTCCTGACTTTCATCAATATCCCTTTTTCCAAGATATATTTGATCATCATATTTTGTTGTATATTGATATGGCATCTCGAATGACGATGAACACAAATGTTGGTCGCCAATTATCTGATAAGGGAAAAAAGAAAGCTGCTGAAAACATATCGGCCAAAGCTCCACAGGATAAGCACACTGCCCCTCCTCCCGATACTCATACTTCTTCCTCTAAGGATAAGCATCCTGACCAATGCATGAACAAACCTTGGTATTCGTAGAAAATGGGGACCAAAAGTTTGGAACCCGGAGGTGATATAACTTAAATAGCTTTAGTGATCCAGTGCCCCTATTTTTTTGCCACTTATAGTTAAAAAGAAAGAGGGAGACAGGTTCTTATCTTTAAACCATTAGTTTTCCTTCTTTTTTAGGAAAAAAAACTTTGCCCAGGTTTAATCTCGCCAAGGAATCCTATCCTTCTCTTATAGTCTACGTTTTCTGATCTTCTCTCGGTGAAATCCTTCACTGCCTGAGCGTGTGAGTTCGAGAAAGATTTCTTGTTCGCTGTCTTTTGTGGTAAAATCCTCCACTGAGCTACAGTGTGAGTTTGCTCAAGATAGCTAACTTCCTTGATTTCCTTATTGGTTAAATCCTTCACTCTTGAGAGTGAGAGTTCGTAAGGAAAGAAAAGGATGAATCTGTATGAGTTTGAAAACCCCAGTCGATCCAGTTTTATGGCTGTTGGTGACACCCATACAGCTGCACAAGTTCCATTAACTGAGCGAAATCCAGTTGCCCCAGCGCTGGGTTCCACTAGATCAGTTTCTGAGTGAAATCCAGTTGGCCCAGCGCAAGAAATAGATCATATGGCTGCAACCAGCAACCCCATGTCTTAAGCAACAGAGACACAAAATCAGCATGCTACAGTACAAAATAACGGTGGTGGATCTAGGTGGAGTTCTTTGTTTGGTCGGAATGGAAACCAAGAATCCACAGTAGCTTTCACATCGTATTCTCCTATTATTATAGATGGAGTTGCTCAAGTACCAGAGGAGCTGGTTGAGCAGGGGATAAAACAATGGGATGAGTACTTGGTTGGATACTTTTTGGATAAGCGGTTGTCGTTTCCTATGGTAAAAGAATCCCTGGGAAAGAAGTGGAAGCTTAAAGGAGAGTTTGATATTACGACTGATAAGGAGTTGTTCTATATGAACTTTACCTGTTCAGAAGACCGGCAAATGATATAGATGAAGGGCCGGTGTTTATTGCGGGGAGAGTGTTTGTGATAAAGCCTTGGACAATAGAAGTCAATACCTACAGGAATAAGGAGAATACAATTCCATTATGGGTGAAGCTGATGGACGTACCAAAGGAGATGTGGACTTTGGATGGATTGTCATTTTTGGCGAGTTTGGTTGGCGGAACACCAAAGTTTATGGATAATGCTACTGCCAAGCGGAAAAGGTTGACGTTTGCTCGGTTTTGTATTGAATTTCCGGTTAACCACATGTATAAGGATAGCATAAAGATCAAGGTTGGAGATCGCGAGATTGATATATCTTTGGAGTATCCATGGAAGCCTCAGTCCTGGGAAAGGTGTAATCGATTTGGGCACACTACTCAATAATGTGGTAGTCGGGCAACGAGGTCGGGGCCACGAAGGGATGGATAGTCAAATGATGGTGGAGGGACAAGTAGGGTGTGGATACGAAGGCAGAATGGACAGAGCGGAATAAGTGAACACAGAGAAGAAAGTCGCCAGATGGCAACAGAGATGGATGAATATAGGGAACAAGAGGGAGTAAATCGGGGTGAACAGTTGGCAGAAGGAGAAACATCTCTTGCCCTTGTGGTTGCTGGAAACATTGAGAGGCGAACTAATGTGCGGAGATTGAGCAGTGGTGAACAGGAACAGAGTGATTCAAGCTACCAGTGTCCAAATGCGGAAGGTCAGCAAGGTACTCAAAACAGTATTCAACTAGTATCTCCTGGTAGAGTTGAATGTACCTTTCTAGGGAAAGAGGATGACGCTGATGAGCGAATGTTGACGGTAGTGTAATCCCCGCTACAGCAAGGCAGACCTATACATCCCGGCCCGGAGTGTTTATCACGAGAGGAACATCTTTGAGGAACCGGCTGATATGGAGGAGGATCGACCTCTGGATCTTGTCGAACTCCGAAAGCCGCTCAGTGACACGTGGTCCAATCCTGTCTCGGTGAGAGTAGCACCAGAGAATAGTGTAGTCCAAACAAGGGCCCAGAAAAAATGAAACTCAGAACAGCAGACAACATCGGGGAAGAGAGGAAAAGGACGGCTGAAAGGGCGTGGGAAGAGGCGGGGACACTAAACCTATTCCTCATCAATGATTAGGGTGTGTAGTTGGAATATAAGAGGGTTGAATGATCACATGAAAGCGAAAAACTTAAATAAGTTTATTGTGGAGAAGAAGATTAGTTGCATGGGTTTGTTGGAAACAAAAGTGAAGATGGAAAAACACCTCACTATTGCCGATATGGTTTGCCCCTCATGGGAATGCATACATAATTATGCGAGTGATGAACATGGCCGTATATGGATTGCATGGGATACGAGCAGTTTGGATGCACATAGAGAGGTGGAAGGGGCCCAATTCTTACACTGTAAGGTTCAGAGCCTACAGCATGGGTTCTCCTTTTTCCTTACCATTGTTTATGCTAGCAATAGGAGTCATGAGAGGCTCATTTTGTGGGATGAGCTGAAGATGATAAGTGCCGAAACTCAAGGTGTGTGGTGTGTGATGGGAGACTTTAACAATGTACTGTTTTCACACGAAAAAGTGGGAGATAGGGTTGTTCACCCAAGAGAGACTCTCCCTTTTGCGAATTGTCTAAATACAGCATGGCTGTTTGATCACGTAGAAACTGGATGCTTTTACACATGGAACAGCGGTGGGGATAAAATAAGGAAGTGGTCAAAGATAGATCGGTGTCTTATTAATGCGCCTTGGACGTCCATTCCAGTAGTAACAAAGGTGGAGATATTAACCCAAGGGCTCTTTGATTATTGCCCGTTGATTATGAGTTTTTTGGAAACTTATAGAAGAAACACTCCTTTCCGATTCAGCAATGTGTGGACAATGAGTCAGGATTTTGTGCCTACTGTTAGAGCTTGTTGGGAAATCGATGATCATGGGAGTCTGCCATTCATGCTAACAAGTAAACTCAAAAGTTTAAAAGGTGTGTTGAAAGGGTGGGCACGATCGGCCAGGAATGATACTCAGAAAAGGGTGGCTAAAACAAGAAGTGAACTGGAAGCGATTCAAGAAAAATTGAACAATAAGCCGCTTGACCTTAGTCTTAGTGCATAAGAGTTTGCTATGAGGGAGAAGCTATGTCACCTACTCAAGCTGGAGGAAGCTGAGTGGTACTATAAAACAGATATTGATTGGTTAAGCTTCGGGGATAAATGTAATGCGTTTTTCTTCAATGCTTTGAAGGAAAAATAGATAAGAAATAGGGTGTGGAGTATCACAGATGCGCAAGGAACCAGAAAGGAAGGTAAAGAACCAGTGGCTGAAGCTTTTCTGAAGTACTATAAAGAGTTACTTGGGGTGTCGTCAGCAGCTTATTGTGACACCGAGTTTCTAAATGGTGTACATGTTACTGAGGTAGCACATGGTACACGTCAGCTATTAGTTTCCCCTATTAGTGACCTGGAAATCAAAGACACACTGTTTGCGATGGGAGACAACAAGGCACCAGGTCCGGATGGTTTCAACACTTGCTTTTTCAAAAAAAGCTGGGACATTATTGGCGATGATTTCATTAGAGCTATTCAGCATATTTTCAGCCATAAGCAGATCCCAGGAGGTATAAACTCTACTTTTCTGTGTCTTATCCCGAAGATGAAAAATGCCTCGCATATTGCCTCCTTTCGACCTATCGCATGTTGCAACATTGTTTATAAATGTGTATCAAAAGTGTTAACTAACAGAATGAAAGGTTGCATTTCATCTTTAGTATCAAGTCCCCAATCTGCTTTTATTCCTGGACGATCGATTCAGGATAATCTTTTGATGGCCCATGAACTGCTGCGTGGGTATTCAAGGAAGAATGGGCAGAAAAGATGTGCAATAAAGCTGGACATTCAGAAAGCTTATGACTCTGTCTCTTGGGTAGCAATAGAAGCAATTCTACACAAGTTCAACTTCCCACCCTTATTCATAGAATGGTTATAGATGTGCTATACTTCGCCGTACTTCTCGGTGATGGTAAATGGGTCTCCTGAAGGTTATTTTCAAGGGAAGCGAGGCTTAAGACAGGGAGACCTTGTGTCTCCTTATCTGTTCGTGCTAGTCATGGAGATTCTGAGTGCGCTACTCCTTCAAGGGCTGCAGTCTTGGAAAATTTCAGCCCATTCAAAGTGCAAAAAGCTGGAGATATCTCACTTATATTTTGCGGATGACGTGCTCCTGTTCTGTAAAGGTAACATGGACTCTATTATGGCTGTTAAGGATATCTTGCATTCTTTCTTTGAAGCTACAAGACTAAAGCTCAGTAATCCAAAGACAACTCTTCTAACTGGAAGTATGACTGAAGAGGAAGGGCTAGCATTAGCAGAAGCCATGAACATCTCTCTTGTAACCCCACCAGTCACTTACTTAGGGCTGCCACTCACGGCCACAAGATTAGGGGTAAAAGAATGCTTGCCACTCATAGAGAAGATTACCGGAAGAATCTCAAACTAGAAAAACAAGGAGTTGAACAGGGCTGGCAGGGTGCAACTTGTGAAGTCAGTGCTTTCATCCTTTCAGACCTATTGGGCAACAACATTTGTTCTCCCGAGAGCGCGATCTTTGGATAAAGTAGCTAAACCGCGTATAACATTCATCCATCCGGGGACCGGTAGTATGGCGAAAAAAATGCACCATGCGAGCCATGCTACTCTCAGACTTGACAAAGAGCAAGGCGAACTTGGTTTGGTGGATCCACGGGTTTGGAATCAAGCTGCATATTGTGGGTTAGTGGTGAAATTGGCCCAAAAAACTGATTGTGTATGGGTTAAGTGGGCTTGGGAGAACCACATAAAGAAGAAGCATTTTTGGACCATGAAAATTCCGCGGGACTGCTCATGGGTGTGGCGAGGGATCCTAAAGCACAGAGAGAATACCTAAAAGTATGTCAGATACAACATAGCGAATGGTAATGGGACGAGCTTTTGGCACGACCCATGGTGTGCAGGACCACTCATCTTGGACCCTGATGCAAGGGCACTTCTGGCTGATGTAGTTCCAAGGGATGCGCTGGTCAGTTCGGTGATTATGAATGGAGAGTGGGCAAGGAGTATCATCGACCTACCTGAAAGTGAGGTGAAGAGGCTGATCATGAACACAGAGATTAACTCGTACACCTCGGAGGACCAAGTCATTTGGACACCATCGAGTTCAGGGCTGTTTTCTGTGTCCTCTGCCTATGCGGTCTTGAAGAATGTTAGAAGTAAAGTAAAATGGTACAAGATTGTATGGGGAAAGCTGTTGGTGCTGAAGCATTCATTAACCGTATGGCAGCTATTTTCTGGATCGCTACCAACCCAGAACAGACTCATGGCGAAGAAAGTGATTGGGTATTCGTGATGCTGCCTATGTGATTTACATGAGGAAAGTTCGGCGCATTTGGTCTTCTAGTGTTCTTATTCGAAACTGGTGTGGAGCAGTTTTAAAGAGGCAGTGGAGTTACCAGGAAGAGTTTGGAATTCCCATGCAGAATGGTATTACATCATGCGTATTTGCAGACCAAAATCCACATCCTCTGAAGTTTTAAGAGCGCTAACCTGTGCTGCAGTGCAAGCTATATGGAATGAGAAGAATTGGAGGCTCAAGAGGCAGCGGTTTCTCAGTGTTGATTCAGTGAGCATGAAGGCTTTGAACAGTATGAAATTGTATCTGGGGAAATCGCTGGAAGCAGTAAAGGATGATGTCGCAGTGCGAACTGTTTTGACTAGGCTAGGAATTGGTGTTACGTACACGCGAAGGGAGGACCAGTGGGTCAAATGGACGAAACATGAAATTGACATTCTTGTCCTAAACACGGATGGATCATTGCAGCAGGGTAAAGCAGGCTATGGAGGGGTTTTAAGGGATCGAAATGGAGAGCTTCTCATGGCATTCTGTGGAAACTCCACACAACAGTCAGTCTTACATCAGGAGCTACTGGGGGTCCAAAAAGGCATTGAAGGAGTGGAAAAAATGAACATAAAGGAGGTGGTAGTGCAGTCTGACTCACTGAGAGTGATACAAATCTTGGAAAAGAGGGAAGCTCCACCTTGGTATTGTAAGAACCTGGTGGCTCAGATTGGGTGTGCACAAGCAAGATTTGCAGAGGTTAAATTCCAACATGTGTTCAAAGAAGGAAATCAAGTTGCGGATTACCTGTCAAGAGTTAGTAGTAATTGCAGTACTCATAGTACAGAATGTAGTAACCAATGCATGTACTTTCTCCCCCCCCCATGGATCAAAAACTTAGTGAATTGATTGAGGGGGATAAAGAAGGAAAGTTGTACTTGAGATTTTGTCATTAATAAAAGGTTGGGGTCTCCTTAACCCCTAGTTGTGGAAAAAAAAAAAAAAAAGGATAAGCATCCTGCTCCTTCCAAAGAGAAACACCTTGCTCCTTCACAAGATACCCATACTCATTCTAGTTCCAAGAAAAGAAAAACTACCTAGGGTGAAAGTGGGCTTGGTGCTAATCAAACTCTTGAATTTGTTCCCTCTGCCGATACTAGTCACCTCTTCAAACATGTCTTCCGTTTGGTTGATGAAAGTGATGTCCCTTTGACTACCTCGCTTTTTCCTGATAATCCTAGTGAGGATTTGGGTTCTACTCTGTCCGCCAATTGTGTTCTCCCTAATGATAAAATTGCCAAGTGCAATGTAACTGCCGCTGAACACCTGACATTAATTTGTGATCACATGAAAAAGGTATTTGTACTCTCCCTTCTATCATTTCATAATGGTTTCATCTCTTTATATATGCTTATCTATTCCCCTTGTTTCCATAGGCTAAAGTGGCTTATCTGTCCCAGTTTGATCTTCATTATAAGCAAAACTGTGAAATCGGTCATCTTCAAAAAACAGTTGACTCAGCAGCGAGAAGTTAATAGACTAAACCGAGATGTGAGTCAGTTAAACAAATAAGTTGATCAGCTAAAACTTAGTGCTGAAGTTGCTGAGAATATTTTACACAAGAAGATCACTGAACATGCAGAAATTCTGAAGCAAACTACTGAAGACTTTGCTAAAGAAAAAGCTAAGTATGGGGAAGCCTCTGATGCTAAATATAACCAGGTTGTTTCAGCTGTAAACCTTTTAGGTGATCGGTTGGAAGCTTTCAAACATTATGTTCCTCATGTTGTCCTTATAGAACATGGACTTATTTCCGATGATGATGATGAAGAAGAAGCTCTAACTGCGACTCCTTATCCTGACCCATCAATTATCGCAGCTTCTCGCATTTCTACTGATACTACCTAGAACATTGCTGTTGACTTAGCTGAAGTAGATGATCTTCTTAATACTCATTCAATTTAAAATTTGAATTTTTTGCTCATAATTATGTAATATTGATACAATCTTCTTCAATCTTTATCACATACTTTTGTCTGTTACATCTCTGAATGCCCATGGGATTTGAGCATATACAACTTTGAAAATGAAATTTTCGATACCGTCAAAACCGAGAGAGAGAGAGTATCATTGATACTTAGACATGTATCGTTAGAAAATGAAATTTTCGACACCCTTAAAAAAAAGTATCAATGATACTTATAACATATATCCTTGAAAAAAATGAAATTTTTGATACCCTCAAACAGAAAGAGTAGCAGTGATACTTAGACCTGTATCATCAGAAAATGAAATTTTCGATACCCTCAAACAAAGAGAGAGTATCAATGATACTTAGACATGTACCATCAGAAAATGAAATTTTTGATACCATCCAACAAAGAGAGAGTATCAATGATATATAGACTTGTATCATCAGAAAATGAAATTTTTGATACTCTCCAACAAAGAGAGAGTATCAATGATACTTAGACTTGTATCATCAGAAAATGAAATTTTCAATACCTTCAAACAAAGAGAGAGTATCAATGATACTTAGACTTGTATAATCAGAAAATGAAATTTTCGATATCCTCAAACAAAGAGAGAGTATCAATGATACTTATAATATATAATTTTGAAAAATAAAATTTTAGATACCCTCAAATAAAAAGAGTATCATTAATACTTAGACATGTATCATCAGAAAACGAAATTTTCGATACCGTTAAACAAAAGAAAGTATCAATGATACTTAGACATGTACCATTAGAAAATAAAATTTTCGATACCCTTTATAACCCGTAAAAACTCAATTAGATTACTCTAACCTTATTCTTACGGTATCAATATTTTATTTCCTACTCTCACATATAGATTCATGCAATATATATAGAGTCAGGATTCGTTCCACTCTTAACTCTCAAGACTTAAACAAATTTAATTGAACAAACACAAAGAACAATGGTGAGAGTAATGTGTAATGTGAAATTTCTATTCTACGATTATACTATGGATTCAATTTATACTAACAAGATACGATAATTCAACTACAGAAATACTACGTTGATTCTATGATAAGGAATTAGGGAGGATTTGATTCCACCTTAACTCAACTTAACTTGCTAACGGCCAGATCGTCAGATTCGAATTGAACTACTTCGCAGAACAATTGGTTCTTCCTAATCCCTAATTACACATGGCATTTCTACCAATTATAACTAGCATGTGAACAATTAAACCCATTCTCATGGTGAATAATTATTTCTAGAGTGGAAAGGAATTACGACTATTCTACGCTAACACAAATCAAGCTTTCATCAAGGCTTCGCAACCCCCTCTAATGGAGGTTTAGCCGAGAATCATTCCGCAATCATTTACATATGAATCTAAACTAAACATAATATCAAGATTTCAACTTTACTAATTTAACAAACAATAATTGAAATCTAATTAATAATTAAGAAATGATATCAACAAGAATTTAAACTAGATCTATAAATGTAATGATAAAAAACGAATTGAATAATAATAAACTATTTTATTAATCTAATCAAATGAATAACAATAATGTAATACTGAAATTGAACAAGAATTAACTAATGAATTAATATAAAACTAAATCTAGATCTAAATTATTCTAATCTAACCCTAGCTACCATTATAAGGAACTAGTTTTCTAAATAAAACTAGATAACTTAATAACTAAGCTTTTCTTTGTTTTTATATGTTTTAGATCCAAAATTGTGCATGGGCTTGGAGCCATGTTTTGGGCCAGAGAATCAGGCCCAAAACCCAATTCTTTCAGTCCAAAAAGGCCTCTTCAGCTGGAGTTGGCTTTGACAAACTTTTCGTTAACTTCTACTCCTTTGATTGGGTCAAGGCTTACACCATTGGAAATCTCTTTCCAAGATGGTCGTTTTAACATAAGGTAGGCCCAATTCAGAGGTCTGAGTCCAAAGATATGGTCTTCGGAAGTTCTGCTGACTTTATGCACTGTTTTTGCCCGCGTGGACTTTGACTTTTCATCTTTTGACCGGGCTTTACAGAGGCTTTGTCTTCTGGAAAATTGGTCTTTAATCACAGAACTCCTTAGCAACCGACCTTTTCTCCTTTATCTCGCTAAAGTGGCACATTTCTGCACATAATGGACTTTGAAGCCTGAAATGCATAAAAACACGTAATCAGTATTAACTCTTACTTATTATTCACATAATTGGTCTAAAAGTACGATTGTTAAGGGGTTAAAACTACAGTTTTGGGCTCTTATCAAACCACCCCCAAACAGCATTTTGCTTGTCCTCAAGCAAATATGAGAAATTAGAATAAGTGACCAAAAATGGAGTTCTAACTACTCTCGTTTCGCTGAGTGCGATTGCATTTACCATATGCAATAAGACCTTAAACCACTAGGAATTCTCTAGTGGACGAGTTATAGCCTCGTGATAGTTTTCTAGTGAAGGTACTCACAAACTTCATTTATACTACAACGACTAAGAAATAAAACTATTGTTTCCTCATTCATGTCTCAACTATCTATACATCTCACTAGCAAATGAATGAGAATAACCAAGTCAAAAACCTAAGCTAATATATGCATAATAATCAATCATCTATGATAAAAATATATATACTATGAGTAATACTATGAAATGCCTAGCAGGTTCGTTTCTGAAAACTCGGAATAGCGTCCTTAAGTAGGTCCTCACATAAATGTCAAGACAAAAACTACTCTGATTTTTCCACTCAAGTTTCGCTACTCCAGTGTGCAGTGGGCACACTTTACCTTACAATCAGAATGACAAACAAGGAAGCCAGAGTCGATTAAACACATCTGCCACTTACTATCACACTAACCTATTCCTAATTGAGCTAGAGGTCTTTATTAGGTGTTGCGGGGATTAGGAGATGGTTTAAGAAGGAAGGAAATGGATATTCAAAAGGATAAGTCTGAGATAATAGAGTCTTCATATTATGTAACTTTGAGAAAACCTTGTTATTTTCTTTTGCTTCTATACTTTGTTTCCATCCTTAGCCATATTTTTCTTTTTCTTTTCTTTGGCTTTTGACTCCCTTTTATTCTATTTTTGGAGTTTTTATTTATTTCTATTTTTCTTTTTCTTTTCCTTGGATGGAAACTTCTTTCTTTTTTTCCTCAGCAACTAACTAATTTTTGTTTACAATGTGTTTTTCTCTTCTTCTTTCTTCATTTCTATTCTCGATTTATTCTAGATTGGGTAAGTTGAATTTTTATTTTGTTTTGTTTTGTAAACAGGGTAAAGGAATTGTGGTTTATGGAAGGCTAAAGAAAGGCTCGTGAGGGGCTTACTAGCGGAAAATAATTCATAGGTTTGAATTTCTGGCTATATCGATCCAAAGAGGGCCTAAATTCTCGCTTAGGATATGGCATAGTGATCAAGCAAGTGGACGTGTGATTTCTCTATCTGGATTTTACTTCTCCCTTGTGTTATTTCTCAAATATTTCGCTCATATAAGGCTTTAGGCTATATTCTCACAAGATTTGTAGAATAAGTACTCTAGCTTAGCCTAGATTTCAGAAACTTACTGTTAACAATCATAAATACTCATGTAATATATTTATAGATAGATGCAAAGATTATTACCTACATATTAACCTAAGTTTCTAACAATTATTCTGATGCAAAAGCTACATGAGACTTCTAGATTGTTAAGAGCATAGAGAAAGAAAACAATACCAATATTCCTAAGTGTATAGCATAAACTTATTTATTTATATTTTTGAAATTTTTTGAAATTTTAACTAGAAACAAATGCATATTATACATATCTATATCCTCACAGATGCCTTAATTACACATGTTTCTATGCCCCCAAACAAGAAGCGTGCTTTGTCTTCAAAGCATTTAAATAAAGAGGGTAGAAAAATACCATGGAAACGCGTAAAATTCTGGAACATCTGCAAAACAAGGTTAGAACATACTAATATAGGAAATAAAAAAGCGACGCGAACTCTATAAGAGTTCCACCCATTATGGGGTTAATGCAATTAAATTGCTTGGGACATAAGCGGACACTAACCAAACAAAAACTTACCTCCACTCCAAATAATACTCGTCATCCTCTTCTTCTATAAAGAAGTGAGGTTCCTTCGCATCCTGCCATGCCATTATAATTTGCCAAGCTTGCCGCCATTTATAATCTACGGATGCTAACCTGTTAAGCGCCACTTGGTCGGATGGGGTGTAAGGTGCAACCTGATGAGGTTGTATCCTCCACCCTTGCCAAGTCATTGCATGGAAAGATCGAATAATAGAATTGGTGGGTCTCACATTGTCGACCCCAACCCAGTCCGTGAAATGGGCACAAAAAACAGGGAAGAAACATAGCATAATACGGCAAACTAATATAGGCATAAGAAGATACTTATGCCTCATGCTATGGGCTCGTGCTAAACTAGACATTAAGGTCTTAGGAAGGTCATATAGCGTATGCCTCGCCTAAAGCAAGGAAAACATCGCAAGTGGCATCATTCGCAGAAGAAAAATGCCACTCCCCTAATATGTCTAGCATGATAAAGAACATTACCGTATCACATTAAGGGACAAGCCACCAAGGGCTACATTACATGTCCCTTGGTCCTCTACACGGAAAATGCCAAACCCATAATTCTCATGTAAAAGCTCATAGTTGTAGGCAGAGAAATTATCAACTATGTAGCCCCATGGGTCTTGAATCTTAGCAGGCATAGGAATCTCAATAACAAAAGCCAACAGGGACTTAGTTATCTCCATTGTTTCTTTATCAATGTTGATGGAGAACACCATCCGTCCGATAAAAGAATGTATAATGGTTATAAAAATACGAGGCAAGTGCAGGGGAGTAAAGTTCATCAGAACTTACCATTAAAGATTGCCATCCTACTTGTATGATTACTTCGCGAAACCAAGCACCATAGGTGTCACTTTGGAACAAGTCTTCGAAAGACTGTTCCGGTATGATACGCGAGGATGTCATCACAAAACTACTCTCTGGAACAGCTACAACTATCCTGGAACAACCCACGCAAAAAATCGGAAATTTCGCGTCTACTGAGTTCTGGGCGCAGGTGCGCTCGGGTGTTTTTGGATTTACAGTGTTTTGGGCGCGAGTCGCGCTCAACTTGGGTGCAGGTGCACTCAGGGTAGAATTTCTGACATTGATTAGGTATGTATGCTCCAATCGAGCGCATGTCGCTTAGTAGGCGCGCTCGCTTCCAATCGCGAAGTCGAAGAAGGAAAAATAGTCTGCCGAAAAAATTAAGGGAAAATGGGAAAAATGAGGGATGGATGTGAGAGATGTGTGTGTGTGGAGAATGAATGAAGTTTATATAGGGTTAGGTTTCCAAAAACGAATCAGGAAATTTCCAAAACGTTTTAAGGCAATTGCAGGAAACAGAAATTTCCAAAACCGAAAACGGAAACAACCCATATTCTTGATTCTATAACAACCTTAATATCTTTTATACTGGATTTAGACTAGTAACTTCTAAACTCTCTTAGATTTCATCCTACCACCACATCTAATCATAGGTATGCCAATTACGGCAATATTCTCAACCTTCACTCCAAAACAAACTCTAAAATGGAGGATCTTCTACAAATCATGATAGAATAAATAATACCACCCCCAAACAATTCGGGAAGGTGGGATTAACAATAAAATCTATGCACAATTTGAAAAGAACCACATTATATTAAAATTGAAATTCAAACAACATTTAACTACCAAATTCAAAGTTAACTACGGAATTTAACAACGTAACATCCTATCTACTAAAAATAATAAAAAACAACATCAAAACAACAAACAAGAAGAAATCTAGCTACTCTTCAAGGGAGCGAGGTGGGGGTAAGAATAGGAATTTGAGTGATCAAGAATGGAAAAACCAAACACCCCACCCCCAAACAAATTTTTGAAAGCAGGTTTGTAAAAATTTGTTTTAAAACGTGGGTATTTTAAAGTCAGATTTCCGAGACTTAATCATTTTACGCCGATTCCCTAGATCAGCACACCCCCAAACAAGCATGAAACTGGGGTGGCATAAAGTGGATGATGCGTGGTCAACTATAAACAAATAGTCGGAAGAGTTGGGGGTCTAGCCATAAAAACATGATACTAAATGCACCCCCAAATAGAATAATGTTGTATAATTGGAAGCAAACATGTAAGCGAAGGAATGAAAACTTATGCATCCTATCAAAGAACATATGCAAACCATCATGTTGTAATTGTTTTAAATAGTTGGAATGACCAAAAAGATTAATTAGCGATACTTTAGGTGAGAAGGGAATGAAGTGTGGATCCTGATGTCTTTCATGAAGCTCAGATGAGGAAAAATAAGACAAACTAGGTTTCTCACTACACTCGGTCAGAGCTTGTCTCTTAATTACCGGAATGGTGTACTCATGGGATTGTGTGCTAGGCAAACACTCTTCACTGTGAGGGTTGAAAAAATTATAGATGGTCTCTGAGGCAATTGGCTCAAGGCCAAAATCGAGGTTCCTTTTAAATGGTGGGTGAATGGATGGCTTAGTTGTGGTAGATGGTTGGATTATAGAAGGTGGTAACTCAGGTGGATGGTGGTTGGTTGGTGGTTCATCGGGTGGTGGATCCTCACATGCTCTTAAGAACTCTACATCTGGCTTAGCTGAATCCACAAGGTTGTGGTTCGTGGCTTTATCTTTAAGATTTTCCTCTATTTCTTTCCTTGTTATTTCCTCAGCTGCCAAACTAAATTGAGATTCACATTGCTCTAAATATGTAACTTCCTTGTTTTCTTGCACATTAACTTGTTCATGCCTTAGATTTGAATTGTTAATCTCAATGTCCTCACCCTCTTCCTCTAAAACACTACAAGTATCCTCAATGGCCTCATTCGAATGTGTCGAGACATCATCCAGCCGAGTGCGGTTAGCAAACTCAAAGGCCTGGACATGCTCAACAGGAGGGTCCATATTACGAGAATACCAATAGTTATCAAATTCTTCCTTCGTCACACCATTATAAATATCTTCTAAAGTGTCATCATTATATTCATCGTCAGGTGGATAAGTGGGAAGTTCCTCGGAGACATCGCTCAAGTTTGAGTGGTCATCCGAAACTAGTCCTAAAGAGTCATCTACAAGAATTTCCTCATCCAGGTGGGGTGTGGAGTTAATATCATTGTTAATGGGAGGGTCTTCGGAAGGTAATGGTTCATGAAATGTAGGGTAGGTGTGAACTAGGTTTACTGGGTTAGTTATGGGAATAGTGTCGATCTCTGGCATGGTAGAAATGTCTGGCGTAGGTGAACCTAGTATCTTTAGGTTCCGGTTTATTTCCCCGGCATTATTTTGTTTTGGGCCATTATTTCATTGAATGTTGTTAATGTGAGGGAAGCTTGGTGGTGTGGGTCTGGTTGGTATGGTGTTTGATAGTCATAGTTATTGGCGTTTGAGTGACTCGGTTGATGTCGCATCTTGTGATGGGTTAGGTTGAGGCTTGAATGGTGGTTGATTGTTATTGGTGGAATTACATGAATAGTTTGGATGACTAGAAAACTCTTGATTGTATGAGTCATTATAAAAATTTGAAAATTGAGGCTCATAATTATTATTATATCCTATAGTAGGCTCAGACTCTTGATATGATGGGCATTGAGAAGCCCAATGGTCGACTACCACAACATGAACATGGTGAAGGGTTCCCATAATAATTACAAGATTGCTCTTGATATGATGGGCATTGAGAAGCCCAATGATCAGGACTACCACAACATGAACATGGTGAAGGGTTCCCATAATAATTACAAGATTGCTCTTGATATGATGGGCATTGAGAAGCCCAATGGTCGGACTACCACAAAGATGAACATGGTGAAGGGTTTGCATAATTATCATATGATTGTTGGTCTACATATTGATATGCCATATTGGTTTTTCAAATATATTATAGGGCAATTAATATGTAACCACAACTCTAAGCATACATTTCTAGATAGGCGTGTGGTATTTAATTTTAAGAAAACAAGCCTGATTATACTAGAATTAAAACTCCTCCGTGCCAGGAAAAGAAACAAGGAGTGAAAGAAGGAGTACCGAATGCCTCCTTGCTTCGCTACTTAATAGCGTCTTGTATCGCTGCGTTCTCGTGTTTGTATGATGTTAGAAACACTGAATGACTTGAAGAAATGAAAATTTGGAACAAACCTGAGGAAATCGGGCAAATTCAGCAGTTTAGGGCGCAGCGCCTGTTTGTTTGAAGCATGAGGTGCCAGAGTTCCAGCGTTCGTGCCAGGTCAGCTCTGTTTGAAGCGTAGGTGCGCTCGTGGCTTGGCTCTAATTCTAGTAAGGTTAACATACTCCAAAAACTTTGAAATTTTTACAGTAGTTTTCTAAGACGTCTATCAAGTAGGCTAAAAAAATTTAGATCAATCGAAGCTATGAAAGTCCCTCTACTGCCCTTCAAATATTGTGAAACAGTTTTCGGACACAATACAAACAACCGAATAGTTAACCCATCAAAACAAAGCCAAAAATCACCAAAATTTTACTGGAGACTCCTGACAGATCCTACTTGTTCTTGTAAAACTTTTAGAGTAATTGAGTTCTACAAACTCTCCTTATGAGCTGGTGTTCCAGAAATTAAGTGTTTGTAAAACTGCAGAAACACACTGGAAACACTCCACTATTTAGGAGGTCAAAACAATTCAAAAACTCGTCAAATATTTAATGCAAGCTCCTGACGTAGGATAGATACTCCTGTAAAAATTATAGAATTTTTAGAACTGCCTAAGTAGCCTTACTCGACAGTTTTTCCAAGAACACATGGTTTGAAAACTGAAATGCAGCACTGTAAAGATCGTATTTGTTCATAAAGTAAAACAATTAGGAAATTTCTGACAAAACTATAGTAAATCAATAACACATTAAGGATTACACCTGTAATTTTTTAGAATTTTTAGAAATTTATAAATACCTTTACTTCAGTGTTTTCCTCTGTGAATCCGCAGCCCCTATGCCTAAAACAGTGAACAGTTTCGAAAATTCAAGAAATAGGAATGAAAATTTAAAAGGGTGGGTGGGTAGAGAATGGGGGATTGCCCCTTGGATTCAATCAATTGAATTCTTGTCTTGAACGAGATTAAGATGGCAGCGGCGCCATTTGATAACCCGTAAAAACTCAATTAGATTACTCTAACCTTATTCTTACGGTATCAATATTTTATTTCCTACTCTCACATATAGATTCATGCAATATATATAGAGTCAGGATTCGTTCCACTCTTAACTCTCAAGACTTAAACAAATTCAATTGAACAAACACAAAGAACAATAGTGAGAGTAATGTGTTATGTGAAGTTTCTATTCTACGATTATACTACGGATTCAATTTATACTAACAAGATACGATAATTCAACTACAGAAATACTACGTTGATTCTATGATAAGGAATTAGGGGGGATTTGATTCCACCTTAACTCAACTTAACTTGCTAACGACGAATCGTCGTAATCCGAATTGAACTGCTTCGCAGAACAATTGGTTCTTCCTAATCCCTAATTACACATGGCATTTCTACCTATTATAACTAGCATGTGAACGATTAAACCCATTCTCATGGTGACTAATCATTTCTAGAGTGGAAAGGAATTACGACTATTTTACGCTAACACAAATCAATCTTTCATTAAGGCTTCGCAACCCCCTCTAATGGAGGTTTAACCGAGAATCATTCCGCAATCATTTCCATATGAATCTAAACTAAATATAATATCAAGATTCCAACTTTACTAATTTAACAAACAATAATTGAAATCTAATTAATAATTAAGAAATGATATCAACAAGAATTTAAACTAGATCTATAAATGTAATGACAAAAAACGAATTGAATAATAATAAACTATTTTATTAATCTAATCAAATGAATAACAATAATGTAATACTGAAATTGAACAAGAATTAACTAATGAATTAATGTAAAACTAAATCTAGATCTAAATTATTCTAATTTAACCCTAGCTACCATTACAAGGAACTAGTTTTCTAAATAAAACTAGATAACTTAAGAACTAAGCTTTTCTTTGTTTTTATATGTTTCAAATCCAAAATCGTGCATGGGCTTGGAGCCATGTTTTGGGCCAGAGAATCAGGCCCAAAACCTAATTCTTTCAGTCCAAAAAGGCCTCTTCAGCTGGAGTTGGCTTTGACAAACTTTTTGTCTACTTCTACCCCTCTGATTGGGTCAAGGCTTAGACCATTGGAAAGCTCTTTTCGAGCCGGTCGTTTTGACATAAGGTAGGACCCATTCCAAGGTCTGAGTCCAAAGATATAGTCTTCAGAAGTTCTGCTGACTTTGTGCACTATTTCTGCCCGCGTGGACTTTAACTTTTCATCTTTTGACCGGGCTTTACAGAGGCTTTGTCTTCTTGAAAATTGGCCTTTAATCACAGAACTCCTTAGCAACCGACCTTTGCTCCTTTATCTAGCTAAAGTGGCACATTTCTGCACATAATGGACTTTGAAGCCTGAAATGCATAAAACACGTAATCAGTCGAGTATTAACTCTTACTTATTATTCACATAATTGGTCTAAAAGTACGATTGTTAAGGGGTTAAAACTACAGTTTTGGGCTCTTATCAACCCTCAAACAAAAAAGAGAGTATCAATGATTCTTATATCATATAACTTTGAAAAATAAAATTTTCAATACCCTCAAATAGAGAGAGTATCATTGATACTTAGACTTGTATTATCAGAAAATGAAATTTTCAATACCATCCAACAAAGAGAAAGTATCAATGATACTTAGACTTGTATCAGCAAAAAATGAAATTTTTGATACCGTCAAACAAAGAGAGAGTATCAATGATACTTAGACATGTACTATCAGAAAATGAAATTTTTGATACCCTCCAACAAAGAGAGAGTATCAATGATACTTAGACTTGTATCATTAGAAAATAAAATTTTTGATACCCTCCAACAAAGAGAGAGTATCAATGATACTTAGACTTGTACCATCAGAAAATGAAAATTTTGATTCCCTCATACAAAGAGAGAGTATCAATGATACTTAGACTTGTATCATCAAAAAATGAAATTTTCGATATCCTCCAACAAAGAGAGAGTATCAATGATACATATAATATATAATTTTGAAAAATGAAATTTTAGATACCCTCATATAAAAAGAGTATCATTGATACTTAGAAATGTATCATCAGAAAATGAAATTTTCGATACCCTCAAACAAAGAGAGAGTATCAATGATATTTAGACATGTACCATCAGAAAATGAAATTTTTGATACCCTCAAACAAAAAAGAGAGTACCAATGATACTTATATCATATAACTTTGAAAAATGAATTTTTCAATACCCTCAAATAGAGAGAGTATCATTGATACTTAGACTTATATGATCAAAAAATGAAATTTTAGATACCCTCCAACAAAGAGAGAGTATCAATGATACTCGATACCTTCCAACAAAGAGAGAGTATCAATGATACTTAGACTTGTATCATCAGAAAATGAAATTTTCGATACCCTCCAACAAAGAGAGAGTATCAATGATACTTAGACTTGTATCATCCGAAAATGAAAATTTTAACCCTCCAACAAAGAGATTGTATCAATGATACTTATATTTGTATCATCAAAAAATGAAATTTTCGATACCCTCAAACAAAAAAGAGAGTATCAATGATACTTATATCGTATAACTTTGAAAAATGAAATTTTCGATACCTTCAAATAGAGAGAGTATCATTGAGACTTAGACTTGTACTATCAGAAAATGAAATTTTAGATACCTTCCAACAAAGAGAGAGTATCAATAATACTTAGACTTGTTTCATCAGAAAATTAAATTTTCGTTACCCTCCAACAAAGAGAGAGTATCAATGAAACTTAGACTTGTATTATCAGAAAATGAAATTTTTGATGTCCTCCAACAAAGAGAGAGTATCAATGATACTTAGATTTGTATCATCAGAAAATGAAATTTTCTATACCCTCAAACAAAGAGAGAGTATCAATGATACTTAGACTTGTATCATAAGAAAATAAAATTTTTGATATCCTCCTACAAAGAGAGAGTATCAACTCTACTTAAAATTTGATAATGCAACTTGTAATACTTACCCACTATTTTGAAACTTAAAGGTTCATATTATCCTTAATAAATGAAAATAGCAAATGAACTCAAAATCTAACGTGCATTGAAATAAAAGTCCATTAAATTTTACTGACTTATCATTGAATGAATTAACACTTTTAAACTGTTCATGACATAGATAATTAAAAAATTAGTTTTTCAACTGATCCCATTAAATCTCCTCGTTTTCTTGCTAATCACCCTTAAATTTTCTCATTTTCTTGCTAAACACCATTAATTTTTCTCGTTTTTACAATTTCTTACTTGTATAAGAAGATCTTCATAAAACATGAATCTAAATTGCGTTTTACAAACTTTCTACTAAAAATGACAAAACCAACAGAAAAATGTCTCCCTTTTCCTATTTTGTTACTGCTCTTGTTGTTATCATGATTCTTCCGGAATGGCCTCATTGGTCAGATTGCCTAACAACTGAATATTCCGATGATGATGAAGAAGAAAAAGAAGAATATGAAGATGAGTGGCTTTGAGACCCATATTGCTATAAAAATGGCCATGATGGATCATCCACTGATGGTGATGATGGTGAAGATGAAGATAAAGATAAAAATGAAGATGACGATTGACGCCTTCTTTTTGTTATTCATTTCCCAATGTTCTGTTTAACTTTTTGAATATAAATATGAAAAATAAACAGTTTATTACCTTACTATCTGCGTTTAAAATTTCAAAATTTTCCCAGTGCAATATGTAACATTTTCGATGCCCTCCAACATAAAACAAAAAGCTAATATAAGTGATACTTAGAAAATATAACTTTGACAATGAAAATTTTCCGATACCCATAAACCAAAAAATCATCACTGATTCTTAAAAAAAATCTTAATCATATACCTTAATCATTTGATAATTTATAATACCAAACCCTTTGATAATATATCTGATATCAGAACTTTTTGTGCCCAGGCTCTGTATTGGATTTTGATGATATGCCTAATACCAACATCTCTGTTGATATCAGGGCTTTATTTGCATGGTATCTGCTACTGTTTCTGATAACATGACTTTTGACGATATGCCTGATACCAACATTTTTGTCGATGTCAGGGCTTTGTATGCCTAGTATTTGCCGCTATTTTTTATACCAGGACTTTTGATGATATGCCTAATACCAACATTTTTGTCGATATCAGGGCTTTTGATGATATGCCTTATACCCACATCTCTGTGGATATCAGGGTTTTATGTGCCTGGTATCTGCCACTATTTATGATATTAGGACTTTTGACGATATGCTTGATATCAACATTTCTATCGGTATTAGGGCTTTATATGCCTAGTATCTGCCACTGTTTCTGATACCAGGACTTTTGGCGATATGCATAATACTAACATTTCTGTCGATATCAGGGCTTTATTTGTCTGATATCAACACGTCTGTCGATAACAAGACTTTATGTGCCTGATACAAACATGTCTGTCGATAACAGGACTTTATGTACCTGGTATCTGCCACTATTTCTGATACCATGATTTTTTATGATATACTTGATACCAACATTTCTGTCGATATCAGAGCTTTATCTGCCTAATATCAACACGTCTGTTGAGAACAGGACTTTATGTGCCTGATATCAACACGTCTGTCGATAACATGACTTTATGTACCTGGTATCTGCCACTATTTCTGATACCAGGATTTTTGATGATATGCCTTATACTAATATTTCTGTAGATATCAGGGCTTAATGTGCCTGGTATCTACCACTATTTATGATACCAGGACTTTTGATGATATACCTAATATCAACATTTCGGTCGATATCAGGGCTTTATGTGCCTGGTATTTGCCATTGTTTCTGATACCAGGACTTTTGACGATATGCTTGATACTAACATTTTTGTCGATATCAGGGCTTCATGTGCATATTATAACATCATTACTTTATGAATTTGAAACTTTTTATTGAATTGAATACTCTTGCTACATAGCTCATTACATAATAAAATTGAAAAATTACATTATTGATAGAATACCTTCAGATTATTGACATTCTGAGGTTTTGGTAGTAACTTGATAAGAGCCTAAAACTGTAGTTTAAACCCCTTAACAATATAGCTGTTAGACCAATTATGTGATTAATAATATAGGTTTATCACTAATTACGTGTTTTTGAGTATTTCAGGCTTCGAAGTTGAATAAATGTAAATTTGTTACTAATTAGGCGCTAAAAGGAGCTAAAGTGATTGCTATAAAAGTTATATGAAGAAAGCCTAAGTTTCATGGAGAAAAAGCCCTTAAAAAGCCCAAGTCAAGCTGTTAAGTGAAAGTCAAACCAGATTATAAAGCTGAAGAAAAGTCAACAGAAGTTCAAAAGGTCATATCTTTGGGCTTAGACCTTGGATTTGTGCCCATTTTATATCAAACTGACCAGCTCAGAAAGCTCGTTCCAATGGTCTAGACCTTGACTCAATCAGAATAGTATAAGTTGGTGAAAACTGCGCTATAGTAACAAGACCAGAATGGGAAGTCTTGGATTCAACAAATTAGGTTTTGGGCTTGATTTTTCGGCCCAAAACATGGCTCGTTAGCCTATGCCCGAATTTGGGGATCTAACTCTTCTATATCAAGAGACAAAAGCTTAGATCTTAAGTTATCTAGATCTAAATCTAGTTCTAGTTCATAAAATTTAGTTTTTGTAATATATAATTAGTTTTAATTCATTAAATTAGTTTATATAGATTACTCTAGTTAGTTGTCAATTTTATTAGTTGTTAGACCAAGTTTTGAGTTTTAGAATAAATTACTTAGTTATATTTCAATCTTTAATTTCGAATTAAATCTTGCATTCATAGATTTAGTTGTTGTAAATTGATAATTAGTATTCATAATCTTAGTTCTAAATTAGTTTTAATTTCAATTGTAATCCATTTTTGAATCTTAGATTATTGTTAATTTAGATTAAGAAAGTTTAATTAGTTATTCAATAGTGACTTGTTTTCACTGTTCTTGGTTTAGAAATGATAGTATGATGATTCAATGCGAAAACCTCCATTAGAGGGGTTTGAGGAAGCCTTGATGAAAACTTGATTTTTGTTAGCTTAGAAATCGTCGTAATATTCTATTCAATTCTAGAAAGTAATTAGTTCACCATGAGAATGAGTTTGATTGCTTCGCATGCTAGTTATTATTTGGTAGAGATTGCCATGAATAATTAGGGATTAGATTTACCAGTTTGTTATGCGAAAGCATTGAAATTTGGATTGCGACATTTCTTTGTTAGTTGATTAAGTCGAGTTAAGGTGGAATCAATCCCCCCTAAGTCCTTATCATATTATCAATTTAGTATTCCGTAGTTAAATTATCATATCTTGTTAGTATTTGAATTTCCATCGTAGTATAATTTCCATCATACTCTCAATAACTTTGGATAGACTGATAACCTTAGAAAACATTGAATTCTAAAGAACTAGGACTGGAACGAATCTTCTACTCCAACTCTATTGCGATAACATCGAGAGTAGAAAACTTTGATAAACCCTTAGCAGAAAATAACTTTAGTTTTACTTGCGTTTGAGTTTCGTTACTTATGCGTGGGTAAAACTATCGTTTTACACTTTATCAAATGGTGCCGCTGCCATCTTAGTTCTCTTTAGAACTGTTTTTGTTAGCATTGTTAGTCTTTCGAAAGTCCCATTAAACCTACCCACCCTTGTTTGATTCTAACAGTGATTGTCTGGTTCAGAAACTAAAAAAATTTCAAAGAACAAGCCTGAGCGCGCCCCGCACCCATACAAGGTTAACTTCGAGAGCTCCTAGCGCTGAAGCGCCTGGAACTTGAGTTGGACTTGAGCACGACCCGCGCCCTACCAAGGCAAAGTTCAAGCGCCCCCCGCGCTAAAGCGCCTGGAACTAGAGTTGTACCTGAGCGCGACCCGCGCCCTTTTCTAAAAAAGCCGATTTTCACTGGTTAGTACAAACTTCCATTACTTAAAGTTAATCAGTGTTTCTAACTTGTTACACACACTGAGCTCACGTATACAAGACGCTATTCATAAGCGAAGCAAGGAGGCATTCAGGTACTTCTTTCTTCCACTCCTCACATCTCCTGTTAAAGGTTTATACTAGCATATCAAGATTGTTTTGAGTGTTGTTGTGTTTAGTTAAGATTGGTTTTAGCCTTGCATGAGATTAAGGCCAGGTCAAAGAAAAACATCTAACGTAATCAATCGTCAACGTCAACACACACGCCTATCTAGTATACCACACACCTATCTAGAAATTTATAATTAGAGTTTCGTTTGCATATTAATTGTCCTAATATATAATTAATATATATATATATATATATATATATATATATATATATATATTTTTTTTTTTTTTTTTTTTTTTTTAACAATTATGGCAATCAACATGTAGACGAGCAATCATGTGATTATTATGAAAACCCTTCACCATGTTCATGCTGTGGTAGTCCTGACTATTGGGCTTCTCATTTCCCATTATATCAAGAGTTTGAGCCTACTATAGGATATAATAATAATTATGAGCCTCAATTTTCAGATTTTTATAGGAACCCATACAATCAAGTGTTTTATAGTCATCCAAACTATTCATGGAGTTCCACCAATAACAATCAACCAGTCATTCAACCTCAACCTAACTCATCAAGAAGGATTCATATCATATCCAAACGCCAATAACTATGACTATCACACACCATACCAGCCAGACCCTTCTACCATGCCATAAATCACCCACCCATCTAGTTTGCCACCCTTCCCAGACCAAATTTCCCAAACTATGCTTCAGAACATAGCCCAAATGATTTCCATGATCTCTTCACCTAACAAAGAACTTTCATCCTTGCTAGAGATCGACACACAACTAGAACAACCTATTCCCATAACCACACCATTCGACCTAGTTAAGACCTACCCTGAATTTTATGAATCATTACCATCCCATGACCTTCCCATTAACCATTATGTTGACTCCACACCCCACCTGGATGAGGAAATTCTTGAAGACGACTCTTTAGGACATGTGTTGGATGACCACTCCAAATTGAGAGATGACACCGAGGAACCTCCCATTGATGACACATTAGAATATATTATAAAGATGTGATGGAGGAAAATTTTAATAACTATTGGCATTCTCTTAATATGGACCCTCCTGTTGAGCATCTCTAGGCCTTTGTGTTTGCTAACCGCACTCAACTAGACGATTCCTTGACACATTCGAATGATACCATTGAAGATACTTATAGTGTTTTAGAGGAAGAGGGTGAGAAAATAGAGATTAACAATTCTAATCTAAGGCATGAACAAGTTAATGTGCAAGAAAAAAAGAAAGTTACATCTTCAGAGCAATGTGAATCTCAATTTAGTTTGGCAACTGAGGAAATAATAATAGAAGGAATAGATGACTTTCTTAAAGATAAAGCCACGAACCACAACCTTGTGGTTTCAGCCAAGCCAAATGTAGAGTTCTTAAGAGTGTGTGAGGATTCATCAACTGATGAACCACTAACTGACCACCAACCACCTAAGTTACCACCTCCTAAAATCCAACAATTTACCACAACTAAGCCATCCATTCACCCACCATTTCAAAGGAACCTCAAAATTGTACGTGAGCCTATTGCCACAGAGACCCTCTACAATTTTTCAACCCTTATAGTTGATAAGTGCTTAAAAAGTGCAATTTAACCCTCAATTATGCCTCTTGTTTAGCCATCTTAGTGGACTAACAGTGCTTGTAAGTTATGTTTTATAATTCTACAGGTGAAAAAGAGAGTTTTGTAGAATATTAGAGAAATTGGGGTAAAACAGAGCAATTCAGAGCATTAAAGATCACATGGGAAGCCCGTGGACAATCATGGAGAAGGCCAAGGAATTGAAGCTATTAAAGATGCGACTTGGACCTATTTTAAAGCCTATTTGGAAGCCCAAGGCCAAAGGATTCGTTGCTTGGAGCAAAGCCCACAAAAGAGGATAGAAGGATAGAGCAGAAGAGACAAAATAGACTTCTGCGTCTGGGACGCATTGCTCGCTTCTGAGAAGCATGGATTGTGCATTTAGATGCATGAAACGACACTGTAGCCAATTCTTTCTCAGTTTTAGAGATGAAGTTGGACTCTGAAAGAAGTTGATTTGTATTAGGAAACAAATGACGGTTTGGAATGCTTTTAGAACTCTTTCCCTATAAATAGAGGACCTAAGTACCTCATGTAATTTGCCAATTCACTTATACTCTTGTCTCCAGAACTTGAGGCAGAGAGAGATTAATAATAAAAGATTCAGTTTTAACTAGCGGAGTCTTAATAAGGTAGTCTTTCTAGTCTTATGTTCTTTGATTTTTCTTCTTCTCGTTCTTTGTGTTCGTCCTTCTTTATGGAAGGCTAATTTTCTCCTTCAAGGGAGAAGATGAAGCCGGTGCTTAGGGTTTTTTGATTCTTTTGGTTCATGATATTCTTCAATTAGGTTAGTTCTTTGTGTTTTTAGTTATTAGTTATATTGCCCAGACTAGGGGATGGAAGTATAGATTAAGGTTTTTATTTATTACAATCGAATATCATGCTAGTTTAGGGTTTTATTTATTGCAATTGAATATTTGCTAGTGACATGCTTTTATTTATTGCAATTGAATATAATGCTAGCTAGAATAGGGTTTTATTTATTTTAATTGAATATTATACTATTATTCTCTACTTTTCTTCTAGTTGTGTATTGTTTTAGAGTAAGGGAAGTATTCCTTGTGTTTGTCTTAGATTGTGATCCATTGAATAGCTGCCCAAGCTCACATAAAAGGAAAGAAGATATTAATAGCATAAACATAGGAACAACCTTAAGTAGAGTTAATTGTTAATGATGTTTCGTCCAAGAGGGCATCGACACTCACTCGATTGCCTAATTGTAGTCTACTTGTGAGAACAACCATGAAGCAAAAGGTCACAGATCAAAGGTATCGGTAGATTCTTATCTCTTGAATTCCATTTTTCTTTTATAAATTCTCAATAGTTTAGTTAGTTTAGTTTAGTTTAGTATTAGAATCTAAAATCTCTACAATTATAGTTTTTAATCTCTCAAACCCCCTTTCCAGTCCTGTCCTTCATATAAACATACACTTAAAAGTGGAACGATAACCTACTCATCCTTTACTTATTGAGGGATAATTAGGTTTTGATACGCTTCTATTTGTTCAACGACCATCATTTATCTACATCATCCATATACCATCTACATACACAAAAAGGAGGCAAGGTCAATAGTGAAGAGTGTTTGGCTAGCACACAATCCTATGAGTACACCATTCCTGTAGTTGAGAGCCAAGCTTTGACCGAGTGTAGTGAGAAACCTAGTTTGTCTTATTTTTTCGCATCTGAGCCTCATGAAAGACATCAGGATCCAGACTTCATTCCTTTCTCACCTAAAGTGTTGCTAATTCATCTTTTGGGACATTCAAACTTTTTAACACAGCTACAAAATGATGGTTTGCATATGTTTTTTGAGGGGTTACATAAGTTTTCTTTTATTCTTCTACATGAGTGCTTCCAATTATACAACTTCATTCTGTTTGAGGGTGCATTTAGTATCATGTTTTTAAGGCTAGACCCCAAACTTTTTTGACTACTAATTTATAGTTGACCACGCATTATCTATTCTGTGCCACCCCAATTTCTTGTTTGTTTGGGGGTGTGCACCGTCTAGGAGAATCTGACGTAAAATGACCCCCACATTAAGTCTACGGGAATCTGACTTTAAAATACCCATGATTTAAAACAAATTTTCGAAAACCTATTTTCAAAAATTTGTTTGGGGGTGGGGTGTTTGGTTTTTCCATTCTTGATCACTTAAATTCCTATTTTTATCCCTTCCTCATCTCGTAGCTAGATTTCTTGTTGATTGTTGTGTTGATGTCATTTTTATTATTTTTAGTAGTTTGGATGTTAAGTTGTTAAATTCAGTGGTTAAATTTGAATTCGGTAGTTAATTGTTATTTGAATGTCTATTTGAATTTAATTTGGTTCTTGTCTAAGCATGAGATGATTTTTGCATTAATCCCACCTTCTCGAATTGTTTAGGGGTGATATTATTTCTTTTAGCATTATTTTTATATGATCCACAATTTTAGCAGTAATTTTGCGATGATTGTTGGGAATGTTGTCGATATTGGCATGGTTATGATTAGATATTGTCGTAGGATGAAATTTCAAAGAGTTAGGAAGTTGCTATTCTAAATTCAATCTAAAAGATATTAGGTTTGTTTTGGAATAATGCATATGGGTTGTTTCCGTTTTAGGTTTTGGAAATATTTTGTTTTCGGCAATTGTCTTAAAGATTTTGGCAACTTGTCGATTCATTTTAGAAACTAAAACCCTATATAAACTTCCTTCATCCTCCACACAAAACCCACACATCTCACTTTCATCTCTCACCTTAAACCTCCAAATTTTTCCTTTTATTTTTTCCTTCATCCTGCTCAAAACACACGGAGCGCGACACGCGCCCTAGCAAGACCAATTCAACGCGCTGCGCGCCCAAAACACTGTAACTCGATTTACACCTGAGAGCGACCCGCGCCCTTCCAAGGCTAAATTTGAGCACCACCCGCGCCCTGACCTTCGTAGCCACGAAAATTTCTGATTTTTTATCGGTTTTACAGGGTAATTTGCAACAATTCTAGAGTGCATTTATTGAAATGAACTCTCCTACACTCATAACAGAGCAGTCTTTTGAAGACTTGTTCCAAAGTGACACCTATGGTGCGTGGTTTCAAGAGGTAATCATACGAGCAGGCTGGGAACCACTAATGAGAAGACCTGATGAACTTTATTCTCCTACACTTACATCTTATTTTTATGATAATTGTAAGTTTGTTGATATCACCATTAAGGATGAAACGATGGAAATTACCAGGTTCTTGTTAGCCTTTGCTCTCGGACTTGCTATGCCCGCTGAAATATAAGACTCATGGGCCTATTTGGTAGATAATATGTACCTTTATAACTATGAGGATTTGCATGAGGATTATGAGGCAGGAATCTTTAGGATAGAGGACCAAAAGGACTATAACGTAGCCGTTGGTAGCCTGTCCATGAACGTGGGCACTGTTATGTTTTGGATAATGCTAAACACTAGAGGGAAATGGCATTATTCTTCTGCGAATGACGAAACTTATGATATTTTACTTGCTTTAGTTGGGGGACGTATGCTCTATGATATTCCCCAGACCTTAATGTCTAGTTTAGCACGAGCCCATAACATGAGGCATAAGTACCTTCTTATGCCTATTTTAGTTTGCCGTATTATGCTATGTTTCTTCCCTGTTTTTTGTGCCTATTCATGGATTGGGTGGGGGTCGACATTGTGAGACCCACCAACTGTATTATTCATTCTTTCCGTGTAATGACTTGGCCAGGGTGGAGGCTACAACCTCATTTGGTTGCGCCCTACACCTCATCCGACCAAGTGGCGTTAAGCAAGTTAGCAATTGTAGATGATAAATGGCGTGAAGCTTGGCAAATCATCATGGCGTGGCAGGATGCGAAGGAACCTTATTTCTTTATAGTAGAGGTTGACAACACTTAAATGTTGGAGATAAGGTAAGTTTTAGTTTCAGTTAGTGTCTGCTTATGTCCCAAGAAATTTAATTCTTGTTAACCCCATAATGGGTGGAACGCCTATAGAGTTGCGTCTGTTTTTCTCTTTTCTATATTAGTATGTTTTAACCTTGTTTTGCAGATGTTCTAGAATTCACACGTTTCCATGGTATTTTTCTACCCTTTTTATTTCAATACTTTGAGGACAAAGCATGCTTCTTGTTTGGGGGTGGCATAGAAACACATGTAACTAAGGCATCTGTTAGGATATAGATATGTACAATATGCACTTGTTTTCTAGTTAAAATTTCAAAAAATTCAAAAATAAAAATAAAAAGTTTATGCTATACACTTGTTTTCTTTCTCTATGCTCTTAATAATCTAGAAGTCTCACGTAGCTTTTGCATTAGAATAGCTTTCAGAAACTTAGGTTAATATGTAGGTAATAATCTTTGCATCTATCTATAAATATATTACATGAGTATCTATGATTGTTTGGCAGTAAGTTTCTGAAATCTAGGCTAGAGTACTTATTCTACAAATCCTGTGAGAATATAGCCTAAAACCTTATATGAGTGAAACATTTGAGAAATGACACAAGGGAGAAGTAAAATCCGGATAGAGAAATCACACGTCCACTTGCTTGATCACTATACCATATCCTAAGCGAGAATTTAGGCCCTTTTTGGATTGATATAGCCATAAATTCAAACTTACGAATTATTTTATGCTAGTCGCCCCTCTGAGTCTTTCTTTAGCCTTTCATAAACCACAAATTTTTTACCCTTTTACAAAAACAAAACAAAATAAAAAATTAACCTACTCATTTTAGAATGAGTCTGAGAATAGGATGAGTGGGGAAAAGAGAAGAGAAAAACCGGTGTAGACAAAAATTTGTTAGTAGCTTCAAATAAGAAAAGAAAGTTTCCATCCAAATAAAAAAAATAAAAAAATAAAAAGATAAAGAGTTAGAACTCCAAAAATAGAATCAAAGGAGTCAAAAGCCAAAGAAAAAGAAAAAAAATGGCTAAGGATGGAAACACAGTGTTTCTTTAGTTACGTAATATGAAGACCCTATTATCTTAGACTAGTCCTTTCTGAATATCCATTCCTTCCTTTTTAAACCATCTCCTAATCCCCGCAACACCTAATAAAGACATTTAGCTCAATTAGGAATAGGTTAGTGTGATAGTAAGTGGCAGATGTGTTTGATCAACTTCGGCTTCCTTGTGTGTCATTGAGTTTGTAAGGTAAAGTGTGCCCACTGGACACTAGAGTAGCGAAACTTGAGCAGAAAAATCAGAGTGTTTTTGTCTTGACATTTATGTGAGGACCTACTTAAGGACGCTATTCCAAAGTTTCAGAAACGGAACTGTTAGTGCATTTCATAGTATTACTTATTGTATATATGTTTATTTGTAGATGATTGATTATTATGCATATATTAGCTTATGTTTTGACTTGATTATTCTGTATTCATTGCTAGTGAGATATAAAAATAATTGAGACATAAATAAGGAAACAATAGTTTTATTTCTTAGTCGTTGTAGTATAGATGAAGTTTGTAAGTACCTTCACTGGAAAACTCTCACGAGGCTATAACTCGTCCACTAGGGAATTCCTAGCGGTTTAAAGCCTTGTTGCATATAGTCAATGCAATCGCACTCGGCGAAACGAGACTAGTTAGAACTCCATTTTTGGTAACTTATTCTAATTTCTCATATTTGCTTGAGGACAAGCAAAATGCTATTTCAGGGTGGTTTGATAAGAGGCCAAAACTGTAGTTTTAACCCCTTAACAATATAGCTATTAGACCAATTGTGTGATTAATAATATAGGTTTATTACTAATTACATGCTTTTGAGTATTTCAGGCTTTGGAGTTGAATAAATGTAAATTTATTACTAATTAGGCGCTAAAAGGAGCTAAAGTGATTGCTATGAAAGTTCTATGAAGAAAGCCCAAGTTTTATGGAGAAAAAGCCCTTAAAAAGCTTAAGTCAAGCTGTTAAGTGGAAATCAAACTGGATTAGAAAGCTGAAGAAAAGCTAATAGAACTTCAAAAGGTCATATCTTTGGGCTCAGACCTCGTATTTTGGCCCATTTTATATCAAAATGACCAGCTCAGATAGCTCTTTCCAATGGCCAGACCTTGACTTCATTAGAGCAGTATAAGTTAGTGAAAACGGCACTACAGTAACAAGACCAGAATGGGAAGTCTTAGATTCAACGAATTCGGCTTTGGGCTCGATTTTTTGGCCCAAAACATAGCTCCTCAGCCCATGCACGAATTTAGAGATCTAACTCTTCTATATCAAGAGACAAAAGCTTAGCTCTTAAGCTATCTAGATCTAAACCTAGTTCTAGTTCATAAAATTTAGTTTTTGTAGTATATAATTAGTTTTAATTCATTAAATTAGTTTATATAGATTACTCTAGTTAGTTGTCAATTTTATTAGTTGTTAGAACAAGTTTTGAGTTTTAGAATGAAATACTTAGTTATATTTCAATTTTTAATTTCAAATTCAATCTTGCATTCATAGATTTAGTTGTTTTAAATTGATAATTAGTATTCATAATCTTAGTTATAAATTAGTTTAAATTTCAATTGTAATCTATTTTTGAATCTTAGATTATTGTTAATTTAGATTAAGAAAGTTTAATTAGTTATTCAATAATGATTTGTTTTCACTGTTCTTGGTTTAGAAATGATAGTATGATGATTTAAGGCTAAAACCTCCATTAGAGGGGTTTGAGGAAGCCTTGATGAAAACTTGATTTTTGTTGGCTTAGAAATTGTCATGATAATCTATTCAATTCTAGAAAGTAATTAGTTCACCATGAGAATGAGTTTGATTGCTTCACATGCTAGTTATTATTTGATAGAGATTGTCATGAATAATTAGGTATTAGATTTACCAGTTTGTCATGCGTGAAATTTGGATTACGACATTTCTTTGTTAGTTGATTAAGTCGAGTTAAGGTGGAATTAATCCCCCCTAAGTCCTTATCATATTATCAATTTAGTATTCTGTAGTTAAATTATCATATTTTGTTAGTATTTGAATTTCCATCGTAGTATAATTTCCATCATACTCTCATTAACTTTGGATAGACCAATAACCTTAGAAAATATTGAATTCTAAGGAACTAGGAGTGGAATGAATCTTCTACTCCAACTCTATTGCGATAGCATCGAGAGTAGAAAACTTTGATAAACCCTTAGCAAAAAATATCCATCCCCCATAAAGAAAACGACCATGGGTTCGATACACAGTGCAGCTCTTCTGTTGGAACATGAATTGCATGTCCATGATTTTGACACTGGATACACTTCTTTGCATATCAAAGACAATCTCTTCGCATATGTGGCCAGAAGTATCCATGCCTCACTATTTTTTTCCTCTGGTAATTCACCTTTAGACAAATATGAAACATAGCTACTTAACCATGACGCCCCAAGCAGCATATCTACTTCCACAACCTCTAAATGTTTCGTATCGATACTTGGGTTTTGCTAAACTTCAATGTGTATCAAATGTCCTTCTGTATTTTCAAGCATAGCTGCAACATATGCTAGCGTATCTGCATGTCAATTTTCTCCTCGATCGAGGTGTTGAAATTTAATATTGCTGAAGTTTTTGAGCTTCAATCTAACAAAGTTTAAATAATTGATCATGTTATCGCATTTTGCTGAACATCCTCCATTGATTAGGTGATAAGAGCCCAAAACTGTAGTTTTAACCCCTTAATAATCATACTGTTAGACCAATTATGTGAATAATAAGTAAGAGTTAATACTGATTACGTGTTTTTATGCATTTCAGGCTTCAAAGTCCATTATGTGCAGAAATGTGCCACTTTAGCGAGATAAAGGAGCAACAGTCAGCAGAACTTCCGAATGCCATATCTTTGGACTCAGACCTCGGAATTGGGCCTACCTTATGTCAAAACGACCGGCTCGGAAAGAGATTTGCAATGGTCCAAGCCTTGACCCAATCAGAGGAGCAGAAGTGGACGAAAAGTCTGTGGAAGCCAACTGCAGCTGAAGAGGCCTTTTTGGACTAAAGAAATTGGGTTTTGGGCCCGATTTTCCGGCCCAAAACATGGCTCCAAGCCCATGCACGATTTTTGGATCTGGAAGTATAAAAACAAAAGCTTGACTCTTTGTTAATGGCAGTTAGGTTAGGAAGCTAATGTTAATGGAGATTAGGATTAGAAAAAGATAGATCTAGAATAATTTTTAGATCTAGAATTAAATCTCCATTTTAATTAGTTTTCATTTCCCTTGTTTTAATTTAAAGTATTAAAATATTGTTATTGCTTCATTAGATAAATAAAGTAGTTTATTATTGATCAAATTCAATTTTGTCATTTATCTATTGCTTAGATCTAATTTCATTTCTTGGTTGTTAGTCATTTCGTAGTTATTGATGTTGGGTTGGATTATTGTTCATTAAATTCATAAATTAGGTTGTCTTCATTTTGATTCTTAGACTATTGTTAAATTTAGATTTATAAAGTTTTAATTTCAGTTTAATTTAATTATGTCTTATTGTTATTATTGTTCTTGTGTTGGGAATGGTAGTATAGAAATTTCACACCAAACACATCACTCTCACTGTTCCTTTTGGGTTTGATTAGTTGAATTCTATTAAGTCTTGATAGATTGAGAGTGGAACGAATTCCTTACTCATTATATTGCATGAATATGTTTTGAGAGTAAGAAGAATTGATTTAAACGTAAGAACGGTAGGATTACGTATTAGTGTTCTTGTAGCATTAATATTTAGAATTTTACTGTTTTTACGGGTTATCATTAGGCTTACCACTAATTGAGAATCATTGAATATAGATAATTCTTTGACATTTAGCGATTTAGCTATTTCCAATCCTGTTATCAATGCCTGATATTTTGCTTCATTATTAGACGCATGAAAACCCAGAGTAACGGCTGATTCTAATCTCTGATTTTCAAGGGTTATCAGAACTGCTCCAATACCACACCCCTTTTGTCCTGATGATCTATTGATAAAAAGTCTCTACCCATTTGTGCCAGCCCATAGATCCTCTTCATCCATCTCCTCATCAGGTTTTTGAAAATTTAAGCAGCTATCTTCTTCAATATTCCAATTTTCATCTTCAACAAGAAAATCCGCTATGAAATCTGCCAATACTTGGGTTTTTTCTAAAACCCTATTCCTATATTCAATCCCAAACTCATTAATAAGCACTAACCAGTTTGCCATTTTTCCCGACTTGGCTGTCTTCGCTAAAGTTTGCTTTAAAGGAAGATTCGTCATGATAATGACTGAGTAGGATTGGAAATAAGGTTTCAACCTTTGAGTAGAATAGAGGAGAGCTAATGCATATTTTTCTAGCATTGAATATTGAGTTTCAGCCTCGAGCATGGGTTTAGATTGAAAATTGACAGGTTGCTCAACTCCATCTTCTACTTTTAATAGTACCGAACTAATAGCAAAGTTAGATACTGCTAGATATAAAAATAAAGTATCACCTTCCTCTGGCTTCATCAAAGTTGGCATTTCTTAAAGATACTTTTTTAATTCTGAGAATGTCAATCACATTCTTCATCCCATATGAACTTTGTATTCTTTTTTAGCATCTTGAATAAGGGTTTGCATCGGTCAAAAGTTCTTGATATGAACCTATTCAAAGCTGCAATTCTTCTTATTAATTTTTGTATCTGCTTCCTAGTATTCGGAGAAGGCATTTGTTGAAAAGATCGAATCTGATATGGATTCACATCAATACCTCTCTTTGGGACTATATACCCCAGGAATTTCCCTAAACTTACTCCAAAAGTAAACTTCTCTGGGTTGAGCTTCATGTTGAATTGTCTGAATATTCGAAACACTGTATCGAGGTCTTTAACATGATCATCTGCTTTCTTTGATTTTATAACCATATCATTGATATATACTTCCACAATATGCTTGATCAAATTTCTGAACATCTTCTCTACCATCCTCTGATACGTTGCTCCTACGTTTTTTAAACCGAATGGCATTCTGATGAAACAGTAAAGACCTCCTTCTACAACGAACGTTGTTTTCAGTTGGTCTAATACTGCCATTATAACTTGAAAATATCCTGAATGACCATCTCCCAAACTTAACAACTCAAACTCAGCTATTCGATCAACCAACTCATCAGTCCTTGGCATCGGATAGTAGTCTATGGGACATTCCTTGTTAACATCTGTAAAATCCACACATATTCTAACTTATACATTCTTCTTTGGGACAACAACAATATTTGCTACCCATTCAGAATTATCGATTTCCCTTATGATTCCACATTTCAACATCTTCTGATTTTCATCTTGTACTGCATTATCATATATCAGCCTGACCCTCCTATGTTTCTGATGCACTGGAATTGCTCCTTCTCGCATATTTAGCTTATGAGAACATATATGAGGATCGATAGTCGGAAGATCAGCCATTGACCAAGCAAATACATCTTTATTTGTCTTTAGTAATTCTATCAAATCTTGCCTGATTTTTGAACTCATCTCTGTACCAATAAAAGTAAAGCAACTTTCATTATTCTAACTGATATTTACTTTCTGTACTTCTTCCATTGTCTTGCTCGGAACCATTTCCACCTCTATTTTCATCTCCGAGGTGAACCTATAATCCTCTGGCTGTTTACTGGTATCGGATTTTGGAGATGAACTTTCTGCTAATTGCTATCTGGTGCTTTCCAAGATGCCCCCAGTGTCTACTTTTTTCTCCTTCATCATGCCCTTGACAGTAACAAAATCACATTTTTCTGATTCTGATTGATCACCTCTTATCTCATGTGGCCCATAAGCAGTCGGAAATCTGATAACTTGATAAAAAGTACTCGGAACTGCTCTCATAGCATGGATCCACTTTCTTCCCAAAATATCATTATGATATGAATGATGCTTTATGGCTATAAATTTAGTCATAATTGTCTGTGGACCTGCTTTTACTGGCAATTTAATTTCCCTAGTTGGCCTAGTAGAGCTTCCATTGAAACCAAACAGATTAAACTGTGGTTCTTTCAGATGTGACTCATCAAATCCGATACCCGTATATGCTTTCCAAAACAGAATATTAACTGAACTTCCACAATAATCCAGCACCTTTTGCACATCAAATCCGGATATCCTTAATGTAATCAACAAAGCATTATCATGAGGCAACATTACCTTTGATAGATCATCAGGAACAAACATAATAGCTCTAGGTATGCTTGCCGATACTAGTGAAGGATTCACCGGTATCGGCTCCATGTTCACTTCTAGTACCTCTTTCACTGTTGATATCTTTCGGATTTTATCCATTATAATCTTTTTCTATAGGATAACCCCTTTATATATCATATTGATTACCCCAAAGGGCTTATCATTTACCATAGTTGTTACTTCTGGTCTAGCATCAGCTCTGAACTCCCGAAGCTTTCCATCTCGCATTAATCTGTCTACTTCCCTGAGCAGTTGAAGACACTTATTTTTCTCATGATTCTTTACCTTATGGAAATTGCAGAAAAGTTTATCTGCTATTTCCCAAAGTTTGTAAGTCGGATGCTGGAAATAAGGTTCTTTCCCCACCCTTCTTAAAATGTCTTCCACTGTAGTATTGATGGCGATATAATTACTTGGATATAACTCCTCTTTCAGTGATCTTTCAAACCTCTTTTTCTATGAAGGTTGATTTTCTGATATCGGATAAGGATCAGCCGATTTCCTCTTATCGGATTTGTTATAGTTCTCCTCCTTGGTAGACTTATTTGATTCTGACACCTGCAACACTAGTTGAACCGATGCTGCTAGAATACCTTCTTCCACTTGCACATCTTTCTCAGTTTTATCATACAACTCTCTCAGAGTTTTAATATCCTTCCGATGCATATATTTATGCATATCTGAACCTGGATTAAGCCCTATTTCAAATGTCATCACCGCTGTCATCACCTCTGCCTTGAAACACGACAAGAAGGTTTTAAGATCGAGATTCCTTCTTTCCTTGCTTCAGTTGGAACAAAACCGACACTTGCTTTGGTTTTACTCGCTGATGACCATAATTGGTCAGAAACATTTCCTCAATCTCCCTGAAACATGATATAGATCCCTCATGCAGAGAACAGAACCACTTCAACGCCTTCCCCTTCAGACTTGACGAAAAGGACTTGCATAATAATGAATCTAGATAGGTTGTTCCTTGGTATATCAAAAATTGGTGTCGATATCCAAATAGATGATCCATCGGATCCGACGTCCCATCATATTGAGTATATTTAGGAATATTGAACTTAGGTGGAATGGGCATAATCTCGACATTTTGATGTATCAGATTCCTGCTGGCATCATCTGCCAATCTTCTTATTGATGCTGAATTTTTTTCGAGATGCTGGTTCCCCAATTGCTTCTGCATCATCTCTTTAGTGATGGGCTGTGGTATCAGAATTATAGGTATCGACGATGGTTCTCTAATTCTTTCGTTTCTTGCCGATACCTTTTCTGTGTAGTGGCTAACTGACTTTGAACTACAAGCCTCCTCCTCTTCCACATGGAGATCTTTTAAAACCTGACTTGGACTTGCATTCTTCATCTCTTGATTCTCTTTAAGTAATATAGCATTCTATTTTTCCACTTCTCTCAACCTCTTCAAGACTTCTTGAAGTGAAACTTCTACTTCAACATTTTCCTCCTCATATCTCTTACTTACTGAAGCTCTTGTAATCCTTGTTTGTGATTGCTTATCATTATCCACTTGCTTGCTATTTGCTCTTTTCTTTGGAGACATTATGATTCAATCCTCAATTCCTTACTCAGTCTTCTTTCACTCAAACTCAGAACGAAACTACGGATTTGAAATCGAAGAAGAAGAAAACTTCAAAATTTCCTTGTTCTCGGTGCATAGACGGTGCCAATGTGATGTCTAAGAACAATCTCTCTTAATTGTTCTAAGATCACTGAGATTAAATGATGGTTTGAATGAAATTGAAGTAAGTTGTCGATCTGATATAAAGTAAATGAAACTTTTTTATTGAACAATCATGAAGGTTTTACAATCACTCTGATTCTCTCTTTCTCTCTTCTGTTTCTAATCATTTTTATGGGAATGATCGAATGAATCATCTTTCACTTCATCCAGTCTTTATATAGTGTTCTCAATTAGCTTTGACCCAATCAACTCATGACACGTGTCCATTGTCTTCCTCCTTCTTTTCCCGCTCAATACTTGCAAATATTTGGAATAACCACGAAATATACCGAGATATTGACTTTCACGTCAATATCTCGAGTTTTGAAATATCAAATAAAAATATTTAAAGGCAAACGATATTTGCCCACTACACCTTCCACCTAAAGAGAAGCTATATAGGAATTGAGCTACAAAGCAGGAAATGGGAGTAACGTGGGTGACTATGTTCTAGTTCTTATATCCACACTTTAGGTTTGAAAAGTTGTTTAATTCTCAACCCTTTTTCCACATGAGCTAGCTAAAGTGTGTGTCTATGTATTTTTTGATAAAACCTTCATACATTATATTAAAATACTACATCCGGAGGGGGATAAACCTTTACAAGGAAGTCAATAATACAAAAATCCAGTAAAATACAATGCTCACCGAAACCAAATCTAGGATACACATTAGATGGATCTAACTTCCAGTCTTTAGCACCTGCAACATTCCAAGCAACAAGGTAGGGGCCTAACCACAAACTAATAAGGTGACCTACAAAGCTCTTGAAGCACCAAAATCAAGATTCCAATACTAAAGAAAAGTTGCTACTACGACTGTAGAGTAAACTACCACGGCTACGTACCAAGGTACATCCGTACATGGCTGCACAACCAAAAAAGGCTCCACAACAGAGCTAGAAAACTCCAAGGAGTTTGATAACGATAAAGGAAGACGTAATCTTCCATACATCACCCAAACAAAGTTGCCAGAGAACATGACTAATGTAACACTGGAAAAAACCCATCCGAGGCATATGAGCCCAAAGTTTAGAAAAGGCTTGAATAATTGAATTGCAAGACGACAAGGGCCATGCCTTGAAGCTCCCAACATCCCATCCCTGCAATAACAGAAAACAAGAAACAAACAAAACAAAGAAAAACATTCCAAACAACCACAACACCATTTGCAGTCCTGCCAATCACAACAAGATTGAGAACAATAACCATATAAACACCGCTCACCACCACCCACATATTTTTCTTTATCTTCTTTTTCTTTCATTTCCAGTCATTTTTCTTTTTCTTTCTCTTCCACCAAACTCCTAACATATTCCTACCCAAGCTCTATTCAGAGAAAAAAAAGTTACATCTTTTAACATTCTTTTGGAAGACTTGAGGTTTCGCATTTGGGCAACTTATCGAATCGGACCCTGAGTCAGGTTTGATACCAGAATCGGACCCCCACTAATACATTCCAAAATAGGACGTGGAACCCACTTTTGGGGCCCACACAAATTGTCATATTTGCACTTATAGCTAAGAATTGAAATACCAATTATACCCCTCCTAAATGACACCTCATTGCATGCATTAAATGCATGGGAGAGAAAAAATATCTCGCGGGAATGTCTTGTTCGGACTGAACACTGGTTGCCTTTGTTCTTCTTTTTCATCATTTATTTTGAAATTGATTGCACGCATCCCAAGTGCACAACGTTTTTCCACTAACAGATTCTTAGAAGGTCCAGTCGAGGTGTGTTTTGAAGTTTCTTGGTACACTTTAAATTCTAGCATTAATAATGTCTGCTTTAACTTCTTTAGTTTATGGCTCCCAATTTTTCTTTAATGTTTGTGATAAATATGGTCATTAATGGTGTATTTGGTCATAAATGTGTTTCACTTAGGGTCATTTCATTTATGTGCAACATTAATATCCCAAGTTAAAAGTTGGGTTTTGGAGTAAAGTTTGAAACTTTAACTAAAGTTTCCACAGTAGAGTATTTTGATTTATGGCTGTTTTAACTTGTAAAGTAATTGGTTTATCTTTTAATCGCTAAAAAAGTAATTAGAGTAGAGTACCATCAAATACATTCTAAAAAATCCAGTTTAGTAGCCTGGAACGTTAGTACAGTGCCATCGACCTCACACAAAAGTTGTATACATACTCGAGACTATTCACAACTTAAGGCTTTCTTTTGAACGGAAAGTAATTGGTTCATCTTTTTGTCTTTGGTTGTTATTTTTTGAAGTTAGGTAGTAATAAAAACGCATTTAATTGTACGTTTATTAGTTTTCTTGATTAATTAAGTCCGAGGTCCACAGTCCGAAGTCCAAAGACCAAAGTCCCAAGTCCAAAGTCCATATAGCCGTACGTTTTAGTCAAGTTACCTTACTTACGTGGGTTTGGTAGGATAGGTCAAGTAAGGGATCGTCCAAACGTTTGGGCTCAGAAAGGTTCACAACTGGAAATACAACTTTTGGTGAGTAGGATTTTTACATTGGTTTTAATTAAATTAACGGTAATGCAAATAATGTAAATTACTACGGTGATTTTGATATAGATAACCAAAGATAGAGAACAGGGAGAGAGTTAATCATACTTATGCAAGAATTATTTTTCAACAGTTTATATTACCACGTCACTACATCTCTAATTCATCTCGTGTTCGGAGACGACGTCGAGTATTGATCCCTAGCGCATGCCCACATCTCTGAGCCGCATCACACTAGCATAAGGAGTTGAACTAATATTTCATCTCTGGAATATCATTTCACCTCCTGGCTCGATTCCACATCAGCTGGACAAATTGGAGAGATGTCTGACACCATAGAGTCACACGCGAGACATTTTGCATCGCACACGAAACTG
This sequence comes from Coptis chinensis, assembly GCF_015680905.1. Classification (NCBI taxonomy): domain Eukaryota; kingdom Viridiplantae; phylum Streptophyta; class Magnoliopsida; order Ranunculales; family Ranunculaceae; genus Coptis; species Coptis chinensis. The sequence continues at coordinate 41,075,329 of NC_141459.1, forward strand.
TTCTGGAGCATCAACACTCCAAATTTGTACAGTCTCAGTCATTTTGGGACCGGATGTCTAATCTATGCCTAATTCCTAAGTAGTGATTCTAGAATATTAAAGAGTCAATTCGGATTCTCACACGAGCAGCATAACCCTCCCCCTGAGGGGGGGGATTAGCTCATGGTCATTGAAGGAATAATAAAACTTGTTATATACATTAAGTAAATAAATGCAGGACATGAATTACACTAGAAAAGAAATGACTGTTATTAAGGGTAAATTGACTTACAGTATTTAAGCTGCTGGAATGAAAATGACAGAGTTTAAGTGCTGGAATGAAACTACAGACGTTAAAGTAAAACTAATGTATAGCTAAAGCATGAAAATGCTGAAGGAAAAATAATTAAGGCTACCCCCTCATATATATAGGCGGGAGACTGGAGACGGATTAATTGAGTTTTGGCCTTATGCTAATTGAGAGATTCAAAACTTTGAAATACAAACTTTTGGTTTTACCTGTTTTAATTTAGCTTTGTCTTTTTCTTTATAAGGTTTTGTCTTTATATATTTTGGTTTCGTCTTTTAGCCCAATTCAATTCAAACATTAAATTGGTACGTGTCTTTCCTATTGCGAGGTGGCACCAAATTAAGACCATCACTTGCCACCTGCCTATGCTGACTCGTCATGCCTTTTGGGCCCGTAGAGTGGGTCCACTTAGTGTGTCCAGTGGTGGCGCCGATTTTGGCGTTTTTACAACTTTTTGTCTTTGTGTAGAGTTTGTCGCCCTAGTCACTCTGGCAGTTCACTAGCCAACATCGGCACCCAGATTTATCAGATTTGAGCTTCGGAAGTTTGCTGCTTCTTTATATGTGGACCTGTTCTGCACTGGTTTTGTTCTTTTGGAAACTTCGGCTCTAGTCAAGCTCTGTTGGGCTTCACTGGGGTTGAGTGGGAAACTTCAAATATTCCAGTATTCCCGTATTTCGATGCATGTTTTATCATTATATTCATTTTAAATGCGGAAACCTGCAAAAGTACGAAAATATAATTATTACATGATTATTAAACACATAATCGACCAAAATGCTATGTCTCTCGAGGTTTAATATTACAGTTTTGGGTGCTTATCAGGTAGATTTCTAAATGGAAGTTTTAGTATTTGATGAATGGAAGTAGAAAATAAGACAACCATACTAATTGGCAATAACATGCATTACAATGGGCTCCGATGGTAGTAAAGTGGGTGCAAACGACAGTACAATAGCAGACCAGAAGAGGAATTTTATTTGTAAGTAGGGGGGGGGGGGTAATGTAAGCTTAGGTTTTGCAGTATGAACATATGTTTTGGTGACTTCGAAGTTTTTTTGGAGCAAGTAACGAAGATCAAACCTCTTCGATTTAGTTACCTAGTATCCAGACACGCTTGCACAATTGAAGATGAGAACGATTTTATCGAGATGATGGACGTGCACAGGAAGAAAAGCGTTGGAGAAGGTAGTTTGTTAATATTCAGACAAGAGAACAAAGATATGATGGAGGAGGATGTCCCACAATCATGCTCATCACCTGTTTATGAGAATAGGATAAGAGAAGGTATGTTTGTGATCCTTATTGTTCTTTATTTAATGGATTCACTCAAAACTAATATTCCGATTGATGAAATCATTTTGCAGATATTTATGAACAATCTCAATTGCATGAAACTGAATTGGGCGAACCATCCGTTGTGCCCGATACTGGGTACCATGTTGCTGAAACGGTCGTTGCTGAAACATCATTTTTGCTTGAAACAAAATTTGGAGAAGTTAGTGGTAAGTGTTTTACAGAACTGTGAAATAGGTAAGCACAGGAAGACGTCGAACTAAATTTTTGCCTTGGAATAACTAAAGGGCGCCGATAACTAAATTGTTTTGCAATTAGTATTATTGGAGGTGATTCACCTCGAACTCAGATAGGCGAAGCATCCCGTGTACCTGACACTTATAGTGGTAAGTGTGTTATTGCGGTTTTCTAAGTTATCATAATTGTAGGACGGGTAAAAAATATCGAGGACATTAGATAGGGACTCGCATACAGTATATTTGATTTAAGGAATCACTATATAAGGTCTTCCAAAAACAATGTTTCTGTGGTTTGTCGGTTGCAATGGTAAAATATTGACATGTTTAGTAAATGGACCTGTACAATTGCCTAAATTCTTGTGCAGTTAGCATTGTTGGGGTGAGGTGCTGGAAACTCAGTTTTTGGAAGCATCCTGTGTACCTGACACTTATGGAGGTAAGTGTGTTATTGTGGTTTTCTAAATTATCATAACTGTAGGACAGGTGAAGAAGATCGAGGAAACTATCTAAGACAGTATATTTGATTTATAGAATCGCTATATAAGGTATTTCAAAAATAGTTTCTGTGGTTTGTTGGTTGCAATGGTAAAATACTGACATGTTTAGTAAACGGACCTGTACAATTGACTAAATTCTTGTGCAGCTAGCATTGTTGGAGGTGAGACACTTGAAACGCAATTTTTCGTAGCATCCTGTGTACCTAACACTTATGGTGGTAAGTGTGTTATTATGGTGTTCTAAATTATTGTGTAAACGGACCTATACAATTGACTAAATTCTTGTGCAGCTAGCATTGTTGGAGGTGAGACACTTGAAACGCAATTTTTTGTAGCATCCCGTGTACCTGACACTTATGGTGGTAAGTGTGTTATTATGGTGTTCTAAATTATAGTGACTGAATGAGAGGTAAATAAGAGGACACTTTCTAAGGTGTCACTTACCGTGTATTAGATTTATGAAATCACTTGGAGGATGTGATATTGTATAATATTTACATGTATATCAAATTGACTTGTGCAATTGACTAAATTCATCTGTAGTTAGCATTGTTGTAGGCGAGACACTTCAAAATCAGTTTGTTGAAGCATCCCTAGTACCTGGCACTTGTGGCGGTAAGTGTGTTATTTTGGACTCCTACATTGTTTATCATTAAAAAAGGTGACTAAAATGGTACTAAAGTAGAGCACTTTGTTGTTTGCAGCCGGAGTAGATGTTCTATCTTCTAAACACGTGCGGGAACGCTAGAAATCTTGTCTTCCCAGACCCGATTAAGTTCGAAGCGCTTGTACGCTTATTATTCCTGATATACCAACTGACAGAGTTGTTGTAAATGGTTTGGGTAGCAAATGTGCTCCTGGAAAAGAGTCGAGTGAGTCTGAAGGGAAAGGTCATGTGTCGGTAGGCCTAGGAGAAAGTAGCCTCACACCAGTGGGCTTTACTTCCCTTATTCAGAAAGTGGTGAGTTGGAGGAATATTGATGTGGGTCGAAGCATATCGAATTGGGAAGGGACAAAATTGGGATGAACTTATGGACAGTTCTAGTTGGCGCAAAGACATTGGTCTTTTGGCCTGGGATGATGGTCCAAGTGATTATGAATTTAGTGATAGTGATGACCTAAGTGATGATGAATTAAATGATAGTGATGAGCCTATTGATGAGTCAGGTACTATATGACACGTCCCTCAAGCTTAAGAGAGAACCTGATATGTTTGTGGGAAGCTTATATAGTGTCTTTCCTAGCTTATACAATGTCTTTCCCAACTTGCTAATTAAACTACACTGATTAAATAGTTGAAAGGCCAAGACTATATAAGCTATGAAGGGTAGTATGTTTAGGAAGTTGCCCCAGTATATAAGCTGCTCAAGATACTATATGACATGTCCCTCAAGAGATGCAATATACCAATGAGTAAATTATTGTGCACTAACTAGTCGATTGTCATGTTCGTAGGTAGTCTAGATATTTCGGGAGTGGCAGAAACGGTTCTTGTCCTAAGTAGTTGTATTGGAACCGACGAATTTGAACTGCTCAATGGGAAGGCAACCACGTTCAATGTTGAGCAACTACCAAGCACTTTGAGGCTTATTATTCCGGACATACCAACAGACAGAGTTATTATAACTGGGTTGGGTAGCAAACGGGCTCCGCTCGAATTGCACAGTGACTCAGAAGGGGAAGGTCATGTGTCTATGGATGTGGCAGGTACGTCCAGGATAGATAGAGAGATGAACCCAGTGGGTCCTATAGGTATGGACTCAAAGAATGCAAAGGATACAGATAGGCATGATGTTATGGATAGTGATTGTATACTTGAAGATGGTGGTCTAGTTTATAGAGAATTTAGTGGTAGTGATAGCCCAGGTTGTGTTACTGCATGCTTCAGAATGACTGGAGTCGTATCTGGTGTGGAAAGTGGCTGTCATGCTGAAGAAGTTAATGGAGTTGATGGTGTGTCTATTTGGTCCAATAATGCTTCCTTTTGAGTATATCCGCCCGCAAGTAATGGATAACGGTGTGTGTATGCAGAACAATGGTGGAGGTGACAATCCAAATATCAGTGGTGGTACTAATAATGATATATTTGGCAAACCACCAGTCGTTTTACCAGCATTTGGAAGGGGTATGGGTGATGGCGAAGGAGAGTAGCTGACAGAAGAGAATCGGTGTAGTAGTGAACGAGTTGACCGCTTGAAGGAAAAAAGAGAGAAATCCCAACACGACAAGGAGGTTGTGGTTGACGAAAGTCGCATAGAAGATGCACCTCCAACTGAGTGGGTAGCTCTAGATCCAAATTTACTGAGTGTGGGTATGGAGTTCCTTGGAAGGAGTTTGTTTATTTTTCACATGAAGACTTTTACAATTAAACATAACTTTGAACTATTAAGATTGAAAACATACTAGGGAAGGGTGCAATATCGATGTAAGGGGGTTGAGACGAATAGTTTGAGTTCCACATGCCCGTTTCACGTGTACTGCAGCACGAAAGGTTCATATATATGGGGTGTGAGAACTGTATATAACTTTCACACATGTGGTTGCCAAAAGGCTGGTGAGTTTAACCGTGAGGTGTCAACTAGTTATGTCGCCATGTCATGCAAAGACCTTTTGCAGAATGACAGAACATATAAGGCAATGCACATGAGAGCAATGATTAAAAAGTGGACTTCAATAGATATCAGTTACAGAACTGCATGGCGGGGAAGGGAAAAGGCTCTTGAAGAGGTGTGTGCGTTGCAAGACGGTTAGCTTATGTTCCTATTTGAAATGTTTGTCATATAGGCAGTGTCATATAGGAAGCTTAGATATGTAACTGATCAAATTCTTCGAGACACTGTATACGTTGTGAACAACACTATATACGATGTAGACCTAATAGACCTAATAGACCTAATAGACTTATTCTATTGAGCACTGTATTAAGATATGTTATTGTATTTTCATAAGAAGTTGTTGTAAGAACTGCACGACCCTATATAAGCTGCGACTTCCTTTATATAATAATTGCGGATTGAAATACAGCTTAGATATGTAACTTATAAAGTTGTTCCAGACATAATACAAGTTCTTCGCGAGGCTATATAAGCTGTGATAGACATTATATTCAATGTGAAAGACAGCTTCGAAATTAAACTTATGAAGTTGTCATGACACTATATAGGTTGGAAAAGACACTATGTACGCCCCAAATTCCATGATATACGTTATACACCTTTAAGACCTAATAGACTGTGATTCAGTTCAGCACTGTATTTAGATATATTATTGTATTCTCATAAGAAGAAGTTGTATTAACTATAATTGTAATGTCTACAGATTCAAGGTAGTTTCGGCCAGTCCTATCAACTACTCAACACCTATAGTAAAGAATTGAGGAAGGTTGATCGCTTCAGCTTTACAGAGCTGCAAAAAGTGGGAAACACAGATCGCTTCAAGTGTTAGTTCTGGAGCTATAGGATTACTGTGAGGAGCTTCCGTCACACATGTAGGCCACACATAGAAATAGATGACACACATTTGAGGGGGAGATCAAGAGGATGTCGGATTTCAGCCATTGCTGTTGACGGTGATAATCATGTTTTCCCTATTGCTTTTGTTCTGGTTAGCAGTGAAGACAACGAGAACTACGATTGGTTTTTGCAATGCCTAGGAGACCAAGTGATTGGGTATGAGACTCCGTTAGTTATCATATTTGAACAGCAACCCAGTTTGGTAGTCAAAGTCCCTGAGGTGTTTCCTCAGGTGAAACATGTCTTTTGCATGAACCACATTTGTAAGAACATGTTGGGCTGACTCCTTCACTTCCGCTTATGAGGAAGATTAAGACAGCAGCTAAGACAACTCAAGAGTGGTTTTTTCGTGCTGTGATGAGAGATATAAAGAAAATAAACTCACGTGTCTATGATAATCTTATGGAGATTCCGTTGGATAAGTGGGCATGTCATGCCTTTATAGTAAAGAGATATGGCATTGCCTACACTAACCATGTTGAGTTTTGGAACAACATGATTAAGGATGACAGAGCCCTTCCAGTTGTTTGTTTAGTGGAAGCAATTAGGGAGAATCTTTGTGCGACGTACTGCAAGTACAGAAAAGTGGCGGATGACTGGGCTGCTCGTGGTGAGAAGTTCACACTCAGGGCTACTGGTTTGGTGTGAGCCAACATCACCAAGGCATTGGAATTCACACACTCAAGAGCTGGGACTAGGGAGTATCTAATAAAGACCGACCGTTGTCGAATATTTCATGTCAATCTTAAAAATAGGGTCTGCTCGTGTGGGTATTTCCAACATATGGGAATCCCGTGTGCGCATGCATGCAAAGCCATAAGTGTGAGCCGCCGACCTTGTCATATGACATATGTCGATTCGTACTACAGTACTACAAACTGGCAACGGTGTTATAGTGAGGTGTGGGTTGGCATTCCGAGTAAGGAGCAGTGGGACATTGATGAGGAGGAAGAGCGTGTCCTGCACCCTCCTTTGAAGTGCAAAGTTGGTCGGATTTCTATGAAGAGAATGAAGATAAGAGCAGAGCATAATGGTCCAAAGTGTAAAAGATGTTGCACTTTGTGCAACATGGAAGGGCACAATAGACGTACATGCAAAAACTTTGTCGATGACAAGGGGGCTGAGCACCGTCCTGTGAACCCCGAAGCGGTTGACAAACGTCGCAGGCTATGATAGTAACAGTTCTGACTTTGTCGCCATTTAGGACACAAGATAAAGCAGTTACCATTTTTTTCTCTTCTTCCCTTTTGGAATTGCAACTGTTTGTTATTCATATTTTGGTTGTTGCAAGAATGGGATTTTGTGGGTACTTTTGAACTTGTAATTGGTTATGGCTTCAACTTCTTTATCTTTAATTTTGCAATTATCTGATGTGGCTTCAACTGTTTATAGTTTCTCTTGAAGATACTACTATATAAGTGTATATAACACGATATAAGCTATTGACAATATTAAATAGTCTTTCTAGTATCCCATATTAGGTCCATGCAAAAGGTATCTTGGCAAACGATTTGAGAGATACTATTGCGATTTTAATGATTCTAACTTGTGCAGCTGCTCAATTGTTGTGTGGTTAGTATTGTTAAGACATTTCTTATTGAGGTTGTAAATGAGGTGACTAAAATGACAAAATTATCGTCCTTTTACTGTAAATGATGATCTCAAAGTATCATTTATCGCAATTTACTATTGGTGAATTTCGCGCAAGTAATAGATGGAGTTTGTGGGAATAATGGGTGCCTCCTTTTTATCTCTTATTTATTTGGGCCAGTATTTATTTTGGTAGTTGCAAGAGTTGGATTGGATTTTGGTACTTGTAAATGGTTCGGGGCTATAAATGGTTACACTGACTTGTCCTTGGTAGAACTGATGTATGTATTAAACGGACATGTTTGAGCAGCTTATAATGCAAACGGACATCATATATATCATGCCTTCTCTTAAACGAATTATCCATGAACGGACAGGGAGTCTTGAATAGCTTATTGAGTGGATTGAACAACGTATATAGTGTGGTGAACTACGTTCATATACGCTTATTAACATGTTCCACTAATTAGGTTATTCAGGACACTACATACGTTGTGGACAGGCACTATATTACATGGTCCTGGGAATTCCTACATATATAGTGCCTTCAGTAGCGTATAATGTGCCTTGAACGCTTATATAGTGTTGATGAACCATTTCAATAGTACTATTGCTATTTTCTAGAATCTAACTTGTGCATTCTAAATAAGCGGACCATAAATAAGGCAATAATTCCATACATAATTGTTGGGTTCAGTTGGGTATAGTATTACCATCATTTAGAACCTTCCCAGAGAGTGTCTGTTAATTGACTATCGTCCAAGGAAGGTTTTAATGGCTATTGCTCTATTACTTGATCAACGGTTGAGATTAAGATACTGAGGTTGGACGACCTAAAATAGTCATGTGAATTAGCTTTCTTATTAGATATGGTTTGTGCCCTACTTCCCCAATACCGATATTCTTAACTATAATAATCATTCTCTTTCTCGAAGTCAACTTTGTCAATGCCGTCTCGTTCCCTAATTGGGTTGGTGAATTTACTCGAAGACATACTAACTACGATCAATAGGATAAAGAAGCAAGTGAATCCGTCAGCAATGAAGGAGGTTGATATTCTCTTTGGGAAGATGGATAATTTTATTACTGATAGTGATATTATGATGAAAATGAGGGAAAGAAAATTGTGTCATTGCGGAAGAAAGTGAAAAGATGTGAGTGTAAGATGGAAGTCATCCAATCTGTTTGGTTAGATTCAAAGAACAGTTATGGAGGGAGTCCGATTTGATTCATGAGGGAGACTGTTCATCTGTTTCATATTCATATTCATGGCTTGTATTATGTTGTTCTATTTTGATCCTTTTATGTATGTGTTGCATATGTTTGATGAAATGACTCTTACTTTTCTCTAACTTCTTCTAGTTTGTTCTTTTAGCTTCTTTATCCCATTTGCAAAATAACTGAATTGTTTGAAGTGATGCATACAAAATAATAACCTTTCACAAAATAAGTAGATTCCCTGAAGTAATGTGTCCTTTGGAAGAGATTCCCTGAAGTAATGCGTCCTTTGGAAGTGATGTGTCCTTTGGAAGTGAAACACTGAAACGTCCTTAGTTTGTTGGTGACTTTCCACCTTCCAGTAAATAGTAAACATGTACTATATAAGCATGGGTGTTGGTGCATGAACTATTGGTGACTTCTTATAACGATGGCCCAATCTTCTAAAAGAAAGGGGAAAAATGAGGGTTGCATTCTTCCTCAGGAAATATGCCGATAGATTCTTCTCTGTGCTCCATTCCCATTGTTCGACAAATCAAAGCTTGTTTGTCGTGAGTGGTAAAAGAGTAGGTTTGACCCCTCATTCATTAACGATTATGTTTTGAAGATGAGAACTCTTCTAGGTTACATAATTCAGACTGCACACGGTTGGGAAACGTATACATCCTTCACTTCGAACGTTGATCACATTCCACCACTTCCTACTCCTACTCTGGACTTCTGTGGATATGATTTCAAAATCTTGGCATCTTCAATGCAAGGTATCCTTTTAGGTCACAAGGAAGTTGAAATGAAGGACTTGTACTAACATTGCAAATCCATAACGCAGCAAATGTTTATGTTGCCCAGTCCTAAAACTAGATTTTGGACACATTGTATGGGTTAAGTTTGTATGTGAGTTTTGTGGAACCGTTGGAGTTTATGATACTGCATTTGTCAGAAGACTGCAGAAACACTATAAGACAGTCTGAAGTCAACAACCGCAGGGTAGTCGTTCGCCATGTGGTTGAAAAGTTCGACTCCTGCATACGCAAATGGAGAAGGTTGAAAGATTTGAAGTTGTCTTTCAATAGTGAGCACATTGAAATGAATTCGGGCATTGTGGTGAAAAGATGTTTTCATTGGCCTATTCGTTAGGGGGGAATTTTGCGATTCAATATTGTCACCGAGAGATGGAGTAAGATTGCACTACCGTTGATAGGCTGCCGCTGGAAGAGTTTCAAGCTTTTCCAATTTCATAGAACAATTGTAGTTATGTTCTCCTTTATGGGGGTTGGGTATACTACACATGAATTGGAGCTTCGACTTGTAATTGAAAACGGTTGGGATGAAGGTCGGAGGTTTAAGTTAGACAATTTGTATGCTGAAGGCATCCGTCGACCCCATTTTGTGGACCTCGTAGATAATGGTGTTGCAGTTTTTAACTGTGGAAGGCAAATGGTGTGGTATAATTTAACAAAACTGAGGATTTGATAATCAAAGAAATCCCAAAGGTAGGCCGAAACCACGTTCATAGACTAATATCAGATTTTGTGCCAAACGAACGCCTTATGAGTATGTCAAGGTATGGTTGGGAGTCGAGTTGGGGCAGATGAAAGGAGTTTCCGGACGAGAATTTTTGAAGCCGTTTTGAAGATGCAGTAAGAGATCGTTCTCTCCCAGTATCAAATCTGCATTCTTATAGTTGGTTGCTGGACAAGTTCTTGATAAGCTTCCTAAGATAAGGCATGTCCATGAAGCATGTTCGTGTAAATTGTATACCGTGTCACGGACAGCTTATATAGTGTCCTTAACAACTTTTATATAGTTTACTAACTTGTTTCGATAGGACACTATATAAGCTTTTGATGACAGTAGATACGTACTCAAGGAAATATGTTTTTATAGTATATTTGTAATGCTTCGAATATTATTACATCTGACATTTTTGAGATATTTGAGATTATGTTGGTAGGTATGTATAATGATTCAGGTAAATCTTAAGATGATGATATATTTATATCATACAATGTTTCTATGTTTTATCACTAACAAATATTAAGATTAACATTATATGGCACATAACATTAGCCTGATTAGTAGACAATTGACCAAAATTACATTATAACAAACAAGTCTACGAAAAAGATAGAAGTCCCCGCGAATAAAAGCTATACAAAGTATTTCATATTTTTGTCGATGTCGAGGAACTCATGTTCAGTAATACCACAGTCAACTAGGTCCTTTGCCACGGTATTACGGATGCAATCTGCAGGTCTTCCGAATTGGACGTGATCACCTATGATTAATTGGTCTGCATATGCAAGTACAAACACTCCGCAATTCCACCCATCAGTTTGTTTTATACAATCAATATGTTCTATTTGCCATTTTCGCTGCAAGAACATAGGGTGTATACAATTTGGGTGGTGCAATAGGAGTCCATACGGGAGCAAAGCACATAGCTTATCTATAGTTGGGGAAGGGTCGATCACATTGGAAACCAATGAATCGTACACAAAACACGTCCAATTTTGAAAGTTAAAGACAACAAGGATCTAGTGCTGGTTGTTTCCCATGTTCAAAGCCATAATCAATCCCTTCGATTTTGCCGCGTGAGGGATGTGACTGTTTTCTTGAACCAAGTCTTTGAAGGTCATGCTTAGGCTCCACGATATTACCGTACCAGTTTTTGTAAGCTTTTTTGTTGTGGTTAGACTCCCATCACTGAGGGTGCCTTGCAGGGTTCCATATAATGCCTCCATCAAAACCTAAGTTAATAGACACAGAAGTAATTTGTGTCACTATATCAGAAAAAATGAAGAAGGACGATGGTTGGGAATGTCTAATAAATTACTGGGACAAGTGTGTCAGGGATGATAGTGTATCTGGCATAATGTGTCTGGAAATCTAGATCCACCGTTTCATTATTCCACCTATTCAAAAGTTCCATGTAAACAGAAAAAACCAGCGGGAAAAAAAAATATAACAATAATAAATAAATAAAGTAAAAGAAGTTTGCCATTATGTGTACGTACGGGCGTTGACGGATTACTATAGGGTAATAATTTGTTTTCAACCCTCATCATTCAGCCATTGTTTGTCATAAAGCAAGTAGAAGCTCCTCAGATTAATGTGTAAGCATCGGCCAAAACATCTGACTTTAATTATTGGTGCAACAGCTTCCATGTTTGATTGATCATGCTGCCACCAGTACTGTGCTGTGACATAGACGGTAGTGGTCCTTTCCACTAAATCATCCGTAAGTTCACCTCGAGTGCATACAGTACAGTTTTTGGCAATTAGCGCATTCTTCTGAAAAGTATGTTGAATCTTTTTTTGGCATAGTTTTGCCACTTCTTGTTCTAGTACACTAACTTTGTTCCACTGGGACTCCTTCTGTGCATTCCTATTGTGAACTGGTCGGCGACAATATTGTTTGAGGATAGTACCTTCAAATATATTCTGACAAATCTAGATTAGTGGCATAGGCCGTTAGTACAGTGCAATGGACTTCACAATAAAGCAGTATACATACTGAAGACTATTAACAACTTAAGGCTTTCTCTTCAATGAACATTTCCGTGAAGAGACACGTTCACAAGGGAACGTATATCGAATCTTGAATAGCTTATATAGTGTCTTGAATAACTTATATAGTGGCTTCCATAACTTTGAAATTCTACTTATCAAATTGTTCCTAGTAAGCTTACATATGACACTAAATTAGCTGTGACTAGACACTATATAAGCTGATGAAGACACTATCAGACGTGGGTGAACGTACCAGGTTATATAGTCTCTTAAACAGATTATATCGATTCTTCAATAACTTTTCAATTTCCTCTTAAGAACTTGTTCGAGGGAAGCTTATATATGACACAAGATCATACGTCTGTGTACGTACAACGTTATATAGGGTCTTGTACAACTTATATAGTGTTATATATTAGTCTAAATGAAAACGTTAGTAATTGTACATTAAAAAGTTGTTAACGAAACTAGATAAGGTGTTGGAAGAAATTATATAAGCTGCTCCCACGATCATATTTAAGCTAAGTGTTTAAGTGAAAAAGCAAATAAAATTATCCTTGACATTATAAATATGTGTCATACTCTTGGTTTACACCTTATCATTAGTCTGGGTTTCATCCACTTCCTTTTCAGTACCGTCACCACCATCCTTTGCAGTACCCTCTCCGTCGTCATTGAAGTCCACTTGTCGAGAACCAGCAACCATCTTAACATACTCTATAGTAGTAATTCCACACTCCAATAAATCCTTTGCAATTCTTTGTCTGATGTATACTTTACGCTTAGGGTCAAAATCTGGTGACCTATTCCTAAGAAAACAATCAGCAAAGGTTAATGCATAGGATCCACAACTGTTATCATCATTTTGTTTGCAGCAATCAGTGAACACAAACTTCCACTTGGTACGCAATTTAGAGTGATTGATAGAGTCGTTCTTAAAAGCCAACATCCCGTAAGGCAATACAGAGAGTACCTTCTCCAAAGTTAGCCTGGGGTCAAGCACCCACTCCTCACCACTTTTAGCAGCCTCCAAAGAATCAAAGATCTGAATAGACCAGTCTCTGAAGTTCACTACAACAAGAATCCAATAGATATTTCCAATATTAACCATTATCATCAAACACGGCTTGTTCGCTATGTCGTTAACAAATGAAAGGAAAACCCTTGTCATGTTGCCTGTGTGTAAAGAGCCTCCCAATATAGAATGTTTGACTTCTTCGATCCTGCTTTCCAAATCAATTTTTTCATCGTCAAGGATCACTACCAAACTATTGTGGGAAAAGTACATACAGCGTTGTAGTCATGGAAAGGAAAATTTATTAGTTAAGGGCGTCATGCAGACTTTCTCATAAACGGACTTCTTGGTAGGTCAGCTTTTATATGACACCATATACCCAGTGGAAGACAGTAGATAAGATTCTGAAGACCCTATATAACATTTCCGTAAACATAATAGTATAAGTTGTGGAGATTATCGAAAAGAATGACGCATATATAATGTGGTACTTTTGTTCATGTACCATGTCCATGTACCAACGCCGCAACAATTCCAAGTACATATCGACAGCCTGCACAGAATTAGTACAAATATTTAGGCAATATATTTCCAAACAACTGCGTAAGTAGAAGATCAGTGGGAGAGACATACAATATCATTGAGCCAACCATTCTTATACAAGGTGTAGAAGACAGACAGATCTATCTCATCTCGATAGCCGTACCGTCTAACAACCTGTTCCGGGTTTGTACCAGGAAGATTGTGCAGTTTCCAGTAATACGTTACCCATTGAGCAGTAGTAGTCAACTTCGAATAGTCATTGGGGAGCCTTCTCCGTAATGCAATCCCCGGTGGCCTATCCAATAATGGGCTTTTGTTGAAAACGCTCTGAATCAAAGGTTGGGAGAAATGGAAAACTTCCTTCTCAAGTTCTAGACAGTTCACTGTGTCAAATTTGCGCTGTCGCCTTCTCACCATGTCAGCCTGCGCTGTGGAAAGAGACACAGAGTTTCGTCCATCATCCCCATCGTCACTGGACTACTCAGCATCATCCACATTCTTGCCTTGTTCACCACTCACCGATACCAGTGTAAAAATATTCAGTCATAGAACTCGTCTAAATTGCAAATAAAATATAAAAAATGCTATTTAACAGGGCCGATTTAACAACACAAGTTTAAATTTTAACAGCACAAGAAAATGTTATTTAAATTTTAACCTTTGATTCAGCAGAAGTTTCTTTTACATTCCCATCATTTGTCTTTGCCATATCAACCACTTCAACAGTAGGAACAGATACCTCAATGTCCGCAGGAACATATTCTTCAATGTCTGCACCATCCCCAATAGCAATGCTCACATCACCATCATTTAGAGTGTTCAGAGCATGGTGATCACTAATGTTCATGTCCTTAATAGCTTCACCTATTTCCGCTCTCCCTTGATCGTACTAATTTTTTTACAAAAAATCATTGCGGATGTCAGCGTTAGATATGCCTTTTGTTAAGTGATCCCCTGCTCTTCTCTCCAGTTCAGGCTGACTCCGATTCGAAAAGCAATCTAGGTGTTCAGAATCGAATAACTACAATTCAACACCTTCTTTGGGGTTTGGTTGGCTACCATTCAGTATGTCACTGTTGCCATATGATGAGGACTTTGACTGGAGATCAGCTACTTTGCATGGAGATTTCAGCTTCTCCACTATGGTAGTGTTAATGTCTTCCAAAGTGTCCATAACACTTTTCTGGGCTTCAACATCCTTTTCGTCCAGGGTCTGAAAATAAACAATTTTTTAGTGACATTTATTTCGTACAATATCACCGCTTATATATCAAATTAAGCCTGTAAAAGAAACAACGGAAATCATACCCTATCCATTGATGGTCCCTCCCACAACACCAGCTTGGTCCGAAGAAGGAATGGTGTTATCCAGAAGAGCACGTAACATCTGTGTCTGGCCCCAACTAATATCAGCTTCATCTTCGGGCAAGTCACGCAAACGACATAAAGGACTCGATAGAGAGTCTTCTTCAGTGACATTAGCAATGGGGCTGTCATCAGGAAGACTTTCCTCAAAAGTTACATGTCGCTTGCCCACGACTTTTACTCCGACGGCCTTCTTCTTCGAGGGCAACTTCTTTGAAGGGAGCACAACTTTTACAGCTTCTGCTTTCTTCGGGGGGGATGACTTTTACTCCTTCTGCCTTCTCCTTCGAGGGCGACTTCTTTGTAGGGGGCACAACCTTTACAGCTTCGGCTTTTTTCTCGGAGGGGGGGATGACTTTTACTCCTTCTGCCTTCTCCTTCGAGGGTGACTTCTTTGAAGGGAGCACAACTTTTACAGCTTCTACTTTCTTCTCGGAGGGCGGGGGGGCGATTTTTTACTCCTTCTGCCTTCTTCAAGACTGACTTCTTTGAAGGGGGCACAACTTTTAGTGCTACTCCATTCTTCTCAGTGGGGGGGGGGGGAGAACAACTTTTACTGCTTAAGTTTTCTTCTTAGTGGGGGGGGAGGGGGGGGGGGATGACTTTTACTACTTATGCCTTCTTCTTTGAGGGGGGGGGGGGGGGACGACTTTTACTGCTTCTGCCTTCTTCTTTGAGGGGGGTACGACTTCACTGCTTCTGCGTTATTCTTCAAGGATGCCTCAGCAATAGTTGGTTTTTTGTCTTGCTTAAGAACACCTCTAGCTCTCTTAGAAGCTGGCTGTTTTTCAAAGTCATCCTAACAACTATCCCCTGTTTCAAAGTGTTCCTCATCACTATGCTGCCCAGTGTCCCCTGGTTCCAATGGAACATTTTATTTTCATAGAAGGCTGCACCATAATCTGGTCGAACTGGAGCTTTTGGCGGCTTTCAAAAAGGACATCCATGATTTTAAAGTTAAGGTTCTTATCTATTTCTCCCTTTTCTTCCTGTAAAAGAGCAATACAGTTACATATGATCAAATAAGAGTGAGGAGACATTCAATAGGAGTGAGAAGACAACAAATAGGAGGGAGACTATATCAAATAAGAGTTACAAACCATCAAAGAAGAGTTAGACATACAATCAGAGGCAGGCGTCATAATATAAAAGTGACAAGACATCATGTACTATTGAGAACACTTTAAAACTGACCTCCAATGCAGCTCTAACAGCGGGACAAGATTTCACATCTTCTGGTACCTTCAACACATTCCTGAGAAATAGTTTCTTGTTAACCAACTTCGACTCCCATGTATTCCCCCTCGTGCTTTTCCCAGGGAATTCTGACCACCCAAGAAACCATGAGAAGTTCTTATCATCCGCCCTTCGCAGGCCCAACTTGGGCAAGTGTAGGTAAATCCAAAGTGTAAAAGCCATAGCACAACCATGTAGACACGCCGTGAAGAGTTCATTCGGCTTTTCCCTAAAGTGGTCCTCCATTTTATCACACAATTCGTCGACTCTTTGTTTGAAGGTATCGAAAACAACCCATCCCCAAGGGAACTGATCAAACTGTTCCACATTGCTTGTAAGATCAATATGTATGACACTCACTCCTTTATGTCCAATCGGGATCAGAAACGCCCCAAGCACATACAACCTATTCAGCCAATAGACATCCTCTAGTAAGCTAGGGTCTGCCTTGGCTTCCTTCCATGCAGCCAAAATCTCCTGCAATTTAACCGCACCTTTGAACGTCTTCCATAATTTCTCCAAGCAGGGGAAATACTTTTGGCGGAATACGGATGGATCTAACTCATCCATTTCAAAATATTCTTCGGGAGGATAAGCTGTAGAGAGGCCCGTAAGTAGGGTGAAATCTGATTTTTTAAATGTCAAATATTCTCTTTTTAACATGTACGTCAGCTTAGCGACCCTCCTTGAAAAAATAGACACAATGAGACTGTCTTGCATAACCATATCTAGCACAAAACCAAATGGCGACTGCCTAAAATCTTCTACCTCCTCCTGACTGAAATCTAAGAACAACAACTGTAGACTTTTTGTACAATTGCGTGTTTTTATCTTTACATTGATATTCGGCTTCACATTTCTTTTACGTTTCACAGTGTCACTGTTTTGGCCCCCCTTCGCCTTCCCAATTGTTGCCACCGCTTGAACCTTCTTCTCTGTAATCCCCTTCCTCTCTGTAATCTTTTTCTTCATCTTAAAAATATTGAAACCAAGATGGCTTAGATTATTTATCAGAAACAGCAAAAAGCTCAACATAAAATGTTTTCTGACCCTAATATACTTTATTGGAAAAGCAAATTAGTGTCCCGGATAGCTTATATAGAGTCTGCCAGCAAACAGTTGTGTTCAACAAATAACTCAACAAACAACAAATAACTCTAATATAGTTTACTTTTCAGGCTTTACTGTCTGTTCAAGGGAACAATACATATATGTGTTGACTATAATGTCTGCTCTAGGAAAAAATCAATTTAAATTCTAAAGCTTTAAACCATTTTGAGGACAAACAATATAAAGCAAATAATATATATATATATATATATATATATATATATATATATATATATATATATATATATATATATATATATATATATATATATATATATAATATATAATACTTCGAGTTAAAATACATGGTTTAAACTATGTCATCTCTGTCGAACAAATAAATAAAGAGTATGCAAGTAGACTATGCAAGTAGAGATAAAAACGGCCATATAAAAAACATACCTTTTTGATAAATAGTACCCTTCCTCTTTAAATAGAACGGAAATTATTTGAGAATGATTGGTCGTTATTTCGAATTCAAGTTTTGGTTTTGAGATTGGGCTTAAAATGTTTTTTGACCCTAATTTACTTTATTGGAAAAGCAAATTAGTGTCCCGGATAGCTTATATAGAGTCTGCCAGCAAACAATTGTGTTCAACAAATAACTAAACAAACAACAAATAACTCAAATAACTCAACAAATAACTCTAATATAGTTTAATTTTCAGGCTTTACTGTCCGTTCAAGGAAACAATACAGAGATGTGTTGACTATAATGTCTACTCAAGGAAAAAATCAATTTAAATTCTAAAGCTTTAAACAATATATATATATATATATATATATATATATATATATATATATATATATATATATATATATATATAAATTACATGGTTTAGGTTTAGACAATGTCATCTCTGTCGAACAAATAAATAAAGAGTATGCAAGTAGACTATGCAAGTAGAGATAAAAACGGCCAGATAAAAAACATACCTTTTTGATAAATAGTACCCCTCATCTTTAAATAGAACGAAAATTATTTGAGAATGGTCGGTCGTTATTTCGAATTCGAGTTTTGGTTTTGAGATTGGGTTGAGATTAGCTTTGAAGAGAGATGAATCAGATCAGATATGAAAGAGTGATAGACCGATCAAAATATAATTTTTTAAATATTCAAATATAAAAGTGGTTTAGATATTTTGTTCGACTTATTTTGGGCAAACACTTTCCCCCTAAAAACATTCGTCACGTGGTAAGTTGCATCCCATAATATTCCATCTGATTTAAAAAATTAATAGTTATTAATTTATTATATATATAATTAATTTATTCATTTATTATTGAATAACATATTATATAAAATCATCAATTAATAATATAAACCTATAATAACAAAATAATAATAATAAATGATAAAAATATATATTTATACTAGTTTTTCTAGTGGTAAAATGAATTATTCAAAGAAAATAAAATTTTAATTAATATTCATTTGCCGATTGTATATTTATCCGCATTCGACGTATTTGGATATCAGGATAAATTTTCGGATTCGGATTCAGATACAGGCATATCCGAATTCCAGTAGCTCTCCATTTGCACCCCTAACCAAGACAATCCACCACCACTATACTGAATTTACTGTGTTTGATATGAGTTATGGCAAAGACAAATTTTGTCACCATTTGCCAATAGAAAATTTATCATGGTAATCAAAGTGGCAATTGCAAATAGTTTGTGGCAAATCTAGATTTGTTGTTGTTTGATTACATGATAACAAATAGTTTGTGGCAAATTTGTGTGTAATTTGCTGTGGTAAAATTTACATAGATCTCCCCTCAGAAAATTTTGCCATCAAAATCATGGCAAATCACTAGTTGTGGCAAAACTCAAAAACATTTACCACATGTCAGAAATCATATCAAACAGTGGTAAAGAGTGGCAAATGTGTGTATAGTGTTATTTGCCACGATTTGCATTTGCCACAACTCATATCAAACACTACAAATGGACATGTTTCGGAACAACTTTATAGGATTGATCTTACTTGAATAACCTTTTTTATAGTATTAATTGAATAATATTTTTATAGTTTGAATTTAGCGTGATCTACATTTTCTATGCGGTTTCTATGTGTCTCGCCTAGGGAAACTTGAAAGAAGGGCTTTTGTAAAAATATTAAATTTATTCCGGATCGCAATATCCGATTATGATCCTCATTTTTTATGTTTATTTTTTTTCGGATGGAACAATTTTTGTTCCAAATTAGGAAATTTTGGATAATCAGCAAAAATCATAAATATTCGGATATAATTTGTGGTTAGGTCCATTGTGGCTATGATTTAGTGACTATAAATGAACAACAAGAAATTGGCATGTAATATATGTTCAAAATTTTGAAAATAATCAGATCGTATTTTGAAAACACATTCAATTCCTATCCAATTATTTTGGGGGCGGTATTGACACCCATAAAATGGGACTAGCACCCCCTTTGAATGATATAGGTCACCAAATATGCTGCTCAATACACTAAATAAAATGCATCAAGACACTATATAACATCAAAAATAGGTGCTAGTCCTATTTTATGGGGTGCCAATTAATACCGCAGTCCATTATAATTGGGAAAAATTGGATATAAACTTTTTGATAATCAAAACACAAATATCCTTGTCAAATTCAACAAAATATCGAATTAGATTTCAGAAAAACACAGATTATTGGAAATAACTGGAACCATTCTAAATAAATTATTCATAATTGTGATCCATTTTGAGAAAATTGGGTCTTCAAGAATAAATTATGAGAAAACTCCTTTACCACAAAGTTGTTCCAGACAGGATACAAGTTGTTCGAGGCACGATACAAGTTCTGAACGACACTATATAAGAATAATGAGAAAAGACTCTCTCTATTGCTCTGAGAAAATATCCTTTACCACAAATACCTGTTATTGGTAACTTCTTACGAATACTTGTTACAGGTAACTTCTTACGAATACTTGTTACATGTAACTTCTGAAGAGTACCTTTTACTAGTAACTTCTGAAGAGTACCTGTCACAGGTATTTCTGGGAAAGGATACTTCACGCAGGATTACTATATACGCTGTTAACCATCCTGCGGAAATATCCTCTCCCACAAATACCTATTACTGGTAACTTCTGAAGAATACATGTCACTGGTAACTTCTAAAGAGTACTTTTTACTAGTAACTTCTGAAGAGTACCTGTCACAGGTATTTTTAGAAAAGGATACTTCACTCAAGATTACTATATACCCTGTTAACCCCTGAGGAAATATCCTCTCCCACAAATACCTGTTACTGGTAACTTCTTAAGAATACATATCACTAGTAACTTTTGAAGAGTACCTTTTACAAGTAACTTCTGAAGAGTATCTGTCACAGGTATTTCTGGAAAAGGATACTTCACCCAGGATGACTATATACCCTATTAACCATCCTGAGAAAATATCATCTCCCACAAATACCTGTTACTGGTAACTTTTGAAGAATACATGTCACTGGTAACTTCTGAAGAGTACCTTTTACTAGTAACTTATGAAGAGTACCTGTCACAATTATTTCTGGGAAAGGATACTTCTCTCAGGATGACTATATTCCCTGTTAACCATCCTGAGGAAATATCCTCTCCCACCAATACTTGTTACTCGTAACTTCTGAAGAATACATGTCACTGGTAACTTCTGAAGAGTACCTTTTACCAGTAACTTCTGAGGAGTACCTATCACAGGTATTTCTGGGAAAGGATACTTCACCCAGGATGACTATATACCCTGTTAGCCATCCTGAGAAAATATCCTCCCCCACAAATACTTGTTACTGGTAACTTCTGAAGAATACATGTCACTGGTAACTTCTGAAGAGTACCTTTTACTAGTAACTTCTGAAGAGTACCTGTCACAGGTATTTCTGGGAAAGGAGACTTCAGTCAGGATGACTATATACCCTGTTAACCATCCTGACGGAATATCCTCTCTCATAAATACCTGTTACTGGTAACTTCTGAAGAATACTTGTTACAGGTAACTTCTGAATAATACATTTTACTAGTAACTTCCTCGGTGTACTGTCATTACCACGGTAAAGGATATTTCACCTAGGATGGCTATATACCCTGTTAGCCATCCTGACAAAATATCCTTTACCACAAATACCTATTATTGGCTACCTTTTTTTATCACCAAGGGTTCTGGCTACTCCTCTTGTAGTGTCCAGTATAATGTCTTCTTCAGCCATTATGATGTCTCACACAACCATCTTAAATTACAGGGAAACTTGTCTAGTAGTTGCGAAAATAAACAAATAAATGTTAAGAAGAATCCAATACGACAGAGTGACTACCCTTGCTTGTTTCTTTTCATCACCACCCTAATCTTAGTCTTCATTACTATCCTCATCTTCCTCAATATTGGATTCATCACTACCCTTCACCTTCGGCACCCACCTAGCTTGTTCTTTTGTGCACCCCCCTATGATACCCACCCTAGGAGGAGGACTATCGTACGTAATATCTTCATCACTCTCGTCATCACTCTTATCATCACTAGCTTCAGTTGCATCTATCTTCTTTTATGGCTCAGACCCAATATCACTGACAGAGTCATTCTGACCACTACCATGACTAATACCAACCTTCTTTTGTTCAGTATCAAGAGTACCTTCACTACCAACTGTTTTCTTCTCTGCCTCAGAATAAATAGGACTATCCTCATCACCATCCTCATAACTTACTTCCTTGGCAAAGGCAGTCTGAGCACTAGCTTGCGGAGTAGCTTTCTTCTTTTCTACATCAGACACACTTTCACTGACAGACTCACTATCCTGAAACCAAAATGATAACTTAAAGCACCTATACAGTCTCCTATTATGCAACTTAAGTACACTTGTACAATACAATATTTAACAATTAATAGGCAACAACTTACTTCACTATCAACTTCATCAGCAATATCCTTAGCATATAACTTCGCAGCCAATGAGGGTTTAGTACCTGTGCCAGGTTCATAACCAACCATATTATCCTAAACAAGGCCAACATCATTCTGACCAACAGACTTGTCAACATCCTCATTAGTAATAGGTTGAAGAAGCACAACATCATCCTAAGCCATCAATCTAGTACTCCTCCTGAACTGAGTGCCAACACGGGTAACATGCAACTTTTTCCCTCTAGATATAGTTTCCTTCTTCAAAGGGTCTTGGTCAAACTCTATTACCTCTTTCCTGCTAGTTGCTATGACCTCTCTCCGCGGTCATGCCAAGACATGCTTTCTTAGCGAGGCCTGAGCACTAGCACAACTGGCATGGAGCGACTTTCTTCTTTTCTACTTCAGACTCAATTTCACAGACAGACTCACTTTCCTAAAACCAAAATGATAACTTAAAGTGTCTATACAATCTCCTATTATGCAACTCAAGTACACTAGTACAATACAATATTTAACAATTAATAGGCAACAACTTACTTCACTATCAACTTCATCAACAATATCCTCAGCATATGACATGGCAGCCAATGAGGGTTCAGTTCATGTGCCATGTTCATAACCCACCATATTATCCTGAACAAGGCCAACATCATTCTGACCAACAAACATGTTAACATCCTCATCAGTAATAGGTTGAAGAAGCATAGCATCATCCAAACCCATCAATCTAGTACTCCTCCTCAACTGAGTGCCAACACGGGTAACATGCAACTTTCTCCTTCTAGATATAGGTTCCTTCTTCAAAGGGTCTTGGTCACCCTCTATGACCTCTTTCTCGCTAGTCGCTATGACCTCTCTCCTACCAGTCACAAGACATGCTTTCTTGGCAGAGGCAGTCTGAGCACTAGCTTGCGGAGCAACTTTCTTATTTTCTACTTCAGATTCAATTTCACAGATAGACTCACTTTCCTGAAACCAAATTAATAACTTAAAGTATCTATATAGTCTCCTATTTTGCAACTCAAGTACACTAGTACAATACAATATTTAACAATTAATAGACAACAACTTATTTCACTATCAACTTCATCAGTATCTATAGCTTTTCCAGGTTCAACTTCCACAACATTATCCTTAGCATATGACATGGCACCCAACTCTGGTTCAGTAGCTGTGCCAGATTCAGAACCCACCACCTTATCCTTAGAAAATGACGTGTCATCTCCTTCATCACTTGATGTGCCGGGTTTAACAAGGCCAACATCATTCTAACCAACAAACATGTCAACATCTTCATTAGCAGTTGGTTGAAAAAGCACAACATCATCCGAACCCATCAATCTAGTGCTCCTCCTCAATTGAGTGCCAATACGGGTAACATGCAACTTTTTCCTTTTAGATGTAGGTTTCTTCTTCAAAGGGTCTTGGTCACCCTCTATGACCTCTCTCCCGCCAGTCGCAAGACATTCTTTCTTCTTAAAAGGAGCTTCAGTGTGGTTACCCTCTTTAACACTCTTACTGCTGCCCTCCTCTTACGAGTTTGGGTAACACTGACTCCTTTATTTGAATTACTCTTCCCAACTGCTGCCACCTTTTTCTGTCATGTACTAACTCCCTCCAACACCACTGTACTCTTCTCCACTGGAGGCACCTTTTTCTGTCGTGTCCTAACTCCCTCCAACTCCACCTCTTCTTCACTCT
The DNA here is from genome assembly GCF_015680905.1 of Coptis chinensis. Classification (NCBI taxonomy): domain Eukaryota; kingdom Viridiplantae; phylum Streptophyta; class Magnoliopsida; order Ranunculales; family Ranunculaceae; genus Coptis; species Coptis chinensis. The sequence goes on from NC_141459.1 coordinate 41,099,351, forward strand.
TTACGTACTCCCTCGTCTCTCGTCTCTTTATCTGAATTTGAAAACCAAATAGTCAAATTGCTATCAATGTACTTAGTAAGAGCTTCCAATATTTAAACACAATGAATTACAACAACCAGTTGCAAAAGTTGGGGAGTTGTACACGATCGCATCTAAGACGTCGTACAACCACGATCGATCGCTCTTTTCCTCCTGTGGAAGAACAACAAATTAAAACTATGAATTTTTTTATACACACTACTTATAGGATATACAATATAAGGGGGGTAATGTGATCAATTTCATTGTGTTGTAGAACTCTGGACTATGTATGAGTACATAACATTTATATAACTGGAGGACTCTATATAGGCTGGGCAGGCCACTGAATAAGAACTTTCAAAAAATTGAATATGCGCCATTGGCAATACTATATTGTCAACTATTAACATGGTAAGGACACTAATTTGTTCAATGACTAATAAACAAACAAACAAACCTTTAGCGCGAGCCTTACGATATCCTCAGATTTCACCGAGTTTGGAAGTTCCAGCAGTTTCTTTACTCTGAAATTTGCCTTCGCCAACCTAGCTTCCCAGGTACTTCCACGGGTGCTTTTCCCAGGAATTTTCACCCACCCAAGCACCAAGGGAAACTATTAGGATCTAGTCGGCGAGGCCCCAATGATGGAACGTGGAGGAAAACCCAAAGAGTGAACAAGATTGCACAACCATGAAGGCAGGCTGTAAATTTTTCTGGAGGAGCATTTTCGAAGTGACTTACAAGTTGACCATGGAGTGTCTCTATCCTATCCTTGATTCCTTCACAGACAAGGTAACCCCAAGGGAAATAATCAAAGATATTAAGATTATCAGCAAGGTCAATATGTTTTACATTAACACCCTTATTCCCCGATGGAATCAAGAAGGCACCAAGGACATATAATTGGTTCAGTCGGTAGACATCCGAGAGTGCTTCCGGATGTGACTCGACTTTTTTCTTCGACATCTCCCTGGCTTCTAATATCAGATCCAGAAGAACCGCTCCTTTAACCGTCTTGTTATTTTTAGCATTTTTATCCGGGAGAAAATATTTAAGCCTAAATGGTGTGGGCTTTGTATCCTCCATATTCCAGTATTCATTGGGAGGTTCTATGGTGGACAGTCCAGTCCGTATCGCAACATCAAACTTCTTGAAATTCAAATGCACATCTCCAATTCTGTAAGTAAGCCTACAACCCCTCCGGTTCAAAATCGCAACAATTAAGTTGTTGTGGGTTACCAACGAGTACACCTTGTCGTCTTCTGGATCTTTTTCCTCTGTGGTGTGAAGAAGGAAACCAAACGGACAAATTTTAAAGTCATTTAATTCGTCTGCATCAAATGTTTAAAAAAACTGTGCATGCAGCTTTTTCGGACTACAACGAATCGTGATGTCAATCTCTGGTCCACCTTCTAATCCAGAATCTTCCTCCTCTACAAGAGTATGCTTCCCCTTCCCTTCTACTCCCTTTTTCATCCTAAATATATTGAAACAAGATTGCTTAGATAATTTATCAGAAACAGGAAAAACACCCAAGTTACAAGGTTTTCTGGACCTAATATAGTTTATTGGTAAAGCTATTTACTGTCTTGGATAGCTTATATAGAGTGTGCCAACAAACACTTGTGTTCAACAAATAACTTAATTTAATAATCGTAACTTGGAGGGAAGCGAACTTCTCAGCAGATCATGCAACAACTATTTCGTATGAGTCACGTTTTCTATATCATGTCAAGCATCCATGGTTATATAAATGGGAGGCTTGAACAAGTACTTAATTTAGATTGGACTGAATGGGTGAGGTGCTTAAAGAAGTGTTGTATTGGAGGCCTACAAGTAGGGTTGCAATTCACTCCCTTAAATACTATTAGCTAAGACAGTATCACGCTGTGATTCTGGTTTTCCTTTTCTTTCTTTTACACTTTCACCTTTTGTAATTTCCCACCCCTTTTTCCTATACTTAATCAAATTCTCAGCACACTTAGCAAAAAAAACAAAACTTAATTTAATTTTCAGGCTATGTCATCTCTGTCTACAAACAAAAACTTGTGTTCAACAAACACTTCGAGTTAAAATACATGGTTTAGACTAAGTCATCTCTGTCGAACAAATAAAGAGTAGGATGCAAGTAGAGATAAAAAAACATACCTTTAAATGTTGGTTGTTCTTTCCAATTCGAGTTTTGATTTTCTTAATTTTGATATTGGCTTTGAAGAGACTATTGAAGAGAGATGAGAGATGAGAGACACTCAGACATGTTGGATAAAATAACAAAAACAAATGTATTGGGCTCCGCGCTGTATTTAAGGGATTCGTAGGTCTTTTTTTCGTACGACTTATTTCCAAAAAACACTTTCCCCTAAAAAAAAACATTCATGACGCAGTAAGTTGTAAGGACCAAAATATCAAGGGCCGAAATATCAAATTCGGTGAATATATCGATGTACTAATAAATCGAGATATATAAGATATATCAGAATTTTGTTTTGTACGTCGATATATCGGATATATCAGAATTATCGTTGATTATATCAGAAATATCATCAATATATCGATCAAAGTTAACAATATTCGGTCAAAATCAACAATTTATATCGGATATATCGGTCGAGATATATCAGATATTTCCATCTCGGTGTACCCAAAAAACGATATATATCGGCGATATCTCATATATCTCGGTGATATTTTGGGCCTTGGTAAGTTGCATCCCATAATAATTGATCCCATTTGAAAAACTAAATAGTTATTATATTATATATATATATATATATATATATATATATATGTTTATTTTTTATTGTATAAAATATAATCATAAACTAATAATATTAAACTATATTAACAAAATAATAGTAATAAGTGACAAGTATATGCCCTATATTTATAGTGGTAAAATGAATTATTCAACGGGCCTAGTATTCAAAGCAAATAAAATTTTAATTAATATTCATTTTTCGATCGTATATGTATTCCATATCCGATTCAGATATCTGAAATCAGATTGGGATATGATTTATAATATCCATAGGATTTGGATATTGGGATAATTTTTCCGATTCGGATTCGGATACAGGCTTATCCAAATCTTAACCTATCCATTTGCACCCCTAACCAAGACAATCCATGACCACTATACTAAATTTACTAAGTACTATAAATGGACATGTTTCGAAACAAATATATAGAACTAATCTTTATTTGAATAACCTTTTTTATAGTACTAATTGAATAATCTTTTTATTGTTTGAATTTAGCGTGATCTACATTTTTTATGCGGTTTCTATTTGTCTCACCTAGGGGTGACTTCGGATTTGATTGAAAGAAGGGCTTTTGGAAAATTTTCAAATTTATTTCGGATCTCATTATCCGATTCTGATCCTTTTTTTTGTTTTTTTTTCCGAATGGAGCAATTTCTTTTCCGAATTTGGAAATTTTGGGAAATCGGCAAAAATCATAAATGTTCGGATATAATTAATGAGGGTCGAGCTTAGAGCAGTCATTGTTAAGGGCCGTACTATATATATATATATATAGTAGTACTATAGCAATATAGCATATAGCTAAAGGTAAGTTCAACCCTTTCATTGAGATTGGGCCATCCCTGTGTAAATGGGTCATCCTATAGTTATTAGGGCTCCATTATGTTTAAGCTAACCTCAGACCATTTTCCCTCAAACCTAACACGGGTGCCAACCTAACATTGCCTTCACCTCATAACCTCAGATCTCATTTACTTTCAGCGTAGATCCATACAATAGAGAGAAAGGGTGAGAAGAATTTGGTCAAAACTAACCTTTGGTCCTGAAGTAAGAGAATAAGAGGTTGCTAACTGATTAAGGTAGCGGCTATTTAGGAGAACAACGTGTCCGGATCTCCCAGAATTTCGGTAAAAATTTCATTTTTTATGGCAAGCTAAATTTTATTGATTTCTTACCATTTTGCCAAACGAATTACCAATTTTGTAGCCATAAATTTAGGCTAAAACATTTTGTAAATAATATTTGAAGTGACTGTCCTCATTTTGTTGAAAGTTTAACTTAATAACTGACTTCCCTGTTCAAGAAATACAGAAAACAAAGTATGATACGTATAATGGAATGTATATGACACAATTGATGTTCTTGACGTGGTTACTGGCATATACTTGATAAGAGCCCAAAACTGTAGTTTTAACCCCTTAACAATAATACTTTTAGACCAATTATGCGAGTAATAAATAAGAGTTAATGTTGATTACTTGTTTTTATGTATTTCAGGCATTGAAGTCAATTATGTGTAAAAATGTGCCACTTTAGTATGATAAAGAAGCAAGGGTTGGTTGCTAAGAAGTTCTGTGATTAAAGGCCAAGCTTTAAGGAGAAAAAGCCTTTGTAAAGCCCGGTCAAAAGCTAAAAAGTCAAAGTCAACGCGAGCAGAAACAACACACAAAAGTCACCAGAAATTCCGAAGACCGTATCTTTGGATTTAGGCCTCGGAATTGGGCCTACCTTATTTCAAAACGACCAGCTCGAAAAGAGCTTTCTAATGGTCCAAACCTTGATCCAATCTAAGGAGCAAAAGTGGACAAAAAGCCTGCTGAAGTCAGATCCAGCTGAAAAAAACCTTATGGACTGAAGAGATTGGGTTTTGGGCTCGATTTTCAGGCCCAAAACATGGTTCCTCCGCCCATGCACGAAAATGTGGATCTGGTCTCCTCCATTTGAACACACAAGACTTAGCTCTTAAGAATAATTAGGTTAGGTAGCAAGTAGTCATTAGAGCATATTTGCTTGATCTAGTTTTTACATTAAATTAATTAGTTTTCTATTACCTTGTTTTAATTTAGATTATTGAATGATTGTTAATTCTTTAGTAGATTAATAAAAATAGTTAGTTCTTCATAATTTCAGTTTTTGTTATTTAAAATTACTTAGATCCAATTTCGATTATTTGTTAATAATTTCTTAGTTGTTAAGTTAGATTTGAATTATTGATTAGATCAAATTAGTAAATTTGCAATCTTTATATGATGTCTTGTTTAAATTCAATTGGAAATGATAGTTTGATGAATCAAGGCTAAACCTCCATTATAGGGGTTTGATGAAGCCTTGATGAAAACTTGATTGTGTAGGGTAGAACTAGTTGTAAGAGTCTATTCCACTCTAGAAGGTAGTTGATTCGCCATGAGAATGGGTTGGACTTCCTCACATGCTAGTCATTATTTGGTAGAGATTGCCATGATTGATTAGGGATTAGAACGACCAATTCTTATCGTAAGAACGTAAGAATTGGATTACAACAATCTATACTAGTTGATTAAGTTGGATTCAAGGTGGAATCAAATTCCCCTAATTCTTTATCTAGATTCAAACCTTGATATTTTGTAGTTGAGTTATTCATATCTTGTTAGTTAAATTTGCATCGTAGTATAAAATTCCCACCATTACTCTCATTAACTTTGGCTAAGACTGATAATATTAGAAAACATTAAATGCTAAAGAACTAGGAGTGGAATGAATCTTTTACTCCACTCTATTTCGATAGAATCGAGAGTAGAAATCTTTGATAACATCTCTAATAAAATTTAGTTTTAGTTTTACTTGCATTTAGTTTCATCGCTTATTTGTGAGTAGAACTATTCATTTTACGTTTATCAAATGGCGCCGCTACCATATTAGTTCCCTTTAGTATTGTTTTCTTTAGAATTGTTAGTCTTCCAAAGTCCCATAACCCACCCACCCTTGTTTGATTCTAACTATGGTTGTCCATTTCAGCACTAAAAGTTTCCTCACAGAATTACACGAAGCGTAACCTGCGCCCTAGGAAGGCTAAATTGGAGCGCCACCCACGCCCAAACGCCTGGAACTCCAGTTTTTACCTGAGCACGACCTGCACCTTGCCAAGGCAAAACTTGAGAACCCCCCACGCTGAAGCACCTGGAACTTGAGTTTTTACCTGAGCGCGACCCGTGCCCTACCAAGGCAAAGTTCGAGCGCCCCGAGAAGCGCCGCACTGAAGCGCCTGGAGCTCTAGTTTGACTTGAGCGCGACCCGCGCCCAACCTAAGCCTATTCTGAGCGCGACCCGCGCCCTATGCTAGAAACTACCCGATTTCCATAGGTTTGTTTCAAACTTCCATTTCTTCAAGGTTTTCAGTGTTCTAACTTGTTATATACACTGAGCACGCGTATACAAGACGATATTCATAAGCGAAGCAAGGATGCATTTAGGTACTTCTTTCTTCAACACCTCGCATCTCCTATTAGAGGTTCATACTAGCATATCAGGATTGTTTGGAGTGTTTTCGTGTTTAGTTAAGATTGGTCTTAGCCTTACATGAGATTAAGGTCAGGCAGAAGAAAAATGCCTAACGTAATCAACCGGCAACGTCAACAAACACGCCTTTCTAGTATACCACTCACTACACCTCTAGCTAATATACCACACACCACACCTGAAATAATGTCTGAAGAAAAAGAGTCTCCTCTCTCTGACTTTTACAAAGCCTTGAACGATAGCCTGAAATCTTGCATCGTTCTATCAGACCCAGTGGGGGATTTTCGAATCCCCCCAAATATATTTAATTTGTTACCCGTTTTTTATGGGTTAAACCATGAAAAACCTTATCAGCACATGGGTAGGATTGACCAAGTCCTTACTACATTCCACCATCCTACGGTTGGTGCTGAACAAATTAAACTGAGGGTGTTTCCTTTCACCTTAACCGATAAGGTGGCATCTTGGTTAACTGCCCAAGCGCCTAATTCTGTGGACTCGTGGGCTAAACTTGTTCAACTATTTATGGAACACTTTTACCCACCAGTGAAGACCGATGAAATGCTTTCCAAGATTCATTTTTTTTCAACAGAATCCTCATGAATCATTTTCAGAGGCTTGGAATCGTTTCACCGATCTTCTTATAGAGTGTCCACACCATAACCTCGCGAAAGACACGTTAGTTCGTGCCTTTTTCAACGGACTGTTACACCACGACAAAGAAGTGCTTGACATAATGAATGGGGGTAGTTTCCTCAGTAAGGGAGCCTCAAAGGCTTATAAATTTTTAGAAGATCAAACAAAGCTTAATAATAACTGGGGGGGTTGTGACGATATCTCTCGCAACGCTAGTTCTTCTTCAACAGTTAAGACTACCAGTACGTTTGAGATGAAACCTGATCCTGAACTAAAAAATTTAATCGAATCTCTCACTAAAAAGGTAGAGGCTATTTCTGTTCAACAAAAGCTTATCCCCGTCATCAATGTGAACTCTAATCCATGTAATTTCTGTTTGAGTCTAGAGCATCCCGACTCCTATTGTCCTCTCGCCTATGAACAACAAACATCACAACAAGATAACGTTTGCTCAATAAATAGTCATCCTATTCCTAACGCCTCTTGGAGACAACATCCCAACTTCAGTTGGAGTAATAATCAACAAGTAACACCTCCAGGGTTTAATAATCAAAATGTTAGGCAGGCAAACAATTACAACTAGGCTCCACTGAGGCAAGGACAAGGTCAAACACAAGGTCGGGGTAATTATAATAATTATAACAATAATAATTATAATGCTAATAGAGGTATCATTCCGGTTAATAATAATAACTATCACAACCCACCCATTAATAATCAACGTGACATAGTTCCTGTCACACAACCTGTAATAACTTCTTTTCTACAACCGGATCATTTCGATGCCTTTATGCAATCTCAACAACAGATTTTACAAGCCATCCAACTTTCCTTACAGCATATAGCACAAGAGAAGGTACAAACAAAAGGTGTGTTTCTAGGACAAGCAATACCTAATCCTAAAACAACAAACACAGCCTTTGAGGTCAACGGTAGTACTAGTAAGGACAATGAAAATGTAGGTGAGCTAAATTCCATCACCACTCTCCGTTCAGGTAGAGTGGTTGATAACAAAGTAACTATGCCTATAGTTACCCCACCAGTAGTTCCTACACCAGGTATTGAACTACATACCAAAATAGAAACTGAAGATCCTACCCCTGTAGAGGTACCAGTTAAACCACAACCTAAGAAACAGAACGCCAAGGTTAAACATCCTGTTGATCCATATGCTAAATATAGAGAGAGACCACCGTTTCCTCAGAGATTAGCTATGTTAAATAAGGATACAAATTTTGACGAGATTAGAGAAGTTTTTAAAAATCTAACGATAAACTTACCTTTTCTTGAAGCAATTAAAAAGTTACCTCACCATGTTAAGTTTCTCAAAGAGTTGTGCACTACTAAGCGTAAGACAAAGATTCCTAAAGACGCATTCCTAACTAAACAGTTTTCAACTTTAACGGAACACAATGCAATCATTAAGTTCAAGGACCCTGGTCGTCTTACTGTATAATGCACTTTAGGGGATACTCACACGACCACTGCTTTATTAAACCTTGGGGCGAGTGTTAACTTACTCCCTTATTATTTATATAAATAAATAGGTTTACAAGAGATGCAACCTACAACAATGATGTTGCAATTAGATGATAGGTCTATCAAGTATCCTAAGGGTGTAGTGGAAAACTGTAGGAACCGTTATTTCAGAATGACTATTTCTACAAACCGCATGAGAACCACGCGCAGCGGAATCAATGGGTTCTCACGATTTGGATAGAGAACATACCTTTGAATCCGATTTAGATAACTCTGAGAATCCAAGCTTTATCAAATCCAAAATCAACAATCAATCTCTTGATCTTTTGTTGTATTCCTTTAGAATAGATTGGACGTTATGTGGACAACGATCTACCAATCCCCTTCTTTCTCTCAAGATCAGAAACAAATTCAGATCTACTTTTCTTGCCTCTTTTTCAGAACCAGGGAATAGTGAATTTCAGCCAGAGAGAGAGTATTCTATTTATAGGCTACAACAGGGACCATGAGGAGAAGATAGGGTTGGGCTTCCTGACGGGCTTGGGCTTCCCATGTTCACCCAGAACACACGGCCCAAGTCTGTCAACAAATTGCTTATTCTACTAAAGGCCATTGTTGCACTACCGCCCTAATCCCAAATTATGTGTCAACATTTATGGGCTCCATATTATATGCTCGTTGATCTCCCCGTGTTTAAGATATCGAATGTCCGTTGATTAAGTCAAGTTACTGACAACTACATTAATCAACTTCTTATGTCCTTGAGTAGTACCACTCAACCTCATTGTCATGTCCGAATAAATCCACCTGCAGGGTTTACATGACAATCTTTTTGAGCTCCTCAAGGGGACATTATCAACCCGACTTCTTGCGGGACACGGATTCCTTCTATAATCAACATCACACCTTCATATAATGTCATTACCCAATCCATCGAGTTTGTTGATTCACAAATGAATCTCACTCATTGATGATTTAAAGCAATGTACAATGCATGTAAGTGCCCGTTATTATATCCAGATTAGGAGGACAAGCATCCATAATAACAGAGGCGTTTGTTCTCTTATATAGTCAGTATAAGGAGAAACAACCTCACTTTGTCCTGTTCAATACACACAAAGTGTACTAGTGTAATCCTATAGTCAAGATAGACTAATACCAGATTATACTACAACTGTACTAATGGTTTGTCCAAATCAATCTTGGTTGTGAACGATTACTTATACTTTATAAGGTACTGATGATATGATATTCTGTGTGTTCACACCATATCATCTACAACATAAAGTATTAGACACATGCATATAACTAATAACATATATAATATGCATAACATTTGCCCATATGATTCTCATTCAAAATATAAAGAATTAGAGTTGATACAAAAGTAATTCTTTTAGTATATAACCCTATAAAAAACGTGCTGGTTAAGGTTCAAGATTTCTACTATCTTGCAGATTTTATTATCCTCGATACAGAAGTCGCTAACGACTCTGTTCCAATCATTTTAGGGCGCCCTTTCTTGGGAACTGCCAACGCACTTATAAACTGCCGTGATGGTTCGATGTCCTTGTCCTTTGTCCATCTTTCTGTTGAGGTCACTGTTTTTAAAACAGGGAAACATTTTCCTGATATGAATATCAATGGACAAGTTAGCATGATAGAGAGCTTAGCTCAAGAGTATTTTAACAACATGTTTCCTCATAATCATATGCAATAATTCATTTCCTTTGGAAGTTCTAATTTCGATAAGGACTCCTTGGACGTAGATGAAATCGAGGAAGATTTCCTTCAACTCTTTTGCAACTCTTCCTTGCCACCTCGCGAGTCCCACCCTGCCAACATCTATTCATCCCATGATATTATGACAGAAGATAAAATTTTCACCCTCTATCCCAGTGATTCTTTTGACCCACTTATTGAGGAATGTCTGGAATATCTCAAGGCTTCTACTGATCTAGACCTGAGAGCTCTAGCTGACACTCATTCATCTTCCATCACAAATTTTCCCCACCTTCCACCTTTTCAAAGGAACCTGGAGTTTGCGTTTGACCCTCTTACTTCTTCTGTGCTTAATTATTTTCTAAATCCTCTTAATACAGAAATAATTCTCAAGGGAAAGGCACTTGACACCTTCATTTTTAGAATTGAGACAGTTCCTACACCCACCATGAATGAGTTTTGTGCTAAACCCAAATTCTCATTTTTTTTATTCCTTACTTCTAAAACTTATCCATATCCAATAAATCTTCCACAAACATCCATTTTCTCATGATCATTCACTTGGACACCCTCTCGTTCAAAGATGAAGAAGAAGGTGCACGCGCGGTTACGTTCTAGATCTATCAGACTTCGCTTTCATTTCAATAAGTTGCATCGTAGAAAATCTTGGTGCTTGATTCTGTTTGGGGGTGCATTCCATGTTATTTATTTATGGAAAGATCCTCAACTCTTTCGGTTGTTAATATATGGTAAAATGCATGTTAAGTATATACATATGTTTTAAATATAGTCTTGAGTATCTGACTATAAAAGACTCATGTTTTTGTTTGGTGAACTTCTTTAATCTTCCACATATTGGTAAGTGCACCATTTAGGTAATCGGGCCCTCCCTATGGAGTGTGTGGCTGTAAGTACCAGATCCTAAGTCTACGGTTAACATAATTTACGTATTCTACTCATGCATGTTTTCTCGTTTTTTGAATCATGTTTCTCTATGGTGTGAATTATGCATTTTTTGCTTTATTTTTTTTCATATATTAAATTTTATTAATAAAAAGTAAAAAAATATCAAAACCATAAAAATAGTAATCTAGGAAGTCTCGGGAATCTGACTTTAAAAGACCCACGTTATAACAAATTTCTAAACCCTATTGTATAAAATTTGTTTTGGGGTGGGGTATTCGTTTTTTCCATCCTTGATTGCTCAACTTTCCAATTGTGTTGCTTAGGCCGTTTAATCGTATTTCGATTCGGGTTGACATTATTTAGATTTTATTCGTTCGCATAACTTAAGTCACTCACGCACTTCGATGTATTTTCTATTTTCTTATATGTCACTGACGGTTGGAATAGAGTATTTTATGGATCATTGGATTGGAAATTCTCTCCTGATCATTTCCATATCTCATTCACAAAAATTGGACCAGTAACGAAGCGGCAATTTTAATTTGAAGTTGCGCGAAAAATCGACACATTTTGAAAAATCGAATTGGGCTTGGGCCTAATCTCGCACGCACGTGCGCGGCACGTGCTTCTCCTTCCACCAAATCAAAAACAGAATCACGATTTCCCTCTTCACCTCCGCTATTAACAAAGCTTATAAACACTAGCTAAAAATAAAAAAAAAAAACCTAACTACACCCACGCCCAAAGTGAAATCCCACCCCAAATCTTCTCCAAACCTCTCCCACACCATTTTCATACCATTTCAACCACCAAAAACATAAAAATATCCAAAAACTTGAACTGCCACCACCACTACTGCACATCCTCCTATTAGTTTTAGTGAGTTCATTTCAAACTCCATCCCCACATTGCTTTTAAACCCTCAAATCGTTCCAAAATCTCAATGGCGCAGAGACGGAGGATTTTGTCGGAGCAAGCGTTTATGGCCGACCACTTCGCGCCGTTTTACAGTGACGAGATGATTATGAGGGATTTGACTAGGTTGTGGTATTCGACAGATGAATTCTATCACTCCGATTTAGTCGAACAATTATATAAGAAGAGAGAGTTGGATGGGAATAGAGTTTTCGTTAAGGTGGCCGGGACGAGGAGAGAAGTATCTAGGAGGTTGTTGGCTGAGATTTTAGGCATTCCACCTAGACGCACTCTAGTAGCCATAGTGCAGGAACCTAATTTTCTGGGATTGAGCCTTTGATGAACGAGACGGTTTTGGAAGGTAACTACAATGTGAGCTAACATTGTGTTCGCCAGTCGTCTCTGTGAACCAACCAGCTGGCTGTCGCTCAGTGGATTGGGAGGAATGTCATTAGAAAGGAGAAAGTCATTGACATCAGTCTGAACTGCTTTCACGTTCTATGGATACTCCAAGAGCAGAAGTATGAATTATGTATTCTCGAGTTTTTGATTACTATGATTAGAGGAGTCGGGAAGAGTATTGCACCTCTCCCTATTTTGATAACGAAGATCATGATGACCTTAAGAGCAACTCTGACGTCTGATAGGATTTGGCTGAAAGAGCACAGAAATCCTACTATTTATACGGAGTGTATCCAAAAGACGTGGAGGTTGCCTGAAGAGCGGGTAGTTGAAGAGGATGACTCGGAGGATGAAGATGACACGGCATGTTTTGATGCCGATACCTTGGAGAGGTGTACATCTGATACAAAACGCATGTCGGTGCTTCATCGTGGCATGCATTCTCTCAATACTATTTGTGAAGATCTCCAGACTCGGCAGGCTACCATTCATCATAACTTCGAGACTCGAGCCCAGCGTGAGGATGAGAGTTGGGAACAGATGAAGACAGAGATGGATGCACAACGCAAGTTTCGAGAAGATATGCTTGAACGCTTTCCACCCCAGGGTGGTTCTTTTTTTGAGGAGGCGTCTGTGAGGCATGAGCATCGTCGCCGCAGGACGGATGGCTCGGGGCCATCGGGAACTCAGGAGTCATCTCCTTCTCATGTGCCATCCTCTACTAGCAACTCGTTGTTAGGAATATTTTGAGTTGATGTCATTTTGTATTTCTTTTTATTTAGTTCGGATGTTAATTTTGAATTCCATAGTTAAATTTGAATTTGGTAGTTAAATGTTGTTTGAATTTCAATTTTAATATAATGTGGTTCTTTTCAAATTGTGTGTTGTTTTTATTGTTAATCCCACAGGGGGGGGGGGTGATATTATTTACTATAACATGATTTGTTATATGATCCTCCATTTTAGAAGTTGTTTTGGAGTGATGGTTGAGAATGTTGCCGATATGGCCATGGCTATGAGTAGATATTATGGTAGGATGAAATCTCGATGAGTTAGGCAGTCACTATCCTAAATTTAACCTAAAAGATATTAGGTTTGTTTTGGAATAGAGAATATGGGTTGTTTCCGTTTTCGGTTTCGGAAATATTTTGTTTCCGACAATTGCCTTAAAACTTTTTGGCAACTTGCCTATACGTTTTGGAAGCTCACAACCGATATAAACTTCCTTCATTCTTCACTCACAACCCACACTACATCCCACTTTCATCTCTCACCTTTCACTCCCACGTTTTCCTTCTGTTTCCTTCTCACTTCCGCATTTCAGCACCTCGGAGCGCCACCTGCGCCCTAGGCATTGTCAGTCAAAATTTCTTTAGAGTGCGACCCGCGCCCTGCCAAGCCCAAACTTGAGTGCGGCCCACGCCCAAAACACTGGAATTCCAGTTTTCATCCTGAGTGTGACCCGTGCCCTACCAAGACTACAAGTGAGCGCACCCCGTGCCCTGACCCCTGTGGGCACGAAAAATTCCAATTTTTTGTGGGTTGTTCCAGGATCGTTTGCAGCTGTTCTAGATAGTAGTGTTGTGATGACATCTCCTATAGTGATACCGGAGCAGTCTTCCGAACACTTGTTGGGAAGCGAGACTTATAGACATTGGTTCCGCGAAAGGATCTTGTAGTTAGGATGGAGGCATCTACTGGTAAGTAAAGACGACTCGTATTCACCTAAGCTTACTGAATATTTTTACAATAATGTTAGTTTCTATTGTAACCAGGATGGAGAACAAGAATTCTCCGTCATGGTTGATGACATGCCACTAGAATTAAATAAGTATTTGGTAGCGTTAGTTTTGGGAATACTAATACCTGATCTTATTCACACGTAGGGATATATGATCAATAATGCATACCTCTATGACTATACATATTTCCATGAGTACTATGAGGGAGGGGTGTTTCGTATAATGGACCAAGGGCATTATAACATAGCCCTTGGTAGCCTGTCCCTCAATGTAGGCACCACCATGTTATTCATCCTGATGAATATTTTAGAGGATTGGCAGTTTACCTCTGCAAATAGTACCGCTGGTGACATTTTTCTTGCTTTAGCTGAGGGACGTCACCGATATGACATTCCCCGAGTATTAGTGGTTAGTCTTAAGAGAGCCTAAAACATGAGGCATAAGTATCTTCTTATGCCTATTTTGGTTTGCCGCATCATGCTCAGTTGTCTACCTAAATTTCGTACCCAGTTCACGGATTGGAAAAGGGTTGAAGTCATGAGGCCCACCAATTGGGTGGTTCGCTCATTTCGAGTAATGACTTGACCGGGATGGCAGGTGCAACCTCATTTGGTTGCTCCTTACACCCCATCAGACATAGTAACACTCGATAGGTTAGCACAAGTTGATGACACACAACGATGGGCTTGGCAAGTTATCATGGCATGGCAGGATGCGAAGGAACCTCATCTCTTTGGAGAGGAAGGATGAGGAGGATGAGGCTTAAACGGGAGTTCAGGTAAGTTTTTAATTTCAGTTAGTGTCTGCTTATGTCCCAAGCAATTTGATTCTTGTTAACCCCATAACGGGTGGAACTCATATAGAGTTGCGTTTGTTCTTCTTTTTCTATATTAGTATGTTTTCACCTTGTTTTGCAGATATCCCATAATTTCATGTGTTTCCATGGTATTTCTCTACCCTATTTATTTAAATACTTTGAGGACAAAATATGCTTCTTATTTGGGGGGATAGAAACACGTGTAATTAAGGCATCTGTTAGGATATAGATATGTATAATATGCACTTGTTTTCTAGTTAAAAAAAAATCAAAAATTTTAAAAATATTAATAAAAAGTCTATGTTGTACACTTAGGAATATTGGTATTGTTTTCCTTCTCTAGGCCCTAGATAATCTAGAAATCTCACGTAGCTTTTGCATTATAATAGTTTTTAGAAACTTAGGTTAATATGTAGGTAATAATCCTTGCATCTCTCTATAAATATATTACATGAGTATCTATGATTGTTGGCAGTATGTTTATGAAATCTAGGCTAGAGTACTTATTCTACAAATCTTGTGAGAATATAGCCTAAATCCTTATATGAGTGAAACATTTGAGAAATGACACAAGGGAGAAGTAAAATCCGGATAGAGAAATCACACGTCCACTTGCTTGATCACTATACCATATCCTAAGTGAGAATTTAGGCCCTCTTTGGATCGATATAGCCAAAAATTCAAAGCTATGAAATTATTTTCCGCTAGTCGCCCCTCTGAGCCTTTCTTTAGCCTTTCATAAACCACAATTCTTTTACCCTGTTACAAAAAAAAAATAAAAAAATAAAAATATATAAATATATCAACCTACCCATTCTTTGAATGAGTCTGAGAATATATATGAAGAACAAAAAAGAGAAAGACCTTTGAAATCAAGAATTAGTTAGTTGCTTCAGATAAGAAAAGAAAGTTTCCATCCAAATAAAAATAATATTAAATAAATAAATAAATAAATAAAAGAAAATAAAGAGTTAGAACTCCAAAAATAGAATCAAAGGAGTCAAAAGCCAAGAAAAAGAAAAAAATATGGCTAAGGATGGAAACAAAGTGTAGAAGCAAAAGTAAATAATAAGGTTTTCTCTAGTTACATAATATGAAGACTCTATTATCTCAGACTTGGCCTTTTTGAATATCCATTTCCTTTCTTCTTAAATCATCTCCTAATCCCCGCAACACCTAATAAAAACCTCTAGCTCAATTAAGAATAGGTTAGTGTGATAGTAAGTGGCATATGTGTTTGATCGACTTCGGCTTCCTTGTGTGTCATGGAGATTGTAAGGTAAAGTGTGCCCACTGCACACTAGAGTAGCAAAACTTGAGCGGAAAAATCAGAGTATTTTTGCCTTGACATTTATGTGAGGACCTACTTAAGGACGTTATTCCAAAGTTTCAGAAACGGACCTGCTAGTGCATTTCATAGTATTACTCATTGTGTATATGTTTATTCGTAGATGATTGATTATTATACATATATTAGCTTAGGTTTTGACTTGATTATTCTATATTCATTGCTAGTGAGATGTATAGATAATTGAGACATAAATAAGGAAACAATAGTTTTACTTCTTAGTCGTTGTAGTATAGATGAAGTTTGTGAGTACCTTCACTAGAAAACTCTCATAAGACTATAACTTGTCCACTAGGGAATTCCTAGTGGTTTAAGGCCTTGTTGTATATGGTCAATGCAATCGCACTCGGTGAAACGAGATTAGTTAGAACTCCATTTTTGGTCACTTATGCTAATTTCTCATATTTGCTTGAGGACAAGCAAAATGTTGTTCGGGGGTGGTTTGATAAGAGCCCAAAACTGTAGTTTTAACCCCTTAACAATAATACTTTTAAACCAATTATACGAGTAATAAATAAGAGTTAATACTGATTACGTGTTTTTTATGTATTTCAGACATTGAAGTCAATTATGTGTAGAAATATGCCACTTTGGTGAGATAAAAGAGCAAGGGTTGGTTGCTAAGAAGTTCTGTGATTAAAGGCCAAGATTCAAGGAGAAAAAGCCTTTGTAAAGCCCGGTTAAAAGCTGAAAAGTCAAAGTCAACGCGAGTAGAAACAACACACAAAAGTTAACAGAACTTCCGAAGACCGTATCTTTGGACTTAGGTCTCGGAATTGGGCCTACCTTATGTCAAAACGACCAGCTCGGAAAGAGCTTTCGAATGGTCTAAACATTGACCTAATCAGAAGAGCAGAAATGGATGAAAAGCCAACTGAAGTCAGATTTAGTTGAAAAGGGCTCTATGGACTGAAGAGATTGGGTTTTGGGCTCGATTTTCCGGCCCAAAACATGGCTCCTCAGCCCATGCACGAAAATGTGGATCTAGTCTCCTCCATTTGAACACACAAAACTTAGCTCTTAAGAATAATTAGGTTAGGTAGCAAGTAGCCATTAGAGCATATTTTCTAGATCTAGTTTTTATATTAAATTAATTAGTTTTCTATTACCTTTCTTTAATTTATATTATTGAATGATTGTTAATTCTTTAGTAGATTAATAAAAATAGTTAGTTCTTCATAATTTCAGTTTTTGTTATTTAAAACAACTTAGATCCAATTTCGATTCTTAGTTGTTAATCATTTCTTAGTTGTTAAGTTAGATTTAAATTATTGATTAGATCAAATTAGTAAATTTGCAATCTTTATATGATGTCTTATTTAAATTCAATTGAAAATGATAGTTTGATGAATCAAGGCTAAACCTCCATTAGAGGGGTTTGATGAAAACTTGATTGTGTAGTTTAGAACTAGTTGAAAGAGTTTATTCTACTCTAGAAGGTAGTTGATTCGCCATGAGAATGGATTGGACTTCCTTACATGCTAGTCATTATTTGGTAGAGATTGCCATGATTGATTAAGGATTAGAATGCCCAATTCTTATCGTAAGAATGTAAGAATTGGATTATAACAATCTATAATAATTGATTAAGTTGGATTCAAGGTAGAATCAAATTCCCCTAATTCTTTATCTAGATTCAAACCTTAGCATTTCGTAGTTGAGTTATTCATATCTTGTTAGTTAAATTTGCATCGTAGTATAAAATTCCCACCATTGCACTCTTTAACTTTGGCTAGGACTGATAATATTAGAAAACATTGAATGCTAAAGAACTAGGAGTGGAACAAATCTTTTACTCCACTCTATTTCGATAGAATCGGGAGTAGAAATCTTTGATAACATCTCTAGTAAAATTTAGTTTTAGTTTTACTTGCAATTAGTTTCATCGCTTATTTGTGAGTAGAATTATTCATTTTACGTTTATCAATACTTATATAGTGATTTACTAGGCTTGTATAATGTATTGTTGATTCATATTCTTATCCCCCAAGAATGATATGACACAGTTGCACACTTTTTCTACAACGCCGGTTTATAACATAGCAATGGCAGACAACAAACCATGAACAAATTAAACTAACTATTCAAAATATGTCCCAAATACTACTTTTGGCAACATTAGCTTAGATTTCAGAACTAAAATACGCGGTTAGTTTAGGTAGATTTGTTATAATGCAGAGAAAGGTCTGCTATGCAGTCGTTTAGATACACAAATACACGGTCTCTGCAATCGGTCCAATTTAGGTAACTTAAAGGCAACATGATCAGTGTCACATGCTTTACTTGTGGACTTCTCAGTTTCACAATTGGTATTACGAACGGTTGGGAAAGGGTTATTGGGTTTGGGGTGGCAGTATAGGCCCACCAATTTAGAAATGGACCGCCAACCAAACCAATAACTCTCTCCCACTCCTGGAGAACATTAATTGTTAATCACTCTTGATAAGTCTATTAGTGAAGCCTTTGTCATTGTTGTCACGTTTAAAATTCAGGTGCTCTCCACTCTGCAGACGGTTCCATGTTCCATGTGACCCACTAACAATCGAAAAGGTATGAAAATATTTGAAATAAAGGTTATGATAGAGTTGGCTATACGGTGTTTGTTTTGTTATAGTGGTTTTTCTTCTCAAATCGAAAAAACTTTCAATTTGAGAGGATAGATCATTATAACAAAACATCCACCAGAGAGCTAACTCTGTCATGTCTAACTTTTCAATTATTTTCGTACGTTTTAGGTTAAGTTTGGGGAAAAGATTGATGATAAAGAAAAACAGTGAAAATGGTGAAGAATGTAGAGAGAGAAGAGAGAGAGAGAGAGTGCTTAATTGTTCGAGATGTTTATCTTTGTAATTTTCATTATTATTTTGTTTAATTATTAATATTATTATTATTAGAGCAGTGAGTGAATGTCCTATGACACTTCACTGTCACCCAACTAAATAAAATACTTCACGGTCAGCACTACTACAGGGGAGACTTGTGTGCAAACCGAGCACAACAGTTAATCAGTTTTACTTAGGATCATGGCTCTTATCATTATTAGCCTACTTGTTGTTCTTATTGCTCTAATGTTTAGGTTGATTTTCCTGTTGTAGGTGCAAAAACTATGTATATGGATATTTTGCCATTTTGCTTATGTATATGTATTTTGCCATGTATGTAAGAACTAGGTTGATTTGTACTTTTCATTATTATTTTGTTTAATTTGTATTATTATTATTAGAGCAGTGAGTAAATGTCTTATGACACTTCACTGTCACCCAACTAAATATATTCCTTCATACTCGAACTTCATTCTGCACTACTTTTTTAGTAGCATTACATTCCGTTTCTCTAAATCTTATGGCAAAGTTCTGCTACACAGTCATTAGAGGGTGGCAACCAGGTACATACAAGCACTGGAGTAGCTGCAGGGACCAGGTAACTAAAATTCTCTCCCTCCAATGATTTTTGAACCAGATTCTCATAATTCCGTTTACTTTCTCAATCCCTTAGTACACGGGACTGTGAACCATTTCGTGAACAGGTACACAAATTTGCTGGACAAGACTACATTGGATGTAATTCTATCAAAGAAGCGGAGTTGCTGCTTAGAAAGAAAAGAGTCAACAATTACTACAATGAGTTTAATCAGACATTAGAAGAGACAACCAAACAACCCATGCGACCCATACCCACGATCATCACTACTACAGGGGAGACTTGCGTGCAAACCGAGCACAACAGCCAATCAGTTTTACTTAGGAATATGGCTCTCGTCATTATTGGCCTACTTGTTGTTCTTATTGCTCTAATGGTTAGGTTGATTTTGTTGTTCTAGGTGCTAAAACTATGTATATGGAAATTTTGCTTATGTATATGTATTTCGCCATATATGTACGTACTAGGTTGATTTGCTTGTTGCGCTATGTATTTGGCTTTTTTGCTAACACCTTTCTCTAACTACACTCTTGTGTAAGTGTGCTTCGAATATACTGCAACAGAAGATATGGCCTCAAACACCAGGCTTACTGTTAAATTGATTTTCTGTTTACGGACATGTTATATAATGTCTTGCACAGCTTATGTAGTGTCATATATACAAGGTGGCTACAAACAAGCTAATAAGCATAAATGAAATAGTTGTTTAAGACACTATATAAGATGTTCAAGCTCTAAGTAAGTTGTCAAAGACACCATGACCGTTAACGGATAATCCGTTTAAGAGAAGGGGGACCATACACAATTTACTTTATTCTGCCCGTTTATTGCAAATTTCTACCCACTAAAAACTTGTGGATTTCAAGATGGTTTATTATTGGAATATCCTTGTATCTTTATACATCAAATAAGAAATGATACTCCGAATCAAAGCACTATAATGAAATATATGAGCAGCCAACATTTATCGAATTTGAAAAAGAGTCAGAAGAAATGGTTCGATCGTCTTATTTCTCGAACCGAGAGATCCATGAATCGGGATCCTGATGCATATAGATACAAATGGTCCGATGGGAGCAAGAATTTCCAGGAACATTTGGAACATTTCATTTCTGAGCATAAGAGTCATTTTCAAGTAGTTTTCCATCGATTACATATTAATCAATATTGGATTGATTGGTCCGAGGTTGTCGACAAACAAGATTTTTCTAAGTCACTTAGTTTCTTTTTGTCCAAGTCGCTACCTTTTTTCTTTCATGTGTTCTACATTGTTCTGTGGATGCAATATCAAATATCAATGTAAATAAGATTCATCATCTTTCCCGCCACTTTTTCAAAACTGGAGTAAAATAACTCTCAAAATCCCTTCTCTTAAACTGACAACAGACATATTCCTCTCCACCATTCAGACCTAAAATTGTTGTGTAAGCCTATATAGTGGATTCTATATCGTATATAGTGTCTTTCATGATAGTAGTTAATAAGGCACATATAATAATATTTTGGGGGATACTTTATAAGCTTTCCAAGACACCACATAAGCTTCCCAAGAACATATCCGTTTAAGAGAAGGCCAGCTCAGGACTGAACCAATTTTTTTTTGGATGATCAATAACTAATTACTACTAACTTTATACATAATAATTCCTATTTACAAGTAAGCATTCTTATAAAAAAAAAAAAAAAAAAAAAAAAAAACCTATAAGGTAAAGTCAAATTTAAAATTAAAGCATATCAAGGCTGAGTCTGATAATATGACCATTTTTAGACACGTAACGTGAAGATATGAAACGTGCCATGAAGATATGTAATACATACGCTGAGATAGAATAAACATTAGTGTGAGGAATGGTTAATATGTGGACATGATTGATAACATAAAGACTCGAAACATTCAATAAACCTGGAATGTTCAATATAGTATAAATACATAATTAGATAAAGACTGGGAACAAAATAAAATATATAGTAATTATGTAGTATTGGCTGTAAACTTGTAAGTTTCCATCTCTGTTTAGTTCAAAATTCCACCATATAGAATGAAGTCTGACATTATGGGTAGGATTTTGTTGCTGCCTGATTTTTTGATTTTTTTGACCGACATAACTTTATTAGTACGTAAGTTGTACCACACTAGCCAGGAGTCGCACTTGAAGACGCCAACATCGATGGAGAACTGGTCAACAAATTATGGGTGAGGAAATGTCTGATACAAGTGATCCAAGAGAAACTCCAACGGTTGACTCCACACCCTAGCGTTGTAGTCTTGCAATATGTGGAGTTCAATTTGTCTAGCACAAATTGGACAATTCCAGAATGTGTACATGATAGCAATAGTGCCATGGAAGTGAAAGATCTTGTAACCATTTGGGGTCGAAGTCGTGAGGGGAAGCACCACCTTTGTCCACTCTTCAACACCAATATGGAATGCCAAAATTCCAACGACCCAAAGAGACTAGTGTAGATGTCCCTTTTCTAAAACTCCAAGCTCCATCTGAATGTGTTCAGTGTTGAAGGACAAATATAGGTTTTCCAACCTTCTCCACTTCAAAATGTTAGAGTTGAAAATTTCAACAAAATGGACAATGACACTCTTGTTTTTATTGTCTCGGCTTCGAACTACAGTATGGTGGTTTCTTTTAGACAATCGAACTATGGTGAATTGTAAAGGTTCAATTGAATGAACCGACATGCCCATACACTCTGTCCAGAATTTAATCTTAGGCCTACGCAACATACGCAATTGATGAGTTGTGGGTTTGCATACATAAAATTTGGTGTCTCTAAAATGCTCTACACATAAACAAATAATACCTTCACTAAAAGATGCCATGATCCGAACACCATTTGGGCAGAAGTCCAAATTTGGAGTTGGAATTGGTGGAATGTGAGCGATGTTTGAAAGGAAGGAAGTATACGGTTTGGCAAAGTTTTGGGTCTGAATCACATAGCCTAGAAATGCTTTGTTCTTTAAAACAAAATCGGTTATGAATGAACTCTCATAACCGAGCGACTCCCAATCATTGGATACCAATTTGGATTTCTGAAGCAATTGGAGTGGACCATGTGCAAGTATCTTTTGGCATAATTCAGGGGGGATGTAGAGGCTCTGGTTGGCGTCTTCTTCTTCTCTAGGAGATAGTGCCATTGTGTGAGAAAGAAGTTCAAGTCTATCTTAGTAGTTAAAAGGTTTTCAGTTAATTGCCTTTGTCTGAGAAAAAAGATTAAGTCTATCTTAGTAATGAAAAGGTTTTCAGTTAATTGCATTTGTCTGAGAAAAACGTTTCAGTCTATCTTAGTAATGCAATGCATTAGTAACTGAAAAGGTTTTCAGTTTTACTAGGCAACTGAAAAGGTTTTTAGTTATTATTCAGAAATTTCAATGTGCAATTTTGATTGTATTTCAATATATAATCACATAAATATCGTGGATACAGTAGTAATTAGTTATTGATCATCAAAAAAAAAATTGGTTCAATCCTGAGCTGGCCTTCTCTTAAACAGATATGTTATTGGGAAGCTTATGTGGTGTCTTGGAAAGCTTATAAAGTATCCCCCAAAATATTATTATATGTGCCTTATTAACTACTATCACGAAAGACACTATATACGATATAGAAGCCACTATATAGGCTTACACAACAATTTAAGGTCTGAATCGTGGAGAGGAATATGTCCGTTGTCAGTGTAAGAGAAGGGATTTTGAGAGTTATTTTACTCTAGTTTTGAAAAAGTAACGGGAAAGACGATGAATCATATTTACATTGATATTTGATATTGCATCCACAGAACAGTGTAGAACACATGAAAGAAAAAAGGTTGCGACTTGGACAAAAAGAAACGAAGCAACTTAGAAAAATCTTGTTTGTCGACAACGTCAGACCAATCATTCCAATATTGATTACTATGTAATCGATGGAACACTACTTGAAAACGACTCTTAGCTCAAAAACGAAATGTTCCAAATGTTCTTGGAAATTCTTGCTCCCATCGGACCATTTCTATATATATGCATCAGGATCCCGATTCATGGATCTCTCGGTTCGAGAAATAAGGCGATCGAACCATTTCTTCTGACTCTTTTTCAAATTCGATAAATGTTGACTGCTCATATATTTCATTATAGTGTTATGATTCGGAGTATCATTTCCTATTTGATGTATAAGGATACAAGGATATTCCAATAATAAACCATCTTGAAATCCACAAGTTTTTAGTGGGTAGACATTTGCAATAAACGGGCAGAGTAAAGTAAATTGTGTATGGTCCCCCTTCTCCTAAACGGATTATCCATTAACGGTCATGGTGTCTTTGACAGCTTACTTAGTGGCTTGAACAACTTATATAATGTCTTGAACAACTATTTCATTTACGCTTATTAGCTTGTTTGTAGCCACCTTATATATATATGACACTAAATAAGCTGTGCAAGACACTATATAACATGTTCGTAAATAGAAAATTAGTTTAACAAAAAGCCTAATGTTTGAGGCCATATCTATTGTTGTAGTATATTCGAAGCACACTTACACAAGAGTGTAGTTAGAAAAAGGTGTCAGCAAAATAGCCAAGTACATAGCGCAGCAAGCAAATCAACCTAGTACGTACATACATGGTTACGTACATATATGGCGAAATACATTTACATAAGAAAAATTTCCATATATATAGTTTTAGAACCTAGAACAGCAAAATCAAGCTAACCATTAGAGAAATAAGAACAACAAGTAGGCCAATAATGACGAGAGCCATGTTATTCATAAGTAAAACTGATTGGCTGTTGTACTCGGTTTGCATGCAAGTCTCCCCTGTAGTAGTGATGACTGTAGGTATGGGTAGTATGGGTTATACGGTTGTCTATTCTAATGTCTGATTGAACTCATTGCAGTAATTGTTGATTCTTTTCTTTCTAAGCAGCAACTCCGCCTCTTCGATAGAATTACATCCAATGTAGTCTTGTCCAACAAATTTGTGTACCTGTTCACAAAATGGTTCACAGTCCCGTGTACTAAGGGATTGAGAAAGTAAACGGAATTATGAGAATCTAGTTCGAAAATCATTGGAGGGAGAGAATTTTAGTTACCTGGTCCTTGCAGCTACTCCAGTGCTTGTATATGGTGGCTGCCACCCTCTAATGACCGCGTAACGAACTTTGCCATAAGATTTAAAGAAACGGAATGTAATGCTACTGAAAAAGTAGTGTAGAATGAAGTTCAAGTATGAAGGATTTTATTTAGTTGGGTGACAGTGAAGTGTCATAAAACATTCACTCACTACTATAATAATAATAATACAAATTAAACAAAATAATAATGAAAAGTACAAATCAACCTAGTTCGTACATACATATACATAAGCAAAACGACAAAATATACCTATACATAGTTTTTGCACCTACAACAGAAAAATCAACCTAAACATTAGAGCAATAAGAACAACAAGTAGGCCAATAATTATGAGAGCCATGATCCTAAGTAAAACTGATTGGCTGTTGTGCTCAGTTTGTATGCAAGTCTCCCCTGTAGTAGTGCTGACTGTGAAGTATTTTATTTAGTTGGGTGACAGTGAAATGTCATAGGACATTCACACACTTCTCTAATAATAATAATAATATTAATTAAACAAAATAATATTGAAAAGTACAAACATAAACATCTCGAACAATTAAGCACTCTCTCTCTCTCTCTACATTCTTCACCATTTTCACTGTTTCTCTCTATCATCAATATTTTCCCCAAACTTAACCTAAAACGTACGGAAATAATTGAAAAGTTGGACATGATAGAGTTAGCTCTTTGGTGGATGTTTTGTTATAATGATCTATCCTCTCAAATTGAAAGTTTTTTTCAATTTGAGAAGAAAAACCATTATAACAAAACATGCACCGTATAGCCAACTCTATCATAACCTTCTTTTCAAATATTTTTATACTTTTTTGATTGTTAGTGGGTCACATGGAACATGGAACCATCCGCAGAGTGGAGAGCACCCGAATTTTAAACGGGAGAACAGTGACGAAGGCTTCACTAATAGACTTATCAAGAGTGATTAACAATTGATGTTCTCCAGGAGTGGGAGAGAGTTATTGGTTTGGGTGGCGGTCCGTTTCTAAATTGGTAGGCTTGTACCGCAACCCCAAACCCAATAACCCTTTCCCAACCATTCATAATATCAATTGTGAAACTAAGAAGTCCACAAGTAAAGCATGTAACACTGATCATGTTGCCTTTAGGTTACCTAAATTGGACCGATTGCAGAGACCGTGTATTTGAGTACCTAAACGACTGCATAGCAGACCTTTCTCTGTATTATAAAAAATCTACCTAAACTGACCGCGTATTTTAGTTATAAAATCTAAGATAATGTTGCCAAAAGTAGTATTTGGGACATATTTTGAATAGTTGGTTTAATTTGTTCATGGTTTGTTGTCTGTCATTGCTATGTTATAAACCAGCGTTGTATAAAAAGTGTGCAACAGTGTCATATCATTCTTGTGCCATGCGGATAACAATATGAATCAACAATACATTATACAAGCCTAGTAAATCACTATATAAGTATATGCTAGTAACCACGTCAAGAACATCAATTGTGTCATATACATTCTATTATACGTATCATACTTTGTTTTCTGTATTTCTTGAATGGGGAAGTCAGTTATTAAGTTAAACTTTCAACAAAATGAAGACAGACACTTCAAATATCATTTACAAAAAAATTTAGCCTAAATTTATGGCTACAAAATTGGCAATTCGTTTGGCAAAGTGGTAAGAAATCAATAAAATTTAGCTTGCCATAAAAAAATGAAATTTTTACCGAAATTCCAGGAGATCCGGACATGTTGTTCTCCTAAATAGCCGCTACCTTAATCAGTTAGCAACCTCTTATTCTCTTACTTCAGGACCAAATGTTAGTTTTGACCGAATTCTTCTCACCCTCTCTCTCTACTATATGGATCTACACACAAAGTAAATGAGATATGAGGTTGTGAGGTGAAGGCAATGTTAGGTTGGCGCCCGTGTTAGGTTTGAGGAAAAATGGTTTGAGGTTGGCTTAAACAGAACGGAGCCCTAATAACTATAGAATGGCCCATTTACACATGGAAGGCCCAATCTCAATGAAAGGGTCGAACTTACCGTTAACTATATGCTATACTACTATAGTACTACTATGTATATATAACAGTGCGGCCCATAACAGTGACTGCTCTAAGCTCCACCCTCATTATGCCCCTCAACTTTTATGACACGTCATAAAGGGCCGTGGTATTGGCACCTCATAAAATAGGACTAGCACACCTTTTTGGATGTTATATAGTGAATTTAGTCATCTTAATTAGTGTTGTGAACAGCTTATGTGGTGACCTACACCATCTAAAGGGGGTGCTAGTCCCATTTCATGGGGTGGCAATACCGCCATAGAAATTTATTTATTGGGCTTATTTTAATGAATCTTCGTGCCATAGAAATCATTTTTAGCATTAATATGGTAAACATCATTAAAAAGAATGGTTATCTTTTTAAGTTTGCTAAGCTTCTAATTCCATTTAAGAACAAAGTTCTCAGTTAAGATCCAGTTAGAAGGCCAATGGCTAGAGACTGAGAGTACAATTCTAGTTATTTCCAATAATCCATGTTTTGTGAAATCCAATCCGATATTTTTCCGTATTTGCCAAGGATTTTTGTGTTCTGATTAGTAAAAAGTCTATATCCGATAACATGCTTGTATCTGGTCAATGTCAGATTTTCGATTTTTCTGGTTCATTATATCCAAACATTTATGATTTTTGCCAATTTCCTAAAATTTCCAAATTCTGAAAAGAAATTGCTCCATCCGAAAAAAAAAAAAAAAATCAGAATCGGATAATGCGATTAGAAATAAATTTGAAAATTTTCCAAAAGCCTTTCTTTCAATCAAATCCGAAGTCACCCCTAGGTGAGACAAATAGAAACCGCATAGAAAATGTAGATCACACTAAATTCAAACTATAAAAAGATTATTCAATTAGTACTATAAAAAAGGTTATTCAAATAAAGATTAGTCAAATACATTTGTTTCAAAACATGTCCATTTATAGTACTTAGTAAATTTAGTATAGTAGTCATGGATTGTCTTGGTTAGGGGCGCAAATGGATAGGTTAGGATTCGGATAAGCTTGTATCCGAATCCGAATCGGAAAAATTATCCCAATATCCAAATCCGACGGATATTATAAATCCTATCCCAATCTGATTTCGGATATCCGAATCGGATATGGTATACATATACGATCCAAAAATGAATATTAATTAAAATTTTATTTGATTTGAATATTGACCTCGTTGAATAATTCTTTTACCACTATAAATATAGGGCATATACTTGTCACTTATTACTATTATTTTGTTATTATAGTTTAATATTATTAGTTTATGATTATATTTTATACAATAAAAAATAAACATATATATATAATATAATATAATAACTATTTAGTTATTTAAATCGGATCAAATATTATGGGATGCAACTTACCAAGGCCTAAAATATCACCGAGATATTCGAGATATCGCCAATATATATCATTTTTTGGGTACACCGAGATGGAAATATCTTATATATCTCGACCCATATGTTCGATATAAATTTGTTGATTTTGACAGAATATTGTTGACTTTGAATGATATATTGACGATATTTCTGATATAATCGACGATAATTCCAATATATCGACATACAAAACAAAATTTTGACTGGTTAGCAAAAAAAATGGATATCTCCGATATTTCCGTTATATCTGATATATCTCGGTTTATTAGTACATCGAGATATTCACCGAATTTGATATTTCGGCCCTTGATATTTTGGTCCTTGCAACTTACTACGTCATGAATGTTTATTTTTTTTGTGGGGAAAGTGTTTTTTGGAAATAAGCCGTACGAAAAAAAGACCTACGGATCCCTTAAATACAGTGCGAAGCCCAATACATTTGTTTTCGTTATTTTCTCCAACGTGTCTGAGTGTCTCTCATCTCTTTTCAACAGTCTCTTCAAAGCCAATATGAAAATCAAGAAAATCAAAACTCGAATTCGAAAGAACAATCAACATTTAAAGGTATGCTTTTTTATCTCTACTTGCATACTACTCTTTATTTGTTCGACAGAGATGACCTAGTCTAAACCATATATTTTAACTCGAAGTGTTTGTTGAACACAAGTTTTTGTTTGCAGACAGAAATGACATAGCCTGAAAATTAAATTAAGTTTTGTTTTTTTTTGCTAAGTGTGCTGAGAATTTGATTAAGTATAGGAAAAAAGGGAGGGAAATTACAAAAGGTGAAAGTGTAAAAGAAAGAAAAGGAAAACCAGAATCACAATGTGATACTGTCTTAGCTAATAGTATTTGAGGGAGTGAATTGCAACCCTACTAGGTAGGCCTCCAATACAACATTTCTTTAAGCACCTCACCCATTCAGTCCAATCTAAATTAAGTACTTGTGCAAGCCTCCCATTTATATAACCATGGATGCTTGCCATGATACAGAGAACGTGACTCATACGGCATAGTTGTTGCATTTTTAGCCGCTTGATCTGCCGAGAAGTTTGCTTCCCTCCAAGTTATGATTATTAAATTAAGTTATTTGTTGAACACAAGTGTTTGTTGGCACACTCTATATAAGCTAACCAAGACAGTTAATAGCTTTACCAATAAACTATATTAGGTTCAGAAAACCTTGTAACTTGGGTGTTTTTTCTGTTTCTGATAAATTATCTAAGCAATTTTGTTTCAATATATTTAGGATGAAAAAGGGAGTAGAAGGGAAGGGGAAACAGACTCTTGTAGAGGAGGAAGATTCTGGATCAGAAGGTGGACCGGAGATTGACATCACAACGCGTTGTAGTCCGAAAAAGCTGCATGCACAGTTTTCTGAAACATTTGATGCAGACGAATTAAATGACTTCAAAACTTGTCCGTTTTGTTTCCTTCTTCCCACTATAGAGGAAAAATATCAAGAAGACGACAAGGTGTACTCATTGGTAACCCACAACAACTTAATTGTTGCGATTTTGAACCAGAGGGTTTGTAGGCTTACTTACAGAATTAGAGAAGTTCATTTGAATTTCAAGAAGTCCAATGTTGTGATACTGACTGGACTGTCCACCACATAACCTCCCGATGAATACTGGAATATGGAGGATACAAAGCCCACACCTTTCAGGCTTAAATATTTTCTCTCGAATAAAAATGCCCAAAATAACAAGACGGTTAAAGGAGTGGTTCTTCTGGACCTGATATTGGAAGCAAGGGAGATGGCGAAGAAAAAAGCTGAGTCACATCCGGAAGCACTCTCGGATGTCAATCGACTGAACCGGTTGTATATCCTTGGTACCTTCTTGATTCCATCGAGGAGTAAGGGTGTTAATGTAAAACATATTAACCTTGCTGATAATCTTAATAGCTTTCATTCTTTCCCTTGGGGTTACCTTGTCTATGAAGGAATCAAGGATAGGGTAGAGACGCTCCATGGTCAACTTGTAAGTCACTTCGAAAATGCTCCTCAAGGAAAATATACAACCTACCTTCATGGTTGTGCAATCTTGTTCACTCTTTAGGTTTTCCTCCACATTCCATCTTTAAGGCCTCGCCAACTAGATCCTAACAGTTTCCCTTGGGTGCTTGGGTGGGTGAAAATTCCTGGGAAAAGCACCCGTGGAAGTACCTGGGAGGCTAGGTTGGCGATGGCAAATTTCAGAGTGAAGAAACTGCTGGAACTTCCAAACTCGGTGAAATCTGAGGATGTTGTAAGGCTCACGCTAAAGGTTTGTTTGTCTGTTTATTAGTCAATGCACAAGTTAGTGTCCTTACCATGTCAATAGTTGACAATATAGTATTGTCAATGGCGCAAATTCAATTTTTTGAAAGTTCTTATACAGCGGCCTGCCCAGCCTATATAGAGTCCTCCAGTTGTATAAATGTTATGTACTCATACATAGTCCAGAGTTCTACAACACAATGAAATTGATCACATTACCCCCTTTATATTGTATTTCCTATGAGTAGAGTGTATAAAAAATTTCATAGTTTTAATTTGTTGTTCTTCCACAGGAGGAAAAGAGCGATCGATCGTGGTTGTACGACGTCTTAGATGCGATTGTGGACAACTCCCCAACTTTTGTAAGTGGTTGTTGTAACTCATTGTGTTTAAATATTAGAAACTCTTACTAAGTACATTGATAGCAATTTAACTATTTGGTTTTCAAATTTAAATAAAGAGACGAGAGACGAGGGAGTACGTAAAGAGTGAAGAAGAGGTGGAGTTGGAGGGAGTTCGGACACGGCAGAAAAGGGTGCCTCCAATGGGGAAGAGTACGGTGGTGTTGGAGGGAGTTAGTACACGACAGAAAAAGGTGTCAGCAGTTACTTTAAATAAAGGAGTCGGTGTTACCCAGACTCGTAAGAGGAGGGCAACAGTAAGAGTGTTAAAGACGAGCACTAGATTGATAGGTTTGGATGATGTTGTGGTTCTTCAACCAACTACTGATGAAGATGTTGACATGTATGTTGGTCAGAATGATGTTGGCCTTGTCGAACTTGGCACATCAAGTGATAAAGGAGATGACACATCATTTTCTGAGGATAAGGTGGTGGGTTTTGAATCTGGCACTGCTACTAAACTAGAGTTGGGTGCCATGTCATATGTTGAGGATAATGTTGTGGAAGTTGAACCTGGCAAAGCTATAGATATTGATGAAGTTGATAGGGAAGTAAGTTGTTGTCTATTAATTGCTAAATATTATATTGTACTAGTGTACTTGTGTTGCATAATAGGAGACTGTATAGATGCTTTAAGTTATCACTTTGGTTTCAGGAAATTGAGTCTGTCTGTGAAATTGAGTCTGAAGTAGAAAAGAAGAAAGCTGCTCCGCAAGCTAGTGCTCAGACTGCCTCTGCCAAGAAAGCATGTCTTGCGACTGGCAGGAGAAAGGTCATAGTGACTAGTGGGAAAGAGTTCATAGAGGGTGACCAAGACCCTTTGAAGAAGGAACCTATATCTAGAAGGAGAAAGTTGCATGTTACCCGTGTTGGCACCAGTTGAGGAGGAGTAGTAGATTGATGGGTTCGGATGATGTTGTGCTTCTTCAACCTATTACTGATGAGGATGTTGACATGTCTATTGGTCAGAATGATGTTGGCCTTGTTCAGGAAAATATGGTGGGTTATGAACATGGCACAGGTACTGAACCATCATTGGCTGCCAAGTCATATGCTGAGGATATTGCTGATGAAGTTGATAGTGAAGTAAGTTGTTGTCTATTAATTGTTAAATATTGTATTGTACTAGTGTACTTGAGTTGCTTAATAGGAGAATGTATAGACTTTTTAAGTTATCATTTTGGTTTCAAGAAAGTGAGTCTGTCTGTGAAAGTAAGTCTAATGTAGAAAAGAAGAAAGCTGCTTCACAAGCTAGTGCTCAGATTGCCTCTGCCAAGGAAGTAAGTTAGGAGGATGGTGATGAGGATAGTCCTATTGATTCTGAGGAAGAGAAGAAAATAGCTGGTAGTGAAGGTACTCTTGATACTGACGAGAGTGATGAAGATATTACGTACGATAGTCTTCCTCCAAGGGTGGGTATCATAGGGGGCACACAAAAGAACAAGCTAGGTGGGTGCCGAAGGGGAAAGGTAGTGATGAATCCGGTAGTGAGGAAGATGAAGACAGTAATGAAGGCTAAGATTAGGGTGGTGATGAAAAGAAACAGGCAAGGGTAGTCACTTTGTCATATTGGATTGTTCTTAACATTTATTTGTTTATTTTCGCAACTACTAGACAAGTTTCCAAGCAATTGAAGATGGTTGTGTGAGACATCATAATGGCTGAAGAAGACAATATACTGGACACTACAATAGGAGTAGCCTGAACCCTTAGTGATAAAAAAAGGTAGCCAAGGTATTCTTCAGGTAGCCAGTAACAGGTATTTGTGGTAAAGGATATTTTGTCAGGATGGCTAACAGGGTATATAGCCATCCTGGGTGAAATATCCTTTACCAGAAGTACCTGTGACAGGTACTCTTCAAATGTTACTAGTAAAATGTATTATTCAGAAGTTACCTGTAACAAGTATTCTTCAGAAGTTACCAGTAACAGGTATTTGTGGGAGAGGATATTTCGACAGGATGGTTAACAAGGTATATAGTCATCTTGACTGAAGTATCCTTTCCCATAAATACCTATGACAGGTACTCTTCAGAAGTTACTAGTAAAAGGTACTCTTCAGAAGTTACCAGTAACATGTATTCTTCAGAAGTTACCAGTAACAGGTATTTCGGGGAGAGGATATTTCCTTAGGATGGCTAACAGGGTATATAGTCATCCTGGGTGAAGTATCCTTTCCCAGAAATACCTGTGATAGGTACTCTTCATAAGTTACTAGTAAAAGGTACTCTTTAGAAGTTACCAGTGACATGTATCTTCAGAAGTTACCAATAACAGGTATTTGTGGGAGAGGATATTTCCTCATGATGGTTAAGATGGTATATAGTCATTCTGAGTGAAGTATCCTTTTCCAGAAATACTTGTGATAGGTACTCTTCAAAAGTTACTAGTAAAAGGTACTCTTCAGAAGTTACTAGTGACATGTATTCTTCAGAAGTTTCCAGTAACAGGTATTTGTGGGAGAGGATATTTCCTCAGGATGGTTAATAGGGTATATAGTCATCCTGAGTGAAGTATCCTTTTCCTGAAATACCTGTGACAGGTACACTTCAGAAGTTGCTAGTAAAAGGTACTCTTCAGAAGTTACCAGTGACATGTATTCTTCGGAAGTTACTAGTAACAGGAATTTGTGGGAGAGGATATTTTCGCAGGATGGTTAACAGGGTATATAGTCATCCTGCGTGAAGTATCCTTTCCCAGAAATACCTGTGACAGGTACTCTTCAAAAGTTACTAGTAAAAGGTACTCTTAAGAAGTTAGCTGTAACAAGCATTCGTAATAAGTTACCAGTAACATGCATTTGTGGTAAAGGATATTTTCTTAGAGCAATAGAGAGAGTCTTTTCTCATTATTCTTATAGTGTCGTTCAGAACTTGTTTCGTGCCTCGAACAACTTGTATCGTGTCTGGAACAACTTTGTGGTAAAGGAGTTTTCTCATGATTTATTCTTGAAGACCCAATTTTCTTAGGATGGATCACAATTAAGAATAATTTATTTAGAATGGTTCCAGTTATTTCCAATAATCTGTGTTTTTCTGAAATCCAATTCGATATTTTGCCTAATTTGACAAGGATATTTGTTTTCTGATTACCAAAAAGTTTATATCCGATTTTTCCCAAATATAATGGGCTGCGGTATTGGCACCCCATAAAATAGGACTAGCACCCCTTTTTGATGTTATATAGTGTCTTGATGCATTTTATTTAGTGTCTTGAACATCATATTTGGTGACCTATATCATTTAAAGGGGGTGCTAGTCCCATTTTATGGGTGTCAATACCGCCCCCAAAATAATTGGATAGGAATTGGATGTGTTTTCAAAATACGATCTGATTATTTTCAGAATTTTGAACATATATTACATGCCAATTTCATGTCGTTCATTTATAGTTGCTAAATCATAGCCACAATGGACCTAACCACAAATTATATCCGAATATTTATGATTTTTGCTAATTTTCCAAAATTTCCTAATTTGGAACAAAAATTGTTCCATCCGAAAAAAAAAATAAACATAAAAAATGAGGATCAGAATCGGATATTGCAATCCGAAATAAATTTAATATTTTTACAAAAGCCCTTCTTCCAAGTTTCCCTAGGTGAGACACATAAAAACCGCATAGAAAATATAGATCACGCTAAATTCAAACTATAAAAATATTATTCAATTAGTACTATAAAAAAGGTTATTCAAGTAAGATCAGTCCTATAAAGTTGTTTCGAAACATGTCCATTTGTAGTGTTTGATACGAGCTATGGCAAATGCAAATCGTGGCAAATAACACTATTCACACATTTGCCACTATTTACCACTGTTTGATATGATTTCTAACATGTGGCAAATGTTTTTGAGTTTTGCCACAACTATTGATTTTCCATGATTTTGATGGCAAAATTTACTGAGGGAAGAGCTATGTAAATTTTGCCACAACAAATTACACATGATTTTTTGCAAAAAAATCAGTGCGAGCAGAAATAGGTGAAGTTGTTAAGGACATGAACATTAGTGATCACAATGCTCCGAACACTCTAAATGATGGTGATACGAACATTGTTGTTGGGGGTGGTGCGGACATTAAGGAATCTATTCCTGCTGACATTGAGGTATCTGTTCTTGTTGTTGAAGTGGTTGATGCGGCAAAGACAGATGATGGGAATGTAAAAGAAACTTCTGCTGAATCAAAGGCTAAAATTTAAATAGCATTTCCTTGTGTTGTTAAAATTTAAACTTGTGCTGTTAAATCGGCCCTTGTTAAATAGCATTTTTTATATTTTATTTGCAATTTGGACGAGTTCTATGACTGAACAATTTTACACTGGTATCAGTGAGTGGTGAACAGGACAAGAATGTGGATGATGCTGAGCAGTCTAGTGACGATGAGGATGACGGACGAAACTCTATCTCCTTCCATAGCACAGGTCAACATGGTGAGAAGGTGACCGCGCAAATTTGACACAGTGAACTGTCCAGAACTTGAAAAGGAAGTTTCCCATTTCCGCTAACCCTTGATTCGGAGCGTTTTCAACAAAGGCCCATTATTGGATAAGCCACCGGGGATTGCATTATGGAGAAGGCTCCCCAATGACTATTCGAAGTTGACTACTACTGCTCAACGGGTAACGTATTACTGGAAACTGCACGAGCTTCCTGGTACAAACCCAACACAGGTTGTTAGATGGTATGGCTACCGAGATGAAATAGATCTGTCTGTCTTCTACACCTTGTATAAGAATGGTTGGCTTAATGATATTATATGTCTCTCTCACTGATCTTCTACTTACGCGGTTTTTTGGAAATATATTGCCTAAATATTTGCACTAATTCTGTGCAAGCTGTCGATATGTACATAAAATTGTTGTGGCATTGGTACATGGATATGGTACAAGAACAAAAGTACCACATTATATCTGCGTCATTCTTTTCAGTAATCTTCACAACTTATAGTATTGTGTTTACGGAAATGTTATATAGGGTCTTCAGAATCTTATCTACTGTCTTCCACTGCGTATATGGTGTCATATAAAAGCTTTCCCAAGCAAGTTAACAAGTTAAAATTGTTAATGACATATAAAAGCTGACCCACCAAGAAGTCTGTTTATGAGAAAGCCTGCATGACGCCCTTAACTAATAAATTTTCCTTTCCATGACTACAGCGCTGTATGTACTTTTCTCACAATAGTTTGGCAGCGATCCTTGACGATGACAAAATTGATTTAGAAACCAAGATCGAAGAAGTCAAACATTCTGTATTGGGAGGCTCTTTACACACAGGCAACATGACGAGGGTTTTCCTTTCATTTGTTAACGACATAGGGAACAAGCCGTGTTTGATGATGATGGTTAATATTGGCAATATCCATTGGATTCTCATTGTAGTGAACTTCAGAGACTGGTCTGTTCAGATCTTTGATTCTTTAGAGGCTGCTGAGAGTGGTGAGGAGTGGGAGCTTAACCCCAGGCTGACTTTGGAGAAGGTACTCTCCGTATTGCCTTACGGGATGTTGGCTTTCAAGAATGACTCTATCGATCACTCCAAATTGCGTACCAAGTGGAAGTTTCTATTCGCTAATTGCTGCAAACAACATGATGATAACAGCTGTGGGGCCTATGCATTGACCTTTGCTGACTGTCTTCTCAGGAATAGGTCACCAGATTTTGACCCTAAGCGCAAAGTATACATCAGACAGAGAATTGCAAAGGATTTATTGGAGTGTGGAATTACTACTGTAGAGTATGTTAAGATGGCTGCTGGTTCTCGTCAAGTGGACTTCAATGACGACGGAGAGGGTACTGTAAAAGATGGTGGTGATTGTACCGAAAAGGAAGTGGATGAAACCCAGACTAATGATAAGGTGTAAACCAAGAGTATGACACATATTCGGAATGTAAAAGATAATTTTATTTGCTTTTTCACTTAAACACTTAGCTTAAACATGATCGTGGGAGCAGCTTATATAATTTCTTCCAGCACCTTATCTAGTTTCGTGAACAACTTTTTAATGTACAATTACTAACGTTTTAATTTAGACTAATATATAACATTATATAAGTTGTACAAGACCCCATGTAACGTCATACGTACACAGTTGTTAAAAGTAAAAATGTAGTTTCAACTCACGAATAAATGATGAGACTCGGTCGCAAGTAAAACTAAAACTAAACTTTACGTGGTTTAATTTATCAAAGTTTTCTACTCTCGAATGCTATCGCAATAAAGTTGGAGTAGAAGATTCGTTCCACTCCTAGTTCTTTAGAATTCGCGTTCTCTAAGACTATCGGTCCTACCAAAGTCAATGAGAGTACGATGGAAATTATACTACGATGGAAATTATACTAACAAAATATGATAATTTGACTAGGGAATACTATACTTGACTATATGTTAAGGAATTAGAGGGGATTGATTCCACCTTAACTCGACTTAATTAACTAGCAAAGATTCGTCGTAATCCGAATTGCAATGTTTTCGCATAGCAATTGGGTGTTCCTAATCTCTAATTGTTCATGGTAATCTTTACCAACTAACAACTAGCATATGAAGAAATCAAACCCATTCTCATGGTGAACTAATTACTTTCTAGATTGGAATGGAAAATTACGACTATTCTACGCTAACAACAATCAAGCTTTCATCAAGGCTTATTCAACCCCCTCTAATGGAGGTTTAGCCTAGAGTCATTAAACTATCATTTCTAATTGAATTCAAACAAGACATGATATAAAGATTCTAACTTTACTAATTTGAACTAATCAAGAATTCAAAACTAAATTAACACTAAGAAATGATTAACAACTAAGATATGAACTTAACAATACTAAAACTAAATAAGAATTTAATTAATAAACTAAATTGAGATGAAAATGAATACTTTATTATGAAACTAATATTTGATTCTAAAATAATAATCTACTTGTTCTAACTCTAATTAATTGAAAGGTATAACTAGATCTAAAACAAGATATGAAAAACTAATTACTGGAGAGAAAACTAGATCTAGAAATCTATGCTAATGGCTACCTCCTAACTAGAATGCTTAAGAGTTAACTCTTCTGTGTTGAAAAGGAGGAGACCAGATCCACATTTTCGTGCATGGGCTGAGTAGCCATATTTTGGGCCGGAAAATCGAGCCCAAAGCCCAATTTCTTCAGGCCACAGACCCCTTTCCAGTCGGATTTGACTTTAGTAGACTTTTCATCCACTTATGCTCCTCTGATTAGGTCAAGGTTTGGACCATTGGAAAGATCTTTCTGATCCGGTCATTTTGACATAACGTAGGCCCAATTCCGAGGTCTGAGTCCAAAGATATGGCCTTCGGAAGTTCTCCAGACTTTTGTGCGCTATTTCTGCCCGCGTTGACTTTGACTTTTCAGCTTTGACAGGGCTTTAAAAAGGCTTTTTCTCCTTGAATCTTGGCCTTTAATCACAGAACTTCTTAGCAACCAACCCTTGCTCCTTTATCTCGCAAAAGTAGCACATTTCTACACATAATCGACTCTAATGCCTGAAATACATAAAAGCACGTAATCAGCATTAACTCTTATTTATTACTCGCATAATTGGTCTAAAAATATTATTGTTAGGGGGTTAAAACTACAGTTTTGGGCTCTTATCAAACCACCCCCAAACAGCATTTTGCTTGTCCTTAAGCAAATATGAGAAATTAGAATAAGTGACCAAAAATGGAGTTCTAACTAATCTCGTTTCGCCAAGTGCGATTGCATTGACCATATTTAACAAAGCCTTAAACCACTAGGAATTCCCTAGTGGACGAGTTATAGCTTCGTGAGAGTTTTCCAGTGAAAGTACTCACAAACTTCATCTATACTACAACGACTAAGAAATAAAACTATTGTTTCCTTCTTTATGTCTCAATTATTTATACATCTCACTAGCAATGAATACAAAATAATCAAGTCGAAACATATACTAATATATGCATAATAATCAATCCTCTATGAATAAACATATATACAATGAGTACTACTATGAAATGCACTAGCAGGTCCGTTTCTGAAAACTCGTAATAGTGTCTTTAAGTAGGTCCTCACATAAATATCAAGACAAAAATACTCTGATTTTTCCGCTCGAGTTTTGCTACTCCAGTGTGCAGTGGGTACACTTTACCTTACAATCTCAATGACACACAAGGAAGCCGAAGTCGATCAAACACATCTGCCACTTACTATCACACTAACCTATTCTTAATTGAGCTAGAGGTCTTTATTAGATGTTGTGGGGATTAAGAGATGGTTTAAGAAGGAAGGAAATGGATATTCAAAAAGGACAAGTCTGACATAATAGGGTCTTCATATTACGTAACTAGAGAAACTCTTGTTCTTTTGCTTCTACACTTTGTTTCCATCCTCAGCCTTTTTATTTTGGCTTTTTTACTCCTTTTATTCTATTTATGGAGTTTTTATTTTGTTTCTATTTTTATTTTTCTTTTCTTTTCTTTGGATGGAAACTTTTTTTTTTCTTTTCTAAAGCAACTAACTAATTTTTGTTTACACAAATTTTTCTCTTCTCTTTTCTTCACTCATCCTATTCTCAGACTAATTCTATAATGGGTAGGTTAATTTTTATTTTGTTTTGTTTTTGTAAAAGGTTAAAGGATTTGCGATTTATGAAAGGCTAAAGAAAGGCTCAGAGGGGCGATTAGCGGAAAACAATTCATAGGTTTGAATTTCTAGCTATATCGATCCAAAGAGGACCTAAATTCTCGCTTAGGATATGGTATAATGATCAAGCAAGTGGACGTGTGATTTCTCTATCCGGATTTTACTTCTCCCTTGTGTCATTTCTTAACCATTTCACTCGTATAAGGCTTTAGGCTATATTCTCACAAGATTTGTAGAATAAGTACTCTAGCCTAGATTTTAGAAACTTACTGCCAAACAATCATAGATACTCATATAATATTGTTATAGATAGATGCAAAGATTATTACCTACATATTAACCTAAGTTTCTAAAAAATATTCTCATGCAAAAGCTACGTGAGATTTCTAGATTATTAAGAACATACAGAAAGAAAACAATACCAATATTCCCAAGTGTATAGCATAATTTTTTATTCATATTTTTAATATTTTTTTTTGTTTTGAAAATTTACTAGAAAACAAGTGCATATTATACATATCTATATCCTAACAGATGCCTTAATTATACGTGTTTCTATGGCACCCCCAAACAAGAAGCATGCTTTGTCCTCAAAGTATTTAAATAAAAAAAAATGGTAGAAAAATACTATGGAAACGCATGAAATTCTGGAACATCTGCAAAACAAGGTTAAACATACTAATATAGAAAAAGAAAAACAGGCGCAACTCTATATGAGTTCCACCCGTTATGGGGTTAACAAGAATTAAATTGCTTGGGACATAAGCAGATACTAACTGAAACTAAAAACTTACCTTATCTCCCGTGTAATCATCATCCTCCTCATCTTCCTCTTCAAAGAGATGAGGTTCCTTCGCTTCCTGCCATGCCATGATAACTTGCCACGCTTCATGCCATTTATCATCTAGAATCGCTAACCTGTTCAGCGCCACTTGGTCGGATGGGGTGTAGGGGGCAACCCAATGAGGTTGCACCTGCCATCCCGGCTACGTTATAGCACGGAAAGATTGAATAATATAATTTGTGGGTCTCACAATGTCGACCCCAACCCAATCCGTGAAACGGGCACAAAAGACAGGGAAGAAACATAGCATAATACGGCAAACTAACACAGACATAGGAAGGTACTTATGCCTCGTACTTTGGGCTCATGCTAAACTAGACATTAATGTCTTAGGAAGGTTATATAGCAGGCATCCCTGACGTCATTCGCATAAGAAAAACGCCACTCCCCTAATATGTTTAGCATGATAAAGAACATGATCGTGCCCACGTTAAGGGACAAGCTACCAAGGGCTACATTATATGTCCCTTGGTCCTCTATATGGAAAATGTCGACCCCATAATTATCATGCAAAAGCGCATAGTTGTAGGCAGAGAAATTATCAACTATGTAGCCCCATAGGTCTTGAATCTCAGCAGGCATAGGAAGCTCAACAACAAAAGCTAACAAGAACTTGGTTATTTCCATTGTTTCGTCGTCAATGTTGATGGAGAACACGTCCATCTGATAAAACAATTTAAAATGGTCATAAAAATACGAGGTAAGTGCAGGAGAGTAAAGTTCATCAGAACTTACCATTAAAAATTGCCATCCTGCTTGGATGATTACTTCGCGAAACCATGCACCATAGGTGTCACTTTGGAACAAGTCTTTAAAAGACTGTTCCGGTATGATACGAGTGGATGTCATCACCAGACAACTCTCTAGAACAGCTGCAAATGATCCTGGAACAACCCACAAAAAATTGGAAGTTTTCGTGCCTACGGATGTCACAGCGCGGTGGGCGCTCAAACTATGCCTGTGTAGGGCGCGGGTCGCGCTTAGGTGAATTTTGAGTTACAGTGTTTTGGGCGCGGGGCGCGCTCACTTTTAGTCTTGGTAGGGCACGGGTAGTGCTCAGGGAAAATTCTCTTTACAGTGTTTTAGGCGCAGGTAGCTCACCAATG
Organism: Coptis chinensis; assembly: GCF_015680905.1. Taxonomy (NCBI): domain Eukaryota; kingdom Viridiplantae; phylum Streptophyta; class Magnoliopsida; order Ranunculales; family Ranunculaceae; genus Coptis; species Coptis chinensis. Next base: position 41,140,780 of record NC_141459.1, read on the forward strand.
AAGCCTTGGTAGCTCGAGCCTCAAAAGTCTTTGAAGTGAAGAAGAAAAAGAAGGAAAAATTGGGAGTGAAAGGTGAGAGATGAAAGTGAGAGATGTGAGTTTTGTGTGGAGAATGAATGAAGTTTATATAGGTTTTGAGTTTCCACAACGAAATGGGAAGTTGCCAAAAAATTTTAAGGTAATTGCCGGAAACAAAATATTTCCAAAACCGAAACGGAAACAACCCATATATATTTTTTTTCCAAATAAGCTGGGGTTCAGCCGACCCCCACCTGTATTAATTAACTTTTCCTTACATATATAGTTCCACTCTCATCCTCGTTTACAATGTTCTGTACAACAAAATCCAGAGGATGAGCAAAATGTACAGTAGAAAATTCAACATTTTCAACATTTCTATGTAAACTAGCAAAATAATCAGCTACCCTATTCACTTCTCGAAAAGCATGTGAAAAAGATATGAAACTGAATCCTTCCTTCTTCCTCTCAATAGCCGCCACTACATCTCGACAATACCAGGGAGGTTCCTCAATTTTGTTGATTGCATTGACAGCTCTTAGTGAATCTGCTTTTATTTCAACCTCTACGTAGCCTTCTATCAGACATCGATCAAGACAGACCTTTATAGCTTTCAGTTCCTGGAATATAACTGACGCCATACCACCACTTCTACTAAATGCAGCCAAAACCCCGCCTTCATTATTTCTTATCACTCCTCCATGTCCCGGTCCATAGATATCTAAGGCACCAACTGTGTTTGCTTTCAATCTCATACCCATCGGAGGAGCCCATGCACAGTTCGTTTGCATATGTTGATTGAACTCACCAATAATGCCGATTCTGAGAAACAATCCTCTTCCACTTTCACTATCAAGAAACAACCCATATTCTTGATTCTAAACCAAACCTAATATCTTTTAGATTGAATTTAGAATAGTAACTTCTAAACTCTTTTAGATTTCATCCTACCACCATATCTATGATAGGGTTATATACTAAAAGCATTACTTTTGTATTAACTCTAATTCTTTATATTTTGAATGAGAATCATATGGGCAAATGTTATGCATATTATACATGTTATTAGTTATATGCATGTGTTTAATACTTTATGTTGTAAATGATATGGTGTGAACACACAGAAGATTATATCATAAGTACCTTAGAAAGTATAAGTAATCGTTCACAACCTAGATGGATTTGGACAAACCATTAGTACGGTTGTAGTATAATCTTGTATTAGTCTATCTTAACTAAAGGATTACACTAGTACACTTTGTGTGTATTGAACAGGACCAAGTGAGGTTATTTCTCCTTATACTAACTATATAAGAGAACAAACACCTCTGTTATTATGGATGCTTGTCCTCCTAATCCGGATATAATAATGGGCACTTACATGCATTCTACATTGCTTTAAATCATCAATGAGTGAGATTCATTTGTGAATTAACAAACTCGATGGATTGGGTAATGACATTGTATGTAAGGTGTGCTGTTGATTATAGAAGAAATCCGTGTCCCGCAAGAAGTCGGGTTGATAATGTCCCCTTGAGGAGCTCAAAAGATTGTCATGTAAACCCTGCAGGTGGATTTAATCCGACATGACAATGAGGTTGAGTGGTACTACTCAAGGACATATGAAGTTGATTAATGTAGTTGTCAGTAACTTGACTTAATCAATGGACATTCGATATCTTAAACACGGGGAGATCAATGAGCATATAATATGGAGCCCATAAACACTGACACGTAATTTGGGATTAGGGCGGTAGTGCAACAATGGCCTTTAGTGGAATAAGCCATTTGTTGATGGACTTGGGCCGTGTGTTCGGGGCGAACATGGGAAGCCCAAGCCCGTCAGGAGGCCCAACCCTAATTTCTCCTCATGGTCCCTATTGTAGCCTATAAATAGAATACTCTTTCTCTCAGGTCGAAATTCACTATTCACTGGTTCTGAAAAAGTGGAAAGAAAAGTAAATTTGAATTCATTTCTGATCTTGAGAGAAAGAAGGGGATTGGTAGATCGTTGTCCACATAACGTCCAATCTATTCTAAAGGAATATAACAGAAGATCAAGGGGGTGATTTCGGATTTGATAAAGCTTGGATTCTCAGAGTTATCTAAATCGGATTCAAAGGTATGTTTTCTATTCAAAATTGTGGGAACCCCATTGATTCCACTGCGCGTGGTTCTTGCGGTTTGTAGAAATATTTGCATTCTGAATAACGGTTCCTACAATCTACTCATAGCCTGCCAATATCGGCTAATATTCCCAACAATCACTCCAAAACAACTTCTAAAATTAATGATCATTTTAAAATGATGTTGGAATAAATAATACCACCCCCAAACAATTTAGGAAGGTGGGATTACAATAAAATCAACGCACAATTTGAAAAGAACCAAATTAAATTCAAATATAATTAACTACCGAATTCAAATTTAACTACGGAATTCAAAAATTAACATCCGAACTAATAAAAACAAATAAAAAACAACATCAACTCATAATATCGCTAAACCACGCGCTACTGGTAGAGTATGGAACATGAGAAGGAGATGGCTCCTGAGCTCCCGATGGGCCAGAGCCATCCGTCTTTCGGCGATGACGCTCGTGCCTTACAAACACCTCCTCAGTAGAAGAACCCCTGTGGGGTGGGTAGTGTTCCAACATATCTTCTCAGAACTTTCACTGAGCTTCCATCTCGACCTTCATCTCTTCCCAACGCTCATCCTCGCGCTGGGCACGAGTCTCGAAGTTATTATGTATGGTAGCCTGTCGAGTCCGGAGATCTTCACAAATAGTATTGAGAGAACACATGCCACGATGAAGTACCGACATGCGTTCTGCATCAGACGTACACCTCTCCAAGGCATCGGCATCAAAACATGTCATGTCCCCCTCATCATCCGACTCAGTCTCTTCCACTACCCTCTCTCCAGGCAACCTCCACGTCTTCTGGATACACTTCGTATAAATAGTAGGATTTTGGTGCCTCTTCACGTAAATCCGATCAGACTTTGAAGTCGCTCTCAAGGTCATCATGATCTTCGTTATCAAAACAGGAGAGGTGTAATACTCTTCCCAACTCCTCTAATCATAGCTATCAAAAACTCGAGGATACAGAAGTCATACTTCCTCGTCTGGAGTATCCATAGAACGTGAAGACAATTCAGGCTGATGTCACTGACTTTCTCCTTTCCAATGACATTTCTCCCAATCCACTGAGCTACAGCCAGCTGGTTGGTTTACAGAGACGACTGGCGAACACAATGCGAACTCGCATTGTAGTTACCCTCCAAAACCGTCTCGTTCATCAAAGGCTCGATCCCACTAACTTGGGATTCCTACAATGTGGCCACAAGAGTGTGTCCTTCCTCCATACCGAAGATACGCGCCAACAAATTTCTATCCACTTCTCTCCTTACTTTATTCACCTTCACAAAAATCTTATTCCCAACCAACTCCCTCGTCCTATAAAATTGTTAGATCAAATCTTCGTTATAAAAATTGCTCGTCGTATACCACAAATGGCTCCAATCCCTACGAATTATCTCCTCACTGTAAAATGGCTTGAAGTGATTGGCATTAAATGCTTGTTTAGGAAAAATTCGTCATCTTTGAGCCATTTGATGTTTGAAACAATTTGTGGATTTGAATAAGGTTGAGGGGACGAGTTTGAAACAACCTCACTAAAAACAATGGTGGTGGCACGGTGGTTCAAATTTTTTTTTTTTTTTTTTTATGTTTTTGGTGGTGTAAAAGGATGGAAATGGTATGGGAGAGGTTGTGGAGAAGATTTGGATTGGGTTTGGACTTTGGGCGTGGGTGTATTTAGGTTTTCTTTTTTCTTTTTTTTTTCTTTTTTTTTTTTTTATTTTTGGTTAGGGTTTTGAAGTTTGGTAATGGAGGAAGTGAGAAGGAACTCGCGACTGTGTTAGGTTTGGATGAAGGGGATGCACGTGCATGACACGTGCATATGAGATTAGGCCCAAGCCCAATTCGATTCTTCGAAATGTGTCAATTTTTCACGTAACTTCAAACTAAAATTGCCGCTTCGTTACCGGTCTGATTTTTGTAAATGAGATATGGAAATGATTAGGAGAGAATTTCCAATCCAATGATCCATAAAGCACTCTATTCCAACTGTGGGTGACATATAAGAAAATGGAAAATGCCTCGGAGTGTGTGCGTGACGTAAGTTATGTGACCGAATAAAATCTAAATTCATAGATAATGTCAACCTGAATCGAAATAAGATTAAATGGCCTAAGCAACACAAATGGAAAGTTGAGCAATTAAGGATGGAAAAATGAACACCCCACCCCCAAACAAATTTTAGACAACAGAGTTTAGAAAATTTGTTTTAAATGTGGGTCTTTTAAAGTCAGATTCCCGAGACTTCCTAAATTACTATTTTTATGATTTTCGAATTTTAGAATTTTTATGCATGATGTTTACTATAAGAAAAAAACGAAAAGCAATAAGGACATAATTCACACCATAGAGGAATATGAATCAAAAACCGAGAAAACATGTGAGAGTGGAATAAGTGAATTATGTTAACCGTGGACTTAGGATCTGGTACTTATAGCCACACACTCCATAGGGAGGGCCCGGTTACTTGAATGGTGCACTTATCATTATATAGAAGTGAAAGGAAGTACACTAGCAATAAAGGTCAGTCCTCATAGACAGGGTCCTGTAAAAGGACTTCCTCCACATCAGGGGACATTAGCTCGTGATATTTTTTTAACCGTTGGCCATTGACTTGAAAGGTATTGTTGTCCTTGGAATTTACTAAGGTGATTGTCCCGTAAGGGGTGACTTCAGTAACCAGAAAATGACCAGACCAATAGGTTTTTAATTTCCCTAGAAAAATATGTAGACAAGAGTTGTAAAGTAAGACCTTTTGACCTACCACAAACTCTTTGCTTAAGATTTGCTTATCATGAACATGTTTCATGTTAGCTTTATAATCTTTCGTGAGATCATTAGAATCGCTACGAATTTCTTCAAGCTCATTCAATTGCAACTTGCGCTTTACACCTGTTTCATCAAAATTGAAATTAAGGCTTTTTATAGCCCACATAGCACGGTGCTCCAATTCAACGGGCAAATGACAAGGTTTCCCAAATACAAGTCTAAAGGGAGACATACCTATAGGAGTTTTGAAAGCAGTCAGTCCTATACGCCCATAAGGCATCAGATAGACGCTTCTACCAATCTTTCCTATCAGGATTTACAGTTGTTTCTAAGATCTTTTTGATTTCCCTATTAGAAACTTCTACTTGTCCGCTAATTTGTGGATGATATGGAGTTGCTACTTTATGTGTAACTCCATACTTTTTCACTAGAGATGCAACAACTCTGTTGCAAAAATATGTTCCACCATCACTAATGATGGCTTTACGAATGCCAAATCGACAGAAAATATACTCCTTAACAAAAAACACAACTGTCTTATAGTCATTGCTATGACAAGCCATAGCCTCTATCCATTTCGACACATAGTCCACAGCAACTAAGATATAAATGAAACCGTGGGACACAGGAAAAGGACCCATGAAATCAATGCCCCAAACATCAAAAACTTATACCACCATGATTAGATTTAATGGCATCATATTATGCTTAGTGATTCACCCAAGTTGTTGGCAACGAACACACGTCTTGCAATGCACTTGGGCATCTTTAAAGAGCATAGGCCAATAAAACCCACATTGAAGAATTTTAGCAGCTGTTTTCATACCACTAAAATGGGCACCACACTCTTTGTCATGGCAGAATGAGAGAATCTCATTATATTCCCACTGGGGAATACAACGACGAATAATCTGATCCGCACAATACTTAAAGAGATAGGGCTCATCCCAGTAGTATAGCTTAACTCTGGCCAAGAATTTCTTACGTTGATTTCTTGACCAATCATCAAGAATAATATCAGACACTAAATAATTCACAATGTAAGCATACCATGGTGTAGAAAAAATAGCATATATATGCTCATCAGGAAAAGAGTCCGGTATGGGCTCAGAATCACTATCATCATCATTTGTAAGTCTAGATAAGTGGTCAGCAACTACGTTTTCGACCCCTCTTTTGTCCTTTATTTCTAATGTGAACTCTTGCAGGAGAAGGAGCCATCGGATTAATCTCTGCTTAGCATCCTTCTTTGCGAGAAAGTACCTAAGGGCTGCGTGGTCCGTGTAAACTAGAGTCTTAGAACCAACCAAATAAGGACGAAACTTATCTAAAGCATAAACGACAAATAAGAATTCTTTTTCAGTAGTTGTATAATTCCTTTGAGCATCGTTTAGAGTTTTACTAGCATAATAAATAACAGTGGACTTATTATCTAGTTTCTGTCCCTAGACAGCACCAATAGCTTAATCACTAGCATCACACATGAGTTTGAAAGATTTAGACCAATCAGGAGGCTGTATAATGGGTGCAGAGGTTAAGGCGGCTTTTAAAGTTTGAAAAGCTTGTTTAAAGATGAAATTAAAATCAAAGATGGCATCTTTTAAAAGCAGATTAGTTAAGGGGTCTAGCTATTTTTGAAAAATCTTTGATAAAGCGCTTATAAAAACCTGCATGGCCTAGAAAGGCTATAATATCATGGACAGTCCGTGGTATAGGTAGAGTCGCTATCTTATATAGTTTGGCCTTATCTACTTCGATGCCATCACTAGATACAATGTGACCTAGCACTATTCCCTTTTTCACCATGAAATGACATTTTTCCCAATTCAAAACCAGACTCTTCTCTTCACACCGTGTCAAAACCTTAGACAGATTAGATAGGCAATCAGTGAAAGAGTCTCCATAGATAGAGAAATCATCTATGAAAACTTCCATGAACATTACAAAGGCCAAAAGGCATTCATTTATAGGCGTATATTCCAAAATGACATGTGAAGGTAGTCTTTTCTTGGTCATCAATATCAATAATAATTTTAAAATAGCCAGAGTAGCCATCCAAAAAACAGTAAAAAGCATGACCAGCTAGACGTTCGAGCATCTAATCTAAAAAGGGTAAAGGAAAATGATCCTTTCGTGTCATGGCATTTAACCGTCTGTAATTAATACAGATCCTCCATTTCATATGACCATGTGTGACAACATATTCACCCTTAGCATTACGTACCATGGTAATTACTGATTTCTTAGGGACCACATGAATGGGACTTACCCATTCACTATCAAAGATTGGGTATATGATGCTAGTATCGAGTAACCGTAAGACTTTTTCCCTGACCACCTTTTTCATGGCAGGGTTCAAGCGAGAAGTCTTTGTGTTATCTTCCAAATGGATACGATGAGTGCAAACATTAGGGTCAATTCCCTTAATGTCGGCTAGGGACCAACCAATCGCAGAACGATGTTCCCTAATCACCCTAATCAAACGTGCCTCTCGATCCTTAGATAATAGAGAAGATATTCTTACCGGATGACTACCATCCGGATCAAGTTGAATATACTTTAACTCAGGAGGAAGAGGTTTAACCACCGGAGTGGAAGGAATGTCGATAAATGCTTCTGGAGGGTCCTCATCTTGAGTAATGAATACTTGCTTAGGCAGTAGTTCTTCAAACTCAGTAGATGGAGCAACAGAAGGGTTTACGATAGGTGTAGACTCGAAGATGGTGTTGACTTCCTCTAAGTAGGAGTCATTGGCGAAATCTGAACTTCCAAAAGAAAGGAATTTATGCATCTGGTTTTCAAGAAACGTGTTATTAAAATAATCTTAAGCTAAGATCTCGATCATGCTAACCTCCCCATCTACAGACGAATCTGGTAACCGTTTCATTATTTTAAAAACATTTACCTCAACAGAAAGATGGCCAAAAGACAAGGACATTGAACCATCGCGGCAGTTTATGAGTGCGTTGGCAGTTGCCAAGAAAGGACGCCCTAAAATGATTGGAACAGAGTCGTTAGCAACTTCTGTATTGAGGATAACAAAATCGGCAGGATAGTAGAAATCCTAGACCTGAACAAGCATGTTTTCAACCACACCCTTAGGGTACTTAATAGATCGATCCGCTAATTGCAACGTCATTTTAGTAGGTTGCATCTCTTGTAGACCTATTTATTTGTATAGATAATACGGGAGTAATTTAACACTCGCCCCCCGGTCTAGTAAAGCGGTCATCGTGTGGGAATCTCCTAAGGTGCATTGTACAGTAGGATGACCAGGGTCCTTGTACTTAACAATTCCATTATATTCTGATAAAGTTAGAAACTGTTCAGTTAAAAAGGCGTCTTTAGGAATATTTGTCTTACGCCTTTTAGTGCATAACTCTTTGAGAAACTTAGCATGGTGAGGTAATTTTTTAATCACTTCGAGAAAAGGTAGGTTTATTGTTAGATTTTTAAAAACTTCCCTAATCTCCTCAAAATTTGTATTCTTGTTTAACATTGTTAATCTATGGGGAAACGGTGGTTTCTCTCTATATTTAGCGTATGGATCAATAGAATGTCTAACCTTGGCTTTCTGTTTCTTTGGATGTGGTTTAACTGGTACCTCTATAGGGGTAGGATCTTCAGTTTTTATTTCGGTATCTAGTTTAATATTCGGTGTAGGGACTACTGGTGGGGTAACTATAGGCATAGTTACGTTGTTATCAACCACTCTGCTAGAACAGAGAGTGGTGATGGCATTTAGCTCAGCTATATTTTCATTTTCGTTACTAGTATTACCGTTTACTTCAAAGGTTGTGTTTGTTGTTTGAAGATTAGGTATCGCTTGTCCTGGAAACACACCTTTGGGTTCTACTTTCTCTTGTGCTAACTGCTATAAGGAAAGTTGGATGGCCTGTAAAATAGGTTGTTGGGTTTGCATAAAGGCGTCAAAACGATCCAGTTGTGGAGGAGTGTTAGCTATAGGTTGTGTGACAGGAACTATGTCACGTTGATTATTAATGGGTGGATTTTGATAGTTCTTATTTGCAAGAACGATACCTCTATTAGCATTATAATTATTCTTGTTATAATTATTACAAGCTTTAAATACAGAAATATGCAACGTACTTAGGTCCTATTAACACTTGTATCAACATAGAATTTTTTTTCACAAACGATACAATGTACTATGCCCGATTTCACAAAAATAGCAATCTGTTAGGTTCCGTCAGTTAAGTGATGATGTGTCATTGTTTATTCATTTTCGTTTTATTTATATTTTCCACTTGGCATGCCACATTAGCATTTTCTACCAACTCAGCATTTGCACCTCAGCATTTTCATTTTTTTTAATTTTTTTTTAAGTGACTGAAAAATAAATAATAAATTTTTTTTGAATTAATAAATATATAAAAAAGAATAAATTAATAATTATATAATAATAATAAAATAATTATATAAAAAATAAAGAAATATATAAATAATATATTATTTTATTTATTATATATATTTGAAAATTATCAAAAAACTATAAATAATAATAAAAAAATATATATTATTTTATAATAAAAAAAATATAAAAAATATATTATTTTATTTATTATATATATTTGAAAATTATAAAAAAAAATATTATAATATAAAAAAAAAAATAAAAAAGAAATTAAAATATATTATTTTATTTATTATATATATTTGAAAATTATAAAAAACTATAAATGATAAAAAAAAAAAGATTTGTATATATATATATATATATATATATATATATAAAAAAAAGATTATTTATATATTTCTTTATTTATATATATTTTTTTATATTATAATTTTTTTTATAATTTATAGTTTTTTTATAATTTTCAAATATATATAATAAATAAAATAATATATTATTTATATATATTTCTTTATTTCTTTATTTATTTATATTATAATCTTTTCTTATTATTTTTTATAGTTTTTTGATAATTTTCAAATATATATAATAAATAAAATAATATTTTATTTATATATTTCTTTATTTTTTATATAATTATTTTATTATTATTATATAATTATTAATTTATTCTTTTTTATATATTTATTAATTCAAAAAAATTATTAATTTATTTTTCAGGCACTTAAAAAAAACGAAAATGCTGAGTTGGCAGTGCTGAGTTGGCAATGCTGAGGTGGAAATGCTGAGTTGGTAGAAAATGTTGATGTGGCATGCCAAGTGGAAAATACAAATAAAACGAAAATGAAAAAACAATGATACATCATCACTTAACTGACGGAACCTAACAGATTGCTATTTTTGTGAAATCGGGCATAGTACATTGTATCGTTTGTGAAAAAAAATTCTATGTTGATACAATTGTTAATAGGACCTAAGTACGTTGCATATTTCTGTATTTATACCTTATTATAATTACCCTGACCTTTTCCTTGTCGTGGTGGAGCTTGGTTGTTATAATTATTATAATTACCCTGACTTTGTCCTTGACCTTGTCGTGGTGGGGCTTGGTTATAATTGTTTGCTGGCCTAACATTTTGATTATTAAACCTGGAGGTGTTACTTGTTGATTATTTCTCCAACTGAAGTTGGGATGTTGTCTCCAAGGGGCGTTAGGAATAGGATAACTATTAATTGAGCAAGCATTATCTTGTTGTGATGTTTGTTGTTCATAAGCGAAAGGACAATAGGAGTCGGGATGCTCAGGACTCAAACAGAAATTACATGGATTGGAGTTGACATTCATGACGGGGATATACTTTTGTTGAACAGAACTATCCTCTACCTTTTTAGTGAGAGATTCGATTAAATTTTTAAGTTTAGGATCGGGTTTCATCTCAAACATACCGGCGGCCTTAACTGTTGTAGAAGAACTAGCGGAGCGGGAGATATCGTCATTACCCCCAAGTTATTATTACGCTTTGTTTGATCTTCTAAAAATTTATAAGCCTCTGAGGCTCCCTTACTAAAGAAACTACCCTGTCAAGCACCTCTTTGTGGTGGTGTAACAGTCCCTTGCACAAACTAACGTGTCTTTCGTGAGGTTATGGTGTGGACACTCTATAAGAAGATTGGTGAAATGATTCCAAGCCTCTGAAAATAATTCATGAGGATTTTGTCGAAAGAAATGAATCTTGGAAAGCATTTCATCTGTCTTCAGTGGTGGGTAAAAATGTTCCATAAATAGTTGAACAAGTTTGGCCTATGAGTCCATAGAATTAGGCACTTGGGTAGTTAACCAAGACGCCGCCTTATCGGCTAAGGTAAAAGGAAACACCCTCTGTTTAATTTGTTCAGCACCAACCGTTGGATGGTGGAATGTAGTAAGGACTTGGTCAATCCTACGCATATGCTGATAAGGTTTTGCATGGTCAAACCCATGAAAAACGGGTAATAAGTTAAATATATTTGGGGGGATTTGGAAATCACCCACTAGGTCTGATAGAACGATGCAAGATTTTGGGCTATCGTTCAAGGTTTTGTAAAATTCAGAGAGAGGGGACTCTTTTTATTCAGCCATTGTTTCAGGTGTGGTGTGTGGTATACTAGATAGGTGTGTATGTTGACGTTCACGATAGATTATGTTAGTCATTTTTTATCTACCTGACCTTAATCTCATGCAAGGCTGAGTCCAATATTGAAGAAACACAACAACAATCAAAACAACCTTGATATGCTAGTATAAAAACTCCTTTGACAGAAGAATCGAGGAGTGGAAGAAAGAAGTACCTGAATGCCTCCTTGATTCGCTTATGAATAGCGTCTTGTTTATGCGAGCTCAGTGCATTTAACAAGTTAGAACACTAAATAACTTGAAGTAATGGAAATTTTAACTAACTGGTGGAAATTGGGCGGTTTAGAGTAGGGTGCGAGGCGCGCTCTGGTTTAGCCTTGTAAGGGCACGGTCGCGCTCAGGTCAAACTCGAGTTCCAGTCGCTTCAGCACTGGGGGCGCTCAAACTTTGCCTTGGTAGGGCACGGGGCACGCTCAACCTTGGATGATGTCCAATGTTTTAGGCCCGTGTTGTGCTCAAACTTTGCCTACCAAGGGCGCGGAGCGCGCTCAACCTTGGCTGATGTCTACTATTTTAGGCGCGTATCGCGCTCGAACTTTGCATACTAAGGGCGCGGTCGCGCTCTGTGTATTCCTGCAAGGAAAAACTCAGTTCTGAAACCAACAATCACTGTTAGAACAAACAAGGGTGGGCGGGACTTTCGGAAGAGAAACAATAATAAAGAAAACAATACTAAAGGGAACTAAGATGGCAGCGACGCCATTTGATAAATGTAAAAATGTAGTTTCTACTCACGAATAAATGATGAGACTCGGTCGCAAGTAAAACTAAAACTAAACTTTACGTGGTCTAATTTATCAAAGTTTTCTACTCTCGAATGCTATCGCAATAAAGTTGGAGTAGAATATTCGTTCTACTCCTAGTTCTTTAGAATTCGCGTTCTCTAAGACTATCAGTCCTACCAAAGTCAATGAGAGTATGATGGGAATTATACTACGATGGAAATTATACTAACAAGATATGATAATTTGACTACTGAATACTATACTTGACTATATGTTAAGGAATTAGAGGGGATTGATTCCACCTTAACTCGACTTAATTAACTAGCAAAGATTCGTCGTAATCTGAATTGCAATGTTTTCGCATAGCAATTGGGTGTTCCTAATCTCTAATTGTTCATGGTAATCTTTACCAACTAACAACTAGCATGTGAAGCAATCAAACCCATTCTCATGGTGAACTAATTACTTTCTAGATTGGAATGGAAAATTACGACTATTCTACGCTAACAACAATCAAGCTTTCATCAAGGCTTTTTCAACCCCCTCTAATGGAGGTTTAGCCTAGAGTCATTAAACTATCATTTCCAATTGAATTCAAACAAGACATGATATAAAGATTCTAACTTTACTAATTTGAACTAATCAAGAATTCAAAACTAAATTAACACTAAGAAATGATTAACAACTAAGATATGAACTTAACAATACTAAAACTAAATAAGAATTTAATTAATAAACTAAATTGAGATGAAAATGAATACTTTATTATGAAACTAATATTTGATTCTAAAATAATAATCTACTTGTTCTAACTCTAATTAATTGAAATGTATAACTAGATCTAAAACAAGATATGAAAAACTAATTACTGGAGAGAAAACTAGATCTATAAATCTATGCTAATGGCTACCTCCTAACTAGAATGCTTAAGAGTTAAGTCTTCTGTGTTGAAAAGGAGGAGACCAGATCCACATTTTCGTGCATGGGCTGAGTAGCCATATTTTGGGCCGAAAAATCAAGCCCAAAGCCCAATTTCTTCAGTCCACAGACCCCTTTCCAGCTGGATTTGACTTTAGTAGACTTTTCGTCCACTTATGCTCCTCTGATTAGGTCAAGGTTTGGACCATTGGAAAGCTCTTTCTGATTCGGTCATTTTGACATAACCTAGGCCCAATTCCGAGGTCTGAGTCCAAAGATAAGGCCTTCGGAAGTTCTCCAGACTTTTGTGCGCTGTTTCTGCCCGCGTTAACTTTTACTTTTCAGCTTTGACAGGGATTTAAAAAGGCTTTTTCTCCTTGAATCTTGGCCTTTAATCACAGAACTTCTTAGCAACCAACCTTTTCTCCTTTATCTCGCAAAAGTGGCACATTTCTGCACATAATCGACTTTAATGCTTGAAATACATAAAAACACGTAATCAGCATTAACTCTTATTTATTACTCGCCTAATTGGTCTAAAAGTATTATTTTTAGGGGGTTAAAACTACAGTTTTGGGCTCTTATCAACAGACGTCTGATCTTGTGTCATATATAAGCTTCCCTCGAACAATTTCTTAAGAGGAAATTTAAAAGTTATTAAAGACTCGATATAATCTGTTTAAGAGACTATATAACCTGGTACGTTCACCCACGTCTAATAGTTTCTTGATCAGCTTATATAGTGTGTAGTCACAACTAATTTAGTGTCATATGTGATATTCACCTTTTTGATATGTTAGAGAGTTGAATCTCTTCCTTGGCCAAAATGCGAAAACAAAGTATTTCCTTACTCACGATCTTCGTGTTCGTATAGTTTTGAGTAGGGATTCGAACCAACCTAAATTCTAGGACCACTTACAACTTGGTTGTGCTCTTTGGAAACTAGTGAGTAAGTTTAGTTAAGGTTTCATTAATACTAACTATATATTTGGTTTCTTTTAATGCACAAAATAAAAAAACTTAAGTTATGTAAACATGCAATTAAAGCAAGAATAAAAATTTACTAAGACAAAAGTGGATAGTTAATTTTCCTCATGTGAAGATAACTTCTATTATTTGATTTTTAGTAAGTGCATCTTAATCTTCCTAGGACTCTTAGACAAGTCCTAATAAAAAACTAACTTGATCCCTAACGTATATGACTCATCTCTAAGATCATACATGATATCATGTAGAACCAAAGCAATGACTTATCTCTAAGCTCATCACTTTGATTCCTAACTAGACTCTACACCAACTACCATTTTGGGATAAGATGTAGGTCTAGTTGTTCTTCCTAAACAACTTACTAAATCAAATAACAAATATTATCCCTTACATGAGTATCATTAACTCCCCACAAAGGGAAGTTTTAGCTCATGATCCTTGGGATAAGGGATTAAGTATAGAATATAAATGTAAATGAAAGATAAAGAGAACAAATAGAATAAGAAACTATATATATCAACTCACTTGCATGAAGAAGTAAGATTTATTTTCAAGAGGAACACAAAGTTTCCTCCATTAAAACTATTACAAGCTTTTTGTTCAAAACTAAAACTAAATAAAATCTAAGCCTAAGGAACTAAAATAATGCATGGTCAAGGAAAAGAGTCAAGGGAGTAAATGGAGTGTCTCCCCCTTGTTTTGTTTTCTTCTTCATTTGAGAGAAATCCCATTTCCTACCACGTGAAACACCAAACCAGATTTACTTCCTTTTTAACCACACAATCCACAACAAAGTGACACCTATCTTTTTTCACTATTAACACCTAATCTAATCTAACTTTATTAACTACATGCAAGGTGTCACTTTTGCACCAATTATTTACAGCTTTGTCTTGACTTGTATGATGACTCATCAAATTTTACAGGTCCGCATAGTGGGTCCACATGCAGTCCAGTGGCGGTCCGGTCTTTTGGCAATTTTACAACTTCCCGCCTATGCGTAGAGTTCATCGCCCTGATTGTTTGAGCAGCTCACTTGTCGCATTCGGAGTCCTGGTTCAAGAGGTGGGAGCTTCGAAAGTTTGATGCTTCTGTGCGGATTTGTTGGGCTTCACTTGGTTGATTTGGAAGAATTCATATATACATCATTCCCCGTGCTTTAATGCAGGTTTAACCAATATTTTCATGTTTACTGCGAAGACCTGCAAAAGTACGAAAACATACTTATTTCATGATTATTAAACACATAATTAACCAAATTTATATGTCTCAATGGGGTTTAATATTACAGTTTTGGGTGTTTATCAATATGTAAGCTTACCAGGAACAAGTTGATAAGTAGAATTTCAAAGTTATGGAAGCCACTATATAAGTTATTCAAGACACTATATAAGCTATTCAAGATTCGATATACGTTCCCTTGTAAACGTGTCTCTTCACGGAAATGTCCGTTGAAGAGAAAGCCTTAAGTTGTGAATAGTCTTTAGTATGTATACTGCTTTATTGTGAAGTCCATTGCACTGTACTAACGGCCTATGCCACTAATCTGGATTTGTCAGAATGTATTTGAAGGTACTATCCTCAGACAATATTGTTGACGACCAGTTCACAAAATGAATGCACAGAAGGAGTCCCAGTGGAACAAAGTTAGTATACTAGACGAAGAAGTGGCAAAACTATGACAAAAAAAGATTCAGCATACTTTTTAGAAGAATGCGCTAATTGCTAGAAACTCTACTGTATGCACTCGAAGTGAACTTACGGATGATCCAATGAAAAGGACCACTACCGCTTATGTCACAGCACAGTACTGGTGGCAGCATGATCAACCAAACATGGAAGTTGTTGCACCAATTGTTAAAGTCAGATGTTTTGGCCGAGGCTTACACATTAATCTAAGGAGCTTCTACTTGCTTTATGACAAACAATGGCTGAATGATGAGGTTTGAAAACAAATTATTACCCTATACTAATCCATCAACGCCCGTACGTACACACAATGGCAAACTTCTTTTACTTTATTTATTTATTATTGTTATATTTTTTTTCCCGCAGGTTCTTTCTGTTTACATGGAAATTTTGAATAGGTGGAATAATGAAACGGTGGATCCAAATTTCCAGACACATTATGCCAGATACACTATCATCCCTGACACGCTTGTCCCAGTAATTTATTAGACATTCCCAACCATCGTCCTTCTTCATTTTTTCTGATATAGTGACATAAATTACTTTTGTGTCTATTAACTTAGGTTTCGATGGAGGCATTCTATGGAACCCTGCAAGGCACCCTCAGTGATGGGAGTCTAACCACAACAGAAAAGCTTACAAAAACTAGTTCGGTAATATCGTGGAGCCTAAGCATGACCTTTAAAGACTTGGTTCAAGAAAATAGTCACATCCCTCAAGTAGCAAAATCAAAGGGATTGATAATGGCTTTGAACGTGGGAAACAACCAGCACTGGATCCTTGTTGTCTTCAACTTTCAAAATTGGACGTGTTTTGTGTACGATTCATTGGTTTCCAATGTGATCGACCCTTCCCCAACTATAGATAAGTTGTGTGCTTTGCTCCCGTATGGACTCCTATTGCATGACCCTAATTGTATACACCCTACATTCTTGCAGTGAAAATGGCAAATAGAACATGTTGATTGTATAAAACAAACTGATGGGTGGAATTGCGGAGTGTTTGTACTTGTGTATGCAGACCAATTAAACAGAGGTGATCACCTCCAATTCGGAAGACCTGCAGATTGCATCCGCAATACCATGGCAAAGGACCTAGTTGACTGTGGTATTACTGAACATGAGTTCCTCGACATCGACAAAAATATGAAATACTCTGTATAACTTTTATTTGCGGGGACTTCAGTCTTTTTCGTAGACTTGTTTGTTATAATGTAATTTTAGCCAATTGTCTACTAATCAGGCTACTGTCATGTGCCCTATAATGTTAATCTTAATATTTGTTAGTGATAAAACATAGAAACATTGTATGATATAAATATATCATCGTCTTAAGATTTACCTGAATCATTATACCTACCTACCAACATAATCTCAAATATCTCAAAAATGTCAGATGTAATAATATTCTATGCATTACAAATATACTATAAAAACATATTTCCTCAAGTACGTATCTACTATCGTAGAAATCTTATATAGTGTCCTATCGAAACAAGTTAGTAAACTATATTAAAGTTGTTAAGGACACTATATAAGCTGTCCGTGACACGGTATATGATTTACACGAACATGCTTCACGAACATGCCTTATCTTAGGAAGCTTATCAAGAACTTGTACAGCAACCAACTATAAGAATGCATATTTGATACTGGGAGAGAATGATCTCTTACTGCATCTTCAAAACGGCTTCAAAAATTCTCATCTAGAAACTCCTTCCATCCTCCCCAACTCGACTCCCAACCATACCTTCACATACTCATAAGGTGTTCATTTGGCACAAAATCTGAAATTAGTTTATGAACGTGGTTCCAGCCAACCTTTGGGATTTCTTTGATTATCAAATCCTCGGTTTTTGTTAAATTATACCACACCATTTGCCTTCCATAGTTAAAAACTACAACACCATTATCTACTAGGTTCACAAAACCACAAATGCCTTCAGCATACAAATTGTCCAACTTAAACCTGGAGAACATAGCTGCAATTGTTCCCTGAAATTAGAAAAGCTTGAAACTTTTCCAGCGGCTGCCTGTCAACGGTAGTGCAATCTTACTCCATTTCTCGGTGACAATATTGAATCGCAAAATCCCCCCCTCATGAATAGGCCAATGAAAACATCCTTTCGCCATAATTCCTGGATTCATTTCAATGTGCTCACTATTGAAGGACAACTTCAAATCTTTCAACCTTCTCCATTTGCGTATGCGGGAGTCGAACTTTTCAACCACATGGAAAACGACTACCCTGCGGTTGTTGACTTCAGACTGTCTTATAATGTTTCTGCAATCTCCTAACAAACACAGTATCATAAACTCCAACGGTTCTACAAAACTCACATACAAACCCATACACTGTGTCCGAAATCTAGTTTTAGGACTGGGCAACATAAACATTTGTTGCGTCATGGATTTGCAAAGGTAGTACACGTCTTTCATTTCAACTTCCTTGTGACCTAAAAGGATACCTTGCATTGAAGATGCAAAGATTTTGAAACCGTATCCACAGAAGTCCAGAGTAGGAGTAGGAAGTGGTGGAATGTGATCAACATTCAAAGCGAAGGATGTATACGTTTCCCAACCATGTGCAGACTAAATTATGTAACCTAGAAGAGTTCTCATATTCAAAACATAATCATTAATGAATGAGGGGTCAAACCTACCCTTTTCCCACTCACAACAAACAAGCTTTGATTTGTCGAACAATGGGAATGGAGCACATAGAAGAATCTGTCGGCACATTTCCTGAGGAAGAATGCAATCCTCATCTTTTTCTTTTCTTTTAGAAGATTGGGCCATCGTTATGAAAAGTCACCAATAGTTCATGCCCCAACACCCATGCTTATATAGTGCATGTTTACTATTTAGTGGAAGGTGGAATGTCACCAACAACCTAAGGACGTTTCAGTGTTTCACTTCCAAAGGACACTTCCAAAGGACACATCACTTCCAAAGGAAGCATTACTTCAGGGAATCTCTTCCAAAGGGCACTTCCAAAAGACGCATTACTTCAGGGAATCTACTTATTTTGTGAAAGGTTATTATTTTGTATGTATCACTTCAAACAATTCAGTTATTTTGCAAATGGGATAAAGAAGCTGAAAGAACAAACTAGAAGAAGTTAGAGAAAAGTAAGAGTCATTTCGTCAAACACATACAATTCATACATAAAGGGATAAAAATAGAACAACATAATACAAGCCATGAATATGAATATGAAACAGATGAACAGTCTCCCTCATGAATCAAATCGGACTCCCTCCAGAACTGTTCTCTGAATATAACCAAACAGATTGGATGACTTCCATCTTAAGCTCACATCTTTTCACTTTCTTCTGCAACGACACAATTTTCTTCTTCAATTTTCTTTCCCTCATTTTCATCAAAATATCACTATCAGTAATAAAATTATTCATCTTCCCAAAGAGAATATCAACCTCCTTCATTGCTGACGGATTCACTTGCTTCTTTATCCTATTGATCGTAGTTAGTATGTCTTCAAGTAAATTCACCAACCCAATTGGTGAACGAGACGACACTGACGAAGTTGACATCGAGAAAGAGAACGATTATTATAGTTAAGAATATTGGTATTGGGGAAGTAAGGCACAAACCATATCTAATAAGAAAGTTGTTTCACAAGGCTATTTTAGGCCGTCCAACCTCAAGATCTTAATCTCAACCATTGATAAAGTAATAGAGCAATAACCATTAAAACCTTCCTTGGACGATAGTCAATTAATAGACATTCTCTGGGAAGGTTCTAAATAATGGTAATCCTATCCCCAACTGAACCCAACAATTATGTATGGGATTATTGCCTTATTTATGGTCCACTTATTTAGAATGCACAAGTTAGATTCTAGAAAATAGCAATAGTATTATTGAAATGGTTCATCAACACTATATAAGCGTTCAAGGCACACTATACGCTGCTCAAGGCACTATATATGCAAGAATTCCCACGACCATGCAATATAGTGCCTGTCCACAGCGTATGTAGTGTCTTGAATAACATAATTAGTGTTATGAATACGAACATGTTAATAAGCATATATGAACGTAGTTCACGGCACTATATACGTTGTTCAAGCCATTCAATAAGCTATTCAAGACTCCCTGTCCATTCACAGATAATCCGTTTAAGAGAAGGCATGATATATATGCTGTCCGTTTGTATTATAAACTGTGCAAACATGTATGTTTAATACATACATTACTTCTACCAAGGACAAGTCAGTGTAACAATTTACGGCCCTGAACCATTTACAAGTACCAAAATCCAATCCAGCTCTTGCAACTACCAAAATAAATACTAGCCCAAATAAATAAGAGATAAAAAGGGGGCACCCGTTATTCCCACAAATTCCATCTATTACTTGCGTGAAATTCACATAAAAAATTGCGATAAATGATACTTTGAATTCAAGATCATCATTTGCAGTAAGAGGATGATAATCTCGCCGTTTTAGTCACCTCATTTACAACCTCAATAAGAAATGTCTCAACAATACTAACCACACAACAATTGAGCAACTGCACAAGTTAGAATCATTAAAATTGCAATAGTATCTCCTAAATCGTTTGCCAAGATACCTTTTTCATGGACCTAATATAGGATACTCGGAAGACTATTTAATATTGTCAATAGCTTATATCATGTTATATACACTTATATAGTAGTATCTTCAAGAGAAACTATAAACGGTTAAAGCCACATCAGATAATTGCAAAATTAAAGATAAAGTAGTTGAAGCCATAACCAATTACAAGTTCAAAAGTACCCACAAAATCCCATTCTTGCAACAACCAAAATATCAATAAAAAATAGTTGCAATTCCAAAAGGGAAGAAGGGCAAAAAATGTTAACTGCTTTATCTTGTGTCCTAAATGGCGACAAAGTCATAACTGTTACTATCATAGCCTGCGACATTTGTCAACTACTTTGGGGTTAATAGGACGATGCTCATCCCCCTTGTCATCGACAAAGTTTTTGCGCGTACGTCTGTTGTGCCATTCCATGTTGTACAAAGTGCAACATCTTTTACACTTTAGACCCTTATGCTCTGCTCTAATCTTCATTCTCTTTATAGAAATCCGACCAACTTTGTGCTCCAAGGGAGGGGGCAGGACGCGCTATTCCTCCTCATCAATGTCCCACTGCTCCTTACTCAGAATGCTAACCGACACCTCACTATAACACCGTTGCCAGTTTGCAGTACTGTAGTACGAATCGACATATGTCATATGACAAATTTGGTGGCTCACACTTATGGCTTTGCATGCATGTGCACACGGGATTCCCATATGCTAGAAATACCCACACGAGCATACCCTATTTTTAAGATTGACACGAAATATTCGACAACGGCCAGTCTTTATTAGATACTCCCAAGTCCCAGCTCTTGAGTGTGTGATTTCCAATGCCTTGGTGATGTTGGCTCGCACTAAACCAGTATCCCTGGGTGTGAACCTCTCACCGCGAGCAGCCCAGTCATCCGCCATTTTTCTATACTTGCAGTAGTGCGCACTGAGATTCTCCCTAATTGCTTCCACTAAACAAACATCTGGAAGAGCTCTGTCATCCTTAATCATGTTGTTCCAAGACTCAACATGGTTAGTGTAGGCAATGCCATATCTATTTACTATAGAGGCGTGACATGCCCACTTATCCAGCGGAATCTCCATAAGCTTATCGTAGACATGTGAGTTCATTTTCTTTATATCTCTCATCACAGCATGGAAAAACCACTCTTAAGTTGTCTTAGCTACTATCTTAATCTTCCTCATAAGCGGAAGTGACGGAGTCAAACCGGACATGTTCTTACAAATGTGCAAAAAACATGTTTCGCTCGAGGAAACACCTCAGGGACTTTGACTACCAAACTAGGATGCCGGTCATATATGATAACTAATGGAGTCTCATACCCAATCCCTTGGTCTCCTAGACATCGCAAAAACCAATCGTACTTCTCGTTGTCTTCACCGCTAACTAGACCAAAAGTAATAGGGAAAACATGATTGTCACCGTCAACAGCAATGGTTGAAATCAGACATCCTCTTGATCTCCCCCTCAAATGTGTGCCATCTATTTCTATGTGTGGCCTACATGTGTGACGGAAGCTCCTCACAGTAATCCCATAGCTCCAGAAGTAACACTTGAAGCGATCTGTGTTTCCCACTCTTTGTAGCTTTGTAAAGCTGAAGTGATCAACCTTCCTCAATTCTTTACTGTAGGTGTTGAGTAGTTGATAGGACTAGCTGAAACTACCTTGAATCTGTAGACATTACAATTATAGTTAATACAACTTCTTCCTATGGGAATACAATAATATATCTGAATATTGTGCAGAACTGAATCACAGTCTATTAGGTCTTAAAGGTGTATAACGTATTGACCTTGCCTCTTTTTGTGTGTAGATGAGATGGTATATGGATGATATAGGTAGAGGATGTAGATGGATGATGGTCGTTGAACAAAATAGAAGCGTATCAAAACCTAATTATCCCTCAATAAGTAAAGGATGAGTAGGATATCGTTCCACTTTTAAGTGTATGTTTATATGAAGGACAGGACTGGAAAGGGGGTTTGAGGGATTAAAAACTATGATTATAGATATTATAGATTCTAATGCTAAACTAAACTAAACTAAACTATTGAGAATTTATAAGAGAGCGAGTTCAAGAGATTAGAATCTACCAATACTTTTGATTCAATAACCTTTTGCTTCATGGTTGTTCTCACAAGTAGACTACAATTAGGCAACCTCTTGGACGAAACATCGTTAACGAATAACTCTACTTAAGGTTGTTCCTATGTTCATGTTAGTAGTATGTTCTTTCCTTTTATGTGAGCTTGGGCAGCTATTCAATGAATCACCATCTAAGGCAAACACAATGAATACTTCCCTTACAACTAGAAGAAAAGTAGAGAATAATAATATAATATTCAATTACAATAAATAAAAATATATTCTAGCATTGTATTCAATTGCAATAAATAAAAGCATGTTACTAACAAATATTCAATTGCAATAAATACAACCCTAAACTAGCATGATATTCGATTGTAATAAATAAAAACCTTAATCTATACTTCCATCCCCTGGTCTGGGTAATGGAACTAATAACTAAAAACATAAAGAACTAACCTGATTGAAGAACACCATGAACCAGAAGAATCATTAAACCTTAAGCACCGGCTTAATCTTCTCCCTTGAAGGAGAAGATTAGCCTTCCATAAAGAAGGAAGAACATGAAGAATGAGAAGAAGAAGAGTCGAAGAACATAAGACTAGAAAGACTAATTTATTAAGACTCAGCTAGTTAAAACCGATCTTTTATTATTAATCTCTCTCTGCCTCAAGTTCTGGAGACAAGAGTATAAGTGAATTGGCAAATTACATGAGGCACTTAGGTCCTTTATTTATAGAGGTTACAATGAGCTCTAGAAGAATTCCAAACCACCATTTGTTTCCTAATACAAATAGACTTTTTTTAGAGTCCAACTTCGTCTCTAAAACTGAGAAGGAATTGGCTACAGTGTCATTTCATGCGTCTGGACTCATGATCCATGCATCTCAAACTCGAGCAATGCGTCTGGACTCACGATCCATGCGTCCCAGACGCAGAAGTCTATTTTGTCTCTTCTGCTTTATCCTTCTATCATCTTTTGCGGGCTTTGGTCCAAGCAACGAATCCTTTGGCCTTGGGCTTCCAAATAGGCTTTAAAATAGGTCTAAGTCACATCTTTAATAGTTTCAATTCCTTGGCCTTCTCCATGATTGTCCACGAGCTTCCCATGTGATCTTTAATACTCTGAATTGCTCTGTTTTACCCCTTTTTCTCTAATATTCTGCAAAACTCTCTCTTTCACCTGTAGAATCATAAAACATAACTTACAAACACTATTATTCCACTAAGATGGCTAAACAAAAGGCATAATTGAGGGTTAAATTGTACTTTTTGAGCACTTATCACAACTCCCAACTAGTCTTTTGCTAATCTCTTAGCAAATAAGATAAAAAATAGATAAGTGATCAAAATCACATCCAAATAACAAAAATAAAATCCTCACTCACTTTCGCAGGCATCGTGATTGCATTTACCATATGTAACAAGGCTTTAAACCTTTAAGTTCCCCAAAAAAGACGAGTTATAGTCTCGTGAGGGTTTTCAGGTGATATACCCACAAAATCAATCAATAGCATGTTCAGGAATGATATTATTTTTCAGAGAGAGAAATTCCTTACCCACTTAGTGCTTACTCCAACAGACGGTCTCCATTGTTGACTACATTGCTGTAAAGACTCATAGATTATGATAGGAGATAGTAAACATTGACAAAATTCTCAATCAAGGCTTATGTGTGTACTCAGTCAATCTCCTATACTCTCCTATCCAAGAAACAGAATCCCTAGTTTACCTTTAGACAGATAATCTCGACTTTCAATCCTCACCGGTCATACTCTCAAAAAAGAATCTCTCAGAAGATGGTCTACTATTTTACCTCATGTATGTGGGGAAAAGAATAATGAATACGAACATCCTACATACTACCTTGAAAAATGGACTTATGGATGAAATTAGTTTCATGGAAAGAATGTCAATCACATATGAAGTGTCGGGTCCTTCACTTTAGCATCCTCTCACCTATTCTAGACTTCGTACCATACTGTAGTGATAAGTCATAGGTTGTAACTTGGCTTGGGTATTGGTTTATGAAGGAAAGGTAAAAAGGATTCAAATGTTGTTTATGAAAAACACTAAGAGTTTTGCTTCATTCTTTGGAAGATTTCTTCAAATTCTGTATTGTAGAGAAAATTCTTCATTTGTCTTAGCTTTTCCATCCATTCTGTTCAACTTATTCTTTTTCCTTTTTTTTTTTTTTTTTTTTTTTTTTCTTTAGCTCAGTGGTATATGCTTGTTTTCCACTAGCTTCTTTCACTTAGAACAGAATGATGGTTTTCATTGTATCTCTCTAATATTTCCTTGTAATCTTCCTTTTGTGCTCTTTCTTCTTCCTTGTTCCCCTTGTATTCTCAGAAACATATGGGTATGGCTGATAAAGGTTTTTGGCTATACTCCTTGCCTGGAGTTGGGTAAAGGGTAAAGGGTTTTATGAAAGAAAATGGCTTATTGTAAGGCTCAAAATGGTTTAACATGATGGTCCTACTAGGTGGGATAAAGGCTGAATGGGTTCACTACTTGACTTATCAGTATGATACTCTGTTTCGAATAGACTACAAGACCTAATGGCTATCTTCCCAGTTGATGTCACTTCGTGATTAACCAAATCAACGAATAATGAGACTATATTACAACGACATAAAGAATTGAAAGATGTTGAGTCACTAAGACTCGGATTTTTCGTAAGAACTCTCCAAAGAATGGGTATAAAGCTCAAGTCTCACGGGCTAAGTCTAAAAATTCTACTTCCAGTTTACTAGGGGTTTAAATCTCTTTTCTAGCAAAAGTACACAAAACTGACAAAGTACTATGGTGGTGCCTTGATAAAGAATTCTATCAACAAGAACTATGTCCGAGCATAATAAATAGTCTAAGTGGTAATGAAATCAATAATATCAACTATCTATCAAACTCAACACTAAGCAGTATAGAATCTATATCCCAGACTCATCATTAAAATTCATTTTTCTCATGCTACTGATATAGAAACAAAAATATTTTTGTTTTTGAAAACTAATTTTCGAAATTCATTTCTCAAGTACTTCTCAAGTACACCCTCCCCCAACTTAACATATGCATTGTCCTCAATGTATAGAAATTAAGTAAATGAAATGAATGAGAAAAAGGGAAGATGTTACCATTGATGTCGAATATCAAAATTAATTCCAAAAATAAGAATGTTTCCTTTTACCAAATTTTTTTTTTGTTAGGTCTTTTTAAGTCAGATCCCTAAGACTATATATCAAGCATTATCAATTTGGAGTGAGGAGATCAGATTTTCTTACCTAAATTTGACGAATGTTTGGAGGACTAGGAGGTCTCACCTTGTGGGTTGTCAAAAATACTCCTTGATATGCTGGAAAGATTGTTGGTGAAGTTGCTTTTCTACCTTGAACTATTTCAGGTCTGATGATTGTGTGATAGGACTTGTGGTTCCTCTGTGTAGAAGATTGATGAAAATCTTTCTTTTTAATAGGATAATAGTATCTGATGTGCCCTTTACCACCACAGTTATGATAATGGATGTCTGGCTGACTGCGCTCAAGGTGGGTGGTAGACTGGTTCACATACTTCTCTCGTTCAGACAATGATGGTGTAAAAGAGGCTTCAACAGTGCAATGCTTCTTATCAATATGGTCCACTTTCTACTTCAGAAGACTCATTTCAATTTCTAGATTCTGTTGTTTTTCCAAAACTTCTTTAAGCTGATTCTCTAGCAACTAATTTTTCTGGGAAGAAGTCTGTTGTTCATCCTGAAATGTAGAGTTCATCTTCTTAAGGTATGATACTCTCTCTACCAATTTTCCATTCTGCTTACTTAAATCCTGAATTTTCTGTGGAGATTCCAAGAACATGGCTAGCAACGCCTCTGTGGTGGGGTTCTCACGTTCATCACAGTTTTCTGTAGATTGAGCACTCTCAATTGTATCTTCGAATGGGAAGGATTCTTGTATCATCATCACAATCCTTATGCAACAGGTGAAAGATATTTATGTCCATAAACATCTTACCAAAGTTGATCTTCATTTCACCGTTGTGACAATTTATCAAAGCTTTTGCAGTAGCGAGGAAAGGTCAGCCTAGAATAATTGGTATTTTATCAAAGGCTTCCTGGGTGTCTATCACAATGAAATCCATTGGATAGTAGAAATTAGCTACTTGAACAAGAACATCCTCAACTATGCCTCTAGGAATCTTGGTAGAGCGGTCAGCTAACTTCAATTTGACTTGTGTAGGCTTTAGGTTCTCCAGTCCCAATGCTTGGTACACATGATATGGCAAGAGATTAACACTAGCACCAAAGTCTAAAAGAGCATTACCCGTGAATTTTTCTCCTATCTTGCATGATATTGTAGGACTTCCTGGATCTTTGAGCTTGACTGGAGCTTGCTGATGGATAATAAATGTTGTTTGTCCAGCTAGAAACGCTCGCTTTGGAACATGAGTACTTTTTATGTTGCATGCATCTTTCAAGAATTTGGCATATGATGGCAACTGCTTGATCGCTTTGAGAAATGGGCTATTAATGTTATCTTTCTCAAATGCCTCCTTCATCTCTAAAAATTGCTTGTCCTTTTTGCTTTGAGCAAAAAACATAGGAAAAGGTGCCTTTGGTACAAACACATCAACATGTGTCTGCTTTTCTTTCTCTTAGGCATTCTTGCATATCATGTCTTGGTTATCTTGACAAATGGGAGTTGAAAGGATTTCTCCCACTTCCTTTCGAACGTCATTTGAAATCATGACCGATTGCTCTTTAGCAATGTCATCATGAGAAGGTAAGTCAACGTTGTTATCTATCTTCAATCCTGATCTGAGAGTAGTAACTGAGCTGACCTGATCATGGAGGTGATCAGTACTAGAAATTGTCCCAATATGGTATACATCTTCACTCCTCGATATCGGTTCTAATAAGCTAGGTTGAGTAGCTTGTGTCTTTACAGACAAAGCAGTAGTGAGTTGGTCGACCTTAGCCTCTAGAGACTCCATTCTAGAACATTGACTTGTCTGAGATTGTTGGAGATTGAGCTGAGACTGTGCAAGAAGCTCTAGAACACTTTCAAACTTCTGATTTTTCTGTGATAGCAAAGTTATTGCATTCTCCAGGTTGGCAGGTGTGGCATAATTTCTCATAGGATCAGGCATTAACTCTCCACTTGTATTAGAATATTGTTGAGAGTAAAATTATTGTTGAGGAACCAACTGTGAAGCTTGACTTGTCTGTGGAATATAACTTTGATCTTGAGAACCTTGGGGTCCAACATTCTGTCTCCAATAATTACCTTGAAAGTTATTGCCACCTTGGTTGGGACTCTGAAATGAGTTCACATTGTACTCTCCAACTGATGCCTGTTGATAGTAAACAGGACATTCTAGAGTTACATAGGAACTGTCCGAACAGACTTCGCAGTATTGGCTAGCTTGCATGATTGGGAGAGATTTAGTTTGAGAATTGTTGATCTTGGAGGGATTCATGGAGAACTGGTTGAATTTCTTACTCAGAGTTTCAATGCTGGTGGCCAGGTTGGCCAATGTAGACTTCAGTTCTTGATCTGCTTGTTCATGTGCTTGGTAACCAAATTGCTTTGGCTCCCCCTCCATGCTAGTGACATCCTCGTTACTAGTAGTCCATTGTTGTGTTTCTTCAGCTAAATTCTCAAGAAAGTTGTAAGTTTCCTATCCATCCATTGATGTAAACTTGCCTTTGTGCATTGACTGTATCATCTGCTTATTTATCATCGAGAGTCCTCGATAGAAAAAATGAGCCAGTGTGCTCTTATCATAACCATGATGTAGACATGAGACTAGCAGATTATTGAATTTCTCCCAGCTTTGATGATATTCTTCAGTCACCTTCCCTTTGAAATTGCTGATAGCTTGCTGCATGGCATTTGTCTTCTAGGGTGGGTAGAACTTGTTCATAAACTTTGTTCTCAACTTCTCCCAGTTATCTATTGAATTGATCAGCTGTGCAGTTAACCATTCAGATGTTTTACCTTAAAATGAGAGCGGAAAAAGAATCAACTTGATACTCTCATCTTTGATATTCTGGTTCTTGAAAGTTCTGAGGACGAATAGAAATTTGTTCATGTGAACATATGGCTGAACATTGTCTGCACCATTGAACTTCAGAAGTATAGAGATTACTGATGCTCTAAGTTTAAACTGGTTGGATTCTGTCTCTGGAAAAACAATACTGCTGGGTGTGTCTCCAATGATTGGCGAATAAAAATCACTCAGATTTTTCCTCTGTTGTGTTCGCATGGGTGGGATAGCTTCAGGATTATTGGTGTCCAAAGCACCTCCATCATTGCGTGCAACCATTGTTTCAATCTCGTCTAGTATTCTTGTGAGTCGGTTGTTGAACCTTGTCCACTGTTGTGTTCTTACCGGACGATGATATGGACGACGAGGTATACACTAGAAAATGCTATGTGAAAAACTATCCTACTATGCTTGAATGCAATTAAACTAATATGCAACTATTCTAAATTATACTAAAATACAAAACTACTTTCCTTCAACTGGGTTGGGCTTTGCAGCTAGTATCTCACCCGTTGTCTAAAGCTGTCTCTTCTAGGGTTATAGTGAATCACTTGGATTGCTTAAGTACCACGGCCCATAGACAATAGTCCATTTGTCAAGATTCAGACAAGAAACACTAGAGTTTGATATTTCACTGTGCTGGCTTACAACTTCAATTGTTGAAAAGACCCTAAATGCAATTATACTAGAAAGCAATAAAACTAAACTATGATGCAAATATACTAAGAAAGCAATAAAACTAAACTACGATGCAACTATACTAAGAATGAAGATTCGACTAACCTGGATGGTAGATCTTGTCTTCGAGATGTCCTTCAAGCTTCTCTCTTTCTTAAAAGAATGGATGATGCGGCTAAAATTACCTCAAGATCGAAACTTCTAATCTTGAAAGAAAACGTTAAACATAAACAACTTAAAATGGTAGCGGTGCCATTTGACCTTCTTCCAGGGCTACAATTAATTATATCCCCGGCAGAGGCGCCATTTGACCAGCCTCTTTTCATGTATGTAGATGGTGTATGGTATATGGATGATATAGGTAGATGATGTAGATGGATGATGGTCGTTGAACAAAATAGAAGCGTATCAAAACCTAATTATCCCTCAATAAGTAAAGGATGAGTAAGGTATTGTTCCACTTTTAAGTGTATGTTTATATGAAGGACAAGACTAGAAAGGGGGTTTGAGGGATTAAAAACTATGATTATAGATATTATAGATTCTAATGCTAAACTAAACTAAACTAAACTATTGAGAATTTATAAGAGAGAGAATTTAAGAGATTAGAATCCACCAATATTTTTGATTCAATGACCTTTTGCTTCATGGTTGTTCTCACAAGTAGACTACAATTAGGCAATCGAGCAAGTGTCGATGCCCTCTTGGACGAAACATCGTTAACGAATAACTCTACTTAAGGTTGTTCCTATGTTCATGTTACTAGTATCTTCTTTCTTTTTATGTGAGCTTGGGCAGCTATTCAATGAATCACCATCTAAGGCAAACAAAAGGAATACTTCCCTTACAACTAGAAGAAAAGTAGAGAATAATAGTATAATATTCAATTACAATAAATAAAACCCTATTCTAGCATTGTATTCAATTGCAATAAATAAAAGCATGTTACTAACAAATATTCAATTGCAATAAATACAACCCTAAACTAGCATGATATTCGATTGTAATAAATAAAAACCTTAATCTATACTTCCATCCCTTGGTCTGGGCATTGGAACTAGTAACTAAAAACATAAAGAACTAACCTGATTGAAGAACACCATGTACCAGAAGAATCATTAAACCTTAAGCACCGGCTTCATCTTCTCCCTTGAAGGAGAAGATTAGCCTTCAATAAAGAAGGAAGAACATGAAGAACGAGAAGAAGAAGTGTCGAAGAACATAAAACTAGAAAGACTAATTTATTAAGACTCAGCTAGTTAAAACCGATCTTTTATTATTAATCTCTTTCTGCCTCAAGTTCTGGAGACAAGAGTATAAGTGAATTGGCAAATTACATGAGGCACTTAGGTCCTCTATTTATAGAGGTTACAATGAGCTCTAGAAGCATTCCAAACCGCCATTTGTTTCTTAATACAAATAGACTTCTTTCAGAGTCCAACTTCGTCTCTAAAACTTAGAAGGAATTGGTTACAGTGTCGTTCCATGCGTCTGGACTCATGATCCATGCATCTCAAACTTGAGCAATGTGTCTAGACTCACGATCCATGGATCCCAGACATGAGCATTAAGTCTGGACTCACGATCCATGAGTCTCAGACGCGGAGGTCTATTTTGTCTCTTCTGCTCTATCCTTCTATCCTCTTTTGCGGGCTTTGGTCCAAGCAACGAATCCTTCGGCCTTGGGCTTCCAAATAGGCTTTAAAATAGGTCCAAGTCACATCTTTAATAGCTTCAATTCCTTGGCCTTCTCCATGATTGTCCACGAGCTTCCCATGTGATCTTTAATGCTCCGAATTGCTCAGTTTTACCCCTTTTTCTCTAATATTCTACAAAACTCTCTCTTTCACCTGTAGAAATATAAAACATAACTTGCAAACACTATTAGTCCACTAAGATGGCTAAACAAGAGGCATAATTGAGGGTTAAATTGCACTTTTTGAGCACTTATCATGTATATCATGGAATTTGAGGCGTACATAGTGTCTTTTCCAACCTATACAGTGTCGTGACAACTTCATAAGTTTAATTTCTAAGCTGTCTTTCACATTGAATATAATGTCTATCACAGCTTATATAGCCTCGTGAATAACTTGTATTATGTCTGGAACAACTTTATAAGTTATATATCTAAGCTGTATTTCAATCCGCAATTATTATATAAAGGAAGTCACAGCTTATATAGGGTCGTGCAGTTCTTACAACAACTTCCTATGAAAATAAAATAACATATCTTAATACAGTGTTCAACCAAATCAGTCTATTAGGTCTATTAGGTCTACAGCGTATATAGTGTTGTTCACAGGGTATACAGTGTCTCGAAGAACTTGATCAGTTACATATCTAAGCTGCCTATATGACAGGAATTTCAAATAGGAACATAAGCTGACCGTCTTGTAACACACACACCTCTTTGAGAGCCATTTCCCTTCCCCACCACGCAGTTCTATAACTAATATCTGCTGAAGTCCACTTTTTAACCATTGCTCTCATGTGCATTGCCCTATATGTTCAGTCATTCTGCAAAAGGTCTTTACATGACATGGCGACATAAGTGCTTGACACCTCACGGTTAAACTCACCAGCCTTTCGGCAACCACATGTGTGAAAGTTATATACAGTGATAGGGTTATATACTAAAAGCATTACTTTTGTAATAACTCTAATTCTTTTTATTTTGAATAAGAATTATATGGGCAAATGTTATGCATATTATATATGTTATTAGTTATATGCATGTGTCTAATACTTTATGTTGTAGATGATATGGTATGGACACACAGAATATCATATCATCAGTACCTTATAAAGTATAAGTAAACGTTCACAACCTAAATGGATTTGGACAAACCATTGGTACGGTTGTAGTATAATCTGGTATTAGTCTATCTTGACTATAATATTATAGTAGTACACTTTGTGTGTATTGAACAGGACCAAGTGGGATTGTTTCTTTTTATACTGACTATATAAGAGAACAAATGCCTCTGTTATTATGGATGCTTGTCCTCTTAATCCGGATATAATAACGGGCACTTACGTGCATTGTATATTGCTTTAAATCATCAAGATTCATTTGTGAATCAACAAACTTGATGGATTGGGTAATGACATTGTATGTAAGGTGTGTTGTTGATTATAGAAGGAATCCGTGTCCCGCAAGAAATCGGGCAGATGATGTCCCCTTGAGGAGCTCATAAGGATTGTCATGTAAATCCTATAGGTGGATTTGATCCGACATGACAATGAGGTTGAGTGGTACTACTCAAGGACATAAGAAGTTGATTAATGTAGTTGTGAGTAACTTGACTTAATCAACAGACATTCGTTATCTTAAACACGGGGAGATCCACAAGCATATAATATGGAGCCCATAAACGTAACACGTAATTTGGGATTAGGGCGGTAGTGCAACAATGGCCTTTAATGGAATAAGCCATTTGTTGATGGACTTGGGCCGTGTGTTCTGGGCGAACATGAGATGCCCAAGCCCGTTAAGAAGCACACCCCAAATTTCTCCTCATGGTCCCTGTTGTAGCCTATAAATAGAAACCCTTCTCTCCTGGCTGAAATCACTATTCATCTAGATTGAAAAGATAGGCAAGGAAAGATAGATCCAAAAATTGGTTCTAGCTTTGTGAGAAAGAAGGGGGTTGGTAGATCGTTACACACACAACGTCCAATCTATTGAAAGGAATACAACAGAAGATCAAGATGTGGTTGTTGATTTCATAGTTATTGGATTCTCAAAGATATCAAGAAGCTGATCTAAAAGTATAGACACCCCATTTTTGCACCCCAGGCATAATTCATTCACGATTTTACCTTGAATTAAATTTGATCATATAAGGTGATTTGCTTTCTAGAGTCTTTATTGCTACATCAAACTTCTTTCTTTTCATCTTCTTTAAGCGTCTTTAGACTCTCCTCATCATGTTCTAGCTATGGCTGAAGTTTCGTTGCTTTCTGAGTTTTGAGCTGAAAATAACAAAAATACCCCTGTAACCCTTTGAAGCCCAAATCTCGTTCTTTTCGCTCTTTCTTTTGATGAGATTATTTTATATTTGAATCCCCCTTGAAAATTCCTTCGAAATGAGTACAAGCTTGCCTAGGTTCCTTTTGGATTTCAGAAATCCTAATCTTGCCTTATCCTATTTCAGCCCGTTGTGCGCGCTGTTCAGTGCAATATATTATTAGAGTAAGATTTTGACCCAAGGGTATTTTTAAGAGTTCATGGACCTTCCTAATGGATTAATGAACAATTTTTGTGAAGAAGAGTTTGCCTAATTCTGACCCGGTCAAAGGAAATTTGCAGCATTGAAAATATGGTCAAAATAGGCCTTTTTGTCGATTTTAGACCCGTGCTCGTGGGCTGTGGATCCAGTTCGCGTCAAACCTTTTCCTTAGGGTTTCTAGACCATTCTCAAGCCTCCAAAAGCCTAGAGAACCTTCCTTATTTGTTTGACTTGATTTGATCACAAAAATAAAGAATATTCTAGAGAATATGCCATTTTGGAGCCATGTTTGGAAACCCTGGATTGTGGGCTCATTGAGGACGTTTATGGTTTTATTTTTTTCCCTAATCCATCTAAAAGATCCAAAAACCAAGGGCCAAGATCGCACCCCTTATCCCACCTCTTGAATCAAGGGCCAAATTTAGGAGGTGCAACCAAAAAGATATCAAGTCATTGGATTTTTCTTAATCAATACTCAGCCATTAGATCAAACTCATTACCATATTTGAATCCACACCCAAAAGCTATAAATATGGGTCTCATTCACCCAAAAAAAAAAAACATCTGGAGCTAGGAATTCAGAGTTAATAATGTGGACCTAGTTATTCAGAGCTAATAGCTTTCTTTTCTTCAATGTTTTTCATTTTTTCTTTCTAGTTCTTCATTTTAGCCTTCTTTTCTTCTCGTCGATCTTGAGTAGAAACTTCTTTTCACCAAAAGTTGTTTTTTCCTCAAATCACCTGTTTCAATCCAAAAATCATAATTGTCAATTCAAGATCAAGTTTATCATCAATCAATCGATCAAATTACAATTAAGTATGAAGCAACATTCCAAACAAGGTGACATCTTTCTTTTCTCTTTTATTTTAATTAGTATTGCATATTAGGATTATTTGTTTTTTAGTTTTACTATAGCATATAGTCATTTGTTTTACATAATTTAGTGAAGATCATCCAATTTGGTAATAAAATTTCAAGCTTTCTTCATTCACCTATCTTAATACATTTCACCTCAATAGAAGTAAGGCTGGTTTTATCAGGCGAGCGTGGGTGCCTAACACCTTCCCACATCGTACCTTGACTCCCGAACCCAATAATCATCTAGTTTCGAGGGATAGTCCTTCACATAGGTATTACTCAACTTTTCCTTAATAAAGTTAGTGGCTACTCGATAAACATAAAATTAATAGTTTACCTACGAAATGAACGATAAAACTCAAAACATAAGTAAACTAAAACTATGTTATGTGCCTATATTTATCAAAGTTTTCTACTCTCAATTCTATCGAAATAGAGTGGAGTAACAAATTCGTTCCACTCCTAGTCCTTCCGCATGTTGTGTTTTCTACGTATAAATACTCTTAACTCTAAAGTCTAATAAGAGATTTACGAAGTGGCAACTAGACTACGATGCAACTACCCACAAGATGCAACTAGTCGACTATTAGAACAACTATGGAATGCTACGTTGATTCTATGATAAGGAGTTAGAGGGGGATTGATTCCACCTTAACTCGACTTAATCCTACTAACGACGAATCGTCGTAATCCGAATTGAACTGCTTCGCAGAACAATATGGTTACTCCTAATCCCTAATTACACATGGCATTCCTACCAATTCATAACTAGTATGTGAACGATTAAACCCATTCTCATGGTGAACTAATCGTTTCTAGAGTGGAAAGGAAATTACGACGACTCTACGATAATCGGAATCAAGCTTTCATCAAGGCTTCTCAACCCCCTCAATGGAGGTTTAGCCGAGAATCATCACGCTATCATTCCCAATGGAATTCAAACAAGACATGATATAAAGATTGAAACTTTGCTTGTTTAAACCCAATTCAAAACTACTAATGCAATAATTGAATTAAACTAATAATGACAATTACTTGAATCTGCGAATTGAAACTAAACAATTAATGGAAATGAAACTAACTTATGAAGAACACTATTTTCTTAATCTAATGAATAATAAAACAATGATTCAAATACTAAATTAATAATCTACTTGTTCTAAAGTAATTAATTTAACATAAAATTAGATCTATAAATTGAAATGACAAAAATCAAAATTGTTAAAAATAACTATTTTATTTATCAAACTAATTAAGAATAATGATTCTAAGAGTTTAATCTAAAACAAGAATTGAATTTAAAACTAAACTTAATTTTATTACATGAAAACTAGATCTATAATTATCTATAGTTTTAGGTCTAACTAGCTACCATTAACTATCTACCATTAACAAAGAGCTAAGCTTTTGTTTTTATACTTTCAGATCCAAAAATCGTGCATGGGCTTAGAGCCATGTTTTGGGCCAGAGAATCAGGCCCAAAACCCAATTCTTTCAGTCCAGAAAGCCCTCTTCAGCTGCAGTTGGCTTTAACAGACTTTTCATCCACTTCTACTCCTCTGATTGGGTCAAGGATTGGACCATTGGAAAGCTCTTTCCGAGCCGGTCGTTTTGACATAAGGTAGGCCCTATTCCGAGGTCGAGTCCAAAGATACGGTCTTCGGAAGTTCTACTGACTTATGTGCTCTTTCTGCCCGCGTCGACTTTTCAGCTTTTGATCGGGCTTTAGAAAGGCTATGTCTTCTTGAATCTTGGCCTTTAGTCATGGAACTCCTTAGTAATCGACCTTTTCTCCTTTATCTCGGTAAAGTGGCACATTTTTGCACATAATGGACTTTGAAGCCTGAAATGCATAAAAACACGTAATCAGTGTTAACTCTTAATTATTACTCACATAATTGGTGTAAAAGTATGACTGTTACAGGGTTAAAACTACAGTTTTGGGCTCTTATCAAACCACCCCCAAACAGCATTTTGCTTGTCCTCAAGCAAAGATGAGAAATTAGAATAAGTGACCAAAAATGGAGTTCTAACTACTCGTTTATTTGAGTCGCGATTGCATTGACCATATGCAACAAGGCCTTAAACCACTAGGAATTCCCTAGTGGACGAGTTATAGCCTCGTGAGAGTTTTCCAGTGAAGGTACTCACAAACTTCATCTATACTACAACGACTAAGAAATAAAACTATTGTTTCCTTATCCATGCTCTAAATTAACTATTCCTCTCACTAGCAATGCATATAGAGTAATCAAGTCGAAACCTAAGCTAATATATGCATAATAATCAATCATCTACAATAAACATATATACAATGAGTAATACTATGAAATGCCTAGCAGGTTCGTTTCTGAAACTCGGAATAAGCGTCCCCTAAAGTAGGTTCTCCCAATAATAGTCAAGATACAACACTCTGCTTTTTTCCACTCAAGTTTAAGCTACTCTAGTGTGCGGTGGGCACACTTTACCTTACAATCTCAATGATAACAAGGAAGCTGAAATGATCAAACACATCTGCCACTTACTATCACACTAACCTATTCCTAATTGAGCTAGAGGTCTTTATTAGGTGTCATGGGATTAGGAGATGGTTTAAGAAGGAAGGAAATGGATATTCAAAAAGGACAAGTCCGAGATAATAGAGTCTTCGATTATGTAACTAGAGAAAACCTTGTTAGTTACTTTTGCTTCTATACTTTGTTTCCATCCTTAGCCATATTTTTTTTTTTTTTTTTCTTTTCTTTGGCTTTTTGACTCCCTTTTATTCTATTTTTTTGGAGTTTTTATTTTATTTCTATTTTTATTTTTCTTTTCTTTGGATGGAAACTTCTTTTTATTTATTTTAAAGCCATTAACTAACTTTGTTTACACAAGTTTTCTCTTCTTCTTTCTTCCTCATTCTATTTTCAGACTTATCTAAATTGGGTAGGTTGAATTTTTTATTTTGTTTTGTTTTGTAACAGGGGTAAAGGATTTGTGGTTTATGAAAGGCTAAAGAAAGGCTCGAGGGGCTAACTAGCGAAAAATAATTCATAGGTTTGAATTTCTG
Organism: Coptis chinensis; assembly: GCF_015680905.1. NCBI lineage: Eukaryota > Viridiplantae > Streptophyta > Magnoliopsida > Ranunculales > Ranunculaceae > Coptis > Coptis chinensis. The sequence continues at coordinate 41,178,133 of NC_141459.1, forward strand.
CTATATCGATCCAAAGAGGGCCTAAATTCTCGCTTAGGATATGGCATAGTGATCAAGCAAGTGGACGTGTGATTTCTCTATCCGTTTTACTTCTCCCTTGTGTCATTTCTCAAATGTTTCGCTCATATAAGGCTTTAGGCTATATTCTCACAGGATTTGTAGAATAAGTACTCTAGCCTAGATTTCAGAAACTTACTGCTAACAATCATCGATACTCATGTAATATATTTATAGATAGATGCAAAGATTATTACCTATATATTAACCTAAGTTTCTAAAAATTATTCTAATACAAAATCTACGTGAGACTTCTAAATTATTAAGAGCATAGAGAAGGAAAACAATACCAATATTCCTAAGTGTATAGCATGAACTTATTTATTTATATTTTTGAATTTTTAACTAGAAAACAAATGCATATTATCTCTATCTATATCCTAACAGATGCCTTAATTACACGTGTTTCTATGCCCCCCCCCCAAACAAGAAACATGCTTTGTCCTCAAAGCATTTTAAATAAAGAGGGTAGGAAAAATACCATTGAATCGCGTGAAATTTAGGAACATCTGCAAAATAAGGTTAGAACGTACTAATATAGGAAATAAAAACTGACTAAACTCTATCTGAAGTTCTACCCATTATGGGGTTAACAAGAATGAAATTGCTTGGGACATAAGCAGACACTAACTAGAATTAAAACTTACCTTATCTCCCACTTTACTCATCATCTTCCTCATCCTCTTCTTCTATAAAGAAGTGAGGTTCCTTTGCGTCCTGCCATGCCATGATAATTTGCCAGACTTCCCGCCATTTATCATCTATTATTGCTAACCTATTAAAAGCCACTTGGTCTGACGGGGTGTAGGGTGCAACCTGATGAGGTTGTATCCTCCACCCTTGCCAAGTCATTGCACGGAAAGATCGAATAATACTATTGGTGGGTCGCATTAATCGACCGTAATCCAATCCGTAAAACGTGTACAAAAAACAGGAAAGAAACATAGCATAATACGGGAAATTAGAACAGACATAAGAAGGTACTTATGCCTCATGCTATGGGATCGAGCTAAACTAGACATCAAGGTTCGGGGAAGGTCATGACACATACGTCCTGTGGCTAAGGCAAGGAAGACGCTGCAAGTGGCCTCATTCACAGAAAAAAAATGCCATTCCCCTAAAATGTTTAGCATGATCCAAAACATCACAGTTCCTATATCCATGGACAGGCTACCAAAGGCGACGTTATATTCCCCTTGGTCCTCGATACGGAAAATGCCCGCGCCATACGACTCATGCAAATTATCTACCCAATAGCACCATGGGTCTTGTATTTCAGCGGGCAATCCAAGTCCAAGAACAAATTCTAGCAAGAACCTGGTAATTTCCATTGGTTCATTATCATTATTCTCCATCTGGTCTCTCAAAGAAAATACAGTTATCGTAAAAATAAGATGCTAGTGTTGGAGAATAAAGTGCATCAGGTCTTACCATTAGCGGTTCCCAGCCAACGTATGTGATCGCCTCGCGAGACCAAGCACCATAAGTAGTGCTTTGGAACAAATCTTCAAAAGACTGTTCCGGTATCAAGGTAAGAGATGTCATCTCAAAATTACGCTCTGGAATAGCTGTGAATGATCCGGAAACTACCCGCAGAAAACTGGAATTTTTCTGGTCCACGGAAGTCAGGGCGCGAGTGCGCTATGAAGATTTTGGAATTCCAGTGTTTGAGCATGGGTCGTGCTCACCTTGGGCGCGAGTGCGCTCCTCTGGGGCGCAGGCGCGCTCCGAGGTGCTGAAGATCGGAAATTGAGACGAAACGTGGGAATCGTGGGAGTGAAAGGTGAGTGATGAAGGTTAGGTGTAGTGTGAGTTGTGAGAGTAGAATGAATGAAGTTTATATAGGTTTAAAGTTGCTCAAACGGATCGGGAAGTTGCCAAAAAGTTTTTACGGCAGTTTTCGGAAATCCTAAACTTTCCAAACCAGAAAACGGAAACAACTCATTTCCTTGATTCTAAAACAAACCTAGTATCTTTTAGGTTGAATTTAGGATAGAATCTACCTATTTAATCGAGATTTCATGTACTTATTCATAGATTTGCCTAAACGGCCATATTTTCACCTTGACTCCGCAATAAATTCTAAAGCAAGGGTCATATAAAAATCATGCTGGAATAGATAACACCACCCCCAAACAATTTGGGAAGGCGGGATCAATATTAAATAACCACGCACAATGAAAATAACCTCATTATATTAAAATTTTCATTCGAAGTACATTTCACTACAAAATTCAAATTACGGAATTAAACTTACATTAAAATAAACAACAATAATGAAACTACAAATAAACATCAAACGATACTATCCCTAACTACTTCGGTACTGGTAGCGGAGGGCACACGGTCAGGAGATAGCTCCTGAGCTCTCGATGGGCCAGCACCATTCGTCTTTTGGCGACGACGCTCGTGCCTCGATGGTGTGTCCTCAGAAGGAGAATCCCTGTGAGGTGGGAATCGTGCAAGCATGTCGGCCCGGAACTGGCGCTGAGCCTCTAGCTCGACCCTCATCTGTTCCCACCGCTCGTCCTCCCGCTGGGATCGGATCTCGAAGTTATGATGGATAGTAGCCTGTCGAGTCCGGAGGTCTTCGCAGATAGTGTTGAGTGAACGCATGCCACGATGAATAACGGCCATGCGTTCTGCATCTGACCAACACCTCTCCAGGGCATCCGCATCAAAACAAGTCAAGTCCTCCTCATCCTCCGAGGCATTCTCATTTCCCCCATCCTCCTCGGCATTCTCATTTCCACCATACTCCTCGTCCTCTATCCTATCCTCAGGCAACCTCCAAACTAGTTGGACACACTCCTTATAGATGCGAGGATTTCGGTGTAGGGTGATGTAAGACCTATCAGACGCCTGAGCTGCTCTCAACTTCAGCATGATCTTGGTTATCAACACAGGGAGAGGTGCAACAGACTTCCCTACTCCCCTAATCATGCTAAGCAAAAACTCCAAGATACGAACTTCGTGACTTCGCTCCGGAGTATCCATAAAATGTGGAGGCAGTTCAGACCGATGTCGCTGACCTTCTCCTTCCCCAGGACGTTCCGACCAATCCACTGAGCTGCAGCCAGTTGGTTGGTTCTTAGGGATGCCTGGCGAACACAATGCGATCTCGCATTGTAGTTCCCCCGGTAAATATCACGCTCATCAATGGCTCCACCCCATTATATTGGGACTCCTGCAACGTGACATCGGATGGATTCTAGGCGCGAAATGCCTAGAATCTCAACCAACAACCCAGTTACTTCCTTCCTCCTTCTTCGCCACCATAACAAAATTCTAGTCCCTCCACCTCCTTCGTGTTGTAAAACCGTCGGACTAAGTCTTCGTGGTAAAAGGCTTCAACGAGTACCACAAGCTATTCCAGCTCTCTCGATCATCATTTCACCGTCAAAACGGCGGTGCGAAGTGGTCGCCGATAAATGCTTGCTCGCAAGATTCGGCGTTGTTGAGCCATTTTGGAGTTTGGAATGTAGTGGGGGTTTAAAAGGGATGTGGTGTTGGAATTTGAGTCGACCGACTGAAACAAACCGCGGTGGTGGCGCGACAGTTCACAATTTTTGAGATTTCCGGTGGTTTTTGGCTTTTTTCTACTTGGTGGAGGTGGTGGTGGATGGATTTATAGAAGATTTGAAGTTGATTTGATTGTGGGGGTTTAATTAATTAGGTTTCTTTTTATTTTTTTTATTTTTTTTTTTAGGTTTGGAGCTTGGTGGTCGTTAATGGCGATTTGGAAGATGAACGCGACTGTTTGGGGAAAGGTAAGGGCGCGGGTGCGCTGCCGGTGGGTGCGGGTTGGGCCCAAGCCCAATTCGAAATTTTTGAATTTTTCGATTTTTCGCGAAACTTCAAATCAAAATTGCCGCTTCGTTACCGGTCCGATTTTTGTGAATGAGATATGGAAATGATCAGGAGAGAATTTCCAATCTAATGATCCATAAAACACTCTATTCCGACCGTGGATGACATATAAGATAGTGGAAAATGCCTCAAAGTGCGTGCATGATGTACGTTATGCGAACGACTGAACTCCAAATTCATGGATTATGTCAACCCGAATCGTAATACAATTCAACGGCCTAAGCAATTCTAATGGGACATAAAACATTCTAGGACGGAAACACGAACACCCCACCCCCAAACAAAATTTTTTTTTACAACGAAGCTTAGAAAATTTGTTTTTAGCAGCAAGGTCTTTTAAAGTCGATTCGAGACTTCCTAGATTACTATGTTTATTCTTTTATATATATATATATATATATATATATATATATATATATATATATTTTTTTTTTTTTTTTTTTTTTTTTTTACTTTTATAATGAAAAACAATAAACAAGAAAGACATAATTCACCCCCCATAGATAAACATGACTCAAAAATCTGAGAAAACATGCAAGAGTGGAAAGCGTGAATTATGTTAAACGTGGACTTAGGATTCGGTACTTACAGCCACACACTCCGTAGGGAGGGCCCGGTTACCTTAATGGTGCACTCACCAATATATGGAAATGAAAGGAAATGCACCAAACACAAAAGTTGAGTCGTTTATAGTCAGATACTCGAGACTTTATCTAAACATATGTATGAACATGCAGTTTATCATATATCAACAACCGAAATAGTTGTGGATGTTTCCATAAATAAATATCACAGAAAACATATCCAAACACAATCAAGCACCAAGATTTCCTATGACGCAACCTAGTGAAATGAAAGCGAAGTCGGATAACCCTATTACGTAACCTAACATGCACCTTCTTTTTCATTTTTGAACGAGAGGGTGTTCTAGTAAATAAGTGTGGGAAGGTGAATGGTTGTGGAGAATATGGTGGATATGGATAAGTTGTAGAAGGAAAGCATGGAAAAAATGAGGATGTGGGTTTAGCATAAAACTCATTCATAGTGTAGGTAGGACCGGCCCTCAAGTCTGAAAATGCAGGTGTCAAATGGTTTGTCTTTCTGAAGTATTTATTTACTAGGTGGATTTAAAAAATTATGAAGCACAGAAGAAACAAAAGGATCGAGTGCAAACTCGAGATTCCTTTGAAATGGTGGAAGGAGGGGAGTCGAGATGGTTGTTGTGCAAAGTAGTTCTTGATAGGGTGAATCATCACCTCCTCTAAGAAACTCATCGAATTCCTCATCTAGATTGGTCATATCCACGTTACTATGATAGTCCTCTACATCTTTGAGAAAGTTATCTATCTCATCCTCATCCGTAATATGTGTATCGACTAGTGTAGGGATGAAAATGTTGGAGTCTGAATTTCCAAAGGAAAGAAATTTGGGCATATGATTATCAGGGAACGTGTTGTTGAAATAATCTCGAGCAAAGCTCTCGATCATGCTAACCTCTCCATCCATAGGCGAATCGGGTAACTGTGTCTTTGTTTTAAAACATTGACTTCAACAAACAAGATGGCCAAAAGACATGGACATTGAACCATCGCGGCAATTAATGAGCGCATTGGCGAGAGCCGAAAGGGCGCCCTAAGATGATCGGGACGAGTCGTTAATCCACTTCAGATCGAGGATGACAAAATCAGCCCGATAGTAGAAATCCTGAATTTTTACGAGAACATTTTGACCACACCCTTAGGATACTTAATAGACCCGATCGACTAATTGCAATGTCATTTTAGTGGGTTGCATTTAAATTCAGGCCTATTTGTCTATACAAATAAAACGGGAGTATGTTAACACTAGCCCCCGTGTCTAATAACGCGGTCGTCGTATAGGAATCTCCTAAGGTGCATTGTATGAGAAAGATAGATCTACGACCCTTGGTCCTTGTACTTAGCAATTCCATTATGTTCGGATAGAGTTGGGAATTGTTCGTTAAAAGGCGTCTTTTGGTATATTGGTCCTACGCCTATTAGTACAACTCCTTAAGAAACTTAACATGGTGTGGTAGCTTTTAATAACTTCGAGGAAGGGAAGATTTATAGTTAGATTCTTGAAAACGCGTCCTAATCTCCTCATAATTAGTATCCCTAGTTAACACGGCTAATTTTTGTGGAAACGGTGGTTTCGCTATATTTAGCAATGGTATCACCGGATGTTTGACCGTGGCTTTCTGTTTCTTAGGTTCTGTTGTAACCGGTACCTCTACAGTGGTAGGCTCTTCAATTTCTTTTTCAGTATCTAGTAAAATAGCAGGTGTAGGGGCTACTGGTGGGGTAACTATAGGCATAGTTACTTTGTTATCAACCACTCTGCCGTAACGGAGAGTGGTGATGGCCTTTAGCTCACCTACATTTTCATATTCATTAGTAGTATTATTGGTTACCTCAAAGGCTGTGTTTGTTGTTTTAGGATTAGGTATTTTGTGACCTGGAAACACACCTTTGGGTTGGGATTTATCTTGGGCCAACCGTTGGCTTAAATTATTAACGGATTGTAGAAATTGGTTAGTTAGATTGAGCCATGGTTTGGAAAAGTTTTGGCTCACTTGTATGAAGGTGTCAAGACGATCCAGTTGTTGTGGGTGTAGTAGTCACGGTGGTGTGACGAACTATTTTGGCGTGAATTATTTATGGGTGGATTTTGATAATTATTATTTACCTGAACGATACCTCTATTAGCATTATAATTATTATAACTACTTTGACCTTGTGCTTGTCCTTGTCGAGGTTGCACTTGGTTGGTATAATTATTAAAATTGCCCTGACCCTGTCCTTGCCGTGGTGGAGCTTGGCTAAAACTGTGCGTTGGCCTAACATATTGATTATTGTACCCTGGAGGTGTGACGTGTTGGTTATTTCTCCAACCGAAGTTGGGATTTTGTCTCCAAGGGGCGTTAGGTTCACTATTAATGGAACAAGCCTGTTCATTGGCTATAGGATAGTGGAAGTCGGGATGCTCAGGGCTCCAACAGAAACTACATGGATTTGAATTTACATTCATGACGGGGATAGGCTTTTGTTGAACAGAAATGGCCTCTACCTTTTTAGTGAGTGATTCGATTAGAGTTTTAAGCTCGGGATCGTGTTTAATTTCAAACATACCGGTGGCCTTAACTATATTTGATGAACTAGCGGAGCGGTGGATATCGTCACTACCCCCCCAGTTGTTATTTCGCTTACTTTGATCCTCTAAAAATTTATAAGCCTCCGAGGCTCCTTTGCTTAAGAAACTACCCCATTCATTATGTCAAGGACTTCTTTATGGTGGTGTAGAAGTCCTTTGAAAAAGGCAACGAACTAACATGTCTTTTCGCTAAGTTATGATGTGGACACTCTATAAGGAGATCGGTGAACGCGATTCCAAAGCCTCTGAAAATGATTCATGAGGATTTTGTCGAAAGAAATGAATCTTGGAAAGCATCTCATCCGTCTTTAGGTTCCATAAACAAACAACAAGTTTAGCCCACGAGTCCACAGAATTAGGCGCTTGGGCAGTTAACCAAGACGCCGCCTTATCGGCTAAGGTGAAAGGGAATACCCTTAGTTTAATTTGTTCCGCACCAACCGTAGGATGGTGGAATGTTGTTAGGACTTGTTCAATCCCTACGCGTGTCTTGATAAGGTTTTTCATGGTCTAATCCATGAAAAAACGGGTAACAAATTAAAATATTTGGGGGATTCAGAAATCGCCTACGGGGGTCGCTAGAACGATGCAAGATTTGGGGCTATCGCCAAGGCTTTATAAAAGTCCGAGAGAGGAGTTTCTCCTTCGTCGGGCATTGTGGTCGGTGGTGTGTGTGAAATAGTAGCTAGAGGTGTAGTGGGTGGTATACTAGATAGAATTGTTTGTTGACGTTGTTGTGTGATTACGCTTTGGTGTTTTTTTTCACCGACCTTAATCTCATACAAGGCTAAGACCAAATTTAGCTAAACCATCAACACTCCAAACAATTACGATATACTAGTATAAACCTCTAACAGAGATGCGAGGTGTGGAAGAAAGGAATACGATTGCGTCCTTGCCGCTTATGAAAAGCGCCTTGTTTACGTGTGTTCGGTGTATATAACAAGTTAGAACACTGAAAAACTTGAAAAATCAAAATTCAATCAAAACCGTAGAAATCGAAAAAACTCTAGCTTAGTAGCGCCACTCACTTAGTAGCGCATCGCTCCGTGTAACTTGAAGTAACAGTGTTTTAGGGCGGTCGCTCCACCACATGGGGCGGTCGAGCTCAATGTTGTTTTTTGCAGAATGCGCCTTTTAGGTTAGAAGCGCCGAAGAAGGCGCGTCAGTATATATATTTTTGAAACTTTCCAACGGCCGACTTCGAAAAACTACAGTATGAATCAAACAAGGGTGGGTGGGTTTAATGGGACTTTAAGAAAAGTACTTGTACTACAAAAACAATGCGAAAGTGAAACTAAGATGGCAGCGGCGCTATTTGATAAACATAAAATTAATAGTTTACCTACGAAATGAACGATAAAACTCAAAACGTAAGTAAACTAAAACTATGTTATGTGCCTATATTTATCAAAGTTTTCTACTCTCAATTCTATCGAAATAGAGTGGAGTAACAAATTCGTTCCACTCCTAGTCCTTCCGCATGTTGTGTTTTCTACGTATAAATACTCTTAACTCTAAAGTCTAATGAGAGATTTACGAATTGGCAACAAGACTACGATGCAACTACCCACAAGATGCAACTAGTCGACTATTAGAACAACTATGGAATGCTACGTTGATTCTATGATAAGGAGTTAGAGGGGGATTGATTCCACCTTAACTCGACTTAATCCTACTAACAACGAATAGTCGTAATCCGAATTGAACTGCTTCGCAGAACAATATGGTTACTCCTAATCCCTAATTACACATGGCATTCCTACCAATTCATAACTAGTATGTGAACGATTAAACCCATTCTCATGGTGAACTAATCATTTCTAGAGTGGAAAGTAAATTACGACGACTCTACGATAATCGGAATCAAGCTTTCATCAAGGCTTCTCAACCCCCTCAATGGAGGTTTAGCCGAGAATCATCACGCTATCATTCCCAATGGAATTCAAACAAGACATGATATAAAGATTGAAACTTTGCTTGTTTAAACCCAATTCAAAACTACTAATGCAATAATTGAATTAAACTAATAATGACAATTACTTGAATCTGCGAATTGAAACTAAACAATTAATGGAAATGAAACTAACTTATGGAGAACATGATAAGAGCCCAAAACTGTAGTTTTAACCCTGTAACAGTCATACTATTAGACCAATTATGTGAGTAATAATTAAGAGTTAACACCGACACGTGTTTTTATGCATTTCAGGCTTCAAAGTCCATTATGTGCAGAAATGTGCCACTTTAGCGAGATAAAGGAGCAAAGGTCGGTTACTAAGGAGTTCCGTGATTAAAGGCCAAGATTCCAGAAGATAAAGCCTTTCTAAAGCCCACCAAAAGCTGAAAAGTCGACGCGGGCGTAAACAAAGACACAAGTCGTGAGAACTTCCGGGCGTATCTTTTGGACTCAGACCTCCTGAATGGGGTCTACCTTATGTCAAAACGACCGGCTCGGAAAGAGCTTTCCAATGGTCCAAGCCTTGACCCAATCAGAGTAGCAGAAGTGGACAAAAAGTCTGTTGAAGCCAACTGCAGCTGAAGAGGCCTTTTTGGACTGAAAGAATTGGGTTTTGGGCCTGATTCTCTGGCCCAAAACATGGCTCCAAGCCCATGCACGATTTTTGGATCTGAATGTAAAAAAACCAAAGCTTCACTCTTTGTTAATGGTAGATAGTTAGACCTAGATTAGTTAGCCTCCATTAATTAGTTTTAGAACTTAGTTTAATTAGTTTCAATTCATTGTATTAGATTAAACCTTTGAATCTTGTTCTTCATTTGATTAGATCAATAAAGTAGTATTTTATCAATTTCGATTTTTGTCATTTCCATTTCTAGATCTAATTTCAATTCTTGTTCTTATTTTATTTTAGTCATTAAATTAGATGTCATTATTGTTTGATTAAGTAAATTTCAATTCTTTACATTATGTTTAGTTTAGATTCAATGGGAAATGTTAGTTTGATGAATCAAGGCTAAAACCTCCATTAGAGGGGTAGATGAAGCCTTGATGAAAACTTAGCTGTTAGTGTAGAATGGTTTGTAGATTCTATTCCACTCTAGAAGGTCGTGTTTCGCCATGAGAATGGGTGGACGACCTCACATGCTAGTTAGTATTTGGTAGAAATGCCACAAACACTAGGGATTAGAACTCGAAATTCTTGCCGTAAGAACGTAAGAATCGAGATACAACAATCTATGCTAGGTTATTAAGTTGGATTCGAGGTGGATTCAATTCCCTTCTAATCCTTTATCTAGATTCAAAAAAATCATATTTCCATAGCATTCGTAGTTAGAATTAAAATAATCAATTTCATATTGTATCGTAGTATAACACCCTTCATAAAGCTCTCATTAGACTTAAGACCGATTAATTAGACTAGAAAACATTCCATGCTAGAGCACTAGGAGTGGAACGAACTTCCTACTCCACTATATCTCGTAGGATTGAGAGTAGAGAATCTTTGATAACATAGCAACATAAATAGTTTTAGTTTACTTACGTTTTGATTTCACCGTTCATTTCGTAGGTAGACTATTCATTTTATCATTATCAAATGGCGCCGCTGCCATCTTAGTTGCACTTTAGCATTGTTTTCATAGTAGAATTAGTCATTTTTAAGTCCCATTAAACCCACCCACCCTTGTTTGATTCATACTGTGGTTGTCCATTTCAAAGATTGAAAAGTTCCGCAAAAATATACACCGAAAGTGCGACCGCGTTTATAAGGAGCGCTGCTCTATAGCTCGAACACCTTGAAGCCAAGGCCTTCCTTGAGCCGACCACCTATATAGTTCTTGGACCACGAAATGCGACCCGCTAAGTCAACGGAACAAGGATCGTGGATCAAGCGCTTCTATGCGCCTTTCACCGGTATTTTAAAGCAAAATTTTCCTCGGATTTCTGCGGTTTGTTTAGAATTTCAATTTTTCAAGTTTTTCAGTGTTTTAAATTGTTATTTACATCAACACGCCAGAAACAAGACGCTTATTCATAAGCCAAGCAAGGACGAATCGGGTATTCCTTTCTTCCACACCTCGCATCTCCGCCAGAGGTTTCTACTAGTATATCGTAATTGTTTGGAGTGTTGCATGTTTAGTTAAGTTCGACTTAGTCTTGCATGAGATTAAGGTCTGGTCGAAGAAAAAAAACTAACGTAATTACACGGCAATGTCAACAAACAAGTCTATCTAGTTTCCTACCCACTACACCTCTAGCTACTATTTCACACACACCACCTGATATTATGGCTGAAGAAAGAGAGACTCCTCTCTCTGACTTTTATAAAGCCTTGAGCGATAGCCCTAAATCTTGCATCGTTCTAGCAGACCCAGTGGGGGATTTCTACATCCCCTCAAATATATTTAATTTGTTACCCGTTTTTCATGGTTTAGACCATGAAAAACCTTATCAATTACATCGCGTAGGATTGAACAAGTCCTTATAACATTCCACCATCCTACGGTTGGTGCGGAACAAATTAAATTGAGGGTATTCCCTTTCACCTTAGCTGATAAGGCGGCGTCTTGGTTAACTGCCCAAGCACCTAATTCTGTGGACTCATGGGCCAAACTTGTTCAGCTGTTTATGGAACATTTTTACCCACCCCTAAAGACGGATGAAATGCTTTCCAAGATTCACTTCTTTTCGGCGTAATCCTCATGAATCATTTTCAGAGGCTTGGAATCGTTTCACCGATCTGCTTATAGAGTGTCCACACCATAATCTACCAAAAGACACGTTAGTGCATCCCTTTTTCAAAGGACTTCAACATCACCATAAATAAGTCCTTGACATAATGAATGGGGGTAGTTTCCTAAGTAAAGGAGCCTCAGAGGCTTACAAATTTTTAGAAGAACAAACTAAACGCAATAACAATTGGGGAGTGATGATATCCCCCGCCTCGCTAGTTCTTCTTCAACAGCTAAGGCACGCGGTATGTTTGAGATGAAACCCGATCCGAACTTAAAAATTTAATCGAATCTCTAACTAAAAAGGTAGAGGCTATTTCTATTCAACAAAAGCCTATCCCCGTCATGAATGTAAATTCAAATCCATGTAATTTCTGTTGAGTCCCGAAAGCATCCGACTCCCAATCGTCCTATAGCCTATGAACATTCTTGTTCCATTAATAGTGAACCTAACGCCCTTGAGACAAAAATCCCAACTTCGGTTGGAGAAATAACCAACAAGTCACACCTATAGGGTACAATAATCAATATGTTAGGCCAACGCACGCTTATAACCAAGCTCCACCACAACAAGGACGAGTCAGGTAATTATAATAATTATAACAACCAAGCGCCACCCTCGACAAGGTCAAGCACAAGGTCAATGTAGTTATAATAATTATAATGCTAATAGAGGTATCGCTCCGTAAATAATAACTATCACAATCACGCCCATAAATAATCAACGAGATAGTTCCAAATACACCACCCGTGACTACTACACCCACACAACCGGATCGCCTTGACACCTTCATACAAGTGAGCCAACAACTTTTCCAAACCATGGCTCAAATCTAACCAACACATTCTACAATCCGTTAATAATTTAAACCAACAGTTAGCCCAAGAGAAAGCCCAACCAAAAGGCATGTTTCCGTGCCAAGCGATACCCAACCCTAGAACGAAGAAACACGACCTTTGAAGTAAACGGTAATACTAGTACGGAAACAACAACCGTAGGTGAGCTAAATGCCATCACCACTCCGCTCGAAGAGTGATTGATAACAAAGTAACTATGCCTATAGTTACCCCATCAAGATTCCCTACACCGGATATCGAACTAGACACCTAAATAGAAACTCAAGAACCTACCACCGTAGAGGTACCCGGTTAAACCACAACATAAGAAACAGAAAGACAAGGTTACACATCAAGTCGAGCCATACACTAAATATAGAGCGAAACCACCGTTCCCTCAGAAATTAGCCATGCTAACCAGGGATACTAACTTTGAGGAGATTAGGAACGTTTTCAAAAATATAACGATAAACCTTCCTTTTCTCAAAGCAATTAAAAAGCTACCTAATCACGCTAAGTTTCTTAAAGAGTTGTGCACTACTAGGCGTAAGACCAACATACCTAAAGACGCCTTTCTAACTAAACAGTTCCCAACTTTATCCGAAAATAATGGAATTGTTAAGTACAAGGACCCTGGTCGTCCTACTGTACAATGCACTTTAGGAGATTCTCACACGACGACCGCGCTACTAGACCTGGGGGCTAGTGTTAACTTACTCCCATTTTATTTGTATAAACAAATAGGTCTAGAGGAGATGCAACCTACTAAAATGTCATTGCAATTAGCTGATCGGTCTATTAAATATCCTAAGGGTGTGGTTGAAAACCTGCTGGTTAAAGTCCAAAATTTTTACTACCCAAAATTTACTTTCGTTATCCTCGACACGTAAGTCACTAACGACTCAGACCTATCATTTTAGGCGCCCCTTCTTGGCTCGCCAACGCTACCATAAACCGCCGCGATGGTTCGATGTCCTTGTCCTTTGGCCATCTTTCATTTGAGGTAAATGTTTTCAAAATAAGGACACAGATCCCGATTCATCTACAAATGGCGAGGTTAGCATGATCGAGAGCTTAGCTCAAGATTACTTCAAAACATGTTTCCGAGAAACAGATTAACAAATTCCTTTCCTTCGAAATTCGACTTTAACAATGACTCCCGGTAGTAGAGCTAAATCGAAGAAGAATTCCTGCAACTCTTTTGCACCGCTTCTTTACCACTTCGTGAGTCCCCTTTGCCAACAACCATTCATCCCTTGATGCGATGACGGAAGATGAATTTTTCAATCTCTATCCCAAACCCTTTTGGACCCAACTATTGAGGAATGTCTTGCATATATCAAGATTTCTCGATGATATGGACTTGAGAGCTTAGCCGAGAATCATTTACCTTCCATCACCAATATTCCCCACCTTCCACCTTTTCAAAGGAACCTCGAAGTTTGCACTCGATCCTTTAGTTTCTCCCCTCGTGCTTCATGAATTTTTAATCCACCTAGTAAACAAATACTTCCCAAGGATAAACCACTTGACACCTTCATTTTCGGACTTGAGACAAATCCCTTAACTACACCATGAATGAGTTTTGTGCTAAACCCACATCCTCATTTTTTCCATGATTTTTCTCTAAAACTTATCCCAATCCACCATATCTTCCACAACCATTCACTTTTCCACACTTATTCACTAGGACACCCTCTCGTTCAAAGATGAAACATAAGGTGCATGCTCGGTTATGTTATAGGTTTATCCGACTTCGCTTTCATTCCACTAGGCTGCGTCGTAGGAAATCTTGGTGCTTTATTGTGTTTGGATATGTTTTCTGTGATATTTATTTATGGAACGATCCACAACTATTTCGGTTGTTGATATATGATAAATTGTATATTCATACATATATTTAGATAAAGTCTCGAGTATCTGACTATAAACGACTCAATTTTTGTGTTTAGTGCATTTCCTTTCATTTCTATATATTGGTGAATGCACCATTCAGGTAACCGGGCCCTCCCTATGGAGTGTGTGGTTGTAAGTACCGGATCCTAAGTCCACGGTTCACATAATTCACGTTTTCCACTCTTGCATATTTTCTTGGTTTTTGAGTCATGTTTCTCTATGGTGTGAATTATGTCTTTACTGCTTATTGTTTTCCTTTATATTAACCTAATTCATAAAAAGTAAAAAGTTTAAAGCTATAAAAATAGTAATCTAGCAAGTCTCGAATCGACCTTAAAAGACCCAAGTTTTCGACAATACCAACTTTACTGAGTATAGGCCAAACAAAAATTTCAAACTTAAAAAGAGTTTTCCAATTTTGTTTGGGGTGGCATGATTTTGGTATTCATTTCAAATCTTGTTGCCACCCTAAGCCCATCATGTTTACTCCAAAGAGAGTTTGTGTTAGTTAGTGCAATAAATGCTTAATTGTGCTTCATATTATCATATCATCTTTACAATATTTCTCATTATATGTAATCGCCAATTTTTGCCACGCTTCTATGGTAAATTATTTCCTTATCTCTTTACACTTTGAGGACAAAGCGTTCGATTGTTTGGGGGTGGGATAGAAATATTTGCAAAAATTAGACACTTTTAGGATGTAAATTATGAACTTTTATTTATAAAATGTTAAAAATTATAAAAATTAGTTAGTTACATAATTTAATTGTGCTATTGAATTGTTTTATGAACCCCCTTCTCCCAAATTGTTTGGGGGTGGTATAGAAACACGATGTAAATGTTAAGCACATATTAGGTTGTATATTACATATTATTTGTCTTAAAAAAATAAAAATAAAAATAAAAAAAATAATAAAAAGTTTATGCTATACACTTAGGAATATTGGTATTGTTTCTTTCTCTATGCTTTTAATAATCTAGAAGTCTCACTCGTAGCTTTTGCATTAGAATAGTTTTTAGAAACTTAGGTTAATATGTAGGTAATAATCATTGCATCTATCTATAAATATATTACATGAGTATCTATGATTGTTTGGCAGTAAGTTTCTGAAATCTAGGCTAGAGTACTTATTCTCCAAATCCTGTGAGAATATAGCCTAAAGCCTTATATGAGTGAAACATTTGAGAAATGACACAAGGGAAAAGTATATTCCGAATAGAGAAATCACACGTCCACTTGCTTGACCACTATACCATATCCTAAGAGAGAATTTAAGCCCTTTTTGGATCGATATAGCTAGAAATTCCGACCTAAGTATATTTTCCGCTAGTCGCCCCACTGAGCCTTTCTTTAGCCTTTCATAAACCACAAATCTTTTACCCTGTTACAAAAAAAAAAAAAAAAAAAAAAAAAAAAAAAAAAAAAAAAAAAAAAAATCAACCTACCCAATTTAGAATAAGTTTGAGAATAGAATAAGGAAGAAAGAAGAAGAGAAAAACCTGTGTAAACAAAAATTAGTTAGTTGCTTCAAAAAATAAAGAAAAGAAGTTTCCATCTAAAGAAAGGAAAAATAAAAATAGAAATAAAATAAAAACTCCAAAAAAATAGAATAAAAGGAGTCAAAAGCCAAAGAAAAAGAAAAAAATATGGCTAAGGATGGAAACAAAGTGTAGAAGCAAAAGTAAATAACAAGGGTTTCTCTAGTTACATAATATGAAGACTCTATTATCTCAGACTTGTCCCTTTTTGAATATCCATTTCCTTCCTTCTTAAACCATCTCCTAATCCCCGAAACACCTAATAAAGACCTCTAGTTCAATTAGGAATTGGTTAGTGTGATAGTAAGTGGCAGATGTGTTTGATCGACTCCGGCTTCCTTGTGTGTCATTGAGATTGTAAGGTAAAGTGTGCCCATCTCTTGCACTAGAGTAGTAAATAAACTTGAGTGGAAAAATTAGAGTGTTGTATCTTGACTATTATTGTGAGAACCTACTTAAGGGCGCTATTCCGAAGTTTCAAAACGGACCTGCTATTGCATTTCATAGTATTACTCATTGTATAAATGTTTATTGTAGATGATTGATTATTATGTATATATTAGCTTAGGTTTTTGACTTGGTTATTCTTGTTCATAGCTAGTGAGATGTATAGATAATTTGGAGCATGAATAAGGAAACAATAGTTTTCTTTCTTAGTTGTTGTAGTATAGATGAAGTTTGTGAGTAACTTCACTGGAAAACTCTCACGAGGCTATAACTCATCCACTAGGGAATTCCTAGTGGTTTAAGGCCTTGTTGCATATGGTCAATGCAATCGCACTCAGCGAAACGAGAGTAGTTAGAACTCTATTTTTGGCCACTTATTCTAATTTCTCATCTTTGCTTGAGGACAAGCAAAATGCTGTTTGGGGGTGGTTTGATAAGAGCCCAAAACTGTAGTTTTAACCCTGTAACAGTCATACTATTAAACCAATTATGTGAGTAATAATTAAGAGTTAACACCGATTCACGTGTTTTATGCATTTCAGGCTTCAAAGTCCATTATGTGCAGAAATGTGCCACTTTAGCGAGATAAAGGAGCAAAGGTCGGTTACTAAGGAGTTCCGTGATTAAAGGTCAAGATTCAAGAAGATAAAGCCTTTCTAAAGCCCAGTCAAAAGCTGAAAAGTCGACGCCTGGGTAAACAAAGACACAAGTCGTGAGAACTTCCAAAGGCCGTATCTTTGGACTCAGACCTCGGAATGGGGTCTACCTTATGTCAAAACGACCGGCTCGGAAAGAGCTTTCCAATGGTCCAAACCTTGACCCAATCAGAGTAGCAGAAGTGGACGAAAAGTCTGTTGAAGCCAACTGTAGCTGAAGAGGCCTTTTTGGACTGAAAGAATTGGGTTTTGGGCCGATTCTTCGCCCAAAAACATGGCTCCAAGCCCATGCACGATTTTTGGATCTGAATGTATAAAAACCAAAGCTTCACTCTTTGTTAATGGTAGATAGTTAGACCTAGATTAGTTAGCCTCCATTAATTAGTTTTAGAACTTAGTTTAATTAGTTTCAATTCATTGTATTAGATTAAACCTTTGAATCTTGTTCTTCATTTGATTAGATCAATAAAGTAGTATTTTTATCAATTTCGATTTTTGTCATTTCCATTTCTAGATCTAATTTCAATTCTTGTTATTATTTCATTTTAGTCATTAAATTAGATGTCATTATTGTTTGATTAAGTAAATTTCAATTCTTTACATTATGTTTAGTTTAGATTCAATGGGAAATGTTATTTTGATGAATCAAGGCTAAAACCTCCATTAAAGGGCTTGATGAAGCCTTGATGAAAACTTAGCTGTTAGTGTAGAATGGTTTGTAGATTCTATTCCACTCTAGAAGGTCGTGTTTCGCCATGAGAATGGGTGGACGACCTCACATGCTAGTTAGTATTTAGTAGAAATGCCACGAACACTAGGGATTAGAACTCGAAATTCTTGCCGTAAGAACGTAAGAATCGAGATACAACAATCTATGCTAGGTTATTAAGTTGGATTCGAGGTGGATTCAATTCTCCTCTAATCATTTATCTAGATTCAAAAAAATCATATTTCCATAGCATTCGTAGTTAGAATTAAAATAATCAATTTCATATTGTATCGTAGTATAACACCCTTCGTAAAGCTCTCAGTAGAGTTAAGACCGACTAATTAGACTAGAAACATTCCATGTTAGAGCACTAGGAGTGGAACGAACTTCCTACTCCACTATATCTCATAGGATTGAGAGTAGAGAATCGTTAATAACATAGCAACATAAATAGTTTTAGTTTACTTACGTTTTGAGTTCATCGTTCATGTCGTAGGTAAATTATTTCATTTTATGTTTATCAGAACACTATTTTCTTAATCTAATGAATAATAAAACAATGCTTCAAATACTAAATTAATAATCTACTTGTTCTAAAGTAATTAATTTAACATAAAATTAGATCTATAAATTGAAATGACAAAAATCGAAATTGATAAAAATAACTATTTTATTTATCAAAGTAATTAAGAATAATGATTCTAAGAGTTTAATCTAAAACAAGAATTGAATTTAAAACTAAACTTAATTTTATTACATGAAAACTAGATCTATAATTATCTATAGTTTTAGGTCTAACTAGCTACCATTAACTATCTACCATTAACAAAGAGCTAAGATTTTGTTTTTATACTTTCAGATCCAAAAATCGTGTATGGGCTTGGAGCCATGTTTTGGGCCAGAGAATCAGGCCCAAAACCCAATTCTTTCAGTCCAAAAAGGTCTCTTCAGCTGCAATTAGCTTCAACAGACGTTTTGTCCACTTTTGCTCCTCTGATTGGGTCAAGACGTAGACCATTGGAAAGCTCTTTCCAATACGGTCGTTTTGACATAAGGTAGGTCCCATTCCGAGGTCTGAGTCTAAAGATACGGCCTTCGGAAGTTCTGCTGACTTGTGTGTTGTTTCTGCCCGCGTCGACTTTTCAGCTTTTGATCAGGCTTTAGAAAGGCTTTGTCTTCTTGAATCTTGGCCTTTAGTCATGGAACTCCTTAGTAACCGACATTTGCTCCTTTATCTTGCTAAAGTGGCACATTTCTGCACATAATGGACTTTGAAGCCTGAAATGCATAAAAATACGTAATCAGTGTTAACTCTTAATTATTACTCACATAATTGGTCTAAAAGTATGACTGTTACAGGGTTAAAACTACAGTTTTGGGCTCTTATCACTACTCTAAAATCAATTGCATAAACCTAGGTACACATTTGTGTGCGTACAGATTTTTTGGCGACTATGTTGAGGACATCCCTAAAGAGTCAGACTTACATTTTCTTTGAGGTGTTTCAGTTAAGATAGGAAAGAAGAAGGCTTATCCAGAAGCTAGTTGGAATAGAAGACCAGGGTTAAGGTTATCTCGTGCAACCATTAACTCGCTGATTCAAATGGAAAATCTACTTGACGGTTCTTCTCAAGAGTTATCACTACTACCTATATTTTCATCACAGATGTATGTGCCATAAGGAAGTTCTCCACTAGCACCTCCATCTGAGGGACAAATTTTATCAGCAAACATCCAAAGTCCACATACAAGTAATTCTGGTGAATTGTCAACCCCTACCAGTCAAGAGGAATTGATGGAGAAGGCGATGGAAAAGATGTTTCTCAAGATGATGTCAAAGTTTGCAATAACTCCACGTCTGGGTCAACCACAACAACCAGGTATCGCACTACCCCCCATGGTTAGTCCTAACCCTACCATTCCACCAACTTCATTACCCACTCCGTATGCTATACATAGATCAACCCAATTGCATGTTCCTATGCCAACCCATACTCTGTCCCAATTTTTTCCTTAGGATAACCCAACTTACATGCCTCAACCATCCACTCATCAAATTTTTCAAAGCCCAAACAAAAACTGAGTATATTACAAGATGGAGGACAAAAGCGGCCCAAATCATTGATAAGCCCACGGAGCAGGAGCAAATTAGGATGGTTATGAAGAGTTTGAACCAAGAGTATGCGACCAGGCTAAGTGCTAGTTATCATCCGACATATCAAGCCTTAGTTGTCGCTGGATCACAAATTGAAGATGGGTTATCATCTGGCAATATTTCTCCCATCAGCTCAATGTCTACAGGATCTAACCCGCAGAAGAAGAAGCCTCCCAGTGTAACGGTGAACACAAAGAAACCAATGTGGTTGCTACACAAGTTCAACCTCAGCCACATACGCAAATTCAGTCGGAGGTGGCAAATAACCCTTCTTCCAATCAAATTGTATATTCTCCAAGACAACAAGGATATCAAAATAGAGGGTTCCCCAAGCCTCAGAGGCAGTTCACAGAGCTACCGTACCCATTGCCAGTCATTCTCAAGGCTTTGATCCAACAAGGCCTAGTTACACTATTGCAACCTAGGCCTCCTCCAAATCCGATTCCGTACTGGTATGATACTTCAAAACACTGTGATTTTTATCAATCTCCAGGACATCCTACAGAGAAGTGTGGTGCTCTTAAACATACGATCTAGGATTTGATTGATTCGGGAAGAATTGATGTTTCACATCTTGGTACTCCGAATGTGACAACAAATCCATTGCCATACCATAATGGGGGAGTTCACACATTAGAGCCGGTCAAGACTAAAGATCCAGCTTCTTTTATTACTCCTATCAAGCAAGAGTCCAGTGCTAGCACCACAAGGCTAGTCAATCTTCATGATGCAGTTAGAGAATGCATGGGGCAAACAAAGTCTAGAGGTATCCAATTAAATGAGGTGGTGGCACCATTTCTACATACTCCACAGATTCAAAAGCCGTTCAAGTTTACTAAAGAGCATCTGGAATCCTTTATGATGCAGAGGCCCATTACGAAATGGGTAGATCCTTTGAATACATCTCAATCTGCGGCATCATAAGTTGGGTCAGAACCTCAAGGACCCGTGATTCGCCAAAATCCAACTCAGCAGCAGGTGATCCTAACTCCTATAACAATCCCTAATGTCCAGTTTGTGCTAGCCAAGAGTCACGATACCGAGGAGGTTCTAGGGAAGAAGTTAATTGAGCCGGAGAAAAGTAAAGATGACTCAGCAATCTCACTACATCAGTTAAAGCAATTAGAACCTAGTTTGGTAGAGGAATGTGTTGAGACTCATGGTTTGACAAGAGGAGGAAGGATATACAAGCCATTACACTTACAGAAGGATCAGGTTTTGGCCCAATGACCGACCCGGCCACGCCATCTTGAACGCAGAAGCGGGGATGGTAATGAAGTAATCCAACAATTGCAGAAAACCAAGTCCAACATTTCCATATGGGGTTTACTCATGGCATCACCCCAACATAGGCAAGCAGTTCTTCAAGCCTTGAACCAGGCTCACGTTCCAGCTTCCATCCAGCCGAACAATTTGGCTCGTACAGTCATTTCCCTCAGGAAGACAAACTCCATAACATTTTCTGATGATGATTTCATCGTAGATGGAATAACCCACACAAAAGCATTGACTATTACGGTGCATTGCAACAACCATAAGGTGCCATTTGTACTAATTAACAACGGATCCGGTTTGAATATCTGCCCGATCAATTCTGCGAAAGCCATTGGAATCATGCCGGAAAACTTCACTTTCACTAAGGATATAGCTAGAGTAGTTCATGGGTTTGATAATCAGAGAAGAGAAGTCCTTGGTGAGTTCACAACTGACGTCCAAATAGGTCCAGTCACATTCAAAGTCACATTCTTAGATATGGACATTGAGGCTAATTACAATTTCCTTTTCGGCAGACCATGGCTACACCAGGCCGGCGCAATTCCCTCTACATTTCACAGAAAGCTTAAGTTCTTATGGCAAGGGAAGATTATCTGCATCACTGGTGATTCGGATGATCTGGATTCTTCAGAAGAGCATAAGGTAATACCAATGATTGAAGGAAAGTGTAACTACGCTGAGGAACCATTAGGGATTGTGGAGTTTAGAGCACCCGACAAGGAGAAGCTCCC
This sequence comes from Coptis chinensis, assembly GCF_015680905.1. NCBI lineage: Eukaryota > Viridiplantae > Streptophyta > Magnoliopsida > Ranunculales > Ranunculaceae > Coptis > Coptis chinensis. Next base: position 41,200,171 of record NC_141459.1, read on the forward strand.
TACCCCATTTTGCAATGGAAATCCCAAGACGACTCAGATGTTCCATGAGCAGAACTATTTTCTAGGACTTGATTTGGGAAAAACCCAAAACAGCATCTTAGAATCGCTGCAGATTCCTAGTCAAGATGATCGAAAAGGGCTAGGCTATACTGAGGAGGTTGTGGAAGGACTGTCAGAATTGTTTATCAATTCTAGTGCCACGGTGAATTGTCTCGGATAGGCTCTATCTGATCTAGGGGCAGAGATTGATGCTATTATTAATTCAAACATGTTATGGAGCGAAGATGATGACCCAGATCCAAACTCAGAAGTTACTGTTTCAGAGCCAGATATTAATTCCTATTCAGGATATCACCAACTTAGATTGGATCATAAGGCTAGACAGTTTAGTTGGATAAATGAGGCTGGATCGACATCCTCCTCATTAGGTATGGACTATACTCCATCTTTTACTTTAGCCAGTTCCCCAGGGTTAGGATTTGACCCAGGTGACAAGACTGTCACACCTTATCATGTCCAATTGGACCCTCAGACCATACTTGATTTAGATGATCTGTTGAATATGGAATCTATTATTGACCCAGTTCCAGTGGATGTTGAGAACATGCCACTTTCTGACTTCTAGACACAATATGAGATTTGGGAAAGGGTTTTAGAGACCTTAGATTCTGATGAGGATCCATTAATGGATGGAGACTATGATGATTAGGGAACGCAAGTCATTATTGATCCAATACCCAGCCATCATATTGCTCCGATTGAGCCACCGGATGAATCCGATAGGGCTCAAAGGGCATGAAACTTTTTGTTCTAACTCCTTCTGTATATAGTTATATTTCAAAAATTCAAAAATTCAAATATTTCAAAAAATCCAAAAAAAAAAAATCAAATATTTCAAAAATCCAAAAAAAATCAAATATTTCCAAAATCCAAAAAAATCCTGATATTTCAAAAACCCAAAAAAATTAAAAAATTTCAAAAAAAAAAAAAAAAAAAAAAGGTTTCCAAAATCCGACATATATGATTTACCCACTTGCCTTAGTGTAGGATGATTGAATGACTTGTGCAGGTTATTATGATCCCCTCTCCCACGACAATGATGAAGAATGGACAATGAAGCTGCTGAGTCCATTCTTTCTCATGAGCAGTCTGAGGATTGACAGACGTTAGTCATTGTGGAGACAAAGACCATCAACCTTGGCACCATAGATGAACCACATTATGTGCAGATTGGTATAACCTTGATCCCATCTAGCGTTGAAGCCTGATCAAATTACTGAAGGAATCCATAGAAGTGTTGATCATATCTATGACAATCTATTGTCTTAAGGTGGTACATGATTTTCATTGTTCATATATGAGAGAATCACTCACCGAGAAGAAGAAATTGAGGAGGAAGAAAGTTTAGCGGTTATGTTTGAGAAGATTTTTCAAATGTCTAAGATCACGAACATCAACATCAGTAGTCAACATTATGTATTCACCCTTGTGGAGAGGGCAAAACTCCACAACATCACTTGATCAACTACCCTACTGAAGAAGGGAAATATTCTGCATTCCATCAATCAACGGCTACTTAGCCAATCAACCAACTAGCTACCCTACCATGGAGAGGGCAAATTCCATATTGCATCATTAGCCTCTATCGAAGACATGAGAGCTATCTATCAAAGAAGTCAGCTGACTCGAATCTGACTACATCAAAGAGCGGAATGCTAAGAGGAGTTCATCTATGACCAACATTCTTGAGAGTCGAGATATGAAGGAGGGCATTGATTTTCTACTGGGACTTAGATACCAATGGAGACAGATTGTTGCACGTAAAGTTGAGCAAGCAGATCTAGACTAAAGTGGAATCAATGAACCAGAAAGTTCAAACCCAATAGTGAATGTCCATTCACTATAAAGATTCTACATGGAAAATCCTACCAATGCTGACCAATTAAAGAGGTACTACTTTTTACCCAACTTTGTTTATTTTAAGATGAAGAGTATAGTGTACATCTTAGAGAGACGATGGAACAGGCCATCTTTGATCATTTTGTTTTTAGCCTCATAAGCCCGCCTAATATCATATGTTCCCGATTGGAGCCCATTTGAGCCTTAGCATATTCTTTTGTTTCCCACAATATAAGCCCATATCTTTTAGGAAGCCTAATAAATCCTTAGCCTACCCATAGATTACCCATACCCACTCTTATAGAACTTGTCATGGTCCAGGGGCATCATTCCATCCATCTTTGATCATGAAACAATCACCCCCATGTTATTTATCCCAAGAAGATGTTGAAGAAAATCCTAGTGCAAAAATAATTTTTTTCTATCTTATCCCTTCTTTCTGAGCCCATCACCTCAGCTTACATTATAGTCCAATGAAAGTCCGCTCTTGATCTAGTCCACTATATCTCCTAGTTGAGAAGTACTCAAGGCAATAAAAAATAATGAAAAATAAAATAATGAAAAAAAAATGAAAAAGAAAAAAAAATATGGAAGGCATTGGACGATTCACTACTAGTGATTTGCGATGTATGAGGTAGTTGTCTCCAAAAGATTGGTCCTATGCTTTATGCTCTGTCTGTTTTGGAAGAAAGTTTTGGACATCGTTCAGTGCTTTGTGAAGGTCAAACAATCAAAGAGAAAAGAATATCATCTAATTCATAAGTGCCAAGTTTGATCGTACTTCTATCCTGTGGTCGTCCTCATGCTCATCTTATTGTCGATAACTCATTCCCCCACCTTCACTTGTTATTCAATCATTTGTGGTGTTTCTTGTTCTGTGGATAAAAAATGTTTTGTTTTCCATTGTTTTCAAAATGAATTTAAAAAAAATAAAAAAAATTATTTGTTTTCGAAAACTTGGTTTGCTTTGGATGGCTTATGATGAAAAATCTAAGATGACACCACTGGCACATAAAAAATTCTGAAGCCAATATATCCTAACTAAACCATGTACTTTTTCTACTAACATATCATTTAAATAAGTTGGTTCATACATGCATCATCATCTAACTACTCATGCATATTCCACTAATAACATAGTTGTATTATGTACATTATGTATATTATACTAACCTGTCATGGAGAGAAATAATGCCCCATGCCTATTCTTTGCCAAGAAATTGTTTTTCTAGTCTCACAAGTTGTGCAACAGAATTCTAAGATGCGAGATTGAGGGTAAAGCTGCCAAGTATGGATAAGGTAAGTGAGATTCCATTATATGTTGCACAAAGAATCACGGTTAGTTCGGAAAGAACAGAAAAAGAAATGCATTACCATTACATGGCATGGTCTGAACTGTGTGCCGCTTTGCCTGCTTCGGCACCATCACTTCTTCTCCCCTAGACATCTGCTAAGGTACGGCTCTCCCAACACTTTATTCTTCCTGGACGTGTGGCAGAAAGGTATGGTATTGATCGCTAACCATGTCTATCGTCTGTCGTAAGGTATGATAGTCCTCCTTAACTTTGTTTATATAGGTTTCACCGGATGATTAATGTCACAGCCTGAATTTCTAAACAATTAAAAAATGAATATTTGAAATATAAATATCTCAAACATCACTATATTCAATTGTCTAAAAACCCAGGCTATGACGGGGCGTATACTACACATGCCAAAACCGAAAACCCACATCATAAAGAATATTAACAACAAAAGTAATCTCCAAAATTCTCTTTATTACTTTATAAAAAAGTCTATCTTCCGTCCCAATAAAACATCAAACCACTCTAAGAATAATAGGTCTTCAACATCGTATTTTCATGTCATATGAAAAGAAAACTACGTTATTACATACTTCCAAAATATCAGACCTAATAAAAATAACCTCCTAGACTGCTCCAGGCAAGAATCCAAATCAAACGCCGCGGCTCCACTGCCTTCCACCTATGTTCCCAAGAACATACCCACGTTGCCAAAACAAAGCAAACATGGGCCAGCAAAATGGAATTTGCTAGTATGAGTAGACTAACCACATATAAACATTATCATACTTTAATTATCCAAACAATCACATTATATTTTCCCATAACTTAATCATTCTCAGCTTGGAAGACAGGTAGTTCCGTCATTTCAACCGGCATATTTTCTCCCCAAGCAAAACTTCCATTATATTAACTCATTCTAATAACTCGTTTTAATATCTAAGTCATTGAATTAAAACTTACCGATATCCACTGCTGTATAAGGGTAGGACCGGGTCCCTGCACAAAATGTTATTAAGTCCTACCCTCCTACAAAAGAAAGTTAGAACTTCTATATAACATATGTAGATGTTATATTAGGTATTCAAAAGTAAACCCAAACACTCGCATAATCAAAGAATACAACTAACCTGCAAGGCGAATACCTTAGTTCCTCTCTAGGGCAGTCCAAACAATCTGGTCATTCATGGCATATTCAATGAATACCCATATATAACGCTAACGGGTCATTTATGGCACATTCAATAAATGTCCACCTAACATATGACATCAACAGTCATAAAACTAAATTCCAAAACTTGAGGCGTGGAGAGTTGTAAAAGAGTGCGGTAAATTTGTTTACGCATTATTGAACTTTATTGCATATATTATTTCAGAGAACGTAGGAGTATCTTGTTTCATGTATTTTGGTTTATGCGTTATTAATTAGATTGATGTCTAAGTGTCATAGCGTTGCATATCACAAAAACTGAAATATCACATAGTAGTTAATACACATACACACGTATATATAGAAAGGTATTAGCCTAAAGCCAAGCATGCTAATAGCCCTAGACCTATCCTAATAGACCGAATCATAATCCGAGTTAAAAGGTCAAATTGGGTCAACTGGTCAAAGTCAACCCTAGTCAAAAGTCAACTCTGGTCAAAGTCAACCCTGGTCAAAGTCAAAGTCGACCTGCCAAGGGTCAATAGCAGTCAACCAGTCTAAACTTATCTAACCCCAAAAGCCCAAAGCCTCAAGCCCATAGTCTAAACTTAAATCCAAATGAAATTTCAAAAAAAAACTTTAAAACATTCAAGCCCACGTTTTTAGTTTGGCCCAAGCCCAAACCAAAACAAAAAAACGCACTGTTCATCTTCCTCACTCTCCCATTCTCCAGCCACCACTGACTACCACAACAGCCACCACCGCCCATCCATCTCCACAATGAACCCAGCGGTTTTCATCCACACGAAAAACCCAACCTACCTATACCATCAAATCTAAATTCTCTTATACTGTACAAATCACGATTTGACGCCATTACTGCTCCTCCACCGATCAGCCACCACCGGATCAGCCACTCGCCAGCCCTCCCTACCTAACCGAAACTACTCCCCTTCAAAACCCCTATAACATTAACAAAAGCACCAACTTCAATTCCTGCAAATCGAAATTCTTCATCCAAACTAGATCTGGATCTCGACCTCCATTAATGCCCCCTTCTTAAGCTTCAACAGCCCCCATCCAAACATCCAAACACCTTCCTAACACTTCTCAACAACAACCAAACATAAACCCATCTTCACCATAGCAATAAGAGTTCAACTCACAACAATAGGACAGGCGACGCCATGAACAACTGTTTTCACAGTTTCGACAATTCAATGCTAATATTTTCATAGTTTTATTTACAGAAGTATTTCAAACTTTTGTATCCGTCGGCACCATTACAGAGTTTACAATATCTCGAATATGTAAAACAATATTATTGAATATGTTTAGCAGAAACACATAATTAAACAAAATAAACATTTTCAGACTACTTGATAAGTGCTCAAAAGTAATGATTTATAACCCCAATAATGTGTATGTTAGTCTCAATTTTACATTTAAATATTCTAATATGATGCAATTTGAGTTTTTTGTAGGTCAAAGAACCTAAATATGAAATATGGAGGGAAAAAAAGTCAAACAAGTCAAAAAGGAGTCACTGGGAATTACAGCTAAAAGCCTAGGGCAAAAATGTCATATTTGTCTCCATAAGTGCCAAGCCTAATGGGACTCTAAAAGAGGATAATAATTGAGTTAGAAAATTCTTCAATCTGATCTCAAAGCCTTAATTTCGACTTCATAGGAAGATGAGATCAACATGGAAAAGAAGTCAGAGTTTCACAAGAATTAGGAAACTGAAAGCTGTCAGAAGCTGCAACTTGGGAAATCGCCAGCAGGGCAAAGTGGGCCACGTCCAACTTTGGTCCAACCGAATTTAACTTTTCTAGGATTGCTTCTAGAAAGATTACAGAGAGTTTGACACCAAATAAACATAGGATTCGGATCTCTATCCAGACGAGCATGTAAGCCAATATATAAGGCACAAAAATCTCAGTTTACATCATCTAGGAAATTTAGTGTTTGCATCTTAGATCTAGAATTAAGAGAGAAGAAAGTTGAGACCTTTTCACCATTAATAGCTATAAAGATTATTTCTTTTCATATTGTGTCCATAGCATAGTATGAGGGGCTAATCTCCCTTCTCTTGGGAGGGAAGATGAAGCCTTTTTCGTATGTTTTAGTTTAGTTCTTCTTCTATCATATTTTAGTTTAAATCCCTCATTGAGTTTCTTCTTATTCGTCCATTGATCTAACGCTCCTGTGGAGGTTAGGAGGTCTTAGGGTAATTCAAGATTGTGTAGAGCCAAATACCACAAACCCTAGATTCTTTTCTTCTAGTTTTTAGTGTTCTAGTGTGATGATTGGATTCTTTATGACACCTCAATTAGTTGTATGGTTAATGCCACATGTGGATTTTCCATGGCACCTAGAGTTGTATATTGAATGCCACTTAAAGCACAATTTGGTTAGATAGAAGATATCATTGGAGATTGAATAAGTATTTGATGGAAAGATAGAAAGCATGTTGAAAGCCACATATTATCATCATGGTTATGAGCATAAGGTTTGTAGGTATGGTGAGTTTCTATTGGTGATTTATGTTAAGCATGATAGGTAGATCTATTAGACTAATTCTATGATTTTGGTGGATTCATCTCTCCCAAGATATTCTCTCTCTTGATTCATATTTATATATTTAATTTAGTTTAATTTATTTATAGCTTAAATCTCAAATCAAATCAACTATATATTAATTATTACTTAGCCACATCTTTTACTTGCATCCATTAGAGTAATTTAGATTAGGAATTTCTATTATCATCACTTAGTTATTTAGAGTAGGATTGATACCTTGCTAGCCACTATACTAATCAATATTTAGTAGGCTAAGTAAGATTTGCAAAAGATACGTAATACAAACAACGACATACAAATAATTACGTGTTATGCTTTTTTCAATGCATGCCGCTGCCGCTCTAAATTGATTAGGTGATAGAATACTTAATTTAGGAATTCATATAGTATAAATTGCATATTTAGCATAATTAGATTAATTTAGCATAATTCAATTAGATTTGCATAGTAAAAAGTATTTCCATAAAGTTTAGTGTTTGTTTAACAGAAAAGAACAGTACAGAAAATGTATTTATAAATTTCAAAAAATTCTGAAATTTTACAGAGTTGATCTGTACAGTATCGGTAATTTATTGAATTCTTTTTGAATTTTTAGTACTTGTCTTACCTGGGTAACTAACATCGTCTTTGCAGTACCCCGTTTTCAGTTTTCAGGACGCAAGCATCTATAAAAACAGTCGAGCAGAGCTAATTGCACATTATCAAAAATTCTAAATTGTTTAACGGAGGAACCTCGATTTGTCAGGAACTTTCAGTAAAAATTTGAGTATTGTTTGACCTGTTTTGACCACTTAACTAGTTGCTTGTTTTCAGTGTGTTTCTGCATCTTTTCAGGACCAAGGTCTCTGGAAGAACAGTCGAGAAGAAGGATCTATAAAACTTCAAATAGTCTAAACTTTTTACAGGATCATCCCTGACACGTCAGGAGACTCCAGTAAAATTTCGTGATTTTTAGTGCTCTTTTACTTATTTATTCAATCGATTGTTTACAGTGTGTGCAGAAAACTTCTCACTGGACTCTGCAGGATTAAACAGTAAAGAAGAGGGACTTACCAACCTCCGATTGCTCTGAAATTTTACAGGCTACTTTCTGGACGTATCAGGTAGCTTCTATAAAAATTTCAAAATTTTTGGACCTGTTTTGCTTGCTGTAACAGTAAGTGCTTCTCTTCCACCGTGAATCCCCTGTTAGCGGTTTCATAATTAGCATTAATAGTTAGCATCATATAGTTTGATAATATAATTTAGTTAATTAAGTGCATATTAGATTATTTTATATAGCTTTATTATCTAGTGCATGAAAACTTGGTTTCGTGATTCACCTCGTAAACGTTTAATCAGAAGAGCTAATTCTTGTAACAATCTTCCAATTCTGGTTTTAGAGGAGACCACACCATCAAACTCAAGATCTGATTCTGACTCTGAAACACACACACCACTAGTAGACTTAGAAGATACACCAGAGAGAGTACCATTAGACACCATGGCTGATCAAAGAACTCTTAGCACCTTGTTTCAGCCTATCGCGGTTCAACCACCGAACTGCATAGTGATGCCCGACAATAACAATAACTATGAGATTAAGCCCACTATTCTTAATATGTTGCCAAGATATTATGGCAAAACAAATGAAGAACCATATAATCATCTGAGTAAATTCTTGAGCATATTAAGTACTTTTAAAGCACTTCATCTTTCCCCTAAAGAGACTAGATTAAGGTTGTTCCCATTGACTTTTGAGGATGCCGCACTACGTTGGTATAGATCCCTACCCTCTAATTCTATAACTACTTGGGAGCAACTATCACAAAAGTTTATGAAACAATATTACCCTTTACGTAAAACTGAAGTCATGCAATTGGCTATTTCAACCTTCAAAGGAAAACCTAATGAAGAGTTTCATACAACATGGGATAGATTTAATGATTTACTTGTCCGTTGTCCACATCATGGTTTTGACATACTTAATATCGTACATTACTTTATAAAAGGTCTTTCACCTATGAACCGTCAGTTAATTGAATCAATAAATGGAGGAAGATTTACTAGTCTTACTCCTGATGAAGCTACACTTTTTTGCAAAACTTTTCTGAGAGTTCTAAGGATTGGGCCAATAGTAGTGACCATGAGGACATGGCACGGGTAGATGGGGGGATAAGTTTTAATAAACCAGGTATGTATGAGGTTAGAAACGATAATGATCAAGAATTAAAAGCTACACTAGTTAGTTTAACCACAGGAATCGAAAACTTAAACAAGAAATTTGATTCATTTACTTCAAACCCTCCAATTAATAATCAACCTTAACAAGCAATGAGTGCCAATCAATTTTGTGAAAGTTGTTTTGCCACAGACCATGATACACTAGTTTGTCCAGTTTTTGTTACCCATAACTTTAGTAATAACTATAACCAAGATCCACGAAATAATTATCAATGGAGACAGAACATATCTCCACAGCAAAACCAATATGGTTTTCAAGGTAATCAAGGGAACAATAGGCAACAATACATGAATAATAGAGGTGCGGTAGCACCTTCTCCACAGTATTACCCACAACAACAACAACAACAACAACAACAAACAAACATGAACAGAGAATTAGCCATGGATCCTATGGCTAATTACCAAACCCAACCCAACACTGCAGATGAAACCATGAAAGCTTTAGCCACCAAAACTGAGAATGAATTCAAAAGAATTGACCAAAAAATTGATATTATGGCTCAACAAATAACTCAACAGATGGGCCAACAATTCAATCAAATACTAGCTAGTCTAGCGCATGACCCAAGGAACTCTACCAAGTCAACTGAACAAAACCCTAAAGGTAGAAATGTTTATCAAGTTGAAACCACCCCCTCATCTGCACCCACGAGGGAGTTAACTTCGATATCTACCCTTAGGTCGAAAAGAAGTAGATAACAAAGTTGACATACCTAATTCGATGAAGTTGTTATAACAAAAGATAAGGAAAAGCCAGGTTGAAACCGAGAAAACCAAAGAGCGTGTAACTGAAAAAATTCCACCCGCACCATTCCCCTAGGTTAAAAAGATAACAAAAAGGAAGCACAATATAATGAGATCATGAATATTTTTAAAAATCTACATATCAATATTCCTTTTCTAAGTGCAATTAAACAAATACCTTCATATGCAAAATTTATAAAAGACCTAGTAAAGAAGAAAACAAATATTCCTAAGGACACTTTTATTGCACAAAGTTGTTCATCCTTTCTACAGAACAAAGCCGTAGTAAAACATAAGGGCCCCGATAGTCCTACAGTTAAGTGTAGAATTGGAGAGAACTACACTGATCAAGCATTATTGGATTTAGGTGCTAGTGTGAATTTATTACCTTACTCAGTTTATAAACAACTAGGGTTAAAAGACTTGAAACCAACAAATGTTAGACTACAGTTAGCTGATAGATCTATTAAGATTCCACGAGGAGTAATAGAGGATGTGATTATCAAGGTCTCTGATTTTTATTACCTCGTTGACTTTATAGTTCTTGACACTTTACCTACAAATGGAAACCAAATTCCTATCATCTTGGGTAGACCATTCTTAGCTACAGCAGAAGCTTTAATTAATTGTAGGAATGGGAACATGTCTATCACTTTCGGGAATATGAGAGTAGATGTAAACATATTTACACTATTTAGAAACCCTGACGATGATACGGAAAAGATGGATGATCTATGTGTAGTACACACAATAGCTAATAAAAGTTTTAGGAACACTCACTACAAAGATCCATTTTTATCATGTGTATCACAATTAGGCATGAATTATAACAAGGATAGTGTTATACATCATATTAATACATTCTTAGACACTGGTCAACCTCATACAAAAATAGAAGACATTCGAGCATCTTTATGTCAAGCTACTTTTAATCGTAGATTTATCAAAGATTTAATTAAGATGACTCGCCCTCTACTAAAATGTATAAGCCACGCATGGAAAAGAAGAAAGATAAAAAGAGCAAAAATTGGATTACAAACAAGTTTTAAGTCTAGGGAATCTGACTATAAAAGACCACAAATTAAAAAAAATAAATAAATAAATAAATTACCTAAGCTAGTTAGGGGGGTAACCTTAAGTTTCCCCCCTCTGTGTCGACTGGCGACATTAAACGTAGCGCTTATGGGAGGCAACCCAAGTAGTTTAAATAGATAGTATCTCATGACAAGAAAATCGAACAAAAATAAAATAAAATAGATCGTGCACTGAACTTTTGTCTTTGAAATATAAAAGCTAAAGAATTCGTGAGTTGATGATTCTTGAGCTTTTTATATTTCCAACTGTGAATAGCTTTCTCCAAATCCAATTCAAACAATGATAGAGGACTTAGGATAGTCCAACATAACCCATTAGTGCAAGGAAAAAGAGGGAGAGTCACGATAGATTTTGGAATTCGAAAGTTAAGATAGGAGTTGAAATCTACCCAAATCGAAGTTGTAGCTTCCGCGATTAGGACTAGTAACGACGTGGAGCACTTCTGAAAAGTTTTCCTATAAAGCTATATTTTGTAGCGTCTCTTGCGTTCACTACATCAACACTTTCTACATCTCTCAGATTCTCTATCCCATCACCACAAAAGGTTCGGGAAGGAGCTTTAAGTATCAAGAGCACGGAGAATTAATCTATTTTTACTCGTTATGGTATAGTATATAGAAGAGTTTACATAGATGTTAATTTTATTTTCTACTGTCATGGGATTAGTTGTTTTTAATTTCTTAAAATATCAATAGTTTATGGAGTGAGTGATTAGTTTTTATGAATAAGAATGAAATTGATATGAGCTTTGAAGTGTATGCACGACACATATATATGTTAAGTTGTGCTTTAGTAAGGTGGAATTCTTCTCCATTACGGACTAGATCTTTGTTCCTGACCAGTAAGTTAGAATCCCACTTTGTTTTAAATCCCAATCCTAGTCAAACTCTTTAAAATCGATTTTGGGCCTAAAAACTCAAAAAAGCCCAACAACCAAAAAAAAAAAACGACTTCTTCTTCTTCCAGCCGTACCCTTCCACTTTTTCTTCTTCTTCCAGACACACTTCCAGCCGCACCCACCACAAGTTACACACTTCCAGCCGCCTCCATCACAAATAACAACCACCTCCATCATAATTCAAGTACACCCATCACCAGGCGCTGCAATTCCCAGCCCTATCCAAAACGTTCAACACTTGCTCACCAGCAAGATCGACCGCCGGTCAATTACCAATTTCGACAGCATGCTTTCCATGTTAACCACGATGCCTGCGTATAACCGCTTAGTTTCGGTCATAGGTGGTTGAAATTCGCGATTTGAATTCGTTTTTTAGTTTTTTTTTTTTTTTTTTTTTTTTTGTTAGCTGTTGATTGAGGAGAATGGGAAAAACATGAAGGTATTAATGGGTGTTGAACTGTGAAGAAGGAATGGTGCTGTAGTTAGGCTTGAAAAATTCAGAGAAACAAGTTTTTTTCGGTGTACAGGACGATTTTTTTTTGTTTACTGAGCAACTGTTTGCAGTATTGTTCTAGTAGTGTTGTTGTGTAAGTTTACCTTCTGTATGGCCATCTACATTACGACAGCTCGAGGATAAGTTCGCAAACGGTTGAACATGGCGACCGAACGAAAAATTCACGCTGAACTCTGTTATGGGGAGTTGTTTGATAACAATGCCATGAACGAATTTTTTTTAAACAAGAATGCGAAAATCGGGGTTGGGACTGTCTCTTGTATTCTAAGGGTGACAAATGTCCTGAAGATATATTGTTTGATGTTTTTATGATTGTCGAATCGATTATGAGAAGGCGAGCGGCCTTGGAAAATGGAGTTGTATTGGGATAATGAATCCGAGCTTATTATCATAACTGATTTTCTGGTAGAAAAATTTGGACTCATCTCACAGTTCTGCATTTTCTTAAAAAACTATTTTTGATCACTCATGTATTTGATTGTCTATTATGGTTTTATCACTTTTATTTGTAGGCAGAGACAAATCTTGTATTCCATGCAAAAAAAAAAAAAAAAATGAAACTATTGATTTAAATCATTATTATTATTATTATTATTATTATTCATTGTTTAATTTTTATTTCTTATTTTTCAGTCGTGTCATTTGTACATGTGACTCTTACATTCCACTCTAGCACATTTTCTCTGTCTTTTTAGAGACGTATCACTCTACGGATTGAGCACATGACAAATATTTAGTCGTTGTAGTAATTATTGATCCTTATAAATCATCACTCTTATTTGTTTTGTTAAGGATATAAATTCTACAGATTTTAGCTGATATAATTTTGCACGCATTTAAGGTAATATCCCTCCGTTTCTCTGATTATTTCAATTATGGTAAGCTTTCAGTTATTTTATTTAGTCATTGAGGACAATGCCAGAATTAAAATTTTGCAATATTTTAATTACAATATTTGGAAAGTTTATATGTGAATTATGGTGATTCTAGGTGAAAAGTATATTTTTATCGTTTAAACTGGCTAATGAAATTGGAAATTATAAGTCATGACCAGGATTAGTAAGACTTTTAGACTAAGTTTCTATTACTAGAAATAGATCTCACTGATAAAAGTCTTACTCTAGAGTAAGTTCATATAATACACCACTAGAGGAATTTCAAATGAAAAAGCAACTTAAACTTCTACCAAACTAGAGGATTAGTACAGAGACTTGACCTGTGAGACTTGAGCCTTTCAATTTTAATTTCTTGGAGAGTCTTTACGTAAATCTGAGTCCAAGTTGACTCAACCATTTTTCAGTGCTTAAATTCATTGTGTAGTCTCATTTATTGTTGATTTGGTCAATCACGAGGTGGCATCAACTGGGGAGATAGCCATTAGGTCTTGTAGTCTATTCAAAGCGGAATATCATACTGATAAGTCAAGTAGTGAACCAATCAGCCTTTATCCCACCTAGTAGGATTATCATATTAACCACTTTTGAGCCTTATATATTAAACCTTTTATTCTTAAACCAATCATCTTAAACCCAACTTCAGATAAGGAGTATATCCCATATTATTAGCCTTATCCATATTTCTGAGGATTTCTAAAGACCAAAGAGAAAGCTAGAACGAAGAAGATTTTTGAAGGAAATTTTACTAAAGTCAAATGAAGAAAATCATTCCTTTTGCTCAAAGAAAAAAAATAAAATAAAAAAATAAAAATAAAAATAAAAATAAAAAAATAAAAATAAAAGAGAAAAAGAAAGAAAAGAAATATAAATAATTGAGCAAAAGTAGTGATAGAGGTCAAGTGTTCTAGTCTACAAGTGAAGAAAATTTCCAAGAAGGTCAAAATAAAAAAGTCTTTAGTATATTCTCAGAAATTTTTGAATCCTTTTTACCCTTTTCTTGTTAACCTGTCCTAAGCCCCGTTTTAATACCCAGACTTATCACTAAAGTATGATATGAAGTGTAGAATAGGTGAGAGGATGCTAAAGTGAAGGACCCGACACTTCAAATGTGATTGACATTCTTTCCATGAGACTTTATTTATATATTTGCAAATTTCCGTCTTTCTAAATAAATATGTGGGATGCTCTACTTTTTACTCATTTCCCTGCATATGGAGGCAAAAATAGAAAACTTATCTGAGAGAGATTTTCTTGTGAGTGTATGAAATGGTGAGATTTGAAGTCAAAATACTAATCCAAAGGTAAGGTAGAAATTTTGTTACTTGGAAAAGAGAAAGGAATCAAAATGGTTAAAAATGAATAAGCTCTAGTTAGGATGATTAGTCAGTCTTTTCTATCTTTATGAATAGAACCTTAGCCTAATGTTTTATGATCATGGGTGTGATAAGTAATAACCTTTTGATTTAGACATTTTAACTGAAAAAGTTGTTTTCTCTAGATTTCACCATAGTTTATATGTAAATTGATTTTGTGGGTATATCAACTGAAAACACTCACGAGGCTATAACTCGTCCTTTAAGGGTAACTTAAAGGTTTAAGGCCTTGTTGCATATGGTAAATGCAACCGCGATGCCTGCGAAAGTGAGTTAGTTTATTATTTAATTAGTATTGTTAGCTTTGAACACTTCTCTAGTATACCACATATTTGCTAAGAGACTAGCAAAATGCTAGTTGGTGGTTGTGATAAGTGCTCAAAAGTAATGATTTATAACCCCAATAATGTGTATGTTAGTCTCAATTTTATATTTAAATATTCTAATATGATGCAATTTGAGTTTTTTGTAGGTCAAAGAACCTAAATATGAAATATGGAGGGAAAAGAAGTCAAACAAGTCAAAAAGGAGTCACCGGAATTACAAATAAAGGCTGGGGCAAAATGTCATATTTGTCTCCATAAGTGCCAAGCCTAATGGGACTCTAAAAGAGGATAATAATTGAGTTAGAAGAGTCTTCAATCTGATCTCAAAGCCTTAATTTCGACTTCATAGGAAGATGAGATCAACATGGAAAAGAAGTCAGAGTTTCACAAGAATTAGGAAACTGAAAGTCAGTCGAGAAAGGCTGCAGCTTGGGAAATAACTGAGGCAAAGTAGGTCACGTCCAACTTTGGTCCAACCGAATTTAACTTTTCTAGGATTGCTTCTAGAAAGATTACAGAGATTTTGACACCAAATAAACATAGGATTCGGATCTCTATCCAGACGAGCATGTAAGCCAATATATAAGGCATAAAAATCTCAGTTTACATCATCTAGGAAATTTAGTGTTTGCATCTTAGATCTAGAATTAAGAGAGAAGAAAGTTGAGACCTTTTCACCATTAATAGCTATAAAGATTATTCCTTTTCATATTGTGTTCATAGCATAGTATGAGGGGCTAATCTCCCTTCTCTTGGGAGGGGAGATGAAGCCTTTTTCGTATGTTTTAGTTTAGTTCTTCTTCTATCATGTTTTAGTTTAAATCCCTCATTGAGTTTCTTCTTATTCGTCCATTGATCTAACGCTCCTGTGGAGGTTAGGAGGTCTTAGGGTAATTCAAGATTGTGTAGAGCCAAATACCACAAACCCTAGATTCTTTTCTTCTAGTTTTTAGTGTTCTAGTGTGATGATTGGATTCTTTATGGCACCTCAATTAGTTGTATGGTTAATGCCACATGTGGATTTTCCATGGCACCTAGAGTTGTATATTGAATGCCACTTAAAGCACAATTTGGTTAGATAGAAGATATCATTGGAGATTGAAGAAGTATTTGATGGAAAGATAGAAAGCATGTTGAAAGCCACATATTATCATCATGGTTATGAGCATAAGGTTTGTAGGTATGGTGAGTTTCTATTGGTGATTTATATTAAGCATGATAGGTAGATCTATTAGACTAATTCTATGATTTTGGTGGATTCATCTCTCCCAAGATATTCTCTCTCTTGATTCATATTTATATATTTAATTTAGTTTATTTTATGCATAGCTTAAATCTCAAATCAAATCAACTATATATTAATTATTACTTAGTCACATCTTTTACTTGCATCCATTAGAGTAATTTAGATTAGGAATTTCTATTATCATCACTTAGTTATTTAGAGTAGGATTGATACCTTGCGAGCCACTATACTAATCAATATTTAATAGGCTAAGTATGATTTGCAAAAGATACGTAACACAAACAACGACATACAAATAATTACGTGTTGCGTGCTTTTTCACTACTCACCATTTTTAAAACCGAACAGCTTCCCGAAAGTGATACCCCGAAAGATCGACATCGACTGTCGTGCGAAAAGACTATCTTCCTCGTTCAAAACCTTTTCAGTAAAACTCTCTCTCTTTTTTTTTTTTTTTTTTTTTTTTTTTTTTTTTCAAAACTCTAATGTTTTTCCCTCAAAAACTCACCGAAAACCAAGGACAACACTTATCTATTACTTACGGGACTTTTATCCATAACTGCTGGATATCCTATATCTGTTTTATCTATTTTCATTATTATTATCTTTATTATTATTGTTATTCTTAGGAAAAATAAAAGAATAAAAACACGGGGTGTTATAATTAATTTAGGAGTTGTATATAAATTAGATCTTGTGACTTTTAGAATTGGAATCTTTGCATGCATTAATCTAGAGTTTGGAAAGAATACAAAGGATCGTCTCGTTGGCGGTACTTGTATTTGGAAAAAGACAAAAATAGAAAAGGCGCCGAAAAGAAATAAAGAAGTTTGTTTGGACGTTGACCGTTCAAAGATTCCTTTCTCTCAAAATAAAAGATCTGTTTTTGTAAAATGATACGGTGCAAGCACTAGAAATGGAAGGTCGATGACCCTCACCTAGTTTGGACATGGTTTGTCCGATTTGGATCTAGTTCACCCGGTTTGGTCTGGTTCAACCAGTTTGGTTCAGGTTGACACGGTTTTTGAGCTGTTTGACTCGGTTTTCACCAATTGACCCAGTTTTGACAGTTGACTAGGTTTGACCCAAAAAAAAAAAAATAAAACTTTTCAAAAAAATAAAAAAATAAAAACTTTTCAAAAAATTTAAAAAAAAAATGATGAATATTAGTACCATGGGGTTCTTATCCTCCAGTATGAGAAAATATCCATCGAGTTTTTTTGTTTTCCACCGCACTATTGCCAATCACTTGATCATTAATATCATTTCAGTAACTCCATTTGTGCAACATTAAAATTGTTCGCGAGAACAATGTCAATTTTTACTAATAGCCTCACGGATGGATCAGCCTGAACTCATAGTGACAGTTTTTTCCAATATGAGTACTTGAACGTAATTGATTGATTGATTGAACTTGAATATCATCATCCCCAGCATCCATCTTTCATCTCCAACACATCTTTTATCTTCCCCAGCAGTGTTTGTTTGTGTCTTCATCCATTTTCTTTAGTCCCCTATCCCCAGTGGATCTTCTTGCTCTCCCCGGTGAGTATTTCCTTTTGTCAGTGTTTGCTTATCACCATTATATGAGAATTTTTAATCTAAGTCAAAATCATGAATGAATTGATCTATCCACTTGATTTCACCAGTTTTCTAAAATGAATTTGAAAAATATCAGATTTCAAAAAAATTGTCCCTTGATTTTAAAAAGTTGTTCATCCTTATCCATCACCATTTTTTGGCCTAAGCGCCACTATCCTAGTAAACACTGATGTAATGTAAGACGTAAAATACACACATTAGAAGGTATGATACTTTGGTTGAGTACTGAAAAAATGTAAGGAATAAAACACGCATTTGTAAGGTACGATACCATCCTCTCTTGAGTGACAACCATTTTCAACTGTGCTTTCACAAACAACTTGAAATAAATTGAGGATTTCAAATATCCAGGGACATGCCCTCTTTCAAAAATATTTTTCAAATGAATTTTCAAAAATTGCATTAGATCTTTTGGCTGGAGCTTGGCAAAAATGGTTTGTCTCCATGGCTTTACCGTTCAGTTGCAAGCAACCTCCGCCAAAGAGGGGCAACTGTAGACACCCCATTTTTGCACCACAAGCATAATTCATTCACGATTTTGCCTTGAATTAAATTTGATCATATAAGGTGATTTGCTTTCTAGAGTCTTTATTGCTACATCAAACTTCTTTCTTTTCATCTTCTTTTAGCGTCTTTAGACTCTCCTCATCATGTTCTAGCTATGGCTGAAGTTTCGTTGCTTTCTGAGTTTTGAGCTGAAAATGACCAAAATGCCCCTGTAACTCTTTGGAGCCCAAATCTCATTTTTTCCCTCTTTATTTGAATGAGATTATTTCATATTTGAATTCCCCTTGAAAAATCCTTCGAAATGAGTACAAGCTTGCCTAGGTTCCTTTTGGATTTCAGAAACCCTAATCTTGCCTTATCCCGCTTTTGATTGGTTGCCATTGTGGTAATGCTTGCTCAGTGCAATATATTATTGGAGTAAGATTTCGACCCAAGGGTATTTTTAAGAGTTCATGGACCTTCCTAATGGATTAATGAACAATTTTTGTGAAGAAGAGTTTGCCCAATTTTGACCTGGTCAAAGGGAATTTGCAGTATTGAAAATATGGTCAAAATGGGCCTTTTTGTGGATTTTGGACCCGTGCTCGTGGGCTGTGGATCCAGCTCGTGTCAAACCTTTTCATTATGGTTTCTAGACCATTCTCAAGCCTCCAAAAACCTAGAGAACCTTCCTTATTTGTTTGATTTGATTTAATCACAAAAATAAATAATATTCTAGAAAATATGCCATTTTGGAGCCATATTTGGAAACCCTAGATTGTGGGCTCATTGAGGATGTGTAGGGTTTGATTTTTTGCCCTAATCCATCTAAAAGATCTAAAAGCCAAGGGCCAAGATCGCACCCCTTATCCCACCTCTTGAATCAAGGGCCAGATTTAGGAGGTGCAACCAAAAAGATATCAAGTCATTGGATTTTTCTTAATCAATACTCATCCATTGGATCAAACTCATTACCATGCATATTTGAATCCACGCCCAAAAGCTATAAATATGGGTCTCATTCACCCACAAAAAAGACATCTGGAGCTAGGAATTCGGAGTTAATAATGTGGACCTAGTTATTCAGAGCTAATAGCCTTCTTTTCTTTAGTGTTCTTCATTTTTTCTTTCTAGTTCTTCATTTTAGCCTTCTTTACTTCTCGTCGATCTTGAGTAGAAACTTCTTTTCATCAAAAGTTGTTTTTCCCTCAAATCACCTGTTTCAATCCAAAAATCACAGTTGTCAATTCAAGATCAAGTTTATCATCAATCAATCGATCAATCTACAATCAAGTATGAGGCAACATTCCAAACAAGGTGACATCTTTCTTTTCTCTTTTATTTTAATTAGTATTTCATGTTAGGATTATTTGTTTTTTAGTTTTACTATAGAATATAGTCATTTGCTTTTAAATAATTTAGTGAAGATCATCCAATTTGGTAATAAAATTTCAAGCTTTCTTCATTCACCTATCTTAATACATTACACCTCAATAGAAGTAAGGCTGGTTTTATCAGGCGAGCGTGGGTGACTAACACCTTCCCACATCGTACCTTGACTCCCAAACCCAATAATCATCTAGTTTCGAGGGCTAGTCCTTCACATAGGTTTTACTCAACTTTTCCTTAATAAAGTTAGTGGCGACTCTAAAATCAATTGCATACACCTAGGTACACATTTTTGTGCGAACAAAAAGGTATCTTTTCCATTCCAAAATCGTGAGAACCATTAATTCTGCTACGCATGGTTTTCACGGTTTGTAGAAATATTCATTCTGAAATAACGGTTCCAACAGTTCTCACACCCCATATATATGAACCTTTCGTGCTACAGTACACATGAAATGGGCATGTGGAACTCATACTATTCACTCAGCCCCCTTCCATCCAAATTGCACCCTTCCCCAGTCCATTTTCAATCTTAATAGTTCAAAGTTATGTTTAATTGCAAAAGTCTTCATGTGAAAAATAAAAAACTCCTTTCAAGGAACTCCATACCCACAGTCAGTAAATTTGGATCTGGAGCTACCCACTTAGTTGGAGGTGCATCTTTTATGCGACCTTTGTCAACCATAACCTCCTTGTAGCGTTGGGATTTCTCTCTTCTTTCCTTCAAGCGGTCAACTCATTCACTACTACACTGATTCTCTTCTGTCAGCTGCTCTCCTTCTCTATCACCCATACCCCTTCCAAATGCCGGTAAAACGACTGGTGGTTTGCCAAATATGTCATTATTAGTACCACCACTGATATTTGATTGTCACCGCCACTATTCTCCTGCCGTACACACACTGTTATACACAAAAGGAAGCATTATTGGACCAAATGGGCACACTCCAGGAGCAGTGTGCGGAGTTCCAAGGACGTGCTGGTATAATACTCCACCGTAACGTCCAACACATATCGCCTGACCACCACTGCTTTCTTCCCTCGGCACAACACCAGCAACACCACTAACCTTTTCTGCATAACCACCACTCTTTTCTACCCCTGCTGCGGACACACCATCAACTCAATTAACTTCTTCAGCATGACAGCCACTTTCCACACCAGATACGACTCCAGCCATTCTGAAGCATGCAATAACACAACCTGGGCTATCACTACCACTAAATTCTCCATAAACTAGACCATCATCTTCAAGCATACAATCACTGTCTATAACATCATCCCTATCTATATCCTTCGCATTCTTAGAGTCCATCGACCCAGTGGGTTCATATCTCTATCTATCCTGGACGTACCTGCCACATCCATATACACATGACCTTCCCTTTCTGAGTCACTGTACAATTTGAGTGGAGCCCGTTTGCTACCCAACCCAGTTATAATAACTCTGTATGTTGGTATGTCCGGAATAATAAGCCTCAAAATGCTTGGAAGTTTCTCAACATTAAACGTGGTTGCCTTCCCATTAAGAAGTTTAGATTCGTCGGTTCCAATATAATTACTTTGGACAAGAACCATTTCTGCCACTCCCGAAATATCCAAACTACCTGCGAACATGACAATCGACTAGTTAATGCACAAAAATTTACCCATTGGTATATTGCATCTCTTGAGGGACATGTCATATAGTATCTTGAGTAGCTTATATACTGGGGCAACTTCCTAAACATCCTTACATACTGCCCTTCACAGCTTATATAGTCTCGGCCTTTCAACTATTTAATCAGTGCAATTTAATTAGCAAGCTCGGAAAGGCACTGTATAAGCTAGGAAAGACACTATATAAGCTTCCCACAAACATATCAGGTTCTCTCTTAAGCTTGAGGGACATGTCATATAGTACCTGACTCATCAATAGGCTCATTACTATCACTTAATTCATCATCACTTGGGTCATCACTATCACTAGATTCATAACCACTTGGACCATCATCCCCAGCCAAAAGACCAATGTCTTCGTGCCAACTAGAACTGTCCATAAGTTCAACCCAATTTGTCCCTTCCCAATTCGATCTACTTCGACCCACATCAGTATACCTCCAACTCACCCCTTTCTGAATAAGGGAAGTAAAGCCCCCTGGTGTGAGGCTACTTTCTCCTAGGCCTACCGACACATGACCTTTCCCTTCAGACTCACTCGGCTCTTTTCTAGGAGCACATTCGCTACCTAAACCATTTACAACAACTCTGTCAGTTGGTATATCAGGAATAATAAGCGTACAAGCACTTCGAACTTGATCGGGTCTGGGAAGACAAGATTTCTGGCGTTCCCGCACGTGCTGAGAAGACAGAACATCTACTCCGGCTGCAAACAACAAAGTGATCTACTTTAGTACCATTTTAGTCACCTTTTTTAACGCAAAACAATGTCTGAGTCCAAAATAACACACTTACCGCCACAAGTGCCAGGTACTAGGGATGCTTCAACAAACTGATTTTGAAGCGTCTCGCCTACAACAATGTTAACTACAGAAGAATTTAGTAAATTGCACAAGTCAATTATATATACATGTAAATATTATACAATATCACATCCTCCAAGTGATTTCATAAATCCAATACACGGTAAGAGACACCTTAGAAAGTGTCCTCTTATTTACCTCTCATTCAGTCATAATAATTTAGAACACCATAATAACACACTTACCACCATAAGTGTCAGGTACACAGGATGCTTCAAAAAATTGAGTTTCGAGTGTCTTACCTCCGACAATGCTAGCTGCACAAGAATTTAGTCAATTGTACAGGTCTGTTTACTAAACATGTCAGTATTTTACCATCGCAACCGACAAACCACAGACACTATTTTTGAAATACCTTATATAGCGATTTTGTAAATCAAATATACTGTGTTAGATAGTTTCCTCGATCTTCTTTACCCGTCCTACACTTACAATAATTTAGAAAATCACAATAACACACTTACCTCCATAAGTATCAGGTACACAGGATGCTTCCAAAAACTGAGTTTCCAGCGTCTCACCCCCAACAATGCTAACTGCACAAGAATTTAGGCAATTGCACAGGTCCATTTACTAAATATGTTAGTATTTTACCATCGCAACCGACAAACCACAGAAACATTGTTTTTGAAAGACCTTATATAGTGATTCCTTAAATAAAATATACTGTCTGTGAGTCCTTATATAATGTCCTCGATCTTTTTTACCCGTCCTACAGTTATGATAACTTAGAAAACTGCAATAACACACTTACCACCATAAGTATCAGGTACACGGGATGCTTCGCCTATCTGAGTTCGAGGCGAATCACCTCCAATAATACTAACTGCAAAACAATTTAGTTATCGGCACCCTTTAGTTATTTCAAGGCAAAAATTTAGTTCGAGGTCTTCCTGTGCTTACCTATTTCACAGTTCTGTAAAACACTTACCACTAACTTCTCCAAATTTTGTTTTAGGCAAAAATGATGCTTCAGCAACGACCGTTTCAACGACATGGTACCCCTTATCGAGCACAACGGATGGTTCACCCAATTCAGTTTCATGCAATTGAGATGGTTCATAAATATCTGCAAAATGATTTCATCAATCGGAATATTAGTTTCGAGTGAATCCATTAAATAAAGAACAATGAGGATCACAAACATACCTTCTCTTATCCTATTCTCATAAACAGGTGATGAGCATGATTGTGGGACATCCTACTCCATCATATCTTTGTTCTCTTGTCTGAATATCAACAAACTACCTTCTCCAACGCTTTTCTTCCTATGCACGTCTATCATCTCAATGAAATCGTTCTTATCTTCAGTTGTGCAAGCATGTCCGGATACTAGGTAACTAAATCAAAGAGGTTTGATCTTCGTTACTTGTTCCAAACAAACTTCGAAGTCGCCAAAACATATGTTCATACTGCAAGACCTAAGCTTGGCTGATCCACCTACATATGTCACAACTCCAGTGCCAAAAGTTCTAACATTACCCCCCACTTACAAATAAAATGTCCCTTCTGGTCTGCTATTGTACTGTCGTTTGCACCCACTTTACTATTGTCAAAGCCCATTGTAGTGCCTGTTATTGCTAATTAGTATGGTTGTCTTATTTTCTACTTCCATTCATCAAATACTAAAACTTCCATTTAGAAATCTCTCTAACTTCAAAAAATGACAACCAAAGACAAAAAGATGAACCAATTACTTTTCGTTCAAAAGAAAGCCTTAAGTTGTGAATAGTCTTGAGTATGTATACAACTTTTGTGTGAAGTCAATAGCACTGTACTAACGTTCCAAGCTACTAAACTGGATTTTTCAGAATGTATTCGATGGTACTCTACTCTAATTACTTTTTCAGCGATTAAAAGATGAACCAATTACTTTACTAGTTTGCTACTTTACAAGTTAAAACAGTCATAAATCAAAATACTCTACTGTGGAAACTTTAGTTAAAGTTTCAAACTTTACTCCAAAAACTAACTTTTAACTTGGGATATTAATATTGCACATAAATGAAATGGCCCTAAATGAAACACATTTATGACCAAATACACCATTAATGACCCTATTTATCACAAGCATTAAATAATAATTGGGAGCCATAAACTAAAGAATTTAAAGCAGATATTATTAATGCTAGAATTTAAAGCGTACTGAGAAGCTTCAAAACACACCTCAACTAGACCTTCTAAGAATCTGTTGGTGGCAAAACGTTGTGCACTTGGGATGCATGCAATCAATTTTAGAATAAATCATGAAGAAGAAGAACAAAGGCAACCAGTGTTCAGTCCGAACGTACAAGACATTCCCGCGAGATATATTTGCTCTCCCATGCATTTAATGCATGCAATAAGGTGTCATTTATAAGGGGTATAATTGGAATTTCAATTCTTAGCTATAAGGGCAAATATGACAATTTGCATGGGACCCAAAAGTGGGTTCCACGTCCTATTTTGGAATGTATTAGTGGGGGTCCGATTCTGGTATGAAACCTGACTCAGGGTCCGATTCGGTAAGTTGCCCTTCGTGGAAAGAGAATGACACAGGCTATGGGCTAAATAGAATTTGTTGGGTCCGGATTTTGGTAAGCCCAAAAGGGGTCCCTAAGGCTAAAAGATGAGGGGTAAGACCTTTTTCCAAACCGGTCTAAGGCCAAGGAGCTGGATAGGACCCAAAGGAGCGGAGGATAAAGGGCTACTCAAAGTGTTACAAGCCAATGTCTTGCTCAGTTCATGTTATAGACATCGAATGGGACCAAAATACAGAAGCAATTGATCTCGGAAATACTGAAGAATACGTAGTGTACCTCGTTGAATACGCAGTGTCTCTTCTACATCCAACACCATAAAAATCACCATTCAATCATCTTCTTTCGAGATATTAAGTATAGTGCCAATAAAAAAGGTGGGTCGCATGACTAAATTTGCACCCATTGGGCTAACCAACATGTTTAATAATGGAGGGACCATGCATACAAGAATTAGAGTATAGTTTCATAAACAAGTTTAAGACTAGTGTGAACATTAAAGTTAAAGGTGCAGGAAAGTTCCTAGCGTATTCAAGTGATGCTCCATAAATGTGCTATTATATTTAAATGGTGTTGAAATGGATTTTAAGTGGTTGACGGATGGTAAGTTGGCTTTGATTCTTCCTTGGATAGAAGACTCTGTTGGCATATTTGATGTTTGTTTTATATTTTGAAGTATACTTTTATTCATGACTCACGTGTAAGGCATATTTTCAGAAGGACCAAAACCTAATTTAATTTATGTTTACTCATGACTCACTTGTAAGGCACGTGGAGGGGTATTGTGGGTAATAGAAAAACCATATGAGATTGACTAACGCCCATGGTTAGTCAACCTGGTCAACTCAAGGTCAAGAGGACAAAAACCTAATAAACAATCATTTTTGGACCAAAGCTTAATTACGCTATTATTCTGAGGACAAAAACCTAAAATCCCCTAGAGTCTAATTAGATTTGGAAATCCATGTTAGATTTAGAAGTCTTGGTTTCTAAATTAACAAGTATGGCTTATCTATATAAAGAGGCCATTGTAGTTTAGTTCATTCATTTAATTATAAATTATCAAACTATCAAATCTCTAAAACCTACTATACTTTTCTCCCTCAACTTCTACAATTTTTCTATTCAATCTTCTTCCTCCTTAAATCTATTTCCCTAGCCTTTGAAGATCTCCAAGATCTCCACATATTTTATTCTAAGTCTATTTTAGTTCCGCATCAATTGATATCAAGAGCCCCACTTTTTAGATTATGATCTATGAAGTGATCCACCACCACCACTACTTCCGCCAACCACCAACTTTTTTTTTTCTCTAAATGGCTGAATTTGTTACAAAGAAAGACTTTGATTCAAAGTTTGAAGCTTTGGAGACGAGACTCGTGAATATGTTCAAAGAAGTTGTTGTGGGTAAACCAACTACTGAATCCTCAAACAAAGATCTCCCTCCCAACCCTAAAGATACCCAAAAAACACAAGATCCACTATTACCAGATCCAATAGCCAAAAAAATTCCTCAAAGGAAATCCGACTTTCTTAATAACCCACCAAAAACCAAATCTTTTTCCCCACTAACAGAACACAATCTTTTGATGAGGATAATGATGAAGATGATGTTTTTGGAGTTGAAAAAGATGATATTGAAGGTGATACGTACTGATTGTCGTTATAAGGGGAGAAAAATGTTTAAACCAAGATGTAAACCGAGTGAATTATGACGCTCTTCCAGAGTATATACTCAAGGCTAACTTCCCTAATTTTTCAGGTAATTTCAAAATTGAAGATTTTCTAGATTGGGAATATGAAGTTGATTCTTTCTTTGAGTTTATGGAAATACTAGAAGATAAGCAAGCCAAGATGATTGCTTATAATTTAAAAGGAGACGATGTAGCTTATTGGCTTAGTTTTAATGAAGAAAGACGTTGTAAAGGTTAATCTGAAATTTTGAGGTGGTTTATGATGAAAATAATTCTTCGTAAGAAATTTTTACCTGAGGATTATAAGCAACAATTGTTTACTAAATTGCAAAATTGTTGCCAAGAAGCACACTCCAATGAAGAGTATGTGGCAGAGTTCTATGGTATTATTGCTTTCAATCAAGTTACTAAGACAGAATCACAATTGGTATCTCGTTTTCTTAATTGTCTCAATCGGATTGTCAAAAATCAGCTAGTTACTCCTGTTCGACTATGGTTGATGTTATTCATACTGCGATAAAGATTGAAACTACTTTGAGTTATTCTTCCCAAACCAAGCATTCTTATTACAGTCACAACAATTAATCTTGACCTTAGCAATCCAAATCCTACACACAACCACAATATTTCCCCACCCCTCATACATATACCAATTCTCTTTCCGACACTTTTAACTATTCATCCCAACCTCTCTCTTCCTCTCACTAATGCCCATCCTACCATACCACTTCAAACTAATATTCACCACCTTTACTTCCTTTGCCTACACCACCACCATCAAATCCTACCACTCCTCCCTTTACTTGTCCTACCTTTCAACAGCCTCAATAGAATACCAGCAACAACCAACCCCGAACCCAACTGAAACTACCCAAATCCTAAATCTAATAACTCTTATGCTAAGCATAGAGGAGACCAATGTTATAAGTGTGTAGATACTACTCATAGTTCCGCCCAATGTCGTCAACAACAAGTTGTTGGTTATGTGGAGTGTGTCATTGAACTCGACTGTGAACATGTTGTTTGTTTTTCTAATGAGCAAATCTGTCACACCCCGAATTTCGACAGAATTCGGAAAAACATTATTTGTCCCCGACCCTTCGATCTCCGAGGTGTGACGCACTATCCACTCCCAAAAACCCATAAACAGTTTTAAAATATGCGGAGAATTAAAACCAATAAAATTTTTAACTTAAACAACAGCCATCTTCATTACCAAAAACAATTTACAAATGAAAATGCAAATAACCTTATCTCAACTGAAAATCTATATCACCTCGAGGAAAACAAAACTTATCACGAGATGCAATGCTAACGCAAAACCACAAGCAAAGAACCAATCTTCTTCATCACTAAACCTCGTCAAGACTTATCAACTATGTTCATTTAATGAACACACCCGATAAGCAAACATGCAAATCGAAAAAGATTATAAACAATGCTGGTGTGAGTAGCCCTAAAAACAACATATACTTATACAAATATAAACACAATCCACAAGGCGTTAGTTCCTCCACCGAGTTTTAACTTTAACTTTCAACGACAAATACAACATCCTTAAGAATAATAATTAAAGGCGGGTAGTTCCTCCACCGAGGCCTTTAACTTCCCACTAACCACACAACAAACTATACACATAATAAATAAGGCATGTAGTTCCTCCATCGAGGTGCCTTAGGTTCAACTAAACAAATAACCAAACAAACATATTATATAATGCATCTCATTTCATGCTCAATCACGAGTGGGTCGTCTCTCGCCCAAGTAATTAGTTTGACCCACCCTTCGCAAAACCATATATAATCATCTATCTACATATACATCATTAACAAACATATTACCATAATTATATTAATTAAGGTTTTCTTTGCGTGTCCCTAAAATCACGTCAGATCTATGTCTTACCTAGTTTCCCCGGCTACCACAATCGCTACCCAACCCGAACATGTACATCCACATGCCTCCCTTATATAATGAGCCACTCCGATGCGTAACCACCACGAAGGGATGCCGCGACACCGTAAATCCTCACACGAAGCCAAATCTATGTAAGCACCGCCACTATTCGGCATAAAATATTATGATCATCGTTCTATTTTGCGAACGGAATAATCAACCAACTATTCGGGTTACGCCAGGAGGGCCATTCAACTTTTAATCGAACGCCAGAAGGGCGCCCGAAGGCCATTCAGATTAACTGAAACGCCAGAAGGGCCAATCACATGAGTTGTGGTAGTCAGGTTCTAGGATTTTGGTTACGTAATTTATTCAAGTGTCATACATTAATGACTCATAATAAATCCACTATATCACGTGCAGGTCAATTACCTTATTGCATTAAGCCATAATATATAGAAATATCTCAGTTATTTCCCATAACCACTTTCCGACTTTCACGTGCCAATATATTATTGCACTACACCACACTCCCGTGGGCAAATATTCATCAATACTATGCTACCTCATAGTAGCATCTCCCATATAAAATAATGGAGCGTTTATACATCTCTCAAAGATATTGCATTCAATATATATATCCCAACATGTTATATAATATCACAATTACACAACATCAATGTCAAATCTTTATTAGATAATGACTAACCAATTATGCAGGCTTCCACAGCATTTTATTACTATATTTGTCCATATAATAAACAACATAAAACGTAGCACAATTAAACAGTCCACAGTCCACAGTCCACAATCAACGCCCAATCTATATATGCTTTACACACTACTCACGTCAAATCTAAATTAGATAATGACCAACCAAGATATATAGTTTTTGACAACATTTTATTACTACATTTGTCCATATAATCAAATGTGTGAAAAACTGGAAAAGTCAACATTTCATAGTCAAAGTCAACACGTCATGGTCAAGGTCAAAGTCAACATGTCATGGTCAAAGGTCAAAGTCAACACGTCATGGTCAAGGTCAAAGTCAACATGCCATGGTCAAAGTCAACATGTCATGGTCAAAGGTCAAAGTCAACCGTCAAAGTCAACGGTCGATGGTCAAAGTCAAACTGTCATCGTCAAAGTCAAACTGTCGTTTCCGTGTTCGACAGGTTCAGGGTCATAGGCATGGTTCATGGTTAAGGTCAAAGGTGCATGGCTTATGGGCTCATGACCAAGGTAAGGGTTCGGACCCAACTGGCCAAGCCCAAACCTTAGAACTCGAAAGCCTAAAACCAACTTATTTATTCCACCTGGCCCAATTGGGATCTATATTAAGTCCTATGGACTGGCCCCAAACAATATTAGAAACGGCCCAAAAACACAACTGAGTTCGGCCCGAAAACTTTAAACTAAACAGGTCCACAAAACTTAATGAAATCGGGCCCAAACAAAACAAAATAGAACTGGTCCAAGCTTTAAATTAAACTGGTCCACCAACTAAACCAAATTGGTCCAAGTTTAATTGAACTGATCCGGCCCGACCAATCTAAAATAGACTCGGGCCTAAACCAAAACCGACCCACTTGGTTCCGACCCAACTAACTAATTTAGTTTCGGCCCAACACAGAAATAGAATCCGGCCCAACCCAAAATAACCAGGGCCCAAAGACTAAACTCGGCCCAAGCCCAAGTTCGGTCATCTTCTCCAACAGCAGCCACCACCGCTCGAATTCCGGCCACCGCTCGTCCACCTCCATCATCCTAGCGGTTTTGACCCAAATCAAAACCCCTATAGCTTTAATGAAAGCTCCACCTCGATTTGCTAACTCCATCTCCTACCTCCAAACTAGATCTAAAAGGTTTATCACGCCATTAATGGCTCGGTCAAGCAAGCTTCTCCCCATCTACCGCCCTCACACACTACAATCAACACTAAACAACATCCCCACATCACCACAAAACACCACAACCAATCAAACCCAAAAACACAGCCCAACACCGGCGCCATTGACGCCTCCAAGCTTCACTGCCCCGACATCACGCACTACACAACCCAATATACCTCAACACTTCAACCCCATCATCCACAACCCATTCAAATACCAACCAAAACCTAAACAACAAACTGGGCGATTTCTGGCCGCCATTAACACAGTGGTTCAAAGCTTCTAACCGCCCAGTAAACCAACAGTCGCGCCCCATCAGTTCGAAACACAGGAAATCTAACCTCCAAACTGGATAAGAACTTAATCACAATGAAAAACATCAGCAAGCCTACAACAGAGGTTGTTTAATATACAAATGTTCATTAATGCTATAAACCCAGTTTCTTTTATTTCCTTGTTGACAAACAAAAACAGCATCCTAAAGTACTTGAAGCATACACACTATCTACATGAATACATACTGTAACCCCAATGGTCCCTAAAGAGAACTATGAAACGCCAGAAAGGTTGTCAACAAAAAGACAAAATAGTTGAAGTAATACTCACTTAATAACCCACCCCACAATACAGTAGACATAATCATAAACGTTAACATGAAAATATGGGACGATTCCTTGCTGTTGGACTCGCGAATCCGCCATTTACGACTTCCGAGTCCCAACAGTTTCGACAGTTCAAACAGTTCAAACAGTTCAACATTATATCAGTATTACAGTTTAACCAAAATATAGGAACAGAAGACCTATACACCGATATACGAAAACTATAACTTTAGGTGAAATAGCAAAATAGCTACTCACCTGTATGAACAGCTCCTACGAATTTCTCCGAGTCCGAGCCGTCGCGCTCCACCCTCCAGAAATCCAACTTTCATCTCTCGCCTCCATTTTTAATATTTTATTATTCTCTTAACCCTATTTTCTAGAAAAAAGTGTTTATATACTTGGGTCCGAAACCCAAGCCCAACACAGACTCGGGCCCAAAAAATCAGGCCCACGTATCCCGAGTCCACTCCGACGAATTTTGAAAATAAATAAATAATTAATTAATTAATAAAATAGAAAAATACGTATTTAAAAATACGGGCGTTACAGCTATACACATCTCAAAAGATTCTCGTCCCGAGATTCGGAAGTAAAGCTATACGAACAAAAACGTTGGTTATTAACTTAGAACCTATACGAAAATGCACGTTGATTAAACTTAAACAAGATAACATTGGTATTAATTATTTTTACATAATACCCGAATATATATATCCTCATGCCATTACAAAACCTATTACAGTTTAACTGTCTATATTAAACCAAATTATTATTGTCCCTTAAACGCAAGATAAATATATCATATCTCGTGAGCATGTAGTTTCTTAACACGTAGCAAACTCTATGAAAATTAATATTCTACGTAACTAATCAATAATATGGAGAAAGTTCATCCTGGTATAAAACATTATGGAGTCTTTTATTATCATGCATAAAAGAAAATTAGTGTCCAGATACACTAAAAATAAAAATCACTCATGTCATTGATACTACCATAAAACTTTATATTACTTTAGTCATGCTCTCATAAATATTAAATTTAAAACAACCCTTGAATCCTAATTCATGCTTGCAACTGGATCAAATACAGCACGTATTCAAAAAATAATTTTTCATATTCCTCTATCAAAATCATATAGACTGAAACAAAACAATTAAGAATAAATACTCGAATATGCAAAAATCATGTGAAACTAATTTAACGATATTAATCAATCATATATGCACGGTAATAGTTCACCTATATACAATAATATAAAAATGTGTATACGCAAGTATACACATCTCAAAAAGAATACACGTGTATACGCAAATATACACATCTAAAAAAGAATACACGTGTATACGCAAGTATACACATCTCAAAAAGAATACACGTATATTTTATTATTATTATTATTATTTATAATTAATCACATCTAACAAATTAATCTCTTATATTTCAAAATACTATTCATCCATTAAAGTGTACAAGTGAGGCGAGATAGTTCCTCCAACACCGAGGCAATTAGTTCCTTACTCAGTACGTCATAAAGTCATCACTTAATGCAGCTCATTCAATATAGATTAAATATCTTATTATTTCTTAAATAATAACATAATACTCAAATACAAAGTTCACAAACATGTTATTGCACTTAATCCATAATCTATGTGAAAATGATCACCAACAATAAAACAACATTATAGCAGTACACATCATTTTGATCAAACCCGTTAATAATAAACATATTACACATATAACCACTCCTCATATGATAAGGAAAAATAAAAGCATCTCATATGCACTCTACAAGAGTAACTAATATAAATATACACATTACACATACAATCAAATCAAGAAAAAATATTGACTCTCTTTATTTCTATATCTCTTTCATTTTCTTTGTAAAAATAAAACAACTAGCGGAAATAGTTTTGAAAATAAAACTTCTTAAACACTACCCATAAACCACGATCCGAGAATCACCTAGACTTACCTAATTCTAAGCTAACCAAATGCTCTGATACCAAACTGTCACACCCCGAATTTCGACAGAATTCGGAAAAACATTATTTGTCCCCGACCCTTCGATCTCCGAGGTGTGACGCACTTTCCACTCCCAAAAACCCATAAACAGTTTTAAAATATGCGGAGAATTAAAACCAATAAAATTTTTAACTTAAACAACAGCCATCTTCATTACCAAAAACAATTTACAAATGAAAATGCAAATAACCTTATCTCAACTGAAAATCTATATCACCTCAAGGGAAAACAAAACTTATCCTGAGATGCAATGCTAACGCAAACCACAAGCAGCAACCAATCTTCTTCATCACTAAACCTGTCAAGACTTATCAACTATGTTCATTTAATGAACACACCCGATAAGCAAACATGCAAATCGGTCAAGATTATAAACAATGCCGTGTGAGTAGCCCTAAAAACAACATATACTTATACAAATATAAACACAATCCACAAGGCAGTTAGTTCCTCCACCGAGGCGCCTTAACTTTCAACGACAAATACAACATCCTTAAGAATAATAATTAAGGCAGGTAGTTCCTCCACTGAGGCGCCTTAACTTCCCACTAACCACACAACAAACTATACACATAATAAATAAGGCATGTAGTTCCTCCATCGAGGCCTTAGGTTCAACTAAACAAATAACCAAACAAACATATTATATAATGCACCTCATTTCATGCTCAATCACAGAGTGGGTCGTCTCTGCCAAGTAATTAGTTTGACCCACCCTTCGCAAAACCATATATAATCATCTATCTACATATACATCATTAACAAACATATTACCATAATTATATTAATTAAGGTTTTCTTTATGTGTCCCTAAAATCATGTCGATCTATGTCTTACCTAGTTTCCCTCGGCTACCACAATCGCTACCCAACGCCGAACATGTACATCCACATGCCTCCCCTTTACATAATGAGCCACTCCGTATGCGAACCACCCCGAAATGGATGCCGCGACACCGTAAATCCTCACACGGAAGCCAAATCTATGTAAGCACCGCCACTATTCGCATAAAATATTAGCGATCATCGTTCTATTTTGCGAACGGAATAATCAAACCACTATTCGGCTCGCCAGAGGCCATTCAAATTTTAACCGAAATGCCGGAAGGTCGTCACCAAGGCCATTCGGATTAACTCAAACGCCGTAAGGGCCAATCACACGAGTTGTGGTAGTCGTTCTAGGATTTTGGTTACGTAATTTATTCAAGTGTCATACATTAATGACTCATAATAAATCCACTATATCACGTGCAGGTCAATTACCTTATTGCATTAAGCCATAATATATAGAAATATCTCAGTTATTTCCCATAACCACTTTCCGACTTTCACGTGCCAATATATTATTGCACTACACCACACTCCCGTGGGCAAATATTCATCAATACTATGCTACCTCATAGTAGCATCTCCCATATAAAATAATGGAGCGTTTATACATCTCTCAAAGATATTGCATTCAATATATATATCCCAACATGTTATATAATATCACAATTACACAACATCAATGTCAAATCTTTATTAGATAATGACTAACCAATTATGCAGGCTTCCACAGCATTTTATTACTATATTTGTCCATATAATAAACAACATAAAACGTAGAAGATTAAACAAATAAACATTCCCATCCACAATCAACTTCAATCTATATATGCTTTACACACTACTCACGACAAATCTAAATTAGATAATGACCAACCAAGATATATAGTTTTTGACAATATTTTATTACTACATTTGTCCATATAATCAAATGTGAGAAAAACTGGAAAAGTCAACATTTCATAGTCAAAGTCAAAGGTCAAAGTCAACCGTCAAAGTCAACACGTCATGGTCAAGGTCAAAGTCAACATGTCATGGTCAAAGTCAACACGTCATGGTCAAGGTCAAAGTCAACATGCCATGGTCAAAGTCAACATGTCATGGTCAAAGGTCAACCGTCAAAGTCAACGGTCGATGGTCAAAGTCAAACTGTCATCGTCAAAAGTCAAACTGCTGTTTCTTCCGTTTCGACAAAGTTCAGTGGTCATAGCCATGGTTCATGGTTAAGGTCAAAGGTGCATGGCTCATGGGCTCATGACCAAGGTAAGGGTTCGGACCCAACTGGCCAAGCCCAAACCTTAGAACTCGAAAGCCTAAAACCAACTTATTTATTCCACCTGGCCCAATTTGGATCTATATTAAGTCCTATGGACTGGCCCCAAACAATATTAGAAACGGCCCAAAAACACAACTGAGTTCGGCCCGAAAACTTTAAACTAAACAGGTCCACAAAACTTAATGAAATCGGGCCCAAACAAAACAAAATAGAACTGGTCCAAGCTTTAAATTAAACTGGTCCACCAACTAAACCAAATTGGTCCAAGTTTAATTGAACTGATCCGGCCCGACCAATCTAAAATAGACTCGGGCCTAAACCAAAACCGACCCACTTGGTTCCGACCCAACTAACTAATTTAGTTTCGGCCCAACACAGAAATAGAATCCGGCCCAACCCAAAACAACCAGGGCCCAAAGACTGAACTCGGCCCAAGCCCAAGTTCGGTCATCTTCCAACAAAGAGCCACCACCGCCAATTCCGCCACCGCCATCCACCTCCATCATCCTAGCGGTTTTG
Organism: Coptis chinensis; assembly: GCF_015680905.1. Lineage (NCBI taxonomy): Eukaryota > Viridiplantae > Streptophyta > Magnoliopsida > Ranunculales > Ranunculaceae > Coptis > Coptis chinensis. The sequence goes on from NC_141459.1 coordinate 41,235,684, forward strand.
ACCCAAATCAAAACCCCTATAGCTTTAATGAAAGCTCCACCTCGATTTGCTAACTCCATCTCCTACCTCCAAACTAGATCTAAAAGTTTTATCACGCGCCATTAATGGCTCGGGTAAGCTTCGGCAGCTCCCATCTACCGCCCTCACACTACACTACGACACTAAACAACATCCCCACATCACCACAAAACACCACAACCAATCAAACCCAAAAACACAAATTCAACACCGCCATTGACGCCTCCAAGCTTCACCGCCCCCGATCATGCATGCACTAACAACCCAATATACCTCAACACTTCAACCCCATCATCCACAACCCATTCAAATACCAACCAAAACCTAAACAACAAACTGGGCGATTTCTGGCCGCCATTAACACAGTGGTTCAAAGCTTCTAACCGCCTAGTAAACCAACAACAAATTTCCCGTTAGTTCAAAAAACACAGAAATCTAACCTCCAAACCGATAAGAATTTAATCACAATGAAAAACATCGCAAGCCTACAAAATGAGGTTGTTTAATATACAAATGTTCATTAATGCTATAAACCCAGTTTTTTTATTTCCTTGTTGACAAACAAAACAAAGATCCTAAAGTACTTGAAGCATACACACTATCTACATGAATACATACTGTAACCCCAATGGTCCCTAAAGAGAACTATGAAACGCCAGAAAGGTTGTCAACAAAAAGACAAAATAGTTGAAGTAATACTCACTTAATAACCCACCCCACAATACAGTAGACATAATCATAAACGTTAACATGAAAATATGGGACGATTCCTTGCTGTTGGACTCGCGAATCCGCCATTTACGACTTCCGAGTCCCAACAGTTTCGACAGCTTCAAAACGTTTCAAACAGTCAACATTATATCAAGATATTACTTTAACCAAAATATAGGAACGTAAGACCTATACACCGATATACTTAAAACTATAACTTTAGGTGAAATAGCAAAATAGCTACTCACCTGTATGAACAGCTCCTACGAATTTCTCCGAAGTCCGAGCCGTCGCGCTCCACCTTCCAGAAATCCAACTTTCATCTCTCCCTCCATTTTTAATATTTTATTATTCTCTTAACCCTATTTTCTAGAAAAAAGTGTTTATATACTTGGGTCCGAAACCCAAGCCCAACACAGACTCGGGCCCAAAAAATCAGGCCCACGTATCCTGAGTCCAATCTGACGAATTTTGAAAATAAATAAATAATTAATTAATTAATAAAATAGAAAAATACGTATTTAAAAATACGGGCGTTACAAAATCGATCAAGATATAGCTTACGAGATTAATGAAGTTGACGATGATCCGATCCCATACTTGTTATTTGTCATCCTTTGTTACTTGCGTAACCTTCTCCATCACAAAGGCAGACTACTTTCCGCTCTAAGTGCTTCATTAAAGACAATGTTTGCAATTTAATTGTTAACAGGGACAACAGTGAAAATTTGGTTTCTTGTGCTTTGGTTGAAAAGCTTCAATTACCTATTACTCTCCATCTTAAGCTATATTTTATTGGTTGGATAACGGATAATTGTTCTTCTAAGGTAAACCATCAATGCCTTATTGAATTTTCTGTTATCAATTATTCTAATTCTATTGTTTGTGATGTTGTGCCTATGACTGCTACTCACTTACTTCTTTGACGACCTTGGCAATATGATGTCTATGCTGTGCATAATGGTTTTGAGAATACTTACTCCTTTTGTAAGGATGGAGAAAAGTTTCTTATGCATCCGTCTTGTTCTTCTATTATTGCTTGTTCACAAAGTGATGCTCAGACAGAAGCTTTGGTTGCTACTATTCTGAAATCTTTACATCCGCAATCATCTACTCATCATTCTCTTAGTACGTGCTCATGAAGATGCAAAGCCTCCAGTGGAAATTTCTCTTAAGGTACAACCATTGATATATGAATTCAATTCAGTTCTTTATTTCCTAATGAGTTGCTGTATTGTTTACCGCCTCTGAGAGATATTCAGCATAACATTGATTTGATACCGGGTGCTAGTTTACCCAATCTTCCTTATTACCAGTTAAGCCCTAGTGAAAATACTATTCTTCAAGGGCAAATTGAAGATTTAATTATTACAGAAAGATTTGATTCGTCCAAGCAAGAGTCCTTGTGCTTGCTCGACTTTCTTAGTTTCTAAGAAGGATGGAGGATGGCGTATGTGTATTGATTGTAGAGCGTTGAACCACATCACTATACCTTATCGGTTTCCCATTCCTCACATTGATGACAAAATTGATATGTTATCTGGTTCGATTCTGTGGTTTTTACTAAGATTGATCTTCGTAGTGGCTATCATCTTATTCATATTCATCACAGTGATGAATGGAAGACAACTTTTAAGATTAGAAAAGGTCTTTTATGAGTGGCTTGTTATGCCATTTGGATTATCTAAGGGTCCCAACATTTTCATGCATGCGACTCATGAATCAGGTTTTGCAACCTTTTCTCGGACAATTTGAATTGTTATTGTTTATTTCGATGACATTTTGATATTCAATCGCAGCATTGATGATCATATTTCTCATATTCGCCAAGTTCTGTAAGTACTTTTTGAGAATGTCTTATATGTAAACTTGAAAAAGTGTGCATTTATGATAAATCGTGTACTCTTTTCAGGTTATGTGATTTCTAATAAAGGTGTTCTTGTTGATGATACTAAGATCAAAGCCATTCGTGATTGGCCAATTCCAACTTCTATTAAAGATGTCAGAAGTTTTCATGGCCTAGCTACCTTCTATAGGCGTTTTATTTGTTCGCAATTTTAGTTCTCTTGCTGTACCGTTCACGGATTGTCTAAAACAAGATAGATTTCAATGGAATGAAGCTGCTGATAGAACTTTCTTAAGGAAAAGCTTTGTACTGCTCCTATTTTGGCATTACCATATTTTGATAAACCTTTCGAGGTTGACTGTGATACTTCTATACTTGGTATTGGTGTTGTTTTAAGTTGGCAATAGACATGGATTGAGAATGATGTTATTGTTGTTACCGTTGGAGGGAGGATATTCCACCCCATTTTTATAGGCATGCTGCATGTCCAACTTATGTTCTATTCCCAAGCCTCCTCTTGATATTCACAAAGTTTGCCCTCTCTGCAAGTTCGGGCTTGTGGTGCGACTAGCAGTTTGATAGTGCTCGAGTTTGCCCTCTCTGCAATTATAACCATCTAGCTAATTCTTAAATCTATATAGAGTTAGCCACTACAGTTATAACCATCTTCTAAAATTTTGACAATGGCATGGACTGAACATGACGAAGATCTTAGCAAAAAAATAACAGAAGAAAGGAAAAGGGAGATGATTAAGAGTATGGAAGATATGACTATTTAAGAAATGGAGCTAATTACTACTTGTATACGCAACCAGTCATAGGTCTCTGGTGTTGTGTATTTCGGATAATTTGTATTTTTGTTTTTGGTAAAGATAATATGTTGTACGTGTGTAACTATGAATTGATGCTTTTAATCTTTCATCCTTACAGTTAGTAAATAAACCTAAAATTTATCATGCAAGGATGAATTGGTGCCACTGCCAAAACAAATTGAAGTTCCCACAATTTGATGATTGATTGGGTATGTAAATTCCAATTTCAAACTTAATACAATTAGAGGTTTTTTTGGTTTAATTTCTGGAATTACAATGGGGATGTTAATTGGGATCAGTTTGTTGTTGGGTTGGAGTGAAGTACCAAAAGTGGTGTATGTTGAAATACAAAACTTAGATATGAACCATGTGACTGAATTTCTGATGGACAATTTAATAGGATATAGGCTCATGCACCTATACACAGGGACTTAGACGTGGAGCATCGCTATTCAACACTTCAAGTTAAATTATCGGTATCAGGTAAGTATACTCTGTGTCATCAACCTTTTTATTACTATAACCTCTTGAACTTATATGAGACAGAACCAGAAACACATTATATTGAATAGCCTCTTATGTTATTTAAGATTGAGGGTAATGTAGCATGTTGTTGCTACAGATTCTATCTACACGAAGTGTAATTTGTTCTTCATGATGGCACTCCCTTTATCGGACATCATCATAAAGCTAATGTATAGCAGAAAGATAATTAGGATTGAATGTGAGCTTTGAAGTTATATTAGAGTGATATCACTACCCAAAATAAAATGGGTGACTATTCATGAATTTCGTCCATTTCAGGTATTAGCTTAAGCCACTTAAGACATTATGGCTTTTGTATATGTGATCGTAATTTACTTATATGCACAACAATCAAAAGTTGTCTCAATGGCATCTGATTGACGGATTCCATATACAATTGCCAACGAAATTAGTTTAGTTTTTTTTTTAATAGAAAAGCTTGATATTCCATATAAGCATGCTAAGGAGTTGTTCTTCATATACCATTAAGCAATTGTGCAAGTATATAACCTGTTGAATGGGTTTTAGTTCAAGAATTGTTTTAGTGTAGTAAACCATCACTATCTTGCATGACTTACAGTGTGTCCTGTGTTTTTTTTAGGGGCAAGACTTATTTGATATAGTGCAATCATGTTTAGGTGTTATTGTTTGTATGAAATCGAGTTCTCAAGAAAATGCGTTCACATTCTAATCCAACCATTTTATGTGTTGCAGGTCATGTACAATTACGCAGTTGCAACTAATAAACTGAAATCCATCCATCCTTTTACTTGCCTATATTGCGGAAACCTTTTACTGTTTTTTCTCCGCATGTGGTCCGCGTTGTATCTTCTGCAATCAAATTATTCTCCACTAATGAGATGCTAAGTTAATCAGAAATACACATCTAACCAGATATCAAATTAGCACACAGTTTATTGCATAATTATTTTTCCTATCATATGTGACCTGCCCACTAATATATTTGGGATTTGGGGAAAAATAGTAGAACATACACGACATTTTCCCATGAGCTTGGAGAATCCATTTACACCATGAAGCCCATGATCAAAGCTTAGTGCCATAAACTCTTATGTATCTACCTTATTTGAACCACGATTGGAGCTATGGCTAGAAAGGCAGCTGGAATGAAGGTAGTGGCTGCTCCATTGCAGATTATGTGCTCAATTCACTTTATTTTAGAGTTTCGGCCTGAGTTATTGGGGGCTTCCCATTGGGGGCTTATATATATATATATATATATATATATATATATATATATATATATATATATATATATATATATACACACAATATATATATATATTGTAGTCATCTTAAGCGAGTGCTTCATATGCTTGGTTTGTATGGTTACAAGGGGTTGGAACCTTTGTAGGCATCTTGAGCGAGTGCATTATATGCTTGGTTTTTGTGGTGACAGGGGTTGGAAATGCATTACCGATAAACCCCATGTATCTTAATGGTCAGGTCAACCCGGGCCTTCTGTGTGAAGTAGCAAGTTTGATAAATTTTACTTTGCTTTAATAAGGTCTTAAAAATATGTGTCATTTATTAGAATTTTGCATTTCACCTCAATAACTCATTTATTTTAAATGAGTTGTTATTACTGTAAGTCTTAAGCCTTACAAGTCGGTCTAATTTCAAGCAGGAAAGGTTAAGTAACTGAGGGTTTCCACATTTTAATAGCAAGTGTTTATCCAATTAAATTGTTCGAAAAAAAGTTATGCTGAAAGAAATGGGTACTCTACAAAAGTGTGAGAAAGTGGGTAAGATTTTAACAAATTGTGACCATGCGATGCAACTCAGTAAATATGGAATATGGCCGGGATAATGATTACATAATGGTATAACTTATTTAATGTAACTACGATATTAAATTGTACACTGAAAAGGCCACTATACTTATATGAACTTTTGTGCTAATTAATCGATTTAAAGCCTTGTTTAGTTTTCCTTTCTCACTTGGATTGGTTATGATAAGGTGACATTGATTTTCTCAAGGGGATTGGTGATCATTGCGACGCAGGTTATTTAAGGGAACCGCTACTCATCTGATTGAGAATGTAGCCATGTATATGATCTAACACAATAATTTGATTGCAGAAGAAGAAAATGAAGGTAACAAATTTCTTTTTAGTTGTTGTTGTTTTTTTTTTTTTTTTTTTTTTTTTGCAGGATTAGAATATGTTAGGAAAGTGATCATTTCTCTTACAATGGTTATAAGCTTAATTAGTTTGTTTCAAAATATATAGGATCTCCCTCACAACCCTCCTATGTTTCTACTTCACTTTGTAGTTATGTATTTTTTTATCAATAATATTCAATTATCAAAAAAATGAAGGAAAGTCTTGCTTTGTTTGTGGAACAATATCCATAGTTTTTCTATATGGATATGAGGTGGCGATTTGTCTTCACTTTGAGCAACACTACTTTGATGTTTTAATTTTTAAGATACCCAAATTTAAATTTTGCCTGAATCAGTCAATCCGAAGAAAAGCTTCTTGGTTGCAAATTAAACATGGTGACAGATAAGAATTACTTAGGGTATAATTTATTTTTTTCTTTGTTTTGTAGTATAGTGTCAGTCCAGTTTTTTCATTAAAGGGATAATCCCAACAGTCATTTTTCTCAGTATCATGGAAGTATTTAGCAAAGGAGGGGATAGGCACAGATGCATCCGTACCTTTCCATATAAACAACATTTGTGAGCACAATTTTTTGCACGTATAACATCTTTTCCCATAGTCGTATATCCATCAGCACTTCCTTTTAAATTTTAATAATCATTGTTATTATCATCATAGCAAGTGTATTTCTTCTTTTTGGGCACCTGAATCGATATAAAGGCTGTAATTTATGTCATATCTCCTTTAAATGTGTAACTCTTCTTTTAAATTGGAGGTGCATGTGGGAAGGAGATTGTTGCCTACTACCCTGGGAATCACCTTGGTAAGGGGATATCAAACCATTAATCTAGACCTTTGTTTGCCAAATATCTGCCTATGGAGGATCATATTCTTTTTCAAGGTATTTCTCAAGTGACCATCATTGCCCTTTTTGTTTAATTTATTAGAGTTTGAATCTATGGCTCATAACTTCCTAAATAGTGAGTGCAGCTGACCAACTAGAAGCCATTGGAAGCTTTGGAACGATGTTTGCACGCAACACACTATTTGATGTACCATGTACATTTTAAAATCAAGACTTCAGGGTGAACTCCCTATTGCTATAGGTAAACATTGTTGTTTCATATCTATTTTCTTGACTGAAATTTTCGTTGGTAAAGATTGGTATTTCCATTTTAATTATCTGCATTCACGTACTTCCTATCATTGAATTGACTTGCAATGTCTGATCTAATTTTTAGCATTTGATTCTAACTCTATCTGTAGCTGCCATGGTGAATTACAATGCTCAAATTGTTTTTGGTGAAACTGGATTTGTAAAAAGGGCAGTCCACTACAACAGCTGAATCGGAGCTCTTTGGAGCTAGAAGTGGGTGATATAAGAGTAGAATGCCTGAATATCAAATGTGTTAAAAAGAAAATTCACTCAGCATCACCAACCAAATGAACTGAAGTGAGATGATATACTCTGGGCATGGAGGCCAATTTCTTTAAAATATTTTCATCCCCATCTCATGTGGAGAAAAATGATAATCGTGTCTTTTGCGTTGTCAAAATGAACTAAAGTACGATGGTTTTTGTTTCATTGTTGTCCATCTACGTTGTCTTTTTTGTGATTCAAAAAGGACAGGAGAGAGAGAGATGAAGTGGAGAAGTGGATGGACGAAGTGACGAACAGAAAAGAGAGAGAGAGAGAGAGAGAGAGAGAGAGAGAGAGAGAGATGTAGCCTCTGAATGTGGGTTTTTCACCTTCAGGGATGGTGAATTCTTAAATCAATATATTCTATTTACTCATTATAGTACTAGCTTTATCTAAATTTCAATTTCAAAAATGAATCTTTCTTATAAGCATGCCTTAAATATTCATTATTACTCTTAGCTTGATACACCAGTAACTCCCAAGTGAAATTATGCACATCGAGAAGATATGGAGGGAGTGTGTACCTTTCACTTAAGCGTGTGTTTTGTATACTCTCTCTCCCACTTATTTTTTTGAAGTGGGATTATATAAGATATTAGGGTTTAAGGTTTAGGGTTTAAATGTAGATAATTGTTTTAAATATATTCGTCATATATAAGTTCTCAAGGACCTTTTGACCAGCAATGACCATTGTAGTACTAATCTTCAGTTTGAGAAGTGAGGTCTTCTTAATTTTAATGGCGCTTTTATGAAACCGTTTTTGGAATCTGTTTATTTGATTATCAAATTTGTTAGTCATAAAACCACTAAGAAATTTCTTAGCCAAAGTGGATCCCAAATCACAAGGTGAGTTCTTAAGTTTACATTTTTCTTTATTATTAAGTAATAAAATTTTGGCACGACTCCAAGACAACTGATCTTCTCTCTACAATAGCTCTACTCCATTAGTTAGCATGAGTGTGAAATGATTCACTACAATTTATCCCGTTAGTTTAGGAGCTCCAAGTAAAACTTTGGTCCAAACAATTAGATATCTTGCATGTTAGTTAAAGTGTTGCTTCACATTATTAAATACATAGTACTGTGATTTGATGCTCAAGTACTATCTCACTTTTGTGTAGTTGAAGCTCTTTACTCTATGTTTCTGTGAATGATTTGGTTGATTTACTTAGGCTGTGGTTTTGATATTTTGTCATCTTTCAATTTCACTTGATGATTAGAACACTATACCAATTATATTATTAGCAATCTGTCATTCATATATGCAAATCATTAAAGCAATATAACTGTCATTCCTTTGTCCTTACTCCTTACCAAGATAATTTGTATCATTCTTGCAGTCTTGATTTGATGGTTATATTTCTAGATTGATTTAGCACTATGAAGTAGTCTAACTTTTTATACAAGTATGGAGTATCCCATGCATTTTCACTAAATTAAGTCTTTCTTGATGGGCTGAAAATATATTATATATAATTTCTGAAATATATTACAACTAACTTCTGAAAAATCATCGCTGTTTTGATATGCAATCTATCAATCAGTATATTATGGATATATTCTCTCAATAGTCACAATTCTACCAACCCGGTTAGGAAAATAAGTGCAGTTCTCACTGTCCTTGAATGAGATCTATATTTAACGTTCCTCACAAAGTGGTAAGTCTCCAATCTACTCAGCTTTTTACAATGGAAAACCAGTATTGACTTTGTCTAAATTGCACTATACCTAGGAAAAGCTAGATTGATTATCCTTTCAAGATTTATCAAGTGCCTATCACAACTGATAACCGCTGGTGACTACGATTGATTATCTTTTCAAGATTTATCAGGTGCCTATCATAAAATAAAAACAACTTTGGTTTGGTGACTACACTTGAGTATATTAAGGATGGCAATTCTTTATTAAATCTACACAACAATGGGTTTGAGTAGCATGTTAAGCATAAATCAAATTACGTACCTTTAGTGTACTTTATTAATACTTTTTATTTGTAGAGGAGGCTTTTTGTTGGATTTTTTAGTACTTTTTTAGAAGTATAATCCAAGCAATTCTATTAAAATTCTATTAAAAATAGAATTGTGTATATAAAATAAAATTATTAAGCCTGTAGTGTAACTTGCTGTTACCAGTTTTAACTTGGTCTATCTTGCACGTTATGTTTATATATATCTCGAACTAGATCTTTAGCTCAATGGAAGAGCACTTGAGTTATTACCAATTTTAACTTGGTCTATCCTGCACATTATGCTTATATGTATCTCGTACTAGATCTTTAGCTCAATGGAAGAGCACTTGAGTGTGTAAGTTCATCTCAAGAGAGATGGTGGTTCAAATCCACCAAGGTCCCATCTTTTAATGTGACTTATTGCTTTCTTCTCATAAGATACTGCATGAGTTTCTTTTAAACCCTATACTATGAGTTGTAAGTTATGGTTTAAGCCTCATAATTGCTAACAAAATGGATAGAAAAAAATGCAATTATTTATATTTGAGTATGTATAAGATATATAGGTGGAAGGTTAGTTCAAGCTAGCCACAGTGAGCACTGGCTTACTTTTCATTTTAATCATGTCACTTGAAAATCCATGGTGAGCACTGGATTAACAAATAATACCTACTTGATCCAAATATTAGAAGTTAAGTAGATTACTATAAACCATTGGAACAAATAGCTTTTGAATAGTATGAAAAAAGGTTAATGTATACTGGTGGACTAGGCTAGAGAATTTTAATGTCTTCAACATTAGCTGAGAACATCAACAATATCCCACCTCTTCCAATTATATCACACCTCTTCCAATTGTACATAACATCAAATGATCGCCTTGATCAACAATTCCAATATCATACCAATTATTTAATGTTGAACGAATCCTCTTGGAAATGTTTAAATTATATGCCAATAGATATTATGCACTTGGGATTGGCATTCTTCCCCATGTGAAGAGGGCCATGATTGTAACTCTTTAGCTTCGTTGCTACCTCTGAAAGTTAGGTATGTCGAACTTAATTTCATGAGTCACAATGCCAATTGATACTTTATTACGAAAATTATTATGCTAAAAGCAATGCATTGACATTAGCCATGGAAATTGGTACTGCTAAAACATGAGGAGAATGTGATGGAGATATTAGAGAGATATGGGAGAAAGGATATGCTTGAATGAGCTAGAGATGAAAGCTTGAATGAGGATAACTTTTTTTATGATACAGCATCGACATGGATATATGGTTTAGTTTACAGAGAAGACATTTTCAGTAGTTGCCGACCAGTTTTTGTTTTTACCGTAGTTTCATTTGGGAAAAAAAACCTGTTTAATTTCGTTTAGGTAATCCTATATATTTTTATTGTGTTTTAATTGTTGTTTGTAATTGAAAAGTCTAACCTCAAAGAATAATTAACGGGAAATTGAAAACTTTGGATTGTACTAACCTTAAAAAATAATTAATAAGAAATCGAAAAATGAACTAACCTTAAAAAATAATTAATGTGAATCGGAAATGGACCCAAATACATTGAACTAACATCAAAAAATAATTAACGGGATATCAAAAACTGAATTCAAATACATCAAACTAACAGCAAAAAATAATCAACGGGTAATCAGAAACTATAACCTCAAAGGATAATTAACGGATATAAGAAACTAGATGCAAATGCATCGAACTAACCTCAAATAATAATTAATGGGAAATCAGAATCAGGATTCAAATGCTTCGAACGAACCTCAAAGAATTATTAATGGAAAATCAAAAGTTGGATGTAACTGCCTTAAAAAATAATTAATGGGAAATCAGAAACTATATGCAAATGCATCGAATCGATTCGAATTGAATTTACATCGAAAAATATTTTAAAAAAAAACAAAAAAAAAATGGATACAAATGCATTGAACTAACCTCAAACCTCAAAGAATAATTAGTGTGAAATTGAAAAATTAGATGCAAATGCATTGAACTACCCTCAAATAATAATTAATGAGAAATCGGAAATTATATTGTATGCAAATCCATTGAACTAACCTTAAAGAATAATTAATGAAAAATCAGAAACTAGATGCAAATGCTTTGAACTAACCTCAAACTATAATTAAAGGAAAATTGGAAACATGATACAAATGCATTGATCTAATCTCAGAGAATAATTAACGGAAAATTAGAAACTGGATGCAACTGTTTGGAACTAGCCTCAAAGAATAATTAAGAGAAAATCAAAATCTGTGTGTAAATGCATTGAACTAACCTCAAAGAATAATTTACAATAAATCAAAAATTTGAGGCAAATGATTGAACTAACTTCAAAGAATTATTGATGGGAAATTGGAAACTGGATGCAAAGGCATTGAACTAATCTCAAAGAATAATTAATGGGAAACTGGAAACTGGATACAACTACACGGAACTAACCTCAAAGAATAATTAATGAGAAATTGGAAACTAGATGCAATTACACAAAACTAACTTCAAGATGCAAATGCATTGACTTAACCTCAAAGAATAATTAACAAAAAATTGGAAATTGGATGCAAATGCATTGAACTAAACTCAAAACATAGTTGTATTATATGTAGTGGGAATGTCTCGACAAGTATAGTTTTGCATTTAAAATGGTGCGCATTTATCACATCTCTTTTCGTATGAACGGGAATGTCTTACTATTCAAATATCTTCAATATGATCTTTGCCTCATTAGGCATTCTCACAAAACTTCAATCAAACTTATATTATTAAACAACAACAAAAAGTCAGAAAGTTTTATCAGGAGTAGGTTCTTTCATTTTATGGAGAGTGGGTTTTCGGCATTGCAAATAACTTAATATAAACAGCACCCGTTCGTCCGGGTTCGAAAACTAGTTTAACCAAATATCAGTTTTTTGTTTTAATTAATGCTTCTACAACGCGGGAAGATAATTTTAAAGTATGTCGTGTTGTGCAACGGAAGCGATAACAACTACAAATGGCGATAACAACAACAACAACTTGAGAGTGGTGAATCACAACCAACCAAAGCAAACAAAGTATCAATTATGCAAGAAATAACCAACCAAGTAGTTGAGACACAAAGATTTAAGTGGTTTGGCTTACGCCTGATCCACAACCAAATGAGAAGTTTCAAATTGAAAGAATCAAATAGTGTTACACACTCACCATGTTCAATAGAACACCCAAAGTCCCCTTTTAGAAGAACTCACAAATCTCTCATCACCCTTTGGTTAAAACCCTAACTTTGTTTTTATAGTGTAGAAGAAATTTCGGAGGAATACAAAATTTTGGCTCATTTCAACATATGGCTACCGAAGGCCCATTAGTCCCATCATCCCAACAATTCTCCACCTCGGTGAGAATTTCTCAAATTCTAGCCAACCAATCCGCTACACCAAACCAAAACAAAAAAATGTCTCGAAGAACCAAGCAAATGTCCTGAAGGACCAACAACGACTGCACCACATAATTGTTGCCTACGTACCCTCTAAACGGGATCAAGCCAATCGTAGTTCACATATGCTCATAAGAGCCAAATCATCTCAAATGAAGGATATGAATCAAGTCCAAGCAATGGTGGAACTTGACTCCAGAAACCACTTTGGTTAACATACCAGCAGGGTTTTCCTTGGTGTTTATCTTAGTAAGTAAGATATCACCCTCTTCCAAAATCTCTCTAACAAAGTGAAACCGCACATCAATGTGCTTCGTTCAGGCATGATGAACTTGGTTATTGGCCAAATATATAGCACTCATACTATCACAATGAATCTTAAGCCGATCCTACATAATTCCCAAATCATCCAACAAACCCTGCAACCAAATAGCCTCTGTCATAGCCTCAGTCACTGCCATATATTCTGCCTCTTTCATAGACAATGCAACCGTAGACTGTAAAGTAGACCTCCAACTCACCAGAGCACCAGCTAAAGTAAATACATACCCAATAGTGGACCGGCGCTTATCCAAATCATCTGCATAGTTAGAGTCCACATAACCCACACAGAGTTGACTAGTATCCCTCTCAAACTTCAAACCAACATCTACAGTTCCAAGAATGTACCGTAAAATCCATTTCACAGCTTGCCAATGTTTCTTCCCAGGATTGTGCATATACCTACTAACAACACTAACAGCTTGTGAAATGTCCAACCTAGTACATAACATCACATACATAAAATTACCAACACTAGAATATGGAACATGTGTCATGTACTCATTTTCCTCATCAGAACTTAGAGACATAGTAGCACTAAGCTTAAAATGAGGGGCAAGAGGAGTACTCACAGACTTAGTGTTCCCATTAATACCAAACTTTTGTAGTACCTTCTTCAAATATGTCTTTTGAAGACAACCAAACTCTGCCCTTTCCTCTATCTCTCTGAATCTCCATGCCAAGAATCTTCTTAGCTTCACCCAAGTCCTTCATCTCAAACTCTGAGGACAAAAGCTATTTCAACTCATCAATCTCAGTCTTGGTTCTTGAGGCTATAAGTATATCATCAACATACAAGAGCAAGTAGATGAAAGAACCATCATGTAGTTTGCGAAAGTAGACACAATGATCATAATGACTTCTTGTGTACTTAAGCCCTAGCATAAACCGATCAAACCGCTTGTACCACTGCTTGGGAGACTATTTCAAACCATATAGTGATTTTTTCAGTTTACACACCAAATCCTCATTTCCTGCAACTTTGAATCCACTTAGCCGAGTCATATAGATCTCTTCTTCTAAATCACCATGTAAGAAAGCAGTTTTTACATTGAGCTAGGCTATCTCCAAATCATACTGACCTACCAAGGCCAAAAGGATGTGTATGGAGGAGTGTTTCACCACCAGAGAAAACACCTCATTATAATCAATCCCCTCCCTTTGAGCATAGCCTTTAGCTATCCATCTTGCCTTATAACGTAACTCATCACTTAGAGATCCTTCTTTCAAAGCAAACACCCATTTCCTGCCAATCACTTTGCTATAACTTTACAAGCACCCAAGTATCATTCTTATGAAGAGATTGCATCTCCTCATCCATAGTTGTCTTCAACCTTTCTAACTGCGAGCACTGGATTGCTCCATAATATGAGGAATGAGCATCTTCGTCAAGGCTATCAATAACGGAAAGTGCATAGGTAACATAATCGTTTAGCCAATACATTGGGGGAACATTCCTCTTAGATTTACCAGTTGCAATAGGCTCATGAACCAAAGCCAAAGGACCAACATTAATTTGCTCCTCTAATGGAGCCACATTCTTTCCATCATCATCTGTCCCATCACCTGTATTCACTACTTTTGTGTCTTCAACTGGAATATCAACTAACTGACTACCCATGGTTGCCAATCTACTAGATACATAACCATCTGGACTAGGTGAAGACACATCAATCTCCAACTGCTGCAATACCTCTTTGGCCATACTTTTCACCTGCTGAGAGTTAGTAAACTTTAACATAGAAGCCTCATCAAATATAATGTCATATCTATGCTCAAGAAAAACTTCTTATCTTGCGGATCCCATAACTTATAGCCTTTAACTCCACATTTCAGACATACAAAGATAGCTTTCTTTGCTCTAGGATCCAACTTGCTCTCTTTGACATGAAAGTAAACAAGACACCCAAACCCACAAAGGGAATCATAATCTTGAGCAGGTTTACCATACCAAACCTCTATAGGAGTTTCACCTCCAATTGTAGATGAAGGTAACATGTTAACAAGGTAGCATGCATAAGTTGAAGCCTAAGCCCAAAACGCTCTACCTAATCCAGCATTGGACAACATACACCACACCTTCTCCATTAGAGTACGGTTCATGCTCTTAGCTACCCCATTCTGTTGCAGAGTACCTTTTACTGTGAAGTGTCTCTCTATTCCCTCATCCTGACATACTTGCAAGAACGGATCACTCGTGTATTCACCACCATTATTAGTACAGAGTCTTTTGATCTTTCTACCAGTCTGAGTTTCAATCAACTTCTTCCACTTCACGAAGGTATCTAGGACTTCATCCTTGTTTCTAATGGTATATAACTACAAACACCTAGAATAATCATCAACAAAGGTCACATAATAATGCTTGTTCCTTTCAAGAGATGCATTTCTGGAAGGACCCCAAACATCCGAATGAACATAATCAAGGGTTCCATGCGTACGGTGGATAGCGGTGCCAAACTTCACTTTTGTCTGCTTGCCCAAAACATAATGTTTACAAAAATCTAACTTACAAGTCTTAACACCTTTCAACAGTCCCTGCCTCACTAATGCTTGCAAAAACTTCTCACCTGCATGTGCAAGACATATATGCCATAATCTGGTGGCCTCCTTAGCAACTGCCTCTAAATGCTTAGTAAAAGCTACTTCCCCAATAATTGTACTACCCTTCAAATTGTATAAGTTATTCTGCCGTATGCCTTTCATGAAAACCATTGCTCCTGAGACTAACTTCATTACACCATTTGCAATAGCTACCTTGTAGCCCTTAGCTTCCAAAAAACCAACAGAGATAAGATTCTTTTTTTTAATGCGGGAACATATCTAACATTCTCCAATTCTCAAACGATTCCATCATACATCTTGAGATAAATATTACCTATCCCCAAAGTGCGACAAGGTTGATCATTTCCCATCAACACATCTCTACTATCAAGCTCCTTGAAGCTTGAAAACCACTCCCATATGGGACAAACATGCCATGTAGCACCCGCATCCAAAATCTATTCACTAGAGTTAATGAAACAAATACTAGATGTAACGGCAAAAGAAAAATTGGAACCATCCAAATCATTACCTCCTTGAGCAATGTTGACATTGGGTTGTTTCTGCTTGGTATCTTTCATCTTGTGTTTCAACTTCTTACAGTCCTTTTTCCAATGCCCAACCTCATGACAAAAAGCACACTCATCTTTGGCTAGAGTTCGCCCTCTTGACTTAGAACGAGATTTCCCTTTTCCTCCACCAAAATTCGGGCGGTCATTAGATCTCCCTCTTACCACAAAAGTAGAACTCGTCGACTCCTTTGACTCCCTTTCATTATTGTTCATCATATCCCAACTTGTCAATGTAGTCTACACCTCAGAAAAGTTCAAAGATTTCTTTCCAAACATAATGGTGGTTTTTATATGCCCATACTCCTCAGGAAGAGATCTCAACAAATGGAAAGCTTTGTCCTCATCCTTCATTTCTTCTTCAATATTCAACAAGTCGATAAGTAACTTATTGAACTCATTCATATGCTGGGCTAATACAACACCTTGCTTCTTTCTCATTTCATATAACTTCTCTTTCATAAAGACACGACCTTCCATTGTCTTACCCAAATACTTCTCTTCAAGGATTCTCCAGATTTTCTTGGCCGAAGTCTCATTGAGAACAAGGTACTTCACATCCCTAACCAAACACGATCTTATGATACCACAAGCTCGTCTATTATTCTTAACCTAAACACTCTCCTCTATATCCGATGGTTTTTCATCTAACACATCATCTAAGTCTTGTTGGCATAGTGCATCTATAATTTCACAACACCACATACTAAAATTGTTAGATCCATCGAATTTCTCCACATCAATTCTCGCATGATTTATATTCAAAGTCGTAGAAGATTTCTCCTTAGACATAGAAGTCGTAGGAGTAATGGTGGACTCTGTCGACATACTATTTTAAAAATTTCACACACCCCAAACAATCCACAATAACCAAAGAAACACCCTCTTAGGAATTTTAACACACACTTGATAGTCAAAAGAGAACCCAAATACCAACAACCACAATAATCAACTAAGAAACTCACTTGAGAATTTCTTCAACTTGGACTCCTCCAATAACCACAAGTACAAACCCAAAGTAGAACCTTGGCTCTGATACTAATTTGTTGTGCAACGGAAGCAATAACAACTACAAATGGCGATAACAACAACAACAACTTGAAGGAGTGGTGAATCACAACCAACCAAAGCAAACAAAGTATCAACTATGCAAGAAATAACCAATCAAGTAGTTGAGACACAAAGATTTAAGTGGTTTGGCTTACGCCTAATCCACAACAAAATGAGAAGTTTCAAATTGAGTGAATCAAATAGTGTTACACACTCACCTTGTTCAATAGAATACCCAAAGTCCCATTTTAGAAGAAATCACAAATCTCTCATCACCCTTTGGTTAAAACCCTAACTTTGTTTTTATAGTGTAGCTAAAATTTCGGATGAATACGAAATTTTGGCTCATTTCGTCATATGGCTACCATAGGCCCATTAGGTCCATCATCTCGACATGTCGTGCATACCCATTTAAAGGAACAAACTTTCTACACAATTGACAAACTTGTATGTACTGCCCGATCTTGTATTTGAATCCTTGTGGTTTCAGATTTGGACAAGTTAAGTGTCAGATTCCTTGTAAGCACATCAACCGTAACATAGAGGAAACAGAGAATACATTCTCAAGAAGGGCAAAGGATAGCATAAAACAAAATCCATACAAATTATACCGTTAATAATCATGAATCTGAATGAGGATTGTGATGTCTAAGAACAATCCCTCTTAATCGTTCTAAGATCACTGAGATTAAATGATGGTTTGAATGAAATTGAAGTAAGTTGTAGATCTGATATGAAGTAAATTAACATTTTTTATTGAACAATTATGAAAGTTTTACAATCACTCTTATTCTCTCTTTCTCTCTCCTATTTCTAATAATTTTTGTGGGAATGATAGAATGAATCTCTTTCTTTTGCATCCAGTCTTTATATAGTGTCCCCAATTAGCTTTGATCCAGTCAACTCATGACACGTGTCCCTTGTCTTCCTCCCTCCTTTCCCGCTTAATACCTGCAAACATTTGAAATAACCATGCAATATATTGAGATATTAATCCTTATATCAATATCTCGAGTTTTGAAATATCAAATAAAAATATTTAAAGGCACAATATTTGCCCACTACATTGCCCCCTCTCAAAATTTTGAAATTTCACTTCAAATTTCAATTTTTCGAGAAGCGGTTATATCTGGGCCCAAGTAACAACCCGGTCCACAATTTGAAAATATAAAGGTTTGAATAAACCATTTTTCTTTCCCTCATTTTTCCAACTTCCTCTATATGCTACCTAGCAAAACCAGAAAAAAAAAAACAATTACTCCCTTCGTCTTCGTCTTTGACACTATCTGTTTCTTTCTAGAAAACATTAACTTTTGCATGCCGTACGGTACGTTCTTTATTTCATGTACTTTACTTGTTAGTCTAAAACCCACATTAGTATATAATCCTTGAAACAAATAAAATCAACAAATTAGGGATTTGAAGATTTTTGATATTTGAAGTTTGTATATCTATGCATAAAAGTTTGCATCTTTTCATATTTAAGATGCTCTATATGTATACACTTCTTCCTTCTGTTTTACATATCGAATGTATCGATTGAAAACCTTCACATTGATATTTTTTATATTTGAAAATGTATTATTGACGATGTGCTATATATACCTTTGTCGTTACTTCTTTCTTTATAGTCATCTTGATGGCGAGTGAAGACACCCTTTCTGATGATAGTACCAATAGCGAAGCTACTCATTCTGATGATAGAAATGATAGCTATAATTTTGCCTCTACTTTGATTAGGACATATCGACCTCAGACCTCCTGGGAATTTGATTATGTTGTAGAAGGAATTCCTTGTCATCCTTTTGAAACTAGTGATTCTGAGTTTGAGCGTGATACTATTGAAGATACTAGTCGATGGAAACATGGTCTTAGCCCTTTTTTTTTATCAAACGGCCCAATCTAGCTTTAGTTTAGGTCGTCTATCGAATTCCCCATTCCCTTTATCTTCAACACTATTCTGGTAGTTGATATCCACAAATTTATGTAAACTAACTATATATGCGTAAACACAAATAATCAATCAACTAAACAAGTGATTAGATCAATATTCCTACTCTCAAATAATAATGAAGTAATATAAATAGTACGGATTCGTTCCACTCCTAAATTACCAAGACATAAAAGAAATTCAACTAATTTAAATCACAAAGAAAAAATGGTGAGAGTAATATTATGTCGAGAGATTTCTATTCTACGATTATAATACGGATTCAAATAAATCTAAATTAACTAAACTAATAGAAATAGAGTTTTGATTGAAGAGAAAGTTATAGAGATGAGTAATCAATCCACCTAATGATTAGTTTCAAGCAAGAATTGAATTATTCATTGAAAAGAGATCACCTTTAGGTTTTCACACAATGATACAACCTAAAGCCTCAAACTTTATAATCCCTAACAACAACCTACATCTCTATAGTTATTATTACTAGCATGTAGGATTATTACAACCAAGTCTCTCCACTTAATTATAATAATCCCTAGTTTAATTTACTATATGCTTATTTTGGAAGTCATACAATAAACTAAACTCATTGAAATGCATATGCAATTAAATAATTCTACTAAGCAATTTATTCCTCATTAGGCTTCATAATCACTCCCTCTAATGGGGGGATTATCCTAATATTATTGGATTAATTAAACTAAAATAATGAAAGGAAGACATAATATAAATAAGAAGTAATTGAATTGAATAAACTAAAGATTTTATTAAAAAATTCTAATAGAGGCTACAAACTAAACTCATTAACTAAACCTAAACTTAACTAAAAAGGGAGAGAGAGAGAGAGAGAGAGAGAGAGAGAGAGAGAGAGCTAAATTATTCTAATTAATAGGAGGGTTAGAGTTTAGGGTTTTTATTCTCTTATATAATGATACAAAATCGTGCATGGGTTTTTAGGCTAGGTTATGGACCCATAAATCAAGTCCATAACCCAATTAGTTTAATCCAAGACTTCTAATTCTGGTTGTGTTATTGTAGCACGTATTTTCACTGACTTATACTGCTCTGATCGAGTCAAAGTCTAAACCATTGGAAAGAACTTTCTGAGCCGGTCATTTTGATATAAAATAGGCTCAAATTTAAGGACTGGGTCTAAAAATATGGCCTATTGAAGTTCTTTTGACTTTTCTTCAGCTCTCTAATCCGGTTTGACTTTCACTTAACAGTTTTGACTTGGGATTTTTAAAGGCTTTTTCTCCATTAAACTTGGGCTTTCTTCATGGAACTTCTCTAGCAATCACTTTAGCTCCTTTTAGCACCTAATTAGTAATGAATTAACATTTATTCAACTCTGAAGCCTAAAATACTCAAAAACACATAATTAGTGATAAACCTATATTATTAATAACATAATTGGCTAAATAGAAATACTATTAAAAGATTTAGACTATAGTTTTGGGCTCCTATCAGTAGTCAAAGACATACTGAATGTCATAGTGGTACTAAGAAAGAATCATTGTCACTGTTGATCAAATCGTCGCAGGGTTGAGATTTCATCTGAAAAATCTCGATCGTGAAGTTTTAAACCATCCAAACATTTCCCCTGGTCAGGGTATGTGTAATTTCTGGAGGTTGATGTTTGTCTGCAGCTATTACAATAGCCACCTCTCTCTAGAAAAATATGAAACCTATAGAATCTAATTGTCCGACATCCTTCTTCACTATAAATTTTGCGAGAAACACCTTGGATATTTTTATCCCAAAAAACATTCAAAGAAAGACCTTCTAGTATCATTCAAAAAAATTGTAAAAGCGACAAAGAGTGGACACCCAATCACCAACCCCATCATAATTTTCGGTGATTGGGGGAGTGCCGATACTGAAGCCATTCTTCCTCTGAAACACTAAGTTTTCAATTCTTCATGTATAACTATCCCTTCTGCTTGCTTTCAATATCCATATATCGAACTTCCAATCTGACCCAAGCCTGTCTGTATCTTTTCAGTTCTCCTTCCTCATTTTGATAAGGCTCGCGGGAATTCGAAGAGAGTACTTAAACTCTTGGAAGGAACTGATGAAAAGATCAATGTTAAGACTGGGGTTGATAAAGAAGGCAGCCCCAATGATGATGTTAATCTCCCAGACATAAAAAAAAATCGTGCTCCTCTTTATGTTCTCAAAAGTCGGGCACTTCAAAAAATGGGTCAGTCGCCAATTCTAACTTAGTCTCCTTCAGAAAATCCTCTAGATGATCATTCTTTTCTTCTATCCTCCTTCACTTTGCTTGAATTGCCTCCTATTCTTCCCCAAAGCTATATTGATTACTTAAATAACAACCTTAAAATGACTCCAGATCTTTTCCCACAGATTAAAACAGAAGTTCCTGACTTTTATCAATATCCAATTTTACAAGATATATTTGACCAGCACATTTTGTTGTATACAGATATGGCACCTTGAGTGGTGCTAAACCCAAATGTTGGTCGCCAATTAGCTAATATGGTAAAAAAGAAGGCTACCGAAACCGTATCGGCTAATGCTCCAAAGGATAAGTCCACTACCCCTCCCCCAGATACTCATATTACTTCTTCCAAGGATAAGCATATTGATCCTTCCAAAGAGAGACATCCTGCTCCTTCACAAGATACCCATACTCATTCTAGCTCTAAGAAAAGAAAAACTGCTTGGGGTGAAAGTGGCCTTGATGTTGGTCAAAGTCTTGAATCTATTCCCTCTGTTGATACTAGTCACCTCTTCAAACATGTCTTCCGTTTGATTGATGGAAGTGATATCCCCTTGACCGCTTCGCTTTTTACTGATATCCCCAGTGAGGATTTGGGTGTTACTTTGTCTACCAATTGCGTTCTTACTAATGATAAAATTGCCATGTGCAATGTAACTGCTGCCGAACGCCTGACATTAATTTGTGATCATATGGAAAATGTATTCTTACTTTCTCTTCGATTATTTCATAATGGTTTCATCTCTTTCTATTTTCTTATCTATTCCCCTTGTTTCTATAGGCTAAAGTGGTCATGTCGGCTTAGTTTGATGTTCATTATAAGCAAAACTGTGATCTCGGTCGTCTTCAAAAAATCGTTGACTCTCAGCAGCGGGAAGTTGATAGATTTAACCGAGATGTGAGTTGGTTAAACAAAGAAGTTGGTCAGCTGACCAGCGAAGTAGAGCGGCTAAAAATTAGTGCTGATACTACTGAGAAGACTTTAAACCAGAAAATCACTAAACACGCAGAAATTTTGAACCAAACTACTGAAGACTTTGATAAAGAAAAAGCTAAGTATGAGGAAGCTTCTGATGCTGAATATAGCCAGGTTGCTTCAGCTTTGAACCTTTTAGGTGATCGGTTGGAAGCTTTCAAACAATATGTTCCTCATGTTGTTCTTGTAGAATATGGGCTTATTTCTGATGATGCTGATGAAGAAGAAATTCCAGCTGTGACTCCTTCTAATCCTGACCCAACTATCTTTGCTTCTTGCATTTCTGTTGATACTGCCCAGAACCTTTCTACAGACTTAGCTGAAGTAGATAATCTCCTTAATATTCCTCCAGCTTAGAATTTGAAAACTTTTGCTCATGGTTTTGTAATATTGATACAATCTTCTTCAAACTTTATCACATACTTTTGTCTGTTACATCTCTGAATGCCAATGGGATTTGAGCATATAAAACTTTGAAATATATACTGTCGATATAGAAACATATATTTATGACCAATCTTTGAAAATGAAATTTTCGATACCCTCAAAACCGAGAGAAAATACCATTGATACTCAGACATGTATCCTTAGAAAATGAAATTTTTGATACCCTCAAACAAATAGAGAGTATCATTGATACTTAGACATGTATCACCAGAAAATGGACTTTTCAAAACCTTCAAATAAATAGACAGTATCAATGATACTTATAATATATACCTTGAAAAATGAAATTTTTGATACCTTCAAACAGAGAGAGTATCATTGATACTTAGACATGTATCACCAAAAAATAAAATTTTCGATACCCTTAAACAAATAGAGAGTATCAATGATACTTATAATATATATCCTTAAAAAAATAAAATTTTCGATACCCTCAAATAAATAGAGAGTATCAATGATACTTATAATATATATCCTTAAAAAAAATGAAATTTTTGATACCCTCAAACAGAAAGAGTATCATTGATACTTAGACATGTATCATCAGAAAATAAAATTTTCGATACCCTCAAAGAAATAAAGAGTATCAATGATACTTATAATATATATTCTTAAAAAAAATGAAATTTTTCATACCCTCAAATAGAAAGAGTATCATTGATACTTGGACACGTATCATCAGAAAATAAAATTCTCGATACCCTCAAACAAATAGAGAGTATCAATGATACTTATAATATATATCCTTAAAAAATAAAATTTTTGATACCCTCAAATAGAAAGAGTATCATTGATACTTAGATATGTATCATCAGAAAAAAAAAATTTCGATACCCTCAATCAAAAAGAGAGTTTCAATGATACTTATAATATATATCCTTAAAAAATGAAATTTTTGATACCCTCAAACAAAAAGAGTATCATTGATACTTAGACATGTATCATCAGAAAATAAAATTTTCGATACCCTCAAACAAATTGAGAGTATTGTATCAACCCCTTTTTGGAGTACTGAGGTAGCATGTCCGCTGGCCCGAAGTAGTATAAGAAAGGGGAGGCGTGAAATACTGGATCGAGGCCACGACTCTGTAAAAGTGGTCAGGCCGTACAGAAGCATGTGAGAACCGAGTGGTCAGAATTAAAGAAGAGGCAACGTAAGGGAAAAGGAATGGGGAGTACCAAAGCCGGGTCGCGGAACCCTAAAGGGACAGGTGTGTGGAGGTGGACCATAGGATGAGGAAAAGATCAAAGGACACAAGAGAGGGGATGGCGATATAAAAGGGAACAGTAGGGAAGAAAAGGAAAAAAAAAGAAAAAAGAGAAGAGGAAGAAAAAAGAGAGAGAGACCAAGACTTAGGATCTTAGTGGTGTGTATTCTTGTTCATATATTTGGCGCCGTCTGTGGGGACAAGGTAGGTCCACGATTTGGGAAGAAGGGGAAGTTGTGAAACATGGCTCCAGCTAAGAGAGGAAGACGTAGAGGAAGAGGTAGAGGACGAGGCAGAGGAAGCTTGATGAGGGAGGAGGTCGTTCAAAACGAAATGGCGAGTGTGGAAAACACAGAGGTGGGGGAAGAGGAAGTCGAAGATTCGGTGGCTGCGGAGTGTGGAAAACATAGAGGTGGAAAACTAGGTTGCTTCAGGAGGAGGTAGGTAGACTTGGGGAAGAAAATGAGGAGTTGATGAGAGAAAGAGAAGACACTCAGGGAGGAGCGGAAACCGCAGTACCTGCGGGTAGTGAAGTGGAAGTGCAAAGCGAGGAACTTCCTCAGGAAGCCGGGGTGAACCATGCAGGAGGCATTACCATGGAAATGGTGCAAGCCATGATCGAAAAAGACAGAGAGACTAACCGCGTGGTGGAAAAGGAGAAACACGGCGCGGCCAAGAAGGTGGTGGACAGCCTGAATCAGAATCCACTTGCTTACTCGGTCTGGAATTCGGAGGTACCTAAAAGGTTCACGCATCCGCAGTTTGAAAGGTACGATGGGAAAGGAGATCCAGCGGACCATTTGCATCACTTCCGGCAGCAAATGCCTCTGTGGCAAGAGGCGAAGTATGATGGCCTCCGTTACATGATGTTCCCTGCCAGTCTGAAAGGGGGAGCATCTGACTGGTATTATCGGTTGCCGTCGCGAAGTATCCAGAGGTTTGAGGAGTTGGAGCAAGATTTTGTGAATAACTTCATCCACCAAAAGAAGAGGGTAGTAGACGTAGTGGATCTCTTTAATGTCAAGCAGAAGTCTGCAGAGACACTCAAAAACTTCTTGTGCAGATTCAAGGAAGAGACACTGAGGGTGGAGAGTTTGGACTAGCACACCGCGGTCATAGCATTCCAACATGGACTGAAGCAGGGAACCAGGGTACATGAATCAGTATCAAAGATTAAAGTTACCACCTTGCATGCTTTGTACTTGAAGGTAGAGAGGTACATCCGATATGAGGACATTTTGCAGAGAAATAGTAAGGAACACAAGAAACCCGATAAGTCAGTGCACACCGTGGCCGTGGAGGATCGGAGGGACAGAGACAGGGCCGCGGCACGGGACGGAGGGGCCTACAGAGGGGAGACACACAGAGCGGAGAGGAGCAGGGACCAAGCCCGCAGGGAGTACAGGGAGAGAAAACCTTACTGCGAGATAGACTTGACTCCACTGAACAAGCTGTTGGAGGAAATCCTGCCCCTGATCAAGGGTTAGTGGCATTACGAAGAACCACGGAGCTTGCCTAAGGAGATAAAGGGAAAGCCGTTTTGTGCATACCATTAGGTCAGGAATCATGCTACCAATTAGTGCTTTGCTTTACAATGGTTGGTGGAGAGAATGATTGGGCGAGGACAGCTAAAGGAACATGTCAAGGAAGTTCAGCCAATCGAAAGGGTGCCTACCGCGGCCAGAATCCTGGCCACGATAAATGTTATTTTCAGTGGTGAAATGCTGGGAATAAACACTCACCGAGATAAGGTGAGGAGGGCAGCCAGTCTACAACAGATAAATGAAGTGGTGAGTAGTCCACGGCCAGTACCAGGGGGCAGCAAAGGGAATGACAGGATAGAATTCACTCTAAAAGATCTGGAGTCGGTGAGCTCACCTCATGAAGACGCGCTGGTAATTACCATAGCGATGGGAAATTACATGGTGAAAAGGATGCTGATAGACTGCGGGAGTTCAGTGGATCTGCTGTTTCAGAGTGCGATGGAAGAAATAGGCATAGGAAGAGAGCAGATGAAGCCCCCTCGGACTAACTTGTTCGAATTCAATGGCAGCATGACGGAGCCATTAGGGGAACTAGTGCTGTCGGTGACCGCGGGGCTGATGACCACTTTCACCCGGTTCATGGTAGTGGATACTAACTCACAATACAACGCGATCCTAGGAAGAAAATGGATTCATGAGATGAAGACAGTTCCATCTACCTATTACCAAGTGATCCGTTTCCCGATGAATGGAGGAATGTACAAGATAAGGGGCGATCAGGTCGTGGCACAGAACATCCACCAGGTGACAGTGAAGGGTCTGGGCCGCATCACTGACAAAGAGGCACCGGGTACAGGAGACAAGCTAGCATAGAAATTATACACCGCGGCCATAGAGAAGAGGTCGCTCGTCGGGGGAAAGACAATGGACGAGATTGAGGTCGTGAACATTGGGGTAGCAGAGGAGGAGAAGTTTGTGAACGTAGGGGCAAGTTGGTCCGAAGGTTGGAAAGAGAAATTGATTACCTTGTTTACTGAGAACAGTGATGTATTTGCATGGACGATTGAGGACTTGGCAAGGTTGGATCGAGACTTTGCGTGCCACAGGTTGCATATGCGGGAAGGGGCCCGCCCAGTCCAATAGAAAATGAGGAGTATGAAGCC
The DNA here is from genome assembly GCF_015680905.1 of Coptis chinensis. Taxonomy (NCBI): domain Eukaryota; kingdom Viridiplantae; phylum Streptophyta; class Magnoliopsida; order Ranunculales; family Ranunculaceae; genus Coptis; species Coptis chinensis. The sequence goes on from NC_141459.1 coordinate 41,262,474, forward strand.
TCAGTATGCACAGGGAATTCGAGAGGAGGTGAAGAAGTTGAAAGATGCTGGAATCATCCGTGAATGCAAGTTCACTAAATGGCTGTCGAACGTGGTAGCAGCACCTAAGAAGAATGGGAAAGTAAGAATGTGAGTGGATTTCACATATGTCAACAAGGAATGTCCGAAGGATTGTTATCCGATGTCGCGGATAGATGAATTGGTGGACCGAACCACAGAGTATAAGTTCTTTTCATTCATGGACGCCTCCATGGGCTACAATCAGGTGGTGATGTACGGCCTGGACCAAGAGAAGACAACATTTATAGTGGAAGGAGAAACTTACTGCTACACCAGAATGCCTTTTGGTCTGAAGAATGCGGGGGCAACATTTCAGAGAGTGGGGGAGAAGATGTTCGAGGCAAAAATCAGAAAGAAGATGGAGATCTATATAGATGACCTGGTAGAGAAGAGTATGACTGAAAAGGAGCATTTGGAGGGGCTGAAAAAGACATTCGCCATACTGCGAAGACACAAGCTGATGTTGAACCCAGAGAAGTGAACATTTGGGGTCGCATCCGAAAAGTTCCTGGGGTATATAGTCACATACTGCGGCATACAAGAGAACCCAGATCAGATTAGAGCTTTCCTAGAGATGTCGTCCCCGAAGAATGTGAAGGTTCAAAGGCTGGCGGGTAGGGTCACGGCACTTAATAGATTTATATCCAAGTCATCGGACAAGTGTCGGCCCTTATACCTACTGTTAAGAAGGACGACTGACTTCCAGTGGACCGAGGCATATGAAAGGGTGTTCCAAGAATTGAAAGAATATTTGGGCAAGGCCCTGATCCTGTCGCGGCCAGGACAGGGGGAGAAGCTGTACTTATCGATAGGGTTATATACTAAAAGCATTACATTTGTAATAACTCTAATTCTTTATATTTTGAATGAAAATCATATGGGCAAATGTTATGCATATTATATATATTATTAGTTATATGCATGTGTCTAATACTTTATGCTGTAGATGATATGGTGTGAACACGTAAGATCATATCATCGCATCCTTATAAAATATAAGTAATCGTTCACAACCTAGATGGATTTGGACAAACCATTGGTACGGTTGTAGTATAATCTAGTATTAGTCTATCTTGACTATAGGATTACACTAGTACACTTTGTGTGTATTGAACAGGACCAAGTGAGGTTGGTTCTCTTTATACTGACTATATAAGAGAACAAATGCCTCTGTTATTATGGATGCTTGTTCTCTTAATCTGGATATAATAATGGGCACTTATATGCATTGTACATTGCTTTGAATCATCAATGAGTGAGATTCATTTGTGAAACAAACTCGATAGATTGGGTAATGATATTGTATGTAAGGTGTGATATTGATTATAGAAGGAATCCGTGTCCTGCAAGAAGTCGGGCTGATGATGTCCCCTTGAGAAGCTCATAAAGATTGTCATGTAAACCCTGCAGGTGGATTTGATCCGACATGACAATGAGGTCGAGTGGTACTCAAGGACATAAGAAGTTGATTAATATAGTTGTCAGTAACTTGACTTAATCAACGGGCATTCGATATCTTAAACATGGGGAGATCAACGAGCATATAATATAGAGCCCATAAACGCTAACACGTAATTTGGGATTAGGGCGGTAGTGCAACAATGGCCTTTAGTGGAATAAGCCATTTGTTGACGGACTTGGGTCGTGTGTTCTGGGCGAACATGGGAAGCCCAAGCCCGTCAGGAGGCCCAACCCTAATTTCTCCTCATGGTCCCTGTTGTAGCCTATAAATAGAAACCCTTCTCTCCTGGATGGTTTTTACTATTCATCTTGATTGAAAAGAGAGGCAAGGAAAAATAGATCCAAAATTGGTTCTAGCTTTATGAGAAAGAAAGGGGTTGGTAGATTGTTATACACACAACGTCCAATCTATTGAAAGGAATACAACAGAAGATCAAGAGGTGGTTGATTCGGATTCATAGCTATTGGATTCTCAGAGTTATCACAGCCGGATTTACAGGTATGTTTTCCAATCCAAAATCGTGAGACCATTAATTCCGCTACGCGTGGTTTTCACGGTTTGTAGAAATGTTCATTCTGAAATAATGGTTCCTACACTTATACTTGGGGGTGTTTGAGTGTGCGATTAGTTCAGTATTGATAAGGATGGTGGGAAAGGCAGAGAGGTCGGTGTACTTCCAAAGAAAAACAATGTTAGATGCCAAAACGAGGTACAGTAGGATTGAAAAGTATGCCCTGGCCCTGGTCTTCTCAGCACTAAAGTTGAAACCATACTTTGATGCTCATTCTGTGGTGGTAGTGACTAACTTGCCACTCAAGCAGGCATTGAAGGCCAAGAAATCGGGAAGAATGTTGAAGTGGGTCGTGCTGCTCAGCTCTTATGAGATCGAGTACCAAGCCAGAACCGCAGAGAAGGCCCAAGCGATGGCGGAATTCCTGGCTGAGTTTCCAGCCGAGGACCCCACCTGGGGGGAAGAGATTGTCATGGAACAGGAGACGGACCAAAATCATGACCCCTTGGATCCATAGGACATGCGGAATGGCTGGAGGGTGTTCGCGGATGGATCAGCTACAGATACTGGGAACGGAATTGGGGTGGTGATGGTCACTCCCGAGAATACTAGCCTAGAGTTGTCAATGAAACTGGTTTCGCAGCTTTGAACAACAAGTCTGAGTATGAGGCAATGATAGCAGGGATGGATTTGGCCAAGGATTTGGGTGTGCACGAACTGACAGTGTATTATGATTCTAATTTGGTATTATGTCAAGTCAATGGAGGATTTACAGCACGGTGCCCTCGGATGGCCAAGTACCTAGAGGTGGTGCAGAAAAAGGCAGGAAAATTCGAGAAGATCAATTTTGCTCATCTAGGCAGGGGGGAGAATAGACACGCCGACGCCTTGGCGTACGTTGCTGCAGTACTCCCTAGGACAGAGGGCAGATCTATCGAGGTCAGGATGCTAAGCAAACCAAGCACCGCAGAGGACGAGGAGGTGTGCCTCACTACTGAGCAAGAGCATAGATAGATGGAACCCATCAAGAGTTACTTATCGGGGATAGATGCAGGGGACAAAGGTGAGAGAAGGAGAATGGAATAGAGGTCAAGGAGATACATTCTGTCAGACGGGGAGTTATATCGGAAGAGCATCAACGGGCCACTTTTGAGATTTTTGGGGCTGCAGAAAGTGCAAGAGGTGTTAGGAGAGGTTCACGAAAGGGATTGTGGAAGCCACTCGGCAGGAAGGATAACGGCCCACTGGTTGCTATCTCAAGGGTATTTCTTGTCCAACATGAAGAGAGATGCGACTAAGTATGCCAAGAGGTGCCAAAAATGTCAGACCTTTTGCGCCGCTGATACATTCACCTGCAGAACCATTGCACAAGGTCTTTAGCCTGTGGCCATTCGCTATGTGGGCATTGGATGTTGTCGGGCCCCTGCCTATGGCCAGTGGCAAAAGGAGGTTTATGATGGCCACAACGGACTATTTTACGAAATGGGTTGAGGGTGTGGCCCTATAGCAGGTGAAAGAGGAACAGGTGAGAAAGCTTTTATGGGAGAATATCATATGCCGGTTTGGGCTACCACACACCATCATCGCGGACAACGGTACTGATATACGTAAAATTGAATAATTTACCTACGAAATGAACGATGAAACTCAAAATGCAAGTGAAACTAAACTTAATTACGCGTTGCTATCAAAGATTTCTATACTCTCAATTCTATCGAAATAGAGTGGAGTAAAAAGTTCGTTCCACTCTTAGTTCTTTAGCATTCAAGTTTCCTAGATTGACTAATCTATTCAAAGTCTAATGAGAGCAATGGTGGGAATTATACTACGATGTGAATTAAAACTAGACGTAATATAAAGATTATAACTTTATTAAATTTAACTAAACAATTATTGAATTCTAAATTAATAACTAAGAATTGAATAACAACCACTGAAATTAGATCTAACAATTTTAAATGACAAAATCGAAATGAACATGAAATAACTATTTTATTTATCTAATTAATGAAAAACTATGATTCAAAGAATTAATCTAAAACAATGTATGAAACTATTAATTTAACTAATTGAATTCAAAAACTAGATCTACAAGCTATTTTAATGGCTACTTTCTATTCTAAGCTATCTAACTATATATTTCTTCAGAGCTAAGTCTTGTTTTATGTAAAGGAGGAGGCCAGATCCACAATTTCATGGATGGGCTGAGGTCTCATGTTTTGGGCCGGAAAATCGAGCCCAAAGCCCAATTTCTTCAGTCCACAGAGCCCGTTTCAGTGGGCTTTGACTTCAGCATACTTTTCGTCCACTTTTGCTCCTCTGATTGGGTCAAGTCTTGGACTATTGGAAATCTCTTTCCAAGCTGGTCATTTTGACGTAAGGTAGGCCCAAATCCGAGCCCTGAGTCCAAAGATATGGTCTTCGGAAGTTCTGCTAACTTGTGCACTGTTTCTGTCCGTGTTGACTTTTCAGCTTTTGACCGGGCTTCATAAAGGCTTTGTGTCCTTAAATCTTGGCCTTTATCACAGAACTTCTTAGCAACCAACCCTTTGCTCCTTTATATCACCAAAGTGGCACATTTCTGCACATAATTAAGTTCCATGACTGAAATACATAAAAGCACGTAATTAGCATTAACTCTTATTTATTACTCGCATAATTGGTCTAAAAGTAGTATTATTAAGGAGTTAAAACTACATTTTAGGCTCTTATCAAACCACCCCCAAACAGCATTTTGCTTGTCCTCAAGCAAATATGAGAAATTAGCATAAGTGACCAAAAATGGAGTTCTAACTAATCTCGTTTTGCCAAGTGCGATTGTATTGACCATATACAACAAGGCCTTAAACCACTAGGAATTCCCTAGTGGACGAGTTATAGCCTCGTGAGAGTTTTCCAATGAAGGTACTCATAAATTTCATCTATACTACAACGACTCAGAAATAAAACTATTGTTTCCTTATCTATGTCTCAATTATCTATACATCTCACTAGTAATAAATACAGAATAATCAAGTCGAAACCTAAGCTAATATATGCATAATAATCTATCATCTACGAATAAACATATTTGCAATGAGTAATACTATGAGATGAACTAGCAGGTCCATTTCTGAAAACTCGGAATAGCGTCCTTAAGTAGGTCCTCACATAAATGTCAAGACAAAAACCACTCTGATTTTTTCGCTCAAGTTTCGCTACTCTAGTGTGCAGTGGGCACACTTTACCTTACAAACTCAATGACTCACAAGAAAGCCGGAGTTGATCAAACACATCTGCCACTTACTATCACACTAATGATAAGAGCCCAAAACTGTAGTTTTAACCCTGTAACAGTCATACTTTTAGACCAATTATGTGAGTAATAATTAAGAGTTAACACTGATTACGTGTTTTTATGCATTTCAGGTTTCAAAGTCCATTATGTGTAGAAATGTGCCACTTTAGCGAGATAAAGGAGCAAAGGTCGGTTACTAAGGAGTTCCATGATTAAAGGCCAAGATTCAAGAAGACAAAGCTTTCCTAAAGCCCGGTCAAAAGCTGAAAAGTCGACACGGGCAGAAACAGCACACAAGTCAGCAGAACTTCCGAAGGCCGTATCTTTGGACTCAGACCTCGGAATGGGGCCTACCTTATGTCAACACGACCGGATCGGAAAGACTTTCCAATGGTCCAAGCCTTGACCCAATCAGAGGAGCATAAGTGGACGAAAAGTCTATTGAAGCCAACTGCAGCTGAAGAGGCCTTTTTGGACTGAAAGAATTGGGTTTTGGGCCTGATTCTCTGGCCCAAAACATGGCTCCAAGCCCATGCACGATTTTTGGATCTGAAAGTATAAAAACCAAAGATTAGCTCTTTGTTAATGGTAGCTAGTTAGACCTAAACAATATAGATAATTCTAGATCTAGTTTCCAGTATTTTAATTAAGTTTTAGTTTCATTTTCAATTCTTGTTTTAGATTAAGTCTTTGAATCATTGTTCTTGATTGACTAGATAAATAAAATAGTTATTTTGTTAATTTCGATTTTTGTCATCTCAATTTATAGATCTAGTTTTAATTAGTGTTTGATTATCATTTTCAGAGTTTAAGTAGATTGAAACATTGTTAGTTAATTTAGTTAAGTTAGAATTTTAATATGATGAGTAGTTATAATTCAATGGGAAATGATGGTTTGATGACTCAAGGCTAAAACCTCCATTAGAGGGTTGATGAAGCTTTGATGAAAACTTAGTGGTATAGTGTAGAAACATTGTAGAATCTATTCCACTCTAGAAGGTCGGATTCGCCATGAGAATGGGTGGACGACCTCACATGCTAGTTAGTATTTGGTAGAAATGCCATGAACACTAGGGGATTAGAACTTCAAATTCTTGCCGTGAAGAACGTAAGAATCGAGATACAAAAAATCTATGCTAGGTTATTAAGTTGGATTCGAGGTGGATTCAATTCCCCTTTAATCCTTTATCTAGATTCAAAAACAATCATATTTCCATAGCATTCGTAGTTTAAATTCAACATAATCAATTTCATATTGTATCGTAGTACAACACCCTTCGTAAAGCTCTCATTAGACTTAAAAACGACTAATTAGATTAGAAAACAATTCCATGCTAGAGCACTAGGAGTGGAACGAACTTCCTACTCCACTATAGCTCATAGGATTGAGAGTAGAGAAATCTTTGATAAGCATATAGGATCATAAATAGTTTTAGTTTACTTACGTTTTGAGTTTCATCGTTCATTTCGTAGGTAGACTATTCATTTTTATGTTTATCAAATGGCGCCGCTGCCATCTTAGTTGCACTTTAGCATTGTTTTCATAGTAGAATTAGTCATTTTTAAGTCCCATTAAACCCACCCACCCTTGTTTGATTCATACCGTGGTTATCCGCTTTGCGTTGAAAAATTCCGCCAAAAAATTACACTGAAGCGATCAAGGCTTATAAGGAGCGCACTTCGCTATATATAGTCGAACACGACGAACGACCCTCACACCAAGAACGACCCACCCTAAGTTATTGGACCCACGAAGCGACCAGCTTAAGTTATCGAACACGGAGGCGACATACTTCTATGCGCAAGACTCGCGCCAAAATTTTTTCCGGATTTCTACAGTTTGTTTCAAACTTCGATTTTTAAGTTTTTAGTGTTCTAACTTGTTATTTACACTCAACACGCGTAAACAAGACGCTATTCATAAGCCGGGCAAGGACGCTTATCGGGTATTCCTTTCTTCCATACCTCGCGATCTCCGCTAGAGGTTCATACTAATATATCAAGATTGTTTGGATTGTTGTCGTGTTTTAACTTAGACTTGCATGAGATTAAGGTCCGATCGGAGAAAACACCGAACGTAATTAACCGCCAACGCCAACAAACAAATCTATCGAGTATACCAATCACTACACCTCTAGCTACTATTCCACCAACCACGCCGGACATAATGGCTGAAGAAAGAGAGACTCCTCTCCCGACTTTTACAAAGCCTTGAGCGATAGCCCTAAATCTTGCATCGCTTTTAGCGGACCGATTGGGGATTTTCGAATTCCCCAAACATATTTAATTTGTTACCCGCTTTCCATGGTTTAGACCATGAAAAACCTTATCAACACATCGTAGGATTGAACAAGTCCTTAAACATTCCATCATCCTACGGTTGGTACGGAACAAATTAAACTGAGGGTATTCCCTTTCACCTTAGCCGATAAGGCGGCGTCTTGGTTAACTGCCCAAGCGCCTAACTCTATGGACTCGTGGGCTAAACTTATTTAGCTGTTTATGGATTATTTTTACCCACCCCTAAAGACGGATGAGATGCTTTCCAAGATTCATTTTTTCCGACAAAATCCTCATGAATCGTTTTTCGAGGCTTTGGAATCGCTTCACCGACCGCTTATTGAGTGTCCACACCATAACCTAGCAAAAGACACGTTAGTTCGTTTTTCAAAGGACTTCAACATCACCATAAAGAAGTCCTTGACATAATGAATGGGGGTAGTTTCCTAAGTAAAGGAGCCTCGGAGGCTTACAAATTTTTAAAGATCAAACTAAACGTAATAACAATTGGGGGTAGTGATGATATCCCCCGCTGTTAGTTCTTCTTCAACAGCTTAAGGCCACGGGTATGTTTGAGATGAAACCCGATCTAGAACTTAAAAATTTAATCGAATCTCTAACTAAAAAGGTTGAGGCTATTTCGTGCAACAAAAAAGTCTATCCCCGCCATGAATGTTAACTCCAACCCATGTAATGTCTGTTTGAGTCCCGAGCACCCCCGACTCTATTGTCCTCTCGCCTATGAACAACAACAATTAGAGCAAGATAATGTTTACTCCATTAATAACTATCCTATTCCTAATGCCCCATGGAGACAACATCCCAACTTTAGTTGGCGAAACAATTAACAAGTTTCACCTCCAGGGTCTAATAACCAAAATGTTAGGCAAGCAAACAACTATAATCAAGCTCCACCTAGGCAAGGCCAGGGACTAAGTCGTGGAAATTATAATAATTATAACAACCAAGCCAAACCACCACGACAAGGTTTAGCACAAGGTCGGGTAATTATAATAGTTATAATACCAATAGAGGTATCGTTCGGTTAACAATAGTAACTATCACAACCCACCCATAAATAATCAACGTGAGATAGTTCCAAATGCACCACACGGACTACTACACAATCACATCCGGATCGTGATAGACGCCTTTATACAAAGTTACCCAACAACTTTTCCAATCAATGACTCAATCAAACCAACAGATCTTACAATCCATAAATCGGGCATACAACAGTTAGCCCAAGAGAAAGCCCAACCAAAAGGCGTTTCCGTGAAAAGCCATACCCAACCCTAAAACAACAAACACACCTTTGAGGTAAACGGTAATACTAGTACGGAAACGACAATAGTAGGTGACTTGAATGCCATCACCACTCTCCGCTCGAAAAGTGGTTGATAACAAAGTAACTATGCCTATAGTTACCCCATCAAGATTCCTACACCGGATATCGAACTAGATACCGGTAGAAACTCAAGACCCTACCACCGTAGAGGTACCAGTTAAACAACAAACTAAGAAACAGAAAAGCCAAGGTAACACATCAAGTCAAGCCATACGCTAAATATAGAGCAAAACCACCATTCCTCGGTTAGCCATGCTAACCGTGGATACAAACTTTGAGGAGATTAGGAACGTTTTCAAGAATCTAACGATAAACCTTCCTTTTCTCGGCTATTAAAAAGCTCCCTAACCACGCTTAAGTTTCTTAAAGAGTTGTGCACTACTAGGCGAAGACCAACATACCTAAAGATGCCTTTTAACCTGAACAATTCCCAACCCTTTATCCCAAAATAATGGAATCGTTAAGTACAAGGACCCCGGTCCTCCCATCAGAAATGCACCTTAGGAGATTCTTACACGACGACCGCTTTATTAGACACGGGCGAAGTGTTAACTTACTCCCGCTTTTACTTGTATAAACAAATAGGTCTACAGGAAATGCAACCTACAAAAATAACGCGTTGCAATTAGCTTAACGTGTCAATTAAGTATCCTAAGGGTGTAGTGGAAAACGTGCTTGTTAAGGTTCAGGATTTTTACTATCCTGCTGATTTTGTTATCCTCGATACAGAAGTCGCCAACGACTCTGTACCGATCATCTTAGGGCGCCCCTTCTTAGCAATTGCCAACGCACTTATAAATTGTCGCGATGGTAAGATGTCCTTATCTTTTGGCCATCTTACAGTTGAGGTAAATGTTTTTAAAATGATGAAACAATTACCAGATTTGTCTATAAATGGGGAGGTTAGCATGATCGAGAGCTTAGCTCAAGATTATTTTAACAACACGTTTCCTGAAAACAATATGTACAAATTCCTTTCTTTTGGAACTTCAGATTTTGTAAATGACTCCTACTTAGAGGAAGTCAACACCATCCTGGAGTCCATACCAATTGTAGACACTTTGGTTGCTCCACATATTGAGTATGAAGACTTGCTACCTAAGCAAGTATTCATTATGCAAAATGAGGACCCCGACGAAACATCTATTGATTTTCCTTCCACCCCAGTGTTTAAACCCCTTCCCCTGCATTAAAATATATTCAACTTGATCCGATGGTAGTCATCCGTAATTATATCTTCTCAAGTTATCTAAGAATGAAGAGACACGCTTAATCCGGGTGATTAGGGAACATCGGTCTGCGATTGGTTGGTCCCTAGCCGACATTAAGGGAATTGACCCTAATGTTTGCACTCATCGTTATCCATTTGAGGATAACGCGAAGACTTCTCGCTAACCTCAAACGCTTGAACCCCGCCATGAAAGAGGTGGTTAGGGAAGAAGTCTTAAGATTACTCGATCGCGGTATCATATACCCAATCTCGATAGCGAATGGGTAAGCCCCATTCATGTAGTTCCTAAGAAATCGGGAGTTACCATGGTACGAAATGGGAAGGGTGACTATGTTGTCACACAAGGTCCTATGAAATGGAGGATCTCATTGATTGATTACAAACAGCTTAAATGCTATGACACGAAAGGATCATTTTCCCTTACCTTTTATAGATCAAATGCTCGAACGCCTAGCCGGGTCATGCTTTTTTATTGTTTTCCGGATGGCTACTCGTGCTATTTTCAGATTATTATTGATATTGATGACCAAGAAAAGACTACCTTCACATGTCCCTTTGGAACGTATGCCTATAAACGAATGCCTTTTGGCCTTTGTAATGCTCCCGGAACCTTCCAAATGTGTATGCTTCATATATTTAGTGACATGGTAGAGCTTTTATGGAAGTTTTCATGGATGATTTTTCTATCTATGGAGACTCCTTCACGATCGCTTTGTCTAACCTCGCCTAAGGTTTTGACACGGTGTGAAGAAAAGAGCCTCATTTTAAACTGAAAAAAGTGTCATTTCATGGTGAAAAGGGCATAGTACTAGGTCACATTATATCTAGTGAGGGCATCGGCGTAGATAAGGCCAAACTAGATAAGATAGTGACTCTACCTAAACCCACGGATCCGTCCGCGGATATTAGAGCCTTTCTAGGCCATGCAGGGTTTTATAGGCGATTTATTAAAGACTTCTCTAAAATAGCTAGGCCTTTAACTAATCTGCTTTTGAAAGATGCAATCTTTGATTTTAATTTTAACCGTAAGCAGGCTTTTGAAACTTTAAAAGCCGCCTAACCTCTCGCACCAATTATACAAACCTCCGATTGGTCTAAACCTTTCAACTCATGTGTGTGATGCTAGTGACTATGCGGTTGGTGCGCCTTTGGGACAAAAACTAGATAATAAGTCCACTGTTATTTATTATGCTAGTAAAACATTAAACGATGCTCAACGGAATTATTCAACTACCGAAAAAGAATTCTTAGCCGCCATTTATGCTTTAAAAGTTTTGTCCTTATTTGGTTGGTTCTAAAACTTTAGTTTACACGACACGGACCATGCATGACCATTAAGTACCTTCTTGCAAAGAAGGATGCTAAGCGCAGATTAATCCGATGGATCCTTCTCCCGCAAGAGTTCACATTAGAAATAAAGGACAAAAGAGGGGTCGAAAACGTAGTTGCCGACCACTTATCTAGACTCACAAACGACGATCAGACTGATCCTGAGTCCATACCGGACTCTTTTCCTGATGAGCATCTGTATGCCATTTTTTCAGCACCATGGTATTCTGACATTGTAAATTATTTAGCGGCTGATGTTATGCCTTATAATTGGTCAAGAAATGAACGTAAGAAGTTTTTGGCCAGAGTTAAGTTATAATACTGGGTTGAGCCCTACCTTTTTAAGTATTGTGCGGATCAGATTATTCGTCGTTGTATTCCCCAGTGGGAATATAATGAAGTTTTATCGTTCTGCCATGACAAAGAGTGTGGTGGCCATTTTAGTGGGATGAAAACAACCCCTAAAGTTCTTCAATGTGGTTTTTATTGGCCTACCCTTTTTAAGGATGCCCAAGTGCATTGCAAGACGTGTATTCGCTTTGCAACAACTTGGGGCTAATCACGGCGTAATATGATGCCATTAAATCCAATCTTGATAGTAGAAATTTTTTGACGCTTGGGGCATTGATTTCATGGGTCCTTTCCCGGTTTCCCACGGTTTCATTTATATTCTAGTTGTCGTGGACTACGTGTCTAAAATGGATAGAGGCCCTAGCTTGCGTCGAGCAATGACCATAAGACCGTTGTATTTTTATTAAAGAATATATTTTCTCGTCGGTTTGGCATTCCGAAAAGCCATCATTAGTGATGGTGGAACACATTTTTGCAACAGAGTTATTGCATCCCTAGTGAAAAAGTATGGAGTTACACACAAAGTAGCAACTCCTTATCATCCACAAACTAGCGGACAAGTAGAAGTTTCTAATAGGAAAATCAAAAAGATTTTAGAAACAACTGTAAACCCTGATAGGAAAGACTGGTCAAAGCGCCTATCGGATGCCTTATGGGCGATAGAACTGCTTTCAAAACTCCTATAGGTATGTCTCCTTTTAGACTTGTATTTGGGAAACCATGTCATTTGCCCGCAATTAGAGCACCGTGCTCGTGGACTATAAAAAGCCTTAACTACAATATTGATGAGGCAGGTGTCAAACGCAAGTTGCAATTGAATGAGCTTGAAGAAATCCGTGGCGATTAAATGCGATCTCGCTGAAGGATTATAAAGCTAACATGAAACGGTTCATGATAAGCATATCTTGCGCAAAGAGTTTGTGGTCGGTCAAAAGGTCTTGCTTTTACAACTCCCGCCTACATATTTTCCCCTGAAAACTAAAACCCGCTTGGTCCGCCCTTTTCTCGTTATCAAGTCACCCCTTACAGGGGCAATCACCTTGGTAAATCCAAATGACAACAGTGCCTTTCAAGTTAATGGTCAACGGTTAAAACATTTTCACTTAACTTCGTCCCCCGATGTAGGAAGAAGTCCTTTTACAGGACCCTGTCTATGAGGATTGACCTTTGTCATTGGTGTACTTCCTTTCACTTCCATATAGTGGTAAGTGCACCATTCAGGTAACCGAGCCCTCCCTATGGAGTGTGTGGCTATAAGTACCGGATCCTAAGTCCACGGTTAACATAATTCACGTTTTCCACTTTTACATATTTTCTCGGTTTTTGAGTCATGTTCCTCTATGGGGTGAATTATGTATTTATTGTTTTTCGTTTTTCTTATAATAAACTAATAATAATAAAATAATAATAATAAATAAAATAAATAATAATAGAAAATTCTTAATCATAGAAATAGCAATCCAACAAGTCTTGGGAATCTGACTTTAAACGACCCGCGTTAGAACAAATTTTGTGTTTAAAAATTTGTTTGGGGGTGGGCAATCGGTTTCTCCATCTGGATTGCTCGAACTTTCCATTGGTGTTGCTTAGGCCCATTACTTGTTAGTTCAATTGGGTTGACGTAATCTAAACTTAGAATTCCTTCGTTCGCATAACTTACGTCACACACGCACTTCGAGGCGTTTTTCCACCCTTTTATACGTCACCCATGGTTGGAATTGAGTGTTTTATGGATCATTGGATTGGAAATTCTCTACTGATCATTTCCATAACTCATTCGCCAAAATCGGGCCAGTAACGAAGCGGCAAATTGAGTTTGAAATTGCGCGAAAAATCGGAAAATTTCGGAATTCATACTGGGCTTGGGCCCAAACCGCACGCACGGTTGTGCGTCTCCTTCCTTCCCAAAAAAAAACGCACGGTTTCCTTCTTTTTCGTCAATCTCGCCGGTTACAAAGTTAAATCAAACCTTGAACACCAAAATAAAAAAATAAAAATAAAATAGAGAGAGAGAGAAGAAAACCTAACTACACCCACACCAAGATAATCAAATCCAACTATACTCTTCTTTAAACCATTACCACCACCAACCTAACTCCGAACAACCTCAACCAATTCAAGTAACCACCGCCACCACCGTTGTTTTAGTTGTTTTCTTCAAACTTCGCCTCCCCACGGTCTACAAAACCATTAGTTGTCTCAGAAACTTCAATGGCACTACGACGAAGAATTTTGCCGGAGCACCCTTTTGCTTCCGACTGCTTCGCGCCATTTTACGACACGGAGATGATTAGGAGGCATTGGAACAGACTGTGGTACTCGACTGAGGAGTTCTATCACCATGATTTGGTAGAACAGTTTTATAAGAAGCGAGAATTGGAGGGGATAGGATTTTCATAAAGGTAGCAGGAACGAAGAGGGAAGTAACGAGACAATTGTTGGCTGCACTGTTAGGAATTACGCTTGAAAGCAACCTGGTAACAAAAATTCAGGAATCCCAATATACTGGAGTTCCTGCTTTGATGAAGGATACTGTCGTGGAGGGTGAATACAATCCGACATCTCATTCATCCCCGGCCAACCACGAGAACCAATCAACCGGCTCAGAGCGGTGGATTGGTAGGAACGCCCCTCGAAAGAAGACAAAGTCGATGATTTTGCGTCCGCAATGTCTCGCGTTCTCTCTGGATTTTGCAAACAAATAAGTATAATTTCTGCATCATTGATTTAATGTTTAATGTGATTTGAGGAGTGGGGAAGAGCTTGGCCTCTTCCCCAGTATTGATCACTAAGATCATGCTCTTTTTTAGAGCTGCCGCAAGATCTACTCCTATTAAGATCAAATTGCATTCTAATGCAAGTATCTATATGGATTGCATCCAAGAGACTTGGCCGTTATCCAAGAAAAAATAGATGAGTCGGAGGATGAAAGGGAGGATATGACATGTCCGGATGACGATGCATTAGATAAATGTAGTTCTAATTTAGAACGATGCAAGTATTGCAAAAAACCGCCTTGCGTTAGCGTTTATGGTATTTGTGAAGATATCCGAGATAGACAGATTGTAATTCGAAGAAGCAAACGAACCTTCGACGAGACTTGAAATGCTCGAAGGGTTCGGCGATATATCCCCGTCTAACATGGAGACTATCCACCAAAGATCAACAAGCCCGGTATGCAAGATCTCGGACCGATGGAAGCACAGCGCTTGTTCTGAATAGAGATGTTACGACGCATGCCACCAGTGGAGGAATCGGTTTCAGCCGAGTCCGACAGGCATGAGCGTCGTCGCCGAAGGACAGATGGTTCAAGCCATTCTCCATCCCAGGGCCAATCTCCATCCCAGGACCAATCTCCATCTCAGGGTCCATCTTCATCACACAACTAGGTGTTCACCTCAGTTGTGTTCGCTATTATTTCATGGTTTTGATTGTTTTATTAGTTGAATTTTAATTAAGTAGTTAAATTTAAATATTAATGTGTTTGTTTTATGTTGTTTGGATTTAAATTTTATTTTTAATATAATTGGTTAATTTCGAGTACTGCTTGTTTTTATCATTAATCCCACCTTCCCGACTTGTTTGGGGGTGGTAATATTTATACCGAGCATAATTCGTTATATGATCATCCGCGGTAAAGTAGTCTTGAAGGAAAGGTTGATAATTTGGTCGATATCGGCATATCTATGATTTGTGTGGTGGTAGCATGAAATGTAGGAGAGTTTAGAAGTTACTATTCTAAATCCATTATGAAAGATACCAGGATTTTTAGGAAATCACGAAAATGGTTTGTTTCCGTTTTCGGATTTGGAATTTTTCTATTTTCGGAAATTGCCTTAACACAATTTGGGAACTTGCCGATTCGTTTTGGAAGCTCAAAAACTATTTAAACTCTCTTCATTCTACACTAACAAACCACACTACACCCCACCATCATCCCGCACCTTTCACTCCAAGCTTTTCCTTCTTTTTCTTCCAAATTTCTGTTTTCAAGATTCTACGAAGCGCCTGCGCCATTACACTTTCCCAAATTTTAGTCGAGCGACCCGCCCAAAACACTTGTAATTTAAAAACCCACGAGCGACCGCTATATGTGAGCGCCCGTGCCCCGTGCCTTTTCGCTAACGCGGGAAATTCCAATTTTCAGAGGGTCAGTCCAGGATTTTTTGGAACTGTTCAAAGAGTAGTTAAGATGACATCTCCTATAGTCATACCTGAACAGTCTTTCGAAGATGTGTTGGGCACCGAGACCTATGGACATTGGTTCCGGCCACGGGATCCTGCGAGTTAGGATGGCGCCATCTACGGTAAGTGATGACGATTCATATTCACCACACCATCGCTTATTTCTACTACCATGTTAAATTCTATTATAATCGGGATGGAGAACAAGAATTCTCCGTCGTGAGTCGTCGAAGACACGACACATCAATTCGATAAAAATGTGATCGCTTTAGTTTCGTGGATTACCAATACCGATCCTGTTCACACATGGGCATATATGACCGATAATGCATATCTTTATGATTATACATATTTCCATGAGTATTATGGGGAGGGTATTTTTCGAGTAATGGACCAAGGGCGATATAGCATTGCCCTTGGTAGCCTTTCCCTAAACGTAGGCACCACCATGTTATTCATCCCGATGAATATTTTGGGGAATGGCGCTTCATTTCGCAAACAAGATCGCTGGGTGACATTTTCCTCGCTTTAGGCGAGGGGCGTCGCCGATATGACATTCCCCGAGTTTTAATTGCTAGTCTTAAGAGAGCCCAAACCATGAGGCGTAAGTATCTTCTTATGCCTGTGTTGGTAAGCCGCATCATGCGTAGTTGTTTACCTGTATTATGTGCACAATTCACAGATTGGAAAAGGGTTGAAGTCATGAGACCCACTAATTGGGTGGTTCGCTCATTCGCGAAATAATGACTTACTGGGATGGCAGTGCAGCCTCAATTGGTCGCCCCGTACATCCCATCAGACATAATAACACTTAACAGGTTAGCATTAGTAGATGATAAATGGCGGCAAGCATGGCAAATTATAATGGGACCCGCGGGATCTGAAAGGAACCTCGCCTCATTAACGAGGAGGAAGATGTTTAAAGCGGGGAGATAAGGTAAGTTTTTAGTTTTGTTAGTGTCCGTTTATGTCCCAAGCAATTTAATTCGGTTAACCCCATAATGGGTGGAACTCTTATAGAGTTGCGTTAGTTTTTATTTCCTATATTAGTACGTTTTAACTTTGTTTTGCAGATGTTCCTGAATTTCACATGTTTCAATGTTATTTTTCCTACCCTCTTTATTTACAATACTTTGAGGACAAAGCATGCTTCTTGTTTGGGGGCATAGAAACACGTGTAATTAAGGCATCTGTTAGGATATAGATATGTATAATATGCATTTGTTTTCTAGTTAAAGTTTCAAAAAATTTCAAAAATATAAATAAATAAGTTTATGTTATACACTTAGGAATATTGGTATTGTTTTCTTTCTCTATGCTCTTAACAATCTAGAAGTCTCAATGAACTTTTGCATCGGAATAATTGTTAGAAACTTAGGTTAATATGTAGGTAATAATCTTTGCATCTATCTATAAATATATTACATGAGTATCTATGATTGTTAGCAAAGTAAGTTTCAAATCTAGGCTAGAGTACTTATTCTACAAATCTGTGAGAATATAGCCTAAAGCCTTATATGAGTGAAACATTTGAGAAATGACACAAGGGAGAAGTAAAATCCAGATAGAGAAATCACACGTCCACTTGCTTGATCATTATGCCATATCCTAAGCGAGAATTTAGGCCCTCTTTGGATCGATATAGCCGAAATTCAAACCTATGAATTATTTTCTCGCTAGTAAGCCCCTCGAGCCTTTCTTTAGCCTTTCATAACCCACAAATCCTTTACCCTGTTACAAAACAAAAAAAAATAAAAAATCAACCTACCCAATCTAGAATAAGTCTGAGAATAGAATGAGGAAGAAAGAAGAAGAGAAAAACCGGTGTAAACAAAAGTTAGTTAATCGCTTCAGAAAATAAAGAAAAGGAGTTTCCATCCAAAGAAAATAAAAATAAAAATAAAAATAAAATAAAAACTCCGAAAAAAAAAAAAATAGAATAAAAGGAGTTAAAAGCCAAAGAAAAAGAAAAAAAATATGGCTAAGGATGGAAACAAAGTGTAGAAGCAAAAGTAAATAACAAGGTTTTCTCTAGTTACATAATATGAAGACTCTACTATCTCGGACTTGTCCTTTTTGAATATCCATTTCCTTCCTTCTTAAACCATCTCCTAATCCCCGCAACACCTAATAAAGACCTCTAGCTCAATTAGGAATAGGTTAGTGTAATAGTAAGTGGCAGATGTGTTTGATCGACTCCGGCTTCCTTGTTGTCCTTGAGATTGTAAGGTAAAGTGTGCCCACTACACACTGGAGTAGCGAAACTTGAGCAGAAAAATCAGAGTGGTTTTTGTCTTGACATTTATGTGAGGACCTACTTAAGGACGCTATTACGAGTTTTCAGAAATGAACCTGCTAGGCATTTCATGGTATTACTCATAGTACTTATATTCGTATCATAGATGATTGATTATTATGCATATATTAGCTTAGGTTTTTTACTTGGTTATTCTTATTCATTTGCTAGTGAGATGTATAGATAGTTGGGACATGAATGAGGAAAACAATAGTTTTATTTCTTAGTCGTTGTAGTATAGTTGAAGTTTGTGAGTACCTTCATTGAAAACTCTCACGAGGGCTATAACTTCGTCCACTAGGGAATTCCTAGTGGTTTAAGGCCTTGTTACATATGGTCAATGCAATCGCACTCAGCGAAACGAGAGTAGATAAAACTCTATTTTTGGTCACTTATTCTAATTTCTCATCTTTGCTTGAGGACAAGCAAAATGCTGTTTGAGGGTGGTTTGATAAGAGCCCAAAACTATAGTTTTAACCCTGTAACAGTCATACTTTTAGACCAATTATGTGAGTAATAATTAAGAGTTAACACCGATTCACGTTTTTATGCATTTCAGGTTTCAAAGTCCATTATGTGCAGAAATGTGCCACTTTAGCGAGATAAAGGAGCAAAGGTTGGTTACTAAGGAGTTCCGTGATTAAAGGCCAAGATTCAAGAAGACAAAGCCTTCCTAAAGCCCGGTCAAAAGCTGAAAAGTCGACACGAAAGCGACCTGAAACAAAGACACAAGTCGATTAGAACTTCCGAAGGCCGTATCTTTGGACTCAGACCTCGAATGGGGCCTACCTTATGTCAAAACGACCAGCTCGGAAAGAGATTTCCAATGGTCCAATCCTTGACCTAATCAGAGGAGCAGAATTGGACGAAAATTCTGTTGAAGCCAACTGCAGCTGAAGAGGCCTTTTTGGACTGAAAGAATTGGGTTTTGGGCCCAAAACATGGCTCCAAGCCCATGCACGATTTTTGGATCTGAAAGTATAAAAACCAAAGCTTAGCTCTTTGTTAATGGTAGCTAGTTAGACCTAAACAATATTGATAATTCTAGATCTAGTTTCCAGTATTTTAATTAAGTTTTAGTTTCATTTTCAATTCTTGTTTTAGATTAAGTCTTTGAATCATTGTTCTTGATTGACTAGATAAATAAAATAGTTATTTTGTTAATTTCGATTTTTGTCATCTCAATTTATAGATCTAGTTTTAATTCTTGTTGATTATCATTTCGTAGTTTAAGTAGATTGAAACATTGTTAGTTAATTTAGTTAAGTTAGAATTTTAATATGATGAGTAGTTATAATTCAATGGGAAATGATGGTTTGATGACTCAAGGCTAAAACCTCCATTAGAGGGGTTGATGAAGCTTTGATGAAAACTTAGTGGTATAGTGTAGAAACATTGTAGAATCTATTCCACTCTAAAAGGTCGTGATTCGCCATGAGAATGGGTGGACGACCTCACATGCTAGTTAGTATTTGGTAGAAATGCCATGAACACTAGGGATTAGAACTCGAAATTCTTGCCGTAAGAACGTAAGAATCGAGATACAAAAATCTATGCTAGGTTATTAAGTTGGATTCGAGGTGGATTCAATTCCCCTCTAATCCTTTATCTAGATTCAAAAACAATCATATTTCCATAGCATTCGTAGTTTAAATTCAACATAATCAATTTCATATTGTATCGTAGTACAACACCCTTCGTAAAGCTCTCATTAGACTTAAGACCGACTAATTAGATTAGAAAACATTCCATGCTAGAGCACTAGGAGTGGAACGAATTTGTTACTCCACTCTATTTCAATATAATTGAGAGTAGAAACTTTGATAAAAATAGACACGTAGATAGTTTTAGTTTACTTACGTTTTGAGTTCATCGTTCATTTCGTAGGTAGACTATTCAATTTTATCATTTATCAACTAACCTAATCCTAATTGAGCTAGAGGTCTTTATTATGTGTTGCAGGGATTAAGAGATGGTTTTAAGAAGGAAGGAAATGAATATTCAAAAAGAACAAGTCTGAGATAATAGAGTCTTCATATTACATAACTAGAGAAAACCTTATTCTTTACTTTTACTTCTACACTTTGTTTCCATCCTTAGCCATATAATTTTTTTTTTTTTTCTTTAGCTTTTGACTCCTTGATTCTATTTTTAGAGTTCTAACTCTTTATTTTATTTTATTTTATTTTATTTGGATGGAAACTTACTTTTCTCTTCTAAAACGACTAACGAATTCTTGATTTCAAAGGTTATTCTCTTTTCTATTCTTCATCTCTATTCTCAAACTTATTCAAAGAATTGGGTAGGTTGATTTTTTATTTTGTTTTGTTTTGTATCAAGGTAAAGGATTTGTGGTTAATGAAAGGCTAAAGAAAGGTTCAGAGGGGCGACTAGCAAAAAATAATTCATAGGCTGGAATTTTTAGCTATATCGATCCAAAGAGGGCCTAAATTCTCGCTTAGGATATGGTATAGTGATCTAGCAAGTGGACGTGTGATTTCTCTATCCGGATTTTACTTCTCCCTTGTGTCATTTCTCAAATGTGTCACTCATATAAGGCTTTAGGCTATATTCTCACAGGATTTGTAGAATAAGTACTCTAGCCTAGATTTTAGAAACTTACTACCAACAATCATAGATACTCATGTAACATATTTATAGATAGATGCAAGGATTATTACCTACATATTAGCCTAAGTTTCTAAAACCTATTCTAATGCAAAAGCTACGTGAGACTTCTAGATTATTGAGAGCATAAAGAAAGAAAACAATACCAATGTTCCTAAGTGTATAGCATACTTTTTATTTATATTCTTAAAAATTTTGAATTTTTTAGTTAGAAAACAAGTGCATATTATACATATCTATATCCTAACAGATGTCTTAATTACACGTGTTTCTATGCCCCCCCCCCCCCCAAACAAGAAGCATGCTTTGTCCTCAAAGTATTTTAAATAAAGAGGGTAGGAAACCATTGAAACGTGTGAAATTCCAGAACATCTGCAAAACAAGGTTATAACATACTAATATAAAAAAGAAAAACTGACGCAACTCTATAAGAGTTCCACCCGTTATGGGATTAATGAGAAATAGATTGTTTGGGACATAAACAGACACTAACTGAAATAAAAACTTACCTGCACTCCCGTTTAAACATTTTCCTCCTTATTTTCCTCTTCATCCTTAATAAAGAAATGAGGTTCCTTCGCATCTTGCCATGCCATGGTAATTTGCCAGGCTTCACACCACTTATCGTCTACTATAGCTAACCTGTCAAGCACCATTTGGTCGGATGGGCTGTAAGGCGCAACCTGATGAGGTTGTATCCTTCACCTTTGCCAAGTCATTGCACGGAACGATCGAATAATACAATTGGTAGGTCTCACAATGTCGACCCCAACCCAATCCATGAAACGGGCACAAAAAACAGGGAAGAAATATAGCATTATACGGCAAATTAAAACAAGCATAAGAAGGTACTCATGCCTCTTACCATGGGCTCGGGCTAAACTAGACATTAAGGTCTAGGGAATATCATAGAGTGTACATCCCCCAGCTAAAGCAAGGAAAATATCACAAGTTTCATCATTCACAGAAGAATAACGCCATTCCCCTCTAATGTTGAGCATAATCCAAAACATAACAGTGCCCACGTTCATAGACAGGCTACCAAGGGCGACGTTATAATCCCCTTGGTCCTCTATCCTGGAGATTCCTGCCCCATAATACTCATGCAAATCATCATAGTTATACATGTACATATTATCTACCAAATAGACTCATGAGTCTTGTATTTCAGCCGGCATAGCAAGTCCAAGCACAAAGGCTATCAAGAACCTGGAAATTTCCATTGGTTCACCCCCGATGATGATGGAGAACACTTGTTCTCGATCTGGTCTATCAAAGAACTTACAGTTATCATAAAAATAAGATGTAAGTGTGGGAGAATAAAGTTCATCAGGACTTACCAATAGTGGCTCCCATCCTGCTAGAATAATCACTTCATGAAACCACGCACCATAGGTGTCACTTTGGAATAAATCTTCAAATGACTGTTCCGGTATGATACGAGGGAATGTCATCCCCAATAAACTTGCTGGAAAAGATGTGAAGGATCCTGGAACAACCCTAGGAAAACTGTAAATTTTTGGTGCTCACAGGGGTCAGGGCGCAGGGTGCGCTCAAGCTATGCCTGGGATGGGCGCAGATGGCGCTCTGGTGATATTTGAGGTCCAGGCACTTGGGCGCAGGGTGCACTCATTGTTAGCCTGGGATGGGCGTGGGTGGCGCTCTGGATGAAAACTGGAATTCTAGTGTTTTAGGCACATGTAGCGCTCTGGTTTGGGCTGAGTATGGCGCAGGTCGCGCTCAGGGTAGGATTTCTCTTACAGGTTTAGGGCGCAGGTGCCCTCGAGGAGCTGATAGGCAGAAGTGCGAAGGAAAAATAAGGTAAAGTGGGAGTGAAACGTGAGAGATGAATGTGAGATGTAGTTGGGGTTGTGAGTGTAGAATGAATGCAGTTTTTATAGGTTTTAAATTGCTAAAATGAATCGGGAAGTTGCCGAAAAGCTTTAAGGCAATTGTCGGAAATAATAAAATTTCCAAACCCGAAAACGGAAATAACTCATATTTTTTATTCTAAGACAACCCTAATATCTTTTAGGTTGAATTGAGGATAGAAACTGCCTAACTCATCGAGATTTCATCCTACCACAATATCTATTCATAGCGATGGCCATATCGATCATATTCTCAACCCTCACTCCAAAACAAATTCTAAAATAGACGATCATATAAACGAATTATGCTAAGCTATTTAATACCACCCCCAAACAATTCGGGAAGGTGGAATTAATGATAACAACCACGCATAATTTGAAAATAACCAAATTATATTAAATTTTAATTCAAACAATATAAAACAACCAAATTCAAATTTAATTACTTAACTAATATCCGACTAATAAAACAATAAAAACAACTAAATAACAACGAAACACAAAATTATTCGAACACCTAGCCATGTGATGAAGAAGGGCCCTGAGATGGAGATTGGTCATAGGATGAGAAAGGGCCTGATCCATTCGTTCTTTGGCGACGACGCTCATGCCTCCCAAACTTATCTTAAACAGAACCCTCCAAGGGTGGCATGCGTTGTAGAATCTCTACTTGGAACAAGCGTTGTGCTTCCATCTCAGCCTTTATTGTTGTATATTGGGCCTGGTGACATTGGTGGATATTCTCCATGTTAATCAAGATATCTTCCTGACCCTTTTCAAGTATTCCAAAACTCGTGTTAAGGTTCGTTTGTTTATTTCGAACTGTAATCTGTCTATCTCGTATATCTTCACAAATAGTGTAAATGCAACGCACGCTAGTATGCAACATTGACATGCATTCTGAATCTGACGTACGCCTCTCCAAGGCATCTTCATCCAACCATGTCATGTCCTCCCCTTCCTCATCCGAATCCACTACCCTATCCTCCGACACCATCCAAGTCTTTTGGATACACTCCTTATAACTACTTTCATTTGCATGCAATTTCAACATTATCCACTTAGTTCTTGGTTTATTCCCCCAAGACAACATTATCTTCATAATTAAAACAGGAAATGGTGTGATACTCTTCCCAACTCCTCTAATCATAATTAGCAAAAACTCTAGGATACATAATTCATACCTCTTTTCTTGCAATATCCAGAGAACGTGTAGACATGTGAACCCGATGTCACTCACTTTCTCCTTCCCAATGATGTTCTTACCAATCCAATGAGCTACAGCCAGTTAGTTGGTGCGCAGAGATGACTGTCGAGCATAATGAGAAGTCGTATTATATTGACCCTCCATAAGGGTGTCGTTCATCAATGCAGGAACACCAGTATACTGGGATTCCTACACAGTGGCTTCTATGTGGCATCCAGGCGTAATGCCTAAAATTTTAGCCAACTTCTCTTTCGATAATTCTCTCCGAGTCCCAGCCACTTTCATGAAAATTTTGTGATCGGCCAACTCTCTCTTCTTATAGAACTATTCGACCAAATCGGAGTGGTAGAAATCATCTGTCGAGTACCACAACCGATTCCAACCCCTGCTAATCATCTCATCATCATAAAACGGCGCGAAGCGGTCGGTCGCAAACGCTTGTTCCGGCAACAACCTTCGTCTTTGAGCCATTGATATCTTAGAACGATTTGGGGTTTAAAAGGACTATGGAAATGGAGTTTGAGGCTCCCTTACTAACAAAACAGTAGTGGTGGCACGGTAGTTTGAATTTCGTTTAGTTTTTGGTGATTTTCGGTGGTGGAAATTTTTGGGATTGGTGGAAGAGTGCTTTGGAGAAGAATTGAAGTTGGAATTGTATTGTGGGCGTGGGTGTATTGAGGTTTATTTTTATTTTTATTTTTGGTTAGGTTTTTAAATTTGGAAATGGCAGAATTGGAAATAATCGCAATTCAGTTTGTTTTGGAGGAAGGAGACGCACGCGCGTGCGTTAGGCCCAAGCCCAAATTGATTTTTCGATTTTTGTTGATTTTTCACACAACTTTAAACTAAAATTCCCGCTTCGTTACCGGTCCGATTTATGGGAATGAGATATGAAAATGGTCAGGAGAGAATTTCCAATCTAATGATCCATAAAACACTCTATTTCGACCGTGGGTGACATATAAGAAGATGAAAAACACCTCGAAGTGCGTGCATAAGGTAAGTTATGTGAACAAATGAAATCTAACTTAATAGAAAATGTCAATCTGAATCGTAATACCATTAAATGGTCTAACCAACACAACTGGAGAGTTGAACAATCCAGGATGGAACGAACACCCCACCCCCAAACAAATTTTAGACACAGAGTTGAGAAAAAAAAATTATTTTTTTTTAAATTGGGTCTTTTAAAGTCAGATTCCTGAGAGTTCTCAACTTACTATGGTTGTGATTTTAACGATTTTTAATTTTTTATGAATAAAGGTTAATATAAGAAAAACAAGAAAACAATAAATGCATAATTCACACCATAGAAGAACATGACTCAAAAACCGAGAAAATATACAAGAGTGGAAAAAGTGAATTATATTAACCATGGACTTAGGATCTTGTACTTACAGCCACACACTCCATAGGGAGGGCCTGGTTACCTGAATGGTGCACTTATCAGTATACGAAAGTGATAGGAAGTACACCAGACAACCAAATGAGTCGTTTATAGTCGATACGGAGATCAGAATAAATAACTGGATATATATTTAATACCCTGAAGTTTCCATATATCAACAACCTAAAGAGTTGTGGGTCTTTCTAGAAATAAATAACATGGAATGCACCCCCAAACATAATTAGGCACGAAGATTTCATACGGTGCAACCTAATGGAATGAAAACGAAGTCCGATAGACCTAGAACGTAACCGAGCATGCACTTAATTTCTTATTCATCTTTGAACGAGAGGTTGTCCAAGTGAATGAGTGTGAAAAAATGGATGGTTTTGGAAGGTATGGTGGATAAGGATAAGTATTAGAAGGAAAGAATGGAAAGAATGAGAATGTGGGTTTAGCACAAAACTCATTCATGGTATAGGTAGGAACTGTCTCCATTCTGAAAATGTAGGTGTCATGTGCCTTTTCTTTGGGAATTATATCCGTATTAAGCGGATTTAGAAAATCATTAAGCACAGAAGAAATAAGAGGGTCAAGTGCAAACTCCAAGTTCTTTTGAAAAGGTGTAGGATGGGGTACATTGATGGAAGGGGAATGATGTGAGGTGGGTGAATGGTTATCAATAGGAGGGGACTCTCGAGGTGGCGGAGAAGAGTTGCAAAAGAGTTGAAGGGAATCTTCCTCAATTCCCTCCACGTCCAAGGAGTCCTTATTAAAGTTGGAACGTCCAAAGGAAAGGAATTTATGCATCTGATTATTTGGAAACGTGGTTTTGACATAATCATGAGCTAAACTCTCGATCATACTAACCTCTCTATTGATATTGGTATCAGGAACCTGTGTGATCGGTTTAAATACATTGCCCTCAGTGGAAAGATGGCCAAAAGATAAGGACATCGAACCATCGCGGCAATTTATAAGCGCGTTGGCAGTTGCCAAGAAGGGGCGCCCTAAAATGGTTGGGACAGCATCATTAGCAACTTCTGTATCGAGGATAACAAAATCCGCAGGATAGTAGAAATCTTGAACCTTAACCAGCGCGTTTTCCACTACACCCTTAGGATACTTGATAGACATATCAGCTAATTACAACGTCATTGTTGTAGGTTGCATTTCTTGTAGACCTATTTGTTTATATAAATAATAAGGGAGCAAGTTAACAAATCGCCCGTGTCTAATAAAGCAGTTGGTCGTGTGAGTATCTCCTAAGGTGCATTATGCGATCTACCGTGGTCCTTGTACTTAACTATTCCATTATGTTCTGATAAAGTTGGAACATGTTCAGTGAGAAAGGCGTCTTTTGGAATATTTGTCCTACTCCTAGTAATGCACAACTCCTTAAGAAACTTAGCGTGGTGAGGTAATTTTTTAATTACGTCGAGAAAGGGTAGGTTAATCGTTAGATTTTTGAAAATGTCCCTAATCTCGTCAAAGTTTGTATCTTTTTTTAACATGGCTAATTTCTGGGGAAACAGTGGTTTCTTACTATGTTTAGCGTATGGTTCTACTGGATATCTAACCTTTGCTTTTTGCTTCTTAGGTTGTGGTTTAACTGGTACCTCTACAGGGGTAGGATCTTTAGTTTCTGTTTCGGTATCTAGTATAATATCTGGTGTAGGAGCTCCTTGTGGGGTAACTATAGACATAAATACTTTGTTATCCACTACTCTACCTGAACGGAGAGTGGTGATGGAATTTATCTCTCCTACATTTGCAATTTCGTTACTAGTATTACCGTTTACTTCAAAGGCTATGTTTGGTGTTTTAGGATTAGGTATTGCTTGTCCTGGAAACACACCTTTGGGTTGTACTTTATCTTGAGCTAACTGCTGTAAGGAAAGTTGGATGGCTTATAAAATCTGTTGTTGAGATTGCATAAAGGTATCAAAACGATCCGGTTGTGGAGTAGTATTTGCTACTGGTTGTGTGACAGGAACTATGTCACGTTTATTATTAATGAATGGATTTTGGTAGTTATTATTTATCAGAACGATACCTCTATTAGCATTATAATTATTATTGTTATAATTATTATAATTACCCTGACCTTGTGCTTGACCTTGTCGTGGTTGAGCTTGGTTATAATTGTTTGTTTGCCTAACATTTAGGTTAAACAACCTTGGAGGTTGTTGATTATTCTGCCAACCAAAATTGGGGTTTTGTCGCCAAGCTGCATTAGGTTTGCTATTAATGGAACAAACGTTATCTTGTTATGATTGTTGTTGCTCATAAGCGAAAGGACAATAGGAGTCGGGATGCTCTAGACTCAAACAGAAATTACATGGATTGAAGTTGACATTCATGACGGGGATAGGCGTTTGTTGAACAGAAATAACCTCTACCTTTTTAGTTAGAGATTCGATTAAATTTTTAAGTTCCAGATCGGGTTTCACCTCAGACATACCGACGGCCTTTACTGTTGTAGAAGAACTAGCGTTGTGGGAGATATCGTCACTACCCCCCCCCCCCCCAGTTATTAGCACGCTTAATCTGATCTTCTAAAAATTTATAAGCTTCTGAGGCTCCTTTACTTAAGAAACTACCCCCATTCATTATGTCAAGGACTTCTTTATGGTGGTGTAGAAGTCCCTTGAAAAAGGCACGAACTAACGTGTCTTTCGCGAGGTTATGATGTGGACACTCTATAAGTAGATCGGTGAAGCGATTCCAAGCCTCTGAAAATGATTCATGAGGATTTTGTCGAAAGAAATGAATCTTGGAAAGAATTTCATTGGTATTCAGTGTTGGGTAAAAATGTTCCATGAATAGTTGAACAAGTTTAGCCCACGAGTCCACAGAATTAGGCGCTTGGGCAGTTAACCAAGACGCCGCCTTATCGGCTAAGGTGAAGAGAAATACCCTTAGTTTAATTTGTTCAGCACCTACCGTAGGATGGTGGAATGTAGTAAGGACTTGGTCAATCCTACGCATGTGCTGATAGGGCTTTTCATGGTCTAACCCATGAAAAACGGGTAACAAATTAAATATATTTGGGGGGATTCGGAAATCCCCCACTGGGTCTGATAGAACGATGCAAGATTTAGGGCTATCGTTCAAGGCTTTGTAAAAGGCAGAGAGAGTTCTTCAGCCATTACTTCAGGTGGTGTGTGTGGTATACTAGCTAGAGGTGTAGTGAGTGGTATACTAGAAAGACTTGTTTGTTGCCGTTGTCGGTTAATTACGTTAGGTGTTTTTCTTCGGCCCGACCTTAATCTCATGCAAGGCTAAGACCAATATTAATGAAACACAACAACACTATGCTAGTATGAACCTCTAACAGAAGATGCAAGGTGTGGAAGAAAAGAGTACCTGAAAGCCTCCTTGCTTCGCTTATGAATAGCGTCTTGTTTACGCGTGCTCAATGTATATAGTAAGTTAGAACACTGAAAACTTTGAAGAAATGGAAGTTCGAAACAAACCTGTGGAAATCGGGCAATTTTAGCAGAGGGCGTGGGTGCGCTCCGAATATGCCTAGGCAGGGCGCAGGTCGCGCTCAGGCAAAAGGTAGGATTCCAGGCATGTGGGCACAGGTGGCGCTCCAAGTTGGCCTTGGTAGGGCGCAGGTGGCACTCAGCCAAAGGGTGGGATTCCAGCGCAGGGCGCGGGGTGCTCCACTTTGGCTTGCCCGAGGAGCAAAAAGGCCCGAAAGTAATTTTTCGTGGAAACTTGCAAAGCTGAAACAGACAACCACAGTGAGAATCCAAACAAGGGTGGGTGGGTTATGGGACTTTGAAAAACTATCAAGTCTACATAAAACAATATTAAAGAGTACTAAGATGGCAGCGGCGCCATTTGATATACGTAAAATTGAATAATTTACCTACGAAATGAACGATGAAACTCAAAACGCAAGTGAAACTAAACTTAATTATGGGTTGCTATCAAAGATTTCTATACTCTCAATTCTATCGGAATAGAGTGGAGTAAAAAGTTCGTTCCACTCTTAGTTCTTTAGCATTCAAGTTTCCTAGATTGACTAATATATTCAAAATCTAATGAGAGCAATGGTGGGAATTATACTACGATGTGAATTAAAACTAGACGTAATATAAAGATTATAACTTTATTAAATTTAACTAAACAATTATTGAATTCTAAATTAATAACTAAGAATTGAATAACAACCACTGAAATTAGATCTAACAATTTTAAATGACAAAATCAAAATGAACAAGAAATAACTATTTTATTTATCTAATCAATGAAGAACTATGATTCAAAGAATTAATCTAAAATAATGTATGAAACTAATTAATTTAACTAATTGAATTCAAAAACTAGATCTACAAGCTATTTTAATGGCTACTTTCTATTCTAAGCTATCTAACTATATCTTTCTTCATAGCTAAGTCTTGTTTTATGTAAAGGAGGAGACCAGATCCACAATTTTATGCATGGGCTGAGGTCTCATGTTTTGGGCCGGAAAATCGAGCCCAAAGCCCAATTTCTTCAATCCATAGAGCCCGTTTCAGCTGGCTTTGACTTCAGTAGACTTTTCATCCACTTTTACTCCTCTGATTGGGTTAAGGCTTGGACCATTGGAAAGCTCTTTCCGAACCGGTTGTTTTAACGTAAGGTAGACCCAAATTCGAGGCCTGAGTCCAAAGATATGGTCTTCGGAAGTTCTGCTGATTTGTGCACTATTTCTATCCGTGTTAACTTTTCAGCTTTTGACCGGGCTTCATAAAGGCTTTGTCTCCTTGAATCTTGACCTTTATCACAGAACTTCTTAGCAACCAACCCTTTGCTCCTTTATATTGCCCAAATGGCACATTTCTGCACATAATTGAGTTCCATGCCTGAAATACATAAAAGCACGTAATTAGCATTAACTCTTATTTATTACTCGCATAATTGGTCTTAAAGTAGTATTATTAAGGGGTTAAAACTACAGTTTTAGGCTCTTATCAGGTACTCAGTACTCAGTTCACGGGGGGAAAAGTGAAAGTCTTCCTCCAAGCCTACAAAGTGAAGCAAGGGTTTTCAGCCCCGTACAATCCTGAGGGGAATGGATAGGCAGAGTCTTCCAACTAAGTCATCATGGATAATTTAAAGAAAAAGCTGGAGGAGCGCAAGGGGTGCTGGGTAGATGAATTAAATCATGTTCTCGTAGGCGTGATCGCGACTACAAAGTCTGGAATATCTACAGAGAATCCCCTTTCGCAATGGCCCACGGAGTGGAGGCAGTAATCCCGGTGGAAATGATGGCTTCGACGACTAGAACCATGGCGGTGGAGGCAGGGATTAATGAGAGAATATTGGCCGAGGAACTGAGCCTCGCAGAGGAGAGGAGAGACACTTCACGCATCAGATTGGAAGAGTATCACCGCAGGTTGCAGAGATAGTATAACAAGCGGGTGAAGTCGCGGACATTTTAGGTTAGAGATCTGGTACTTCGGAGGGTGACCCCAGCCACCAAGGAAGAGACAGACGGGAAGTTGGAACCCAACTAGGAGGGACCCTACACTGTGGTAGAGGCAGGGATGTCTGAGACCTACAGGCTGCAGACACCCCAAGGGGAGAACATCAAGCGGTCGTGGAACATCAGGATGTTGAAGGAATTCCATGAGTAACTTTTGCAATGGGTGCTTTTAATTAAAGAAAATTGTATTTGCTTCGTTCAAGCTTTGTAATGTTAATTTGAATTAGCTATTATGTTAATGAAAGCAATAGCCAATTTTTCCCACCTGATGAATGTGTGTCCGCTCATGTGTGTGTTAGGCCAGGAGCAGCGGATAACGGTTTCGACATCAATGCTAACTCCTTAGTCAACTTGGGGGCAAGCTGAGTGGCCCGGGCATACTCAGAAGCCCTTAACATCTCCACGGCCAACTTGGGGGCACGCTGAGTGGACCGGGCATGCTCAGCGACCCTCAACATCTCCTTAGTCAACTTGGGGGCAAGCTGAGTGGCCCGGGCGTACTCAGCGGCCCTCAACATCTCCACGGCCAACTCGGGGGCACGCTGAGCGGCTCGGGCATACTCAGGAGCCCTCAGCATCTTTTTAGGCGACTTGGGGGCAACCTGAGTGGCCCAAGCATACGCAGCAGCCTCCTACATCACCAAATCAAATTGGAAGGGGGTGAACGCCACAATGAAACAAAGCAATAACTAAATAGGGAGGGATGGCAACACATTACAAAAGATGAACACATGGATTGCAATGAGTTTCACAAAACATGAGTTAAACTAAGAAACAAAGACCCATTATGGTCTGCTGAGAGGCAACGCCTGCCACATAGTCCTTGTAGGTTTCCTCGGTGCGCTGGAGCTCCTTGTGATGTTTGAGGGCAGTAAGACGGGCGTCATCCCTTTCCTTCTCCAGTTAGGCGCATTTCACTTTCCACCCAGTGGGCCCGTGAATCTTAGCCTTCATGGATTCAAACTCGTCTAGGGTGTTGGTTAGACCGCGAATCACATAACCCACATCCAGGCTCAGCTGAAGGTACAGACCAAGTTAGAGAACAGTAAGCAATAAAGAAGGAAAAGAGAGGGATGTGGGGCATACCCATTCCCAGCCAGTGTAGATCGCCGCTCGGTGGGAGGCGAAGGTGCCGGAATCCCCATACACTTGATCCCTAGGGAGGTCGGAACTAAAGAAGAGAGACGCATCCACTACTGGATTGTCCAGAGCAGAGTCACGAGTGGTGACGTCGCGATCTCTAGCCTTGAATTGAGGATGCCAGATTTCTGCGGGCCCTTCAGGCAGGGGACCAATGGGGACCGCCTCTTTACCAGTGCGGCGGGAAGAGGACGGCGGTGATGAGGGTCGAGAGGAAGGAGCAGGGGCAGTGGGGGCAGTAGTTTTGGCCTTCTTGGCGGGAGGGCCCTTGGCAGCGGCATTGTTGGGCGCATCACCACCAGAATCGATGTCCCAAAGCTTGAGTTTGGTAACATCCATATTGTCAGAGGTGCCTGCAGGGGAGGCAAAATCGTCGTCCCAGTCAGCTATGGAAGAATAAGACCTGGGGACTGTAACAGGGGGGATTGAGAAAGAACCAATGGAGGGCTTATGAGTCTGAGAGGCTGCGGCCTTCCGGGCGAGAGCTTGGCTGTAGGAGATCTTTGTGGTATACCCAAAGGATCGATGGACTGGGGGTTTCGCCTTCCATTTCTTGGGGGGAAATGGTTTGGGTTTCCTCTCTTTGGGTGGGGGCGAAGGTATAGAGGGCTGTGGTATTTGCCAATGCCTTTAAGGGATAGGTCTCGGAGGAGTGGACTCCCCTTGTCGGGGTCAATGCTGAGGATGTCGCACTGGCTAGCCCCTAGGCCGCAGAGTCTGGTGAAAATCGCAGAGGAAACACCAGTGTATATCTGGGAGTGGGAATCCGGGTTCCAACCTAGAAAGCAGAGGAAAAAACATGTCAAGGAGATAATCGTATATGAAACAAACGAAGCAATTGACTAAACTCACTGCGGCGGATAAAATGGGAGTGCCTCAGGGACAATTCACGGGGAAGAGCAGCGGAAAGGAAGTTCCCAGACACATAGAGGGGATAGTGGTGCCAAACCTTGTCGGAGGAGGTGACGCGGATAACAAACGACTTCTTCTGTGGACGCACGCAGAAGGATTGATACCCCATGCTCCCAACCTTGGTGCTTTTCTTGATAAAATAGTGGGAAGTGATGTCCTAAAGGGAAATCCGCGGGGTCTTCGTGGTATTGTAATAGTTGGCAGCGTACATAATTCGCCAAAAGTTGTCGATGCCTTGACACGGCAGAATGTTAAAGTGGTTGCAGACTTCAACATCTAACAGGGACAAGGGGAAGCGGAGACCAGCCGCTATTTGCCCCACGATTGCTACCAAAAACCCCGGCTGCGGCGGTACTAGATGGGGAAAATGAGTGACCCCAGGCACATGTTCTAAGACCACATCCTCAGGGATATTGTAGGCAGCCTTTACAGTGGCCAGGTTGGGTCTGCGGTAGTGAGATGGAGGAGAAGGTAGCGCGGAGGATCTACCGAAGGTGGATGGGGCAGCGGCCCCATGGATCGACTCAGCAGAAAGAGATTCAGGGAGATCTGCGGAGGAGCCGGAAGATCCAGACTCTGCTGCAGAGCCGGATGATCAGGAGGTCGGGGACACAGATCTAGTCAATCCGGTAGCGGAGGAGCCACCATACTCAGAGCCTGACATGGCACTAGGGTGCGATGAACAAGACCAGATGGGGGGTAAGAGTGATGAATGAACAGTAGAAGAAAAGAGAGGGGCACGAAAGAACAAGAAACCAAAAAATGACCAGCAAACTTACGCTAGAAAGAAAAGGAGAGTAAGGGATACGGACGCAAACCTGAACAGAGAGGGCGATCGTCGTGTGGAGCGGAAGGGAGATGCAAGGGAAGCTTCACCGGAGTGGGTAGGACAGAGGCAAGGAGCTTGCAAGGAGGTAAGCAAAAGAAAAATGGTGTGAGGAAAGTTGAGAAGGCAGTACGCAAGATGAAAAGTGAAGAGTCGGGAAGAGGAAGGAATGCGTAATAAAGGAGTTGGGCGGGATTCGTAGAGTCAAGGGTAAAGCGGCAAAATGAGGGGGGCGCAGGTAGCAAAGAGAGCCAATCAAGAGTAAATGCGTGGCATTGCGAGAATTGAGGAGACAAGGCTAGTGGGGTGTGCACCACAAGGCACGTGCCTAGGGACGCGTGGCAAGGGCCCGGAGGTCAAGGCAATGGGTAGCGTGATTGTCAGAAAGATTCAAATGATTGATGGGTGACAAGACAGCTCGGTAGTTTGACAGCTGAGGAGTCTTGGCCCATGAATCCGTTCGGATCCGCAAACCGAGAGGGGGCATCTGTATCAACCCATTTTTGGAGTACTGAGGTGGCATGTCCGCTGGCCCAAAGTAGTATAAGAAAGGGGAGGCGTGAAACACTAGATCGAGTCCGCGGCTCTGTAAAAGTGGTCAGGCCGTACAGAAGCATGTGAGAACCGAGTGGTCAGAGTCAAAGAAGATGCAACGTAAGGGAAAAGGGATGGGGAGTACCGAAGTGGGGCTGCGGAACCCTAAAGGGACAGGTGTGTGGAGGTGGACTGGAGGATGAGGAAAAGATCAAGGGACGAGAGAGAGGGGATGGCGATATAAAAGGGAACAGTAGGGAAGAAAAGGAAAAGAAAAAAGAGAAGAGGAAGAAAAGAGAGAGAGAGAGAGAGAGACCAAGACTTAGGATCTTAGTGGTGTGTAT
Organism: Coptis chinensis; assembly: GCF_015680905.1. Taxonomy (NCBI): domain Eukaryota; kingdom Viridiplantae; phylum Streptophyta; class Magnoliopsida; order Ranunculales; family Ranunculaceae; genus Coptis; species Coptis chinensis. The sequence continues at coordinate 41,297,135 of NC_141459.1, forward strand.
TCTTGTTCATAAAAGTATCAATGATACTTATAATATTTTTGTTATATGTACCCATTGTTTTGAAATTTGCAGGCTCGTATTATCCTTAATAAATGAAATCATAAAACTTACTCCAAAACCAACGTACATTGAAGTAATAGCCCATTAAATTTTACTGAATTATCCTTAAATGAATTACCACTTTTAGATCATCCCACGCACAAATACCCAAAAAATTACTTTTTCAACTGATCCCATTAAATCTCCTCGTTTTCTTGCTAATCACCCTTAAATTTTCTTGTTTTCCTGCTAAAACACCATTAATTTTCCTCGTTTTTACCATTTCTTACTTGTAAATATATAAAAAAATCCTCAAAAAGCATGAATCTAACTTGCATTTTACAAAACTTTTTACTGACAATGGCACAACTTCTAGCAAAAACAATGTCTCCCCTTTCCTATTTTCTTACTGTTCTTGATGTTCTAATGGTCCTTCCGGAATGACCTCACTGGTCAGATTGCCCAACCACTGAGTACTCCGATGATAAAGAGGAAGAAGAAGAAGGAGAAGAAAAAGAAAAATAAGAAGAAGATGAAGAAGAAGAAGAAGAGGAAGATGAAGATAAGTGGCTTCGAGATCCTTATTGCTATGAAAAAGGCAATGATGGATCTTCCACTGATGGTGATGATGGTGATGATGAGAATGAAGACGAAGATTAAGATGACTATGAAGATGAAGATGAAAATGAAAATGACGACTGACGTCTTCTTTTTGTTATTCATTTTCCAATGCTCTGTTTTATCTTTTTGAAAATGAAGATGAATAATAAACTGTTTATTACCATATTATCTATGTTTTTAAAAATTTCAAAATTTTCCTATTGCAATAAGTAACATTTCCAATACCCTCCAACATAAACAAAAAGATCATCACTGATACTTAAAAAAAAAATTCTAAAACATATACCTTAATCATTTGACAATTTCTGATACCAAAGCCTTTGATGATATATTTGATATCATAACTTTTTGTGACCAGGCTCTGTATCGGATTTTGATACCAGGGCTTTTGATGATAAGCCTAATACCAACATCTATGTTGATATCATGGCTTTATGTGTTGGTATCTGCCACTGTTTCTGATACAAGGACTTTTGAAAATATGTCTGATACCAATATTTCTGTCGATAATAGGGCTTTATATGCCTGGTATCTTCCACTGTTTTTGATACCAGGACTTTTGACGACGATATGCCTAATACCAACATTTCTGTCGATATCAGGGCTTTATGTGCCTGATATCAGCACGTCTGTCAATAACATGACTTTATGTGCCTGATATCAACATGTCTGTCGGTAACATGACTTTATGTGCCTGATATCAACACGTATATCGATAATAGGACTTTATGTGCCTGCTATCTGCCACTATTTATGATACCAGGACTTTCGACGATATGCCTGATACCAACATTTCTGTCGATATTAAGGTTTTATGTGCCTGGTATCTGCCACTGTTTCTGATACCAGGACTTTTGACGATATGCCTGATACCAACATTTCTATCAAATATCATGGCTTTATATGCCTGGTATCTGCCACTATTTTTGATATCATGACTTTTGACGATATACCTCATACCAACATTTCTGTCGATATCAGGGCTTATTGGCATATTATAACATCATTACTTTATGAATTTGAAACTTTTTATTGAATTGAATATTCTTGCTACATAGCTCATTTCGTAATAAAATTGAAAAATACATTATTGATAGAATACCTTCAGATTATTGACATTCTGAGGTTTTGGTAGTAACTCTCCATCAACACTCTTCAAATAATATACCCCATTTATTCCAACCTTATGGATAATGTAAGGGCCTTCCCAATTTGCTGATAGCTTTCCAGCTCCTTTTTCTTTTGTTGCTTGAGTTACCTCTTTCAACACTAGGTCGCCTTCTTAGAAACTTTTTCCTCTGACCTTTTTATTGAATGCCTTTCAGAGTTGTCTGTGATAAGCATCAAGCTTTATTCTAGTTTGTTCTCTTCTTTCTTCCAAGTTTAGGATCTCTGCATGCATTCCTTGGTCATTAAGCCCTTTTTCTAGAAGCATTTTTCTGGGTGTCGATACCACCATCTCGGCTAGAGTGACTGCTTCCATACCATAGGCCAAAGTGAATGGCCACTCCCCCGTAGCTACCCTTAGAGTTGGTCTTGATATTATCCATAATAGTCTTGTTTGTCGCCTGAGCCTGCTCGTTACCCTTAGCATAATAAGGTGTCAATGTGAAGTGATTAATCTTGTATGATCCTAGAAAATCTTTCACCTTGCTTCCAATGAATTGGGGACTATTATCCGATATGATGGCATACGGTAAACTGTATCGACAAACCACTCTTTCAAACAGAAAACTGATAATATTTTGTTCTTTGATATGTTGCAAAGCTATAGCTTCTACCCATTTAGTGAAGTAGTCAGTTACGGCAAGCATAAATCTGTTCTTACCTCTCCCAGGTATTAGTGGTCCAACAATATCTATCCCCCATAAAGCAAACGGCCATGGGTTCGATACACAGTGCAACTCTTTAGCTGGAACATGAATTGCATATCCATGCTTCTGACACTGGATACACTTCTTTGCATATTGAAGACAATCTCTTCGCATCTATGGCCAGAAGTATCCTTGCCTCACTATCTTGTTAGCTAATGATCTCCCCACTGAATGATTTCCACATTCCCCTTCGTGCATCTCCGCAATAATTTGGCTAGCCTCAGCCGTCGATATACATTTTAAATGTGGTCCACCAGGATTTTTCCGATACAACTCATTATTAATTAGCAGATATCTTCTCGCTCCTGGTTTTACCCTTCTAACCTCGTTTTTATCTTATGGTAATTCACCTTTAGACAAAAATGAAACATAGCTGCTTAACCATGATGCCCCCAGCGTATCTACTTCCATAACCTCTGAATGATTCGTATCGATACTTGGGTTTTGCTGAACACCAATGTGCAACAGATGCCCTTCCGTATTTTCAAGCGTAGCAATGACATATGCCAAAGCATCTGCATGTCAGTTTTCTCCTCGATTGAGGTGCTGAAATTTAATATTTTTGAAGTTTTTGACCTTCAATCTAACAAAGTTCAAATAATCAATCATGTTATCACATTTTACTAAATATCCTCCATTGATTTGGCTTACAACTAATTGAGAATCACTGAATATAGATAATTCTTTGACATTTAGCGATTTATCAGTTTCCAATCATGTTATCAATGCCTCATATTTTGTTTCATTGTTAGATGCGTGAAAGCCCAGAGTAACTGCTGACTCCAGTCTTTGATTTTCAGGGGTTATCAGAACAGCTCCAATACCACACCCCTTTTATCCTGATGATCTATCGACAAAAAGTTTCCACCCATTTGTGCTAGCCAATGGATCATCTTCATTCATCTCATCATCAGGTTCTTTCAAATTTAAGCAACTATCTTTTTCAATCTTCCAATTTTCATTTTCAGTAGGATAATCCACTAAGAAATCTGCCTAGACTTGGCTTTTTTTTTCTTCTGAAACCCTATTCCTATATTCAATCCCAAACTCATCAATAAACACTGACCACTTCACCATTCTTCCCGACTTAGCTGTCTTGGCTAAAGTTTGCTTTAAAGGAAGATTCTTCATCACAATGACTGAGTGGGCTTGGAAATATGGTTTCAACCTTTGAGTAGAATAGAGGAGAGCTAATGCATATTTTTTCAACATCGAATATCGAGTTTTAGCCTCGAGCATGGTCTTAGATTGAAAATAAACAACTTTCTCAACTCCATCTTCTACTTTTACTAGTACCGAACTAATAGCAAAGTCAAATACTGCTAGATATAAAAATAAAGTATCACCTTCCTCTAGCTTCATCAAAGTTGGCACTTCTTGAAGATACTTTTTTAGTTCTAAGAATGCCAATTCACATTCTTCCTCCCATATGAATTTTGTATTCTTTTTCAGCAACTTGAATAAGGGTTTACATTGGTCAGAAGTTTTTGATATAAATCTATTTAAAGCTGTAATTCTTCCTGGTTTCTAGTACTCAGAGAAGGCATTGGTTGAAGAGCTCGAATCTGATCTGGATTGACATCGATACCTCTCTTTGTGACTATATTCCCAGGAATTTCCCTGAACTTACTCCAAAAGTACATTTCTCCGGGTTGAGCTTCATATTGAATTGTCTGAATATTCGGAACACCGTATCGATGTTTTTCACATGATCATCTGCCTTTTTCGATTTTATCACCATATCGTTGATATATACTTCCACAACATGCTTAATCAAATTTATGAACATTTTCTCCACCAACCTCTGATACGTTGCTCCTGCATTTTTTATACCGAATGGCATTCTGATGAAACAATAAAGACCTCCTTCCACAACGAACGCTGTTTTTAGTTGGTCTAGTACTGCCATTATAACTTGAAAATATCCTGAATGACCATCGCAAAAACTCAACAACTCGAACCCAGCTGTTCGATGGACCACTTCATCAATTCTCGGCATCGAATAGTAATCTTTCGGACATTCCTTGTTAACATCAGTGAAATCCACATAGATTCTAACCTTGCCATTCTTCTTTGGTACGACAATAATATTCACTACCCATTCTGAATTATCAATTTCCCTAATAATTCCACATTCAAGCATCTTTTGAATCTCATCTTGTACCACACTTTCGTATATCAGCCTGACCCTCTTATGTTTCTGATGCACTGGAATTGCTCCTTCTCTCATATTCAACTTATGAGAATATATAAGAGGATCAATTCCTGGAAGATCAGCCATCGACCAAGCAAATACATCTTTATTTGTCTTTAAGAATTCTATCAAATCTTGCCTGATTTTCAAACTCATCTCTGTACCAATAAAAGTCAAGCAACTTTCATTATTCTGACCAATATTTACTTTCTACACTTCTTCCATCATTTTGCTTGGAACCATTTCCAACTCTGTTTTCATCTCCAAGGTATCTAAAATCCTCTTGTTGTTTACTGGTATTGGATATTTGAGATGAAGATTTTGTTAATTGCTACATGGTGCTCTTCGAGACGCCCCCAGTGTCTACTTTTTTGTATTTCATCATACCCTTGACAGTAACAAAATTACATTTCTCAGATTCTAACTGATCACCTCTTATCTCATGTGGCCCATAAACAGTCGGAAATCTGATAACCTGATAAAAAATACTTAGAACTGCTCTCATAGCATGTATCCACTTTCTTCCCAAGATAGCATTATGATCTGAATGATGCTTGATGACTATAAATTTAGTCATAACTATCTGTGGACCTGCTCTTACTGGAAATTTAATTTCCCTAGCTGGCCTAGTAGAGCTTCCATTGAAACCAAATAGATTAAATTATGGTTATTTCAAATGTGATTCATCAAAACTGATACCCGTATATGTTTTCCAAAACAAAATATTCACTGAACTTCCACAATCAATCAGCACCTTTTGCACATCATATCCTTTGATATCCTTAATGTAATCAACAAAGCATTATCATGAGGCAACATTACCTTTGATAGATCATCAGGAACAAACATAATAGCTCCAGGTATACTTGCCGACACTAGTGAAGGGTTCACACGTATCGGCTCCACGTTCACTTCTAGTACCTCTTTCACTGTTGATATCTTTCGTATTTTATCCCTTATAATCTTTTTTTGTGGGATAATCCCCTTATATATCATATTGATTACTCCTAAGGGCTTATCATTTACCATAGTTGTTACTTCCGGTCTAGCATCAGCTCTGAACTCCCCAAGCTTTCCATCTCGCATTAATATGTCCACTTCTCTGAGCAGTTGTAGGCACTTATTTATCTCATGATTCTTTACCTTATGGAAATTACAAAAAGGTTTATCTGCTACTTCCTAAAGCATTTAAGTCGGATGCTGGAAACAAGGTTCTTTCCCCACCCTCCTTAAAATGTCTTCCACTGTAGTATTAATGGTGATATAATTACTTGTATCTAATTCCTCTTTCAGTGATCTTTCAAACCTCTTTTTCTATGAAGGTTGATTTTCTGATTTCGGATGATTTCGGATAAGGATCAGCCGATTTCCTCTTATCGGATTTGTTATAGTTCTCCTCCTTGGTAGACTTATTTGATTCCGACACCTGCAACACAGGTTGAACCGATGTTGTTAGAATACCTTCTTTAACTTGCACATCTTTCTCAATTATATCATACAACTCTCTCAGAGTTTTAATATCCTTACGAAGCATATACTTGTGCATATCAGAACCTGGAATAAGCCATGCTTGAAATGTCATCACCGCTGTCATTTCTGATTCATCTAAATACTCTACGAGCTGCGCCTCTGCCTTGAAATGCGACAAGAAGGTTTTAAGATATTCCTTCTTTCCTTGCTTGAGTTGGAACAAAACTGACGCTTGCTTTGGTTTTACTCGCTGATGACCATAATTGGTCAAAAACTTTTCCTCAATCTCCCTAAAACATGATATTGATCCCTCTTGCATAGAACAAAACCACTTCAACTCCTTCCCCTTCAGACTTGAAGAGAAGGACTTGCATATTAATGAATCTAGAACAAAACCACTTCAACTCCTTCCCCTTCAGACTTGAAGAGAAGGACTTGCATATTAATGAATCTAGATAGGTTGTTCCTTGGTATATCGAAAATTGGTGTCAATATCCAAATAGATAATCCATCGGATCTGACACCCATCGTATTGAATATATTTAGGAATCTTGAACTTGGGTGGAATGGGCATTATCTCGACACTTTGATGTATCGGGTTTCTGCTGACATCATCTGCCAATCTTCTTATCGATGATGAAGTTTTCTCGAGAAGCTGGTTATCTAACTGCTTCTCCATCATCTCTTGTATCATCTCTTTGGTGATGGGTTGTGGTATCGGAATTATAGGTATTGGCGATGCTTCTACAATTCTTTCGTTTCTTGCCGATGCCTTTTCTGTATAATGACTAACTGACTTTAAACAACAAACCTTCCTCCGCTTCCACATGGAGATCTTTTAAAACTTGACTTGGACTTGCATTTTTCATCTCTTGATTCTCTTTAAGTAATATAGCATTCTATTTTTCCACTTCCCTTAACCGCTTCAATACTTCTTGAAGTGAAACTTCTACTTCAATATTTTCCTCCTGATATCACTTACTTACTAAAGCTTTTGTATTTCTTGTTTGCTATTGATTATCATTATCCACTCGCTTGCTATTTGCTCGCTTGCTATTTGCTCTCTTCTTTGGAGCCATTATGATTCACTTCCCATTCTTCTTTCACTCTTCTTTCACTCAAACTCAAAAAAAAAAACTACGGATTCGAAATCGAAGAAGAATAAAACTTCAAATTTTCTTGTTCTCAATCCACAGATGGCGTCGGCAATGTGATGTCTAAGAACAATCCTTCTTAATCATTCTAAGATCACTGAGATTAAATGATGGAATGAATGAAATTGAAGTAAGTTGTAAATCTGATATGAAGTAAATAAAGCTTTTTTATTGAACAATGGTGAAAGTTTTACAATCACTCTGATTCTCTCTTTCTCTCTCCTGTTTCTAATAATTTTTGTGGGAATGATCGAATGAATCTCTTTCTTCTTCATCCAATCTTTATATAGTGTCTCCAATTAGTTTTGATCCAGTCAACTCATAACACGTGTCCCTTGTCTTCCTCCCTCCTTTCCCGCTTAATACCTGCAAACATTTGAAATAATTAACCACGCAATATATCGAGATATTGATCCTTATATCAATATCTCGAGTTTTGAAATATCAAATAAAAATATTTAAAGGCACGATATTTGCCCATTACAAAGACCTCGTCAACTTAATCAGATTTGGAGAAGGCAAGCGATAACAATTTAAATTTTAAACAAACACCCATATATCTTCAAAATATAAAACGGGACCCAATATAAAACTTCTCTTCGAGAACAAAGCCATTCTACACAATTCGAAAGCCGTAGAGATAAAAATCAGAACATATATACAACCTAGTTCAATGATTAAAAAAAAAATCTTAAAATCGAAGTGGAAATTTAATAAATTCCCAATATTTTAGGTTCCCTCGAATCAAATGGAATGAAGTCAACATTAACATATTTCCTACCCTTGTGATTGAGAGATGGCTAAAGAATTTAGGAGCTTTAGCTGAACCTTGTGTCAATGACCCTACTTTACTACTATTCAATATTCGAGAAGACTTCCCAACCCTCAAAATCACTCACAGATTAACAGCTTCGTACCACAGTCCCACTGCATAATTTGCTTCGTCCTTATCAGTCGTTGGCTAAGATTGTCTAAGATACGGTCAACTAACTATAATCTTCTCCGTCATCAAAGGAAAACACTAGTCATGTTTTTAAAATTCAACAGTACAAATACATGGCCTTGAATTGCTGCATTTCCATCCATACAGAAGTTCGTCAACCACAATGTCTAGCTATTTAATTTGATCATGCACCTAAAAGCTTCTCCAGAGTCCAGACCCATGGATTGTTTCCCGTGTTCACAACATAATTCAATCGCAAATTTTTTTTGCGCGTGGAATATTCCTCTACTCAAAAGCATTTTCAAATAGAGTGATTTAAAAACGTCTAAGGTACTTCGGTTGACAGAATTTTGACTTTATACAATATGAGATGTACGGAATTGATTTCTATTTTATCATTTTATTTAACTTGTATCATTGCCGCATTCCTTTGGTGAGATAAGCTCATCTTTATAAAATATATGAGTTGATTTCTAATTTCTCATTTGATTTAACTTGTATCATTGCCGTGTCCGCGTTCCTTTCTATTGATTTGTCCGCCTCCCGCCATGTTATTTTGTGTTCTCTGTCTGTATCCTCGTCCAATCATGAAAAGATCGAAATCCACACTGTCAAACTATATCTAAGTGTTAACGTAAAGACTAATCCGTTAAAGAAAAGCTGAGATATATAATCAAAATGTATGGGGAAAAAAAATCATTCCGTCACCGTATATCTCCAATATAATCCATCAATCTGAAGGAACTACCGTACTAAACCAGCAAGAAATGAAGAAACAAATCTTAAGGATGAGGAAGTTGTTCCAATGCCACCAACGAAAAAGAAGCGTAAGAACGAAACGGCTGAGGAAATTTATTCTAGTTAAGAAATGGAGAAAGCAAAACTCAAAATGGCGAATAATCATAGGTATGGTGCGTCAACAAGTTGCGAGGCTCAAAGTTCAGAATCAGAGCAAAAAACAGCTAGGTAAAAAAAGAGCAAAAAAGCAACAGCTAGGGAAAAGAAGTGCAAAGAAGCGTCAAGCGTCGTCCTCAGGTCAGATCTGCATTTCGTATATCTTTCAATTTCACATCATTCTGTTTAGTCGTTGTTAGTCAAGCGTCAACCACCAAAATTGCTTTGTTAGCGAAACGAATGCTAGCTGATCGAAGTAGAAGTCATAGGAAAGTTCGACCCTAAGGTTTTCACTGTTCTCACACAGTCGTTCTACACTTAGAACTACTGAGCTCACTTGTGTTTTTGTGGCTACTCTTTGATATACTTTTGCAGGAAGCACAAAGCATCGTGCTGAAGGACCCAAAGAATCAGAATCCGGTGTTCCCTGGGAAGGACTAGGCAATGGCTTACTCATAGGAATTGAATGCCTTGCTATAGGAATTGAATTACTATAGGAATTGGTGCAAAATACTATCTAAAACTTCAAAGTGAGCCATCTCCACGGTCCTATCTAGCTAGGGGCGTTGAAGTCTGTATAGAACAATTTCAAGTTTGTAACTTGGTATGTATTTCCAGATTGGTCTCGAATGAACTGTGATACATGCATTGATATTGTAAATAATTGGATAGTATTGTCTCGACCTAGTCAATTGCTGATACATGGATTGCTCGCAAAAAAAATTAAAAAAATAAAAAAACTGATAAATGGATAGTCAGATATATGGCGCCCATGCACCCGAAGAGTAAAGTCTATTAAGTCAAGATCTATGGAGTGCAGCTGCCATAACTGAACTGCTGTATAGTACTCACATGGAAAAATAGAAATAAGGTTCTTAATGACAACGCTGACCCCAACTTCAAATAATCAACGAGAGCAGTATACAATGCTCTCAAATACTTCAAGGGCGCCATGGATAACACAGCGCAAGAGCTGGTAATCCTACAAAAATTGGAGTACTTTGAAAACTAAGGAGGCTATCGAGAATTAATTAATGCTATCGGGATTCTCCTCTCTTCCAACAGGGAATATATGAATTGTCTGAGAGTCTACAGCAGCAGTGTAAAGGTGTAATTTAGTTCTACCCTACAAATATGGTTAGGAGGAGAATGGGTTTGGATATTAGAAAGACCGAGTTCGTTGTTGAGTGAACTGCCTACGTATCAAGCTCTTACTTATGGGGGGAGAGTTTGAATCAGGTCTGACGTAGTTCATGTAAGGGGTATTTATAGCTAATGAACGTGGATATCCATTCAACACGTGTACTGACAAGCACAAATGTATGGTAGAGAATGAGAAGAAGTGTATATATGGTGTTGGTAGGAATTTCGTAATGATGGAGAGTGGTTACAGTGGTTTATGTTTTGTGGTATTAGAATGTGCCAGTATGGCTTCGGTGATAATTGCATCTAGAAGAAGGATGATGTCATTATAAGGAACATTCTATGTGAGCTCATCCATGCGACTTGCGCTCTTCTGGAGCGAGCTGGTAGGGTGAGCATCTTAGATCGGGTGATGATGTCATTGCTTGTAGTACGAGCTGAAGTAGACCACCTACATGAGGCGAGTTTCTTATGAAGCGATCTCGGAGGACGAGGACATGAGGTCAATGGAATATTTCTGCTTATGCTGGACGCGTGCCTGATGTTTCTAAAAGAGGACATCACTCCCTCACAAGTAGCAAAACATTTCAAGTCAAACGCAGTGTATTGGTAGGCCAAATCCTTCATAATAGTATAATACAATGCAATTAACGATTAGAATACGTAATTTATGTGTAACGGCGTTAAGTAGAATAGGATGAAAAAATGATGGAATGTGGCATTAAGTAGTGTTGGGTAACAATACCCTAGACAACTACTTTGCACAAACAAAGAACATAACATCACAACAATAACTCAGCGTAGAAACAACAAAGAGACACAATTACTCTAATAAGAGAACTTCCAATATCAAGAGATGGGATTTTAACGTTTCAATCAAATGGGGATACACTACAACATAATATTCATTACTCAAACAAGTAGAGTAGATTACAATGAAAACTAATGAAAAATGGAGACAATAAAATTGACCTTTGTATTTGCGGATAAATCATCACAAATACTGAGCTAGTGAGTGAAGAACACTTGAATGAGAGACTCCTTGACTTGATCAACAGCTGCTCATCTCCTTCCTATGTATAGTTCGCCAAACTGCCATTGAAGAGTTGTCCAGAAGAATTGGGAGCCATCGCGAGAAAAGGAAGAAGAAGAATAATCTGAACAATTCCAGACTTTTCTTTTTTGTTGACAAAGGTTTCTATGGTGTAAAAAGTCTAGACTGCCCCTAATAAATGGTTTAATAACAGTTGGGTCCTCATAAAGAGGGACGCCCAACAATCACCCCCTCCTGATTTATGAGAAGGTATCCGCCATACCCAATCATGCAATGGAACAACAAACTTCATGCTTACCTTTGGGTAATGTATGACTTCGTCATCATGTCGGATTCATTCTTATCGGTGTGTACTTTTTCAAGTAGCAACCTCTTTTCTTCAAGTACATCTCGGATCCAATGATATCTCATCTTGATATGTTTTGACTCGGAGTGGAAGCTTGGATTCTTGCTAAGGTGGATGGCGCTTTGACTGTCACAATATACGACATACTTCTCCTATTTCATGCCAAGTTCTTTAAAGAACTTCTTCATCCACAATATTTCCTTGCAACTCTCTATAACATGAGCAATATACTCTACTTCCGTAGTCGATAGAGTCACACACTTTTGTAGTTTAGATTGCCATGACACAGCTACCCCTGCATATGTAAACAAATACCCTGAAGTAGACTTCATAGAGTCAACATCACCTGCCATATCCGTATCGGTGTAGCCTTCTAACATAGGCTTTTCACTTCCAAAACATAAGCAAACGCTAGAGGATCCTTTGAGGTACCTTAGGATCCACTTCACTACTGCCTACTGTTCTTTCCCGAGATTGGAAAGAAATTGGCTCACTACACCAACTGCGTAGGTGATATCTATATAGTCGTGTACATACCATGGCGTACATCAAGCTACCTACGGCTGATGCATAAGAAACTTTCTCCATTTCTTCCTTTTCTTTGTTGCTTGAAGGGCATTGATCACGACTCAACTTGAAGTGACTAGCAAGTGGACAACTAACTGGTTTAGCCTCGTCCATATTAAACCTTTTGAGTACTTTCTCAATGTACCGCTCTTGTGAGAGCCACAACTTCCCAAGTTTTCTATCATGTGAGATATGTATACCAAGGATTTGTTGAGCTGGACCCAAATCCTTCATGGTGAATGACTTGCTTAATTCTTTCTTCAACCTCGTAATCTTGTTAGCATTTTGTCCAACAATCAACATATCATCGACATGTAATAAAAGGATGATAAAATCACCACCAAAAAATTTTAGGACGAAGACACAATGATTTGAGGTTGTTCTTTTATACTCGTGCTCCACCATGAATGATTTAAAAAATTTATACCATTTCTATGGTGCTTGCTTCAGCCCATATAAGCTTTTCCTTAGCTTACAAACCAAGTTCTCCTTACCCTTGACTTCAAATCCTCTTGGCTGCTCCATGCATGTACACATCTTCTTCAAGATCACCATGTAGGAATGCCATTTTAACATCTAGTTGTTCAATTTCTAGGTTCAAGCTTGCTACCAATCCCAATACAACTCGGTTGGAAGTCATCTTCACCACCGGTGAGAATATCTCATCAAAATCTACACCCTTCTTTTGCTCGAAACCTTTCACGACTAGTCTTGCCTTGTACCTTGGTCGCGAGCTTTTTTCTTCTGATTTTATCTTGTAAATCCATTTGTTCCGAAGTACTTTCTTTCCTTTGGGCATCTCAACCAGATCATAAGTGTTGTTCCCATGTAAGGAATCCATTTCTTCTTGCATAGCTTTCAGCCACTCCCTCTTGTGCACATCGTTAATAGCTTCTTCATAAGATTCGGGCTCACCTCCTTTCGTGAGCATGACATACTCATTTGGATGATATCTTTTTGATGGTTGTTGCCCTCTAATTGATTATCTTACCTTAATTGGCGGTTCTTGAGGTGGTTGCACTTCTTGTTCGGCGTTGGGATGAACTTCCAATTCAACTTGCTGCTCCACTTCTTGCTCATTATCACTTGTATCATGATTTTCTGGTTCATGTCCTTGGACAGCTCCGGCATCATCATTTCCTTCTGCCACAGGAGGAACAAGTGGATCCAATTCAATGGGATCATTGACAAAGGGTTCAAGCTTCTCGAGCTTCTCAAAATTTTCAATAGTTTGGTCTTCAAGAAAAACCACATTCTAGCTCCTTATCACCTTCTTAGTGGTTGGATCCCATAGCCTGTATCCGAACTTCTCATCGCCATATCCTAAGAAAATACATTGTATTACTTTTTCATCGAACTTTGACCTCTCATCTTTAGGAATATGCACGAATGCCCTGCAGCCAAACACCTTTAGATGTTCATATCCTTGCCGCTCCATACTTTTTCTGGCACTTCTCCCTTCAAAAGTGCCAAACGGGATAAGTTAATCAAATAACACACCGTACGCATTGCCTCCCCCCAATGGCTTCTTGGCAACTTTGCGTGTGAGAGCTACACCTAATTCTTTCGACAATAGTCTGGTTCATCCTTTTTGCAACACCATTGTGTTGTGGAGTCTTAGGAACAGACTATTCATGCCAAATACCATGACTTTTACAATAGTCATCAAATGGTCTAATATACTCTCCACCATTGTCGGTGCGGATACACTTTAGTGAATTTTCCATTTCTCTTTCCACCATGCTATGGAAAGTTTTAAATATATCAAGCACGCACCAGCTAATTTTTAGTCTTCAAGGCATATTCCCACACTTTCCTAGAAGCACCACCAAGCGTTTTAACTTTCATAGGACCACAAACATCGAAGTAAACTAGCTCCAACACATTAGATCTCCTTGTAGCGGGCTTCTTATGAAAGGAGACTCTATGTTGCTTACCAACTAAACAGTGTGTGCAACTACTTAAATGCGCACCTTTCATGTTAGGTAAAACTTGCCTTTTGGCAAGGATTTGCTGCCCCTTCTCGCTCATGTGACCAAGCCTTTTATGTCATAGCTCAGTGGAGAACTCCTCAACTGCATTTAGCGAGCCCTTGCATAACTTTGCGTGTGTCTTGTACAGAGTGCAACATCTCTTTCCTCATGACACCACACAAGATCCCTTGGTGAGTTTCCATTCACCTCCACCAAATTGATTAATATAGCCATCCTCGTCTAGCTTTCTTGTTGAAATTAGATTCAAGCGAAGATTTGGTACATGTCGTACATTTTTTAGAACTAATGTGCAGCCAACACTAGTCTTAATACACACATCCCCAATTTCAACAATTTTAGAAACGATGTTGTTCCCTATTCGCACTACACCAAAATCACCAGACTTATAAGATGTGAAGAACTACTTACGAGGTGTAGCATGGTAATATGCACCAGTATCAATCACCCAATTTTTATCATGGCATGTGATACTAAGACAAACATCTTCACAATTAGAGAGCAATATGATGTCCTCCCTATCCGATGTAACTGCAGTAACATCCTTTTCATGTTTATGACCTCCTTTTTCTTTTATTTGTTCCTTCTTCAACTTTCGACACTCGCTATTGTAATGACCCAGCTTGCCACAATGATAGCAGCTGACTTCATTCCGTGGCCTTGATTTAGATTTGTCCCTTGCCTTTCACGAAAGTGAGATTTTCTACTTTGGCTTCTCCCCCGGCTTTCTGTAATGAGTGCCTCTGAGTGAGATGAACTTGCACTACTTCTCCTTGTTTGTTCATTTAATAAGCTGCTTATTGTTTAGCTCATCATAATAAGTCCATCTGGACTAAAGTTACTTAGAGACACAAATAAGGTCTCCCAACTCGCAGAGCGCTAAGTAGCAACAATGCTTGCAATTCATCTTCTAACATCATCTTCATGGAGGATAGCTGGTTCACAATACTTTGCATCTCGTTTAGATGCTCGGTCATTGACATGTTATCTTTATACTTCAAATTCACAAGCTTCCTAATCAAGAAAGCTTTGTTTCCAGCAGTCTTTCTCTCATGCAACCCTTCTAATTTCTTCCAAAGAGAGTACACCGACGTCTCTATTGAGACATGATGAAATACATTATCATCTATCCATTGGCAAATAAAGCCAATTGCTTTGCGGTCTAATTTCTTCCAATCGGCATCACTTGTCGCTTTAGGTTTTCGCCCCTCATTTTCAATGGGTGTTGCAAGATCCTTGCAGTACAATAAGTCCTCCATTTTTGCTTTCCAAATTACGTAGTTTGCCCCATTCAAACTCACCATATGGGTTGTGGTCGTTTCCATGATTTGTAGAAGATAAAATATAGAAATAAAACCTGGCTCTGATACCACTGTTGGATAACAATACCCTAAACAACTACTTTGCACAAACACAGAACACAACAACACAACAATAACTTAGCTCAGAAACAGCACAAACTTAATTACTCTAATAAGAGAACTTCCAATATCAAAAGATGAGATTTCAACGTTTCAATTAAATGGGGATACACTACAACACAATATTCATTACTCAAACAAGTAGAGTATATTACAATGAAAATTAATGAAAAATGGAGACAAGAAAATTAACCTTTGTATTTGTGGATAAATCGTCACAAATACTGAGCTAGTGAGTGAAGAACACTTGAATGAGAGACTCCTTGATTTGATCAATAGCTGCTCATCTCCTTCCTATTTATAGATCGCCAAACCGCCATTGAAGAGTTCTCCAGAAGAATTGGGAGCCATCGCGAGAAGAGGAAGAAGAAGAATAGTCCGAACAATTCCAAACTTTTCTTTTTTGTTGACAAACGTTTCTATGGTGTAAAAAGTCTAGACTGCTCCAAATAAATGATTTAATAACAGTTAGGTTATCATAAAGAGGGATGCCCAACAAGTAGGATGTTAACCATTTTAACCTGGCCAGGATATCCCTTTCCTAGCCAAAATTCTTTTGTGTACAATGCTAACACGTAGATTAAACAAAATTTGTTTGTAGAAAACAAAGACATAGTCTTTTATCCCTATAAATTTGAACCAACTTACTATTTGGTAGCAAAGACAGGTGGAAAGTTATCAAGTAAATAAAATGTACTACAATAAGACATCCTATACACAAAAGGGTAAAAGAAGGACTACCACATACCAAATTTTTTTTATATTCAGGGACATGTTAGCAAGACGCATGTAAGACAAAAACTCAATGTGGGAATATCGATGATAAAACATTGAGATGTATTATTTTGAGCATTCCTGCAAACATAAGTCTAATTAGCAAAAAACACATAGAAGAAATAAAAAGAGTGCCTACTCATATTAACTTGAGATAGAGAAAAGTACTTACACTGTTAAGAGTTCATTTCCAAAGCATTCATAGATGTTTAAGGCTAAGTCCAATGGAGTGCCATCCCACCAAATATGACACAAATTATAATCCCATGGTTCGTCAAAACACTAACCCGCTAACGCTATCACTATTTTTTTTAGCTATCTATACCGTCAGTTTTAGCGAGATAGCGTATGTTCTGCACACCAAAATGAATGGCGGGTAGAAAAAATCCACCCACATGCCAGTAGAAGGGGTGAGGGGGGACCATAATTTGAAAAAACATTTCCCACACGCCACTCACAATAGCAGTTAGAAAATGTGTCCCTACCGAATTGACCAAATTCATTTTCAAGAATTTAGATTTTCTAATTACCTGTCTATCCATAGTCTTTTACATTTTGGTTTAGGTGATAAAGAGAGAGAGAGAGAGAGAGAAAGAAAGGGACAAAATGGGGAGGGGATATAAAAACCATTTGGCACACGCTTATATTAATGGCGGCTACAAATTTTCTTTGAATTTTGGGTTAACGAGAAAATTGACCTTTGTATTTGCAGATAAATCGTCACAAATATTGAGCTAGTGAGTGAAGAACACTTAACTGAGAGACTCATTGACTTGATCAATAGTTGCTCATCTCTTTCCTATTTATAGTTCACCAAACTGCCATTGAATAGTTCTCCAGAAGAATTGGGAGCCATCGCGAGAAGAGGAAGAAGAAGAATAGTCCGAACAATTCCAGACTTTTCTTTTTTGTTGACAAAGGTTTCTATGGTGTACAAAGTCTAGACTGCTCCAAATAAATAGTTTAATAACAGTTAGGTCCTCATAAAGAGGGATGCCCAGCAAGTAGGACGTTAACCATTTTTAAATGGCAAGGATATCCATTTCCTGGCCAAAATTCTTTTGTGTGCAATGTTAACATGTAGATTAATCAAAATTTGTTTGTAGAAAACAAAGACATAGTCTTTTATCCCTATAAATTTAAACAAACTTAATATTTGGTAGCAAAGACAGGTGGAAAGTTATCAAGTAAATAAAATATACTACAATAAGACATCATATACACAAAAGGGTAAAAAAAGGACTATCACATACCATTTTTTTTTTTTTATTCAGGGACAACATGTTAGCAAGAAGCATGTAAGACAAAAACTCAATGTTGGAATATCGATGTTAAAACGTTGAGATGTATTATTCTGAGCATTCCTGCACACATAAGTCTAATTAGCAAAAAACATATTGAAGAAATAAAAAGAGTGCCTACTCATATCAACTTGAGATAGAGAAAAGTACTTACACGGTTAAAAGTTCATTTCCAAATCATAGATAGATGTTTAAGGCTAAGTCCAATGGAGTGCCATCCCACCAAATATGATTCAAATTATAATCCAATGGTTCGTCAAACCACTAACCCGCTAACGCTACCGCTATTTTTTTTAGCTATCTATACCACCAGTTTTAGCGAGATAGTGTTTGTTCTGCACGCCAAAAGGAATGGCAAGTAGAAGAAATCCACCCACATGCCAATAGAAGGGGCGACCATAATTTGAAAAAACATTTCTCACACGCCACTCACAATAATGGCTAGAAAATGTGTCCCTACCAAGTTGACCAAATTCATTTTCAAGAATTTAGTTTTTCTAATTACCTGTCTATCCATAGTCTTGGGTTAACGAGTCCCCCTACCCCCCCTAGATGAACCAATTAGGATCTCTCCCCCAAATACACACACAAAAAACACGATCAACCCAAGTTGACTTTTTTTTTGTGTGTACTTAGGTGGGAGATCCTAATTTCTCCATCTAATGGGGGGAAATCCTAATTGGCTCGTCTGGGGGGGTTGGGCCTAGGTAGGTACGCTATCCACTAATTATATGCACTATGTTATTCTGGTGTGCCAAAACAGTGGACCCTAAGGCATTATGATAACCTTGTACACATACACTCGTAGAAAATTAGAAACTAAAAAATCATATAGAGATTGCAAAAGGCAGTTTAATTGGGCACTCATCAAATTGGATTAGGCAAGTTTGCCATATTACAAGTTTACCATCAAAGCTCAAGCCCAACAACCAATTCAACCGGTCTCGCCATAACAAAACCCTCGGGTCGTTTGAGTGTACACTCAAACGGTCTCGCCATGTCGTATACACTCAAACGATACCACCATGTCATTCTAGTGTACAACAACGCGGTCTAAGCTTGTCATTTGAGAATTGGCTCTCTGGAATCTCCATGGAACGGTCTGAGCGTGTCGTTTGAGTGTTTTGAGTGTTTGAGTGTACACTGAAACGGTACCACCATATCGTTTGAGTGTACACTCAAACGGCTTGGCCATATCGTTTGAGACAGAGCTCTCTATTTTTTCCATGGAACAGTATGACCATATCGTTTGGTATCACATGCAAGCGATATGGCTGGGTCGTTTGGGGCTTCTATGGGACGCCATGGGGAGTTGTTTGGACTAAAATAATTGAGAAGTTCTAAACTAAGGAAATTCCTGATTAACCAATGATTAGCCCGATTAACCAATAAAAATTGATTACATAAACACCAATTACACTTTTCTTATACATAAACACCGAACACTTTTCTTATAATACAAAATCATTAATCAATCATAATTGTACAATAGTTTATTTAAACAATGATCTGCAAAATTGAATTAGTAATGATCAATTATTAACACATCCTAATTGAATTAGCAAAATTGAAATCCGATTTAAAAAATTGGGTTAGAAACAACACAATTAGTTACACTAATACAATTACATGCACTCTGCACTCTTTATCTGTTATGACATAGTATCTATAAAACCAAGTTAAAACATGTAATCAAACATGCCAAAATCTAAAATAATAATTTGTTTTATATCTAAACTTGTTATTTTTCATTTTCTTTCAATTGTGAATCATAAACTAGTTTGGGGTTTGGGTTTTGGGGTTTAGGGTTTACAAATTTTGTACCAACATATTTCACTCAATTATTCAAAATAATAATTTGTTTTATATCTAAACTGGTTATTTTTTATTTTCTTTTTCAAATTGTGAATCATAAACTAGTTTGGGGTTTGGGGTTTAGGGTTTAGGGTTCATGGTTTACAAATTTCATACTAATATATTTCACTTAATTGTTCAAAATAATAATTTATTTTATATCTAAATTTGTTATTTTCCATTTTCTTTTTCAAATTGTGAATCATAAACTAGTTTGGGGTTTGGGGTTTAGGGTTTAGGGTTCAGGGTTTACAAATTTTGTACCGACATAAAAAAAATTTAATTTCAAACATATTTCACTCAATTATCCAAATTTAAAATAATAATTTGTTTTATATTTAAACTTGTTATTTTCCATTTTTTTCCAATTGTGAATAATAAACTAGTTTGGGGTTTAGGGTTTACAAACATAGTTCACTCAATTATTCGAAATATATCAAAATTTCAAATATCTCTACATAGAATACTCAAGTTTCTCATTTACTCCTTACTCTTTTTTTCATACTCAATCAAATACTCAAGTTTCTCATTTACTCCTTACTATTTTCATACTCAATCAAAATCCTAAATGGAACACAAAGATAAAGAAAAAGCATTTGAGGTAATGCTTGAGGTGCAACAACAAATTAGAGAAGGAGAAAATAGAAGAAATGTTGAAGGTGAAGAACAACCAATAAAAAGTGAAGAAGTGACAAAAAATGTTAAAGGTGAAGGTGAAGAAGTTGAAGAAATAAAAGATGTAACTAGTCGAGCAAATGAGATACCGAGAAATCGTCGATGACAAAGACAAGGAAACCTAAATAATTAGATAACACTTTATTAGAATGAATACAAAGCACTTGATTGATTGAATTAATGAATGAATCTACAAGAGAGCATTGATTAGAATGAATGCAAAACACTTGATTGATTGAATGAATGAATAAATGCAAAATACTTGAATTAATGAATCAACAACATTTAGAACCTGAGCCCGACCTCTGGGTCCTTTGGGGACTCTAGCAACCAACATGGCTGGGTCATTTAGACCCTCTATGGAACTACATGACTGGGTCATTTAGGAACCCTATTGGCCGATGTAGCTGGGTCGTTTGGACTAAATTTAGTGAGAAGTTCATTTTTTTGGTGACTTTGAAATCCCTCATTACACAAATTGTTTTAGACTCTTGTTTTATTCTATATGTAGGATCCTTTGCCGCAATCTGAGAACCAACCTCTACAAACTCGAATGACGTGGATTGTCAACCAATTTAAGTGATACAACAGAAATATTTACTACGGAAGAGGTATGATGGAGTAGGCATTGATTTCATTTTATTTTTATTTTCTAAATGTAATATTATTAGTGTATTAATAATAGTTGTTGTTTTTTATGTGTTTAAGTCTTTCATACATGTAGCGAGGCAATTAGTTGGGCAACTGCTAGAGGAAAACAAGTTAATGTGGTTGTGGCAATTGAAAAGTCGGAGTACGCTAAGGGAATCCAAGTAGCAAGATTGAATTTGGTTTGTGAGTGCTCGGGTGTGTATCGGTCAAACAAGAAGGAAGGCTGATAAAAGTTATTTTACGTATTCTAACTATCTATGCGTAAACACAAATAATCATTTTACGTAAATACGTGTTTAAATCAATTCTTCTTACTCTCAAAACATAATCATGCAATATAATGAGTAAGGATTCGTCCACTCTTAACTCTCAAGACTTAAACAAATTCAACTAATCAAACCCAAAATGAACAATGGTGAGAGTAATGATTTGATGTGAAATTTCTATACTACCATTCCCAACACAAGAACAATAATAACAATAAGACATAATTAAATTAAACTGAAATTAAAACTAATTTAGAACTAAGATTGTGAATAACTAATTATGAATTTAAGACAACTAAATCTAAATAAGAATTTAAGCAATAATCTAAATTGAAATGAAGAACTAATACTTTATTCTAAAAACTAAAATATGATTCTAAACTAACTAATTGAATGAATGTAAAAACTAGATCTAGATCTAAAACTAATCTAGATCTATCTTTTTCTAACCCTAAACTCCATTAACATTAGCTTCCTAACCTAACTACCATTAACAAAGAGTCAAGCTTTTGTTTTTATACTTTCAGATCCAAAAATCGTGCATGGGCTTAGAGCCATATTTTGGGCCGGAAAATCGGGCCCAAAACCCAATTTCTTTAGTCCAAAATGGGCTCTTCAGCTGCAGTTGGCTTCGATAGATGTTTCGTCCACTTTTGCTCCTCTGATTGGGCCAAGGCTTGGACCATTGGAAAGCTCTTTCCGAGCCGGTCGTTTTGACATAAGATACTCCCAATTCCGAGGTCTGAGTCCAAAGATACGGCCTTCGGAAGTTCTGCTGACTTGTGCACTGTTTCTGCTAGTGTTAACTTTTCAGCTTTTGACCGAGCTTTACAAAGGCTTTGTCTCCTTGAATCTTGGCCTTTATTCACAGAACTCCTTAGCAACCGACCTTTGCTCCTTTATCTCACTAAAGTGGCACATTTCTGCACATAATAGACTTTGAAGCCTGAAATGCATAAAAACACGTAATCAGTATTAACTCTTAATTATTACTCACATAATTTGTCTAAAAGTATGATTGTTAAGGGTTAAAACTACAGTTTTGGGCTCTTATCAAACCACCCCCAAACAGCATTTTGTTTGTCCTCAAGCAAAGATGAGAAATTAGAATAAGTGACCAAAAATGGAGTTATATCTATTCTCGTTTCGCTAAGTGCGATTGCATTGACCATATGCAACAAGGCCTTAAACCACTAGGAATTCCCTAGTGGACGAGTTATAGCCTTGTGAGAGTTTTCCAGTGAAGGTAGTCACAAACTTCATCTATACTACAACGACTAAGAAATAAAACTATTGTTTCCTTATTCATGCTCTAAATTAACTATACCTCTCACTAGCAATGCATATAGAGTAATCAAGTCGAAACCTAAGCTAATATATGCATAATAATCAATCATCTACAATAAACATATATACAATGAGTAATGCTATGAAATGCAAGAATGTGTCCGTTTCAAACTTTGGAATAGCATCCTTAAGTAGGTTCTCACATAAAAGTCAAGACAAAAAATCACTCTAATTTTTCCACTCAAGTTTTGCTACTCCAATTAATGCGGTAAAGGGCATACTTTACCTTACAATCTCAATGACACACAAGGAAGCCGAAGTTGATCAAACACATCTGCCACTTACTATCACACTAACCTATTCCTAATTGAGCTAGAGGTCTTTTATTAGGTGTCATGGGATTAGGAGATAGTTTAAGAATGAAGGAAACGGATATTCAAAAAGACAAATCTGAGATAATAGGGGTCTTCATATTATGTAACTAGAGAAAACCTTGTTCTTTTGCTTCTACACTTTGTTTCCATCCTTAGCCTTTTTTTTTTCTCGGCTTTTCAATTCCTTTTATTCTATTTTTGGAGTTTTTATTTTATTTCTATTTTACTTTTTCTTTTCTTTTTCTTTGGATGGAAACTTCTTTTCTTTTTCTTTTCCAAGAACTAACTAATTTCTTGTTTTACCGTGTTTTTCTTCTCTTTTCTTCACTCATCCTATTCTCAGACTTATTCTAAAATGGGTAGGTTGATTTTTATTTTTATTATTATTTTTTTATTTTGTTTTGTTTTTGTAACAGGGTAAAGGAATTGTGGTTTATGGAAGGCTAAAGAAAGGCTCGAGGGGCTTACTTAGCTGAAAATAATTCATAGGTTTGAATTTCTCGCTATATCAATCCAAAGAGGGCCTAAATTCTCGCTTAGGATATGGCATAGTGATCAAGCAAGTGGACGTGTGATTTCTCTATCCGGATTTTACTTCTCCCTTGTGTCATTTCTCAAATGTTTCACTCATATAAGGCTTTAGGCTATATTCTCACAGGATTTGTAGAATAAGTACTCTAGCCTAGATTTCAAACTTATCGCCAAACAATCATAGATACTCATGTAATATATTTATAGATAGATGCAAAGATTATTACCTACATATTAACCTAAGTTTCTAAAAACTATTATAATGCAAAAGCTACGTGAGACTTCTAGATTATTAAGAGCATAAAGAAATAAACAATACCAATATTCCTAAGTGTATAGCATAAACTTTTTATTTTTATTTTTATTTTTATTTTTATTTTTATTATTTTTAAGACAAATAATACATAATATACAATCTAATATGTGCTTAACATTTACATCGTGTTTCTATACCACCCCCAAACAATTTGGGAGAAGGGGGTTCATGAAACAATTCAATAGCACAATTAAATTATGTAACTAACTAATTTTTATAATTTTTAACATTTTATAAATAAAAGTGCGTAATTTACATCCTAAAAGTGTCTAATTTTTGCAAATGTTTCTATCCCACCCCAAACAATCAACGCTTTGTCCTCAAAGTGTAAAGAGATAAGGAAAGAATTTACCATAGAAACGTGGCAAAAATTGGCGCACTGTAATGTAAATATTGTAAAGATGATATGATAATATGAAGCACGATTAAACCGGTACGCATTTAACTAACACAAAAACTCTACCGAGTAAACATGACAGCTTAGGGTGGCAACATGATTTGAAATGAATACCAAAAAATATTTCACCCCCAAACAAAATTGAAAAACTCTTTTTAAGTTTGAAACTTTTGTTTGGCCTATACTCTAGAAAGTTGGTATTGTATGAAAACTTGGGTCTTTTAAAGTCAGATTCCCTAAACTTACTAATATATATGTATTAAAATGTAGTTTACCATATATCAACAATCGAAAAAGTTGTGGGTCTTTCCACAAATAATTAACATGGATGCACCATCAAACAGAATTAAGCACCAAGATTTCCTATGACGTAGCTTAGTGGAATGAGAGCAAAGCCTTATAGATCTAAGACCTAATCGAGCATACGTTTCTTCTTTGTCCTCCCACGGGGATGCCAAGTAAATGAACGTGAGAAAATTGATGGTTGTGGAAGATAATGTAAGATGTGGATAATTTTGAGAAGGAAAAAATGGAAAAAATGAAAAAGTGTCGTGGCTTTGTCCTTGGGTGTTACTTCTTCACCAGTTGGTTTTAGATAGCTATGAAGCATAGGAGAAACGCCAAGGTCAAGTACAAACTCAATGGTTCTTTGAAAAGGTAGAGGGCGAGGAACATTCGCGGATGGAAGGTGAATGAGTGACATGAGGATGTGAGGTGGGTGAATGGTGTTCAACTAGTGTTCTTAGGTCTATATCATCGAGGCCTTGAGATATGCAAGACATTCCTCAATAGGTGGGTAAGAAGAATCACCGGGATAGAGGGCTTAAAAATTCTTCTTCCGGCCATGGCGTCCAAGAGATGAATGGATGTCAATAGGAGAGAACTTCCTGCGAGGCGGCAAAAGAAGGGTTGCAAAATAGTCGAAGGAAATACTCCTTGATGTTATCTACATTTAAGGAGTAGAAATTGTGATCCTTGTCTTCTTCCATAAGAGGGGTATCTACTAGTGTGGGAACTAAAGTGTCAGCCGCACTAATGTGAGGTACAAAACTCTCAATGGACTTCACTTCCCTTCTACAGCAAACCTAGTTGTCCCTGTTTTTGTCTAAACATGTTAACTTCTACGTAAAGATTTTCAAAAAAAGAGTCATTGAGCCATCCCGACAATTGATTTGGGCATTGGCGGTTGCCAAGAAAGGACGCCCTAAGATGATGGGAATGGAATCATGAGCAACTTCGTGGTCAAGAATAACAAAGTCGGCCGGATAGTAAAAATCCTGAACTTTAACGAGAATATTTTCAACTACACCCTCGATACTTAATAGAACGATCGGCTAACCGCAAAGTCATTTTGGTTGGTTGAAGTTTTGTTAGACCTAGTTGTTTATATAAATAAAAAGGGAGTAAGTTAACACTCGCCCCGTGTCTAATAAAGCAGTTGTTATGAAGGTATCACCTAAGGTGCATTGTACAAGAGGGATCTAATTGTGGTCCTTGTACTTAACAATCCGTTATGTTCGATAAAGAGGATATTGTTCAGTTAAGAATGCTTCGTGGGGTATGTTGGTTTTCCTCTTCTTGGTGCACAACTCTTTTAGAAACTTAGCGTGTTCAGTAGACTTTTTATAGCTTCTAGAAAAGGTAGGTTTATAGTCAAATTTTTAAACACTTCCCTAATCTCATCAAAATTCTCGGCCTTTTTAAACACAACTAGTCTTTGGGGATATGGTGCTTTATCGCTATTTTTAGCGTAAGGGATAAAAGTTTTATTAGTCTTTGCTTTATCTCTATCCGTTTTCCATCTAGGTGTCCATATTGGAACCTCTACAGTGTAGGGTCTTCACTTTCTATTATTGGGTCTTGTAATGTTTTCCCTTTTGGTTGTGGTTTTAACCGGGTACTTCTACAGTTGTAGGGTCTTCGAGTTTCTATTATAGTATTTGGTATGGTATCATTTTTAGTTTGCGGGTAATCTTTAGGCATAGTCACTTGGTTATCAACTACTCACCTCGAACGGGCGGTAGTGGATCACCAGGGTCCCCTTTGGTTTATATTACCATTACAAGAAATACCGCTTTATTTCAAAGGGGTGTTTGTTGACTTAGGATTAGGCAATCGCTGATTTGGAAACACGCCGGTTTGGTTATTATTTTGGTTAGAAGACATGTCAATAACCTTTTGGCAAAAAGACGCATCATTTGCATCGCTTGTTTCATCATATTAGAGTTTTGATCATGCCGATCTTTCATCAAGTTGGAGTTTTGTTGCATAATTTGATTTTGTTTCTCCAACAAGATCACTACTACTTTGTCCGTAGATGGTTGTATTGGAATTAAAGCTTGTTGAGCCGCTCATGTCTTGATGTTGATAGTTCGGGTTATGGGTACTAAACCTCTATTCGGTCACCTAAGTTCCCTTGTCCTTGATGTTGAGTTAACTGTTTGAAGTGTGATGGTTGTGGTGGTGTTTGTGCATAGACAAGAGGACAATAGAAGTCGGAATGCTCAAGACTACAAATGCATTACAACGAGTAGAGTTAATGTTCATGACCGAGTGGGTTGTTGTTGAACAGAGATGGCATCTACCTTTTAGTGAGGGCATCGATAAGAGTTTTAAACTTCGGGATCATATTTAACCTCAAGAGAAGAAGGAGAGGAGGGAGGAATCGTTACCTCCCAATTGTTGTTCTTCTTAGATTAATCTTCTAAGAATTTATAAGCCTCCAAGGCTCCTTTACTAAGAAAACTACCCCCAGTCATGATATCTAGAACCTCCTTATGACGATGTAAAAGCCCCTTGAAGAAGGCACGAACAAGCGTGTCTTTCGCAAGATTATGATGTGGGCATTTAATGAGAAGATCAGTGAAACGATTCCAGGCCTCTGAAAAGGATTCATGAGGATTCTGGCGGAAGAAATGAATCTTTTAAAACATTTCATCTGTCTTTAGTGGTGGGTAAAATTGTTCCATGAACAATTGAACAAGTTGAGCCCATGAGTCCACAGAGTTTGGCGTTTGGGCAGTTAACAAGACACCGCCTTATATCGGCTAAGGTGAAAGGGAATACCCTCAGTTTAATTTGTTCCGCACCAACCGTGGGATGGTGGAATGTTGTTAGGACTTGTTCAATCCTACGCGATAAAGCCGATAAGGTTTTTCATGGTCTAAACCATAAAAAGGTAACAAATTAAAATATTTGGGGATTCGTAAATCCCCACTAGGTCCGCAAAGAACGATGCACCCTTAGGGCCATCGTTTAGGGCTTTATAAAAATCGAGAGAGGAGTCTCTTGTTCTTTAGCCATTGATGCAAGTGTAGTGTGTGAAATTCTAGATAGGCATGTTGTATTTATTTCTACGAAAAACAAGCTTGATTATACTAGAATTAAAACTCCTCTAACAGAAGAGGCGAGGAGTGGAAGAAGGAATACCTGATTGCGTCCTTGCTTCTCTTATGAATAGCGTCTTGTTTACGCGTGTTCAGTGTATATAACAAGTTAGAACACTGAAAAACTTGAAAATTGAAAATTTGAATCAAAACTATGGAAATCCGCAAAATCGCTAAATGGCTGGCGGTGCGCTTTCACTTGAAGCGCAGCGCCAAAGGTGCAAATTCGAAGTTCCAATGTTTTGAGTGCAGGTGCGCTTGCTTAGGGCGTGAGTCGCGCTCAAGGTTTTCGAATGTACAGTGTTTTAGCTGGTCGCCAAGTATATGGCGGGTGCGCCGTGAATTTTAGATGTCCATTGTTTTAGCGCGGGTCGCGCTCAGTTTGGGTGCGGGTCGCGCCTCAAGGTTTTCAAGTTTTAGGCCTTTTATCCTACTCCAAAAAATTTGAAATTTTTACAGTAATTTTCTAAGACATATATCAAGTAGCCTGTAAAATTTCAGATCAATCGGAGCTATGAAAGTCCCTCTACTGCCCTGCAAAGTTTGCAAAACAGTTTTCGGACACAATACAAACACCCGAATGGTTAACCCATCAAAACAAAGCCAAAAATTGCCAAATTTTTACTGGAGACTCCTGACTTAGGATAGATACTCCTGTAAAAATTATAGAATTTTTAGAACTCCCTAAGTAACCTTACTCGTCTGTTTTTCAAGAACATATGGTGTGAAAACTGAAATGCAGCACTGTAAAGATCATATTTGTTTCACAAGGTAAACCAACTTTGAAAAATCTGAAAATATTCCAGTAAATCAACAACACATTAAATATTATGTCTGAAAATTTTCAGAATTTTCGAAAATTTAGAAATATCTTCACCGCAGTGTTTTTCTCTGTGAATCCGCAGCCCCAATGCCTGAAATAGTGAACAGTTCCGAAAATTCAAGAAATAAGAATGAAAAATTAAAAGGGTGGGTGGGTAGAGAATGGGGGATTGCCCCTTGGATTCAAGCAATTGAATTCTTGTCTTGAACGAGATTTTCGATCCCCGGCAGCGGCGCCATTTGATAAAAGTTATTTTACGTATTCTAACTATCTATGCGTAAACACAAATAATCATTTTACGTAAATACGTGTTTAAATCAATTCTTCTTACTCTCAAAACATAATCATGCAATATAATGAGTAAGGATTCGTCCACTCTTAACTCTCAAGACTTAAACAAATTCAACTAATCAAACCCAAAATGAACAATGGTGAGAGTAATGATTTGATGTGAAATATCTATACTACCATTCCCAACACAAGAACAATAATAACAATAAGACATAATTAAATTAAACTGAAATTAAAACTAATTTAGAACTAAGATTGTGAATAACTAATTATGAATTTAAGACAACTAAATCTAAATAAGAATTTAAGAAATAATCTAAATTGAAATGAAAAACTAATACTTTATTCTAAAAACTAAAATATGATTCTAAACTAACTAATTGAATGAATGTAAAAAAACTAGATCTAGATCTAAAAACTAATCTAGATCTATCTTTTTCTAACCCTAAACTCCATTAACATTAGCTTCCTAACCTAACTACCATTAACAAAGAGTCAAGCTTTTGTTTTTATACTTTCAGATCCAAAAATCGTGCATGGGCTTGGAGCCATATTTTGGGCCGGAAAATCGGGCCCAAAACCCAATTTCTTTAGTCCAAAATGGGCTCTTCAGCTGCAGTTGGCTTCGACAGATGTTTCGTCCACTTGTGCTCCTCTGATTGCGCCAAAGCTTAGACCATTGGAAAGCTCTTTTCGAGCCGGTCGTTTTGACATAAGATACTCCCAATTCCGAGGTCTGAGTCCAAAGATACGGCCTTCTGAAGTTCTGCTGACTTGTGCACTGTTTCTGCCCGTGCTAACTTTTCAACTTTTGACCGAGCTTTACAAAGGCTTTGTCTCCTTGAATCTTGGCCTTTATTCATAGAACTCCTTAGCAACCGACCTTTTCTCCTTTATCTCGCTAAAGTGGCACATTTCTACACATAATAGACTTTGAAACCTGAAATGCATAAAAACACGTAATCAGTATTAACTCTTAATTATTACTCACATAATTGGTCTAAAAGTATGATTGTTAAGGGGTTAAAACTACAGTTTTGGGCTCTTATTAAAGGCAAAGGGAGGGCTAATAAGAGAAAGTCAGGAACCAAGAAATCGAGATGTCCATTTAAGTTAAAAGGTGTTTTCCAACGCGGCACTGTCGATAGTTGGAAAATAGAAGTTAGAAATGGTATTCACAACCATGTACTGGCGAAGACCCTTGAAGGACATGCATTTGCTACTCATCTGACCGTTCTAGAGTTCGAGTACTTGTCAGAGATAAGTAAGTATGGAATAAAGTCTAAACAAATTTTGGATTCCATCAAGAATAGGTATCATGAAAACATATCTAGTATATCCGAAGTCTACACTATAAGGCAGAAGGTGAGGAGATTGGATATGAACGGTCTCACACAATTGCAGAGATTGCTTGAGTTGTTAGCAAAAGAACATTATTTTGAGGAGTTGAGAGAGGATGAGAATACCGAGGAGATAATGGAGTTGTTATGGGCCCATCCAGAAGGTGTTAAGTTGGCTCGAACTTTTCCAACAGTTTTCATGTTAGTCGCTACCTACAAAACTAACAGGTATCGGTGGCCTTTCATACAGTTTGTTGGGGTGAGTTCAACGTAGAAGTCTTTCACCGTGTGTCAAGTGTTGTTTCAGTCTGAAACAACAGTAGACTATGAGTGGACCCTGCATCAGTTTAGTGGCTTGCTTGGTGATAGAAGCCCATTCGTGATCGTGTCTGACAGGGACTTGGCCCTGATGAGTATCGCTGGTAAAGTTTTCCCTAACGCACACAAGCATCTATGTAGATGGCATATCGCTACGTGCGTCCTTTCAAAATGTTATGATATGTTTCCAAGCACAAAACTTGTAGAGAAGGCCCAGTTCTCGTGGAACACTGTAGTCAAATTGAATACAAAGGTTATTTTCCAGTGTAGATGGGATGCTTTGGAAAAATATTACAGGGTTGAGTACTCCAATTTTGTTAGTTATTTGCAAGAGACTTGGTTTTCTCACAGGGATCGATTCGTATGTTGTTGGACTGACCAACACATTCACTTTGGGAGTACAACAACCAATAGAGTTGAAGGGTCTCATGCTCAAGTGAAGTGTGTACTAGGAAATGCAAACTGTCATGATCTTTTGAGTATGTTTAGCTTAATCCACCCGATTCTAGAGATCCAGATGTCTGAGATTAGAGCTACCTTCGAGAGGAGTATGATTGTAACTCAACACCACCACCAGATTCCTTTGCTTTGTGAACTTAGGGGCTTTGTCTCACGCAAATGTTTGGACTTGCTATTTGAAGAAATAGATACCCGTGTAAAACATGTTAAAGATGGAAAGATTAGGTGTTGGTGTTATTTGCGCATGAGCCATGGACTGCCATGTGCTCATGAATTAATTGAGTTTGAAGAGCAAGAGCAGTCCATAACTTTGACTGTTATGGACCCCTTTTGGAAAACATTGTTTGTTTCTTCCAATGTGTCAGTGGGTGTTGGTCCCGATGTTAGACCTTCGATCGACTTGTTCATGAAAAAGTTTGCAATGGTTTCTGAAGAAGAGAAGAGGGTTATGATTAGGAAGCTGATGGAGATTATCATACCAGAAAGTACATGGCTAGTACCGCCTCATGAGGACGCAAAAACCAAAGGTCAGCCGGAAGAGAAAGCTTCCAACTAGATATGAGAACTCTTCAAAGCGAGATCCATCTCATTTTGAACATTCTTAACGTGACCATGAGGAGTGGGTCTCATCACAACAAAACACTGCGCCCACACAAAACACCCACACCACACCAAGAAAGAAGCCTTCTCCAAAACCACCAACCCAAAACACCCACACCAAACCAAGAAAGAAGCCTTCCCTATAAACACCAAACCAAAACACCCACACCACACCAAGAAAGAAGCCTTCTCCAAAAACAATCACCCAAAACACCCACACCACACTAAGAAAGAAGGCTTCTCCAAAAACACCAAAACAACCACACCACAAAATGTGAAAGATGGGGTAGACTTTGGAAAGATGAGGGGTCCTAAGGATTAGGGGTTGGATATTCCTAAAGAAATGCACAAATACATTGTTAGAGTCAATGACCCTGTTGGCGATGGCAACTACAGTTATAAAGCTTTGTGCATTGCATTAGGAAGAAGTCAAGAAGATTAGCCACATATGAGAAAGGACTTATACCAAGAGCTTATTGACCACCTCCCCTTTTATTGTACCTTGTACACTCAAAATGAGGTTGTTTATGTGAAGAAAACAATCCCACATGAAGAAGGTTACGTACCCTTAAATAAGTGGATGAGCATGCCCTTTTTTGGATACCTATTTGCTTCAAGATTTAATGTTGTCCTCCTGTGTTTAGGAAGTCGTCAGTGCTTCCTTATCATGCCGCTGAGAACCCAAGCAAATCCTGAGAGAGTGAAAAAAGTGTTGGGTAGCGCACATGCTGGTGGAAATCATTTTGCCAATGTTGAACTTGTTGAAGATTGTCTGGTTCCTCTAGTAATGCGCCAATGGCTTAGAGCTCGATATGATATGATATTGCTAAAAGTTGGAATTTGGCATTCACAGCAAGGCAATTGCAATTTATGGCATTAAACATTCCCAATCTAATATGGGAAGACGAGCCTGTTGAAGACCTAACAGTACATGTTATCGACTAAGTTGTTCGTATGTTGTCGATATGATATTTTGATGTAATTTGTAAATTAATTTTAACATGTTATTTTGATGTAATTTGGAACAAGTGTAATTTTATTTTATTTTTATGTTATTTAGAAATAATGTTTGGGCTTTTATTTGATTTGATTTGAAAATCGAGTGATCGACTAAGTTATACAATGTTGTCAATATGATATATTGATATAATTTGGAATAAGTGTAATTTGATTTGATTTGATTTGATTTGATTTTACTTGATTTTACCCCAAACGACATGGTGAAGTCATTTGACCTCTGAACCAAATGATCTAAAATGGTGAAGTCGTTTGACCTTTGAACCAAACGATCCAAACCACATGGTGAAGTCGTTTGACCTTTGAACCAAACGGTCTGAGCTGGTCGTTTGAGACAGAGTTCTCTATATTTTCATGAAACGATCTGAGCTGGTCGTTTGACCTTTGAACCAAATGATCTGAACTGGTCATTTGACCTTTGAACCAAACGATCTGAGCTAGTCGTTTGAGACAGAGTTCTCTATTTTTTCATGAAACAATTTGAGCTGGTCATTTGGGAATTCAAATGAACGATGTGGCTGGGTCATTTAAGCATTCAATGGGACGACATGGCAAGTCGTTTGGACAAAAAAAAAATTAGAATTTCATTTTGTTTTTACAACACTTTCATATCCAAAAAACAAACAAATTCCACTTTCAAACAAACAAAATCAACACTTTCATTTCATTTTATTTTAGGTCACTTTCATATCCATACAACCACACAAACATCCATTCATTCCAAAATTCATTCATTGTAAACTCAAATAACAACAAATTCCACTTAACATCCATTCATTCCAAAATCAAAATTCATTCATTAATCCATCCATTCCTTCCAAAGTTACAAATTACAAAGTTACAAACCCTAAATTAAAACAAATCATGAACTATGATGCCCACCACTATACTTGCACCTAGTCAAGTTTTACGCCTGTTCAAAGGAGGACCTTGCTTCCTCTAGAATATTATTCCCAACCAATTGCATACCTCTCTCTAGCATATGACTAATTTCATCGATGATGTCGTTTTTTCGAAAAAAAGGAAATCAAGATAAGTTACCAATCGAATGCAAAAAATCACAATTAGAGAAACTCAATTAAAAATCACAATACTCACAATTGGTGTACAGTTGGGAAGTGTCTCTAGGGAGAAATGAATAGGAGGACGCTTAAGGGTTACCAATCGAATGTGAGAACTCCTCGCATACCAAATCATGTACTTTGGATGACACTCCCATGGATAAGACGAGATAGGTCCTCAATTGTAGGGTTGGATCACGTGATTCTACCATGACTCCCAGTAAGTTGGCCCAATATTGGTCCATCTCACCTCATACCCGTGTCCTACTACAGTTCTTGTCATCCAATTTGGTGTTGGAGGAGTTGTATGCGGGTATAAGCTGCACGTGACCCAACTGACGCACAACCCTTGCGACAGTGTAAAGCTCGACAATGTTGAAAAAACATATCAATCCCTCAAAAAATGCAATGTCATCGATCGGGTTTGTAGCTCTGACATTATTGTAGGGATGCCAATCAACTTGAAACAAAATCAAATGTGTCATTATCAACTCCAATAATTAATTACTAATATATATATATATGTATATATAAGCGTGGATCTATGAGTACTTCCCAGTATTCAGACCAATCCCAAACATAGACTATAGCTTGTCTGAGGCGCGGGGTGCTCATAGACACACAATAGTTGCTCTGCACTATGATGATATAAAGCATGCATTGCAGTATTATCGAGCGATACTTGATGATATAAATTGTTTCAATGTAAGTATATATATATATATCTACACACACACACAAATAGTTAACATATTGATAGAGTAATAAAATGAACATTAAAAATGATCTCTAAAATACTAAAGTTTTACCTGTAGAAGAGTCTTTCACCTTCGCACATGTGACAGCCCCAAGACCTCTATACAAAAATGCTAAAATTGTTGCACCCCATGCATTCTCTCCTATCTCACTGAATTTCAACAACGACTATAGATAACATAAAGGCACTCCAATCCCAGACTTGTCATTAAAAACGGCACATCCAAAGAAAAACAGGATAAAAGCTCTGACAGCCCGTTGGACTTCCTGTAAACTCGAGGCCTTCTCCACCACCTTCCCAGCAGCGTTATATATGGGCTTATCATGAACCTTGTTAGCGAAATACTTCCGGAGGAATTCTAGCCTTACTTTTGAAATAAACTTGCTAACTTCCATCTCCGCCTTAATCAAAGAAATGGGGAGACCCATAGCATGGTGTAGGAGATTTACCGATTGTTGTAAGTTCAACTCACTGTCCCCTTGTACCGCTCTTTCTCTAACTGTGACTCCACAGATTTACACAACATCGTCCAAAGTCACAGTCATCTCGCCAATGGCATATGTAAGGTGCTGGTCTCCGGATGCCACCTCTCCACAAACGCAGAGACCAATGGTGGATCCATATATATGCTCGTAATAACTTAATAGGAGATCATACAACCCAGTCCTTCTCAGCTCGTGCTCAAATCTCGAAGACTTTCTAAATTCGTTCATGAAATCCCATTGGCACAACTTCGCTAAGTGCGAAACACACTGTAACGCTCTGCAATCCTCCTGAAACAACAAAGCACGCATTAGACTCAATGAGCAGAAACAAAAGATTTTTTTAAAAGAAAATCAAAATATTACCCTCTTCTCCCAAACATCACGAGCGACATGCACCACATAGTCATACAACAGTTGTGACTCATACAAGCTACTCCCATACTCACCTCTTTCGAACTCCAAATCATCATTGGATTTTCTCACAAAATCCAATTCTATAGGTGCTTCTTCTATTGGTGGTATGACTTCTACCACATTTTCTTTCACATCATCATCCTACTCCTACTCCTCCTCCTCCTCATCCCCATTGTCATCCTCTTCATCACCCTCCTTATCACTCTCCTCTTCCCCCTCCTTACCCTCCCCTTCCACTATACTTTTCCCACGATCCATATTTACATCTAAACCTACATTGTTATCACTATTTACATTATCTACACTATCTTCACTTGAAAATTTAGGAATTTTAGGAACCTCTTTTTCTTTATGGTCCCCTCTACGCACTGATGGTGTGGTGTCCTCTCCCCTTATTCTCTTTCTTTCAGGCGCGTCACCACTAGAAGAACCGCCACCAAACAACTTCTGTACACCCTTAAGTGTAGTTTTCGCTACATTCTTCACATTATTTGATCGAGGACCCATTGCTGCAAAGAAAAATAAAACAAGTATTAGTAACTATAATAAGTTTAATCAAATCTAAATCAAATGTAAATCATATTCTGATTTGTAACACTACTATTACAGTTCCAAAACTTCCAAACTTCCAAAAATTCTAACAAGAATTACTTCGCAACAAAACAAATGCCATAATTGGTATACCACTAAGATTATTAAAAGAAAAATCAAACACCATTAAATTCAAACAATTTCCAATAGATAATGCAATCAAACCAGATAAATTGCTATGTTCAATACAAATGAACCTAGTCTTAAAACAATGCTTCAACAATGCACTAGGTATAATTCCATAAAACTCATTTCTCGACAAATCAAGTAACCGAAAATTCTAAAACTAACCAACAAACTCCGGTATTAAACCATACATTGCATTACTACTCAAATTAAGTTTCCATATATTCACCATTTCAGCGTATTCGACAAGGTATATTGTCCGTAAATCAGCGAAAGTATACAGGATACAATTCTTTCTACATTTCCAGCTAAATTACAATACTTTCCACATTTCGAGCTAAATTACAATTCTTTCAACATTACAAGTGCCACAAAATACAAACACTCTAAAATGGATAATTGAA
Organism: Coptis chinensis; assembly: GCF_015680905.1. NCBI lineage: Eukaryota > Viridiplantae > Streptophyta > Magnoliopsida > Ranunculales > Ranunculaceae > Coptis > Coptis chinensis. The sequence continues at coordinate 41,333,344 of NC_141459.1, forward strand.
ATACACAAACACTCAAACAATATAAACACTCAACTCTATTTCTAACTCTAAATCTTGTATTAACTCATACAACTCATACAAAGAATATTCAAGAATATTAAAAAAAAACACACACACACACACACACACATTCAAACGACCTCACTGGGTCGTTTGGGCCATTTCCAAAATGACCTCCCTAAGTTGTTTGGGGCATCTTCAAAACGATCTCACTGGGTCGTTTTGAAGATGCCCCAAACAACATTGAAATGACCTCACTGGGTCGTTTCAATGTTTTTCAAACAATACTTCATTTTGGAGTCCAAACAACTTTCATTGTATAATAATCAACAATAGAAACCACAAATTGAGAAACTAGAGTTGAATTTTTAAAAAAAATTAAACAAAATGCACTCACAAAAATTGATATTCGAAACTGAAGCAATCCTTGTTTGCACTAACGAAACTATCTTTGTCTGCACTCCACAACAACCCAATTGAATCAGCAAAGTCAAAATCTCCAAACTCCAACTCTCAAACTCAACTCCACAATGTCGCCCAAACTCAATGTCTACAATGAGTGTTTGCACACACTGTTTAGAATGCACATGCAAAATCAAGTTTTGGTTGTTTTTTTGTTTGCACACACCATTTAGAATGCACAAAATCAAGTTTTGGTTTTGGATTTTTTGTTATACTTGCAAGAGAGATGACCGGTTAGGAAAGGTTGAGTAACTGGTATGCATTGAGGGTGTGGGGGGCATATTGGGCTTGCTTTGGACTTCGCTGTTTGGGTTTGGGATGGAGGCTGCCCAATCTAATTCATGTGGTGCCCAATACAAGACTCATTGCAAAAATGTTGAACACATTAAAAGGAAGCCACTGGAAATAAAAGCCATTGTAGTTGAAACACGCCTGTTAAGACCAAGTTAATTCCAATGACAACAAACACTCCATAAAGATTACGCTTGCTATATGCACAAAATACCTGATATCTTTTCTTTAGATAATACACTGCCAGTCTGCCACAACTTTTACACGTCCAAGACAAGAGTCTAATAAAACCTCCCTCTACTTATAAGCCAACAAATCTTGGCGGCAGCTATCAGGTACAAACTAAACTGACATAGTGGTGATGAGACTTTACTAACCAATATTTCAAAGGGCTAGCGCACAATATGAGATTTTAATTGCCAATAGCCACATTTAAGGGTCCACTTGCCAATAACCACCATCTTTGTGCTACATGATAGGCTAAAGTATGGGTGTTAAAAGGGTCGGGCCGGGCTAATCCGACCCTCAAACCATAAAAGCCTTTATAATTGAGGGTCGGGCCGGCCAGCCCACTCCTATTTTGTATTGAGGGTCATGACATGAAAACTCAAGCCCTTAACCCGCTCCTCGGCCTTTATTTTTTAGGGCCAAATGAGGGCCGCGTCAAGCCTGATTGAATTATACTTTACTAGTTTACTTAAATTTTTTAGTGATTTTTTATTTATTTTTATCATACTTTGATTGTGTATAACAATTTTAACTAAGTATACAAAACTAATTCTTATGCCTTAAGAAAAATAGAGATACAGATAGTGAAAGAGATGATACTCTTAAAACGTCTACATTTTTCATACTTAACTATGTTGTTAGGTTGGATTTGTTTTTCTGTATAACTTTTATACCTATCCTTCAATCAATTACAAAAATTGCATATGTTATGTTCTAATCTATCCCCTATTGAAAACTAATTTAGTGAAAACTTTTTGATACAACTTAGATAATTAAAATATAATACATAAATGTAATGTAAAATAATAAGAAAACATATGAGGGTCAAATGAGGGCTGGTGAGGGCTTATTGAGGGTCGGACTCATGCTTCAAAACCTAGGCCCTAGCCCGCCTCTTATAAGCATGAGGGCAGGGCCGACTGGCCCGCCCCTCAAATCTGTGAGGGCCAACTTTTGAGAGCTTGAACATGTATTTTTGAAGGTCGGGTCAGGGAAGGTTTAGGGCCTCAGCTCCAAATTATCACCCCTAGGATGAAGTAGCCACCATCCTTGTGCTACATGAAGGTGAAACCAACAACATCACCAATAACTACACAATTGGGTAAGCATGGAAATTTCGGATGTAGGATTCTCCACAAAGGGGGCTACTAGCCTTAATTGCAACTGCTATTTGTGTTTGTTTTTTCAGGGGGAGGGGGTAATTAGGAGGGGCTATAGTCTTATTTTCTTTTTGGGAATAATTAGGATGGGCTATAGTCCCGGACATCCAACTCATAGATCCGCTCCTGATCGATTGAGGGAATTCACTGCACAAAGAAAGTTGAACTGGGTACAGAAATATCGATTCCCCTTCAATCGATTTTGGGCAAATATGCCTTAATATGTTTGGTAATTTCTCAAATAGACCATGATAATGTCAATTCCTTCTCAATTAGACCACGCCCACACATTTTGACTTTTCAAAGGTTTTTTTTACTGTTTTGCCCTTGGTTGTATTTTGAGACAAAACCAACGTGGAAGTGCTACACTCTCTGACCTACCTGGTACACGCAATCTCTGGGTGTACTTGGTGATTGTGACTGACCACAACGAATTAGTCGTTCGATTACCCTAGTGATACGTGTCGCCGACATTATTTGGATAAAATTATAAATAAAGTAGTCGAAGCTAAGTTGGATATATTATGTAGCAATTGTTATAACTACTATCAGCAACATTATTTATACCCATTACTTATTTTCATTTTACAAAAATGGGAATAGTACCCTAACATGAACCTCGATATTTGGTCCAACCTTCAAAAGTTTAGACAAGTATCCACTTTTGTTCAAGGTTTTCTTGGTTTTTTCTTCCTCCCTCCTATTTGAAATGGAGAACATCACACATTCACATAAAAAAAGGTAGGTTTTGTTTTAACTTACCCTTTAAAAACTCATCTATCTCGTCTTGGATGTTGGGCTGTAGAGTTTGGTTTGTTAGGTTTTGTTTCAATGTAGTGTTAAGGTTCTATCATTATTTTCAAGTAAATATTATAGCTTTCAATGGTTCTCAGGTTTCCATGTTGATTCTTTCATTGTTGTTAAGGTTTTTTTAAAATATTATTGTCATAAAAGTGTAACAATATTAAATGCGATAACTTTTATATTGTATTCAATGTGAGAACTCTTACAAGTGCTTCCTTCGATGTTCTTATTCATTATGATGGTGAGATGAAAGCAGACAAACATGGGGTGACGAAGTATGTCAGAGGTGAGGTGAAATTGAGAGTGTGTGATGTTGATATTTCTTATGAAATATTCATTAGTCTTGTAGAATCTGTAAGTTCGAGTAGGTGGCCGAGTTTCTCTTTACGGTACCTGATGAACAAGTGCCTTGTCGAATCGACGAACAAACTGACTATGCCAACATGATTACGAGACAGAAGAAGAACCCGACCAAAGCTATGCTAGTTTGGGTTATCAAGGAAACGTGTGTTGTAACACCACCTTCTCAAGGACCACGAAGAGCTACAACATCTACTCCTGGTGCACCGAGTATGGAAAAGAAAAAAGTAGTTATTCAGTTATTTAAAGAACAGATCCCTACAAGTGTTTCCCGATAGAGAAGCCATGAATGGAAAGAGATTCCTACATGGTCTTCTCCACGAAAACAAACTTTTTTGAAAGAAAAGATGTTAGCTCGTACAAAAACCTGTGCCAAACCATTATAGCTTGTGGACGAAGCAATAGGTTCGTAATTCTATTTGTTTATATTGTATTTAGTGATACTAAAGGACATGCTTGCTGATAGTTATAAACTGAATGTTCTTTTGACCATGTTATGCTCACCAGATAATCCCCTTGAGCAACAGAAAAGTGGTGTTCATCAAGTGGAACATGATGAGGTTTATGAAGTTGCTGAACCTCACAGCTTGTCGACATTCAAAAAGATCATGGCAGGTGAGAGTTGGACCACATGTGCTTAAGGAACATATTGTTGATAATGGTATGCGTACTTACTGAGTGTTGGTTGAAACATAGATTTTTGGCCTGAGAAAGTGTCAACTAAAGTGGGAAGTTCACCGGAAACCTTTTCAGATAGAATAGAAGCAACTATACTTCTTGATTTGTTTGAAGGTACGTGGTTTCTATGTTTCAAGTATCATATAGTCTTGTTGCTTATATATTCTTCACTAATATATTGCAGCGAAATCCAATGCGGACTTTGGTGAAATTGGTGTTGGAGATCTTGATCGACCTGATTATGATGACTTTGATAGCCAAAATCCGTATAGAGATGTAGTGGTCGTTCCTGACGAATATAGAATTGCCACCAATGGAACTATTGATGAGATTGTGGGTGATGGAGATGAAGTTGAAATACTACATGATGTTGAAATAGAAGAAGAAGATGTGGTAGTATTGGATGGACCTGTTGATGATGAAGGTGTTATAGGGCAAGAAGGAGTCATGGATGATGATGATGATGATAGTGAAGTCCAGGTATTGGGTGGAGATGATGGTGATCGATGGTATACTCCGAACTGTGGTGAAGGGGGGCAAGAAAGAGTCATGGATGATGATGATGATGATAGTGAAATCCAGGTATTTGATGGAGATGATGGTGATCGATGGTCTACTCTGAACCGTGGTGAAGGGGGGCAAGAAGGAGTCATGGATGATGATGATGATAGTGAAGTCCAGGTATTGGATGGAGATGATGGTGATCGATGGTCTACTCCGAACCGTGGTGAAGAATTTTTTTGGGGGGGCACGCCTATGACAATTACTAAGAATGGCGAAGGACAACAAAGTCAATTTGATTTTGATTTGGAGGGAATGGTTGATGTTGTGGTAGTTTCACCTATTGACCTGAAATCTGAAAACTTACATCAAGGATGTCAGAATCTCGACTCTTCCCATAGTCCGAAGACCCCTGAAGGTACTGGTTTGGATGTTACTCCTGCTCATTTGCAGGTGAAGTTTATCCCTCCTAAAGTTGGACAACACTACCCTACTCGAGATGATCTCATCAAAGACATGAAGTCGTATGCAATAGCAAACATGTTTAATTTGCATCGTGCAAGTACTGCTCCTGAAAGGGTGGTGATAAAGTGTAAGGCTGTTGAATGTACATTTCATATGTATGCAAAACCGGCCACTGGTTCTGATATATGGGTTATTATAACCTTGACAGAGGCACACACTTGTCCACAAGATGAAGCTGTTACAACTAATCGACAAGCAAATGCTAAGTGGGTCTCAGAAATTATTAAGTCGAAACTGAAGGACAACGTGGAATTGTGTCCAAGACAGTTGCAGCTGGAGGTGAAGAACTCACACCATACCAAAGTATATTATAAAGTTGCATGGAAAGCCAAAGAAATTGCAATGCAGAAGGTATCAGACTTCAAACAATCAGCAAGTACTGAGTGGATATGTAGCAACAGATAACTTACATTGGTTTGCCTTGTTTTCGTGTAGATAAGGGGAAGCTTCTCTCACACGTACCAAATGTTGCCAAATTACTGCAAATAACTTAAAAGGGTTGATCCAAATTGTTACACCGAGCTATTGATGTCGTCATCTCCTGAGCACAGGTTTGAATGCATTTTCTTGTGTTATGGGGTAACTATTCATGTTTACAAAAGATGTCTCCGTAAGTTGATTATGATTGATGGGACATTCATGAAAGGTAGATACAAGTCAGTTATCCTCACCGCTCTAGCTGCTGATGGCGATAGCCATGTTTTCCTAATTGCAGTTGCCATAGTCCCGAAAGAAAATAATGAACACTGGGATTGGTTTCTCGAGAAGTTAAGAGACCATGTCGTTGGGACTGAGGAGAAATTGGTGCTTATGTCTGATGGGCATCAAAGAATTTTTCAAGCCGTGCCTAAAATCCTTCCTAATGCTTTACATTGCTTTTGTGCACAACATATCTCAAACAATGTCAGTAAGGAAGACACAAAAGGGAGGGTGAATACCGCATATTTGTGGCGAAACATCTTGGCCACTTATTAATATTTGCCCATGGACAATTAATTTTCCAATGGCCAATTGATCCGCACCCAAAACAATTGTCTGTTGATCTTGCTGAATCCACAGCCCTATTACTACTAGAACCTTCACCTTCTCCTTCTCCCCCAGCCCACCCATTTTGTTGGACACAGAAAATAGAAATAGAAATGAAATACCCAGTTAAATACAAGTCTGAGTGACTACTAATATAACAACATTTTCCCACCCAAAAGGTTTCCCGCCAATATGCCCATATTGTGCGTTAAATATTTGTTGCAACGGTCATACTACATTGAAGTTACCATCAGCAATTACCTACCAAGGTAGACAAAACAAAATAATATAATTTGTGACATAAGATTCCACACAAAAAATAGCCATATATGAAGAAAGATCAATATAGCAAAGTAAGATCCAACATAAACGTTAAATTTATCCTCACAGCTAAACACATATAATGTCAAACCATGTGACACATGAACAGTCAAACTCCTATGAAGATCAGCAACTTACGAGAGTTACAAAATTGAAGCAAAATAACAAACTTTGACTATAGGAGTTTAACAAAATTTCAACATGTTGATAATTTATGGCATGTGTCACTTGTTTCCATGCGCCTAAATTGCCTCTACGCCATGGTGGGTAGCTGCTTCTTTAGCATCCATCAAATGCTTCTCCAATTCCTGTTGTCGGCTTTTTTACAAACACCGCCGGATTCAATCCACGATTCTCGATATCCATTCCAATCCTCTTCCGCATTCGATGGGTTTGCATATCAATTTTGTTAACTTGGTCAGGCACTCCTCTAAGAAAGCAATCCAGAAAAGCTAGGCAAAATAGCCCACAACTGTTCCCATCAAGTTGTTCGGTCACAAGCACAAACTCACGAGTCCAAGAGGTGTTCATATCATGATCTGAAGATGGATCAGCACACTTGATCACATAAGCAAGACATGACTCCAATGCTATGTTGCTCAATACCAACACTCTTACCACCAAGAGAATCATATGTGTAGATTTTTCCCTCAGAATAATTGTATACCTCAAGAATCCAGTGACTATGTTGCACTTGAAGTGGAATGATAATACCTTTGCCCTTGGTTAGCTTTGTTTGATTTCTAATTCTTCCTTCAAAAGTGTCTAGGTGCTCTATAACGACTTCAGAAGGACGATAAGATAAACTTTCTAATCTCTGCTCAGGTGATGCTACTGCTCTAAAACTTGGCTCTTTAAGCTTCTTCTGGAAGGTTTCATATTCTCTCATCATGAATTTCTACATCAACAAAGTCATCAGTCATGAATTAATGAATGCACATTGTCTAGAAATTGTTCAATGAAACATCAACAAATGAGAGATAACTTACAGCAAAGCGACAGTATATGAGTCTTTTTCTAGAATGTCATTATCCTTACAATCTTAGGTGTACCACCTGAACAACAGCTGCATATATATGCTCATAACCTATAAATCACATAAACCAATTAATTAGGGAATCTAATGTACATATGACTTGCGTACTTACCTCTATGAAGCCATGGTGGTTATGTACTTACCTCACCATCCACCCATTGTCTTCCATGCAGTGAATGAAAACTATGCACTGAGATGGACTGGTTATATCCAAACACTCTCACATTCAGAGAGCTATGTGCATCTTGCTTCCTTTTATACAGCTGCTAATAATACTGGAGTATGTTCAACTCACCTTTGCTTGTGGTTTTCATGATAAAGGTTGAAGACAAAGCCTCCTTGATTAACTTATCACATTCATTTCCAATTGTTTCTTGCCATGACCAACCCTTCTTTCCTTCTCTTCATTTCATAGTTCTTTTTCTTGTCTCTTCAGTTTTTTTTTTCCATATGAGCCTCCATTTGAGTCTCAATCTTAACCACATCAGGAACCACAACATCATCATCATCATCCACATCATTCTCATGTTTGGACTGCTCAGCAACTGTTTCATCATCATCATCCACATCATTCTCATGTTTGGACTGCTCAGTAACAGTTTCATCATCATCCACATCATTCCCATGTTTGGACTGCTCAACAACAGTTTCATGTTGATAGTCCACAACATCTTCATCAGTTGTTCCTCTGGTAGGTGACAAAGTTGGCAACACGATTATGTCACCAGTGGTAGAAAGCATAGCAGAGAAATGGACCTTATCCATTTCATTGTTAAGGAGTGCCTCAACATTATCTTCATGAAAATCTATGGATGTAGCCTCAGGAGTAACAACATCTGAGATAGCATTGGGCATTGTTTGTTGCAAAAGAGTAACAACTATGACCAACTGTCCAGAAGGCAATGGTGTAACATCCTCTGGAACAATTAGTTGATCCTCTACAACAGTCAGTTGATTATTCTCCTTGGAAGGCAATGGTGTAAAATCATAATCATCTTGATCATCATTGAAAGGCTCATTGGAAGGCTCCTGAACCACGTCCTCATGTAGATCTTGCTGACTATCAACTTCAAAATCCCCTCCAGTCTTGGGCATCTCTTCACTAATCTCTCTCAAAACATTAGCTGCAAATCTCTCACCTGCAGTTTCTTCTGCATCATTTTCATCTTCTGACTCAAGTGCACTAATAAGATTTTTTCTTCTTTTTGGTTTCTTTGCTTCCTTCTTAATCTCCAATCCTTTTGTTTTCTCAGTTATTTCACATATGTTGCGAATTTTTCGGGTTTTGGTAGCCTGTACCGCTACTTTTTTACTTGATCTTGATGGTTGGACTCTCACTTGCTCCCTGGTCACTGATTTCCCCCTCTTCTTTACCATTCTAAACTTTAAACGGATTTTGCCATCTTGGACGACTTCAATGTGAGTTCCATCTTCCAATGGTCTTTTTCTTTTCCCCGTAGTCTCAGTAGAAAGATCAAATGAAACTTTCTTAGAAGATGATGACTTCTTCACAGCTGTTGAATCCATTACTTCTTTCTCAATTGATTTAACCTTCTTCTGAGCAGACTTTGTACTAGGTTCTTGGACAACAGCATCAGCAATGGGAGACCTTGAATTCATTCCCCTTGTTCTCTTTGATCTTGAATCCATAACTTCTTTCTCAACTAATTTCTTCTAAGCAGACTTTGTATTAGGTTCTTAGACAACAGCATCAGCAATGGGAGACCTTGAATTCGTTCCCCTTGTTCTCTTTGATCTTGGTCCCTTCATAACCCCCTCAGATGAACCTTCACCTACACTACCTACTTTCCTCGCAATCTGAAAAAACTCTTGCATTATTGTCTCCATACCTGCCCTTATTTCACTCTTGATCTCCTTCCTAACCTCCTCACTTACCTGCATTGCAAAGGTAATATCCACATTTAAACATTTAAAGATATATATAAATAAATTGTATTTGATGATATACAAAGTTATACAGCATATCATATGAGTACTAAATATGTAAGGCAATTAATACTACAGAATTGTTGATATATCAACTTGAGGAACATATTAGTAAATCGTCCAACACATAGAGTAGAGTTTTACACTTACAAAGCCTTTAAGCAATTTAGCATGTCTCTCAAGCATTTCATTACTACTGTAGGGCTCTGAAACTGATGCAGCATTTTGGGTGCCTTGTTGCTGCAGAGCCTCCTTGATTACATCTTCTTTACTTTCATCTTCACCAATATCTAAAGTGTCAAAAGCTACAACCTTACCCTTCAAAGGCTGGAGTTTTTTCTTCCAAGTTTGGAGATGTAAGTTCTTGGAAGGCAACTATTCCTAGTCAAGTATTCTTGGGAATCTACCTTCCACTGCCCTACGAGCCCCAAGAGACGGGATGTGAAGGTATGCCCAAACATCGAAGCATATCACACAAACATAAACTGCATATGAATCCCTTTGTGCTATAACATTTTCGTAAATATCATCTAGACAGTACTCCAACATCTCAAACAAAGGAGTGCCCCATGGAAACTTGTCAAACGCAACTAAATCCTATGTAAGATCAATAAACCTTCTATCTATAGTCCTAGCAGATCCAGGAAGAACAACTTGAAGTAGCACATGCAACCTATCGAGCCTAAAGATATCAGTTTTATCATCCTTACCATTGGATTTTTCCATTTGTAGAGCTGCTAATATTTCTTTCTCACCAGCTATAGAATGAGTTTGCTACAGGTTTCACACTGAGACCCATAATCAAAGCAACATTGCTTTTTTTAAACACCAAATCTTTCTTACCGATCAGGTAACAAAGTCTACCAACTCTGTGCACAGAAATGGCACAAACAAGTGTAGTTGTTGCGTGCATATTTCTTTGGATTTGCATAAAACTCCCAAAGCAAGATTTCTGAAAATCCTCTTTTTTTTTCCTCACTAAAAGCATCGAACAATTTGTGCATTTTATCTAGTGACATTCGACAAGTCAAATTCAACTTCCTCATTTCTCTAACAAGTAACAAGTAAACTCAAACTTTCGAATTTTGACAATTTTAATGAAAGGCAATAACAGTTAGGCTTTCAAATTTGACTGTTTTTTTCATAATTTCGTATTTCATCTGAAATAGCAACTTTTCCCCCTCAATTCATGTAATTAATTGGGTTTCGATATATACTGAGATGATTGACACGTGGCACTCAACAACCTTAATAAATTTTCGGTAATTTTTGGGGAAACATGTCCTAATTTCTTTCCTGCCAAAATATACTTATTAATGTAACCACTATAGACTTGTGGTAGACATACTTTATTTCTTACATTATCAGCAATTAAATTCCATTCATTATTCCGGTATTTTTCTGTTATTTTATGTGTCAAACTTAATTCACTCACACAATTAATTGCATTTAGACTATTTCACTTCTAATATACGTTAGATTTAAAGATAAGTATAAACCATTAAATTTTCTACAGACCCATTGATTTTCCCATTATTTTTTTATACTATTTAACACTGTGGAGACTACATTCACCGCATCCAACATATTCTTCTCTGTAAAAGGTAATCAAATACCTTCAACATAACAACATGTCTCTAAATAATTTGTTCCTGTTAATTTTAGTAGTTTTAATGCCACCTCCAGCTATCCCAAATTATGACACCCCTCCTACAACTGACTATTCCGATGAAGAGAACTCGAACAAGTGGGATACTGATAAAACATAAAAAGATAGAAGTTTACCTACGAAATGAACAATAAAACTCAAAACGTAAGTAAACTAAAACTCATTTACGTGCCTAATTTATCAAAGATTTCTACTCTCAATCCTATTGAGATATAGTGGAGTAGATGATTCGTTCCACTCCTAGTTCTTTCGCATGGTAATGTTCTCTACGTATAAATAATCTTAACTAAAGTCTATTGAGAGATTTACAAAATGAAACTAGACTACGATGCAACTATCCACAAGATGCAACTAGTCGACTATTTAAACAACTATGGGAATACTACGTCGATTCTATGATAAGGAGTTAGAGGGGGATTGATTCCACCTTAGCTCAACTTAATCCACTAACGACGAATCGTCAAATCCGAATTGAACTGCGCTTCAGAGAACAATCACGGTTATTCCTAATCCCTAATTACACATGGCATTTCTACCAATTCATAACTAGCATGTGAACGATTACACCCATTCTCATGGTGAACTAATCATTTCTAGAGTGGAAAGGAAATTACGACGACTCTATGATAATCAGAATCAAGCTTTCATCAAGGCTTCTCAACCCCCTCTAATGGAGGTTTAGCCGAGAATCATCACGCTATCATTCCCAATCAAATTCGAACAAGACATGATATAAAGATGTGAACTTTACTTGTTTAAACTCAATTCCAAACTACTCATGCAATAATTGAATTAAACTAATAATGACAAATAATTAAATCTAAGAATTGAACTAAATAAGTAAATGGAAATGAAACTAGATTATGGAGAACTAATTAACTTTATTTATCTAATGAATAGCAATAACAATAGTTTAATACTGAATTTAAGGCAAGAATAAAAACTAATTAATTAATCTAAAACTAGATCTAGAACTAAGGTTTAATGGCTACTTTTCTTATCCTAACCTAATTTATTTTCTAACCTAATTATCTACCATTAACAAAGAGTCAAGCTCTTGTTTTTATACTTTCAGATCCAAAAATCGTGCATGGGCTTGGAGCCATGTCTTGGGCCAGAGAATCAGGCCCAAAACCCAATTCTTTCAGTCCAAAAAGGCCTCTTCAACTGCAGTTGGCTTCAACAGACGTTTCGTCCACTTTTGCTCCTCTGATTGGGTCAAGGCTTAAACCATTGGAAAGCTCTTTCCGATCCGGTCGTTTTGACATAAGGTAGGCCCAATTCTGAGGTTTGAGTCCATACGGCCTTTGGAAGTTCTACTGACTTTGAGTGATGTTTCTGCCCGCGTCGACTTTTCAGCTTTTGACCGGACTTTAGAAAGGCTTTGTCTTCTTGAATCTTGGCCTTTAATCACAGAACTCCTTAGCAACCGACCTTTGCTCCTTTATCTCGCTAAAGTGGCACATTTCTGCACATAATGGACTTTGAAGCCTAAAATGCATAAAAACACGTAATCAGTATTAACTCTTAATTATTACTCACATAATTGGTCTAAAAGTATGATCATTCTGGGGTTAAAACTACAGTTTTGGGCTCTTATCAAACCACCCCAAACAGCATTTTGCTTGTCCTCAAGCAAAGATGAGAAATTAGAATAAGTGACCAAATATGGAGTTCTATCTACTCGCGTTTCTTTGAGTCGCGATTGCATTGACCATATGCAACAAGGCCTTAAAACCACTAGGAATTCCCTAGTGGACGAGTTATAACCTCTCGTGAGAGTTTTCCAGATGAAGGTACTCACAAACTTCTTCTATACTACAACGACTAAGAAATAAAACTATTGTTTCCTTATTCATGCTATAAATTAACTATACCTCTCACTAGCAATGCATATAGAGTAATCAAGTCGAAACCTAAGCTAATATATGCATAATAATCAATCATCTACAATAAACATATATACAATGAGTAATACTATGAAATGCCTAGCGGGTTAAACTTCGAAACTTCGGGATAAGCGTCCTTAAGTAGGTTCTCACAATAATAGTCAAGATACAACACTCTGATTTTTCCACTCAAGTTTAAGCTACTCCGATTAATGCGGTGGGGCACACTTTACCTTACAATCTCAATGACAACAAGGAAGCGAGTCGATCAAACACATCTGCCACTTCTTTCATCGTCACACTAATCTATTCCTAATTGAGCTAGAGGTCTTTATTATTAGGTGTTCAAGGGGATTAGGAGATGGTTTAAGAAGGAAGGAAATGGATATTCAAAAAGGACAAGTCTGAGATAATAGAGTCTTCATATTATATAACTAGAGAAAACCTTGTTATTTACTTTTGCTTCTACACTTTGTTTCCATCTTTAGCCATATTTTTTTTTCTTTTTCTTTGGCTTTTGACTCCTTTTCTTCTATTTTTTTGGAGTTTTTATTTTATTTCTATTTTTATTTTTCTTTTCTTTGGATGGAAACTTCTTTTCTTTATTTTCTGAAGCAATTAACTAACTTTTGTTTACACAGGTTTTTCTCTTCTTCTTTCTTCCTCATTCTATTCTCAGACTTATCTAAATTGGGTAGGTTGAATTTTTTATTTTGTTTTGTTTTGTAATAGGGAAAAGGATTTGTGGTTTATGAAAGGCTAAATAAAGGTTCGAGAGGGCTTACTAGCGGAAAAATAATTCATAGGTTTGAATTTCGGCTATATCGATCCAAAGAGGGCCTAAATTCTCGCTTAGGATATGGCATAGTGATCAAGCAAGTGGACGTGTGATTTCTCTAACCGGATTTTACTTCTCCCTTGTGTCATTTCTCAAATGTTTCGCTCATATAAGGCTTTAGGCTATATTCTCACAGGATTTGTAGAATAAGTACTCTAGCCTAGAGTATTGAAACTTACTGCTAATAATCATAGATACTCATGTAATATATTTATAGATAGATGCAAAGATTATTACCTACATATTAACCTAAGTTTCTAAAAATTATTATAATACAAAAGCTACGTGAGACTTCTAGATTATTAAGAGCATAGAGAAGGAAAACAATACCACTATTCCTAAGTATATAGCACGAACTTATTTATTTATATTTTTGAATTTTTGAAATTTTAACTAGAAAACAAATGCATATTATACATATTTATATCCTAGTAGATGCCTTAATTACACGTGTTTCTATGCCCCCCCCCCCAAACAAGAAGCATGCATGCTTTGTCCTCAATGCATTTAAATAAAGAGGGTAGAAAAATACCATGGAAACGCGTGAAATTCTGGAACATCTGCAAAACAAGGTTAAAACATACTAATATAAAAACTGACGCAACTCTATAAGAGTTCCACCCATTATGGGGTTAACAAGAATCAAATTGCTTAGGACATAAGCAGACACTAACTAGAATTAAAACTTACCTTATCTCCCGCTTTTATTCTTCATCCTCCTCATCCTCTTCTTCTATAAAGAAGTGAGGTTCCTTCGCGTCCTGCCATGCCATGATAATTTGCCAGGCTTCCTGCCATTTATCATCTATTATTGCTAACCTATTAAGCGCCACTTGGTCTGATGGGGTGTAGGGTGCAACCTGATGAGGTTGTATCCTCCACCCTTGCCAAGTCATTGCACGGAAAGATCGAATAATACTATTGGTGGGTCATACAATTAATCGAATCGTAATCCAATCCGCGAAACGTGTACAAAAATAGGAAAGAAACATAGCATAATACGGAAATTAGAACGGGCATAAGAAGATCATTATGCCTCATACTATGGGCTCGTGCTAAACTAGACATCAAGGTTCTGGAAGGTCATGGCACATACGTCCCGTGGCTAAAGCAAGGAAGACGCTGCAAGTGGCATCATTCACGTAAAAAAACCATTCCCCTAAAATGTTTAGCATGATCCAAAACATAACAGTTCCTATGTTCATGGACAGGCTACCAAAAGCGACGTTATAGTCCCCTTGGTCCTCGATACGGAAAATGCCTGCCCTATACGACTCATGCAAAAACTCATAAGTGTAGACATGCATATTATCTACCCAATAACACCATAGGTCTTGTATTTCACCGGGCATAGCAAGTCCAACAACAAATGCTAGCAAGAACCTGGTAATTTCCATTAGTTCATCATCAATGTTGATGGAGAACACTTGTTCTCCATCTGGTCTCTCAAAGAAAATGCAGTTATCGGTAAAATAAGATGCTAGTGTTGGAGAATAAAGGTCAGCAGGTCTTACCATAAGCGGTTCCAAGCCTACGTATGTGATCGCCTCGCGAAACCAAGCACCATAAGTAGTGCTTTGGAACAAATCTTTGAAAGACTGTTCCGGTATTATTGTAGGAGATGTCATCTCAAAACGATGCTCTGAAACAGCTACAAATGATCCGGGAACAACCCGCATAAAACTGGAAATTTTTGTGTTTACGGAGGTCGGTAGCGAGTGCGCTTCCACTTGAAGCGCTGCGCGCTCGATGATTTTGAGTTCCAGGTGTTTGAAGCGAGTCGCGCTCACCTTGGGCGCGGGTGCGCTCTGTGCAAAATTTCTGACAAATGAGTAGGGCGCGAGTGCGCTCCTCTGGGACGCAGGTGCGCTCCGAGGTGCTGATGATTGAAAAATGAGACGAAACGTGGGAAACGTGGGAGTGAAAGGTGAGTGATGGAAGTTAGGTGTAGTGTGGGTTATGAGTGTAGAATGAATGAAGTTTATATAGGTTTTAAGTTGCTAAAACGGATCGGGAAGTTACCAAAAAGTTTTTACGGCAGTTTCCGGAAATACTAAAATTTCCAAACCCGAAAACGGAAACAACTCATATTCTTGATTCTAAAACAACTCTAGTATCTTTTAGGTTGAATTTAGGATAGAACCTACCTATTTTATCGAGATTTCATCCTAACCAATATTTATTCATAGATATGCCTAATCGGCCATATTCTCACCCTGACTCCGAAATAACTTCTAAAAACGAGGGTCATATAAAAATCATGCTGGAATAGATAACACCACCCCCCAAACAATTTGGGAAGGTGGGATCAATATTAAACAACCACGCACAATAAAAATAACCGCATTATATTAAATTTTTCATTCGAAGTACATTTCATTACAAAATTCAAATTACGGAATTAAAACTTACATTAAAATAACTAACAATAATAAAACTACAAATAAAAATCATCAAGCTATACTATCCCTAAACACGTCAGTACTGGTAGCGGAGGGCACACGCTCAGGAGATGGCTCCTGAGCTCCCGATGGGCCAGCACCATTCGTCTTTTGGCGACGACGCTCGTGCCTCGATGATGTATCCTCAGAAGGAGAATCCCCGTGAGGTGGGAAGCGTGCAAGAATATCGGCCCGAAACTGGCGCTGAGGTTCTAGCTCAGTCCTCATCTGTTCCCACCGCTCATCCTCTCGCTGGGTACGGATCTCAAAGTTATGGTGGATAGTAGCCTGTCGAGTCCGGAGGTCTTCGCAGATAGTGTTGAGTGAACGCATGCCACGATGAATCACAGCCATGCGTTCTGCATCTGACCAACACCTCTCCAAAGCATCAGCATCAAAACAAGTCAAGTCCTTCTCATCCTCTGAGTCATTCTCATTTCCACCATCATCCTCGTCCTCTACCCTATCCTCAGGCAACCTCCAAACTCGTTGGACACAATCCTTATAAATACGAGGATTTCGGTGTAGGGTGAGATAAATCCTATCAGACGTCGGAGTCACTCTCAACTTCAGCATGATCTTGGTTATCAAAACAGGGAGAGGTGCAATAGACTTCCCTACTCCCCTAATCATGTTAAGCAAAAACTCCAAGATACAGAACTTCGTGATTTCGCTCTCCCGAGTATCCATAGAATGTGGAGGCAGTGCAGACCCATGTCGCTGACCTTCTCCTTCCCTAGGACGTTCTGACCAATCCATCGAAGCCGCAGCCCGGTGGTTTTGGTTCCGAGGGGCGCTGGCGATTGAACACAATGCGAGCTCGCATTGTAGTTCCTTTCGGTAACTGTCGTGTTCATCAACGGCTCGACCCCATTATATTGGGACTCCTGTAATGTGGCATCCAGATGGATTCTAGGCGGAATGCCTAGAATCTCAGCCAACAACCCAGCAGTTACTTCCTTCCTCCTCTTTGCCACCGTAACAAAAATTCTACTCCCCTCCAACTCCCTCGTGTTGTAAAACCGTCGGATTAACTCTTCGTGGTAAAAGGCTTCGGTCGAGTACCACAAGCTATTCCAATCTCTACTAATCATTTCGTCGCACCGTAAAAACGCGAAGCGAAGGTCGCCGATAAATGCTTGCTCCGGCAAAATTTGACGTTGTTGAGCCATTGGAGTTTGAACTGATTTGGGGTTTGTAGAAGGTGTAGGAAGCAATGAGGAACAACCTCACTGGAACAACAATGGTGGTGATGTGGTGGTGGCGCGGTGTTGTGAATTTTTTTTTTATTTTTCGGTGGTTTTTGGTGATTTAAATTGGTGGAGGTGGTGGTGGAAAGATTTTAGAGAAGATTTGAAGTTGATTTGAACTGTGGGCGTGGGTTTAATTAGGTTTCTTTTTAATTTTTGGTTTTAGGTTTTGAATTTTTTGTTTTTGTTTGTAAATGGCGGTTTGAGAAGATGAAGAACGCGACTGTTGGGGTGAAGCAAGGGGCGCAGGTGCGCGCGGGTTGGGCCCAAGCCCAATTCGAATTTTTCAAATTTTGCGATTTTTAGCGCAACTTCAAACTAATATTGCCGCTTCGTTACCGGTCCGATTTTTGCGAATGAGATATGAAAATGATCAGGAGAGAATTTCCAATCTAATGATCCATAAAACACTCTATTCCGACCATGGATGACATATTAGATAGTGGAAAACACCTCAAAGTGCGTGCATGACGTAAGTTATGCGAACGAATGAACTCTAAATTCATAGATTATGTCAAC
Source organism: Coptis chinensis (assembly GCF_015680905.1). NCBI lineage: Eukaryota > Viridiplantae > Streptophyta > Magnoliopsida > Ranunculales > Ranunculaceae > Coptis > Coptis chinensis. The sequence goes on from NC_141459.1 coordinate 41,351,289, forward strand.
CCGAATCGAAATACAATTAAACGGCCTAAGCAACTCTAATGGGACATCAAATATTCGAGGACAGAAACACGAACACCCCACCCCCAAACAAATTTTTTACAACAGAATTTAGAAAATTTGTTTTTTTTTAAAAAGTGGGTCTTTTAAAGTCAGATTCCCGAGACTCCCAAGATTACTATGTTTATTATTTAATATTTTTTTTACTTTTATAAGGAAAAACAATAAGCAATAAGGACATAATTCACCCCATAGAGAAACATGACTCAAAAATCCGAGAAAACATGCAAGAGTGGAAAACGTGAATTATGTTAAATGTGGACTTAGGATCCGGTACTTACAGCCACACACTCCATAGGGAGGGCCCGGTTACCTTAATGATGCACTCGCCAATATATGGAAATGAAAGGAAATGCACCAAACACAAAAAATTGAGTCATTTATAGTCAGATACTCGAGACTTTATCTAAACATATGTATGAACATGCAGTTTATCATATATCAACAACCGAAATAGTTGTGGATAATTCCATAAATAAATATCACAAAAAACATACCCAAACACAATCAAGCACCAAGATTTCCTATGACGCAACCTAGTGAAATGAAAGCGAAGTCGGATAGACCTATAATGTAACCTAGCATGCACCTTCTTTTTCATCTTTGAACGAGAGGGTGTCCTAGTGAATAAGTGTGGAAAAGTGAATGGTTGTGAAAGATATGGTGGATATGGATAAGTTGTAGAAGAAAAGCATGTAAACAATGAGGATGTAGGTTTAGCACAAAACTCATTCATGGTATAGGTAGGGACTGTCTCAAGTCTGAAAATGAAGGTGTCAAATGGTTTGTCCTTCTGAAGTATTTGTTTACTAGGTGGATTTAAAAAATTATGAAGCACAGGAGAAACAAAAGGATCGAGTGCAAACTCGAGATTCCTTTGAAAGGGTGGAATGAGGGGAGTCGGGGTGGATGTTGTGCAAAGTAGTTCTTGATAGGGTGAATCATCACCTACTCAAAGAAACTCATCGAATTCCTCATCTAGATTGGTTATATCCACATTACTATGGTAGTCCTCTATATCTTTGAGAAAGTCATCTATCTCGTCCTCATCCATAATATGTGTATCGACTAGTGTAGGGATGAAAATGTTGGAGTCTGAACTTCCAAAGGAAAGAAATTTGGGCATATGATTATCAGGGAACGTGTTGTTGAAATAATCTCGAGCGAAGCTCTCGATCATGCTAACCTCTCCATCCATAGGCGAATCGGGTAAATGTGTTTTGTTTTAAAAACATTTACTTCAACAAAGAAGATGGCCAAAAGACATGGACATTGAACCATCGCGACAATGAATGAGCGTTGCCGGTTGCCGGGAAAGGGCCCTAAGATGATCGGACACCAGTCGTTAGCGACTTCAGATCGAGGATGACAAAAAATCAGCCGGATAGTAGAAATCCCTGAACTTTTACGGCATATTTTCGACCACACCCTTAGGATACTTAATAGACCGATCGACTAATTGCAACGCCATTTTAGTGGGTTGCATCTCGCCTAGACCTATTTGTCTATACAAATAAAACGGAGTAAGTTAACACTAGCCCCTAGGTCTAATAACGCCGTCGTCGTATAGGAATCTCATAAGGTGCATTGTACAGTAGGACGACCAGGGTCCTTGTACTTAACAATCTCATTATGTTCAGATAGAGTTGGGAATTGTTCTGTTAAAAAGGCGTCTTTTGGTATATTGGTCTTATGCCTAGTAGTACACAACTCCTTAAGAAACTTAGCATGGTGTGGTAGCTTTTTAATAGCTTCGAGGAAAGGAAGGTTTATAGTTAGATTCTTGAAAACGTCCCTAATCTCCTCATAATTTGTATCCCTAGTTAACATGGCTAATTTTTGTGGAAACGGTGGTTTCTCTCTATATTTAGCAATGGTATCACCTGGATGTTTAACCTTGGCTTTTTGTTTCTTAGGTTGTGTTATAACTGGTACCTCTACAGTGGTAGGCTCTTTAGTTTCTATTTCGGTATCTAGTAAAATAGCAGGTGTAGGGGCTACTGGTGGGGTAACTATAGGCATAGTTACTTTGTTATCAACCACTCTGCCAGAACGGAGAGTGGTGATGGCATTTAGCTCACCTACATTTTCATATTCATTACTAGTATTATCGGTTACCTCAAAGGCTGTGTTTGTTGTTTTAGGATTAGGTATTGCGTGACCTGGAAACACACTTTTGGGTTGGGCTTTATCTTGGGCCAACTGTTGGCTTAAATTATTAACGGATTGTAGAAGCTGTTGGTTAGATTGAGCCATGGTTTGGAAAAGTTTTTGGCTCACTTGTATGAAGGTGTCAAGACGATCCGGTTGTGTGGGTGTAGTAGTCACGGGGTGGTGTGGATCGAACTATCTCGCGTAAATTATTTATGGGCGGATTTTGATAGTTATTATTTACCTAACGATACCTCTATTAGCATTATAATTATTATAACTACCTTGACCTTGTGCTTGACCTTGTCGAGGTTGCACTTGGTTGTTATAATTATTATAATTACCCCTCGACCGCCCTTGTCGTGGTGGAGCTTGGATAAACCGTGCGTTGGCCTAACATATTGATTATTGTACCCTGGAGGTGTGAAGTGTTGGTTATTTCACCAACCGGAGTTAGGATTTTGTCTCCAAGGGGGGTTAGGTTCACTATTAATAGAACAAGCCTGTTCATAGGCTATAGGACAGTGGAAGTTGGGATGCTCGGGGGCTCCAACAAACTACATGGATTTGAATTTACATTCATGACGGGGATAGGCTTTTGTTGAACAGAAAATGGCTTCTACCTTTTAGCGAGTGATTCGATTAGAGTTTTAAGCTCGGATCGTGTTTAATTTCAAACATACCGGGCGGCCTTAATCAGTATTAGAAGAACTAGCGGAGCGGTGGATATCGTCACTACCCCAAGTTGTTATTTCGCTTAGTTTGATCCTCTAAAAATTTATAAGCCTCCGAGGCTCCTTTACTTAAGAAACTACCCCCCATTCATTATGTCAAGGACTTCTTTATGGCGGTGTAGAAGTCCTTTGAAAAAGGCACGAACTAACGTGTCTTTCGCTAGGTTATGATGTGGACACTCTATAAGGAGATCGGTGAAACGATTCCAAGCCTCTGAAAATGATTCATGAGGATTTTGTCTAAAGAAATGAATCTTGGAAAGCATCTCATCCATCTTTAGGGGGGGTAAAAATGTTCCATAAACAAATTTGAACAAGTTTAGCCCTACGAGTCCACGAGAATTAGGGCGCTTTGCAGTTAACCAAAGACGCCTTTATCGGCTAAAGTGAAGGGAAATACCCTGAGTTTAATTTGTTCAACACTCACCGTAGGATGGTGGAATGTTGTAAGAACTTGTTCAATCCTACGCATGTGCTGATAAGGTTTTTCATGGTCTAAACCATGGAAAACGGGTAACAAATTAAAAATATTTGGGGGGATTCGGAAATCCCCCACTGGGTCTACTAGAACGATGCAAGATTTGGGGCTATCGCTCAAGGTTTTGTAGAAGTCAGAGAGAGGAGTCTCTCCTTTTTCAGGCATTATATCAGGTGGTGTGTGTGAAATAGTAGCTAGACGTGTAGTGAGTGGTATACTAGATAGGCGTGCTTGTTGATGTTGCCGTGTAATTATGTTAGGTGTTTTTGTTCGACCAGACCTTAATCTCATACAAGGTTAAGACCAAACTTAACTAAACACGACAACCTCCAAACAATCCTGATATTCTAGTATAAACCTCTAACATAAGATGTGAGGTATGGAAGAAAGGAATACCTGATTGCGTCCTTGCTTCGCTTATGAATAGCGTCTTGTTTACCCGTGTTCAGTGTATATAACAAGTTAGAACACTGAAAAACTTGAAAAATCGAAGTTTGAATCAAACCTGTGGAAATCCGGCAAAATTCAAATTTCTCGAGCGCAGTGCCACTTTGAAGCCTTGAGTGCGCTCAGTGTAAACTTCGAGTTACAGTGTTTGAGCCCGGGTCACGCTCGGTTTGGGCGCGGGTCACGCTCAGCTTCCAGTAACTTCAGCGCAGGTCGCGCTCCTTTGGGGCGCAGGTGCGCTCCGTGCAATTTTTTTTTATTTTGTTCGAGGAAGTTTAATGCTGAAAAAGACAACCACAGTTAGAATTGAACAAGGGTGGGTGGGTGAAATGGGACTTTAAGAAGAGTACTTATACTACGAAAACAATGCGAAAGTGAAACTAAGATGGCAACGGCACCATTTGATAAAACATAAAAAGATAGAAGTTTACCTAAGAAATGAACGATAAAACTCAAAACGAAACTAAAACTCATTTACGTGCCTAATTTATCAAAGATTTCTACTCTCAATCCTATTAAGATATAGTGGAGTAAATGATTCGTTCCACTCCTAGTTCTTTCGCATGGTAATGTTCTCTACGTATAAATAATCTTAACTAAAGTCTAATGAGAGATTTACGAAATGAAACTAGACTACGATGCAACTACCCACAAGATGCAACTAGTCGACTATTTAAACAACTATGGGAATACTACGTTGATTCTATGATAAGGAGTTAGAGGGGGATTGATTCCACCTTAGCTCAAATCCACTAATCCACTAACGACATTTAATCGTCAGAATCCGAATTAAACCGTCTGAGAATAACTGGGTTATTCCTAATCCCTAATTACACATGGCATTTCTACTAATTCATAACTAGCATGTGAACGATTACACCCATTCTCATGGTGAACTAATCATTTCTAGAGTGGAAAGGAAATTACGACGACTCTACGATAATCGGAATCAAGCTTTCATCAAGGCTTCTCAACCCCCTCTAATGGAGGTTTAGCCGAGAATCATCACGCTATCATTCCCAATCAAATTCGAACAAGACATGATATAAAGATGTGAACTTTACTTGTTTAAACTCAATTCCAAACTACTCATGCAATAATTGAATTAAACTAATAATGACAAATAATTGAATCTAAGAATTGAACTAAATAAGTAAATGGAAATGAAACTAGATTATGGAGAACTAATTAACTTTATTTATCTAATGAATATCAATAACAATAGTTTAATACTGAATTTAAGGGAAGAATAAAAACTAATTAATTAATTTAAAACTAGATCTAGAACTAAGGTTTAATGGCTACTTTTCTTATCCTAACCTAATTTATTTTCTAACCTAATTATCTACCATTAACAAAGAGTCAAGCTCTTGTTTTTATACTTTCAGATCCAAAAATCGTGCATGGGCTTGGAGCCATGTTTTGGGCCAGAGAATCAGGCCCAAAACCCAATTCTTTCAGTCCAAAAAGGTCTCTTCAGCTGTACTTGGTTTCAACAGACTTTTCGTCCACTTCTGCTCCTCTGATTGGTTCAAAGCTTAAATCATTGGAAAGCTCTTTCCGAGCCGGTCGTTTTGACATAAGGTAGGCCCAATTCCGAGGTCTAAGTCCAAAGATACGGCCTTTGGGAGTTCTACTGACTTTGAATGATGTTTCTGCCCACGTCAACTTTTCAGCTTTTGACGGGGCTTTAGAAAGGCTTTATCTTCTTGAATCTTGGCCTTTAATCACAGAACTCCTTAGCAACCGACCTTTGCTCCTTTATCTTGCTAAAGTGGCACATTTCTGCACATAATGGACTTTGAAGCCTGAAATGCATAAAAACACGTAATCAGTATTAACTCTTAATTATTACTCACATAATTAGTCTAAAAGTATGACTGTTACAGGGTTAAAACTACAGTTTTGGGCTCTTATCAGATACCTACTCTACTGACGATTACACAGACGAAGAAGAAGAAGAAGAAGACGATTGGCTTCAGGATCCCTACTATACTGGAGATATTCCTATGAAGAAGAAGAAGAAGAAGAAGGATAATGACGAGGAGTACGATGACGACGACGATGATGGGAGTGCTGATGACGAGCAGGATGAGGACGATGATGATGAAGAAGACTGATTTTGTCTGGTCTTATTTTGTTGTTTAGGTTTTATTTTCGTTAGTTCCGTTCTCTGTTCTTATGTTGTTTTGTTTTACCCTTGTTTTCTTCTGCACTTGTTGATACATTTTGCACTATAATATGTCTATTATCTTTCTCATCATTTGAACCATCAAACTTCACTTTCTAATCTCAACAATCAAACTTCACTTTCAACAATACAGTAAAAAATGGCGAAAACGATTTTGCCCTTTGTTGTATCTGGATGAAACTGTATGATTTGATCCAAATTGGCAAAACCGATCTTGGCCCTTCATTTTCAAGTTTTCATCTCAACATAATCGTGTGGTTGCTAATTACAACAAATCATATCACGTTGGGAACCGACGGAACTGACGAAACCAAATTTGCTGGTCCACATGGTTCTTGTCTAGAAGTATGCACAAGCGCAAAACAGTCAAAAAGCCTTTGAAAAGTCAAAATGTGTGGGCATGGTCTAATTGAGAAGGAATTGACATTATCATGGCCTATTTGAGAAATTATCCTAATATGTTTGAGTGTTTGACTCGCATCCGAATACTTGATACCCTTTTTGAATTTTTTTACCATGATAAAAACATATGTAGATAGAGCATTTTTAACAAAATGCTAACAAAAAAAAAACAACAACATGACAATTTCCAAACTAAGATACAACATGCATGCTATTAAAATGAAGACTCACAATCAAAATGAAAAAACAATTGAACAAACACCATTTTACAGATAAGGCGCAACTTAGATTATTTGTTTGTAATCATGAAGCAATGAGATAAATACACACCTCAATCCATAGTACAAAATATCGCGATTTGTATCGAGATCTCAGCAAAGGATATGAATATATTGAAGATATGAATTTGATATTTTCTAATGGCAAAACTGCAAATATCCTCGATATTTCCTTAAATATTGCAAAATTTTAGTGATAATTTGATATATTGAAAATATCGTGATATGTTTATCTCCACTTTCACTTTCTCTCTCATTTCAACTTTTCTTTATGATATCAATGGCTTATCTTCTTCATGTACTCCAAGAGTCAAATTTTTTGCTAATATTTTACAACTTTTTGAGGAGAAAGAACAAAAAAAATAGATTGAAGTTTTTGTTTAGTGAATAAGGTAGATGATGTTGAACTCCCTCTTCTCATTCTCTTCTCTCCTTTTGTCTTTTTTCTTTAGATCTAGTTTTGAATTTTCTAATATAATTAAACTATTTTTTTCCTTTTATTTTTCAAATCAATCTTTCTATTTTGACTCCATCAAATATAATCTTTATATTTATATTTATATTTTTAATTTTTTTTGTTTATAGAAAATATCAATTTTGTTTCCCCATAAATCCAATTATCAATTACGATTATTCCTTCTTCTTAATTTTCTCATTTTCTCAATTCGATTTCCTTTTACAAATCAATATAAAGAAAATTAAACAAGGAATCAAGAATATTTTGTTTCACCTTATAACATATCCAAATAAATCATGGGTACCCATAAATCATTCCAAAGAAAATTAAGAATAATTGGGTGTTGATATGAAATTATGAAAGTTTCTATTAATTGGTTATATTGTTTCACAGATTTCTTTTCCTTTAATTGTTGATTATTATGTAATAAAAGTAATTGGAATATTTTGGTTATTGTCAATATATAAAAAAATATTGAGATATATCGTGGATTTTAATAGATGCCTCCATGTATAATATCGACACATCGAGCAATATTTCAACGATATATATCGAGTTTTTGGAGGTCGATATATTTGCCTATCGCGATACTTTGTTCTATGCCTCAATCAATGACCTAGAAGGATTTGGCTTCTTTCAATTCCGTAAGATGACATTGCTTATGATAACTGATCTTATTTGGAAGGTACAAAGCAAAAGCCAAATGCAGGAAACAACTATATGGGGAATCAGATTTGTAGTTTAAAATAAGTACAAGTATGTTCACTGCATTGTTAGCAATTCGGGATACGACAAAAATTCGGTAAGTGAATAATTCATGAATTATTCGGTGACTCAAAAAAACGGTACAGTCAAATATTCGGTCAAAAATTCGCAATACGGCAATTAAATGTTTTGTTGCAAAAATTCGGAAGTTAAAAATTCATGATATTATGTTAGTAAATATTAATAATAGTTGTCATTCTTTACAACATAACAAACATATCCAAATAATTTAACTACGAAAACGTTGAAACTAATTGAACGATCCACATAGGTACTTTCATTTATTTGTTATTGGATTGAAATTGCATTTCAAATTTCAAAATACACATATCATAGCATGACATTTTAAATTTTTTCCAAAAAGTATAAAAGCAAAACTTTTGGATTAATTTATCACTAAGAATGTAAGAGTGTGGGACTTAAAGTAAGAGTGAAAACATAAAGTACATAAAAAATAACAAAAGCGCAACCGAATTTTTATTATTTTTTTTTTATTTTTGTTTTTTTAGCCAAATTTTTAAAAAATTCGCCAAAAACCGTATTATACGTTTTAAGGCAAAAAATCGTGAATTATATTCCGAATCTTTCAAACATTCGGAAGTATTATACGTATTGTCCTTCAAAAATTCGATTCGCGAATTATTCGGCGAATTGCTAACAAGGGTTCACTGTTCACAATATATTAAGGTGGAATTCAAAATATATTTCTGAAAATTAAGAGTCAACCTGTTTGGCAACCTTTTCTACACTAGAATGGAAATTTCAAATATCCAAAATTAAGGAATTATATAATTTTCTATAGGGGGTAGAAACTTAAGATTTCTATATATTCAGAAATTTTAACTATTTGAAATAGTAAGTTTTGGAATTTATTTTCAATTCTAATTCGGAAGGACAATTTCCACACAAACGAATCTGTTTAAATTCCGTCAAATCAAGTGCATAATTGTCGTTACCATTGCGAAATACCAAAAAGGGCAAAAGTGAATTACTTGAAGAAAAAAAATGGCAATGGTGAGTTGGAAATAAATTGACACGTAATGGCAATTGCGAAATACCGCCGCGTAATGAAGTGGAGTCGATCCATTATAATCAACACAATCAAGATCCCCATTCATCTCAATACAAAACCTTAACGCCTCAACATTCCCATTAACCGCAGATACATGAATCGACATCCTACCAACCGAAACTGAATTAACTAACTTAACAGAATCTCCTTTTTCACACAAAACCTCCAATAAATCAATTATATTCATTTCTGCAGGATTATGCAAAAACAAGTCACCCCAATCATCCACACGACAACCCGAATCAATTAAAGCCTTAACAACATCAATATTACCTGAATTAACTGCAAACGATAACATTGACCACCTATCGGAATCCCTCTCATTAACATCACCACCTGCATCAATCAAAGCAGAAACAAAGCTAGAACATCCACTAACAACAGCACTCCTCAGTAAACTACTAATTTCTAACTGGGTACATCCAGAAAACTAATTTCAATAGTCTTAAATTGTCAACATCAAAACATGACCAAATTGTACCTGTATAGACAATGAAGACGAGTAGTTGAATTAAAATGGCAAAGCTATGATCTTTACCAAATTTCCTCAAGTACACCACTTAAAGCCCAACTCCAAGAACACAATCAATCTGATTAAAGACCACCAAAATTCTGAAACCCAGGTGGCAGAAGTTCTGCCTCTTGGATTAATCGGCAATTCAAATTTGCACCAGAAATTACAACGAGCTACTAAAGCCCAATTTCACAGTCCCAACTAAAGGAAATGTTTAACTAGATATCAAAATCAACATGCAATCTAATCATATTTAAGACATAATGAATTTTATGAATGAATGAATTGTTCTGAAAACTATTAAGATTACATATATATAGTGTTCAGTGTGTGTCGGTGTTAGTTACAAAGAATATCTTGTTTTGTCTTCGTCTGTTGTCCTAGAGCTTTTACTGCTGACTTTTATGTTGACTCTTGTTTCTGCTCAATTCCCTCCCTCAAGCTGAAGGGAGTAATGCGAACTAAAAGCTTGTTTGTTAGTAGATGGAATCTTTGGGATGAAAGAGCTTTTGTCAGAACATCTGCAATCTGATCTTTGGTATTGAGATATTGTATATCAATCAGATGTTGAGTAACTAATTCTCTGACGTAGTGGTAATCAATTCCCACATGCTTTGTTCTAGCATGAAAGACAGGATTGTTTGCAAGTGAAATTGCACTTATGTTATCATAATAGACCAATGGTGGTGTCCTTAAGGGTATTCTGAGATCCTTGAGCAATACACAAATCCAGTAAAGCTCACCTGCAGTGTGGGCAAGGGACCTCTATTCAACTTCAGTGGAAGATCGTGCCACTGTGTGTTGTTTCTTGGCCGACCATGATATTGGATTAGGACCAATGCATATAACAAAACCAGTTATTGATCTTTTGTCCATTGGGCAACCTGCCCAGTCAGCATCAATATATGAAAGCTTGTATGTCTAGTGATCCTTTAGTAAACCAAATACCAGTGAATGGTGCCTTTCAGGTATCTAAGTATTCTCTTTACAACTGCCATGTGAGTAGCCCTTGGATTGTGCATGAGTTGGCATACCAGGTTCACTGCAAAGGAAATGTCAAGACGTGGCCATGTAAGATATTGTAGAGCTCCTACAATGCTCCTATATTCAGTGGGATCAGCTAGTAGTTCTCCAGTATGATTGTCCAACTTGGAACTAGTAGAAATTGGAGTGGAAGCTGGTTTAACATTGGACATCTTTGTTTTGCATAGGAGATCAAAAGTGTACTTTGTTTGTGACAAAAATAAGCCTCTGAAATCTCTTTGTGCTTCGAAACCCAAAAAATAATGAAGAGAACCTAAATCCTTCATTGCAAATGACATACTCAATTGTCTTATAATATCAAGAGACACTTCTTGGGAGTTGCTTTTTACAAGAATGTCATCTACATACACAAGAATGTAAGTGATAAACTTGGAGTCTTTCTTGACGAATAGAGAGTGGTCAGCTTAAGAGACATTAAAACCAATAGACAATAGAACTTGAAATAATTCTTCATACCATGCTCGAGATGCCCGCTTGAGTCCATAGAGAGATTTTAGTAATTTGCAGACATGTGTAGGCTTCATAGGATCAGTGAAAACTTGAGGTTGTTTCATATAGACTTCTTCCTTTAGGTGACCATGTAGGAAGGCATTTGAAACATCAAGTTGTCTAATGTCCCATCCATAGTATACAACAATAGAAATACAATTCTTCTCTTCATAAACAAGCTCTAAATCATCTTGATCATCTCTTAACTTGTGAAGAACTTTTGTGGAAACAGAAATCTAGGGACAAGGATATCCCTGAAGGTGATAGGAATACAAAGTACTTTCACATTAAAACTCTGAGACATAGAAGATACAATAAAATTGAATGGTTGAAAACTTCTAATGATACTTGGATTTCTAATCCTAATGATATAGGTCAAACTCTTGTAAATCATTTTTCTAACCTTCTAAATGTAAATAAATCTGTTAATACTAGCCCTATTACCTCCCTCTTTCCTGCATATATTTCTATTGAGCAAAATATTGACTTCCTTAGACCTGTCACACCTGAAGAAGTAAAAAAGGTTATGTTCAGCATTGGTGGTCTGAAATCCCCTGGACCTGATGGGTTTCCTGCCATTTTTTTCCAATCATCCTGGGACTTGCTTGGATAGGAAGTAACAAAGATGGTCGCTTTATTCTTCTCTCAAGGTCATTCTCTAAAGCATCTTAATCAAATAAACATTGTTCTCATCCCTAAATGTCCTAATCCATCTTCTTGTAGTGATTTTAGACCAATCAGTTTGTGTAACATCTCTTACAAGGTGATATCCAAACTCCTGCCTAATAGACTAAAGACTATTATTGGCTCTTGTATATCTCCTTATCAGTGTGCCTTTGTGCCTAGTAGACAAATCACAGATAACATCATCCTTGCTCATGAGATTATGCACACTATCAAACATAAAAAAGTGAAGTCTGGCCTTATGGCTATAAAGCTTGACATGTCTAAAGCCTTTGACAAGGTTAATTGGAACACCCTCTCTTTTATCCCCACATCTCTTGGGCTTAATCAGAAGTCAGTCAATCTTGTCACCCAATGCTTTTCATCACCTCAGTTCTCGGTTATGATCAACGATACACCTCATGGCTTCTTTAACTCTTGCAGAGGGCTCAGACAGGGTGACCCACTGTCACCCCTTCTTTTTATTTTATGTATGGAAGTGTTAACCATAATTCTTAATGTAAAAACCCAAAATAACAAGCTTCATGGAATAAAAATCTCAAGAAATAGTAGTCCTATTTCTCACTTGTTGTTTGCAGATGATGCTTTCATTTTTTGTCGAGCAAATCTTGATGAGGCAACAGAACTTCTGGATGCTCTAAACCTCTTTTGTGAGATCACAGGTCAAGAAATAAATTTTGAAAAATCAGGTATCCACTTCAATCCAAACATGCCTTCTTCTGATACAACTAACATCATGCATTTGCTTCACATGCGGAAAATAACTATTGGTGAAAGGTATCTTGGTTCAACACTCTTTCTTGGTCAACCAAAAACTAGGATTTTTAATCATCTTATTGATAAGGTAAACATTAGAATTGCTGGGTGAAAAAGCAAGCTGCTTTCACAAGCAGCTAGAACTGTACTTATTAAATCTATATCATCTGTTATCCCTGTTTTTCATATGAGTACCTTCTGCTACCTAACACTGTGACCTCTACTTTGAATGCTATTCAGAGAGATTTTTGGTGGGGGGAAAATACTAGTAAAAAACATCCTTTGTATTTGAAGAGTTGGAGCTTTATTTGCCAATCAAAAAAAGGTAGTGGCCTAGGTATTAGAGATATGGAAACTAATAACATTGCTCATCTTAGTAAAATTCTTTGGAATATCATCACTAAACCAGACTCACTTCTTTCCACACAACTGAAAGGTAAATATCATCCTAGTGTGAATATTTTACCTACTGTACACAAATCTGGTTCATCTTGGTTTTGGCAGGGAATGCAAACAGTTTACAATATTATTGTCAAGAAAAATGCTATGTGGCAGGTAGGCTTAGGTAAGGATATAAATATCTGGACAGACTCGTGGATTCCTGAACTTTTGAATGGTACAATACCAATTACCACAGTTCATAATCCTCTGTACAATAAAGTTGCTGATCTTATAGATATAAATACTAGAACTTGGAAAATAGATATCTTAAATTCTCTTTTTGATATTAATACTTCTCTCAGTATTCAGAATATATACATTCCTAGGAATAATCCTGTTGATAAACTACATTGGACCTTAACCAAAAATGGACAACACTCTGTAAAATCTGTCTACCATCAGTTAAGCTTAAGATATGTCACCAATGTGAATCACAATACTAGTCTAGATTTCTGGAGAAATGACCTCAGACCTAGAGAAACTTTGTTTGCTTGGAAATTTTACCATTCTATTGTCCCAACATGAGACCATCTTAGTACTCTTTTCTATGTAGCTGATAAAACTTGTTTGCTATGTAACTCTTCTATAGAATTTGTACATCACTTACTCTTGGTTTGTCCTTTCACAAGAACTCTTTGGTTTTCAACACCTTGGAATTTCAAACTAATAGATTTTGAGAATTTGCAGGTGACAAAATGGATAGACATGTGGTACAAACCCCCAGTGGATTGGCCGATTGACAAAAATAATTGGACAAGTTTATATATATATATAACTGGATTATATGGCTAGAGCGATGTAGAGTGTTGCATGATAAGTCTAAACCTAACTGGACACATGTATATAGACTAGTACAGGGTTTTGTAAATGCCATGGAAGTTGGATTAGACCTTAATCTTGTAAACTTTCAACCTGTCCCTTTAGAAACATGGAAACCACCACGTATAGGGTGGGTAAAATTGAACATTGATGCCAGTTTTAAGAAAAATATACCCCATCCCATTAGAATTGGTTATGTACTTAGAAATTCTAATGGATGCTTCATTGCAGTAGGAACAGACAGAAGGAGGGGCAGAACTGCAAAAGAAGAAGAATGTAAAGGGGCACTTACAGGAATTCAATGGTGTCAAAAATTCAGCTCATCAATGAAAGTAGAGCTAGATGCGAAAGATGTATGCAACTTTTTGGACAAACAAGCATCAAGCATTTCCTGGTCTTCAAAGAATATACTTGAAGATGTACTAGAAGCTCTTGTAAATTTTGATAATATTAGTATTAAGTGGATCAATAGATCAGCAAACTTTGTAGCTCACAAGTTAGCGTCATATGGCCAAAATCTACCTCCTAGTTCTAAGTGGCTTACATTGCCACCTACCTAGTTGGTTGATGAACTATTTTGAGGATGATAGATATCTGTAATCTCTTAAGAATGATTAGTCTGATAGTTGTAGGTTTAGCTACAGGGCTAAAAGTCTCATTAGAATCAACTCCACTTTTCTGATGAAAGCCTTTGGCAACTAGTCTTGCTTTCAGTCTGTCAATGGTTCCATTTGATTTTTGTTTGATCTTGAACACCCATTTGTTATCAACTAGATTCATAAAAGAAGAATATGGTACAAGAGTACATGATACCATGATAATATTTAAGACAGAATGAATTTTATGAATGAATGAATTGTTCTGAAAACTATTAAGATTACATATATATAGTGTTCATTGTGTGTCGGTGTTAGTTACAAAGAATATCTTGTTTTGTCTTCGTCTGTTGTCCTAGAGCTTTTACTGCTGACTTTTCTGTTGACTTTTGTTTCTGCTCAATTCAATCAGTCAAACGAGCTCAGTATACCAGAGAGTTCTTCACCGTTTTCACGAAGGCAGAGAGAGATGTTTTGCAGGTTTTTGTTTTTTCTTTTTGGATTGGTGGAAAATCCACAGAAAATTTGTGTGTAAATTTGTTGTGGCAAAATTTACTCACCTCTCCCCAGAGTAAATTTTGGCACCAAAATCATTGCAAATTACAACTTGTGGCAAATCCAAAAAAAATTTGTCACGAGTCAAAAAACACATCAAACACTGGCAAACAAATGAATAGTGTCATTTATTTGCATTTGCCATGGCAAATGGGGTTATCAAACACAGCCTTAGATGGTTTTGAAGAACACTTCAATACTATATACTAACTTTCGGCATCATCTGTTTATCGATGGTAGAATAAAATTGGCATCATCTCTTTATCGATGGTAGAATAAAATTGGTTATAACAGTCTCAACATATTAACTAAATTCCCACGTAGGAGGGAGTCCACGCCATCGATATTAGAATTCTGGACTCCGCAGTTATAGGCATCCAAAACACATTAGAATTCGAAATCTCACCAAATTTGGTTAGGGTGAGAATTCTCATAGTTTCCAAAACAGTCATTTCCATGAAAAATAATAGATAAATTTCGAAGTAAGTCTAAACTCTTGAAAGTCAGTTCTAAACGCATCCTTGAATGACATAATATTCCATGGTTGTGAACAAATTAATAACTGAATTTTGCGCATTTTTAGCTCTTATAATACAGAAGGAAAATTGTTATGAATAGGGAGCTCTAATGATAAAAAAAAAAAAAGTTAGTTCAAGCGAGAGTATTACTCTCCCCTGCTCAAAGCAATTTAAGAGTTGCTCACTTTGGGGAATTTCATAATGCTTCTAAGATCCCAGGGGCATTCAGTTGCAGCAGCAAGGTTTGGTAGTTATGGGTTCTGTCAACCTGAGCAACAATGTCCCTTCCCTAGACATTTAATTGCATAGCAATGAGGGTGAGGTGAGCCCAGGTTATGAAGTGAGGATAGAAAACAGCAGTGTTCTAAAAAACGCTAGGCGGTAGTCAAGCAGTGGGAGAGGCCCTAACGCCTAGGCTTTCTAGGCAGTGCCTAGACGGGCTAGGCAGTTTTTTTTTCTTAATATATTTTATAATATAAAAAGTAATACACACCTATACTACAATAAATGAACAAAATCATTTACCATAACTCAAAAAATAAACACAAACAAAAATACTTATTACAAAAATGTGTAATAGTTGAAGAATATCAACTTCATATAAAAACATACTCTTTTTTATAGTGGCATATAATTTATATTAGACTTTAGTCTTTTAAACTCATTCAAATCTTTCGGCTACACAGGTCTTTAATTTTCGACATTTAATTATTCAAAAAAAAAAAACTTGACTGGACCGCCTAGAGGCCGATTAGTCCGCCTAATTGGTACGCCTATTTTTTAAACGATTTGGGCCTAGGCAAGCCAGTTGGGCACCGCCTAGTGCCTAGACCAATTTTTAGAACACTGAAAACAGAGGGGAACAATCAAGAAAAACTCGTCTTCTAAACTGTTCCTCTCCTCTCTCTCAAAAAAAAAACACCCTTCAGTGATTAGGCCTGGAACCCCGGAGCCTGCCCTAGTATAAGAAATTTATAGATGGAACCTACCATCCTGGTCCTGTACTTCCCCTACACTATGTCCAGATCAATGCCAAATAAAATAATTAATATAAAAACATTTTGCATGCAGTAGATTTAGATCCGCATTTTACATGAAAGAGACTGTACAAAATCACACTACCAACACACCTAGTTAACTTGTTTGTTTCACGTGAAATGCCTACGCCCACATTAATAACACCGTCCTAGTAAGAAAAGTCTGTAAATTCAATTCATGGGTTAATCATAAAGGTCTGAACCATGATTGATAGCCCACAAAACTCATTTGTTCGTTGAATCCAAATACAAAGATTGTTGTTTGACATACTCAATTACGTCATCTGGGGTTAGATATTTAATTGACAGCCTTCTCGAAATGCATTCCCTGCAATGAGAGACAAATATAAGACTCCTTATACAGTTTATTGGCTGGCTTTCAGTGAATAAAGTAAATATTATTTACCTTACTCTTGTTGAACTTATCTGATTTGGCACCAATTCGTCGACAACTTTGATGTTATTCTAGAGGGGAAAAAAATCATAGTAACAAATTTTTAGACTGCATTCCTCTATAGATTTCACACTGTGGTAATATTCACCCATGGACTGGAAGTGTATTAATAAGTACATAGATGGATGATATTATTTTGATTAATTAAATAATTGTGATTTATTGACGACTCATCATACATTACGCTAGAACAAAACAACAATGCGCAGTATAACCAAATATTCCTTTTACCTTATATTAATTCAAAATGTCATCAGCAGAAATTACCCTTTCAATGTCTTTTCCTTCTCTTCTTATGCAGACAACACCATAATCTCTACAAATAGCCCTGACCTAAAGAATAAGAAGAACTTAATCAAGTTTTTAGCATACATG
The DNA here is from genome assembly GCF_015680905.1 of Coptis chinensis. NCBI lineage: Eukaryota > Viridiplantae > Streptophyta > Magnoliopsida > Ranunculales > Ranunculaceae > Coptis > Coptis chinensis. The sequence goes on from NC_141459.1 coordinate 41,368,603, forward strand.
AAAAAAATAACAATTTGTTCAATATGTAAAGTAAAAATTAGCATTAGCCCTCACCTCTTTGCCCTCAATAAATAAGAAATTTTTAATCAAGCAGGCGCGCAACAATTCTAAGGAAAAAAAATCTAAGAAAGATCTACTTATTTGAGACCAGTTCCACTATTTCCTTCATAAATGTTCAAGTACCTGTTCACGGATCCATACTCCAGGAATACCGAACGATTCAAGCAGATCAGAACCACAGACCAGTATTACCCTGAGGGACTCTATAGCACAAAACAAATTGTAGTCTTAAAATTTCACCAGGCACACAGTGAAAGCAACAGACTATTCCCATTATGTACCAAACATATCCCATGATAAATGACACTTCAAATTTAATCGTATTTACAATTAGGTGTTGTCAATATTAGAGGTACAATACTTGTTCCTAGAAAAAACAACTAAGAAGACAACAATGTCATAAATATAAATTGCACAAGATCTACCAAACTTGTTTTAAGAAAACCACGCTAGTCAATGAAAAGATACAACAGTGTGTCTCAAGTATTCATTACCACAAACTCTCCTTCACCTATAATATCTAACTTCTTAGAATCGTTGGATTTGGATTATGGATGTCAATAAACTAATTTGTGCCAAGTAGAAAATCAACCGGTTACAGGGTCCGTTTAGTGAGAAAATCATGAATGTCAAGTCCAATTGTCTAGAACCTAACCATCGCCACCACTATTTCTTAGCATGCACAAGGAATTATGAAGACCGAAAATTTGCATTTTGCATTTCTCTTTCTTATTTAAGATTAAAAGTACATGCAATGTAAGAGTATACATCCAAAGAAAGATTATGGACCTCAATGCACAAAATTGGTATAAGTTACCTCTAGGAATTGATTTGCTCTCACAAACGGAACTTGAAATTCTAGCCAAAACAGTTAAGGTGCGCTGGTAATTACTTTGTTTAGCCTGCAAATAAATTATAAAGCTTTCTCGATAATTAATTAATTTTCAATGTAATGTGAAATTATTATCACTTCAGATTAAAATCACAGTAAGAAATATACCCTATCTTCTAGAAAAATAACATGACATTAGTATACAAAAAACACGTGTTATTCTCTATTGAATACAAAGATTAATGTATCCCTCCAGTTGAAGAATCTTTTTTTTTTTTTTCTACCCATAGAAGAATTCAATTGGTTTTGGAAGCAAATCTAGTTCTAGAAAGTCATTAACATAGAAGACACGGCAACACTGATATGGGTTACAACAAAGAACTTATGACATCCAGGACACGGATATGGTACCTAACACTTTATTTGAAGAAGCTCAAAATCTGTTACTATACTTTAAGGTGTACGGGGTAAGTAACTTATGCCAAAACACTTGTTTACGTCACGGGAACACTTTGCAGGCAACATATCCACCCAATACATGCTTATTCAGACCTCAAGTTGTCTATGCAATCAATAAATGGAGCACTAGAAAAACCTATTTCTCAGTTGTCTCTATAGCAATGCAGTTTGGTCTAGCATCAAACAGGTCCTAGGAATTCGGGTATGTGACAACAATGTTAACATGGATTTGTTGAAGCTGATGCAAATTTGTATAAGGAATGATATATTTTCTGAAAAGCCTGAAATATGCAATGCTTTCATCTGTGTTACTATGTTTTATTTGGAAAGACCCCAAATCCAGAAGGTTCAGGAGCTCGAGCCAACCTTGGCATGTTGTGACAACATAATGAAAGAAATGAAAACCTAGCTACCAGGACTACTAAGTAGTATCAGGGATCATGTCAAGCAAGATCATTCTTAATAGACTTGGTATTATGGTGGAGTTCAAGCATGTGAACTTTAATCCAGTAGTCATGGATTGAGAATTCAAGTGTAACATTGGGGAAGTAAAAGTTATGATGCAATTACAGACGCAGATGTGATGCTGGTGAATTATAAGATATGAAGAGGGCAATACTCTCCTGACCCACACACACAACTTTAAAGGATATCAAACCAGACATTTACCAAGAACTATATGCTATATTGTTGGGACGCAGAGGATGCGACAAGCAAAACCAGAAGAGAATCATAGTTGAAACTGACTGTATGAGGGCAATGAACATAGTCAGAAAGATAGAAAATCTATCTTGCTATTGTGCTAAGTAGTAGCAGCTATGCATGAACTTTCACATTGGTTACATGCCTTAACTGTAAGCCTATATCCATGGGTGGAGCCAGGAAACTTTTACACATGGGGTACTTAGAGAGTCGGAGTAGCTCCGCGGAGTAACTGCTTTTTTCTCCCTCTTCAAATATCGTCTTTTGCGAGGTTTATAAAGTTATCATCTAGTATGAATCTAACTAAAACTACCAAAATTTGAAGTGGAGTAGTTCCTACTACTTGCTTTCACGGGTGACCACTCAAATGAGAATTTCGGACGAGTTAAGTGGAGACGCGGAGTCGTCATGCAGGATTTAACTTGCGCACTAAAATCAGACCCCATGTGAACTATTGAGCGTTAAACTGTAAATTTATCAAGTTGAATACTACAAAAGAACAAAATGATTTAAAAAGAGTCGAGCGGGACGCAGAGTCGTCATGTAGGATTTAACTTGCACACTAAAATCAGACCCCATGTGATCAATCGAGCATTAAACTGTAAATTTATCAAGTTGAATACTATAGTGAACATAATGATTTAAAAGGAATCATGTGTAGTTGGATTTAACATGTTTTTGTAGAAGTTTATAACCTAATATGAGCTAACCCTGACATGTGTTTTACAAGTTAAAAAGACAACGTCTTGTAACAGTCCACTACATGAAAAGAAACAAGGCAGTGGCAATGCAATAGAATTATTAATGTTAAATTATCGGTAGCAAGGCAATAGTATTAGTTAGTGTTCAAATTTTCACCTGGAGCACGTGCCCCAGGTCACTGTAATGTGGCTCCGTTAATGCCTGTATCCATCACTATATGGAAACCAATAGGGCAACATATCACTTAGCTAGTATTGGCAATGAACTAGATAGTAACTGTTATTTCACTCCTCTGGATTTGAAATACCGTAGATGATAGAGTGGCAAGCTTTATCCAAGATATTAATGTAGGGGTCTGTCTAACTCCAAGATTTGTTCAAAGAAAAAGAATATGAAAGTAGGACATTGTGAAGGTTGACAACTCGACAAACAGATACATACTGCTAATATAATTTCAAGACACAACCAGGAGAAAAAAGATGGTTATTCATAAACCTAGAAAAGACTATAACTGTCATAGAAAAGGGAAATCAAAGTATATTTTGCATATTAACTACCTCCCATGAATCCACCATTACAAAAGACGAGCTTCTACATGCTAGTTCACACAATTGAAGTCGATGTTCAGCAGATACCAGGCCCTATAAAGTACGCGAAATTAATAGTGGCTTCCATATTGCGACACGTAGAACGAAAATTAAATAAATAAAATGTACAGTAAATAAAAAATTTGCAAAACCTGAGATAAGAAAAATGTACGATAAAATAAACGATTACGTTTAATAAAAAAAAAATAATGTAGGTTATGACCTCAAGAGGCCTCATTCCTTTTTTTTTTTTTTTATTGGTAAGTCTGTTTTTAAACGAGATCATTCCTCATTTCAATGCCAAAAGGCATTTGTGACATATTTACTCAAATAAGATTCCTATAAATTCATCAAACTTCATAAAAATTTGTACCCCAAATCCATCAATATTCGTCCTCATTATTTTTTCCTTTAATCACAATCATTGCTTAGAAGGAGATCCTATCAGTGAGCAACGCTTATTCAAAAGACCAAAATACCTAATTCCTTTTCCACATCCTTTTGACAAAGGTACTAGAGATAAGAGGCACAATGTGCAACCAATACTGCTTTTGGTGCCTTTGAAATGCATAAAACCTAAATAACACTTCTCAAAAGAAAAAAAACAAGCAGACGAAGATTTGTATGTTATCATAATGAAATTTTAATCCATTGCTTTGATAACAGGCAACAGATGGCTACATACTCTTTTCATGTAGCCATCTGTTGCCTCCAAGAACATAACAACCGTCCAAACTCAGTGCATCTCTTGCCAGTATGCTATGGAAGCTCGCAGTTTAATATAATATAAGCTTTACCTATTAACAGCATCAAGTATGGTGGCATCACTACTCGGTGATGGGAAAGATAGTTTGTCCAAGGGCAGTGAAATATCCATTGTTCCTGAAACAATAATCACTTTGCAGATATTATTAGTCCATTGATTTCATTCATAATTCTGGGGAACAAAATTATAAAAAACAACAGATATTAATAAATTGAGAGAAGCTCCCAGTGAGGATCAAACTCGCGACCTTTCGCTTACAAAGCGAACGCACTACCACTATGCTATGCAAGCTCGCAGTTTAGTGGTTTTGCTTTTTTAGATTTCTATTGTTTATTATTTTTTATATAACGAAATTTACACGAGAAGGATTGTATGATGGCTCAATTACTGTATATTTTCCTTCGGGAATATTTGAACTAGTATACTGCATTGCAGTGGGGGCGTGAGCAAAGCCCCTGTGCATGCTATGGTTATTCGAAAAAAATAATAAATCAAAGAACCACGAACCTGCAAAGTCTCGGTGGGAATTTGATCACGGCCACAACAGTGATCCTCATAAAGAGAAATCTCATTACTAGAATTATGATAAACACAAACATCCCTCTGAGCAAGAACTGCCCTTTCAACCAAACACTCCAACCTTCCATCCGGCACAATAACATGTGGCGGAAACAGCTCTTCCAACTCAACCAACAACTTCCTCCTCCTCCTCTTCCTCAAATCCTCATTACTACTACAACAACTACCCATATCCTCATTTCCATTAAAAAAATCCCACCAGCTAAGTTATGTACTCTCTCCTTATCAACACCCAACACCGATATCCGTTTCCGAAGTATCGACAATGCCGATAAATGATCCCCAGTGATTTAAAAACTCGGTAAATATATGTTTAAACAATATAAATAAAGCTGATTAAGTAAACACCAAGGAGAAGTCCTCCCAAGATTTCAATGCCATATAGTCATTCATAATTAAAAGTAACGATAAGATCGAGAAAGAGAAGTACCTCTGCAAGCATGGCAACAACAAGGGAGCACAAATACATTACTGCATCATCTCAGGAACACCAAATTTCATAAGCTTCTTCAAAAATCAAGTTAGAAGTAAATAATAACCACAATAAATAATTACTTTCATAACCTAACACAAAAGTACCTTTGGGCCTATGTTTCAAACGTAAGCCCAAACTATTTAGCTCTCAGGTTGGAATGTACGGGTCGGTTTTTTAGCGGTTTCGGGTTGGATTTTATTATTTTCGGTTCTCTGTAGTATGAGAATTATAGAACATGGTAGCTTATTCGAACATCGTGCAGGCTGCATCAACTCTCTCAATCTACCTTTTGGTTTTGCAGTGTTTCTGGGTGTATTCTCATAATATTCTGAAGCGCTAAGAACAACATACTGTGCGTACAAATGCTAGTTGTATATAAAACCATAAGCAGTATCCCTAGTAGACCTGCATTTCACTTCTTTTCTGTATATAAAACCAATCTACCGTGCACGTCTGTGTCTATCCAGTTTTATGCCCCAGTAATACCGACCAAGAAAAAAATCCGAAAACATCAAGTAAACCACTTGGATCCTTTGTTCCACCTTGCTCGATGGATCTCCAGTCCGACTTAATTAGCGGGCAGTCTCTTGCAATGTAAATAAGTAAGTTGCAATTGATTGTGCGCTTCCATTGAATGATGCTAGTCCATGGTGTGGTGATGTGTTGCGTTGAAAGTTAGTCATCCTTTGTATATTTAATCTATTGGTATTTTCTGTGAATTGATGAGTAGTTTAGTTGTCAATTTTAGGGCGTGTGAAGCCATGAATTGATTAATTATCATTTCCAGGAGTCTTTTATTGTTCTTCTTAATTTCTTATATAGGTGCATTGAAGGATAAAAATATCTCTTTGATATTTTCCAGGCAACACACGTTAGAAGTAATGTATCCCAGTTTTCTGGCTAACGAGGTAAGGGTTTTAGAACGAATCCTGATCTCACTTTTGTATTCTTCAACTTTGTGTGTGTGTGTATGTTTACTTGGCCTGATTTACTTATGATGTCTATTCACCACTCTGGTTTGATCGATACAAATTGTCTGTATATATCTTTTTCAACTTCTTTAATGTGGAGTTTTTCTTCAATTCAGGAGAAACAGAGATTGAAAATAAAAGAAAGACTCGATAAGTGCGTGAAGGAGAAATTGTTGGAGTTCTGCGATGTTCTCGACATAGGCGTGGTGAAAACTACAATAAAGTCAATAAAGAAGGTTAAAATCTCGCCATTAAATGTTGGGACTTGGAGTTTTGTTTTAAAAAAAAGGGGAATTTTGACTTAACCCCCCACAGTTTGGTAGAGTTTGCATTCCACTTCGTCAATTTTTTTTATTTTATTGGTAAGCCTGTTTTAAATGAGATCAGTAACTCTTTGTTGCTGGTGCGGTTCGAGCCCCAGACCTCTGGTATCATCACCTAAAGGTTTCACCGACTTTGCTAGTCGGCACCTACTTACGTTAGTATTTTAGCTATTGACTATTTTACCTTTATGAAATAGACGTTGCATTGCCCCCCACATTAACACGTTAAACCTAGTTTTGCGAAAACCACCCAAAAATTGTCATTATTTAATTTTTGCTCTCTCTCTCTTGTATTTTACATATTGGCCATTTTGCCCTTATGAAATAGCCGTTGGGTTTCTCCTATATTTTATTCCTTTTGTATAAATCTCATCTCCTCCTCGACTCTTTAGTCTGAAATGAACACAAATCTCATCTCATTTTTATAGGCGGTGGCACTTGCGAGGTTAGCAACACAAATCAACCATCTCAGGTTCTATTCTCACACTTAGGGGCTATTTGTTTTTTTGGATTAAGTTATAAGAGGGTCTTATAAGACCATGTGTTATAAGAGGGTCTTATAAGATGGTCTTATAAAGTGGTTTGTTTTTAATTTTAAGTTCCTCTTATAAGTACTTTTAAAAATAGAAAAAACAAATACATGACATCTTATAGATGGTTATTTGACAAATATAACCCTATTTTACATCACATTTAACTTGAATATATTAATTTGAAATAAATGTATAGTTTGATTTTCGGTTTCAAATCAATTTTGATAATTAGAATATCGATTTTAGGAAACTACCTTAATTGGCGGTGGTAGTGGTAGTGGTCTTAATAGCACGGTAGTGGTGGTAGTGGAGGTGATGATATTGGTTTTAATAGCACGGTGATGGTGGTGGTAGTAGAAGTGGTGGATGTCTTAATAGCACGGTGGTGGTGGTGGTGATAGTCTTAATAGTACGGTGATGGTAGTAGTAGAGGTGATGATATTGGTCTTAATAGTACGGTGGTAGTGGTGGTGGTGGTGATTTTAATAGCACAGTGGTGGTGGTGATAGTCTTAATAGTATGATGGTGGTGGTGGTGGTGGTAGTGGTGGTGGTGGTGATAGTGGTGGTGGTGGTAGTGGTGGTGGTGGTGATGGTGGTGGTAGTGGCGGTCGTGGTGGTGGTGGTGATGGTGGTAGTCGGTGGTGGCTAGGGTAATAGAGTTATTTGGAAAATAAGATAATGAAAAGGGAAGAAGAGAGAAATGAGGCTAGGGGTATATGGACGGGGGTGTTTGAGTCATTTTTCAAGTTATAAGACTTATAGAATTGAAGTAGATCTAATTTTGGTACTTATAGAATTGGAGCCTCTTATAAGACATTTCTAGTAGAATGCCTCTTATAAGAGGCAAAAAACAAACTAAAAAAATGTCCAAAATCACTGGGCCACATCTTATAAGAGGTTATAAGATCTCAAGGTCTTATAAGAGGCAAAAACAAATGGCCCCTTAATCTTCTTCCTGACCATCTTCTTCTTCGTTTACTGTTCACTTAAACATTGGGGGGTTTATGCAAATAACATATTAACGTTTAGGGGGTTTACACTAACTAATATTAAACCTCAAACTTAATTTGTTTTGTTCTGTTTTCAGATTGCAATGTCATCATCAAAAGCAATCAACTATGAGTCTTGTTTTCTTTGTGGGGATGCAGGGCACTAGAAGGTTGATTGTCGTTGGCTTGATTATCCCTGTGTTTTAGGATGTCCAGATACTATGAGGGTTCACTGGAGTGCACAAGAACACAATAAAGGATTGAGATTCCTCAGATGTAATAGTGCACCAAAATGCAACGGTTACAAATGGATAGATGTACCAACTAAAGCAAAAGGGAAGGCTGTGGAAGTGGAAATGGAAGTGGAAAGGAATGAAGTGAAGAACAAAGAGAAGTCTAAAGAGGAGGGGAAACTTAAGTTATGTATTGATATTGTTATTAAGATGAATATTGAAGGCAATGTGTTTGATGTAACTGAACTTGTGAGGAAATTAGCATTTTAATGTAATGGACATGTTCAAGTCTATATTTAATTCTGACATAGTGTTCAAGTCTACATTTAAGTCTGACATGTTAATATGATCAAAAATGCATAACAGCAAACATGCCTTAAAATTATCAAAACACAGCACTTAAGTCATTGAAGTCTTACAACAAATCCATAACACAATACTTAAGCATACATAACACTTCTCTAACACTTAATAGAATAACAAATCAAGTACATTTTACATAGCACTTGACTCAGATCTGACACAACAAATCAAGTACATTTTACACACAAATCATTGAAGTCTTACAGTAAATCATTGAAGTCTTACACATAGCACTTAAAGTTAACCTCAGTCTTACAACAAATCTATAACACAACACTTACAAAACCCCATAAAAAACACAGCATTAATGTAGTCAAGACTCTGCCTGTGAAGAAGCTTGAGAGGATGTTGTACCCTTCATGGATCTCTTTCTTGGAGGTGGCATTGGTGACATTGGTGGCATTGCAGGTATGTTCAGGGCTGGCCTCAATGGAGCAACACTTTCTTGAGTTTGAATAGGATCAGACTGGCTAGGTTGTGGACCTTGTGAACTTCCAAATAAAAGTTCAGATAGATGACATTGATCAGAAACATTCCACCCCCCCCCCCTAACACCTCATCTGCCTCTTCCACCCCCATCCTCACTTGCAGTCCCCTCTTGGCTCCCATCTGTAGCATTTCTCCCCCTACCCCTACTCCTGCTTCTACCACCTCTACTTCATCTCCCACTTGCAGGCAGTTGACTCCCATCTTCACTTGGAGTCACTTGGTTCTCATCCTCACCACTTGTACCCCTACTCCTGCTTCTACCACCTCTGCTTCCTCTCCCACTTGTAGGCAGTTGACTCCCATCTTCACTTGCAGTCACTTGACTCTCATCCTCAGCACTTGTACCCCTACCCCTACCTCTAACACCTCTGCCTCTACCTCTTGCTGGCAAATCACTTTCAACAACTTGACTCCCATATTCACTTGTAGGTAGTTGGCTCTCATCCTCACCACTTATACCCCTACCCCTACCACCTCTGCCTCTACCTCTTGCTGGCAAATCACCTTTAGCAACTTGACTCCCATCTTGTGCATTAATTGGTCTGAGAAGAAAGGGGTTTGGGAGTGGCCTTGTTCTTGGTCTCCCAGGCCTTCCTCTTCTTCTATGAGATGCTCTCTGCGGCAAATGCAATGGCATTAAGCTTCGCGTTGGCATTATCTCCCACCTGACCTCCTTGACAACCTCTGGCATTATGCCCATAAACTTGGCACCTTGAACACTTACTTCATTAGATTCATCTGTACCTCTTCTTCTATTCACCCTTGGCCTGTCAGGCTGTCTTTGTCTGATTGGTGGATAGATATACTCTTCTTGAGTAGGTTGTTACAAACACACTACTATCAGATAACATACTACAACTATAACACCAAACATGAAATGAAGTGCAACTTTACTTACAATAGGCCATTCATCTTCATGCAAGTAAGGTACAATGTGACCAAAGACAAGCTCTTTTGTAAGTTCTTTGCTTGAGAAAATAAGGGCTACAATACCTAAAACAACACAAATGGAAGTATAATGATTCACAGAAAGACAGAAATAATTCACATAAATGACTCACAGAAAGCAAAAGATAGAAATGACCCCTTCACAAAAAGACAGACAGAAATGATTCACAGACCGACATAAATGATTCACATTATAGCATAAATTATTCACAAAAATGATTCATAGAAAGACAGGACATAAATGATTTTAAAAATGGGGGGTTTAGGCAAAACGCTACCCAACTTTAGGGGGTTTAGTCAAAACGCTACCAAACTTTGGGTGGTTAAGTCAAAATTCCCCTTAACAGAAAGACAGAAATAATTCACAGAAAGACAGGACATAAATGATTCATAGAAAGACAGAAATGATTCACAGAAAGACAGACAGAAATTATTCACAAAAAGAGAAATTCAATGATCTTACTCAATCCATGGTTGCCTCCTTGGTTTAATGACAACTACAGCATGAAAAGCAAGGAATGCCAGTGACTTGCCATTCATGACAATCACATGTGTGTCTCTTTAAGTCCACATTCCACCATTTTCCAGTAAAGACATTAGTCACTAAAAATGTGTCTTCAATTGCTGAACCACTCACATTCAAATTTCCAATTTTGCTGCTAAGGTCAATAATAATATCCTTAACCTTTGGCACTAAATCATTATCATTCCATGGCTCACATTTCTCTTTCCTGTCATATAATAACTTGATTTGCAAGATCATCACTTGTGAAATCATTTTGACAATGGGTTTGTCCCTAGCCATCAATATATGACTATTCCATGCTTCTGAAAAGTTGTTAGACAAATAATCAGACTTACACACTTCATTAAAGTATGATCTTGCCCACAACCTTGGGTCTTCACCCATCAGATAGTCTTTTGCTCCACTATCAAGCTTTTCCAACTCATCCACCAGTTTTGCAAACTCTGACTCTGAATATGTTTTAGCAGCACTCCAGACTTCAAGCTCAACTCCTCAGTACTTAGTTTTCATGTTCTTGACCATGTGTCTGAAACAATACATCTAGTTACAATCAGGGAAAACAGTTGCAATTGCAGAACACAATCATTTCTACCTGTCAGAGATAATAGTCAACTTCTAAGGGTGCCTATTTAAGTGTGGTGCCATCTTCTCCAGAAAATCAGTCCATGTCTTTGTATTTTCAGCAATACACAAATAAAAAAGAACATGGAACAATTCATTGTTACCATCCAATGCAATAATAGATAGGCAGACACCTCCATGATTCCCTTTGAGAAACAACCATCAAGTCCTATCATAGGCCTACAGCCTTGCACAAAAGCATCTAGACTAGCCTTGAATGCAATACACACAGTCATAAAACTATGGAATTTTTCATATCTAGAGTGCTTTGCAACACTTCCTGGGTTAGCTTGCAAAAGCTGCCTACACAACTCAGGTAATTTTGCATAAGAAGTATCATAACAACCATGGATCTTCTCCATTTCCATGTTCTTTGCATGCCAAGCTTGTCAATACTTAATCCTAACCTAATACTTATCCATCATTTCCACCATAACATCATTAGGTGTGTATACCCTATGATGAAGTCTCGTTTCTTTCTCAAGTCTGGTTGCTATCTAGCCTGCATTTGCCATTAGATTATTGTCTTCCCTATCAGACTCACATGTGTGTGTGTTCACTAACTTCCTACACTTCATTGTATGTTTATTTGGTAATACTCTCACATAAATCATCCAGGGACAGCCATCAGCCTTGCATTTCTATTCAATCTTATTACTATAATTTCTTGTGTATTCAGCAACAAACTTATTACTAATAGCATAAAGTCTGACATAATCCCTACACTCATACCTATCCTTCCAGCACTGCCCAACCTCCAACTTCAAAGATTGTGGAACCCCAACCACTCCTTCATCAGTTGGTATGTTGTATGTTCTCTCCAAGACCTCATTTATTCTACCAACATCCCTTTCATCTAGAACATTATCATTTCCTCTCAAGTTTTCTTCAACCAACTGTTCTTCTTCACTATCACTCTCTATCATGATCGTATGTATTCTTCATCTGATGAGAACTCACTATGGTAAGCCTCTTCTGCATCAATTTGATCCACATTTAATCTACCCCCTTCTGTATGTGCTCCACCAATTTGGGTTTCATCTACATATGAAATTAAAACCAATGTAATTAGACACTATAACATAAAAATGTCACATATGAAATTAAACCCAATCTATTAATATACCATTATTAGTGGTCACATTAGCAGTACCAGCAGCATGGTCATCCACTCCAAAGTTTAGAAAATCCAAGTTGAAATAGTCATCAACAACTTCATCTAATGAATAAGGGGTAATGAAATATGTAAGAAGAAGAAATGAAAAGTAAGCTCAGAAGTAAGCCCAATAAATGAAGACGTGCCTGCAACTTGAGAAGAAGAGGCTTGGGAAGTATAGTTTGCCTTACTTTTCTTTTGACTCTGTTTAGAGCTGCTTTGGGACTTAGAGCTTTCTGGTCTTCTTCAGTAGACCAACTAGGTTGGGTTTCCACCCCACCCAAATGGTCCCCTCCAAGTGATTCACCACTTAAAGTCTGGGGCTGAGACCCACTACCATCAATATTGTATTCTAAAAGTTTTCTACCCTTACATGAACCACTTGTCAAGTCCACAATCCTATTAACTTCGTCCACAGTTGGCCACTCATCGAGATCAAATTCAATCCCCTTCTTGCATGGTTTCCATCCTACAATTACAACATCATCATCACTTACTTCTTCATCATCGCCACTTACTTCTTCCTCATCATCATTACTACTCGACAATTCCTCAACCTCAGTAATTTTCACATACAAATTAGTATATCCACTTCTATCGGCTTTTGCATGAACCCACATATACTTCAAATCATCATCAGAAACTAGCTGCCTTAGATTTCCTCATTCATTCCAATTAATCTCTAATATAGGGTTAAAGTTGCAGTCGACATGTTTGGTGATCCACTCAACTAATTCTGCTATGTTTGCCTTCTCGCCATCAACTAACTCTGTATTTAGTTCATGCCCACCTATATACACATTACGCCTAACACCATCCCTAGTAGCTTCTCTCCATTCACCATTAATATGCAATTTAAGAACTCGATACCTTAAAGCAGCCATTTTCTCTGAAACTACAACATACAACAAAATGAGAATTCCCCCAAGTAATCAACCTAAACCCTAAAACATAAAGGGTAGAAACACACAACAGAGAGAGAGAGAGAGAGAGAGAGAGAGCAAAAAACGAAACAAAAATGTAATCTTTTTAAACAAAACTAAATTAAATGTAGATAAACGAGACTTACCAACAATCTCCACATACAAAGATCGAGAGAGAGAGAGTGAATCGAGAGAGAAAGTGAAAGAATTGGATTATGGCAATATTTGGGTGGTTTTCCCAAATGGGTATTACGTTTTAAGGTGGCGGGAAACCCAATATAAGGGCAAAATGGCCAATATGTAAAATACGAGAGAGAGAGAGAGAGCAAGAATTAAATAATGACAACTTTTGGGGGGTTTTCGCAAAGTTAGGTTTAACGTGTTAATGTGGGAGGTAATGCAACGTCTATTTCATAAGGGTAAAATAGTCAATTACACACAAAATTTACGGAGTGGGGGGCAAACTCAAATAATTTTAAAAATGGAGGGTTTAGTCAAAACGCTACCAAACTGTGGGGGTTAAGTCAAAATTCCCCTAAAAAAAGTAGCATTTCTAGTCTTTCAACACTTACAAACGTGTGGTTTCTTAACATGCAGGAAGATATTGTGACAAAACCCGATCTACAACTAATAGGTCACTTGCAGAAAAGGAGGTGGTTTTATTTTCTAAGTTGTGTGATAAATGCTCTGAGGTTTTTGTTATTGTGGTCCTGATCTATGAGTGTTTTGTATGTATTGCCAGTCAGGTACTACTAAAAAGCGTAGTGTGGAAACAAGCATGCAAGAGTCTGGACGATCAGCTGCAAAGCGCTCATCCCCGGTACGTGTTGTTTCTTAACCAATTACTTTGCTATATATTTATTAGGTAAAAGGTTGAGGAAAAAAAAAGTTCTTGAAGAGGGAATTAGAAGAAGGGGCAAACTACCTGAAGATTGTGATGATATTATGAGGGAGATTGAGGAAAGTATGAGACAAAACGATAAAGTTGTAGGGTAAATTGATTGATTCAATCTTTGGTACCTGGATGCAGAAATGGGTACCTGGATGAAACGGAATTTGTGATATACAAGTACACTCACTACACCATAACAGGCTATTTGCAACGGCAAAAAAGCGTTGCGAATCATTTTCGCAACGCTTTTTAAGCGTTGCAAATATGGCGTGGGTAAAGTGTTGGAAATTTTTGCAACGGTTAACCAACGCTTTTTAAGCGTTGCAATAATGATTTGCAACACTTTTTATAACTATTTTGTACACAAATTTAAAATATTTGCAACGGTTTTTTAATTTCACAAACGCTTTTTAAGCGTTGGTAATTTATAAAAATATTACCAACGGTTCTTAACCGTTGCAAAGTTGTTAGTTAATTTAAAAAAAATTAATTTAAAAGTCGTTTGTAACGGTTATGAACCGTTGCTGATGGGTTGCTGATGAAAAAAAAATAATTTCTCATATTTTGTAGCGACTAGCTACACCTACAAAAAGATGCCCCCTCTTGCACCATATACATAAATCATAAATTCTTATTTAAGCTAAATTTATCCTGTACACAATACATTTTCATACTATTTTACAAAGAAACCATAATATATATGGGGAAAAAAACTGATAAAGTACAAAACTAATCCAACCATATACATTCACAACTTTGAGCTATTTTCTAAACCTCACAAACTTATTGTTGGACTCTCACCATAAAAAAAGTTTCATATGATGATCCTAAATAAGAGATAACAGCTTGCGTTGTTGAAAACCCTACGCCCATTTACTTCCACAAATGCTCCAAAAGAGATCCTAGGATTAAGATAAAATAGTCAACCAAGAAAAGATCATGAAGCAGACAATAAGGGGATTAAAACCAATTTAAAAGATAAATACTGATAATCTAAGGTATAGTGGATTGAGCTTAATAGTAAAGAAGGACTAGGGATTCTCACCTCTACATCAAAACCCAAATAGAGATTCAAAACCCAAATAGATGATAGGGCTACAATATTTTGCTTCTTACCAGTGGATACGCCAAGATTAGCGACTAAAAGACTGGATTATAAAGCGCAAAGATCAATCCAATGAGAATTACCCATAAAAACTGGCGCAATGGAAGCAAAATATAATGTTATCGTAACTTCAATAATATTTCAACAATTAAAAGCAAAACTTTGTTTAATCTTATAGTATATTACCTCATATTTGTGTTTAGCTCCAGGCCTCCAGCTTGTAAATCAGTTTCCACTGCACCACAAACACATCAAACACAAACACAGAATACATTTTTTACATATTAAGGTCAGCAAAATTCAACATGTCTAGGCCCACTGCTAGTAATTAGGCACTGAAATACACAGCGGGAAACATGGCCCTTACCATCAGCTGGAGATTCCGGCAAGTATTTTGCAAGGCGATATTTCTATACAGAGAATAAAGAACACTAGGTAAGATTAGCTTAAAAAGACAGAAAATTCCAATAATATAGCGGGTAGTACCTGCAAGTGGCTTTTCACATGATAGATAGTTAGTCCAGGTACACCCATCACCCTGAGAACACCCTTCGGTTTAAGGCAAAATGCTCAAGTACTTTGTACAAAACGGCCTATATCAGCACCATTTAATTCCTTTGTAAAAATTCCTGGAAACAAATCAAATCAATGGTGAAAAGTATGCCAATGAAAATGACAATTGCAAAACCAAGCTGGCACTAGTTTACATTACATCAACGCCTTTTATTTAGGTAACAAGATTAAGCAAACGGAACTAAAAACCAAGCATGTGTGTGAATCAAGTCAATCAACAGTTGATTTCGTATTTGGTTGAATTACAATGCAGGCATTACTGATAACCGAATTTTAGGTGTACCTGGATCCGGACGTAACTACCACTTTGACTCTGCCCAAACGCCATAGCAACAGCATGGTCAACCAAATCAGCAGCCCCATCACCAGAAACTTCGAGCCATAGGTCGGCTTTACTGTTTAGCTTTCCACCCTTTGACCTGCTCATAGTTATAGTTACCCTCTAGAAATTGACCACTCCCTAATGACAAAACCATTAAATCTTCAACCCTTCGCACGAATGGAAACTCTTGCTTGCTATGCAATACGTGCGTAATTGCAGCTGCAACCGGATTACTCATAGTTAATCCACCTTCAACTGCTAAACACTGTTTCTGCCCATCAACAGACTTCATTAAAACTGGTTCAAACACAGCCGGTTCAGCCATGGTAGCTCGGCAAACTTCCCATAGCCTAAAATCAAAACTCTCTGACTCAAAAGCATCAGCTCTAGAAAACACAAATGGGGCGAACTTCGAAGATCGTAACCACGGAATCAGCACGGGCTTCAATGTATCTTTCAAAGTTAGACTCGACTCTTATCTGAAAAACGCTTCTTTCATAATCTTCTCCAACTTGTTAGTAACTGAAACTGTCCAAAAAACGATGTAACAAACTTCCATTAGAAGAAGAAGATGCAGGTTTAAAGAATCTTTTTCCTTGATTAACCAAAACTTCCATGTCTCTTCAGCTTTGAATATAGGCCTATTATCACCTTTCGTACCAAAAAAGCATAGCAGTAAATATCCCTCCAACTCCTGTCCCTGCTGCAAACGTCAAAGTAATCTGCAATTCTTGCTTCTGGGTTTCCAGACTTTTTTTTTCAATGCTTGTTCAAGATAAGCTAATGCTTTTCCTGATAGAATTCCCCGCATGCCACCTCCGTCTATGCTTAATACACAGATCTTACCTCTTTGGTTCTTGATTGATGAAACACAATTATCATTTGTAGATGCTGTAGGAGCTATGGTTTCATGTGCTGGAGATATTTGTTTTGGAATCCAAAGCTTATTTTGATCATCGTACCCAAACAGAAACTTGCTTTCGAGGATAGAGAAGATTTCGTAGCTGAGTTTATCTGTATCGATACTTGGTTCTTGCATTTCTGATCGATTACACTGCAAACCACCTGTCCACCACCATACACTACAAACCACCAGTTCACACACTGCACCACCAGTCCACATAATTTTGTGGCATACGGCAAGGGCAAACTGTATACGAGCCTACCAGGTCTAACCGGCCAATAGATTCTCAAAGTACATACTTCAATTGTGTTTTGAGGGTCAGTCATTACAACTTCAATTGATTGCTGATCAATGGAATGAATATCCTTACCTTATACCATGCCCAGGACCACAGTTAATATTTGAGATAATTATTGGAGCAGAATATGAACTTGATAGCCTAACAACAAAATTCAGTGATTTTATCGGAATTTATTAACAAATATTACTAGATGCGAACATATACCAATCAACATATAAATACTTACTGTTGGCGCCATTTTCGTGCAATTCTGCAAATTAAAGCAAGCTGAGACGATTAGCTTTAAAAATTGCCGAACATACTATTCCAAAACATGTTAATGGGGCAGAACTGTCGGTTACCTTGCTGTGGCTGTTGCGGCATGAATTAGACCACTAATTTGTACCCCATCCATCAATAGTGCCATAACCATCAACTATGAGACCAGTAACACGTCTAAATGCAAGCCATTGGCTTGAATCAATCCCATCCCACTTTTCGATATCTTGAGGAGATAATATAGTTCCAAGTATCTACAAAAAAAGAAGACGTAGTCAATCACCAATCAAGAGAAGTCTTTCTAACTTGAGCCATAAAACTCTACTGTATCGAGTATCGACATGGACATTATTAGGATGATCTTTTGGAATTGCTACTGTTTCGGCCATGTTTATGTTAGCATTTTTACTTTCAGTTCTCAAAAAAGCGAATCGAAAATGTACTGCGATTTTTCGTACCTGAATATTTATCCTTGAAAGTTTGCATGGGCCATTGAACGTAATGGGATTAACCAAAAATCTCCTTTCTCCAGGAATAATCATGTTAGCACTTTCGGCAAATTCTAATTACATGTAACATCCCACGCCTTAAAAAATGCCTGGTAATCAAAGATGGAAGTCATAACTGTTAAATTATATATTAGGAAGAAAGCTAGCATACGGAAGAGAAGTAAAACAATTTACTTGAGAATCATCAATGTAGCCACCCCCAACAGCTCCATAGTCTAAAACATTGATCTCTTTAACAAAACTACAAGAAAGAACAATAACATTTGAGCAGGATAGAGTGACAAGTATCAAGACAAGTATACCCTGTGCAGAACAAAAGAATAGTTTTAGGATTCACCAAAGTAGAGACAAAATGAAAATAAATAAAAAGAAAATGAAAAAAGGAGAGACAAAAAAAGATAGTTAATTGAGGCATATTGAAGAAACCCATTCAGAAAGAGAACTGAGCTACTCACCATAACATATGGTGGAAATGTGGAATGATCCTTGTATGACAAACTTAGAAACTTTTCTTTTATAGGTACCTTAAGGCACTTAATTTCAGCGTAAAATGTTGCACACACTCTAGAAAATGTAGAATCAGTTTATTTTGTTATCATTTCGACCAAATAGTATACTTGACTTCCGATTGAGATTTTAATTTTTAATAAATAGACCCAACAACAATTGTAGGGTACATATTCAACTCGTTGATTTATACATACTTTGAGACCTGTAAGTGTACTTCTCATCATTTCGAAAATCAAGGGAAATATATTACTTATTAGAGAAAGCAAGATGGATAGAAGCTCTTCAAGAGCATGAATTATATTAAAAGCCACCCTTAGAAATATAAGCAAACAATGAAGGATAGAGGTTTCCACGCATTGAAACAGTTACCATAAAGAGTGGGAATTTACTCAATTTAGATCCATCAAGAGTGGGAAAGCAAGAACTGATTGTACGAATCTTTATCAGACAAGAGTTTTCGCAACTCGTCCACACTACAAGGCATTCGACACTACATATCAGTTGAGAAATTACCGATAATATATACAAGATAAAACTTGCTATAACAAAGTCGAACACTATAATCTTTGTTTTAAGAAAAGATATAAAACTAAAACATGTAGGCAATAGATAAATTAAATTACTAGTCAATCTGGCCGTCTAGAACTAGGGGCTTGGTCTTGTGTAATTTCTCAGAATTTGAATAAGACTAAAAAGAGATCTGTATATATGTGGTTAAGAAAAGTCCAATTAACATTCGATACCTTTTGTCCTTTAAGAGATGAATGATGGCTACGACTTCAGAAGGAGAAACAACTTGTCCTTAAGCGATTGTGAGAAATCAGATGGTCTTAGGGCATTAGTAGTAGTAGTACCCGGTGTAGATGGGCGTGAGGAATCTGGTGGAGAATACCAAGAAGAAGAAGATGGCCCAGGAATTTCTTGTTGCTCTTGAGAACCCCTGCAAATAATAATAACAACAATCTTTTAAATTTGAAAATAAATTTAACAAATCATCAAAAAACAGGAAAGAATACCATGATACATAAGAACTGCAAAATATCACTTGATACATAAGAACTTCCATAAAATAGGAAAGCCAATAGCCAACTAAAAATTCTCCACGCCCCTCACGCCATGAATTCTTATATAAAAGAAATTCACAAGCGTGGAGAACACATTAGCAAATGCTTCTTACTGCATGTAAGTATTCTACTACCAAATGAGATGCACCTTCAATGATCCCTCTTACAGCCAAAGACACCTTAAGAGTAAGCCAAGTATTAGAATTTCTTATAAAAACAAATGGAGACAGACGTGTGTTTTAAGAAAGAGATGTGTTTTCTTTTCACAAACAGGAAAATTTTCTTCGCTTTTGGAAAACATTGAGCTTTTTAAAACAAACCGTCGAAATAAAAAGAGATGTCTTTTGAAACAAACTCTCAAAATTGAAAACGGTGAATCAATCAGTTAGAACAACTTTGATTAGTGTGGAACTGAAATTTTTTACTTTTCCTAGTGAGAAAGACAACAGTTGTTAATGGTTCGATTAAACAATAGAGAATGGAAGAATTATTATTTTTAACAGAAAACAAAGAACCGACCATTCTTCTTCTTCTTCTTCTTTCTTTGATTGAGGAGTGCGAAAATTAGGGATCTTGAGATAATGCGGCGGTGAGAGAGAGAGAGAGAGGAGAAAAAAAAAAATTATGTTTTATATTTCGATAATTTTGGTTCGATATTTTTGGTTTCCCTCTGTTCGCGAAATTTTTAAGTTTGTAACACTTCTCCAACGCTTTTAAAGCGTTAGCAATTAATTCGAAATTCACCCAAATAAAGCAACACTTTACAACATTACCAACGCTTATTTAGCGTTAGTAACTTACTAACGCTAAATAAGCGTTGCAAATCAAAAAAGGTGCGTGTTGCAAATATCCTATTATGGTGTAGTGACTGATGGATTGAAATATAGTATTTATTACTAGTATACTGCGTGGCAGTGGGGAGTGAGTGGAGCTGCGGCGGAGAGAGAGAGTTGGGTGATCTTGGGAGAGAGAGATGGGTGAAGGAGAAAGGTATTTGGGCGAAAAAAAAATAAAAGAGAAGATGAGGACACCTCGCATAGCCCCCCTTCTGCCAAAATCATTCGCTCTGCTCACTCGTTTATTTTCTTTTATTAAACAAGTATATAGTTTTTAGTTTTTAGTGAGCCCAATCACAGTCATGTGTATTTAACCATTAACTCAGTCCAATTCTATACAAATGGTTCTACTGCTTAATCTTCTTCTTTTTCATCATGTGCACGTATTGGTGAGGTTGAATATCTTAAATTACATATCAAAGAAAATGCAATAGTTATTTTGAACTTTACATTGCTATGACCTTTTTTTTTTAACTGAATTTGGGTGTTAGCCTTACCCCTCACCTGCGTTAAAATCTCAAATAAACTTAATTATATTTATCCTCCTCCACATATATACTCATTTGGATGAACAAAGTACCACTTGCGTACATTTTCAAGACCAGCCAGAAAATCTGTGTCCCTGTTGGTTTATTTATATACATGAATGAATTCTACAGTGTAGTCATTGTGCTATAGATAGAATAGGAGCCTTCAGGTTCCAAACATACCAAGGAGCTTCTTCCTCTGCTCTCAGTATATAAACTGATCTTTTGGAATCAGATGCAATTATAATTTTTGTACAATGTAACAAATAAGCAATACAAAACCCCGTAGTCCCATTAGGATACCCTGCGTCTCTTGAAGTCAGGGGTGACTTCATTCCACCTGCACCATGTGTAAAGAACACTTGCTATGAACTAATGTTTCTTGGCATTTTATTGTGATTACGTGTTGTACACGTGTGGATGTGATCAAATTTCAAAACATGAAAAATGACATTTAAGAGGAATGCGGGATAGTGTTGTGAGTCAATCCTTAATTAACTCTTCCAAATTTAGAAGATAATGCTATTTTGGTTCTTATATGTATCTTTAAACTCGGGTTTATATTAAATTGTTTTTCCGTAAAACGAGAAAGACCGGTAGTCCTAATGTGGTGTAAAAGGAGAGTGAATGTGAATCGGATGATGAGTTTGAAAAGGAGGAAGTCAAGAAAGATCAACTCGTTCCTCGATGGATCGATGATGAAATTTGAAAGCACTCGAAAGTGACATAAAGGGAAGTGAATCTGGAGAAGATTCGGAAGAAGAAACAAGAAACCATAATTCTGGTTCGAAAGGATCATCAGCGAAGACCACATCCTTGGCGAAAGATAAATCTGTTAAATTCTGTGTTAGTGGTGATGCTAGGAGAGTTGTGATATTGATATATTAAAGACACCAAGAAGAAGACCAAAGAAGACTAGAGATTTATTAGGGTTAAAGAGTTCTTAGGTTGAGAGAGTCTGAGAGAGATTGTTCTCTACCCAGAGTTACATACTTATACTAACCTAAAATATGATAATAGCAACTAGTAGATATGGATGTCCACACTTATAGAAACATGGGACTTTCCATATTGGACATATTATAATACTGACATATTCTAATACTGATATATTTTAACACTCCCCTCAAGTTTAATTACGCAAAACTATGCAAATTACAACTTGGATTACAAAAACAAAAGATAAGAATATTGCTCCTTTCGCGAAGATATCTTGGTTGAAGAACTTCGAACAACCGCTGTTGAGGCGTTATGGAGTTAAACCTGTCGGTGTAAGCAATGACCTAACCTCGAATCTTGAAGGTGTACTTGATCCTGGCTGAAATCATAACACCCGGTGTAGTGGCGTCTTTGGCTACTACTACTCACTTCATTCGTTATTATGGGCGTCATAATATAAATTGAAAACAATAACGGTGACTTGATGTGCGCTTCTTGGCGCTACTATCAATATCACCGTTAATGTCAACAAAATACTATTATGGGTACTCACGAAACATACGTCATGATTGAGGCTTGATCAACACGAAACATAATGCGGATTGAGGCTTGATCGCTACACAAAACATACTTGCGGTTGAGGCTTGATCAACACGAAACTTGTTTGCACTTTAGCTTGATCGCTACGAATCTCAAAGACTCGCAGAGTAGGGATGTCATCTTGAAGATCGAATAGTGGATTGCCTTGTCATGAAGAGTTCGTTGAGGCTTGTTGGAATATGGAGACATGAGTACTCTTCCTCATATGTTTCCATATTCTCCTTCCTTCATATACTTCTTGAATGTCTTCATATCTCCTATTCCCCTCTCGAGTTGGAATATACAAGTCCATTGAAACATCTGAAGGCTTGTTTATTCCGACTTGAACTTGAAACTGAGAAAACTAAATACCAACTTATACAACCAACCAATGCCCACTTCAAAAAACAATACTTCATACTCTAAACCCTACCTTCTTCTTGTGCCTCCATTCTTTCTTCTTCTTCTTCTTCTACAGACTCAATCCCTTTAACCTAACAAGCTAATACTTCAAACAAACAACTTGATCATGTTCTAGAAACTGAGACAGAAGACGACATCAATACCAATTGCGCGGAAGCGAAACAATACTAAGAAACCAATACTGAGAAACTTCGGATCTCTCTCCTAGCATTCTTCAAACAAATTTTAAACACTAGCGAAATCTCAAAAACTTACTTTAACATGACGATGAACAGTACCGTGAATAGTAACTATGAACAAATTAGTTAGTGAACGATGGCGTGAACGAATGCCGGTGAAACGATGAAACCGCCCGAAAAAAAAAAAATTGAAACTTGAATTGAGATATAAGAACTTCTTCTTGTGAGAAATCCTTCTTCTTCTTGAAACTTGACTTGAATACTATACTGAAAATTAAAACAAACTGATTTTGATTTTTTTTTCTTGGTGAGGGTTTCCTCTCCTAGCATACCAATGAACCTCATCTCCGATACCATGTTAAATTGCGTGTTAGTGGTGATGCTTAGGAGAGTTGTGATATTGATATATTAAAGACACCAAGAAGAAGACCAAAGAAAAGACTAGAGATTTATTAGGGTTAAAGAGTTCTTAGGTTGAGAGAGTCCGAGAGAGATTGTTCTCTACCCGTGAGTTACATACTTATACTAACCTAAAATATGATAATAGCAACTAGTAGATATGGATGTCCACACTTATAGAAACATGGGACTTTCCATATTGGACATATTATAATCTTGACATATTCTATCTTGATATATTCTAACAACTCCCCTCGTCCGTAATTACGCAAACTATGCAAATTACAACTTGGATTACAAAAACAAAAGATAAGAATATCGCTCCCCTTTTCGCATAGAAACCGTCTTCATTGAAGAACTTCGAACAACCTGTTGAGGCGTTCGAGTTTGCTTGTCGGTGTAGGCAATGACCTAACCTGAATATTGAAGGTGTACCTCGATCCACAACCGAAATCATAACACCGGTGTAGTGGCGTCTTTGCTTACTACTCACTTCATTCGTTGTTATGGCCGCCATAATATAAATTGAAAACAATAACGGTGACTTGATATGCGCTTCTTGGTCGCTACTATCAATATCAATTTGTTAATGTCAACAAAATACTATTATGGGTACTCACGAAACATAATGCATACTGGTGAGGCTTGATCGCTACCGAAACATACGTGCGGTTGAGGCTTGATCTACACCAAAACATACTTGCATTGAGGCTTGATCACTACGAAACTTGTTTCCGGTTTAGCTTGATCGCTACCAATATCTTGAAAGGCTGCAGAGTGGGGATGTCATCAAGAAAGCCCGAATAGTGGATTGCCTTGTCATGAAGAGTTAAATCGAGGCTTGTTGGAATATGGAGACATGAGTACTCTTCCTCATACGTCTCCATATTATCCTTCCTTCATATACTACTGAATGTCTTCATATCTCCCTATTCCCCCTCTCAAGTTGGAATATACAAGTCTGTTGAAACATACAAAGGCTTGTTTATTCCGACTTGAACTTGAAACTGAGAAAACTAAATACCAACTTATACAACCAACCAATGCCCACTTCAAAAAACAATACTTCATACTCTAAACCCTACCTTCTTCTTGTGCCTCCATTATTTCTTCTTCTTCTTCTTCTACAGACTCAATCCCTTTAACCTAACAAGCTAATACTTCAAACAAACAACTTGATCATGTTCTAGAAACTGAGACAGAAGACGGCATCAATACCAATTCTTGTGAGGCGAAAACAATACTAAGAAACCAATACTGAGAAACTTCGGATCTCTCTCCTAGCATTCTTCAAACAAACTTTAAACACTAGCGAAATCTCAAAAACTTACTTTAACATGACGATGAACAGTACCGTGAATAGTAACTATGAACAGTGTTAGTGAACAAGAATAACCAAGAAAGATCTTGGGTGAACGATGCAAAACCGCCAGAGGAAAAAAAAAAATTGAAACTTGAATTGAGATATAAGAACTTCTTCTTGTGAGAAATCCTTTCTTCTTCTTGAAACTTGACTTGAATACTATACTGAAAATTAAAATAAACTGATTTTGATTTTTTTTTTCTTGATGAAGGTTTCCTCTCCTAGCATACCACTGAACCTCGCTCCGATACCATGTTAAATTCTGTGTTAGTAGTGATGCTAGGAGAGTTGTGATATTGATATATTAAAGACACCAAGAAGAAGACCAAAGAAGACTAGAGATTTATTAGGGTTAAAGAGTTCTTAGGTTGAGAGAGTCTGAGAGAGATTGTTCTCTACCCAGAGTTACATACTTATACTAACCTAAAATATGATAATAGCAACTAGTAGATATGGATGTCCACACTTATAGAAACATGGGACTTTCCATATTTGACATATTATAATACTGACATATTATAACAAAATCCAAGAAAGTAACAACTGAAAAGAAAGAAACTCCAGTCAAGTTACCTAAAAAGTCCCAGTGACGAACAACTCTAAGGCCAATGATAGCATTGGTGAAAGTCCAGTTGTCTTCTCCAGGAGGAAGAAAAGTCAAGAAACAACTAACAAGAAATCCTTCGCTCCATCGAAGTGTTCTTCTAAGGAAAATGACAGTATGGAGAAATCTGGTAAAATAATTTTGAATCTTGATTTTGTGGTTCTTTGTTAAGTGAGTTAGGATAAACTTTAAAGGTTGGTCAAAATGGAATAGAAGCTTGGTTCAGGCTTCTTAATATGTCAATCCGCATAATGAGTTTTCTTTGTCTCAAATTTTGAGAAAAAATAAATTAGAATAGTAATAATAGAATGTGTAGTTTAGTTTGACTTGATTATTTACTTTTGGTAGTCCATGTAGGTGAGTAGAGCAAAATCTTTCGACTAAAACCTGATTGTCTATAATTCTTGAAGGTAAAAAGAGTGCAAAAGGAAAGGATAAAGTTAAAGAGGCATGTGCTCCAACTGACGAGGAACTCAGGAAGGTGATCTATAAGATTCTGAGTAGATCTGATTTGAAGACAGTACGCTTAATTTTTTTTATTCACCCATATATGATAAACTGCTCGCCTGATATCATTTTGTGGTTATCGTGACTGTACTGTCCTACATATATGCACTTGCGATTGTTTGGTAAGTTCACTTATATATATTGTGTTTATTATTTTGCATATGCTAAAAAAATCTTGTTCTGACATTCATTCTGTTGGGATCCGTACAGTTCTTCCTTAATGTATAAGTTTTCAAGTTGTATTCAAAATTGGAAACTGCCAATTTTCATCTCTTAACAAGAAAAAAGTCCAATAATGTAGTTATGTACTTGTCCTCCTTTTTTCTGGTGTAGTGGTATGTATACATTTTATTTATGTTAGCTGAAGCAATTCAAATGGCCAAACATAAAACTTGCTTGTGGTATGTTAGATCAAGTAAATTTTCATTTATGTATGAACAAATTGCCTGCAGAAATGCCCACTTGCAAAAGTGTTAAAATTGTGTGTGTGTGTTTTCTTTTCCACGTTTTTGTGGATATATTTTCTAAGCCATAGGTTTACTCGTCTACCTCACTACACTTCTTCTGGATGTCATTGGTTTTTCAAATTGTGGCATAAGTTATCCATTCCATTTAGAGATGACACATGGCCTAAACAAATTATCAAATTTGCCTTGGGACACCAGTCTTTAATTCTCACTGTTGTCGTATCAAACTCCGCTCTTCCATATTTGTCTATTGCAAACTTGTCACCGAAGCAAGAGCACAGAGATGCATGCAGATAACTTTAGGGTTATACTTCGGGTTAAAACCACAGTTCTCTTATTAAAAATATAGATTCATTGAACAAACTTAGTTTCTCCAAATTTTGTTAAAATAGAAATTCTCAAAATTAAATATTTAAGCCTTATTTGTCAGATGGAAGGATTTCTGTCAAAGTAAGTAGACTCAGTCAGTTTACCAAAAACAAAAAGTAGACTCAGTCACTTGAGAAAGGAAACAACTTTATTTCTTTGATAATTGAGTATACAATTGGTCAGCTCGCATAGAGGTTCCATGGTTTTATTGGCATTAATGTGGCTGGTTGTGAAGTCCAGCATGTTGGCTAGCCCACGTCCACTCTCACTGCTGCTTGGCGTGTTCTAAAGGACGTATGCGGCACGACATGCAGAAAGCACCAAGAGATGACCTTCCAACTTTTATATAATCCATAAATTTGTGTTTCATATTGGTTTTAGAATGCATAAAGAAGCAAATGTTGAAACATGTCGATTGAGTTTTCACCGAATCAATTACTTAGTGACCTTTTGCTGCAAAAAACTTGTTCACTCATTGTTGCTAATCCTGAAAAAGTATGCATCAACCAATTTTCTTTATGCAAGAATTGTCGTGGCTAACATATGTGAACCATTACAACTTGTTTGAGTGCACGTTAACCCATATTTCTTAGATAATAATACTTTTATAGTTTATGTGGATATATGACCTGTCAGAGCAAAATATGATATTTTTTGTTTACTTTTCTGAAACTTCTAGTATGCATTTAATTAATTCACTCATGTACAGAATTGGCAAGAGATGCACTGAGTTTGGACGGTTGTTATGTTCTTGGAGGCTATATGTCACCTGTAAATGACGCATACATGAAAAGAGTACGTAGCCATCTGTTGCCTGTTATCAAAGCAATGGATTAAAATTTCATTATGATAACATAGAAATCTTCGTCTGTTTGTTTTTTTCTTTTGAGAAGTGTTATTTAGGTTTTATGCATTTCGAAGGCACCAAGTGCAGTAGTGGTTGCACATTGTGCCTCTTATCTCTAGTACCTTTGTCAAAAGGATGTGGAAAAGGAATTAGGTGTTTTGGTCTTTTGAATAAGCGTTGCTCACTGATAGGATCTCTTTCTAAGCAATGATTGTGATTAAAGGAAAAAATAATGAGGACGAATATTGATGGATTTGGGGTACAAATTTTTATGAAGTTTGATGAATTTATAGGAATCTTATTTGAGTAAATATGTCACAAATGCCTTTTGGCATTGAAATGAGGAATGATCTCGTTTAAAAACAGGCTTACCAATCAAAAAAAAAAAAAAAAAAAAAAAGAATGAGGGCTCTTGAGGTCATAACCTACATTTTTTTTTTATTAAACGTAATCGTTTATTTTATCGTACATTTTTCTTATCTCAGGTTTTACAAATTTTTTATTTACTGTACATTTTATTTATTTAATTTTTTAGTTCTAATGTGTGCAATATGGAAGCTACTATTAATTTCGCATACTTTATAGGGCCTGGTATCTGCTGAACATCGACTTCAATTGTGTGAACTAGCATGTAGAAGCTCGTCTTTTGTAATGTTGGATTCATGGGAGGTAGGTAATATGCAAAGTATACTTTGATTTCCCTTTTCTATTACAGTTATAGTCTTTTCTAGGTTCATGAATAACCATCTTTTTTTTCATAGTTGTCTTGAAATTATATTAGCAGTATGTATCTGTTTGTCAAGTTGTGAACCTTCACAATGTCCTATTTTCATGTTCTTTTTCTTTGAACAAATCTTGGAGTTAGACAGACCCCTACATTAATATCTTGGATAAAACTTGCCACCCTATCATCTGCAGTATTTCAAATCCAGAGGAGTGAAATAACAGTTACTATCTAGTTCATTGCCAATACTAGCCAAGTGATATGTTGCCCTATTGGTTTCCATATAGTGATGGATACAGGCATTAACGGAGCCACATTAGAGTGACCTGGGGCACGTGCTCCAGGTGAAATTTTGAACACTAACTAATACTATTGCCTTGCTACTGATAATTTAACATTAATAATTCGATTGCATTGCCACTGCCTTGTTTCTTTTCATGTAGTGGACTGTTACGAGCCGTTGTCTTTTTAACTTGTAAAACACATGTCAGGGTTAGCTCATATTAGGTTATAAACTTCTACAAAAACATGTTAAATCCAACTACATGATTCCTTTTAAATCATTTTGTTCACTATAGTATTCAACTTGATAAATTTACAGTTTAATGCTCGATTGATCACATGGGGTCTGATTTTAGTGCGCAAATTAAATCCTGCATGATGACTCCGCGTCCCGCTCGACTCTTTTTAAATCATTTTGTTCTTTTGTAGTATTCAACTTGATAAATTTACAGTTTAACGCTCAATGGTTCACATGATTTTAGTGCGCAAGTTAAATCCTGCATGACGACTCCGCATTTCCACTTGACTCGTCCGAAATTCTCATTTGAGTGGTCACCCGTGAAAGCAAGTAGTAAGAACTACTCCACTTCAAAAAAGCAGTTACTCCGCGGAGCTACTCCGACTCTCGAAGTACCCTATGTGTAAAAGTTTCCTGGCTCCACCCATGGATACAGGCTTACAGTTTAAGGCATGTAACGAATGTGAAAGTTCATGCATAGCTGCTACTACTTAGCACAATAGCAAGGTAGATTTTCCATCTTTCTGACTATGTTCATTGCCCTCATACAGTCAGTTTCAACTATGATTCTCTTCTGGTTTTGTTTGTCGCATCCTCTGCGTCCCAACAATACAGCATATAGTTCTTGGTAAATGTCTGGTTTGATATCCTTTAAAGTTGTGTGTGGGTCAGGAGAGTATTGCCCTCTTCATATCTTAAAATTCACCAGCATCACATCTGCATCTGTAATTGCATCATAACTTTTACTTCCCCAATGTTACACTTGAATGTTTGATCCATGCTTGAACTCCACCATAATACCAAGTCTATTAAGAATGATCTTGCTTGACATGATCCCTGATACTACTTAGTAGTCCTGGTAGCTAGGTTTTCATTTCTTTCATTATGTTGTCACAACATGCCAAGGTTGGCTCGAGCTCCTGAACCTTCTGGATTTGCGGTCTTTCCAAATAAAACATAGTAATACAGATGAAAGCATTGCATATTTCAGGCTTTTCAGAAAATATATCATTCCTTATACAAATTTGCATCAGCTTCAACAAATCCATGTTAACATTGTTGTCACATACCCGAATTCCTAGGACCTGTTTGATGCTAGACCAAACTGCATTGCTGTAGAGACAACTGAGAAATAGGTTTTTCTAGTGCTCCATTTATTGATTGCATAGACAACTTGAGGTCTGAATAAGCATGTATTGGGTGGATATGTTGCCTGCACAGTGTTCCCGTGACGTAAACAAGTGTCCTGGCATAAGTTACTTACCCCGTACAGTGGTATACCAGCTGACTTAATTCTTGGAATCCTTAAAGTATAGTAACAGATTTTGAGCTTCTTCAAATAAAGTGTTAGGTACCATATCCGTGTCCTGGATGTCATAAGTTCTTTGTTGTATCCCATATCAGTGTCGCCGTGTCTTCTATGTTAATGACTTTGTAGAACTAGATTTGCTTCCAAAACCAATTGAATTCTTCTATGGGTAGAAAAAAAAAATAGATTCTTCAACTGGAGGAATACATTAATCTTTGTATTCAATGGAGAATGACACGTGTTTTTTGTGTACCAATGTCATGTTATTTTTCTAGAAGATAGGGTATATTTCTTACTGTGATTTTAATCTGAAGTGATAATAATTTCACATTACATTGAAAATTAATTAATTATGAAGAAAGCTTTATAATTTATTTGTAGGCTAAACAAAGTAATTACCAGCACACCTTAACTGTTTTGGCTAGAATTTCAAGTTCCGTTTGTGAGAGCAAATCAATTCCTAGAGGTAACTTATACCAATTTTGTGCATTGAGGTCCATAATCTTTCTTTCAATGTATACTCTTACATTGCATGTACTTTTAATCTTAAGTAAGAAAAAGAAATGCAAAATGCAAATTTTCGGTCTTCATAATTCCTTGTGCATGCTAAGAAATAGTGGTGGCGATGGTTAGGTTCTAGACAATTGGACTTGACATTCATGATTTTCTCACTAAACGGACCCTGTAACCGGATTGATTTTCTACTTGGCACAAATTAGTTTGTTGACATCCATAATCCAAATCCAACGATTCTAAGTTAGATATTATAGGTGAAGGAGAGTTTGTGGTAATGAATACTTGAGACACTGTTGTATCTTTTCATTGACTAGCGTGGTTTTCTTAGAACAAGTTTGGTAGATCTTGTGCAATTTATATTTATGACATTGTTGTCTTATTAGTTGTTTTTTCTAGGAACAAGTATTGTACCTCTAATATTGACAACACCTAATTGTAAATACGATTAAATTTGAAGTGTCATTTATCGTGGGATATGTTTGGTACATAATGGGAATAGTCTGTTGCTTTCACTGTGTGCCTGGTGAAATTTTAAGACTACAATTTGTTTTGTGATATAGAGTCCCTCAGGGTAATGCTGGTCTGTGGTTCTGATCTGCTTGAATCGTTCAGTATTCCTGGAGTATGGATCCGTGAACAGGTACTTGAACATTTATGAAGGAAATAGTGGAACTGGTCTCAAATAAGTAGATCTTTCTTAGATTTTTTTTTTCTTTAGAATTGTTGTTGCGCGCCTGCTTGATTAAAAATTTCTTATTTATTGAGGGCTAATGCTAATTTTTACTTTACATATTGAACAAATTGTTATTTTTTTTATGTATGCTAAAAACTTGATTAAGTTCTTATTCTTTAGGTCAGGGCTATTTGTAGAGATTATGGTGTTGTCTGCATCAGAAGAGAAGGAAAAGACATTGAAAGGGTAATTTCTTTTTTTTGATGCAAGGGTAATTTCTACTGATGACATTTTGAATGAATATAAGGTAAGAGGAATATTTGGTTATACTGCGCATTGCTGTTTCGTTCTAGCGTAATGTATGATGAGTCGTCAATAAATCACAATTATTTAATTAATCAAAATAATATCATCCATCTATGTACTTATTAATACACTTCGAGTCCATGGGTGAATATTACCTGTGTGAAGTCTATTGAGGAATGCAGTTTAAAAATTTGTTACTATGATTTTTTTCCCCTCCAGAATAACATCAAAGTTGTCGACGAACTGGTGCCAAATCAGATAAGTTCAACAAGAGTAAGGTAAATAATATTTACTTTATTCACTGAAAACCAGCCAATAAACTGTGTAAGGAGTCTTATATTTGTCTCTCATTGCAGGGAATGCATTTCGAGAAGGCTGTCAATTAAATATCTAACCCCAGATGAAGTAATTGAGTATGTCAAACAACAATCTTTGTATTTGGATTCAGCGAACAAATGAGTTATGTGGGCTATCAATCATGGTTCAGACCTTTATGATTAACCCATGAATTGAATTTACAGACTTTTCTTACTAGGACGGTGTTATTAATGTGGGCGTAGGCATTTCACGTGAACCAAACAAGTTACTAAGTGTGCTGGTAGTGTGATTTTGTACAGTCTCTTTCATGTAAAATGCGGATCTAAATCTACTGCATGCAAAATGTTTTTATATTAATTATTTTATTTGGCATTGATCTAGACATGGTGTAGGGGAAGTACAGGCCTATAGTTTGGCATTTACCTTAAGAGCAGATTCACATTGATTACTTCTTATAGTTTCACGCCTTCACTGAAAGTTTCCAAAACCAATCTCTGCCAAAGCCTAGCCGATTTCACTGAAATAGATTTCCTCTCAATGCTTCTCAATGCCTTTAAGGGCAACTTTAGTTCTTTAACTCAACTCAATTCACCTTCTCCGAAAAGCTTCACCAATAGCAATAACATTCAATTAGAAACAACACAAATTGCAATTTATTTTTTAAACAAATCCATCTGCTAAAATAAGACTAAAGTATGATATACAAAACACAAATAGGAGTGGATAGAAAAACCCACAGCAAAATTAAAACTAAATGTGTGATCTCATTCTCTTTGACAATGTTAAACCATCGGTTAGAAAGCAGATCGGATCACCTTTGAATGGGAGAGTGGGGAGAGAGCATTCGTTCATTCGGTTTAAGAGAGTGAGAGAAAGGAATATTCGAGTCCGAACGATCAAGAAGATTTGGAGAATTGGTTGATGAGTTAAAGTGGAACTTTTGAGTATATATCCAATAAAAGTAGAAGAGTTTAATTTGATTGGATTAAAAAGTGATTTTTCTTGAGTTCAAGAAGCGGCAGAAGATAGGGGTTGAATAGTTCTTGTAGCTAATGAGAAGGAAGAAGGAATTGTTATGAATGTTATTTTCCTTTATGTGTGAACAGTAGCTGTCGAAGATAGAGTGAAAGGTGGGAGATGAAGAAGTAGAACTTGCACACACAGAGAGAGAATACTCGAACCGTAGAGATATATCTTTAGATAGTACAAATAATATGTTAATCAAACTATGGAACAATTCATTACATATTATACATGATAAACAACACTAAGCTAGACATAATATAAGACGAAGAAACGAAAATCAGAGCCAGTACCACTATAAACTATGTCTGTGGGAAGATCATTTGCAACTAAAATGACCCCTTAATTCATTTTTCCGGGTGCCATGTGTTATATGTATAACCAGATGTACAAAACCATGGTGCGCCCTATGAGATACCTTCCTTAAATAAACTTAATCTAGAAGTAGCATAAAGTACGGAGGTGGGATGTGAATCAACGTTAGAATCTTAACAAAGACCTAGGTCTTAGTCTACCAGAATACTGACTTACAACTATAAAATGAATATCCGAAAATAGCTGTGGCAAATTTTAACCATAACACATAAAGAAAATTCAGTAGTGACCAAACCACTCCAATAAGTAGTTTAATGATGATAACTGGTACATAGTGAAATATATACAAATGATGGACTAAGGAATTACAAAACTAAATGTAAGAGCAGGTTGTAATGACTAATAGACTATTCCTAAAATTAAAACTTACTTCTAACAATGAGCAACCACCCAGTAATTGCTATAGATCTGAAACTTCCATTGCACGACCTCTTCTCTCAGCCACTGAACCCAAATAGAGAGACCTGAATAAGGGAAATTGTCAACAATCTTATTGGAAAGTGAAAGTTGTCAGTTGTCTTAAATATCCACACACAGATAACAATAAGGTTTTGAGATTTTTAAATCAAGAAACATGGATAATGATCGACATGACGAACCTCGATGGAATCTTCTGAGATTTGAGCCAACATTTAGTTGACGTTTGGAGAATGATTTGACCTGCCAAGAAGAGAGATTAGCCAAAAATAGATCTTCCATTTAAAATATAACAAATTCATTTCAGGAAATGTGTGTTATATACCTTTCTTCTTCTACTTGAACAGAGTTTTGATTATGCAAGCAAAATCTCTTATTGCTAAATCTCCTGACAGAGAAGTCTCAATAATCCTTCGTTAATTTCCCTGGATATCCTCTATCTATCTCTCTGCGCATTGGCTGTGAAGTGTGAAGTTGTAAATCATATTCTCTCATGAAAATTGAAGGAAACAAAACAATCGCACATAGAGGAAGTGAGAGAGTATCAAAGCCCCACGAAACATCAATATCTCATCATCAGGATAGTTTATGCTACTTTCAACATGAGATTAACAAATATTTCTATTGCTATTTATCTTACACAATCTTATGAATTCCTTTATGTGTAAAAACAGTAGTGGTGAGTGGTCCAAGATAGAAGAGAGAGCCAAAGCCGGAGACGAAGAAGGAGAGAGAGGAATATTCCGGAAATGTCGAGATAATATATTTAGATACTAAAAAGACAAAAATACCCCCCCCCCTCACACAATAACCGAGCAAAAAAACAAAAATACTCCTGTGACCTACGTGTGAAAATTATTGTTCATCAACCCTATATATATATATATATATATATATATATATATATATATATATATATAAGCTAGATCGAGTTTAAGATAATTCTATTTACAAATTACGGATTAATATCCTAAACCACAAAGTGAAGAGAGGCCATATCTCATTTGATCTCTTAGTTTCCAAGACATACGCATGTCCATAATCACCATTTAACGATTTTTCGATTTATTTTCAATAAAAATATATTCTGATTCAAAAATTTATGTGAGACATTTTGTAAAGCCTTTTCAACACACAAAATATTTAATAGATCCCGTGTCCAAAATCTAATAAAGAACTAAAATGAAAATTGTTAAAAGAACTAAAGAGAAACAATTTTCTAAAAATGGGGAAGATATACAATTCCTATACATAAATTTTAGCTTTTAAATTAAGAAGACTATTCTAAAAATATTGAAGAAGGAGGTGGTTCAATTTTAATAGAGATCAGGGAGCCAATTGTAATTAATAAATATGAGAGATGTAATTTAAATAAACGTAGGGAGGTGGTTCTAAAATCTTAAAATAGAGAGATTAGAAATACACTGTTCGGTTGAGAAGTGTGGCTCCTACAAACCCGGCTATCATATAGTGTAGATATTTTAGTGATTTTAGGGTACTCCTGCTGTCACTGGTGCGCTGGAAACTCCTCACTAGATTCAAGACTTTGTGGGGCAATACACCCACTCTCTCTCCTAATTAGAGGACCTAGATTCTAGAGCACAGGTACAGCCTGTGCACTCTAGATTTTGGTTTTTTCTAATATAGTAAGATACTAGGTGAATTGTATTGTTAATCTTGACTGTGACATTAGGTTTGAAAATTTATGATATGGTATGGGTTTAGCGAAAAAAAAAAAATATCAGGTGAAAACTAAACAAACAAGTTATAGTGTTTGGGCCCCACCTTTGGTGTGTGTTCCCAGACTTGGACTCCGGCCCAACATCTGTCCGGACTTCGTCCGACCCAATACCTTTCCAGATCTAGCCCAACATTCCGAATTCAACCCAACACCTTTCCGGATCCGGCCCAACATGCATGATTTCGGATCCAACTCAACATGATTCCGAACTTGGTCTATATCCATCCAAATGTTTATAGGTGCATCTGACACAAATTTAATTAAACATACACGTTCTGGCCAATAGATGACAGATAAGTAGGAAAGAATATCTCAGTCAAGAGATAAAGATGAACTAAATCTTTAGAGGTTTGGGGGTTAGAGTGGAATCCGGACATGTCCAATAAGAGAGCATGCTCTCACTTTCAGAACTACACAAGCAATAATGCTGAGACTTGATCCCTGTTTTCGGACTTGGGTATGTAGGCAGCCATCAGAGGTCAATCTCACATTCTCCATCAATCTATCCACTGCTCACAATCATAATCGTGTTTGAGAATTTCTAGTCCAAATATTTGGCGTCGTCTGTGGGGTTTTTTCGAATATACCACATCCTATTCAGAAAAGCCACAACTTTTTCAAGAAGAATGGTAATCTCCCATGAAGATTAATAATAAGAAGAAACGAGATCATTATGAGATCAGTCTCGCACTACATCAGCCTAAAAGTTCAAAATTAACAAGTCGGTCATTTGTATGCATCATCAATATATTCCGGACTCTAGACTCATTTGTATGCATCATCAATATATTCCAAACTCCAAACTCATTCTTTTTAATAAACAGACACTTATGTATATTTCAAGTTCCAGTACACTTATCCGAACACATCCAGAACTAGTTTTCATCTGTGATATATTTCAAAGCGAAATTCAGTTCTCAGTATCAACGCGAGATCTACAGAGATTTTCGTCTACATTAAGCAGGAACTTCAATTATTCTTGATCATAATCATCTGAAAGTTGTTCAGTAAATCACAGAGATTTTCTTTCAGAAGACCACAAATAATTGTTACTGCAAACAACTCCTATTGAATCAATTCATGGGCTACTAGCTATTATTTTCTCATCAACATTTGAGAGCTAAGTATTTATATATCCTTTTTTAACTTGAATACATTAGGGTTATTAGTATGAATCTTAAATTATCTTGTGTCTAGGTATCTCTGAGTGTCAAGTTTGTCATCTGCGCGATCAATGATCAAGAGGTAATTATAAGTTAATATAAGTAAGATATATATATATATATATATATAAGCATTCAACACCATCTTGATATAATCCCCCTGAGATGAAGACATACCTTAGTCAAAAGAAGATGGTAACTAGTTTAATTTGAAGGCTCCTCCTTGCAAAAGAAGTCTTAGCAACCACAATCCTTGCTTCACTTTTCCAAGTAAAATAAGCCTAAGCAACCAAAACTCTTGTTGCACTTCTTGATTATATCCAATAAGAAAATCTAACCCTAGCCAACATGAAAACAAAGGGTAAAAACATACAAGAAATTGCACTTCAACTCATAAAACAAGTCCATAAGTTGTAAGCAAAACTAACATCACTTCAACTCGTGAAATCGCACTTCAACTAAATGAAATGAAACTTTAAACCTTTCAAACCCCAATCATTAGATTCACTAAGTCTTAGTCTCATTAACGTAACTACATGAGCATATCAATGTCGGATATATTAAACAACCACTACTACATGAGCATATCAATGTCAAATATATTAAATAACCACTAGGGAGCAAATGCTTAATCAAACAACCCTTGCCATGTTCTAACTTGTTTAATTTGTCCACAAGGTAATTGGAGAGACTAAGATGAGAAACCCAATTGAATGTTACTGGAAATCCAATATGATTTTGTCTTATATATGCAAATTAGTTTTACATGAACACTTCCACTGGTTACATACCCCATTGAATAATACATATCTTCAACAAAAAAATAAATAACAGTAACAAATTGAATAACACCCTCATCAAAGCTAGTCTGCCTTAACCCTAAAACTTATACAAAAAAAAAGAGGTCATGGAAGATTATTCTCAAATGAATAATCACGAACACACCTTCAAGATGGAGTTTCTTATACCCTACAGCTCTTGGTGTTCCACCAGTGACAGAAAACTAAAGAATCACCTGCTGAAAAAAAAATAGTGGTTACCTAGGTAGCCTTAAGCAAGATCTTTCAAAGAAAGAGAAAAGAGGCAAATTGCCAAAGGAAGCCAGGCAAAAGATACTCAATTGGTGGGAACTACACTATAAATGGCCATATCCATCGGAGACATAGAAGGTTGCTTCAGCAGAATCAACTGGTTTGGATAAAAAACAGATAAAAAACTGGTTCATAAACACAAAGGAAACAACATTGGAAACCGTCAGAGGATAAGCACTTCGTAGTGATGGATGGGTTTCATGCCCAAAATGCAGCTCTATATATGGATGCTCACTTTAAGGCAGATGGTAATTACATGTTGGGAACATGATGCCACACACAGTGGGACGTGGAAGACCTGATGTATCTTTTGGATGTGCGTTGGAAAATGGATTGTTGTTTGAAGCAGGTCAAAACATGAAATTTGTGTCAACGCCCTTTACAATTCTTAGTGAAATGTTGATCCTTTATATCGTACCATACCTAGTTTTTTAGATTTATGGTAATTACTTCATGTTGCTAATTAGTTTATGTTTCAAGTACTGAAGACATGATATATCTCCTTCATATCAAGTTTGTCTAAGAGAGGCAGGACATGTAAAGCCTATTTTATGTTAATGATGAGTTTCTTATTGTCTTCAAAGAAATGGTTATATAATTGGTTACCTGGCATTCCTTGTAAAACTTATGCCAAGTTTAAAACATATCAGCAAGCAATAAAACTAAGGTATCATCATATCATTCAAATGAACACCATTATAATTAAAAATCAATCATACATCACAAGAAAATCAATTTTGAATATCAAAAAAACATTGATAGGGTTATATACTAAACGCATTACTTTTGTATTAACTCTAATTCTTTATATTTTGAATGAGAATCATATGAGCAAATGCTATGCATATTATATATGTTATTAGTTATATGCATGTGTCTAATACTTTATGTTGTAGATGATATGGTGTGAACACACAGAAGATCATATCATCAGTACCTTATAAAGTATAAGTAATCGTTCACAACCTAGATGGATTTGGACAAACCATTGGTATGGTTGTAGTATAATCTGGTATTAGTCTATCTTGACTATAGGATTACACTAGTACACTTTGTGTGTATTAAACAGGACCAAGTGAGGTTGTTTCTCTTTATACTGACTATATAAGAGAACAAACTCCTCTGTTATTATGGATGCTTGTCCTCCTAATCCAGATATAATAACGGGCACTTACATGCATTGTACATTGATTTAAATCATCAATGAGTGAGATTCATTTGTGAATCAACAAACTCGATGGATTGGGTAATGACATTGTAAAGGTGTGCTGTTGATTATAGAAGGAATTCATGTCCCGCAAGAAGTCGGGTTGATGATGTCCTCTTGAGGAGCTCAAAAAGATTGTCATGTAAACCCTGCAGGTGGATTTATTCCGACATGACAATGAGGTTGAGTGGTACTACTCAAGGACATAAGAAGTTGATTAATGTAGTTGTCAGTAACTTGACTTAATCAACGGACATTCGATATCTTAAACACGGGGAGATCAACGAGCATATAATATGGAGCCCATAAACGCTGACACGTAATTTGGGATTAGGGTGGTAGTGCAACAATGGCCTTTAGTGGAATAAGCCATTTGTTGATGGACTTGGGCCGTGTGTTCTGGGCGAACATGGGAAGCCTAAGCCCGTCAGGAGGCCCAACCCTAATTTCTCCTCATGGTCCCTGTTGTAGCCTATAAATATAATACTCTCTCTCTGGCTGAAATTCACTATTCACTGGATTAGAAAAAGAGGCAAGGAAAGATAGATCCAAAATTGGATCTAGCTTTGTGAGAAAGAAGGGGGTTGGTAGATCGTTGTCCACATAACGTCCAATTTATTCTAAAGAAATACAACAGAAGATCAAGGGGTTGATTGTTGATTCGGATTCATAAAGCTTGGATTCTCAGAGTTATCAAAACCGGATCTAAAAAGTATGTTTTCTATCCAAAACCGTGAACCCCATTAATTCCGCTGCGCGTGGGTTCTCGCAATTTGTAGAAATATTCGTTTTGAAAATAACGGTTCCTATAAACATACCTACTAATAAATTTTCAGCAACACAGGTTGGTTAACTGGTAAATCCCAGTCTGCTGATTGATCTCGAATCTACCACCTAACAATTAGAAACTAATAATTGAAGTTAAGAAACTAGAAAAACATATGCCAATTAGAAACGGCAAGAAAATGATCCCAATAGATGACCTTGTAGCTGCCACAAGGTGCCTGAAAGAAAGTTCATTCTTGGGAGGAATGCAGCCTAAAAGCTGGCACAAAACAGTTCACAGGAGAATCAATTCTCAATCACAAAGATAACTATACCTCAGTCCACTAAATCACTGTATTTCACCACCAAGATGAATGAGAAATCCCTACGTTGTCAATTCATATATACTTAGTGATGTTAAAAATTGAACAATAAAGCCTTACTATTTCATTGGACACCCCATGCTGTAAGACACACATCTAGCATGATTAAACGAACTTAAGTCCACCCAATAATAAGGCAACCACACTTAATTAGAACTAGTCTAGACTAATACTGTAATACACATAGGTACAAGCATTGTTATTAAATGAAAATGACTAATACATGCAAGATCTATAACATGCAATGATTTTATGTCTATGCCAATTCAATGAGCTGTAATCTATCATAGAAAAAAAAAACAATGATAAAATTCCATTATTCTACTCTACCTACATAGGGGTTTATAAAGAACGATATGAGATCACCTTTGCAGAAAGTAAAAGAACAATTTGCTTGAACATTTCACTTGTTCTGTAAAACTCCAAATCATTGAAGCACAAACCTGAAAAATAAAACCTGTAAGTTAGTGAATTGCACTGTAAATGATTGCTTGTCTCCTCTTTGTAAGTATTAGTGTCGAAACACAATCAAAGAAAAATAACTACAACTAATAGGAATTTTGATCAGATGGACGGTGAGCATTAGAAACAAATAAGAGCCAGAGAAGCAAATCTTAATCGAAGTAATGAGATGCACTTACAGTGAAATTTCTCTTTGAATGCGTTGAATATTTACATATATTCCAAGTTCCAAATAATCTCAAAACTATATACTAATTCTTCACTGCAGAACCAAAGCCAACCAATCAACAGAAAAAAAAAAAAATCTTAATCAGCTCCTTAAACCTAACAAGTTCTCGTCTCTCTTCAATTCATAAATTAAACAAACCTAGAAGTCAGTTTCACCATTCAGATAACTAAGCAAAAATTAACCTTGAACAAAATCATTTGAAGGAACAAAAATTATTTTACCTTTACAAAAATCAAATGATGCAAAACAAGCGGTGACCAAACACATCTCAAAATGAAGACGTCATTGCTTTGATTTTGAAGTAAAAACGAAAGTAGTGACACCATCTTTATAAATTGGGGAGGTAGAGAAGGAGAAGTGGGGTTTTGCTACAGACATACAGTTTTTCCCTTTTCCTGACTTATTTTTTGTTTTCTTTTTTTGAGAACGAGCTTTATCCACGGTGGGTGTAATTTTGTCCAAAATATAAACCACCGTTTTCGAGGAACAGTGGGGTATACGAATACCACAAAATAAATTAGGCTATATTTGATAGCACCGTGGTATATGTTGAAATATATACCATTGTTTTACAAAAATAGTGGTATTTACTTGTTCCAAAACTAGAAAACTGTTTTGTACCATGGTAAATGACTATAAGCCACTGTTATGAGCGAAACAGTGGTATAAACCAGTTTACCAACCATGGCTAATGTGCATTTCTGTAGTAGTGGTTTTCTTTATAAGTAAGATTTTAACAGGTCCGGAATCTCAATATAGTAATATTGAGAAAATAACATTAGCTTTAGTACATGCTACTAGACGACTGAAACCTTATTTTCAGGGTAGGACCTGTGAGGGCTACATATTCACATCCAATGAATATCACACACGTGTCTATCATATATAGAACTACCAACCAACCTAGTATCCTCGTTCTCAGAGCTCGCTTCATAGTGACTCCACTCAGGCAAGTAACTTATTCAACTCGCACCTAGAGCGGTATCACCTGTGAGCTCGCTTCAAAGTGACTCAAGTCAAGCAGACGATCTCACCCCGAAACGACCTCCATAGCGCTCACTCCATAACGGCTGGTAACGTATGTCTTTATTACAACCATCAAGACCGAAGCTTCAGGCCCGCAGCTTATTAATTCTTCATAACTCGCCATCATGGCTCATAAATGACCTGAAGACCTAGATCTGACCTGAAGCGGGAGACCAAGATGCACGGGTATCTTGCCTATATAAAGAGGATGAGGAACTACGTCTGACCTGATTCAAGTCCCCCCTCCTAAAGAGAGAGAACTTGATACGTAGGCAGTTCATCCATACGAACTCGATCAAACCCACACTCGAACATCCTCTCTCTCTTCCTTGAATCTGTAAGGTGAAACAAAAAACAACCTTTACATTGGCGCCGTCTGTGGCTCGATTTCTTGAGTTCACAAACCTTCAAACAAAAAACTTTCGAACAAAATCTCAAGCCCACGAAGCATAGAAAACCTACAAGATCAACTGAAGGCTATGGCTACCCAGATGGAAGCCATGAACGGTAGCATCGCCTAGCTCCGACACGAGAACGCCACTCTCAAAACCCATATTGAATCCCAGAGCCCGAACGGGGTTACCGCTGAGGACGGGATCAATGAAGTCAACCAACCAATAGATCAACAGCCTCTCCCAGCAGATCGAACAGAGCACTGGGAAGAAGGATGCCACTCAAGTCATCTACAAGATGCTGAAGACGTACCAGGCATCACCTTTCACGCTCGAAGTACTCAATAAATCCTCCCCCCAATATTTCATTTAGCCTCGGTTCTCAATGTACGACAACAGCACATGCCCTAGTCAGCACGTAGCTCGCTACATTCAGAGCCTTACACTCTACAGTGCACAGGAGTTCGACCACCTACAATGTCGCTTGTTCCAAGCAAGCTTTAAAGACGGAGCTCATGACTGGTTCTACTCGCTAGGACCAAACTCAATCGACAGCTTTGAAAAGCTCACTGACTAGTTCGCCAGCCAGTACGTCTACAATAGACGTAAGACAACCGACCTCAATTCACTCTTCC
The DNA here is from genome assembly GCF_015680905.1 of Coptis chinensis. NCBI lineage: Eukaryota > Viridiplantae > Streptophyta > Magnoliopsida > Ranunculales > Ranunculaceae > Coptis > Coptis chinensis. The sequence goes on from NC_141459.1 coordinate 41,411,594, forward strand.
AATTGTCTCAGAAGAGCAACGAACCAATTCACACCTTCCTGGAACGTTTCAAGATAGAGCTACTGTCCATGGAGAGCGGCCTCAAGGAGTCTTTCGCCATAGTGGCCTTCTCCAATGCGACCAGGAAAAACACTAATCTATCCAGGTCGCTCATGAAAGAGCACCCTAAAACACTGGCCGAATTGTACACACACGTGGAGAAGTACATCAAGCTTGCGGAAGGCATCAAAAAAGAATGGCCGAAGGCAGTAGGCGAGTTCGCTGCGATCTCATATAACGCCTTGTCCTCCAACAAGCAACCCAGGCAACAGGGTTAGCAGACCAGCAACTGAAACCAAACCAAAAGAGAGTTCGTTGTGCTTACAAGATCTCCAAGTTACATACTGGATAAAATAAAAAACACGGCCTATTACAGACCTGAGGTAAAACGGCCAGAGGACACACCAGCGAAGCCGTACTGCGCTTTCCATAAAGCAAAGTGTCATGAGACCAACGAATGCCGGGGGCTCAAGTACTACCTTCAAGACCTCATCGAGGCAGGGCATCTCAAACACTAAACTGATATACCTGATGGCGACCTGCACCACAAACTCATGGCTCGCAGAGAGCGGAGCCGAACTCCACTGCGACCAAGCAATAGAGCTCGCTCTCACATTAGAGGACGTTCACACGAGCGATTGTGTCACGAGCGTTGCCAGCACTCCTCTGACAGAGACACCAACAGAACCATAAACATGATCACCTTCCAGGACGACTCGGTCACGTCCTCCAGAGAGAAAATTATTTTTTTAAAAAAATTAATGAACCAAATACGGTCATTTCTAAAAAAAATTAAAATATATATTGTAGAAATTAAAATTAAAATTAATATATATATATATATATATATATATATATATATATATATATATATATTTGTAGAAATTAATTTTTTTAGAAATGAAACAAATACGTAGATTTTTTTTTTTTTTTTTTTTTTTTAATTTCTTATGATGGATTGGTTCATTTCTAAAAAAAAATTAAAATCTCTCTTTTTCTTATATAAATGATCAGGTAAAACACCTGATTAATGTGGAAATGATCAGTCAGCAGTAAGAACACTTGATAAACAAACTGAACTTTTATTTATATGGATTGATGTTTATGTTACAGGGGGGAAAGTGAGAGCACACTGGACTTAATACAAAGAAAAATTGAAAGGTAAATTAAAAGATGATTCTCAACAAGGGTGAGGTTTCCTTTTTATACTAGTCGGATCTCAAAATATAATTTGGAGTCCGCACAAGAAGTGGCTACGTGTGCTAAAAGAGTAGCAGTCAACTGGGCCACCATGACAAGGCATACTTGTCTTTTACTTCTGTCTTGAAAGGATAAGAATCCTTATAATGCTCAAATCCTATTTAACTTTTGACTTTGGAGAAAAGCGAAAGGTAGGATGTCCCTTTTAAGGGTCCTACTTGGACAAAACATTGTAATTCCAGCTGTAAGGATAAGAATCCAAAGCAAAATAATACTGATTCTGTTTCTAGTCCTTATCGTGGGCCATAATGTCAGCCACTATGTTCAGGAGTGCCTAGTTGGGTACGTAGATTCTCAGCAACTTGGATAAGGATATCATTTTCCACATCTTCTGATTCTGACTCAGAGGAAAGGTAACCAAGATGATTAAGGAACTCATAAGGTCCTTTTTCATTAATAATCTTGAAAATTTCCAAAGCAGATAGGCTAAGAGCTAAAGAACTCGTTCTGCTAAATTGTTCATAAAATTTGGTTCTATTGGAATTATCCAATGATTCTGTGAGGATTAAAAATCTATCAGATTCAGACAAAAGAGTGAACTTTGGATACTTTTGTATTGAATTATATCTGATAAACCACTTCATCTGATGAAGACCAATATCATGAATTTCTGCCATCTCTCTGATTCTGTCTTCTGCTGTAATGGTATGAAATTTCTCCATAGATTTCGAAAGAGTAAGAGCTTTTGCTATATCAAAAGGTCTCTGTTTGTGAATTCGGACCAAATGTATTGAAGGATAAGTTTCATATTTCGTATATTCCGGACAGGCTGTGGTAAATTCACAGTAAACAGTTGCATGCCATTTCATCATAGTGTTTTCTATGGCTTGAACCAAAGGAAAGGCCAGGAATGTTCTGTTATTAGTTCCTGCTTCCAAAGATACCTCTGTACTGATGGTGATGGATTTAATAAATCCCATCTCTAATAATTCATCAATTATATACATATCTCCAGTCTGAAAATATTGCCAAAATGTGGCAGGAAGGAGGATGTGTAGATTTGGATGCATGTTATGGGTTCCTTCAGTGATATGGGCAATTCCTTTAACAATTAAAGGACAAGTTCCCAAAATGATTGAATTCCAATTATTAGTCCATTTATGAAAATGTGAAGGAGGGAGATTTTGAATTAATTCTGGCAATGGTGATGGAAGGGATATTTTGGCTTTATTCCAAAAGGATTATGAAAAGTCTCTGGAGAGAGTACTCCAAGACACACAATCAAGGGATCTCTTCAACTCACTGGCTTCATTATACTTTATTTTGAAATCAGACCAAGGCTTGATTGAATTCTGGTTCATCTTGCTAAAATATTTAGCGGTAATCTTGAGGATCTGGAGAAGACTCCTCTTATTATTCTGGTCAAAAGAATTGATAACATTGTCCAAAATGAACTTCTGAAAGCTGTGAAGCTTCTGATGTGTAAAGAACTTATGTCTGTTATCATAGACATAAGGTAACTCTAGATTATCAAATCGTACTCTTCTTTTACCAGTACAATTAGACTTTCTAGAAAGATTATGCAAAGAACTCGCAATGGTGTTGATATAATCAGACTCCAAGGTTTTACCCTTGTTGGTGCTGTCAGGTTTACTAACAGACTCCTAGGAATAATCCCAGTTATGGAGGCCTAAATTGTCCTCAAAGTTGTTGATAATTTCAACATCAACAATATCTTGTAAAGATTCAGAGGCCACTGGTGGTTGCTCTGAGAGTTGTCCATATAATGGATTCTCCAATGATTGGAGCATTCTGGATTCTATAAAAGACATTAAATTACGTCTTAGATGCACATGATATAATCCCGGAGAAATATTCTCTAAATAATAAGGAAAAGTATGTCGTTTCCAAAATATTTGGATACTCATAGAAAACATCATTTTGTGAATTATATTTCACAATCTTGGCTCTTCGGTTCCTGCAAAGAAAAAGAAATAAATTCGAAAACCAAATGGTGATTCTCGAAGTTAGTGTAAATACCATAATTATCAATTTAATTAATAGGAAGAATGGTATTAAGAAAAAGGGTTCCCAGTATAATTTGATGGGTAAGATTTTTTATTAATAAAAAGAATAGAGGTATATTAACCTCATTCTTACTAATAACAACCTTAGTAAGTTTATGCTGAATAGCTATTTTACTACCACTAGCACTAGTCATAGTTTGAGTATTAGTTTCAAAATATTTTTTAGGAATTAACCCTTCTTGGATGCAATTCATATCTGCACCACTATCAACTAAAACAATATAATCAGTAAGAATATATTCTTTGTTAATAATCAAAGTTATAAAAATATTCCATTTTCTAGAAAATATAGAGGAAATAAAATTGCAGTGTTGGAAGTCTTTGTCAGAATTTTCTGTAATAACTTCCTTGAATCGGTGTTTCTCAATTTTAAACACTCTTTGCTTTAATTGAAGAATCTCCTTGTTAAGATTCTAGACCTCATTATTCAGGTCATGAGAAACAAGAGATTTTGAATAACTAGGTTTATTCTTTCCTAGGCGATAAAAAACCTCTTTAAGATTGTAACCTTTAGAAAGATCAACAATATTATCCTTTACTGCTTTAAAGCAATGTTTAATTAACTTTAGCTTAGTGTCAGGGTTTGTAATAGAATCTATAAGATCTAAAACAGACTGCTAATCATGGGTTAAGACATTAATAGTCAAACCATTCATCTGTAAGATAGCTTCCATGCTATCACATTTTGCTTGCAGCATGTTACATTGACATGGTGATTCATTATCTGAAGAACTGGAATAAGGATCGTCATATTCATTTTCTGTATCAGAAGAACTAGTATTAAGTAAAATCTTACTTAATTGTAATTTAAAATCTTCATCTATCTATAAATTATTAAGTTTCTGCTTGGTCTGGCACCTATTAGAATAATGACCAACCTTTCCACATTTCAAACAAGTAACATTACTTTTGTTATATGGATTATTATAGAACTCCTAATTATTTTTCCAATTTTTATTGAAATTCTTTTTATTTTTATGAGAATATTTTCTCTTGTAGGGTTTCTGGGTTTTGTGAGAAGAAATCTTCTTCTTCCTCTCAGGAAGAATATCATAAGCAAATTGCTCACAAAATTCTCCTAACTCTTTCTTACCAGAAAGATTCTGCTTTTTAAGCTGATGTTGTAGCTTTAAATCATTACAAAGGCTAAGACCTTCCTGAATGATATGATTAATAAGACTCCCATATGTATGTGACTCATAAGAAATACTAGATCCTCCATTTAGATCTCTAAGCTTTTTTGTAACCTTTTATGCAAAGAAGTTAGGGAGACCATCAATAAATTTAGATTTTCAATGCTCACTATTAACATCATGTAATTGAAGCATTTTGGCTAAAAAAAACATCCTTATACCATCTAAAATGAGATAGAGTAGGACATCTAAGATTTTGGAGAAGTTCTCTATTCTTCTCAGCAGTCATGCCTTCAGGTCCTATAAAATGATGGACAATAGACATACATAGAGTATAAACAACATCTGATATAGATAGCTCCTGGTTTGCTTCTAAATTAAACTCCAACTTGGTGGAGTTGAAAATTTCATATCTTTGCTCATTAGTGAGAACATTATCCCACCAACCTTTTAGAGTTCCAACAAAACCCTGAACTATAAACTAACAGACATCAACATCTGTATTTCCATGAGCTTTGCAAACACTACCATACATGAGCATCTCCTGTAAAGTGTGATAAATCTGATAATCTGATTTAGCATCAATATTCCAAGTGTAAATAGTTTTAGCTTGATAAGACACTTGGTCATTAAAATAGGCTTATTCATAAAGAATATCTTAGGGAGTAGGATGAGGATAATAATTCCTACTATGGCCTACATGGCCCATCTTATGAGTATTCTTATCATAAGTTATTTTGTTAATATTAGGAGAAACAAAATTTGCTTCAATATCCAAAATCTCATTTGGATTAATGTCATCTTCAGAATTAGATTCTTGAGATAGAATATTAAGATTTAATTTACTTAATTGAGTATATAATTTTTCAATGAAATCATTTTTGGATGATGATTGATCCAACTTAAAGTTTGGAATATCCAAAGGAGGCTGAATAGATGGTCTAATATGACCATACTGCTTTAAAGAATTATTATGTAAAGGTTATTTATCCTTAATCTTATTAGGATCTATCCTAGGGATATGCTTAAGGATATTTTCAGCATTATTCTCAATTCTAATTAATTGGGCTCCAATAGTTTGTAAACAAAAATTCGTATAATTATTCTGTTTACAAATTTTATTAATGTCCTCAATACGAACAGATTTGTGCGTATCCTCTTAGGGCTTGATATAAGCCACACTTTCCAAACTATCTTTCAGCTTTAATGGTGTCGTCGGAGGATGAACATTTATTATCTCCTTTTCATCAGAAGTAGTCCACTTCTTTTGATGAAATTCTAAAACACCAATATAATTGTCTACAGGAGTAAAGGTACACTTTTCAATAGTAATATCCATTTTTACTTCAAAAATTACTGGTTGAGAAATAATCTTTTCCTGTACTTGATTATGACTTACCTCTTTATTAGGTAGATTAATCTCCTTATTAATTAAGGTATTATTATTAGGTAAATCAATTTTTACCTTGGCAACAAGCTTAGCCTGTTGTTTGGCTTTAAATAATCACTAATATCTTTACTTAGAGTTGCACGATCAACTCTGCCATTAAGAATTTTATTATTCTTATACTCAATACAAAATCATTTTGCCTGAGTAGTATGATTCTTCTGATGCCAATCATAATAATCATTATATGGTAGAATCATAGGTTTCAATTCTGTATGAGTAAAATATTTACTCAACTCTTCATATTTTATTTTATAAAATTGATTTGTTTCATAAGATGTGTAATCCATTATAAAACAAAATCTATTTCTGTCGCTGTGGGAGATTCCCTAGCTTTATGTGTATAAATACCATGTGATATTTGTTGATTAGAGATACGAATCTCTTCTACAGATTGATTATACTGAGATAAAGATTCAGCTTCTGAAATTGAATGACTAGAAGATTGTGGTATGGAGATCTTATAAGAGGATCTTGAAGACAAACTCCTACTAATAAAAGGTTTCTTAAAATTTAATATAACTTCACCTTCTGTTGATTGAATTATTTGATCTAAATCATTATTAATGATTGGCTGTGGTTGAACAGCGTTTATGCAAATCCATGAATCAGGAAATTGAATTTCACTCCAAGGAATCATCCTGGGTGTTGCTACACTAGAAGTTAAAAGATTTGTATCAATTAACACAGTTTTACCTAGTGTAGATTTATTCTGTGCATTAGGAGTTAAAGTTTGTAACACCTTATAGTGAATTCTGTAAGTAATTCCAATCACCTCAGATCCAGGTAAAAAGTTATAACCTTTAGCCTGAATTTGCAATGATAAAGAATCATAAAGATTTCTATCCGATAAAGATAAACTTAAATTAGGATAGACATCAAAATAGACTGGTCCATGACAAAGACTAGTCTCTACTGCTCCCATAAGGGACGGTAAATAGTCGAGACACCTAGCATCTTTGAGAGTTGCTTGAATACAAGCATTCATACCCAAAAGGGTCAAGGTCTGAAAGCAACCTGTATTAATCCTACATAAATAAATTTATAAATTTTCACATAAGGATATAAATCACGAGGACTTAAAAGATGCAAATTATTACTCATGGAATGTAAACTAATAGTTTGTTTCATAGTTTTTACAGCAATTTTACTAGTCAATTTTTCAATCCAGTTACCATATCTATATATGGTTTTGGGATCCATATTAGGAATTGTCCATTTATTCATTTTGTCCTGTGTGTCGAGATCATACTTGATTAATTCTGTGTTTTTAATTGAACTCATATCATCATTTGATGGTGCCATGGGTGTTTAGGTGTTAGTGCAATAACAGGTAGAGTATAATGAATTATAATCATACCAAACAGTAATAAAACTATTCATAATGTAATCATTGATACATCGTCTTCTTCTCTAAATATTATAAACAGTATAATCAAAATCAAGTCTTCAGTGTTTATATTAAGTAAAACCACGTTTGTCAACGCTTTACGTGGAGCAAATGGCCTAAATGCATTTCCTGCTAAACGGCACTACATATACCCTACGCAACTTGGGTGACGTCCCAGAGTTACCAATATAAACATAAAGAAACAATAATGACATATTGCTTATGCAAATAGTCTTATATCAACAAGAATGAAATTAAGTAATCCTAACTTCATCTCTAACAATATACTATTCATAATACTGGAAAGGAAGAGTCAACAATATTTTAGGATCCAGGCAGACCTTCTTGTGGTTGGAAAACCGAACCTTTAGCAAGTAGTCCTAAAGAGTAACCCTCATGCCTTTTTCCTTAATCATACTAATATCTCTTACTTACATATTTTCTTAGGAAATAAAACAATTAAATATAATTGTAAGACATTTATATATATATATATATATATATATATATATATATATACGGTCAACATACAGTCAAACCTAGTCAAATATGTTGACTAACAACTTGAAACAGACTTGTTAATGGAGTGTGACTAAAATCAAAATTTTAAACTCTGTGTGACTAAACTCAAAGCGTATTAATATAGTGTGACGTAGTACAGAAAGACCCAACATGAAAAAGTAAGATCGGGTCATAAGACGGGATGTAGTCGTCTTCAATTTAGAATGGGCTTACTAGTCCCAAATTCCCAATTGAGAAAAGCCCGTCCTATTGTTTATCTTCGAAATATTGAGGAAGTTTTTCCCTGTCCTTAATATAGGACGAACAATTTAGTCTGAAATTTTGTTAGATACCATCGCTACGAGAAAAAACACCTCTTTAACCATCGCACACTTTTCTCGAAACAATTTTTTTTCTTTTCTTTAAAGTGGGAACTCTCCTTCCTCCCCTCCACAAACCCTAGTCTTACTGAAAAAAGGACCGCCCCCTTAATACGTCAACGGAAGTACTCAACACAAATCCGCTCCACCAGTCCTAATTTCCATTTATTCCCTTCCTCTCTCCTCCATCACTTGTGTGAGTGGGTTGCGTCTACTTACCCTTGAGACTCCAAGGTATGGGTTTCTCATTTTTCCTTTTACAACTCTCTGCTTGGTTTTTTAGTAATCATTTTGATGTCGGATTTGGGGGGCTAAGGTTTGCCAACTATGGGTTTGAGAGATGTGCTGAGAAAATTAATTTCTTGTTGGGTTTAGTTATGTCGGGTTTGGCATGGAATCCCTGAAATTGTGTTGGTACATCTAAGTCAATCAATTGCTTGAAAACCCTTTCATGTTTATAAGTTTTAACAATTGATTCACTGTTTATCAGTGTTTGATTATATGACTAAAATGAGTGAGAGTTATATGAACCAATTCATTGTAGACATTTATGGTACCATTAATGCTAAAAAGACTCGGGAAGCCCTCTTTGGGTTTCTCAGTAAAAGCTTGTTTAAAAAGATTTTGCCGTAATTGTTTTGTTGTGGTTTTTTTCCCCTTGTTCTTTTGCTGTAATTTATCGAACTTAATTGTTGTTGGTAAAGTCAAATCAAATATAATGTTCATTGCACCTTGGCAACAAGCTCCCCACCGGTTAAATCCGATGGAGTTTTACCCAAGGTCTTGGAACTGGTTGGCCACTATCGTATGGGCATGGACAAAAACTTCAAAGTTGATTTTGTGGGTGATTTGGGGTGGGGGTGGGAGGGAATACAATGTGACAATGTTTTTAATCTACCAAGCATTGATATCCGGGAATTAGACGAAGAAAAGCGGAACGAACTGAAAACAAAGGGGAGGAAATTCTAGTAAGTGTGAACATCATCTCTCTCATTGCCTACATATTTTAACTTATGACTTTCATTTATCCTTATTACATCACTTTCCTAGTTGATTTCCTATTATTTGAGAATGCTTTATATGGGTGATTGAAAAGTGTGTTTGATGTTGGAGGTTGAAGGAGGTTAGCATATATTTGTTGATAGGGGATTGTTTTTTTTTTTTTTTTTTTTTTTTTTTTTTTTTTTTTTTTTTTAAATACACTTCAAGGGTCATGCTAGGGACTATTATAATCAGTTTAGAACACACTCTTAGTGATAGAAAATAAATAATTGCCTTCCAAGAAAGATCATGTCACTTATATCACAACGGACCACAAGTGCATCACTTATCTACTTTAGATTTTACAATTTGAAGTTGCAGCTAAAGGTAGGGAATTATTTATTTTTTGTGGTGAATGTAACAAGTAATAATGTAGGAAAACGAGATAGCTTTGTTGAGTTCTTATGTGATTAAGATTGCGTTGTTATTTTAAATTTATCCTCAATTATGAAGGTGGAGCAATACATCCACTACCATTGCTAAATATCATGATTAAACTGTAAGGTATTGTTATCATTGGACATTGGAAAAGACTTGTCCGACTTTGTATCTTGGGACAAATGGTAAGGTAAGGTAAGGTCCACTTGAGAAGCCAATAGGTCAGGCGGGTTTATTGGTTTCCCTTGTATAATGAGTTGAAGAGACTGCCACAATATCACTCATCAGGTAGAATAAGTCTTGGACAATGTAAAAGCACAGAGATATGCATCTTAGTTAGTGTTACAAACCATTTTTTTAGTCATACAGGAAGAGAAAACATATGCTCTCTCTGTTAGGCTTGTTGGTCAATTATGTCTTGGATTTGGATAAATAATAGTGTCTATATGTCTAACATTTGCATGAAACTATGATATGAAGTAGGCTCTATGGCAAAACCATTATAAATTAGGAAACAGAGAGAGTAGCAACCATGTTATCTACAGTTCATTTTTTGCTCAATCCATCAATTTTTTTTTCTCACAAATCATATGGTCGCTCAAGGGCAGACCTAGGAGATGACTATCCTTGACTGAAGCCCATTTAGATTTTGAAGAAATTCAAACTAAATGGGTTCAATATCAGTTTTGAACTTCTGGTGATTGCTTTTATAAGGTTGCAAAGTTCCAGATGAGCAAGTAAAAAGAAAATGAGATAATAATATATGCTGAAAAATTAGAGAAGTAAGCACCGGCAAGTGCAGCCCAAGTTGTAGGAAATATTGTTAATCTAATACTTAGTGCAGTTGCAATCTTTTGCTTTGTACCAAGTAGAGTCATAAATACAAACTTCGTCGATTAATTACTATAGCAGAAGTCTGCATGAACCAATGTCTGCATAAAACATCTTCACAAATGAAATGCAATCAACGGAAATATGTAAGTTGCTTGTAGCTGAAAATTAGTACTAAAAACGCTATTGCAATGGGTCGTTCCCTTGATTGTCCCCATTTGGGATCCTCTTTTGTACTTCATTATTTGCTATTTTATTTCATCAATTTTTTGCCACCCTTTAATTTCTTGTATTTGTTTTGTTAAATTTTCTTGGAAGTTAAACTCATTGTGATTACTTTGAGTTGGCTCTTCATTGTGTCTTCCTGGTAGTTGTCTAGTCATTTGGAAATGAATGTAGCCGTTCTTGGGCATGCGAAATTACCTAGGGGATGAGGCCCTCTAAAATTCTCCATGGTAATGCTTTGTAAGCACCGACAGTAAGATTCTGCCATTTTATTACTTGTAATAAATGCATTCATGTGACACCATCACAACCATTATTTCTTATCTAGGAGACTGATGTGCATTGGGAAATCTCCTAAATAGAAGCTTTCGCTATAAAATTTCTTTCAAAATAATTGGATAATGCAAAGGTGACAGCTACTATCACCTTTAGGTACAAGAGCAAATGCACACTTTGATGAAGTGAGGCTCTCACCTTATCTTTCAATTAGTGAATAAGTTTTTGGTACTATTTGAAGAAAGTGTATTGAGGTAAATTAACAACTGATGGTTGTTTGCACATGAGTTGATAGATGTGAAGGGGAGATATAGATAACTGAACATCACTAATTGCCTTAGTAATATATGGAGACTTTCGATTAAAGGTTTGGTGGATTTAGCAATGGTTATTTTGAATTAATTGTTGTTGTTCTTGCTGATTTTACTCTCGGTAATTCGTTTAAATTGTGCTTCATGTACTCGAGGAGAAGAAGAGGGACTATTTTTCTGGTCAAGTGGGAAAGCTTTTGATGACATGATTTCTTTGTAATGAATGATATATCAAGGGAGATGCATGTGGCGGCCATCTAGGAAGCACGGATACCGATACGCGACATGGATATGACACGACATGACACGGATACGCAAACACGGCCTTTTTCAAAAATATAGGACATGGATACGTCATGGACACGTTTGAATAATATATATATAAATATTATATAATTGAGCATTTTTCACCAAATTCAAATTAAAATGGCAATTCTGCTTCATAAAATGATCAATTCAAACACATTAAGCAGCAACTTACATGTAAACTTGGATTCACTTCATCTTTCTTCTCTTGCATATCTTCTTAACTTGGATTTTATTTCACTTGTTTTTTTTTGTTGAAGTTCCAAAAATATTTCTTGTATGTGTGAGATTACTGTCCCCCGCGTGTCGAAAATTAAAAAATTAATTATAAAATCGGATACTCCAAATCGCGTATCCGACACGTATCAGACGCGTATCGAGGTGTATCCGTGTCGGACATGGATACTTCACCCTTAGGGACGTATCGGTGCTTCATAGGCAGCCATAATACACCTTCAATTTTCAATTTCTTGCATCTTGGATTAATAATTGAATAGCCAGACACCATTTGCTGGAACCAAATTAAACAAGAGTTGTTCATTGGATTTTCAGTATGGTAACTGTTCATACAAGCTCAAGTTCAGGTAAGTATTTATTCTAATACATATTCTTAGCATAATTGCTTCTCGTGTGCTTGTTCTAACCCATGATATATGTTAGAACACAGTTGTAATGTAGAATTGGGTTATGAGTACCTACACAGTTTTACAATGCATGAGATTAACATATCATGTTGCGTAAACTGGTTTTAAATTTGTGTGCGTAAGTGAGGGCGTGCAACTATTTGTTAAGTTATGTTAATTGTTATTTTTTCAAGAAGTTTAATTTGGTTTCTTCCATTATTTCATTTGTTGATCTTTTTGGTATTGTATTGATTATCCTTGTTCACATCCTATCTCTGGTTCCGTGTAGGCTACCTTATGCAAATATAGTGGTTAAAGATAGTAGTTATAAGAGTAAATGTTGAAGAATGGAAGTGCAGAGAGTTTGGATGAGGTACAAGTAGCTCTACATGAGGTATGAATTTGTATCTAACTTTAACTTATATTCTTTAGTTAATATATTGAGGTGGAATTGTAACTTATATTCTTTAGTTAATATATTGAGGTGGAATTGTAACTTATATTCTTTAGTTAATATATTGAGGTGGAATTGGTGCTTAGTAAGAAGAACGGGAGGGTGAAAATTTGGATGAGGCATTACCCCTCTACATTTCTACCTCAGGTAAGAATCTGATTCGGTATATTAGAATTTAGATTTATCAAAGGGCTAGTTTATTTATTATTTTACAAGGTTATGATGCATGTTAATGTGTACGCAACTGTGCTTAAAAGTGTCTAAGAATAACTATATTCTAGCTTTTTGTGGCTTCACATGTGATGAACTCATGCATGGTGCCCTTAGATATCAGTTTTTGTTTATTAAATATATCATATCTTTAGATCTTAGAATCAGGTTATATATCACACAAGAGTTTCTAGCTCAATTGGTTGTGTACCCCTCTCCTCATGGGAGAGGTTGCAAGTTTGAATCTCATCAAGTGTTGGTTGGGATTTATTTCTTATGTAATTATGTGATGGGCCTTTGGGCCAAGCGAGCCTTCGGACTAAAGACAAGGTGCTACTATGTTGGGTGAACCGAGGAGCAAAAGCAAGTCTTCATGGACAAGGTGGAGGCGGTTGGCCAAGTGTTGGTTGGGATTTATTTCTTGTGTAATTATGTGATGGGCCTTTGGGCCAAGCGAGTCTTCGGGCTAGAGACAAGGTGCTGCTACGATGGGTGGACTGAAGAGAAAAAGCAAGTCTTCATGGACAATGTGGAGGTGGTTGGGTTTACTCAAAATGGCGCATCGGCGAGACCCTTCAGGGTTGATGAGCCTTCGGGCAATGTAAGCCTTTGGGCTAGGGTCCTTCAATTTAACCGGTGTGGGTATGCCTTAACCCTCTAAAAGAGTTACTGATCTCATTTAAAACTAGTTTGCCAATAAAAAAAAAAAAAAAAAAAAAAAAAAAAAGAAAGAAAGAAAGAAAAAGAAAAAAAGAATCAAGTTATATCTTGTTAAAAGAATTTTTGTCTATGCAGGTTCTTTATATGCTACACAAGGGCTTGTCGAGAATATGGTGCAAGTAATGGAAAGCTAAAGACGCCTGTTATGAAAGTTAACAATTCTTTGATTTTTTTTTTATTTGTTTATTTAAATTGTTGATTGAATGAGCCAGTTAACAAGTAATGCTATTTATACAATGGAGTTACAATATGTTTTTTAAATTTGGTATGCGACCAATTGTCTAGTTTGGATGTGAACTATTGTGAAATAAAGGTGGGGATCTCTTTTGAATCCGCTACTGTAGCAGTTGCAGGTCATTTGGCCTGCACACTTTTTTTTTTCAAATATTTTCTCCCAAAAAACAACAGTTTTGCCCGTCTTTATTCTTGCGACGATCTTACAATGTACGTGTTAGTTGTTTTCTAATTCCACTTACGACGGTCCTTACTCGTTGCAAATATTAATGACAGAGTGATTATAACGACAGAGCGATTAGCGATGGGATCTGGGATATTAAAAACCATCGCAAATCATAAAAACGACGGACTTTGACTGTTGCAAATCACAAATTCTGGATGATAAAACTATTAAATGTATCTTTCTAGAGTATACTCATTTCTCAAAAGAATATTAGTATTATGATCTTTTAGCACGAAAGTTGTATTATACTATGGATGTTACATTTCTAGACTATACACCTTTCTTTGGAAGTAATCTCTCTTTACAGAGACCGCTTATATCAACTTCTTCTTTACCTGCGAAGGACAACTCTATCCCCGTTTGGCCTTTACCTATGTTTGATAATGACTCTCATCCATTTGAGGAGCAAAAATGGGTTTACCCTCAGGCTCCACCACCTCCACTTATGCTTGGCTCCTCTGATCCGGGTCTATCTTTTTTGTGTACTTTTGATATTGTTGCTAAGCCGACTTCTACACATGAATCATCTATTGCATCACCGGCACATAACACCACTATAACACCCTTATTTTTATTCATTTTTTAATTAAATATATATAAAGTCAAATAATAATAATAAAAGAGGATATAGATAAAAGAAGAGAGAGAAAACGTGGGGAGAGAGAGAAAAGGGGTTTCGTTACAACCGAACCCTCTTTTGCTCCCTCTTTCCTATTCTTGTGGGTTTTCAAAAAGAAAAAAAGAAAGGGATGTGCTAAAATAAAAGAAAAAGGGAGAGACCAGGAGAAAGGGGAACAAAACAAAAGATGGGAGAGAGGGAGTGAATAAAAAAGTTAGAAAGAAAAAGGGAAGAGAGAGAGAGAACAAGAGAATAGAGGAAAAATAGAGTGGGGAGAGAGGTGAATCATACGAAAAAGAATTAAAATAGTTTGAGGGAGAAGATGAACGCGATTTCGTTGAAGCTTGGAGCTCGAGAACTCTGTGTCGATTGAAGATTTGGGAAATTGCTATTAGGTGAGTAATCTTTTCTTTCCTAAACCCATTTTTCGTGTATGGTTGATTATTCTTAGAAATTTATAAATTTTGAGTGGTTAGAGAATTGTTGTTCATTGATTAATGTTATGTGAATTCGATTTCGTTCGATTTGTATGTATTCAGTGAACTTGGGTGAATTGGAATTTAAGTGTATATGTACTGTGGTTAGAAAGTTATAGATTGATTGTGGGAGATTGTCCAACCAATTCGATATTGCATAATTTAGTTTGGTTGTTTGGGGTCATATTTGTATGGTATTTAAACGTGATAGTTCATTTGATTAGGTGTGAATTGTTCTATGAATAGGTTGCGAGTAAAATACTTCAACAAGCTATGTGTATTCATTTAGAGTTTCTAGCTATGGTTTTGGGAGAACTTCTAGGCCGTCTAGTGGATTGTTATATAAGTGTATTACATATTCTTAGGAATTAGTATAAAAAGTACTAGGTGTCTTGTTTCTCTATTATATTTCGAGTAGTAGCTTAACTAATAGACTTGCTGAAATTTTAAGAAAGCTTAGCGCTGGTCTGGTTTCGAGCTCAATTTTGATTTAGTTAGAGTTTTTATGAAACATGAAAAAGTAAGATCTGGAAGTCTGATTTCTATTCCAATTGGCCTTATCGCATTCTGAGGCCCGTGGAATTAATTATGGAGTTTGGAAGTTTGACTGGCAGAAAGCAGTGCGTTAGAAATCAATTTCTGCGCACTGTGTTCGAGCCTAGTTTTCGCACATTTAGAATGAGATTGAGTATTTTTGTAAAACATAAGAAAATAATTTCTGTGTGTTAGAGTTTCAACGCAAAAAACCTCAATGCATTTGGATACCGGTGGAAAGAGTTGTCCCGTTTGGAAGACAGTCCGTCATAAATCTAGTTTTCTGAAAATTAGGATTTTTACCTTTTTCGACATAATTTTTCTTTTAGATGGGCTGAGGTTGGGACTTCGAGTTCTACATGAAAAAATAAGTCTACATACCCTAGTTTCTAAATAATTAAGTTGCATGTCATTTGGATGAATGTAGGAAAAAAACTATAGTATTGACAAGTTGGCTAGAAAACCTACCGTGGTATCCTTTTATGTGCATGAACCTGTTTTGGGAAATATGTCTAGTAATGAACTAAAAGTCTCTTAAACTTTTCTTGGGTGTTTTATGTAGTGTTGTAGCCTACTTTTAGACTGTGGTTTTATTTGGAACCGACATTGTTCATAAGATCGTTTTTGGACAATCGAATGTAGAGAAATATCCATTTTTAAGCTTTTTGGACTTAAAGGTTCATAGTGTATCTCTAGGGATGAAACTTTATGCATATGATTGTGGGAGTATTTGATTCTATATAGTATAAATTGTTGTTTTCTTTAAAGTCACATACAAGAATATTGATATTTATTGGATAAGAACTACGAAGGCTTGATTCCAATCTTGAAAGATTTGAATACGTAGGCAACTTTGAGTAAAAGTGCAGCCACCATATTATATATTAGTTTTAGTGATAACTATATGTGTACAATGTTAGTATTAAATTATGTACGTGATAGTTCTTGTTTATAAAGATATTCATTGAATGTGCCATGAATGACCTGTTGGTGTTATGATGGGTATTCCTTGAATGTGGCGGGAATGACCCAAGGCATTCATTGAATGTGTCATGAATGACCTGTTGGTGTTATGATGGGTATTCCTTGAATGTGGCGGGAATGACCCAAGGTATTCATTGAATGTGCCATAAATGACCTGCTGGTGTTATGATGAGTATTCTTTGAATGTGATGGGAATGACCCAAGGTATTCATTGAATGTGCCATGAATGACCTATTGGTGTTATGATGGGTATTCCTTGAATGTGACGGGAATGACCCAAGGTTTTCATTGAATGTGCCATGAATGACCTGTTGGTGTTATGATGAGTATTCCTTGAATGTGGCGGGAATGACCCAAAGTATTTATTGAATGTGCCATGAATGATCTGTTAATGTTATGATAAGTGGTATTCCCCGAGTATGCGGGATAAACCATGTTTTATCAATTAGACTTCAATGTCTTAAATGAGGTTTGATTATGAATGGAAATTTGACTGCCTGAGATAGATCCTTTATTGTGATGTATAACTCTATTTTGTAGGAGGGTAGGATCTGTTAATCTTGTATGCAGGGACGTAAATATCCTACCCTAAGACGACGTGCTGACTTAAAGATAAGGTGTATCAAACTCATATTTAATTAAGTTATCATATGTGTATTTAATAAGTGGAATGTAAGTGGTATTTATGTTGTGAGTTATTTTGGAAAGTGAGAATGATGAGTACTGCTATATGAGATTCTTTGGAAATATATACTGGGATTGAAATCTTACTTGGGAAGAAACTACATGCCGTTTTGAGAAAATAGAACTAAATTGTCTTCTAAGTTGAAATGATTGTAATAGTATATTTCTTATTGATTTAAAAGATTGAACATACTTCTATATTATTTTGTATTTACTCTTACTCATACCAGCAAATTCAATTTGCTAACCCATGTTTGCTTTCATTTACAACGTGGGTGTATTTTTTGGGAGCATAGATGGTAGAATGCAATGGATGACAATGCTTGATTTGGATTCGCTCTTGGAGCCTTACTGGTTTAAGTTTTATGAAGTGTAAAGTTTTGATTTGAAATAGATGTAATAGACTTGGTTAGTTATTCTTGAATTCGTTAATGAAGAGTTGTTTTTCGGTTTTAATTTGATCTCAGATTTTTATTGTCATGTAAGAGAATGGGTTATTAGGGTTTCATTTCATCTTGGGTTTTCAAATGATTGAATAGGGTGACGATTGAGATAATTATATCTTGGATAATTCCCTATTTTAATTTTCTTAAAATTTGGGGTACGGTGTGACAACCACCGCCATCACCACCATCTTGTAAGTTTTCACGGGATAGACATCCAACTGATCATCTCATTACTACATGTTGTACTCACCATCCTATTAGCAAGTTTGTGTCTTATCAGGGACTTTCTTATTCTTACTGAGCTTTCTTGGCTACAACATCATCTATCTCCATTCCTAGATCTGTTTCTGAAGCTTTGCGTGATCCCCACTGGGTTGCAATACAATGTGAAATGGAAGCACTGGAACAAAATCACACATGGGATATGGTTTCCCTACCACTTGGTGATGAGAAAACAATTCAACATAAATGGGTGTTTTCTATTAAGTATTGTGCATATGTTATTGTGGATCGTTACAAGGCATAGTTGGTTGCAAAAGGGTTTACTCAGATTCTTGGTAAGGATTTCGGTAATAAATTTGCTCTGGTGGCTAAACTTTCCTCTGTGTGGTTCTTGATCTCTTTGGCATCATCTCATTCTTGGCCTCTGTATCAGTTGGACGTCAAGAATGTTTTTATTCATGGTAATCTCACTGAGACTATTTATATGGATCCTCCACTCAGTTTTCGCGATGAGGGGGAGTATGCTGCGAAAGTGTGTTGTCTTTGGAAATCTCTATATAGGTTGAAATAGTCACCGCGTGCTTGGTTTTCCCGTTTCAACCAGGTGGTATTGTCTCTTGGGTTCATATGCTGCCAATTTGATCATACTTGTTTTGTTCGAAAGAACAAGTTTGGACACCGTGTCCTACTTTTTGTTTATGTTGATGATATTATAGTTACAGGCGATGACATTACTGGTATTGCTCAGGTGAAATTTGATCTGAGTAAGGCATTTGATGTGAAAGATTTGGGGCCCCTTCGCTACTTCTTAGGTATTGAGGTATCACGTTCTCGACATGGGGTATCTCTCTCTTAGAGGAAGTATATTTTAGACTTGCATGTTGAAGGATAATGGCATGCTAGGTTGTAGGCCAACATTGTCACCTATGGATCCTAACATGAAACTCGATCTCATTTGAGTCTAGAGAATTGCTCTCTAATCCATCTCAATATCAACATTTGGTTAGGAGATTGATTTACTTAACTAATACCATGCCTGATATAGCCTTTGCAGTTAGCGTTGTTAGTCAATTTATGCATGTTCCTCGTACATCTCACATGGATGTTGTTTATCATATCTTGAGGTATCTTAAGTCATGTCCAGGACTTGGTCTATTTCATGCATCAAGTGGACAGTCAAGGTTATTTTGTTATACTGATGCAGACTATGCTGGTTCTAAGACAGATAGACGATCATAAACATCAGGTTTATGTACTTTCTTTGGGTCACACTTGATATTTTGGAAGAGTAAGAAACAAAATGTTACTTCTAGATCTTCTGCAAAGGCTGAATATCGTGCGATGGCTCAGGGGACTTGTGAGCTTTTTTGGCTACGCTCACTCTATGATGAGTTTGGTTTTTCGGTAGGACTTTCTTCCGATCCACGTTGTCCTGTGACAACAAATCTGCCATAATGCTTGCTTCAGATTTCGTGCTTCATGAGAGGATGGAGCATATTGAGGTGGATATACATTTCGTACGAGAGAAGGTCGGAGCTGGCATTATTGTTTTGGTGTTTGTTCGTTCTATAAAACAAACAACATATATGTTCACCAAGCCGGTTGGACCATCATTGCTCAAAAGTTCCATTGTCAAGTTGGGCTTGATAGACATCTTCGTGCCAGCTTAAAGGGGAGTGTTGAAGTATATCTCCATATATCTTCTTTCCTTTAATGTTATGTAACAAGGATATTCTATCCTTAAGTTTATTTGCATATTGTAATCTTTATTATCAATAAATATGGTCTCTGTCTATTAATCAGATAAGCCTTTACACAATTCTTTTCTAATGAAGTGTTTTGTTAAAAACCTGAAAAAAGATGGATACTATTAGAACACAGTTATCTCTTTTGTGGCATAAGCAAAGGTGACACTTCATCAAAACTTTGTTGTTTGAAAATAGGTAGTGGTGGAAACTTTAGGTGGGATTATTTGCACCATCAAAAGTCTCTTTTCTGTTTGCAATTAACAGCAAAATCAAAAGTCTATAAATACTACTTTGAACATGACTATGCGTTTTGTATCTTTTGAAATAAAATAAGTAATGCCCTAAACTTCAAAGAGCACATAGGCAAGAAACCAGATGTATTTATTTGTTGTCTCAAATAAAACATACCATATGATATGCAAGGGAATGGTCGTCATATATTGCCAACATATTCAACAGAAGACCTTTGAAAAGCCTCGCTTACATCCAGGCAGAAATTTCACCTAGGCAGGTCACCCTGGAATGTGCTATACCAATTGAAATTGTTGAGTAGAAATCAGTTATGATGTCCAAACCATTCATTTCGTTTGCATAAATATGAACTCTTTTTCTTCTTGTTGTCAAGAAGATTGATGAAAATTTGTAAAGGAGTATAAAAATGGGCTAATGGGCAATTGATGATAAAAAATAGAGAAGAATACAGGGAAAATTCGAAGTACTTTCGAGTTTTTTTTCTAAATTTATTTTCTTTTCAATAAGTTTCCTTTTAATTTGTTATTTTTTTATGGAGATATATTCTCTCTCTCCATACGTTTGTTTCTATTTACGTTAGTCACGTTACTAAGAGTTGGCTTCTGCAAAATAGTTGCCACATGTTTAGTTCCTATAGGACAATGATGCAAGAGCAATTTTTTTTCTCCTTGCACTTGATTTTCCCTTTCTCTTTCCGGTTTGAGGATTTGGGTTGTAAATTGTGGGAAATTTAACACTACTATTTTTTTTTCATAATCCAAAGTTCAGGTACGCCCTAGGCCCTGTGATAAAAGTGATTTTACGTATTCTAACTATCTATGCGTAAACACAAATAATCAATTTACGTAAATACGTGTTTATATCAATATTCCTACTCTCAATAACGAAGTAATATATTAGAGTCAGGATTCGTTCCACTCTTAAACCCTCAAGACTTAATTAGAATTCAACTACTCGACACAAGGAACAATGGTGAGAGTAATGGGTGATGTGAAATTTCTAATATCATTATACTATCATTTCTATATGAAATTGAATATGACATAATCTAAAGATTCTAACTTTATGAAATTTAACTAAACAATAATCCAACCCCACATCAATAACTACGAAATGACTAACAACCAAGAAATGAAATTAGATCTAAGCAATAGATAAATGACAAAATTGAATTTGATCAATAATAAACTACTTAATTTATCTAATGAAGCAATAACAATATTTTAATACTTTAAATTAAAACAAGGGAAATGAAAACTAATTAAAATGGAGATTTAATTCTAGATCTAAAAATTATTCTAACCCTAAACTCCATTAATATTAGCTTCCTAACCTAACTTATTTTCTAACCTAACTATCTACCATTAACAAAGAGCTAAGCTTTTGTTTTTATACTTTCAGATCCAAAAATCGTGCATGGGCTTGGAGCCATGTTTTGGGCCAGAGAATCAGGCCCAAAACCCAATTCTTTCAGTCCAAAAAGGCCTCTTCAGCTGCAGTTGATTTCAATAGACTTTTTGTCCACTTTTGCTCCTCTGATTGGGCCAAGGCTTGGACCATTGGAAATCTCTTTCCGAGCCGGTCGTTTTGACGTAAGGTAGGCCCAATTCCGAGGTCTGAGTCCAAAGATATGGTCTTCGGAAGTTCGGTTGACTTTGTGCACTTTTTCTGCCCGCGTGGACTTTGACTTTTCATCTTTTGACCGGGCTTTACAGAGGCTTTGTCTTCTTGAAAATTGGCCTTTAATCACAGAACTCCTTAGCAACCGACCTTTGCTCCTTTATCTCGCTAAAGTGGCACATTTCTGCACATAATGGACTTTGAAGCCTGAAATGCATAAAAACACGTAATCAGTATTAACTCTTACTTATTATTCACATAATTGGTCTAAAAGTACGATTGTTAAGGGGGTTAAAACTACAGTTTTGGGCTCTTATCAAACCACCCCCAAACAGCATTTTGCTTGTCCTCAAGCAAATATGAGAAATTAGAATAAGTGACCAAAAATGGAGTTCTAACTACTCTCGTTTCACTGAGTGCGATTGCATTGACCATATGCAACAAGGCCTTAAACCACTAGGAATTCCCTAGTGGATGAGTTATAGCCTCGTGAGAGTTTTCCAGTGAAGGTACTCACAAACTTCATCTATACTACAACGACTAAGAAATAAAACTATTGTTTCCTCATTCATGTCTCAACTATCTATACATCTCACTAGCAATTGAATAAGAATAACCAAGTCAAAAACCTAAACTAATATATGCATAATAATCAATCATCTATGATACAAATATATATACTATGAGTAATACTATGAAATGCATAGCAGGTTCGTTTCTGAAAACTCGGAATAGCGTGTTAAGTAGGTCCTCACATAAATGTCAAGACAAAAACCACTCTGATTTTTCCGCTCAAGTTTCACTACTCCAGTGTGCAGTGGGCACACTTTACCTTACAATCTCAATGACAAACAAGGAAGCCAGAGTCGATCAAACACATCTGCCACTTACTATCACACTAACCTATTCCTAATTGAGCTAGAGGTCTTTATTAGGTGTTGCGGGGATTAGGAGATGGTTTAAGAAGGAAGGAAATGGATATTCAAAAGGACAAGTCTGAGATAATAGAGTCTTCATATTATGTAACTTAGAGAAAACCTTGTTATTTTCTTTTGCTTCTATACTTTGTTTCCATCCTTAGCCATATTTTTGTTTTTCTTTTCTTTGGCTTTTGACTCCCTTTTATTCTATTTTTGGAGTTTTTATTTATTTATATATTTTTTTTCTTTTCCTTGGATGGAAACTTCTTTTCTTTTTTCTGAAGCAACTAACTAATTTTTGTTTACACACCGGTTTTTCTCTTCTTCTTTCTTCACTCATTCTATTCTCGGACTTATTCTAGATTGGGTAAGTTGAATTTTTATTTTGTTTTGTTTTTGTAACAGGTAAAGGAATTGTGGTTTATGGAAGGCTAAAGAAAGGCTCGAGGGGGCTTACTAGCGGAAAATAATTCATAGGTTTGAATTTCGGCTATATCGATCCAAAGAGGGCCTAAATTCTCGCTTTAGGATATGACATAGTGGTCAAGCAAGTGGAAGTGGGCGTGATTTCTCTATCCAGATTTTACTTCTCCCTCATTTCTCAAATTTTCTCAAATGTTTTTTTCTCACATATTTGTCAAGGCTTTATATATTCTCACGGGATTTGTAGAATCAATTACTTAGCCTAGATTTCACTCGCTAACAATCATAGATACTCATGTAATATATTTATAGATAGATGCAAAGATTATTACCTACATATTAACCTAAGTTTCTAACAATTATTTGATGCAAAAGCTATGTAGACTTCTAGATTGTTAAGAGCATAGAGAAAGAAAACAATACCAATATTCCTAAGTGTATAGCATAAACTTATTTATTTATATTTTTGAAAATTTTAACTTGAAAACAAATGCATATTATACATATCTATATCCTAACAGATTTTTAATTACACGGTTTCTATGCCCCCAAAAAGAAGCATGCTTTGTCCTCAAAGCATTTAAATAAAGAGGGTAGAAAAATACCATGGAAACGCTGGCGTGAAATCTGGAACATCCGCAAAACAAGGTTAGAACATACTAATATAGGAAATAAAAAAAAACTGACGCAACTCTATAAGAGTTCCACCCATTATGGGGTTAACAGAATTAAATTGCTTGGGACATAAGCAGACACTAACTGAAACTAAAAACTTACCTCCACTCTAGCGTTTACTCGTCATCCTTCCTTCTATAAAGAAGTGAGGTTCCTTCGCATCCTGCCATGCCATTATAATTTGCCAAGCTTACCGCCATTTATCATCTACGGATGCTAACCTGTTAAGCGCCACTTGGTCGGATGGGGTGTAAGGTGCAACCTGATGAGGTTGTATCCTCCACCCTTGTCAAGTCATTGCACGAAAAGATCAGATAATACAATTGGTGGGTCTCACAATTTCGACCCCAACCCAATCCGTGAAACGGGCACAAAAATAGGGAAGAAACATAGCATAATACGGCAAACTAAAATAGGCATAAGAAGATACTTATGCCTCATGCTATGGGCTCGTGCTAAACTAGACATCAAGGTTCCGGGAAGGTCATGGCACATACGTCCCATGGCTAAAGCAAGGAAGACACTGCAAGTGGCATCATTGACAGAAGAAAAAACGACATTCCCCTAAAATGTTTAGCATGATCCAAAACCTAACAGTTCTTATGTTCATGGACAGACTACCAAGGGCGACGTTATATTCACCTTGGTCCTCGATACGGAAAATGCCTGCCCCATAAGCCTCATGCAAAAAGTCATAAGTGTAGACATGCATATTATCTACCCAATAGCATCATGGGTCTTGTATTTCAGCGGGCATGGCAAGTCCAAGAACAAATGATAGCAAGAACCATAAGCGGTTCCCAGCCCACGTGTGTGATCACCTCGCGAAACCAAGCACCATAAGTAGTGCTTTGAACAAATCTTCGAAAGACTGTTTCGGTATTATTGTAGGAGATGTCATCTCAAAACTACGCTCTGGAACACCGCAAATCACCGGGGAACAACCCGCAGAAAACCGGAATTTTCCGTGTTCACGCGAAGGCGGCGCTGGTGCGCTTCCACTTGGCGGGTCGCCCGAGGTTTTTGGAGTTACAGTGTTTGGACGCCGAAGTCGCTTCAACTTAAAGCGAAGCGCCTGTACAAAAATTCTGATAAATGTGTAAAGGCGAGTGAGCCTCCTCAGAAGCCCGAGGTCTTGATTTGTGAAAATGGTGAAGAACAACGGGAAACGTGGGAGTGAAAGATGAGAGATGGAAGTTAGGTGTAGTGTGGGTTGTGAGTGTAGAATGAAGGAAGTTTAAATAGGTTCTGAGCTTCCAAAACGAATCGGCAAGTTTCCAAATTGTTTAAGGCAATTTCCGGAAATAGAAAATTTCCAAACCCGAAAACGGAAACAAACCATATTTTTTATTTTATAACAACCCTGGTATCTTTTATACTGGATTTAGAATAGTAACTTCTAAACTCTCTTAGATTTCATCCTACCACCACATCTAATCATAGGTATGCCAATTACGACAATATTCTCAACCTTCACTCCAAAACAAACTCTAAAATGGAGGATCTTCTACAAATCATGATAGAATAAATAATACCACCCCCAAACAATTCGGAAGGTGGAATTAACAATAAAATCCATGCACAATTTGAAAAGAACAACATTATATTAAAATTGAAATTCAAACAACATTTAACTACCAAATTCAAAGTTAACTACGGAATTTAACAATGTAACATCCTATCTACTAAAAATAATAAAAAACAACATCAAAACAACAAACAAGGAGAAATCTAGCTACTCTTAAAGGGAGCGAGGTAGGGATAAGAATAGGAAGTTTAGTGATCAAGCATGGAAAAACCAAACACCCCACCCCCAAACAAATTTTTGAAAATAGGTTTGTAAAATTTGTTTTAAAACGTGGGTCTTTTGAAGTCAGATTCCCTAGACTTAAAGTGATATATATGTATTTACATGCAGTTTCCCATATATCAATAATCTAAACAATTGTGGATCTTTCCATAAATAGTTAACATGGAATGCACCACCAAACAGAATCAAGCTCCAAAACTTTCTACTAATGAACTTAGTCTAATAAGAAGGTGTCCAAGTGAATGATCGTGAGTAAATGAATGGTTTTGGAAAATACTTTGAATATGGATAAGTGTTAGAAGAAAAGGGTGGGAAGAATGATTGGATTTTATGAGGGATTAACTCAGGTGGATGGTGGTAGGGTGGTGCTCTAGGTAGTGCTTGAGAAGGTGGATCATCACAGTGCTCTTAGAAACTTCGTCGATTCCTCATCTAGGTTGTTAGCATCCATATAATTATGGTATTCATCTCCATCTTTGAGGAATTCATCTATCTCGTCTATTATGAGGTTTAGTCCATCTCTTCTATGGTCAGAAGGTAGGGTTGAAAATTCTTTCTCTAGTTCAGTTATGTTCAAAGAGTTAAAATTGTGATCTTTGTCTTCTTCCATAAGAGGGATATGTACTAGTGTAGGGACGACATCGTCGGAAGCACTAATGTGATATACAAAACTCTCAATAGACTTAAACTTCACCTTCTACAGGAAAATCTAGTTGTTCATGCGGTGTTTTATCCCTATACCTAATATGAGGGGGAACATATTTGTTAACCGTTGCTTTATCTTTTATCACTTTCCAACTAGGTTTCCATATTGGAACCTCTACAGGTGTAGGATCTTCAATTTCTATGACCGTATTTTGTATGGTATCATTTATAGTTTACGGGTGATCTTTA
The DNA here is from genome assembly GCF_015680905.1 of Coptis chinensis. Lineage (NCBI taxonomy): Eukaryota > Viridiplantae > Streptophyta > Magnoliopsida > Ranunculales > Ranunculaceae > Coptis > Coptis chinensis. The sequence continues at coordinate 41,437,913 of NC_141459.1, forward strand.
GGCATAGTCACTTGGTTATCAACTACTCTCCCTGAACGAAGGGTAGTGACTGCCTGTAGGTCCCCTTGGTTTATATTACCATTACACTGAATACTTTTTATTTCGAAGGCGGTGTTGGTTAACTTAGGATTAGGCACTGCTTGACTTGGAAACACGCCGGTTGGGTTATTATTTTGGTTAGAAGACATGTCAATAAACTTTTGGCACAAAGATTGCATCATTTGCATCGTTTGTTTCATCATATTAGAGTTTTGATCATGCTGATCTTTCATCAAGTTGGAGTTTTGTTGCATAATTTGATTTTGTTTCTCCAACAAGGTCACTACTACTTTGTCTGTAGATGGTTGTATTGGAATTAAAGCTTGTTGAGCATTCATGTCTTGATGTTGATAGTTCTGGGTTATGGGTACTAAACCTCTATTCTGGTCACCTAAGTTCCCTTGTCCTTGATGTTGAGTTAATTGGTTGAAGTGTGATGGTTGTGGTGGTGTTTGTGCATAAACAAGAGGACAATAGAAGTCGGAATGCTCAAGACTACAACAGACATTACAACGAGTAGAGTTAATGTTCATGATTGGAGTGGGTTGTTGTTGAACAGAGATGGCATCTACCTTTTTAGTGAGGGCATCAATAAGAGTTTTAAGCTTGGGATCATGTTTAACCTCAAGAGAAGAAGGAGAGGAGCGGGAGGACTCGTTTCCTCCCCAATTGTTGTTCTTCTTAGATTGATCTTCTAAGAATTTATAAGCCTCCAAGGCTCCTTTACTAAGAAAAACTACCCCCCTACATGATATCTAGAACCTCCTTATGATAATGTGAAAGCCCTCTTGAAGAAAGCACGAAACAAGCGTGTCTTTCGCAAGATTATGATCTTGGGCATTCAATGAGAAGATCGATGAAACGATTCCAATTCTCTCGAAAAGGATTCATGAGGATTACGGTTGAAGAAATGAATCTTGTGAAGCATTTCATCTGTCTTCAGTGGTGGGTAAAACTGTTCCATGAACAATTGAACAAGTTTTTTTTTTTTTTTTTTGAACATTTATGAGGTTTTGGCTGACCTCAACCTGTATTGATCAAACTCTTTGGTACAACTTACCTATAGCATCTTCCTCAACTATAACATTAAGCTCATACATAAGAGGAGGAATACTTACAACCGTTACTCCAGGATTTATAGTTCACAGAGTTTGGCGTTTGGGCAGTTAACCAAGACGCCGCCTTGTCGGCTAGGGTGAAAGGAAACACCCTAAGTTTAACTTGATCTGGACTTATACTAGGATGATGGAATGTAGTGAGAACTTGGTCTATCCTACGCATGTGCTGGTAAGGCTTCTCGTAGTCTAAACCATGAAAAACCGGTAACAAGTTAAATATATTAGGGGATTCAAAATCCCCACTAGGTCTACAAAGAACGATGCGGCTTTAGGGCCATCGTTTAGGGCTTTATAAAAATCAGAGAGAGGAGTCTCTTGTTCTTTAGCCATTGATGCAAGTGTAGTGTATGAAATTCTAGATAGGCGTGTTGTATTTATTTCTACGAAAAATAAGCCTGATTATACTAGAATTAAAACTCCTCTGACAGAAGAGGCGAGGAGTGGAAGAAGGAGTACCTGAATGCCTTCTTGCTACGCGTTTGAATAGCGTCTTGTATACGCAATCTCAGTGTATTTAACAAGTTAGAAACACTGAATAACTTGAAGAAATAAAATTTTGCATTTACCTATGAAAATTGGGCTGTTCACGCTGAATTTTCCTTCGAGGGCGCGGGTGCCCTCTGTTTTGTCGAATGTCCAGTGTTTTGGGCGCGGTCGCGCTCTGTTTGGGCGCAGGTCGTGCTCCAGGGTTTTCAAGGTTTACGCCTTTTATCGTACTCCAAAAAATTTGAAATTTTTACAGTAATTTTCTAAGACGTCTATCAAATAGCCTGTAAAATTTCAGATCAATCAAAGCTATGAAAGTCCCTCTACTGCCCTGCAAAGTTTGCAAAACGGTTTTCGGACACAATACAAACAACCGAATGGTTAAACCATCAAAACAAATCCAAAAATTGCCAAATTTTTACTGGAGACTCCTGACAGATTCTACTTATTCCTGTAAAACATTTAGAGCAATTGGAGTTCTACAACCTCTCCTTATTGGCTGGTGTTCCAGATATTAAGTGTTTGCAACACTGCAGAAACACACTGGAAACACTCTACTATTTAGGAGGTCAAAACAAATAAAAAACTCATCAAATTTTTACTACAAACTCCTGACTTAGGATAGATACTCCTGTAAAAATTATAGAATTTTTAGAACTCCCTAAGTAACCTTACTCGTCTGTTTTTCAAGAACATACGGTGTGAAAACTGAAATGCAGCACTGTAAAGATCGTATTTTTTTCACAAGGTAAACCAACTTTGAAAAATCTGAAAATATTCCAGTAAATCAACAACACATTAAATAATATGTATGAAAATTTTCAGAATTTTCGAAAATTTAGAAATACCTTCACCGCAGTGTTTTTCTCTGTGAATCCGCAGCCCCTATGCCTGAAACAGTGAACAGTTCTGAAAATTTAAGAAATAAGAATGAAAAATTAAAAGGGTGGGTGGGTGCAATTGAATTCTTGTCATGAATGAGATTAAGATGGCAGCGGCGCCATTTGATAAAATTGATTTTACGTATTCTAACTATCTATGCGTAAACACAAATAATCAATTTACGTAAATACGTGTTTATATCAATATTCCTACTCTCAATAACGAAGTAATATATTAGAGTCAGGATTCGTTCCACTCTTAAACCCTCAAGACTTAATTAGAATTCAACTACTCGACACAAGGAATAATGGTGAGAGTAATGGGTGATGTGAAATTTCTAATATCATTATACTATCATTTCTATATGAAATTGAATACGACATAATCTAAAGATTCTAACTTTATGAAATTTAACTAAACAATAATCCAACCCAACATCAATAACTACAAAATGACTAACAACCAAGAAATGAAATTAGATATAAGGAATAGATAAATGACAAAATCGAATTTGATCAATAATAAACTACTTAATTTATCTAATGAAGCAATAACAATATTTTAATACTTTAAATTAAAACAAGGGAAATGAAAACTAATTAAAATGGAGATTTAATTCTAGATCTAAAAATTATTCTAACCCTAAACTCCATTAACATTAGCTTCCTAACCTAACTTATTTTCTAACCTAACTATCTACCATTAACAAAGAGCTAAGCTTTTGTTTTTATACTTTCAGATCCAAAAATCGTGCATGGGCTTGGAGCCATGTTTTGGGCAAGAGAATCAGGCCCCAAACCCAATTCTTTCAGTCCAAAAAGGCTTCTTCAGCTGTAGTTGACTTCAACAGACTTTTTGTCCACTTATGCTCCTCTGATTGGGCCAAGGCTTGGACCATTGGAATTCTCTTTCCGAGCCGGTCGTTTTGACGTAAGGTAGGCCCAATTCCGAGGTCAGAGTCCAAAGATATGGTCTTCGGAAGTTCTGTTGACTTTGTGCACTGTTTCTACCCGCGTGGACTTTGACTTTTCATCTTTTGACCGGGCTTTACAGAGGCTTTGTCTTCTTGAAAATTGGCCTTTAATCACAGAACTCCTTAGCAACCGACCTTTGCTCCTTTATCTCGCTAAAGTGGCACATTTCTGCACATAATGGACTTTGAAGCCTGAAATGCATAAAAACACGTAATCAGTATTAACTCTTACTTATTATTCACATAATTGGTCTAAAAGTACGATTGTTAAGGGGTTAAAACTACAGTTTTGGGCTCTTATCACCCTGCTTGGTCCAAGAATAGATCCACCCCTGCTTAGATCTTGTCACTTCGTAGATGGCTAGATGGAAAATGTGTAAAGTAGAACTATGTTTGTGTTATATTTAAATGGGGCCTATTTAAATACCTTTTCAATAGTTGTGAAAATAAATATCCATTTCTGTCTCTCTTTAGATTTGAGGTATGTAAATATGTAATAAATAAAAGAAAAGGGAAAAGGGAAAAAATGGGGGGATGTAGCATTGCGGGATCCAACCCAGAAAACTCCAGTGCGGATAAATAATAAAGGGTCTTGTTATTGACAGACCCCATTTTGTGTTGGGCAGATCCCGACCCAATTTAGGGTCTGTAATTATGTTGGGCACAACATAGAGTGGATACACCCGGCCCCATCACTAAAGCCCAAAGCAAAAATAAACCGGAAAAAACTAATTTCTCCATCTCTTTCTTTATTATAAAATAATAAATAAGTAACTGAAATCTCGTATGTCATCTTTAAACCATTGTCGCCTTTTTATCTTAGGTCATGTTATTGACAGAAAAATGCTAATTAGGTTGGCAACATATTAACTTGATGGAAGGGGGAGGGGTGCCCAACACAAAATATATTTTTTAGATCAATGTCAAACTTATATTAATATATATATATTTTTTTGTCCGCCCAACACAAAATGGAAGGTGTCCATAAAGAGTACCATAATTAAATTACCTACATCTATATCATAAACTAGTTTTCGAACCCGTCCTACGAACGGGTGCCCTTATATTAAATTGTTCGGAAAAATATTTATAATTATGCAGAATTATGAGATATGAATATTAAATTTATTTAGTAACTTTTACTTATGACAAAATGAAGATCGTATTGAAACTACTTGAATAGCAACTTACCAATTCGTCCACGATTATATCAATAGGGATATGATAAACACACCATTTTAATTGCAAAACTATACTCGAGCTGATATTTTCAACCTCGTTTACTTTGAGGTTAGTTTAATGTATTTGCATCAATTTTCTAATTTCCAATTAATCATTCAAGGTGGTGTGTAATAGCAACTTCTACTTATCCTTCTGTAATGTCCTTACAAACATGACATAAAACAACAATTATAAAGTGCTTCAAGTCTATCGTAAGTGGTCTTATTAATGCCAAATGAAAACTTATAATGTAACAAAGCCTTTTCCAAAATAATACTTACTGAGATTTGTAAGTTGAGTAGGTATAGATAGTGATCTAGTAGTCATAATGAAATACTTGCAGAGAAAAAACTAAATCAGTGCGAAACATGATGGTCACTTGGCCATAAACCATGGTGCAGAAGGAGAATGGCATCGGTACATAATGCAATTGAGTTGGTAATTACTTTAAAAGTTCTATGTGCGCTGAATTTAATATATATTATCATATATAGTTGGTACTTGGTTCTCCTCCCCAGGCACAACGTTCTCATATATTATCACAGTCAAGCCTAATAACCTACAAAAAAGTAACATTCAATCTAGTAAATAATACAACCATTCTTGTCAATATTTTCAAAGATATTTCCATACATTAAATTAAGCCAAAGATTTTTCCATCAGTACGATAGCATATTGCTTCATCTAATTAAAAAAACAAACACGTAGACTATAAACGTCAAAAAGATTGGTGACTCTTGGAGACCATGGACAAATTGGTTTACTAACTATAAGGGATGGGCAATGTTAACTTCTATAAATTAGTTCATCAAGAAGTTCCAAGCAAAGACTTCTTATCCTTGTCAAGCATAACTTGTACTAAGATCCCCTTTCCCCCTCCAGTAAAAAATATTATAAGATCAAAATTGGACTAAAACATAAGTGAGAGATCGAAGAATTCACTCCAAGTAAGTTTCTCCGAGAGTCCTAGCTGGTAATTACAACATAGGCACCATAGGATATGAGCTAAATGTTTTGCGTGCCAGAGGACCTAGGAGAATGCAATGCACCATGTATTCAATACCCATTTCTTCTATTCTAGAAGGGGGCACTGCACCCACACCAACTCTGTTCCCTCAGTCTCTTGAAGAACAATTTTGTCTCTTGCCAACACCGATCTCCAAGGATCGATCAACATGTTGATTTCAGCTCTAAAAAGCTATCAGAGCCACTACTACCAGTACGGGGTGCAAATGAACCACTTATCTTGAAAAACAAAGCACCTCGATGGCATGAGCAGCTACAAAGTTGGTGCTTAAATTTTCGAGGATTTGTTACAATTGCTTCTGTTAAGAATTTCCAGCTAGTGGCAGGTACCGCCGAGCCTTCCCACAATGTTACACAGAAGAACAGGGAGAAAGTAATACTACAATTTGGAAAAATAGGGAAAGATATCTTCACTATGGATTATTGTTACCCACTCTCAGCCTTCCAAGCCTTTGCAATTTGCTTGAGCAGCTTTGATACCAAACCAGCATGTGAATGACTTTGGATTATCGGCATGCTTTTTTCTTCTACATAAGAGCTCACTGTAAATATGTCAACTGGAAGCTATTTCGTACTTGCCTCAGAAGTCAGCTCCATTATTTTTTGGATAGGAAACACGACTATTTTCTGCGCTTTTTTACCAAAGACGACAAAAGTTGTTTGTTCTCCACTCTCATCTTGTACACATAGTTTAAGTAGGTACATGTTTAATTTTTAAAGTTGTAATTAGTAATGAATTATAAAATCGAAGATGGAGTATTTATTAGTGATTTCTTTACCTGTCTTGTGGAGTCTTGTATGTTGTTTCACAGTTAGTGCAAAAAGGTTCTGATCCTTTGTCAACATGCTTATAAGTGCAATTCTTGCATGATTTGTAGCTCCATTGGTTTTCAAATATCTTCACAAACTTTGCCCTGCAAGTGAATTGCTCTCCCTGCAAAAATTATGTTGTATTATTAGTTCAGTTTTTATTAATTTCAGCACGGTATTATTTAGGTATCATAAGATCTTCAAATTCTACGAACGAAAATTTATATTTGTTGAATGTCGTCCCAATTTCTTTCGAAGGAGATACTATAGTATCTTTAGTGAAAGAAATAGTGTACTTAGATCTTACTGGACGATATCTTCCGGTTGTTTCTTTGACTTCAAATTTATCAATTACAAATATGTCTCCTTCTATTAGTTTTTTTTTTCAAACATGTGTTGGATTCCTAGTGAAATCTTTGCATGAATTTGATTCGACTGCACAATGTAATATTAGTGGATTAAAATTCAAAAAGTTTTTTGATATAAAAGAAGTCATTTTTTTTAGTCTGTTCTACCTTTTCGTCAAGTAGCAGCATGTGTAGACCATATGATTGTGTCTTGTCCTGTAGATTAACAGCTTCCCACATTCTGCTTATGCATGCTCGAAGTCATTCACCTCATCGAAAAAATTCAATTTTCCAGTCATAATGTTCTGTTACAATATATATAGCTATTAGAATTACATTTCTTATCACAATTATGATGAATATTCAACTGTTTGCTATGTATGCATGAACAGATGTATTATTTATGCTGAATTCATGGATTAAAATAACACATGGTTACTAATACTATTAAAAAATCTAATAAGATTGAAAAAGAAATTATTGTCATGTGTACCTTTTCTCTGTAGTAGCTCTATAGTTTTCTGAAAATTATATTACTCGAGGCATTGTTGTGTTATATTTATAAGTTCCAAATGTCTTATTCTAGTTTTAGAAGTATACCTGTTTTGGACTTGTACCATATGTAGAAGTTGAATTAAGCAATACTTATCTAAATTAGAAACAGATCGTATGTAGAAGTTGAATTAAGCAATACTTATCTAAATTAGAAACGAATATAACTATATAAAATAGAATTGTTTTTAGTATGGTAAAGGCCGGACCAATCCAAGTTTGGCCCACTCTATATAGTATTTAGTGCAAATACTCCACCAGGCATCCCCCTACCAAATCTCTTGGTGTGATCATTCTTAAACATTAAGTAATAGACATGCGTGATAATTCCGGCTTGATGCATGGTCCTCCCCAAGATTCTTAGGACACCAAAGTAGTCTAGATCAAATTGATAACTCGTAATTCCAGTGCCCCATTGTAAATCCAACCATTCATTCAATTGACATGTTTAATCTAAATCGTTCCTTTTATTGTGATGGTTACAATAGATATATGAAAGTAAAGACACATTCTGGTAAAGCCATAATAGTTTGGCTTGACGGTTTCTCAAATGTTCAGTCATAGTACTCATCGTATAGTCTAGATAAAACTTTTGGTGTCGATTCTGTCCAGATTGCTGGATCCTTTGTGTTTTCTGGAGTCCATATTCTCTAAGATATTAAATTGTAGTACTCCGACCTGCGATTATGTCAAATTAATTGGTTATCTGATATTTTCTCCATGGTTAGTTAGAGGGCCATTATTTGATTAGACATGAGTTGAAGAGATTATGGTTTCAACAATTGCTTACCTATGTGGATTAAATCCTATTCTCATGGATGACGAATTAACATGTTCTATTATTTGTGATGTTACCATCTGAACCATGTGAAATCGAAAATGTTTTTTGTCTGTTTATGTTGTAACAATGAATTACTGAAAATCGGAAGTTTCATGTTTATCCTTAGTCCTCTAACATCACATTATTTATTTGTTTGTAAGCCCTATTCTTTGCAATGTAGTTGAAACAATAAGAGTTCTGAATGCAAGAAAAGAGCTTAGAAGAAGTAGTGGTTACAAAAGAACTTAATTAATATGTTCCGAAAGGTAAGTCTTCTATCACAACTTTTTATTTGCTCCTTTTCATCAGTATTTTATCTTCTTCTCCAAATTATTCATCTAAATTCTTCTTTTCTTCTTTTTTTTCTAAACGATCTCCCTGGACTTTATTTTCCACTTCATCTGTCAATCCTTTGTAGTCTTCATAATAAATATTATTCTTGTGTATCCTGTAGTAACAGAGTCTGTTTTGCTCAATTATAATCCATGGATCACTTAATTTTTGAGTAATCACCATTCCATTGCAGTTGAAACTATTTTCATCAACATCTATGCTATCCATGTGGTTTACCTGCATTATTTTATAGAATTTTAGTCACAATTAATATAAAATTTGATTCATATATAACATAAAATATGAATATGATACTGAACTATTTTTTTCTTATTATTCGAATTAGGGTTTTAACCGTATTAGGTTGTAAAACATGCACTATTATTTCTATTGTTAAGAACAAATACAGCGAATAAATACCATGGTAGATTATGAAATTACCTCATAGATGATTTTATCTCTTATTAATAATCTGCAAAAGAAAATAAAAATTGTGTAAGTTTTAAAACAATATTCACTACGATACTTATTATGATAAGCTGTATAAAAATTGTCAGTATAAAAAGTTTTTTTTTACCTTATGCTACTGAATTGTCGTATACGGGAAGTTGTGTTGTTAAATTTATAAGGATCTATTGTGATATGATTTTAGAAGTTCAGTTAAACTCATCTTTTATGAAAACTCTAATTCAGTCATGATGTTTATTTCCAAATTTGGATTGTCTTTCTAAAGCAGAATATGTGCGTCAACATAAGTAGGAGTCCATTGATATGTGGCCTTTTATTGAAGTGACTTTCTAACTCTGTTCAAATTTATTGCGATGTACATTCTAACATTTTCAACAATGGTAGAAATTGAAAAAAAATCATAAATGCAAAGAACCCCTTCACTCAACCAAAGAAATTCACCAGAAGCAGTAAAAAAAAACACAACACAGCCAAAGAAAAGAAAATCTTTACAAATTTATTGGGTATCACGCGGAAACACACCACATAACATATACACTTCCTGTTGTAGTATCAAAAAAACTTTATTTTATCAAGAAAGCTTCTCTATGTTGATGAACTTGGCTTGAGGTTTTACATTCTTCTAGTTGGCTCATTTCTTATTTGCTGCAGTCATTGACCCTTTGCTGAACTTGCTAAACATTACTCCACTTGTCTCATTTCTGATTTGCTCCAGTAATAGGGTAAGAACTAATCCTGGGTAATGTACCTTGTGCTAATTTCAAAACAGGATGGATTCTCTCACTGGTGCAACACTTCAGCTGTAATAAGGCTTTCCAACAATCTCTTTCCCCCTTGTCGTAGAGCCTAGCCTTAAGGTTGTGCCCTGAGCCTGAGGTGTCACACATGGCGATACTTCTAGGTGCGACATTCCAACTTGCTCCTACATTAACAAACAGACGATTAACAATAAGAAACCACAATACTATGAGCAACCAGTAGGGTTCGAGAATTATTTAACAAAGTAAATCAAAGTTAGCTATTTAGTCACTATGACCTATATTATTGTGCTCTGCCTCTCTATCACACATTCACAATTACAATTCAGCTTGTGACAAATACAACAAAATCACAAAGTCATGCAATGTTATCCAATCCAAGTTTAGAATTAAGCAGTAAAACAAATAGCAAATTCATACATATAGACATATAAAGTATGCGTATACTCACAATTTTGAGCTGTGGAGAAGTAGTAATCCTGGGTTTGACATCAAATTCTTCAGTCTCCATCACTACTACATCCAAATTCTTCCCTTCCACTCGTTTTTCTTCTTGTTTTGGTACTTTGATGCACTATTTTTCTGCCATGATAGAAAAAAAACTCCTTTCGGGTATGTTTTATTGTTTTAAAGTCCGAAACGATATTATGTTAACGTAGTAACGGTATCGGGGATAGGTATGTAGTAGTAGGTTGGGAAAGTGATCATCCTTGCTTCAGAAAGAAAGAAAGAAGTGTATGATATTCTTTACAAAAGGTGGAAAAACAGTTGTTATATGATTGAGGATAAGTAAAGTATGGATGCAACCCTTTTTATGAGTCCTTAAAGTACTGACATTTCCACACTCTTATTTAGTCGGTTTCCTTAATGGTTATTTTCTCGCTTCAGTTTTGTTACCAATTATATGATTTTCTTTTCAAATGCTTCCTATTTTATATATAAGATGTACGGATACCCATGAACTATGACCTTGAAATTTACATTAAGTGGGAGTGTACCATTTAGGCGTACATACCTTGTTGTATGATACAAAGTTGGAGAGTGAACCCTGATTAAAAATTTGTAGTAGCTGTTAATTTGAGGCCAAGTGAGCGGTGAACTATATGGGGATAGTTTCGATCTGCAATCTCCATCCCCTAGACGTCTTTCAAGGGAAGAACAATTATGTTTTTTGACGCTTGAATCATTGCCTCAACCTTCCAGTTTTGTTTCTTGTGTATCAACTCCCAAATTTTGATTAAGGTATATAGTAGCAAGAATTTAGGTAATTTTTCTGAGAACTCAAACAACATTTTTCTATTGATGTCAGTATGGCTGTTAAAGTCAAGTAATTATGTATTCACACTATATAGTTGTGTACAATTTTTTATTTGATTGGATCGAGAAGTTTTCTGGCTATTTGGGTTCTTGGGTAAGCTTCCTGATTCCATGAACGGATTTAGGCACCTGTCCCTAGAATGCTGTCAACTCTTGTGTTGAGCTAAGCCCGTGTTTGATGCTTTAGAGAGGGTAGCCTATGGGTTTGGTGATGAAGACATTTAGTTTTTTTTTTTTACTTTTGGTTCCTCCTAGCTATACCCAGTTCATTAGCGCATAAGGAGAAGGTTCGTTAATGTGAGTAAAGAATTCTGGCATAGAAACTTTGACAGAGTAACTCATCATGATGTGAATAAGACAAACTCGCTCCTTAGGCCTATCCTTGCATTTACTTTGATGCTGTAAAGCTTGATTGGTTAAAAAAATATCTTTCCTTTTACACGTTCAATGTTGTTGTTTTTGTGGTTTGCGTGGAAGTTAGTGAGATTATCCTTAAATATGCATGCTGTCTTCTTTATGCTTCACTGAAGTATGCTGTGGCAATAACTAATAAATATTACGCAAAAGCAAAGATGATCTGAATATTTTGATGAATTCTGACCAATTATAAAGTATCGGTTTGTATTATGACTGAAGAAATATGGCACCCACTACGTGTTTGTCACTCTGGAAAAGGAAGAATTGCATTATTAATAGTAACAACAATATCATTATTTTAATTCGATATGCCCAGATGAATAACTTAGGTTCTTAACATAAGGTATTCCGTTGAAGTTGTGATCATGTTTTACCAGTCGAAAAAAGAAAAGAAATGAAACAGAAAACAGTTGTGATCATGTTTTGTTTGTAGTGATGTTGTGGATGTGTTAGCTTTAGGGAAGAGTTGCTCGTCACATATACATTGAGAAATCCAGAAACCATAGTCTGTCCCTTTAAGTTGTCGTGCCTTGTTCGTTTAAGCATTAAAAGACATCCTGAAATATGTATGTGCAGTTGCCCACAGCTCCTGTGAAGTATTGGATGAATGTTAGTACTCTCAATCTCTGTGAACTCCTAAACCATTACTGTTCGTCACTTTGTTTTCTATACTTGCTTTTATGGATATATTGTTCCCATGACTAAGAAAAGGAACCTACATGATAAGTATCAATCTAACCATTAACTGCATTTGCATTCTTGCTATCACCTGTGTATAGTGAATCCCATTAAATATCTACGTTGCTAATCAAACCCCTGATAAACGATAAAATTGAATAGTTTCCCTACTAAATGAACGATGAACTCAAAACGTAAGAAAACTAAACTGTTTACGTGTCTATATTTATCAAAGTTTCTACTCTCAATTCTATCGAAATAGAGTGGAGTAACAAATTCGTTCCACTCCTAGTGCTCTAGCATGGAATTGTTTTCTAATCTAATTAATCAGTCTTAAGTCAATGAGAGCTTTACGAAGGTGATATACTAACACTACTTACTGAATTTGATTACTTGAATTTAACTACGAATGCTATGAAAATATGATTGTTTTGAATCTAGATAAAGGATTAGAGGGGAATTGAATCCACCTCGAATCCAACTTAATAACCTAGTATAGATTCTTGTATCTCGATTCTTACGTTCTTACGGCAAGAAATTCGAGTTCTAATCCCTAGTGTTCATGGCATTTCTACCGAGTACTAACTAGCATGTGAGGTCGTCCACCCATTCTCATGGCGAATCACTTAACCTTCTAGATTGGAATAGATTCTACAATGCTTCTACACTATACCACCAAGTTTTCATCAAGGCTTCATCAACCCCTAATGGAGGTTTTAGCCTTGAATCATTCCGCAATCATTCCCATATGAATCTAAACTACACATATTATCAAGATTCGAAATTTACTAATCTAAACTAAACAATGATTAAATTCTAATTAACAACTAAGAGATGGTAACCAACAATAATTAAAACTAGATCTAATAGATTGAAACAACACAATTCGAAATTGCTAAAACAACTATTTTATTTATCTAATCAATCAAGAACAATGATTCAAAGACTTAATCTAAAACAAGAATTGAAAATGGAACTAAAGCTTAATTTAATTAATGAAAACAGATCTAGAATTATCTATATTATTTTAGGTCTAACTAGCTACCATTAACAAAGAGCTAAGCTTTGGTTTTTATACTTTCAGATCCAAAAATCGTGCATGGGCTTGGAGCCATGTTTTGGGCTAGAGAATTAGGCCCAAAACCCAATTCTTTCAGTCAAAAAGGACTCTTCAGCTGCAGTTGGCTTCCACAAACTTTTTGTCCACTTCTGCTCCTTTGATTGGGTCAAGGCTCGGACAATTGGAAAGCTCTTTCCGAGTCGGTCGTTTTGACATAAGGTAGGCCCCATTTCGAGGTCTGAGTCCAAAGATACGGCCTTCAGAAGTTCTGCTGACTTGTGTGCTGTTTCAGCCCGTGTCGACTTTTCAGCTTTTGACCGGGCTTTAGGAAGGCTTTGTCTTCTTGAATCTGGGCCTTTAATCACGGAACTACTTAGTAACCGACCTTTGCTCCTTTATCTCGCTAAAGTGGCACATTTCTGCACATAATGGACTTTGAAACTTGAAATGCATAAAAACATGTAATCAGTGTTAACTCTTAATTATTACTCACATAATTGGTCTAAAAGTATGACTGTTACAGGGTTAAAACTACAGTTTTGGGCTCTTATCAAACCACCCCCAAACAGCATTTTGCTTGTCCTCAAGCAAAGATGAGAAATTAGAATAAGTGACCAAAAATGGAGTTTTATCTACTCTCGTTTCGCTGAGTGCGATTGCATTGACCATATGCAACAAGGCCTTAAACCACTAGGAATTCCCTAGTGAACGAGTTATAGCCTCGTGAGAGTTTTCCAGTGAAGGTACTCATAAACTTCAACTATACTACAACGACTAAGAAATAAAACTATTGTTTCCTCATTCATGTCTCAACTATCTATACATCTCACTAGCAATTGAATAAGAATAACCAAGTCACAAACCTAAACTAATATATGCATAATAATCAATCATCTATGATACAAATATATATACTATGAGTAATACTATGAAATGCCTAGCAGGTTCGTTTCTGAAAACTTGGAATAGCGTCCTTAAGTAGGTCCTCACATAAATGTCAAGACAAAAACCACTATGATTTTTCCACTCAAGTTTCATATTTACTCCATTGTCGCGGTGGGCACACTTTACCTTACAATCTCAATGACAACAAGGAAGCCGGAGTCGATCAAACACACCTGCCACTTACTATCACACTAACCTATTCCTAATTGAGCTAGAGGTCTTTCTTAGGTGTTGCGGGGATTAGGAGATGGTTTAAGAAGGAAGGAAATGGATATTCAAAAGGACAAGTCTGAGATAATAGAGTCTTCATATTATGTAACTTAGAGAAAACCTTGTTATTTTCTTTTGCTTCTATACTTTGTTTCCATCCTTAGCCATATTTTTCTTTTTCTTTTCTTTGGCTTTTGACTCCCTTTTATTCTATTTTTGGAGTTTTTATTTATTTCTATTTTTTTTTTCTTTTCCTTGCATGGAAACTTCTTTTCTTTTTCCTCAGCAACTAACTAATTTTTGTTTACACGTGTTTTTCTCTTCTTCTTTCTTCACTCATTCTATTCTCGGACTTATTCTAAATTGGGTAGGTTGATTTATTTTTTATTTTGTTTTTGTTTTGTAGCGGGTAAAGGAATTGTGGTTTATGGAAGGCTAAAGAAAGGCTCGAGGGGGCTTACTAGCGGAAAATAATTCATAGGTTTGAATTTCTAGCTATATCGATCCAAAGAGGGCCTAAATTCTCGCTTAGGATATGTCATAGTGATCAAGCAAGTGGACGTGTGATATCTCTATCCGGATTTTACTTCTCCCTTGTGTCATTTCTCAAATGTTTCGCTCATATACGGCTTTCGGCTATATTCTCACAGGATTTGTAGAATAAGTACTCTAGCCTAGATTTCAGAAACTTACTGCTAACAATCATAGATACTCATGTAATATATTTATAGATAGATGCAGAGATTATTACCTACATATTAACCTAAGTTTCTAACAATTATTCTGATGGAAAAGCTAAGTGACACTTCTAGATTGTTAAGAGCATAGAGAAAGAAAACAATACCAATATTCCTAAGTGTATAGCATAACTTATTTATTTATATTTTTGAATTTTAAAAATTTTAACTAGAAAACAAATGCATATTATACATATCTATATCCTAACAGATGCCTTAATTACACGTGTTTCTATGCCCCCCCCCCCAAACAAGAATCATGCTTTGTCCTCAAAGTATTGTAAATAAATAGGGTAGGAAAAATACCATGGAAACGCTGTGAAATTCGAACATCCGCAAAACAAGGTTAGAACATACTAATATAGAAAATAAAAACCGACGCGAACTCTATAAAGAGTTCCACCCATTATGGGGTTAACGTAATTAAATTGCTTGGGACATAAGCGGACACTAACTGAAACTAAAACTTACCATATCTCCCTTTTAAGCATCCTCTTCCTCATTAGTGAGACGAGGTTCCTTCACATCTTGCCAGTCCATTGTAATTTGCCAAGCTTGCCGCCAGTTATCATCTACTAATGCTAACCTGTTAAGTGTTATCATGTCTGATGGGATGTACAGGGCAACCAAATGAGGCTGCACCGCCATCCCGGCGAAGTCATTATCTTGCTAACGAAGCGAACTACCCGATTGGTGGGTCTCATGACTTCAACCCTTTTCAAATCGTGAATTGTGCACGAATCACGTAAAACAACTACGCATGATGCGGCTTACCAAAATAGGCATAAGAAGATACTTATCCCTCATGCTTTGGGCTCTCTTAAGACTAGCGACTAAAACTCGGGGAATGTCATATCGGCGACGTCCCTCATCTAAAGCGAGGAAAATGTCACCAGCCAAAGCTAGATCTTGTTTAAAATGAACTCGCCATTCCCCAAAATATTCATCGGGATGAATAACATGGTGGTGCCTACGTTTACGTTTAGGAAAGGCTACCAAGGGCAATGCTATATCGCCCCTGGTTCCATTACTCGAAATACCCCTCCCCCATAATACTCATGGAAATATGTATAATCATAAAGATATGCATTATCGGTCATATACGCCCATGTGTAAACAAGATCAGGTATTGGTAATCCTGAAACTAGAGCGACCACATTTTTATTGAATTGATATGTCGTGTCCTCGACTACGACAGAGAATTCTTGTTCTCCATCCTGATTACAATAGAATTTAACATGGTCGTAGAAATAAGCAATAAGCTGTGGTGAATATGAATTGTCATCACTTACCAGTAGATGACGCCATCCTAACTGCAGGATTCTTTGTCGGAACCAATGTCCATAGGTCTCGGTGCCCAACACATCTTTGAAGGACTGTTCAGGTATGACTATAGGAGATGTCATCACAATAACTCTTTGAATAGCTCCACAAAATCCTGGAATGACCGTCCCGAAAATTCAATTTTTCGTTAACAAAAGCGGTGGCGCTGGTGCTCACATAGAAGCGGTCGCTCGTGGGTTTTAGAATTACAGTGTTTTGGACGCGGGTCGCGCTCAAGGAGGGCGCGGGTCGCGCTCTGACAAAATTTTTCGAAAATGTAAAGGGCGCAGCGCTCGGAAGAAATTTGAAAACCGAGTTTGGAGCAAAAAGAAAGAAAAACTTGGAGTGGAAGGTCTTGGATGATGGTGGGATGTAGTGTGGTTTGTTAGTATAGAAAGAAAGGAGTTTAAATAGGTTCTGAGCTACCAAAATGAATCGGGAAGTTCCCAAATTGTTTGAAGGCTATTTCCGGAAATAGGAAAATTCCAAAACCGAAAACGGAAACAAACCATTTCCATGATTTTCTAAAATCCGGTATCTTTCATCTTGGATTTAGAATAGTAACTTCTAAACTCTCGTAGATTTCATGCTATCACCACACAAGTCATAGATATGTCGATATCAGCCAAATTATCAACCTTCCCTCCAAGACAACTTACAGCATATGATCATATAACGACTTATGCTTGGTATAAATATTTCCACCCCCAAACAAGTCGGGAAGGTGGGATTAATGATAAAAACAAGCAGTACTCGAGATTAACCAATTATATTAAAAATAAAATTTAAATCCAAACAACATTAAATAAACACATTACTATTTAAATTTAACTACTGAATTAAAATCCTTCTAATAAAACGAAATTATGAAATAACAGCGAACTCCAACTGGGGTGAACACCTAGTTTTGTGATGATGATGGACCCTGAGATGGAGATTGGCTCTGGGATGGAGAATGACTTGAACCATCTGTCCTTCGGCGACGACGCTCATGCCTGTCGGACTCGGCTGAAACAGAGTCCTCCACGGGTGGCATGCGTCGCAGCATCTCTATTCGAACAAGCGTTGGGCTTCCATCTCAAGATCGCAAGTATCGCATCTTGGGTTTGTTGTTGCTGTGGATAGTCTCCATGTTAGACAAGATATCGCCCGTCGAGAACCCCTTCGAGCATTTCAAATCTCCTCTGAAGGTTCCCTTGCTTCTTTTGAACTACTATCTGTCTATTTCGGATATCTCCACAAATACCATAAACGCACCGCAAGGCAGTTTGCAACACTTGCATGCGTTCTACATTAGAATTACACTTCTCTAATGCATCTTCATCCGGACATGTCATATCTTCCCTTTCATCCTCCGACTCATCCATTTTTTCTTCGACAACGCCAAGTCTCTTGGATGCAATCCAGATAGATACTTGCATTAGAATGCAATTTGATCTTAATAGGAGCAGATCTTGCGGCAGCTCTAAAGGAGAGCATGATCTTAGTGATCAATCACGGGAAGAGGCTAAACTCTTCCCCACTCCTCGAATCACATTAAACATTAAATCAAGGATGCAGAAATTATACTTCTTTGTTTGCAAAATCCGGAGAACGTCGCGGATATTGCGGGCGATATCATCGACTTTGTCTTTCCCGAGGATGTTCCTACCAATCCACCGAGCTACTGACCGGTTGATTGGTTCTCGGGTGGTCCATGGACGAATGGGATGTCGGATTGTATTCACCCTCCACGACAAGTATCCTTCATCAAAGCGGGAACTCCAATCTAATCGGATTCCTAAATTGTCATTACTAGGTTGCTTTCAAAGCGTAATTCCTAACAGTTCGACTAACAACCGCCTCTCGTTACTTCTCTCCGCGTTCCTCCTAACTTTATGAAAATCCTATCCCTTCCAATTCTCGCTTTTATAAAACTGTTCTACCAAATCATAGTGATAGAACTCCTCGGTTGAGTACAACAAATCCGTTCCAATGTCTCTTGAACATCTCCGTAAATAAAATGGCGTGAAACTGGCCGGGAAGCAAACGCGTGTTCCGCAAAATTCTACGTCGTAAGCGCCATTGAAATTTCTTAGACTACTAATGGTTTGTAGACTGTGGGGAGGCGAGTTTTGAAGAAAACTACTAAAACGGCGTTGGTGGCGCGGTGGTGGTGGTGGTGGAAACTATAATTGTTGGCTGTTTTTCGAAGTTGGGTTGGTGGTGATGATTGTTTAGAGAAGATTTAGGTGGATTTGATTTCCTTGGTGTAGGTGTAGTTAGGTTTTCTTCCCTCTCTCTATATTTATTTTTTTATTTTGGTTTCCAAAATTTTATTTAACTTGTAACCGGTGGGATGAAAGTGGAAACACTGTGCGTGCGGTTTGGGAAGGAAGGTGACGCACCGTCGTGCGTGCGGTTTGGGCCCAAGCCCAATTTGAATTCCGAAATTTCCGATTTTTCGCGCAAATTCAAACTCAATTTGCCGCTTCGTTACTAGCCCGATTTTGGCGAATGAGTTATGGAAATGATCAGTAGAGAATTTCCAATCCAACGATCCATAAAACACTCAATTCCAACCATGGGTGACGTATAAGAGGGTGGAAGAACGCCTCGAAGTGCGTATGTGACGTAAGTTATGCGAACGAAGGAAATCTAAGTTTAGATTATGTCAACCCAATTGAACTACAAGTAATGTGCCTAAACAAAACCAATGGAAAGTTCGAGCAATCTCGATGGAAAGATCGACTGCCCACCCCCAAACGAATTTTTAAACACAAAATTTGTTTACAACGCGTGGTCGATTTAAAAGTCGATTCCCAAGACTTGTTGGATTGCTATTTCTATGATTTTAAGAATTTTAATTTTATTTTTATTTGTTTATTATAAGAAACACGAAAAACAATAAATACATAATTCAACCCATTAGAGGAACATGACTCAAAAACCGAGAAAACATGCAAAAGTGGAAAACGTGAATTATGTGAACTGTGGACTTAGGATCCGGTACTTATAGCCACACACTCCATCGGGAGGGCCCGATTACCTGAATGGTGCACTTATCAGTATATGGAAATGAAAGTAAGTACACCAAATGACAAGGGTCAGTCCTCATAGACAGGGTCCTGTAAAAGGACTTTCTCTACATCAGGGGACAGAAGTTCGTGAAAATGTTTTAACCGTTAACCATTAACTTGAAAGGTACTGTTGTCGTTTGGATTTACCAAGGTGATTGCCCCGTAAAGGGCGACTTCAGTAACCAGAAAGGGGCCAGACCAACGGGTTTTTAGTTTTCCTGGGAAAATATGTAGATGAGAGTTGTAAAGCAAAACCTTTTGACCCGACCACGGACTCTTTCGCGCAAGATATGCTTATCATGAACACGCGTTTCATGTTAGCTTTATAATCCTTCGAGATCGTGCGAATCCGCTCACGGATTTCTTCAAGCTCATTCAATTGCAACTTCATGTTTGACACCAGCCTCATCAATATTGAAGTTAAGGCTTTTATAGCCCACGAGCACGGTGCTCTAATTCAACGGGCAAATGACATAGTTTCCCAAATACAAGTCTAAAGGGAGACATACCTATAGGAGTTTTGAAAGCAGTTCTATACCCATAAGGCATCCGATAGACGCTTTGACCGATCTTTCTTATCGGGGTTTACGGTTGTTTCTAAAATCTTTTTGATTTTCCTATTAGAAACTTCTACTTGTCCGCTAGTTTGTGGATGATAAGGAGTTGCTACTTTGTGTGTAACTCCATACTTTTTCACTAGGGATGCAACAACTCTATTGCAAAATGTGTTCCACCATCACTAATGATGGCTTTCGAATGCCAAACCGCATTTAAAATATATTCTTTAATAAAAAAAAATACAACGGTCTTATGGTCATTGCTCACGGCGGCAAGCTAGGGCCTCTATCCATTTAGACACGTAGTCCACGGCAACTAGAATATAAATGAAACCGTGGGAAACTGGGAAAGGACCCATGAAATCAATGCCCCGGGACGTCGAAAATTTCTACTATCAAGATTGGATTTAATGGCATCATATTACGCCGTGATTAAGCCCAAGTTGTTGGCAACGAATACACGCCTTGTAATGCACTTGGGCATCCTTAAAAAGGGTAGGCCAATAAAATCCACATTGAAGAACTTTAGCGGCTGTTTTCATCCCACTAAAATGGCCACCACACTCTTTGTCATGGCGAACGATAGAACTTTATTATATTCCCACCGGGAACACAACGACGAATAATCGATCCGCACAATACTTAAAAAGGTAGGGCTCATCCCAAAGAGTATAACTTAACTCGGCCAAAAACTTCTTCACGTTTGTTTCTTGACCAATTATAAGGCATAACATCAGCCGCTAAATAATTTACAATGTCGGATACCATGGTGCTTGAAAAAATGGCATCTGATGCTCATCGGGGAAAAGAGTCCGGTATGGACTCGAGAATCGATCGATCGTCGTTTGTGAGTCTAGATAGGTGGTCGGCAACTACGTTTTCGACCCTCTTTTTGTCCTATATTTCTAATATGAACTCTTGCAGGAGAAGGATCCATCCGATTAATCTCGCTAGCATCCTTCTTCGCAAGAAGGTACTTAAAAAATGTCGCATGGTCCGTGTAAACTAAAGTTTTAGAACCAAACAAATAAGGATCTAAACTTATCTAAAGCATAAATGACGGCTAAGAATTCTTTTTCAGTAGTTGAATAATTTCGTTGAGCATCGTTTAATGTTTTACTAGCATAATAAATGACAGTGGACTTATTATCTAGTTTTTGTCCCAAGACTGCGCACCAACCTGCATAGTCACTAGCATCACACATGAGTTCGAAAGGTTTAGACCAATCGAGGTCAGATAATTGGTGCAGAGGTTAGGGCGACTTTTAAAGTTTCAAAAGCCTGCTTACATTTAAAATTAAAATCAAAGATTGCATCTTTCAAAAGCAGATTAGTTAAAGGCCTAGCTATTTTTGAGAAGTCTTTGATAAATCGCCTATAAAAACCTGCATGGCCTAGAAAGGCTCTAATATCACGGACAAATCCGTGGTTTAGGTAGAAATCGCTATCTTATCTAGTTTGGCCTTATCTACTTCGATGCCATCACTAGATACAATGTGACCTAGTACTATGCCCTTTTCACCATGAAATGACACTTTTCCCAGTTTAAAACGAGGCTCTTTTCTTCACACCTTGTCAAAACCTTAGACAAAGTTAGACAAACGTCTGTGAAGGAGTCTCCATAGATAGAAAAATCATCCATGAAAACTTCCATAAAGTGCTCTACCATGTCACTAAATATATGAAGCATACACCCATTTGGAAGGTTCCAGGAGCATTACAAAGGCCAAAAGGCATTCGTTTATAGGCATACGCTCCAAAGGGACATGTGAAGGTAGTCTTTTCTTGGTCATCAATATCAATAATAATCTGAAAATAGCCCGAGTAGCCATCCGTAAAACAATAAAAAGCATGACCAGCTAGGCGCTCGAGCATTTTGATCTATAAAAGGTAAAGGAAAGTGATCCTTTAGTGTCATAGCATTTAAACGTCTGTAATCAATACAGATCCTCCATTTCATAGGACCTTGTGTGACAACATAGTCACCCTTTCCGTTACGAACCATGGTAACTCCTGATTTCTTAGGAACTACATGAATGGGGCTGACCCATTCGCTATCAGAGATTGGGTATATGATACCCGCATCGAGTAATCGTAAAACCTCTTCCCTAACCACCTCTTTCATGGCAGGGTTCAAGCGACGCTGAGGTTCGCGAGAAGTCTTCGCGTCATCCTCCAAATGGATACAATGAGTGCAAACATTAGGGTCAATTCCCTTAATGTCAGCTAGGGACCAACCAATCACAGACCGATGTTCCCTAATCACCCGGATTAAACGTGTCTCTTCATCCTTAGATAACAGAGAAGATATAATTACCGGATGATTACCATCCGGATCAAGTTGTATATATTTTAACTCTGGGGGAAGGGGTTTAAGCATTGGGGTGGAAAGAAAATCACTAGATGTTTAA
Organism: Coptis chinensis; assembly: GCF_015680905.1. Taxonomy (NCBI): domain Eukaryota; kingdom Viridiplantae; phylum Streptophyta; class Magnoliopsida; order Ranunculales; family Ranunculaceae; genus Coptis; species Coptis chinensis. Next base: position 41,460,460 of record NC_141459.1, read on the forward strand.
ATTGGGGTCTTCATTTTTTAGATAATGAAGACTTGCTTAGGTAGCAAGTCTTCATACTCGATTATAAGGAGCAACCGAAGGGTCTACAACTTGTGTGGACTCAAGGATGGTGTTGACTTCCTCTAAGTAGGAGTCATTTACAAAATCTGACTTTCCAAAGGAAAGGAATTTGTACATATTGTTTTCGTGAAACGTGTTGTTAAAATAATCTTGAGCTAAGCTCTCGATCATGCTAACCTCCCCATCTATAGACGAATCGGTAATTGTTTCATCATCTTGAAAACATTTACCTCAACCGTGAGATGGCCAAAAGATAAGGACATCTTACCATCGCGGCAATTAATAAGTCGTTGGCGGTTGCTAAAAGGGGCATACCTAAGATGATCGGTACAGAGTCATTAGCGACTTCTGTATCGAGGATAACAAAATCAACAGGATAGTAGAAATCCTGAACCTTAACAAGCACGTTTTCCATTACACCCTTAGGATACTTAATTGACCTGTCCGCTAATTGCAACGTTATTTTTGTAGGTTGCATTTCCTGTAGACTTATTTGTTTATACAAGTAATACGGGAGTAAGTTAACACTCGCCCCCAGGTCTAATAAAGCGGTCATCGTGTGGGAATCTCCTAAGGTGCATTTTACAGTAGGACGACTAGGGTCCTTGTACTTAACAATTCCATTATTTTCGGATAAAGTTGGGAATTGTTCAGTTAAAAAGGCGTCTTTAGGTATGTTGGTTTTACGCCTAGTAGTGCACAACTCTTTAAGAAACTTAGCGTGATTAGGTAGCTTTTTAATAGCTTCAAGAAAAGGAAAGTTTATCGTTAGATTCTTGAAAACGTTCCTAATCTCCTCAAAGTTTGTATCCCTGGTTAGCATGGCTAATTTTTGAGGGAACGGTGGTTTAGCTCTATATTTAGTGTATGGCTCGACTTGATGTGTAACCTTGGCTTTCTGTTTCTTAGGTTGTGGTTTAACTGGTACCTCTACAGTGGTAGGCTCTTCAGTTTCTACTTCGGTATCTAGTTCGATATCCGATATAGGGAGTACTGATGGGGTAACTATAGGCATAGTTACTTTGTTATCAACCACTCTTCCAGAACGGAGAGTGGTGATGGCATTCAGGTCACCTACTATTGTCGTTTCCGTACTAGTATTACCGTTTACCTCAAAGGCTGTGTTTGTTGTTTTAGGGTTTGGTATAGCTTGTCCTGGAAACACGCCTTTTGGTTGGGCTTTCTCTTGGGCTAATTGTTATATGCCCTGATTTATGGATTGTAAGATCTGTTGATTTGATTGAGTCATTGATTGGAAAAGTTGTTGGGTAACCTATATAAAGGCGTCGATACGGTCCGGTTGTGTAGGTGTAGTAGTCACAGGTGGTGCGACTGGAACTATCTCACGTTGATTATTTATAGGTGGGTTTTGATAGTTACTATTGTTAACCGGAACGATCCCTCTATTATTATTATAACTATTATAATTACTCTGACCTTGTGCTACACCTTGTCGTGGTTGTGCTTGGTTGTTATAATTATTATAATTTCCTTGACCTTGTCCCTGTCCTTGCCTAGGTGGAGCTTGATTATAGTTGTTTGCTTGCCTAACATTTTGGTTATTAAACCCTGGAGGTGTAACTTGTTGATTGTTTCGCCAACTAAAGTTGGGATGTTGTCTCCATGGGGCATTAGGAATAGGATAGTTATTAATGGAGCAAACATTATGTTGCTCTAATTGTTGTTGTTCATAGGCGAGAGGACAATAGGAGTCAGGGTGCTCAGGACTCAAACAGAAATTACATGGGTTGGAGTTGACATTCATGACGGGAATAGGCTTTTGTTGAATAGAAATAGCCTCTACCTTTTTAGTTAGAGATTCGATTAAATTTTTAAGTTCTGGATCGGGTTTCATCTCAAACATACTGGTGGCCTTAACTGTTGAAGAAGAACTAGCAGAGCGGGTGATATCATCACTCCCCAATTGTTATTTCGTTTAGTTTGTTCTTCTAAAAATTTGTAAGCCTCCGAGGCTCCTTTACTTTTTTTTTTGCTAAAAGGTAATTGATTAACTTAAAAGAATAAAGGTTACAAGAAGAAAAAATAAGAACATTCTGATATGACTGGACTAAGAAGGATAAAACAACCATGTACCCTTCTCACTACAACAGTTCTTAGTGAGTAAATCTAAAGTCACGTAGTATTACGGTTCTCAAGATGTCTCACGAAATGGAGGTCGAGGCTGCCACCATACACTTTGCCCTTTAGTTAGCCCTGCTCCATGTCTAGCATAGCAATCTGCTCCCAAATTAGTTTCCCTCCAGATTGAGGTGATATTAATCCATGTTGCTTGCGCTTGCAATAGCTGCCATCGTGCCCTGACTCTCCAGTGCATATTACCTTGTTGGAAAGCTTGGACTACTGCAGAAGAGTCTGATTCCACCCATATATGCCTCCATCCCATTTCTATAGCTTTTGTGACTCCTTCCACAATTGCATATGTCTCCGCCATGTAGTTGGTAGAAACTCCTAATCCCCCCGCTGCAGCCCCAAGGAAAGCCCCATTATGATCTCTATAAACAGCACCCCACCCTGAGATACCTGGATTACTTAGGAAACTACCCCCGCTGCAGCCCCACCGAGGCTCCTTTACTTAGGAAACTACCCCCATTCATTATGTCAAGGACTTCTTTATGGTGATGTTGAAGTCCTTTGAAAAAGGCACGAACTAACGTGTCTTTTGCTAGGTTATGGTGTGGACACTCTATAAGCGGTCGGTGAAGCGATTCCAAGCCTCGAAAAATGATTCATGAGGGTTCGTGGAAGAAATGAATCTTGGATAGCATCTCATCCGTCTTTAGGGGTGGGTAAAATGTTCCATAAATAGCTGAACAAGTTTAGCCCACGAGTCCACAGAGTTAGGCTTTGGGCGCTTAACCAAGACGCCTTTATCGGCTAAGGTGAAGGGAAATACCACCGGTTTAATTTGTTCCGCACCAACCGTAGGATGATGGAATGTTGTAAGGACTTGTTCAATCCTACGATGTGTTGGTAAGGTTTTTCATGGCCTAAACCATGGAAAACGGGTAACAAATTAAATATGTTTGGGGAATTCGAAAATCCCCACCGGGTCCGCTAGAACGATGCAAGATTTAGGGCTATCGCCAAAGCTTTATAGAAGTCGGACGAGGAGTCTCTTTTCTTCACCATTATGTCGGGGTATGGTTGGTGGGATAGTAGTTAGAGGTGTTGTGATTGGTATACTTTCGATATGTTTGTTTGTTGACGGTTAATTACGCTCGGTGTTTTTCTCACACCCGGACCTTAATCTCATGCAAGTCTAAGTCTAAACACGAAAACAATCCAAACAATCTTGATATTTAGTATGAACCTCTAACCGGAGATCGAGGTATGGAAGAAAGGAATACCTGATAGCGTCCTTGCTTCGCTTATGAATAGCGTTTTGTTTACGCGTGTTCAGTGTAAATAACAAGTTAGAACACTGAAAAACTTAAAAAATCGAAGTTTGAAAAAAACCTGTTGAAATCCGCAAAATTTTGTTTAGAAGGCGCAGCGCCGCATAGAAGCCGGGTCGCTCCCTTGTCCAAGATAAGTGGTGAGCTGGTCGCTTTTTGGTATGAGGGCAGGTCGCGCTCAGTATGAGGGCGGATCGCTCTGCGTGCCGAACTATAGCAGCGGCAGCGCCTCTTTATAAGCGCGATCGCCGCTGTAATTTTTTGTGTCGAATTTTTCAACGCTGAAACGAATAACCACAGTATGAATCAAACAAGGGTAGGTGGGTTTAGTGGGACTTAAAAAATGACTAATTCTACTATGAAAACAATGTTAAAGTGCAACTAAGATGGCAGCGGCGCCATTTGATAAACGATAAAATTGAATAGTTTCCCTACTAAATGAACGATGAACTCAAAACGTAAGAAAACTAAACTGTTTACATGTCTATATTTATCAAAGTTTCTACTCTCAATTCTATCGAAATAGAGTGGAGTAACAAATTCATTCCACTCCTAGTGCTCTAGCATGGAATTGTTTTCTAATCTAATTAATCAGTCTTAAGTCAATGAGAGCTTTATGAAGGTGATATACTAACACTACTTACTGAATTTGATTACTTGAATTTAACTACGAATGCTATGGAAATATGATTGTTTTGAATCTAGATAAAGGATTAGAGGGGAATTGAATCCACCTCGAATCCAACTTAATAACCTAGTATAGATTCTTGTATCTCGATTCTTACGTTCTTATGGCAAGAAATTTGAGTTCTAATCCCTAGTGTTCATGACATTTCTACCGAGTACTAACTAGCATGTGAGGTCGTCCACCCATTCTCATGGCGAATCACGACCTTCTAGATTGGAATAGATTCTACAATGCTTCTACACTATACCACCAAGTTTTCATCAAGGCTTCATCAACCCCTCTAATGGAGGTTTTAGCCTTGAACCATTCCGCAATCATTCCCATATGAATCTAAACTACACATATTATCAAGATTCGAAATTTACTAATCTAAACTACACAATGATTAAATTCTAATTAACAACTAAGAGATGGTAACCAACAATAATTAAAACTAGATCTAATAGATTGAAATAACACAATTCGAAATTGCTAAAATAACTATTTTATTTATCTAATCAATCAAGAACAATGATTCAAAGACTTAATCTAAAACAAGAATTGAAAATGGAACTAAAGCTTAATTTAATTAATGAAAACAGATCTAGAATTATCTATATTCTTTTAGGTCTAACTAGCTACCATTAACAAAGAGCTAAGCTTTGGTTTTTATACTTTCAGATCCAAAAATCGTGCATGGGCTTGGAGCCATGTTTTGGGCCAGAGAATCAGGCCCAAAACCCAATTCTTTCAGTCCAAAAAGGCCTCTTCAGCTGCAGTTGGCTTCCACAGACTTTTCGTCCACTTATGCTCCTCTGATTGGGTCAAGGCTTGGACCATTGGAAAGCTCTTTCCGAGCCGGTCGTTTTGACATAAGGTAGGCCCCATTCCGAGGTCTGAGTCCAAAGATACGGCCTTCGGAAGTTCTGCTGACTTGTGTGCTATTTCAGCCCGTGTCGACTTTTCAGCTTTTGATCGGGCTTTAGGAAGGCTTTGTCTTCTTGAATCTGGGCCTTTAATCACGAAACTACTTAGTAACCGACCTTTGCTCCTTTATCTCGCTAAAGTGGCACATTTCTGCACATAATAGACTTTGAAACCTGAAATGCATAAAAACACGTAATCAGTGTTAACTCTTAATTATTACTCACATAATTGGTCTAAAAGTATGATTGTTACAGGGTTAAAACTACAGTTTTGGGCTCTTATCAACCCCTAAGGTAACATGTTCGTTATGTTTATCGTAGTTCTCTCTTGCGAACTCATTGTCACAATTTCATTTCCTTCGTGGTAATCGCTCGCGGCGATTCTTTGGAGGGGAAGTGCATCGGTCAAGTTGTGGGACACCGCCACTTGGCAATTGATTAATGACTCTGTCGATCCCTGCCCCTGAATCATCTAAGCCCTCTCGATAAGGGTGGCAGTGGCAAGTTCGTCCTCTCAATCATGGAGTCTTGATGGGAGAAATTTAGCATGTGGGTCCATGGATGGCACAATTTCTGTATTTGACGTAAGCGAGCTAAATTCCTACACCACCTTGAGGGCCACTTTATGCCTGTTAGGTCACTTGCATACTCTCCTATTCATCCACGTGTGCTCTATTCAGCCTCGATGATGCACACATACATATATGATGATGCAGAAGGGAAGAGCTTGGTTGGAGCTATGTCGTAATTCGAGTTGGGTGTTGAGCATGGATGTGAGCCCATGATGGTACCGCGACTTGCTACGAGGATCAAGTGACCGGACCGTCCGACTTTGGGATTTAAGCATGAGAGTTGTTGTCCCGGACAATGAGCAGCCACAAAGACCAAGTATGGGGGGTGGCATTTAGATCCACCGAGAGGATGGTGGAGGGTGGGCCGGGCTTGTGGCGTGTCGATGATAAGAGCATATCATTGTATGATTACTCATAACAACATGGTGGCTGTAGAGAGAAAAACTGTACTTTCTGTAGGACTTGTTTGGCTAAAATGAACACAACTGATATTCATTTATGTTTAGTTGAGCTAGTAGAAGTCACTCATACAATACTTCCTTGTTATCATACTTCACAGAAGACCTCTGCGTCACTAACCGTCAGTGTGATCGCGTGCCTCTTACCATCATTCTCTGGGACTTTGCGTCCAATGGTGGCCTCTATCCTTTGCTTTCTTCCCATATATCCCTTGCGGAATCCCGGCAACTGCTTCAAAATTATCCAGCGAGATTTCAAGCTGAAAACCGTACAAGGAGTTTGACACGGTTCCTTGATCAATAGGAGCATTTGTATCTACCAATTTTCCTGCATTGGCTCTTGCTTCCAAAGCTGCCATTGCCGTTACTCAAGCAAGCCACTCTAGTGACCCCTGCTACTACTTGATCCACTACCTACACCTAATCCCCGATTCAAAGAACAACGTCCCCATTTGCGAAAGCTGCGACCTCATCTCCTCCTGCGGTGTTTGATACATAATAGTTTCTTGACCTCGTCCATCTCCTAGAGAATGGATCATATCCTTCTTCACCCTCTTTCAATCTCATGTTAATTGCCTTATTTTCAGATGCCATTTTGAAGTTCACCGCCCTCTTTTTCTTGTTCATTTCCGCCGACCTCACAGCCTTGGTGTCCAATCCCTTTTTCTCTTTCGAGAAATTGTCTCCAGTTCCTTCAAACTGCCCTGGATCCTCTCCACTTCCGCCTTATTCCGCTTGCTCTCAGCCACCTCCATTTCTCTCCTCAGGCGTTCTTTTTCAGCTGCAATGTTCAATGGCCTCGACGACACGGATTTCTTCTCCTGCAACATTATTTTCACAGTTTCCAATGAGTAAACATAACTGATTGCCTTCTGTATTGTCCATAGGAGTAAAATTTTATACCAACAGCCAACAACATCTATTAACTCTGCAAGATATTCCATTCAATGTAGTCGTTCTCATCCATCAATTGCATCAGTTGTCGCATCTGTGATCTTCCATTCTTTTCAACATTTCTTAATCTGGCACGTGCATTGTATATGTGTTGCAACTTAGAAGAATTATTTGGATCTCGCTCTTTGATGACATTAAGAACCTGTTTTGGCTTGACTCCACGTAAGGTCATCTGAAACAAAACCTTTTGCTCCTCAGGTGTTAGCCTACCCCAATATGTATGACCCCCTAAGTTAGTCTTCGGCAGGTGGTTGTGGCGACCACATTCAACACTCACCTTCCACTTATCATCACTCCCAGCCCTTTCACAACCAAGGAACAACCTGGGTGTCCTTCCTTTGAAGAATGATCAAATTTCTTGATCACAATAATGGAACGAGTTTCCTTCCCTATTATTCCAAATTTATCCGATAAGTTCTTCACGACTCTCAAAGACCTACAATTCAAACAAAAAACATATAATTTTAACAAATCATAAAGAGAAAAACTAAAACTTATAAGAAGGAAAAGTAATATGTCTGTTATGAAATGTTCTGTCAGATCAACATTCATAAATTCATTCTAAAAATTCCACCTTTAAAAGCGAGATGTATACAAATATGCACAAAGAGATGTTTATACATCTTGTAGGTCTAGCATATTTTCGAAAGAGCTAAAGATGATTTTGCATGAGGTGAGGCAACATTGAGTTTTAGACCCTATCAGTTGTTGACTTTCACACATTCTCACAACATTAAACACGTTGAAAAAGAAGTTATTGATTTGATGAAGCAAGTTTCATTTCCTATGCTAACAAACACATGATAAACAATCCTCTTCTACAGAAAGAAACTGGAGCATGGGGAGAAGATTGGAAGTTTCATCAAATGGTCCAACTTTCTTGTAAGTCACAACCATCAATCTTGACACAAGTAAATTTTAACTTGGTCTACAGATAAGAGAAATTATAGTTAATGAAAAAACACAATATAAATTGTGATTTATAAAACCGATAGCCATCTATGTCATGTGGAACAACCTATGAACGGGTTGCGTTTCATAATTGTATTATAATATATTTCCACTCCAACTTTTATAAGTCAGACCTATATTACATGGAATATAGTGCATAATTTACATGTTCTAGTTTTATTGTGTAGGTCTATCTGAAGGATTTTGTGACAATGAAAGCAGCCAAATGGGTATAAATATTAAAATACATTGTGAAACGGGAAGAGTGTCTCGTCCATGATAAGCACTTGCCCCATTCATCCACTTGTTGGGCAAAAGTAACGAAAAAACTATTAAGGCTTTCAAATCTTTTACAACATCCCCTATCACGTAAAGTCTAAACCCATTGTAGACATCAACAATAAAAAGTTTGGACATAGATGCATGATATTCTGAAAAACATATAACAAACCCGAAGAACGCAGTACAAAGAAAGATGAAAATGAATGATCTAAATAGTATAACCAATGTGCGAGGGTAAAATGTGTGAAAGAGCGAGAAGTCAATGTGAGACAAATGAAGGGTCACACAAACTTAAAGATAGAGAAATAGTTACATCTTTCTAAGTTTACTACAATTAACAAAGACTCCCAACTTTCCTCACAAAGCTAAAGATGGATATTATCAATGAAGAGAATTATTATTGCTCGGTTACTTACAAATCGTTAATCTTGTTAGTACCTTCCCACAATGGCCTAATCAATTTCAAATCATAATTGAAAAAATCTATAAACGATTGATGTAACTTCGGAAAAACCATACAAACCATACCGCGAAGGGGATTGCTAGAGCGTGTTGGATTTCAAAGAGAATATAGAGAAGGATTTCTTTAACAGATATTTTTTGAGTTTTGAGGGTACCACAAACTGAATACCATTGTTATAACAATCTAACACTGATCAGATGGTACAAAACCTGTCCAAGTTCCAATTGACAATTGATCTTCATCTCTCTTCCCATTCAACCTACGCCAACTTGGGAACCAACTATAACCTCAACTTATATCTTGTTTGAAATATGTTGAGTGAGTTTCAACACTAATCCCGCTTCTTAATGCTATTGGAAGCTTTATTACATACTCGATTGTTGATCACCTTCGCGAACGATGGCAAAAAGAATGCAAATTTGAATGTATCTAGACGGGATTAAGAACATAACGGATGAGAAAAGATAAACTCATATACTAATCCAAAGAACCAAATAAGGAAATCTACCTCTGGGTTGTGTAGAACTTCAAGGGGTCCCTTTGCTTTGCTATGGTCCTCATTCTCATCTAGTGGGTTCACTTGGGCTTGAAATCAATCACGGCCCTTCCGTAGAGCAAAGCATGAAACCAATTACTCCATCGCGTGACAAAATTGAGGCGATAGCATTAACACATAAATCCATTATCCAATCATAACATAATTACAATGGAGGGACACAAACAATTCGGGATCATCTACGGTTTGAAATTTTGGTTTTGGTTGATTGTTTATGAGAATGATCCGCAATGTCTACACACCGCGATCGCAATGTCTACACCCACCGGAGGTTAAGTACCAATTGGAGAATTCAGGTCATTCATTTTCACCTTAAAGTGGAGTATCCTTGGTTATGCTATATATTTTGGATGAATCGATCTTGTGTGGAGATAATCCATATAGTGAGGAGAACATATCCACGCCAAAATCATGTCCGGATAATGAGAGGTCGCATCAAGCAAGTCATATAATCGCTCATGAAGTGGCCCAAAAAATAATCTCATTCGACAATGGTGTTGGAACCGATGACTTCGTGATTTCCTTTTAAAGCCAAACAACCCCCGCAACAATTTCCACCAAAGGCGCCCCAAAGGTGCCTAGTGTTCGGATAAAAGCCCCATGACACAAAAAGGCTTCTTGTTGCACCGAAAACAAAGCTTCAAGAATGCCGGATTATTAGAGAAGACCTTTGAAGATTTCGGGGATAATGAAAAGGGGAAGAAAGAACTAACCTCAAATCATCAAAACAAACAGAATCATTCCTCAAATCGGCGGAACAACGGGACACATACTAACAGAATCATTTCGGTAAAGGAATAATATGGATGTTATTGTACTTTTGACAGGATAAGTTTGAATCAAATGATGCCAAAACAAAGTTAGGGGTCTCTTCCCTCCACCTTGGTGACAGGACTTGACTTGAGAATTTAGTGTTTTGTGAAAGGTTGATTTCCTATTTAGTCTCCTGATTTCTAGTAATCCCATGGGATGGGGATGGGGATGGGAGAGGAAGAAAGACAAAGGATTTTGGGAAGGAAAAGGTACGGTGGGTTTTCTCGCCAGCTTGTTTTTATTTTTATTTTTTATCCGCAGTTTTTTTTCTCCTGATTTATCGTAATTAGTCTGTACACGTGGACACTCTAGCTACGCTTCCTCAATTAAGGAGGGAAGAGCTATAATATATATATAAAGATAATAGATTAAGCTGGGCCACACCCCCGTTCAATAACTCCAAATTAAATCTACTCAACCTAAATTCGGACGAGCTCGGGCCCAACTGGACTCATCCGGTATGGGCTTAGACGTCCCTTTTGAACCATTTATATTTTATACACCAGTAACCAGTTAACCTCAAACTCGGACTAGCTCGGGCCCAACTCGAATTATCAGGGCTGGGCTTGGCCCGAAAAGCCAACCCGAGCCCACTAGCCTGCCTCTTAAACTTTACTTTTCTTTCACGCAAAATCAACAAAAATGATATCATCCTCACCAACAGGGACTTCTTTCCCCCCAAATTTAAATTCAAATAGAAAAACCCAAAAAAAAAATTCACTCCATAGTTTTAAAAGCATACCTCAAAAACACGCACAATTAATAAAAAATGGACAAGTCAAAAACCCTTTTACGCTCTTCGAGTTTCTTCGTCTTTGTTCTAACAATCACTACATGGATTATGCATACAAAGTTTTTGAAAAAATAGATAACCCAAATGTGTTTTTATACACTGTTTTTATTGATGGACTTATTTTATCTGATTTATATGTTGATGGGATTCGAGAGTTTTCGCAAATGATGAGCTGTTGGATTAAACCTGATGCTTATGTACTTGCATTAGTTTTGAAAGCTTGTGGTTCGGAGTTGGCTTTAAAAGAAGGGAAAGTAGTTCATAGTTTAGTTTTGAAGCTTGAACTTGGTTTGAATAGATCGGTTAGAATGAAACTGATGGAGTTTTATGGGAAGTGTGGGGAATTTGGAGATGCAAGGAGATTGTTTGGTGGAATGCCTAAAGGAGATGTTGCTGCTTCAACTGTTATGATATGTTGTTTTTGTTATCACGGTTTTGTGGAAGATGCTTTTGAGGTTTTTGATTCTACTCATTTTAAGGATACGGTTTGTTGGACTGCGATGATTGATGGGCTTGTGAGGAATGAGGAGATGAATAAAGCTTTAGAATTGTTTCGGAAGATGCAGATGGAAAATGTTAGACCGAATGAAGTTACTGTTGTTTGTGTTTTATCTGCTTGTTCTCAGTTAGGAGCACTGGAGCTAGGAAGATGGGTTCATTCATATGTGGGTAAGTATAAGATCAAGCTCAATCATTTCGTGGGAAATGCTTTGATTAGTATGTACTCAAAGTGTGGTAGTTTGGACGAGGCTGAATGTGTTTTTCATGAGATGAAAGATAGAACTGTAGTCAGTTATAATTCGATGCTTGCAGGGTATGCAATGCATGGGAAGAGTATTGAAGCTATCACAACGTTTGAAGACATGGTGAGAAGTGGTTTGAGCCCCTCAAGTATTAGTTTTGTTGCTGTTTTAAATGCATGTAGTCATGGAGGATTTGTTGATATGGGAATCGAGAAATTCCAATCTATGAAGAAAGTTTATGGAATTGAACCTCAAATTGAGCACTATGGATGTATGGTTGATCTTTTTGGTCGTGTGGGTCGTCTTGAAGAGGCTTACAACTTCATTAGAACAATGAGTGTAGAACCAGATCATATCATATGGGGTTCTTTGCTAAGTGCTTGTAACACTCATGGTAACCTGAAATTGGGAGAAAAAGTGGCTAAACTTTTAATTGACAGTGGGGCAGCAGATTCAGGAACTTATGTTCTTATATCTAATATATATGCTTTCTCAGGAAAATGGGAAGAGGCAGTAAGTATGAGAGGAAAGATGAAGGAGAGAAAGGTTCTGAAGGAACCAGGTTGTAGTTCAATTGAGTTGAAGAATGACATCCATGAGTTCCTTTCTGGAGATGTTAGACACCCCGAAAGGGAGAAAATATACAGAGAGTTGCAAGAAGTGAACCGTCTTTTGAGATCAGAAGGATACTCCCCTAATACTGCGGCAGTTTTACATGACATTGAGGAAGGTGAAAAAGAAAAAGCTGTAGCTTTTCACAGTGAAAGACTTGCTATAAGCTATGGGCTGATCTCAACTGAACCGGGAGCAACAATAAGAGTGGTGAAAAACTTGAGGGTTTGTGATGATTGTCACTCTATGATAAAGATCATTTCAAAGGTTAAGAGGAGGAAAATTATTGTGAGGGACCGTAGACGATTTCACCATTTCGAAGATGGATCTTGTTCATGTGGGGACTATTGGTGAAATTAATACTTATATAATTGAGATGAAATCAAGTTATGTTTTCAAGTATCCATGAGATAGACTTTTTGTGTTGTGAGCATAACATTGTTCACAATATGCGCATATGTGAATACCACTTTGCTTCATTGTGTTAGGAGCATTGCTTCTCCTGAGCGCCTCTTCACCTTCCATGAGTCATAGTACCTATTCCATCCGATCTCAAGGATCTTTAAAATTGAAAGAAGACCAGGATCACCTTTTAAGGGAAGCACGTAGAAGGACACTGCCCACAAGATCCGTGGATAATATCCAATTACATTCACTGGTGAATGAGAAGTACAAGTCATTGTTGGAGATGAGGTTTGTACAAACTCATACTTTGTGGAATTTGTTATTTGATATAACGTTCTCTGCCGTTTGCTATTGCTAAATTTAGTTCATCTAATATTCTAATGATTTGATTTTGGTTCTGCCTGACTTCTGATGCTTAATAGGTCAGAAAAAGATACTGTATATGATTACGTGTCATGTGATTTGCTCTGTGCTGCTTCTTCTCCAGGTTTGTAAAGGATTAATTTGGAACTGGCTCTCCATCTTTCCCTCAATGTGGTTCTAAATCGTATGCATCTCTTTCTGCCTTATTTGCGACTGCGTATGTATATATGTGCTTGTATTGGTTCTACTTCAGGTACCGTGCAGACGTATTATGTTTGCAGAATGATTATAAAATTGCAATGAAAATGTATCTAGAGCCTTCCGATTTCTTAATCCTTTTATACTGAGAGTGATAATGTGTGTAGTCTCGCCTTAAGTTCATTTGCTGTATAAATTTTATATCTTTTGTCCAATGGAAAATGTCTCACCTATCCTAATTATCGATTTTCAACAATGGGGAAGTTTCAGAATATTTATCACTCAAATGCTGGAATGATTTCTCTCCCTTGAAAATTGTATCTTCAATTTCAATGTGTTGGATTGGTAAGGATCAAGTATAGGATTTCTGCATATAATTTATTTCGAGTCGCAGTGTGGGATAATAGAAATACCTGTCTATACCAATGCCTGAATAATAATCTACATTCCTGATTGGTAACTTGGACTATACAGGCCAATGGGTATGAGTATATTGGTGCCATTTTCAGGTACATTTGTTGACCAGCAACTTGTTAGGAGATGATATTCCCTGGACGACTAGAAAAGACATATTGACAGGGATGGATAACATTTTTGTTTAGTATAACATTTCAGATTATTCTTGCATCATAGTGCGTGAGGCTGTACAGCCCAAGGAGATCTTTGCCAGTGAAGGCAATAGCGAGGGCTCCAGCATTTCAAAATTGAGCACTTTAATATCTGGTTGTCAAAATAGAGCGATAATATCTGGTTGCGAAATTGTCATATGTTGTTTTTTTTTTTCACAGCCATATTTTATTCAACTTACCACCAATATAGTTTCTATTTCATATGAAGAATTCCGTTTGATATTCAAAATGGATCTGTCATTGGCTCAGCCAGGGCAATGACATAGGATGGATGGTGTTGAATTAGCTTATAGAGACTCTCCTTCCTTTTCTAAATGTAGTGAATATATTGTACAATGAGATAGTGTCACCTAGCTTCTGGTTCCATTCTTTGACTTAGCTCTGGTATGATGGGACGGTAGGACCTATCGTTGCCATTGAGGGACAGTTTTTCTTCCTTTTTCGTTTTCAAGAACCAAGTATTTAGTTTGTTGTTAGTCTTCTTCTGCCATCAGGTCAGTTCAGCTGGTTGGGCCAAAAGGTGATGAAGGTACCATTGCTGACGAAGCGGAAGCGAATTAAACTAAAAGGTATGAGAAAAACTCTGTAAATTTGATTGATACTGATGATTGAATGATTTGTTTACATACTATGTTCTCCTTTTATAGAGTTTACATGCTTAAATTGAAATAGAAATACTACTAAAAGTATACTAATGCCTAAACTAGGACTCAGAATCTATTTAGGAATACCTAAATCATCGATACTAATTATATCCTAATTCTAGAACTAAAGAAAAAAACAGAAACCTAATTCTAGCTTCTTGTCCTGCATAGATTGCAGTATGAGGATTTGTCTTGTAGCTCTATAATCAATTTTTTGTGTTTCAAGTCCTTGTAGCTCAAGCAGTGTTTCAAGGATTAGGCTTAAACTGACTTGTGCTTCATTTGTTTCCACCACTCTCAGATCATGAATCTCTGTAGATGGTTGGCTCTCCTCCACTCTCTACAAGTTAGCTAGTCTGTTTCGACTCCTGCTAGAGGCGAGGTGTTGTCGTTTTCCACTGCTATTGTTTTTGTTGCTTGTTGCCGGGACATCCTTGGGCACAATTCGTCCCGCATCCGCCTTGCCAATAGAGGCTACGCCTTCAACACGTATTGGGTTTCCCATTTAGCTTGCACATTTTTACCAGTAATGTATGGATCTAGAAAACATCATCCATTTGTATATTGACCATCTAAGCTGACTGATAGGCTTCAGCAGTGGGTTTCTATTTTTCCTTCAATTAAAATATAAATTACGACCTTTTTTGTTTTATAGATAGTGTTTAAAATTGGTAAAAGTGAAAGATAACAGCAGGCACTAAAATAAAGCTGCTCGAAAAGTAGAAATGCAGACATGTGTTTAGATACTGTAGGAGCAATAGTCCTGTTTATTATTTCTGGGTTTCCTCCTCTGTATTGCTCCATGAGTGAAGGTCTCAATATTATTAGATTAGATTCAGTAAAGCAAACGGAGACTTTTGTGAGTGCTTGACTTCGTTTGCTAACTTGCGGTTGGCTTGTGGTTTGTGAAAGGGAACGCCTGCAATAAGAATGCTAAAAGAAAAGTCTGGTTTGGGCTTTGGACTTTGGACTAGCTTCTATGTCTTGACTTGTCTCCCTTTTGAGATAAAAGAATTTATTAGAAGCGCGCGAAATCAAAACTCAAGCAAAGACTAGTTTTTTCTTGCCCAAAATCTACTTTATGTTAGGCCTAAAGCACACTCTGTTAGCACTTGGCAAAAAGGTTTTGTTTTGTGGACTGTGGGGGCATCCGATTTCATATTGGTAGATTAAAACTAAGTTTAAATAATCATCCATAGAAAAAGAAATTTGGAACTACTAAATAGCTTTTTGTAATTGGTCTCTACGAATTTTCTGGATTAAATTCGCTTTTGAGTTTTTTTTTTAAATTTTTTAATCGGTTCGCCTTTTGAATTTTTTATGAGTAATGAAGAGATATTTCGAAAAACTCTGTACTCGCCAGTCTCCTGCACTATAGAATGACGATATAAGTGCAATCTAGTTCCGAAAGAAGTCATCTAGATGTTGAGCATGATCAAGATGTTTGATAATTGATACTTTGATCCCACTCAAGTGGAACCCAGTCTTGAATGAAGAGATGTACATGATGTTGATTTAGACAATTTTGCTTCTGAAGTTCTGATCCTAGTTACAAGTTCAAATCAGATAACCACATGGAATTAAATTACATAAAAATACTTAGAGTTGCTCGGTCAATCCGCGTCGTTGTCCTTATGGTGTATTTCATTAAGCTAATTTAAATCAATACCATGGCCCTTTGCCCGGTTCTTGCAGTTTGTTTTACAGGATGAATAAGTGGGAGTTGCCGGAGAGTTACTTTTATTTGAATCCTCAAAACTGTCTCCTTGTAACAGTCTAGTTGTGGCGGGAAGAAAAAAGCAAGGAGCGAAATAAAGTAATGATGAAGAAAGGGAAAAATATACAAGAGGTGGTGGGACTTTACAGCGTATTTCTGCAGAGTTCAATTCAAGTCTTTCACAGGAACTGTCACCATTCACCAGAAAAAGTTCAGAACTTTTCTTTACCAATACATACATATAGCATTAGATACCCTGGTAACAAGGCCTTAAAGATGGGAGAGTGTGAGTGAGTGAGTTAAGTGGTGGGGAAGGCAGGCATCAAAACGAGGCATGTGAGTGGGGTTTTGGACCACATTATAATACGACCCTACGTCCCTACGCCATTTGCATATGATATCTCGTAAGTCCTAACCTCAGCTCACACCAGACTTATTCAGCTTTTCCATGTGATGTGAGATGAGTTGAAGGACCCTTATCCTGCTAGACCTACCACTCTTTCTAAATTATTTCTTTAATGTCACCCTCCTTGTCTCTCTCCTGCAACTGCGCCGGGGCTTCCTCCCACTCATCTTAGTTACTGGACGCAATCTTGATTGCGAAGTTTCATTCGACAAACAATAATACAGTGATCATCACTTTTGAAAATTAGGCATAAAATTTAGACCATTCGATCTACTTTATGTATTCTAAAATGAGCAACCCGTGACTAATCCACCTCTCCATGGACCTTTTGATGTATGCAACTGTATCTACTTAAGAGCGTTCGCTTTGTTGTTTTGTACTCTTTGTTTTGGCCCAAGGAATTTCATTCTGCAAGTTGTTCGAATCTGTAACATTCTAGTTTGTTTAACAAGCACAACATGACAATTTTTATTGGGAATATTGGTAACACGTGAAATAAAGCGAAATGTTCCCAATCTGTGAAACATAATTCATGACAGGAATCAACAAAGATCAGTGTTTTTGCAAGCTTGCAAAGATATGGGACTGAAAGATGGAATGATTGAATGTGTCATCAGAAATGTCAAGTCACGACTCAGGACTAAGGACCAACCTAACCTGGTTCTTATCCACAGTATGTGCAAGCGAACTGTGAGTCTGTGATCTTATATATACTGTCCACCATAATGACTCCAGAGAGGCGTGCAGCATGCCTTGGGCGCAATGGTAAGGATGCCCTCATGGTGACCTATTGGTGATAGGTTACTTAAGACTCCGTTAGAGTAATAGAACACTGGTGAAAGCTTAGTGCACAAGGCTAGCCCAGAGTGACTCCCTGGACTGTTAGGTGCTCCACCTACGATCTTAAGCATATCATTTTTACAGCTTGGAAAGTAAAGAAAGCCACAGTTTGCTTTGTTTTTCAAAGAGCTCACATCACAATCAATTTTTCGCCTTTCAATAATTCTAAGCAAATGGGATTATGAACCAAATGCACATATCTGCTCCTAGTCTCCTAGTCAAAGTAGTGGTTGGAACACCACACATCATCCTACTATACTAGTTATTCATTTATCAAAAACGTCAAATTAAAAAAAAAAAAAAAAAAAAAAACCACACCACACTCAAAGTACAATTTCATTACAATACCAAAAACCCGCAACAAACAAATGCACACATATTCTAGTCATCACTAACAACAAACCATATAAAAAATGACTACAACACAAACCCTACTCTGTAATGTACATTATCAGACATAATAGAAAAGTTACAGCTTCTCCGAAGGTCAAACAATTAAATTAAACATAAAAAAGTGAAAAAGAGGATACTCCCAAAAAACCGCATCCCATGCTTCTCTTTTGTCATAAAAAAATATTTTATCTAATAAGATATCCAGAAATTCTTATTCTCTTCTAATCTTTTTTAAGGTAAAAAACTTTTCTGGATATAATAATATAATAATGTAAATTTGGAGTATAGGAAGATTACGTAGTGTGTATCTGTTTCTTTGCCAAGACAGAGAGATCACTTTTCCTCTCCAACAGTTAGAATTCCAAACTGTATTTTACCTGTAAAACAACACAAAAGACAAAACAGGATGTTAATACAAAATTACAAATCAAGTAAGAATCTGATGTGGGTCTTAAATCTCTAAATAATGTACAGCTTTTATTAGCCGTTAGTTAGGTTCAATCCCAACTGTCACCAATATGGAATAACTTCTGAAACTGAGCTGTTCATTAGGTCATAATTGCCAACATGAGATTCTGATGATCATAAGAATCTATGCTTAAATTGGACCACACCTGTCTAACTATGTACAATGGAGCTCCAATGTGTGATTGTGTGACTGTAATTGCCGCCAAAACAATAAAATCAAAAGCTGTTCCAAGCCTCAAAACTTTTACCAACAAAACAATTCAAGTTTTCTAGTTTATACAACTTTGGGGAAATGGTCCAAATATCCTGATTCCTGAATATAATTGAACGAGCTTATAGGCTTCAAATTGTGATAGGATGATATGGATGAAGTTTAACCCAATATATACACTTCAAAACCTTTATATTGTACATAGTGAATTATATTGACGATATCATTTCTAGGGGGAACCAGATACCATACAGATAGCAAGAAATCCACCATAAACCTCCAAACCAATTGCAAAAACTATAATTATGTTTGTTTCAACTGCAATTTTGTGATATTTTCTAAGCCAAATTTGAACTTGAACAGGAAGCGACAAGTCAAGGATTTGGTAGATGTTTCCACCAACCACCAAAATCCTAGCCAAAAGGATGGAAAGCTATTGAAAACGATGCCATTTCAAAACTGCACAGCTTTATCAGTAGTTCCATCCTTATTTTACAAAATTTTCATAGTAAAACACCTACTAATTCCTTGACTCATAACTTGTATCAGTCACAAAGTTTCCTGAAATGTTTTCCAAAATTACAAAGCAAACAAGAGCAGCCTGCACAGTTCTATCCAAGGTATATATCTTACAATATAACAAAAAAATAAACAAAGAATAATAAGAATAAAACAAACAGCACATATAATGAGTTACCTTGTGGGGTTAGTATCTTTATGTACTATTCCAGCCATTGTCCTGTTAAAGATGTTCTTGAGACGATTTCCGGTGAGTCTCTGTAAAGCCTTTTTAGCTCCGGCAACATCCATATCTGAAAGCTTCTGCAAATGAAGGAAAGCTCCGGCAGAAACAAGTTTTTTCCGACAACCATTACTACCTCCGGAAAGAATTGCAGAGACTATATACACCGGAAAATTCTTACAAACCAATTCATTTTTTGGATCCAACATTTGGACCAACTTCAATACACTCTTTTCATCTCTAACAAGTTCTTTTCTATTCGATCGAATCGATAACAAAGAAATTAGAGCTCTTGATGCAGTTTCTTGCAACCCTATTGGTTTCGATAATTCCATCATCTTCACTAATGATCCCATACACCCAGACATCAATCTCTTGGTTGACTCATTAATTGATAAATTACATAGTATTGAAGCTGAAATCTGTTGTGTAGTAATGTTCCCATGTTTGATTAGTTCTGCGAGCTGGACTAGAAAAGAGATTGAAGATTGCAAGATTTTCAGACTTGGAATAGACCCAGAAAGGGCGTAAATTGCGCGAAGAACATGTTCCAATGTATCTGGATTCGCTGATTCTTGAAGTAAATGCAAAAGCTTTTGCAACCCCCCTTCTTGTAAGATTGAATTTCTAAAATCTTCACTCGCTGAAGCAAGAATCCACAAACAATTAGCTGATTTCTCTTGAGTAGAAGTGTTATTAGAACCCAATAACTGGACTAGTACAATTACCCCGCCGTCTTCTGCCAATGCCACTCTAATTTCCTCCACTGAAGCTACATTTTTAATCGAACCAACCGCATGAGACTGCGTGACAGGAGAACCAGATCGACAAGCATCAATCAAAATCGCAACACCACCATAAGCAGAAACAGCCCAAGCGTTTTCCGGGTCAGAAGTAATAGCTTCAATCGCCATCCCCGCCTTCTCCTTCAATCCCAATGAACCAGACTCAAGAAGTCGTAACAAAGGGCCCAAACCCCCTTCTTCAAAAACACAATTCCTCGAAAACACATTAGCATTAGCAAGAACAGCCACAGCAATTGCAGCTTGCTCGCGAACAGAAGAATGATGATTGGAATCTAGTAAATGTACTAGATACCTCATATCACCTTCTTTCGCAACCAAACTAGCAGATTTCTCATCCTCTTGGAGTAACTGTAATAAAGATTCAAGCGCTTTCTTCTTAAACTCAAACCCACCAACTTGTAACCTCGCAAAGAGATCTCTAATAAAGAATCCCAAATCTTCTTTACTCGAAAGAGGCCCAGGTTGAGATAAGACTATAGCATTAGTATGTCGGAGTACCCCAGACTTGAGTAGTAAATCAAGATCATGAGAATGAACTGATATAGATGAAGTAGCCATATCGATATCGCTTTGCATTCTTAACTTTCCATAGCAAGAAGACTCGTTCTGGCATTGTTGGATGAGTGTTTGGATTGTTTGTAAAGAAGAGAGGAGGTTCGGGAGGAGGTCAGTCAAGAGTGGGTTTTCTGACCAGTGAGTTGAATCGGAGATTTGGTTGAGTGAAGTTTGGAGATGAGTGAGTTTGGAACGTAGGATTTGGAATTTTGTTATGAAGGATTTGACAGTGAGAGAGGAGAGAAGGAGGAGAGAGAGGAGGTGGTGGATTGTGGAGAAGGTTTCAGTTAGTGATGGTGGGATGGTCGGAGGCATTTGTGGGGCCCGGCCAATTCAAAAGCTAGCTAAGCTAGTTAGTTTACTACTACTGTTTATTAGAGCTGGAATGAGGTGAGGTCTAATATGTGGATTTGGAATTTGTTGGAACACCTGAAGAAGTGGGTATAAGAAGGTGTTGAAAGGGAAGGGATGGTGGTGGAAATGATCAAATGAGAGGAGGTTAGAGTGTTGGAGAGAACGAACAGAATTGGTGTCTACTTAATGTTTTTGCGTATAGATGGGGGCGGGTCACGTGTTGGAGAGTGTTTATTATGTTAACACATGTGGGGACAGTAATAAGGTTTGGGTTGGGCCAGATTGTACCGCTCAACTTTGGATTCCGCCCATCTTGCATTAGGCCGTAACCACCAATGCTAACAAGATTGTGCATTACAAACTTGTTATGCACACAAAGTAGACTGGCCATTAAACTTCCGTTAGGCTTTTTGGCCGATCAAGACCAAATTATGAAAGTATGTGTTGTCATGTGGAACATGCATGCAATGTAGTAAAAGCAACCGCAAACAAAATAAACTTATTGCAAATATAATTGTGCATAAAACTTCCAATGCTTCCATAACCTTAAGGTTGATTTCCTAGAAAACAAACATAATGTAATAGGGAGTAGGGAGTCTTCCAGTTGTGAAGATTAACATCCTTCCTTGATAAAAACAAACATGCAGCCTCCTTGTCCCTTCGTGATCCTTAGTTCTTGATCGAGGTACGTAACGAGCATCCATAACTGTACATTAGCATTGGAGAGTGAGATGTTCATTGGAAAATTGTTGGAGAAGATTGAGAATGCAGTTTGCTGGATAGAGGTGGCAAAGTGACTGAAGGGTGCAGGGTCAATTTTTTGCTCCAACAATTCCAAATTTTCAGGTAACACAGTGAAATATGCTATTTGAGGTTTTCCAAGGATGCATTCGTCGAAGTTAATCTGCAAATACACCATTCAGCATTTCGGTAAGATCATGTCTTCTAAAATTGATTCTATTGTTTATTCCATGTCGCGGAAAGGTCTTTTAAAATTAAAATTAGGATATGTAATATACAAACTACACTATGAGAGTTCATCTTTCTATTTGATTAAATTAAAGAGTGGTACTAAGGTGAAATACTATATCTTCTATTGAAAGCAGAAAACACAAGTTTCAAAATCGTATTAAAGCATTGTACTTCTGCAAACAATTTGCATTAGGCATCCTCTTAGGGAATAAACAGTATAGTACTGGCGTGTTATGGTTGTTACCTCTGGTTTCTTACCTTAAGACGCTTTAAGCCTTTGGTTTCAAATGATGCGTTGGAAATTCGGATGTTGAAGCCAAAGGCCCAGCAAACTGCAATGATAATTGGAGCTTTGAATTATCTGAGTCAATTGTCTCTGAGAACTCTTCTACTTTTAACAATGACGGGATTCCTTCCAACAACAATGGGAGCAAAGGGGGAAACGAAGTGTACCTGCAATTGGATAGAAAAGGATCAATAAAAATGATGTACAGAAAATTGCACCATGTAAATCTGACTCCTTAAATGTACATGGCTCATTCGACTGATTATCATTTAAACCTGAATCCATTCGGGCATGATTAATTAAATGAGAGTTGTATTAATCTGGTATTCCTACAAAATAAGAAGGCTTTAAATAAAACATTTTATACTTTCATGAATTAAGTTTGCCACTGGAGATGGTCTGAATGTCTCAGGGCTGACCCTATTTTAGTCTTAAAACAAGATAACAAAAGCAAATATGATGAACAATTTTGCTCATAGCCTCATACTTACAGCAGATTCCATTTTCCATTCAGAGGTGTCAAATCTTCGGCCAAAGATGGTGTTGGATTTTTTGCCTCAAGCTGTGCAGTGAGCTCAGTAATGTCAGCTCTGGTCTCACTAGACGTTCTTGATCCACGGTCAGTCCCATAAAAAGATTTCATTAATTCTTTCTTAAGTATATCAACCTCACTAACCTCCTTTTGCTCCTCTTCCAATGCCTCACCGCTCTCCCCTTCGTGTCGACTCAACTCATCACCATAACCCGTAGCATGAATTTGAAACATAGTTCTCGCCAGAATTTTCCCTCTCATCAAAGATTTGGAGTTACTTAACATAATTTGGGTGCATTGCACAGTGGAAACCAATTTCTTAGAGCTAAGATGTCCTGTTGGTGGTTTCACAGAGAGGGTCTTCTTACAGGGATATGGATTGAAAAGTGAAATACAAGCCATTTTGTATATCCTAATTCAACTTTAAAAGTTGAATGTTGGTTACAATCAACATAAAAATGAGAGTATTTTACAGAGTTATATGCCAACAAAGATGTTTTGAGCAGTTAGGTAACTTGCAATTTAAGTACCAAGTACCAAGGCTTTGAATATATTTTGGAATTATGCACCATCAATGTACGTAGTGGAGCCGTGGACCGTGGAGGACAAGATGCACGTTGTTGAAGTGATATATAAGGCTAGCTAAGTCCACACCTTCCCACCAAATATGACAAAAATTGTGATCTAATGGTGCATAAAATCACTGACCCGTCAACGCTATCGCTATTAATCTATATCGCGAGTTTTAGCGGATGACGTATGCTCTAGACGCTAGTATTATGAATGGCGGGTAGAAGAAATCTGCATGCACGCCTCACATAGTGGCAGCCAGAATTTGGTTCAATTACCTTTCTATCCCAATCTTTTTCATTTTTTTTTATTGTGAAGAGAGAGAGAGTGAGGATGAGAGAGATGGAAGAAAGGGTAAAATGGAGAGTGGGATATAAAAAAAAAATCTTAGCACCTTTGCAACTGGTTTATTTTGCTCACACGCCTTTGCAACTGGCGGCTAGGTGTTTGTTGATATTTTCGGGTTATGGCTACACACCTTTTGAACTGGCGGGCAGTTAAATAATCATTGGATATTATGGAAAGACGCCTAGCTCGGGTTTGGTTTGGGTAATGTTTGCGGCATGATGTGATCTCACTTTGCTTAGGCGGCTGTTCAAAGATCCTGGTTATAAGTAATTGATCTACCAAATCCTAACGTCGAGGCCTTTTCCGGAATGTTTGGCTATGGATTTCGTAGAAACTCCGCAGTTAAACGTGCTCGGGTGGGAGTAGTTGGTCCAAGGATGGGTGATCTCTTGCGAACCCGCTGTCCGGAGTTTGAAAACCCCATACTATCGAAGGTATGCAGTGGCTAAGTGGGGACAGTATCGACGTGGTAGGATGGAGCGAGTCGTTATAGGTCAATAAATGCCAACTCGCTAACACTATACACTATGTTATTGCGATTTGGTGTTTTGGCACACCAAACCATTGGACTCAACCTATTCAGTGTTACTGACACAGAAAATTGACACATTTATCCCACACAGTGATGTGGCAGATGATACATGTCATGTATCATTGCATTGGACGTCATGTATTATCGTGATACATGTTATGTATCATTGTGTAAGAGAATGATCGATGAAGCGAGCGGGGGGGCCACACCACCCGGCGTACCATAACAACAAAAAAAAAAATAGTTATCAGTGACCATTCGAAGTTCATAAAGTCTCGCCACCATCCGAAGTTCCAAGGGGGGCAGACAAAGCAACAGGTTTATGACGATTAACAAATCGGAGTGAAAAATTGAAAGACAAAAAAAATATATAAACAACAAAGAAAAAATACAAAAAGAACTGTAGATTGTTCTAATTTTATCAGCTCAAATGTCAAGAAGTTGGGTGGTGCGATATGGATGAGACAAGAATGTTACTGTTTGAGAATGATATTTTTCATATATCATACAGTTGATACTTGATAGCCTCAACCGGAAGATGATTTCGCAGAAAGATGAGCGAGTGCACGCTTGTGATCGCCCGGTTGAAGCTTCTTGTGCTTTTGTAGAAACACATTCAGTCAATCTCCTTCTCAAGAAGCTTTGCTTGTGAAGAGTCTCAGATTCTTCTTTGATTTTTCAAAGAGAAATCATCACAAATTAGGAATCTCAAGGAAGAATCTAAAACAACCGTACAAAGGAGCTATCCGAAGTGATCAACCAAGTGATAAGGGAAAAAAAAAAAGGTGGCATGTCTTTGCCGAAACAAAAAGGATGTGTTAGATGTCATGTGATGGGTGTTGTACTTGATGTACAGATTTGACTTGTTTATTTGGTATGCGAAAAAAAACAACAGTACCAAAAAAGCTAATAGAAAACCCAATAGTATTTGTGCTCCTATTTATCTCGTTTTTATCAACCCATATATAAACCCAAACAAAAATCATCTTGTATCTATTTAAAAAAAAAAACAACTAGAAAAAAAAAACCCCTAACATACTCTACTTCTCCTCTCCTCCACTCTCTATTACTCTATATTAAAATTTAAGTCTTATATTCTTCTACCAAAACAACAACAATCGGATTGTGGATGAATGGTTGAATGATTGTTTAATAATATAAATTGAAAACGAAGTTTTTGATAGCATTGATACCGAGTTAATCTTGCAACGCTTTCAAAAGATGAAGAAAGATGACAAAAAAGAAGGCCGCCGAGAACAACTATGAATAAGTATTTGTTTAGATTGAATTATTTTTTTTTTCTTATTTTTTTTTATATTATACTTATTGCAATTATTTTATATGATTTTTTTATGTTCGAAATATACTTGTTTTGTGATCGGGTTTGAATTTTTAGTTAAAAAAAATTAGTGTATTGTTTTTTTTATACTTGGTTTATGGGTGGCTCACCCTCACTTATATTCCTGGCTCCGCCACTGAGAATGATACATGTCGTATACCATGATGATACATGACATCTGTGTCCGAATGAATGTGTCAATTTCCCGTGTCAGTGTAGAATTGTTGGAGCCTAAACTGCTTTCGTATTCATCTACTTCCCGTGGAAACTTTGATAGGGACCGAACATACACATCGGGTACCAAAGTCCTTTGCATCCATTGTCTTTATCTATCATTGTTTCAGCCTGAAAAGTAGTTTATAACAAACTAGATTAGAAGATTAGGGACCAAAACATTCGGTGCCAATCTGTTCTGTAATTCGGATGGGAGCTTTTTGTTTGGTATAAATAAAGCAAATCAAATTACAATATATATAGGGTTAACTAGTATTACCCCCCTCACTAGATGAGTCAATTAGGATTTCCCCCCACTAGATGAGAAATTAGGGTCTCTCCCCTAAATACACACAAAAAAAAAGTCAAAGTGGGTTGACCGAATTTTTTTTGTGTGTATTTAGGGGGGGAGACCCTAATTTCCCATCTAGAGGGGAATCTAATTGGCTCATCTAGTGGGGGGTAATACTAGTTCACCCATATATATATATACACACTTAAATAACCAATTACTCGGAGGATCGGCATCTTTCTTCACTGGATGCACCTCCAGCTGGTTGCTGAAACTCAACTAAGATGATTTAGCTCTTCGTAACGACACGGCTTATGGCGGCGCTGTCATGCGTAATTCGGGTGGAGGCTTTTTGTTTGGTAATGCTTGTCTATTGGTAAGAAAAAGTGCTTTTACTCGTTGCCAAATTTGAAGCACTTTGCGGAGGACTTTAAGCAGCTAGGACAATCTATCTCTTCCATATTGTTATTGAGACGGAGTCTTCTTCTATGTTAAGTCACTTAGCCAAAGAGGAACCAATTCCTTTGGCTGATGATCTGCTTAGAGAATCCAAAAGCTGCTTCATCTTGTCAGCTTTCGAACTGAAATGGATCTTTAAAGAAGCCAATGGCGCTACTCAATGGTAGTCCAACATCTCTGTTTGTTACTCAATTAGAACTACCTCTACCAAGATGAATAAAGAAAAACGAAATTAAATTAAAATTGCCCTTTTAATGCTAGACGCCTGCACCTAGCACAAGTCAGGTATCCATGGACGTAACTCAGCATAATAACTCAAGACCCCTTCCAAGTATATGCCTTCAGGATAATAGAAAGCAATGATGTTATGCATATATCCTAACATATTTTTGTTGATTGCTTTCACTGCCTTCACTGAAGCAGCAATGTTTGTGTAGAGAAAACGGAGTTTTTTTTTTCTCTCTTTTTGGTAAACAGGTTGTCAGGTGCGCACGCGCTCGAAGTATGCTTGGCCTAAGGCGCGCCCGCGCTCCACCATTTTCGCTCAAACTTCGATCTTTTTCGGAAATAGTATAAATATAAGTTTTTTAATCTAACCAATACTAGAATAGAGAGAAAGATTGAGAGTGAGTGTTTATTCTTTGTGAGTGAATTGAGAGCTCTTGTAACCTGATACTCTGTGCATATAGTAAAGCTTGGAATTTGCCGGTGAACGTATGCACATTGTCTAACCACGTTATATTTGTGTCTTGTGGTTTGTTTTCTTTTGCATTAGTTTCTTTACTTTATATGCTAGTTAATTGATATTGAGAAGTGTTGGGATAGTACTTCGAGGGTGTTGAAGTCTTGTCTAGTGAGAAAGATCAATCCTTGTGTGGAATTGATCTATTGTTGTGAATAACTAACCAGAGCCGATGGTTTGGCTGGGACAAACGGCACAGATCATGTAGAATTTGAAGACGAAGTTATTTAAGGTGGAGCCGCCAATGATGGCGCAACTCAGGTGGAGTTGCTTAACGAAGCGTCCCTGTACACTATGACACTTTTGGAAGTTGTGGATGCTCGAGAGAGTGTACCCCGAGTGGAATCCAACGACATCGAGTGATCTTCAAGGTGGAGATTGTCCTTTCAACACCTACAAAGTTTGGCATGATACCGTGCCTTGGATTTCGGCTCAAGGTGGAGATTGTTGGGTATTGTGAACCTGAAATCTAATAGTTCCACATGGGAGAAAAAAAGAGTTCCCAATATGTCAAATGCTAGGTTTGAAGTAGAGAAATCCCGGGAAGCAGCATTGAGAGGCAGTGAAATGGGTATTAAGGTACTTGAAGGGTACCTTGGATGTGAGATTAGTTTATGGTGGAGGTACTTGTTATGTCAGTGGTTAGGTGGATTCATATTATGCTGGTGATCTAGATAGACGATGATCGATTACTGGTTATGTGTTTATGATGCATGGTGCACCGGTTAGTTGGAGGTCTATGCTACATGCTACAGTTGCTCTATCTACTACAGAGGTAGAGTATATGGCAGTGGCAGAGACAGTGAAAGAGGCGCTATGGCTTCGAGGTCTTCTGGATGATATAGGTATTGAGCAGAATAGTGTTGCTTTGTATTGTGATAGTCAGAGTGCTATTCATTTGGTGAATAACCAGGTTCATCATGCTCGGACCAAGCATATTGATGTCTGTTATCAATTTTACAGGATGTCGATGAGGATGGTGATGTAGCACTTGAGAAAGTGGACACCAATGATAATCCTGCTGATATGCTGACGAAGGGTGTCATCGGAGTTAAGTTCCAACACTGTTTGGACTTGCTCCAAATCCTACATGTTTGAAAGAGCCCTTTGTGGGCATGGCCCTTCGGGGTAGTTGATGGTGAGTTCCGGGACTAGTGCTTTTTGTTGAATGTGTTCGGCTTGGTTTTATGTATTAAAACTTCACCGAGGTGGAGAATGTAGAGAAAAAGGAGCTTTTTTTTTTCTCTCTTTGGCAAACAGGTTGTCAGGCGCGCATGCGCTCGAAGTATGCCTGGCCTAAGGCACGCCCGCGCTTCACCGTTTTCACTCAGACTTCGATCTTTTTCGGAAACAGTATAAATATAAGTTTTTTTTTCTAAAAACTTAATCTAACCAATACTAGAACAGAGAGAAAGATTGAGAGTGAGTGTTTATTCTTTGTGAGTGAATTGCGAGCTCTTGTAACCTGATACTCTGTGCATCTAGTAATGCTTGGAATTCGCCGGTGGACGTAGGCACATTGTCTAACCATGTTATATCCGTGTCTTGTGGTTTGTTTTCTTTTGTATTAGTCTCTTTACTTTATATACTAGTTAATTGATATTGAGAAGTGTTGGGATAGTACTTGGAGGGTGTTGAAGTCTTGTCTAGTGAGAAAGATCAATCCTTGTGTAGGGTTGATCTATTTGTAGTGAATAGTATTGTTTCCGCTGTTAGTTATTCACAACAGTCTGAATACTTAAGGAAAAACCTTCCATATTGTTGTGGGCAAATATTGTCAACCCAATATTCCAGCCCAAATATAGTAAATAATTCGAGATATCGACATGAACAAGTGATAATTCGAGATATCGACATGAATGTCGATATCTCACGTTTAAGTTCCTTGTTGCGGGAACAAGTGGGAAGAAGAAGAGGAATGGACACGCGTCAGGACATGATTGGACACAAATACAGCTAAAGGACTATATAAAGTGATGATCAGGAGAAAGAAAGCAGATTTAGATTCATTAGCATAATAGTGAGAGAGAGAGAGCGATTTGTAACCACCATTAATGATGAACACTAAAGCTTTAATTTCATCTATTTCTTATGATCAACTCAATTCAAACCTATTCAATTCATTGCTGATTTTAGTAGAAGATTCTTGATTACTACATTGGCGCCGTCTGTGATTCAAAGACAAGAAAAAATCTTTCTTTTCTTCTTTCTTTGAAGATCGATCCCAAGGGTAGAAGTTTGGAGATACAGAATAGTTGGGTGTTCAAGAAGATTCTGTTAGATTAGTGAAGTTGTGTAAGGAGATAATCATTTTCTTGTCAAGATGCCTCCAAAGCGTACTACAGCAAGTAAAGCAATGATGGTTAATAAAGGAAGTACTTCTCGAGCAACATCCAAGAATGAGGAGCGAAGAACAAGGCGATCAGTTAGTAGATTGGTAGAAGAAGTAGATGAGATACATGAAGAAGAGGTATCTTTAAAAGCTTTGTTGAGAAGGTTGAAGATTTGGAAAAACAGAATAAAGTTTTAATGGATGAAAATAAAGTTGTGAGAGAAGAGAATGAGAAGCTTGCAGAAGAGGTTATGTACGAGAAAGATGGCGAGGAGTCGAGTTCAGGGACTCCAGTAGCAAGAAAGAGTCATCTCGAGGAAGTGAGAAAAAGCCACCCTGAAGAGGTGCAATCGGTAGCAAAATTGACACCAAAGACAGTGCAAGAGGAAGAAGTAATTAAAAGCACCAATCATAAAGGAAATGGTTCAGGAGATGATGCAGATGCAATTTGGGGACCATCTCCTGGAAAAGGTATCGGCCTTGATTCGTAAACTAACAGACGATGTAAGTAGAAACCCGCTGAAAAAGGAAGTAGAGAGGGTGCCATTACCTCCAAAGTTCAAGAATCCAAAGTTCACTCAGTATGATGGGACTACTGATCCCATGGACCATCTCTTTGGCTATCGACACCAGTTCTCGATATATCACGGCAGCGAAGTATTGGGATTCCATACTATGTTGATCATTTTCTTCGAGCCTTAAAGGCAAAGCACTAAAATGGCACTGTACAATTCCTGAGGGAGCCATTTCGTGTTTTCGTGAAATAGAAGAGAGATTCCTCACCAACTACGGTCACCAGAGGGTGAAGCCGAAACAGGTGTCGGTCTTATTCCAGGTGAAACAAGGAAAAAAGGATTCATTGAAGGATTTCTTGGTAAGGTTCAAGATCGAAACTCAATCGGTCAAGAGGCCTGACGAGTCTGAAATGACAGCCGTCATGGCTTTCCAAATAGGTGTGATACCTAGATCATTTATGCACAAATATCTCTTACGAAAGGAAGTTAAAGTCTACAAGAGTTGTATGACAAGGCTGACAGAGATATTAGAATGGAAGAGGGGTTAAAGGCAGCCACTGTGCAAACAGTATTGCAAGTATCGAATATAGGAAAGAAGGATAAAGATAATGGAGATTGACATGAGAGTCGAGACTCCTCGAGGTCAGATAACAAAAGACCTCAGGAGCATTATATGAATCGGGAAAATCAACCATAGCAAATAAGGAAATATGACAGGACACTGAAAGAAGAGCTAGATCCCAGTAATTTTATTGCTATCAATACCACACCAGAAGATATATTAAGAAGGATCGCAAAAGAAGATTTTGTGGTATGGCCAAAATACACTCTTAGGGAGATGAAGGGCATGCCTTATTGTCAATTCCACAAGATTGAGAACCATGAGACAACCAGGTGTTTGCAGTTATTAAAAGAGATTGATAGACTGATGAAGGATGGGAAATTGTGAGAGTTCAGGGCTGACGTCAGACCCACAGAAGTGTCAACCATCCACAAGAAGCCACTTGGAGTAATAAATATGATATACAAGGGCGAGATTCCACAGAAGAAAATCCTTCGAGATAAAATAAGGAAGATCTCAACGGTAAAAGAGGTGCTCGAGGTCAATATTGAGTCTGTTCCAGTAAGTCAGGGTCTAGTATCAGCTAGTATCCTAGGAGAAATTATGTTCATACCAGATGACTTGTGTAAGGTGAAGTTGCCACATGATAATGCGTTATTAATCACTTTGCGTATTTCTGGATATGATGTACAAAAGATACTCGTGGATTGTGGGAGTTCTGTGAATATTTTATTTTGGAAAGCATTCTTAGGCATGGGTCTTGATGAGACTCATCTAAGCCTCCACAATTCAGTTTATTTGGGTTTAATGGAAGCTCTACTAATCCCGTGGGGAAAATAAAATTGCTAGTTAGAGCGGGACCTCAGACAGTGATGACGAAGTTCGTGGTTATAAAGTATCACTCAGATCACAATGCAATACTTGGTAGAAAGTGGATACACGATATGCGTGCTGTTCCAAGTACATTCTATCAGGTAATCATATTTCCCACAGTGTATATATGGTTTGCATGAAATTAGGGGGGATCAGTCTGAGTAAGAAAAGTTTAATTTCGTCACTGTAAAGGGGATGATGAAAGGAAAAAGCCAAGACACTGGGGGCGTCTTGGAAGGCTCTAACTAGCAGTTACATCAAGCTTTATCTGCCGACACCGATATGCAGATACATGAGCAGATAAAGTTCACACAAGAGATAAAGAAAAATGAAGAACCCCCCTGGGAAAGAAAAATAATAGAGACGGTGGAAAAAATTGATATTGGTACAGGAGAGAGTGAGCGTTATACGTTCATTGGTACAGAAATGTCTGCCAATATAAGAAATGAGTTGATTGTCTTTTTGAAAGAAAATTAGGATGTTTTTGTATGGTCAATGTCGGACCTCACAGGTATCGACCCAGCTATCTGTTCACACAAGATGAATATGGAAGAAAATACAATTCTGATCCATCAAAAGCACCGAAAGGTTAGACCAATGTACAAAGAAGTAGTGCAAGCCGAGATACAAAAGATGTTAAATAATGGTATAATTAGAGAGGTGGAACATTCTCAATGGGTGGCGAACATAGTAGTAGTGCCCAAGAAGGATGGTAGAGTTCGAATTTGCATTGACTTTATTGATGTGAATAAGAAATGTCCTAAAGATCATTATCCGATGCCAAGGATAGATGAGTTGGTTGATCGAACAGCTGGTTTCGAATTATTTCTGCGATGGATATTCGGGATATTTTCAGATTTTAATGGCTATCATAGACCAACTAAAAATGGCATTCGTCGTTAATGGAGGTATATACTGTTTCATCAGAATGCCATTTGGATTGAAAAATGCTGGAGCCACTTAATAAAGGCTAGTAGAGAAGATGTTTAAGAACTTAATCAAACGAATTGTCGAGGTCTATATCGACGATATGGTCATAAAGTCCATAAAAGCTGAAGATCATGTGAAGGACCTCGACATTATATTCCGAATTTTGTGAGAGTTTAACATGAAGCTTAACTCAGAAAAATGTACTTTCGGGGTTAGTTTTGGCAAATTTTTGTGGTACATTGTTACCAAGCAAGGCATTGATGCTAATCCTGATCAGCTACGAGCGCTTCAGCAAATGCCATCACCAACAACTAGAAAGCAGATACAAAGGTTGACTGGTAGAACAGCTGCGCTCAACAGATTCATATCTAGAACCTCTAATCGATGTAAGCCACTTTTTAAGTTGCTTAAAAAGAATGCTACATTCTGTTGGAATGAAGAATGTGAAGAAGCATTTTCTGAATTAAAGAAATATTTACAAGAAATGCCGATGCTAACAAAGCCAGATGAGGGAGAAAGTTTGCTTCTCTATTTGGTTGTATCAGAATTTGCTATAAGTTTGGTATTAGTAAAAGTTGAAAAGGGTGTTGAGAGACCAGTGTATTTTCAAAGCAAAACAATGGTCGAGGCAGAGACACGATACTCGACACTGGAGAAATATGCTTTGGCGCTATTATTCTCGTTTTAGAGGCTGAAGCCGTATTTTCAAGCACACTCTGTGATCGTTATGACGAATCTCCCATTAAAGTAGACTCTGGCAAAAACTGCCAAATCAGGACGAATGTCGAAATGGTCAGTACTAATAAATGAATTTGGTGTCGAATATCGAAACTGAGTATCGAAGAAAAGTCAGGTACTAGCCGACTTCGTGGCTGATTTTCCATGTGAGGATGCTAGTTGGGGCATGGAAGAGGAGTTCATAACGCTGCAAGAGCCCGAGGATATTATCGATACAGATGATCCATGGGTTGGAACGAATGGTTGGAAACTGTTTGTCGATGGATCATCTGGGAGTAAGGGATGTGGTATCGGGGTTATATTGGCTACACCCAAAAATCAAAGGCTCGAAACAATAGTAACGTTAGGATTCCATGCATCGAACAATGAGGCTAAGTACGAAGCATTAATTGCTGGACTCGGGATGGCTAAATCTATCAAAGTAAAAGAATTATCAATTTTTAGTGACTCAATGCTCATTGTTAGCTAGATTAATGGAGGATATTCAGCAAAATGTGAGAACATATATGGTGGATTACTTGAGTTTTATAAAAGCTAAGTTGAAGGACTTTAGTAAAATAAGGCTTCAGCACCTCAATAGAAATGAAAACAGGCATGCAGACACCCTAGCTTATGTGGCAGCGATGCTAGAAAACACAGAGGGTCGCACTTTGCACATCAGGGTCCAGGAGAGGCCAAGCATCGATGGCGACGAACCAGAGGTTATGGAAATCAACACACTGGGGGCATCATGGATGGAAGCATATATATCATACTTACTTGAGGGTAAAGTACTTGAGGACAAAAATGAAACGAGAAGAATCAAGTCTAGAGTGCAAAGATATTTATTGATTGATAATGAGCTATATCGAAAGAATCCAGGAGGTCCACATCTGAAGTGTATATCACATGAGGATGCACATTTAATCATTGCAAAACTCCATGAAGGAGAATGTGGAAACCATTTGATAAAACATAAAATGAATAGTTTACCTACGAAATAAACGATAAAACTCAAAACGCAAGTAAAACTAAACTATTTACGTGCCTATATTTATCAA
Source organism: Coptis chinensis (assembly GCF_015680905.1). Classification (NCBI taxonomy): domain Eukaryota; kingdom Viridiplantae; phylum Streptophyta; class Magnoliopsida; order Ranunculales; family Ranunculaceae; genus Coptis; species Coptis chinensis. The sequence continues at coordinate 41,494,732 of NC_141459.1, forward strand.
AGATTCTATTCTCAATCCTATGAGATATAGTGGAGTAGAGTGATTCGTTCCATTCCTAGTCCTTCTGTATGCTATGTTCTCACGTGTAAGTACTCTACTTAAAGTCAATGAGAGATTTACGAATGAGGCAACTAGACTACGATGCAACTACCCACGAAATGCAACTAGTCGACGATGGGAATAACTAAGGGAATGCTACGTTGATTCTATGATAAGGAGTTAGAGGGGGATTGATTCCACCTTAACTCGACTTAATCCTATTAATGACGAATCGTCGTAATCCGAATTGAATCGCCATGCAGAATCGATTGGTTCTTCCTAATCCCTAATTACACATGGCATTCCTACCAATTCATAACTAGCATGTGAACGATTAAACCCATTCTCATGGTGAACTAATCATTTCTAGAGTGGAAAGGAAATTACGATGATTCTACGATATTCGAATCAAGCTTTCATCAAGGCTTCTCAACCCCCTCTAATGGAGGTTTAGCCGAGAATCATTACGCAATCATTTCCGATTACATTTAAACTAAACATGATATAAAGAATTGAAATTTACTTAATTAAACAATAATGAAATCTAATTTAATGACTCAAATAAAATAAAGACATGAATTGAAATTAGATCTAGGAATGGAAATGAAAAAATCGAAATTGATAAAAAATACTACTTTATTGATCTAATCAAAATGAAGAAAAAGATTCAAAGGTTTAATCTAATACAAAAATTGAAATGGAACTAAACTTAATTAATCTACATGAAAAACTAGATCTAGAATTCATTAATGGAGGCTAACTAATCTAATCTATTTCTAGGTCTAACTATCTACTATTCTTTACCTAATTTTCTACCATTAACAAAGAGATAAGCTTTTGTTTTTTATACATTCAGATCCAAAAATCGTGCATGGGCTTGGAGCCATGTTTTGGGCCAGAGAATCGTGCCCAAACCCAATCTTCGATCAAAAAGGCCTCTTCAGCTGCAGTTGGGTTCAACAGACTTTCCGTCTACTTCTGCTCCTCTGATTGGGACAAGGCTTAGACCATTGGAAATATCTTTCCGAGCCGGTCGTTTTGACATAAGGTAGGCCCCATTCTCGGTGTCCGAGTCCAAAGATATGTCCTTCGAAATTCTCACGACTTTGTTTGTCTTTATTCCTACCGCCGACTTTTTCAGCTTTTGACCGGGCTTTTAGAAAGGCTTTGTCTTCTCGAAACTTGGTCTTTAATCACGGAACTCCTTAGTAACCGACCTTTGCTCCTTTATCTCGCTAAAGTGGCACATTTCTGCACATAATGGACTTTGAAACCTAAAATGCATAAAACACGTGTCGGTGTTAACTCTTAATTATTACTCACATAATTGGTCTAAAAGTATGATATTAAAGGGTTAAAACTACAGTTTTGGCTCTTATCAAACCACCCCAAACAGCATTTTGCTTGTCCTCAAGCAAAGATGAGAAATTAACATAAGTGACCAAAAATGGAGTTCTATCTACTTCTCGTTTCGCCGAGTGCGATTGCATTGACCATATGCAAGAAGGCCTTAAACCACTAGGAATTCTCTAGTGGACGAGTTATAGCCTCGTGAGAGTTTTCCAGTGAAGGTACTCACAAACTTCATCTATACTACAACGACTAAGAAATAAAACTATTGTTTCCTTATTCATGCTCTAAACTATCTATACATCTCACTAGCTATGAACAAGAATAACCAAGTCAAAAACCTGAGCTAATATATGCATAATAATCAATCATCTATAATAAAGATATATACAATGAGTAATACTATGAAATGTCTAGCAGATCCGTTTCTGAAACTCGGAATAGCGTCCTTAAGTAGGTTCTCACAATAATAGTCAAGATACAACACTCTGATTTTTCCACTCAAGTTTTGCTACTCTAGTCTTGATGGGCACACTTTAGCTTACAATCTCAATGACAACAAGGAAGCCGGAGTCGATCAAACACATCTGCCACTTACTATCACACTAGCCTATTCCTAATTGAGCTAGAGGTCTTTATTAGGAGATGGTTTAAGAAGGAAGGAAATGGATATTCAAAAAGGACAAGTCTGAGATAATAGAGTCTTCATATTATGTAACTAGAAAAACCTTGTTATTTACTTTTTTGCTTCTACACTTTGTTTCCATCCTTAGCTATATATATATATATATATATATATATATATATATATATATATATATATATATATATATATATATATATATATTTTTTTTTTTTTTTTTTTTTTTTATTCTATTTTTGGAGTTTTTATTTTATTTATATTTATATTTTTCTTTTCCTTGGATGGAAACTTCTTTTCTTTATTTTCTGAAGCAATTAACTAACTTTTGTTTACACAGGTTTTTCTCTTCTTCTTTCTTCCTCATTCTATTCTCAGACTTATTCTAAATTGGGTAGGTTGATTTTTTATTATTATTATTATTATTATTTTTTTATTTTGTTTTTGATTTTGTAACAGGGTAAAGGATTTGTGTTTTATGGAAGGCTAAAGAAAGGCTCAGAGGGGCGACTAGCGGAAAATAATTCATAGGTTTGAATTTCTGGCTATATCGATCCAAAAAGGGCCTAAATTCTCGCTTAGGATATGGTTTAGTGATCAAGCAAGTAGACGTGTGATATCTCTATCCGAATTTTACTTCTCCCTTGTGTCATTTCTCAAATGTTTCGCTCATATAAGGCTTTAGGCTATATTCTCACAGATTTGTAGAATAAGTACTCAAGCCTAGATTTTAGAAACTTCATCGCTAACAATCATAGATACTCATGTAATATATTTATAGATAGATGCAAAGATTATTACCTATATATTAACCTAAATTTCTAACAATTATTCTGATGCAAAAGCTAGGTGAGACTTCTAGATTGTTAAGAGCATGGAGAAAGAAAACAATACCAATATTCCTAAGTGTATAGCATAACTTATTTTTTTATATTTTTGATTTTTTTTTTAAATTTTAACTAGAAAACAAATGCATATTATATCTATCTAATCCTAACAGATGCCTTAATTACACGTGTTTCTATGCCCCCCCCCCCCCCAATAAAAGCATGCTTTGTCCTCAAAGCATTTAAATAAAGAAGGTAGGAAATATACCATGAAGCGCGTGAAATTCAGGAACATCTGTAAAACAAGGTTAGAACGTACTAATATAGGAAATAAAAACTGACACAACTCTATACGAGTTCTACCCATTATGGGGTTAACAAAAATGAAATTGCTTGGGACATAAGCAGACACTAACTCGAATGAAAACTTACCTTATCCCCCAGCATTACTCATCATCTTACTCATTCTCTTCTTCCATAAAGAAGTGAGGTTCCTTCGCGTCTTGCCATGCCATGATAATTTGCCAGGCTTTCCGCCATTTATCATCTATGATTGCTAACCTATTAAGAGCCACTTGGTTTGATGGGGTGTAGGGTGCAACCAGATGAGGTTGTATCCTCCACCCTTGCCAAGTCATTGCACGGAAAGATCGAATAATACTATTGGTGGGTCGTACAATGTCAACCGTAATCCAATCCGTGAAGCGTGTACAAAAAACAGGAAAGAAACATAGCATAATACGGGAAACTAGAACGGGCATAAGAAGGTACTTATGCCTTATGCTATGGGATCGAGCTAAACTAGACATCAAGGTTCGGGGAAGGTCATGACACATACGTCCCGTGGCTAAAGCAAGGAAGACGCTGCAAGTGGCATCATTCACAGAAGAAAAACACCATTCCCCTAAAATGTTTAGCATGATCTAAAACATAACAGTTCCTATGTTCATGGACATGCTACCAAAGGCGACGTTATATTCCCCTTGGTCCTCAATACGGAAAATGCCCGCGCCATACGACTCATGCAAAAACTCATAAGTGTAGACATACATATTATCGACCCAATAGCACCATGGGTCTTGTATTTCAGCGGGCATAGCCAGTCCAAGAACAAATGCTAGCAAGAACCTGGTAATTTCCATTGGTTCATTATCAATGTTGATGGATAACACTTGTTCTCCATCAACATTGATGGAGAACACTTGTTCTCCATCTGGTCTTTCAAAGAAAATGCAGTTATCGTAAAAATAAGATGCTAGAGTCGGAGAATAAAGTGCATCCGGTCTTACCATAAAAGCGCTCCCGACCAATTAACGATGTGATAAACCCAAACCAAGCACCATAAGTAGTGCTTTGGAACAAATCTTCGAAGAAAGACTGTTCGGTATCAATGTTGGAGATGTCATCTCAAAATTACGCTTTGGAATAGGTGCGAATGATCCGGATACTACGGCGGAAATTTTCTGGTCTACGGAAGTCGGTGAGTGTTGATATAGAGCTGATCGCTCTGAAGAAATTGAAATTTCCAGTGTTTGAGCGGTCGCGCTCAACTTGAAGCGAAAGTGGCGCTCGACAAAAATTCAGAAAAAATATCTGAGCGCTTGAGTGCGCTCCTCAGAGAAGCGAAAAGTCTTTCGGAGTTGCGAAAACTTCGGAAAATGAGCGAAAACGAGGGAATCGCGGGAGTGAAAGGTGAGTGATGGAGTTTAGGTGTAGTGTGAGTTGTGAGGATAGATTGTATCAAGTTTATATAGGTTTAAAGTTGCTAAAATGGATCGGAAGTTGCCAAAACTAATTACGGCGGTTTCGGAAATCCTAAAATTTCCAAACCCAAAACGGAAACAACTCATATCCTTGATTCTAATTCAAACCCGATTATCTTTTAGGTTGATTTTATGATAGAATGTATCTATTTAATCTAGATTTCATCCTACAATGATACTCAATCATAGATATGCCTAAACGGCCAAATTTTCACCTTGACTCATAATAAATTCTAACACGAGGGTTATAAAAATAATGCTTGAATTGATAAAACCACCCCCAAACAAGTTGGGAAGGTGGGATCAATATGAAACAACCACGCATACTGAAAATAACCCCTTATATTAAAATTTTCATTCGGAGTACATTACACTACAAAATTCAAATTACGGAAATAAACTTGCAATAAAATAAATAACAATAATGAAATTACAAATAAAACATAAAACCTCAAACTATACTATCCCTAGCTACTCCGGAACTGGTGGCGGAGGGAACATGCTCCGGAGACTGCTCCTGAGCTCCTGAAGAGCTAGCACCATTAGATCGCCGGCGGACGCCGCGTGCACGGATGGTGTGTCCTCAGAAGGAGAGTCCCCGTGAGGTGGGAATCGAGTCAGCATCTCGTCCCGGAACTGGCGCTGAGCTTCTAGCTCGGCGCTCATCTATTCCACCTCTCTCGCCTCTCTCACGGCACGGGCTCGTGGTTGTGATGCATCGTTGCTGCCGAGTCCGGAGGTCTTCACAGATAGTGTTAAGCGAGCAACGCGATGCCTCGATGGATCACAGCCATGCGTTACGCATCATCGGCACCTCTCCAAGGCATCCGGCGTCAAAAACAGGTCAAGTCCTCCTCGTCCTCGGAGGCATCCCGATGTCCCCCCAGACCTCCTCGGCATTCTCAGCTCCTCCATCCTCTTCTTCTTCCTCTCTATCCTCAGCCCAGTCTTCAAACCCGTTGGACACACTATAGATCACGAGGGTTACGGTGGAAGTGATGTATGTCCGATCGATGCGCTGGTACTCTCTCTCAAGCATGCATGATCTTTGTTATCAACACGAGGGAGAGAGGCAACAGTCCTCCCTACTCCCCTAATCATGCTCAACAAAAACTCTAAAATGCAGAACTCATACTTTCGCTCTGGAGTATCCATAAGATGTGGAGGCGATTCGGCCGATATCGGCTGACCTTCCCCTTCCACTCGATGTTCCGACCAATCCACCGAACGCCCGAGCCAATTTGGTTGGTCCTAAGGGAAGTCTGTCGAACACAATGCAATCTCGCATTGTAGTCCCCTCCATATTTGTCTCTCGTGCATCAATGGCTCTACCCCATTATCTTTGGGACTCTCCTGCCGTGACATCGAATGGATTCTAGGCGGAATGCCTAGAATCTCAGCCAACAAACCGGTCGTCACTTCCTTCCGCCTCTTATTCTACAACAACAAAAATCCTAGTCCCTTCCAACTCCCTCGTTATCATAGAACCGTCGACTAAATCCTCGTGGTAATAGGCTTCCGGCCGAGTACCACAAGCTATTCCATCTCGGTGATCATTTTACATTTGTAGAGCGGTCGCGAAGTGGTCTTCGGTAAAAAGCTTGCTCCGGTAAAATTCGGCGTTGTTGAGCCATGGAAAGTTTGGAATGTAGTGGGGGTTTAAATGTGATGTGGTGGTGGGATTTAAATAGACCGGTTGAAACAACAGTGGTGGTGGTGCAGTGGTGGTGCGGCAGCACCAATTTTTTTAATTTTTGGAGGTTTTGAGTGATGGAAATCGGTGGTGGTTGTGGTCGGTGGTGTTTGTGATTGATTTGGGATGGAAATTTATTTTGGGCGTGGGTTAATTTTTGTTTTCTTTTTATTTTGATTTTGTTTTTTTTTTTTTTTTTTTTGTTTTTTTAATTTATTTTGGTTTTGTTTTAAGCTTGGCGTTAATGGCGGAATGGAGGAAGAAGAAACGCGACTGTTGGTGGAGGTAAAGGCGTCTTGTCGTCCGCCGTGAGTTTGGGCCCAAGCCCAAAATCGAATATTTTCGATTTTTCGCGAAACTTCAAATCAAAATTGCCGCTTCGTTACCGGTCCGATTTTTGCGAATGAGATATGGAAATGATTAGGAGAGAATTTCCAATCCACTGATCCATAAAACACTCTATTCCGACCGTGGATGACATATAAGATAGTGGATAACGCCTCGAAGTGCATGCATGACTTACGTTATGCGAACAATTGAACTCTAAATTCATGGATTATGTCAACCCGAATCGTAATACAATAAAACGGCCTAAGCAACTCTAATGGGACATAAATATTTAGAAATGCGGAAACACGAACACCCCACCCCAAACAAATTTTTACAACGAGAGCTTAGAAAATTTGTTTTTAGCGATGGTCTTTTAAAGTCGATTCGAGACTTCCTAGGTTACTATGGTTATTCTTTTATATATATATATATATATATATATATATATATATATATATTTTTTTTTTTTTTTTAAAAATAAAAACAATAAACAATAAAGACATAATTCACCCCTATGAAAACATGACTCAAAAAATCCGAGAAAACATGCAAGAGTGGAAAAAACGTGAATTATGTTTAACGTGGACTTAGGATCCGGTACTTACAGCCACACACTCCATAGGGAGGGCCGGTTACCTTAATGGTGCACTCACCAATATATGGAAATGAAAGAAAATGCACCAAACACAAAAGTTGAGTCGTTTATAGTCGATACTTTCGAGACTTATCCAAACATATGTATGAACATCACGGTTTACCATATATCAACAACCCGAAATAGTTGTGGATCATTCCATAAATAAATATCACAGAAAACATATCCAAACACAATCAAGCACCAAGATTTCCTATGGCGCAAACCTAGTAAAATGAAAGCGAAGTTGGATAACCCTATTACTTAACCTAGCATGCACCTTTTTCATTTTTGAACGAGGGTGTCCTAGTGAATAAGTGTGGAAGAGTGAATGGTTGTGGAGAATATGGTGGATATGGGTAAGTTGTAGAAAGACAGCACAGTAAACAATGAGGATGTGGTTTTAGCACAAAACTCATTCATTGTGTGTGTAGGGGACTGTCTCAATTCTAAAAATGAAGGTGTCAAATGGTTTGTCCTTTTCGTAGTATTTGTTTATTAGGTGAATTTAAAAATTATAAAGCCTGGAAGAAACAACAGAGTCGAGTCTGCAAAATCGAGATTCCTTTGAAAAGGTGGAAGGAGGGGAATCGAGGTGGATGTTGTGCAAGGTAGTTCTTGATAGGGTGAATCGTCACCTGCTCTAAGAAACTCATCAATGCTCATCAAGATTGGTCATATCCTCGTTACTATTATAGTTCTCTACATCTTGAGAAAGTGATCTATCTCATCCTCATCCGTAACATGTGTATCGACTAGTGTAGGGATGGAAATGTTGAGTCTGAACTTCCAAAGGAAAGAAATTTGGGCATATGATTATCAAGGAACGTGTTGTTGAAATAATCTCGAAAGCAAAGCTCGATCATGCTAACCTCTCCATCCATAGGCGAATCGGGTAACTGCGTGTCTTTGTTTTAAAAACATTGACTTCAACAGACAAGATGGCCAAAAGACATGGACATTGAACCATCGCGGCAATTAATGGCGCGTGGCGGTTGCGAGAAAAGGGCGCCCTAAGATGATCGGGACGAGTGGATTAATGACTTACGTGGTCGGATGACAAAATCAGCGGGATAGTAAAAATCCTGAATTTTTACGGAACATTTTCGGCGACACCCTTAGGATACTTAATAGACCGATCGCTAATTGCAACGTCATTCTAGTGGGTTGCATCTCGTCTAGACCTATTTGTCTATACAAATAAAAGCGGGGAGTAAGTTGACACTAGCCCCCAAGTCTAATAACGCGTCGTCGTATAAGAATCTCTAAGGTGCATTTATGCGATGGGGGATCGACCCCGAGGTCCTTGTACTTAACAATTCCATTATGTTCGGATAGAGTTGGGAATTGTTACTACGTTAAAAAGTCTTTTGGTATATTGGTCTTCGCCTAGTAGTACCACAATTCCTTAAGGAACTTAGCATGGTGTGGTAGCTTTTTATAGCTTGAGGAAGGGAAGGTTTATAGTTAGATTCTTAAAACATCCCTAATCTCCTCGTAATCTCCTCGAGGAAGGAACAGTGGCCTCTGTTTCTTAGGTTGTGTTGTGGCGGTACCTCTATAGTGGTAGGCTCTTCGGTTTCTATTTGGGTATCTAGTAATATAGCGGGTGTAGGGTTCTTGGTGGGGTAACTATAGGCATAGTTACTTTGTTATCAACCACTCTGCCCGGAGCGGAGTGGTGATGGCCTTTAGCTCACCTACATTTCCATATTCACTACTAGTATTATCGGTTACCTCAAAAGGCTGTATTTGTTGTTTTAGGATTAGGTATTTACGTTACACGGAAACACACCTTTGGGTTGGGCTTTATCTTGAGCCAACTTGTTTGGTTAAATTATTAACGGATTGTAGAAAGTTGGTTAGATTGAGCCATGGTTTGGAAAAGTTTTGGCTCAGCTTGTATGAAGGTGTCAAAACGATCCGGTTGTTTGGGTGTAGTAGTCCGCGGGTGGTGTGGATCGAACTATTTCCGTGAATTATTTATGGGTGGATTTTGATAGTTATTATTTACCGAACGATACCTCTATTAGCATTATAATTATTATAACTACTTTGACCTTGTGCTTGACCTTGGTTGTTATAATTATTAAAATTCCCTGACCACAATCCTTGTCGTGAGTGGGGCTTGGTTAAAGCTATCGTGAAGCTTAACATATTGATTATTGTACCCTTGAGGTGTGGCGTTTTGGTTATTTCTCCAACCCGGTTGGGATTTTGTCTCCAAGGGGTGTTAGGTTCACTATTAATTGAACAAGCTGCTCATAGGCAATAGGACGATTGTGAGTCGGGATGCTCGGGACTCAACGAAAACTAGATGGATTTTGTATTTACATTCATGACGGGGATTGGCTTTTGTTGTGCAGAAATGGCCTCTACCTTTTTTTGTGAGGGATTCAATTAGAGTTTTAAGCTCGGGATCTGATTTAACCTCAAACATCTTGGTAGCCTTAAACCGTGGAAGAAGAACTAAGCGGGCGGGAGTAATCGTCACTACCCCCCGGTTGTTATTTCACTTAGTTTGATCCTCTAAAAATTTATAAGCCTCAGAGGCTCCTTTGTTAAAAACTACCCCATTCATTATGTCTAGGACTTCTTTATGGTGGTGTAGAAGTCCTTTGAAAAAGGCACGAACTAACGTGTCTTTCGCTAAGTTATGATGTGGACACTCTATAAGGAGATCGGTGAACGATTCCAAGCCTCCGAAAATGATTCATGAGGATTTTGTCGAAAAAATGAATCTTGGAAAGCATCTCATTCGTCTTTAGGGGTGGGTAAAAATGTTCCATAAACAATTTGAACAAGTTTAGCCTACGAGTCCACGTAATTAGCGTTTAAGCGATTCTTAACCAAGACGCCTTATCGGCTAAGGTGAAAGGGAATACCCTTAATTTAATTTGTTCCGCACCAACCGTAGGATGGTGGAATGTTGTTAGGACTTGTTCAATCCCTAATGATGTGTAATGATAAGGTTTTTCATGGTCTAATCCATGAAAAAATGGGTAACAAATTAAAAATATTTGGAGGGATTCGAAATCCCCGGCACCGGTCTGCGCTAGAACGCCTACAAGATTTGGGGCTATCGCTCAAGGCTTTGTAGAAGTCGAGAGAGGCCTCTCTTCTTCGTCGGGCATTGTGTCGGGTAATGTGTGTGAAATAGTAGCTAGAGGTGTAGTGGGTGGTATACTAGATAGACTTGTTTGTTGGCGTTGTTGTGTAATTACGCTCGGTGTTTTGTTCGCCGGACCTTAATCTCATACAAGGCTAAAACCAAACTTAGCTAAACACATCAACACTCCAAACAATTCGATATACTAGTATAAACCTCTAACAGAGAGCGAGGTGTGGAAGAAAGGAATACCGATTCGTCCCTTGCTTTTATGAATAAGCGCCTTGTTTACGCTTGTTCGGTGTATATAGCGGTTAGAACACTGAAAAATATGAAAGAGCAAAGTTCAAGTCAAAACTGTCGAAATCCAAAAATTTAACCTGAGGGCGAGGCGGTTTTCGCCATAGAGGCTCGGCAGTAATTTTCAAATTACAGTGTTTTTAGCGCCAGGTCGTCCACATGGGGCGAATTAAGTCTCTATGTCCAGTGAGTTAGAGTCGCACTCGAGGAGGAAGCGTGGCCGGTTATAATTTTACCGGAATTTTTCAACTCTCAAATGGACAAACCACGGTATGAATCAAACAAGGGTGGGTGGGTGAAATGGGACTTTAAGAACAAGACTAATACTACGAAAACAATACTAAAGTGAAACTAAGATGGCGGTAAATTTATTTATTTGATAAACGATCAGCGTTTTTTCTTCCTCCATTCCATTCCGCCATTAAAACCAAAATTAAAAAAAAAAAAAAAAAACAAAATCAAAATAAAAAGAAAACAAAAATTAACCCACTTCAAAATAAATTTCCATCCCAAATCAATCACAAACACCACCGACCACAACCACCACCGATTTCCATCACTCAAAACCTCCAAAATTAAAAAATTTTGGTGCCGCCACCCACCACCGGCACCACCACCAATGTTGTTTCAACCGGTCTATTTAAATCCCACCACCACATCACATTTAAACCCCCTCTAATGGAGGTTTAGCCGAGAATCATTAGGCAATCATTTCCGATTACATTTAAACTAAACATGATATAAAGAATTGAAATTTACTTAATTAAACAATAATGAAATCTAATTTAATGACCCAAATAAAATAAAGGCGAGAATTGAAATTAGATCTAGGAATGGAAATGACAAAATCGAAATTGATAAAAAATACTACTTTATTGATCTAATCAAAATGAAGAACAAGATTCAAAGGTTTAATCTAATACAATAATTGAAATGGAACTAAACTTAATTAATCTACATGAAAAACTAGATCTAGAATTCATTAATGGAGGCTAACTAATCTAATCTATTTCTAGGTCTAACTATCTACTATTCTTTACCTAATTTTCTACCATTAACAAAGAGCTAAGCTTTGTTTTTTATACATTCAGATCCAAAAATCGTGCATGGGCTTGGAGCCATGTTTTGGGCCGTCGGACCCAAAACCCAATTTTTTCACCCAAAAGGCCTCTTCAGTCGCAGTTGGGTTCAACAGACTTTCCGTCTACTTCTGCTCCTCTGATTGGGTCAAGGCTTAGACCATTGGAAAAATCTTTTCTGAGACGGTCGCTTTGACATAAGGTAGGCCCCATTCGAGGTATGAGTCCAAAGATATATCCTTCGAAGTTCTCGCCGACTTTGTGTGTTGTCTTTGACCCAGACGTTTTTTTCAGACTTTTGACCAAGCTTTAAAAAGGCTTTGTCTTCTAAACTTGGCCTTTAATCACGAACTCCTTAGTAACCGACCTTTGCTCCTTTATCTCGCTAAAGGGCACATTTCCGCATTAAATGGAAACATTGCAAAATTGACACTTTTAATGTAAATTATGCACTTTTATTTATAAAATGTTAAAAAATTATAAAAATTAGTTATTACATAATTTAATTGTGCTATTGAATTTGTTTCATGAACCCCTTCTCCTAAATTGTTTGGGGTGGTATAGAAACACGCATGTAAATGTTAAGCTACATATTAGGTTGTATATTACGATTATTTGTCTTAAAATAATAAAAAATAAAAATAAAAATAAAAATAAAAAAAGTTTATGCTATACACTTTAGGAATATTGTTTCTTTCTTTATGCTCTTAATAATCTAGAAGTCCTTTGTATCTTTGCATTAGAATAGTTTTTAGAAACTTAAGTTAATATGTAGGTAATAATCTTTGCATCTATCTATAAATATATTACATGAGTATCTATGATTGTTTCAAAGAAGTTTATGAATTCCTAGCTGTATAATTTTATTCCTACAAAATCTCGTGAGAATATAGCCTAAAGCCTATATATGAGTGAAACATTTGAGAAATGACACAAGTGGAGAAGTATATTCGAATAGAGAAATCCATGTCCACTTGCTTGACCAATATACCATGTCCTAAGAGAGAATTTAGGCCCTTTTTGGATCGATATAGCTGAAATTTGATCTAAGTATATTTTCCGCTAGTCAGCCCCACTAAGTTTTCATTAGCCCTTTCATAAACCATAAATCCTTTTACCACATTACAAAAACAAAACAAAAAAAAAAAAATTCAACCTACCCAATTTAGATAAGTCCTAGAATAGAATGAGGAAGAAAAGAAGAAGAGAAAACCCTGCGGTAAAAAAAAGTTAGTTAATTGCTTCAGAAAATAAAGAAAAGAAGTTTCCATCCAAAGAAAAAGAAAATAAAAATAGAAATAAAATAAAACTCCAAAAAAATAGAATAAAAGGAGTCAAAAGCCAAAGAAAAAAATATGGCTAAGGATGGAAACAAAGTGTAGAAGCAAAAAGTAAATAAACAAGGTTTTTTCTAGTTACATAATATGAAGACTCTATTATCTAGGACTTGTCCTTTTGAATATCCATTTCCTTCCTTCTTAAACCATCTCCTAATCCTCAAAACACCTAATAAAGACCTCTAGCTTCAATTAGGAATAAGGTTAGTGTGATAGTAAGTGGTAGATGTGTTTGATTCTCGCTTCCTTTGTCCATTGATTAGATTGAAGTAAAAAGTAGCTTCAAGCAAGACTAGAGTAAATAAACTTGAGTGGAAAAATCAGAGTGTTGTATCTTGACTATTATTGTGAGAACCTACTTTTAAGGACGCTTATCCCGTGAAGTTTAAAACGGACCTCGCTATCAGATTTCATAGTATTACTCATTGTATATACGTTTATTGTAGATGATTGATTATTATGCATATATTAGCTTAAGTTTCGACATGATTATTCTCAGATTCATAAGCTAGTGAGATGTATAGATAATCGGAGACATAAATAAGGAAACAATAGTTTTATTTCTTAGTCGTTGAAGTATAGATGAAGTTTGTGAGTACCTTCATCGAAAAACTCTCACGAGACTATAACTCGGCCCACTAGGGAATTCCTAGTGGTTTAAGCCTTGTTGCATATGGTCAATGCAATCGCATCTCAAATAAACGAGTAGATAGAACTCCATTTTTGATCACTTATTCTAATTTTCATCTTTGCTTGAGGACAAGCAAAATGTTGTTTGGGGTGGTTTGATAAGAGCCCAAAACTGTAGTTTTAACCCTTAACAATCATACTTTTTAGACCAATTATGTGAATAATTAGTAAAAGAGTTAACAACGATTACGTGTTTTTATGTATTTCAGGCTTCAAAGTCCATTATGTGCAGAAATGTGCCACTTTAGTGAGATAAAGGAGCAAAGGTCGGTTGCTAAGGAGTTCTGTGATTAAAGGCCAATTTTCAAGAAGACAAAGCCTCTGTAAAGCCCGGTCAAAAGATGAAAAGTCAAAGTCTACGCGGGCAGAAATAGTGCATAAAGTCAACAAAACTTCCGAAGACCATATCTTTGGACTCAGACCTCGGAATTGGGCCTACCTTACGTCAAAACGACCGGCTCAGAAAGTACTTTCTAATGGTCCAAGCCTTGGCCCAATCAGAGGAGCAGAAGTGGACGAAAAGTCTGTCGAAGTCAACTGCAGCTGAAGAGGCCTTTTTGGACTGAAAGTATTGGGTTTTGGGCCTGATTCTCTGGCCCAAATTGTGGTTCCAAGCCCATGCACGATTTTGGATCTGAATATATTAAAAACAAAAGCTTAGCTCTTTGTTAATGGTAGATAGTTAGACCTAGATTAAAGATTAGATTAGTAGTCTCCATTAATTAATTCTAGATCTAGTTTTCCTTAGATTTAATTAGTTTAATTTAATTAGTTTCATATCTTGTTTTTATTTAATTCCTTGAATGATTGTTCGTCATTTAATTAGATAAATAAAATAGTTATTATTATTCAATTTCGATTTTTGTCATTTGCATTTATAGATCTAGTTTAAATTCTTGTTCTTATTTCATTCTTAGTTAATTAATTAGATTTCAATTATTGTTTAATTTAGATTAGTAAAGTTAGAATTTTGATAATATGTTTAGTTTAGATTCATATGGGAATGATTGCGGAATGATTCAAGGCTAAAACCTCCATTAGAGGGGTTGATGAAAACTTAGTGGTATAGTGTAGAAGCATTGTAAATCTATTCCAATCTAGAAGGTCGTGATTTGCCATGAGAATGGGTGGGCGACCTCACATGCTAGTTAGTATTCGTAGAAATGCCATGAACACTAGGGATTAGAACTTCAATTCTGCCATAAGAAGCGTGAGAATCGAGATGCAAGAATCTATACTAGGTTATTAAGTTGGATTCGAGGTGGATTCAATTCCCCTCTAATCCTTTATCTAGATTAAAAAACAATTGTATTTCCATAGCATTCGTAGTTAAATTCAAATAATCAATTTTATATTGTATCGTAGTATAACACCCTTCGTAAAGCTCTCATTAGACTTAAGACTGACAAATTAGACTATGAAACATTCCATGCTAGAGAACTAGGAGTGGAACGAATTTGTTACTCCGCTCTATTTCGATAGAATTGAGAGTAGAAACTTTGATAAATATAGGCTCACAAGAAAGTTTTAGTTTACTTGCGTTTTGAGTTCATCGTTCATTTCGTAGGTAAACTATTCATTTTATGTTTATCAGCGTGTCCAGGTAGACTTTTTATAGCATCTAGAAAAGGTAGGTTTAAAGTCAGATTTTTAAACACTTCCCTAATCTCATAAAAATTCTCGTCTTTTTTAGACACAACTAGTCTCTGGGGATACGGTGGTTTATCTCTATATTAAGCATAAGGGTCAGCAGTATTATTAGTCTTTGCTTTATTTTTAGCCATTTTCCATCTAGGTGTTCATATTGGAACCTCTACGGTGTAGGATCATCAATTTCTATTGTGGTATTTAGTAAGGTTGTATCTTTAGGTTGTGGTTAGATTGGAACTTCTATAGTTGTAGGTCTTCAATTCCTATGACAAAGATTCGTATGGTTTCATTTTTAGCTTTTTTTGGGCGATCTGCAGGCATAGTCATTTTGTTATCAATTACTCTACCTGAATGAAGGGTAGTGACTGCCTGTATTTCCCTTAGGGTTATATTACCATTACATTAAATCGGTACTTTGAAGGCGGTGTTTGTTGGTTATATGGAAGCACCTGTTTTATTATTGAAGGAGACATGTCAATAACCTTTTGGCACAAAGACTGCATCATTTGTTGAATGTTAGAGTTTTGATCATGGATGTTTCATCAAGTTGGAGTTTTGTTGCATAATTTGATTTTGTCTTTCCAACAATGGTTTTTGGAGATGGTTTGGAATTAAGGCTTGTTGAGCGTTCATGTCTAGATGTTGATAGTTCTGGGGTCATGGGCACTAAACCTCTATTCTGGTCACCTAAGTTTCCTTGACCTTGATGCGGAATAAACTGGTTGAAGTTTGTAGTGGGCCTAACATTTTGATTATTAAAACCTGGAGGTGTAGCTTGTTGTTGTTGATTATAATTAGCGTGTTGCATCCATTGTGTGTTAGGGTTGTTATTAAAAGCGCATACATTTTCTGGCTGTGGTGGTGGTTGTTCAAAGACAAGAGGACAATAGAAGTCAAAATGTTCAAGACTAAAATAGAAATTACAACCGGTAGAGTTTATGTTCATGACTGAAGTGCATTGTTGTTGAACAAAGATGGCATCTACCTTTTTAGTGAGGGCATCGATAAGAGTTCTAAGCTGGGGATCAGGTTTAACCTCAAAAGAAGGAGTGGAGTGGGGGACATCGTTACCTCCCCAATTGTTGTTTCTCTTAGATTGATCTTCTAAGAGTTTATAAGCCTCCAAGGCTCCTTTACTAAGAAAAACTACCCCATTCATGATATCTAGAACCTCCTTATGATGATGTGAAATCCCTTGAAGAAGGCACGAACAAGCGTCTTTCGTAAGATTATGATGCGGGCATTCAATGAGAATATCAATGAAACGATTCCAGGCCTCTAAAAAGGATTTATGAGGATTCTGGCGGAAGAAATGAATCATTTGAAGCATTTTATCTATCTTCAGTGGTGGGTAAAACTATTCCACGAACAATTGAACAAGTTTAGCCCATGAGTCCACGGAGTTTGGCGTTTAGGCAGTTAACCAAGACGCCGCCTTGTCGGCTAGGGTGAATGAAAACACCCTAAGTTTAACTTGATCCAGACTTACGCTAGGATGATAGAATATAGTGAGAACACTACTACAGAATGACACTTATACCACTGTTTTTAAGTGTAGTATAAATATATTTACCACTGTTATGCAACCGTGACAATAGGTGGTGTGGTATATAATAATAACAAAACTGTGGTATATATGTTTAACGGATACCACGGTTTTAAAGAACCGTGGTTTGTATGCTCCATTATATACCACGGTTTGTCAACGTAACCGTGGCATATAAGCTATTGAAACCGTGGTTTATATTAGTGTATGTGTTATAATACCGTGGTATATAGTTATACTAAATACTACGGTTTATGCCAAACCGTGGTATATATATATATTTTTATTTAATAATAATGCTAGTAACAGTCTTCCACTTAAAAACCGAACCTGCATAACAAAATTTACACAACCTGCCTACGTACAACATTTTCATCTTCCCAACAAATTCCAAAATGTACAATAAACTATCAAACATTGCAAAAAAAGATAATAATAATAAAATAAAATAACTTCCATTAATTTTTTGAGTGCACTAAGAAAACAAACTTCAAATTTCTTTTCATAAATTAAAAAGGTAAGACTCATAAATTAAACTGGAGGGGTCCGAACATAGCTAAAACTCATCCTCATTCGCTTCCGGCTGAAACACCCCATTTTCCTGGATGAACTGAATAATATCGAGTCGAACATCGTCAAGTTCATCTTGCGTGTATGTCTCCTTCAGTTCTAAATTTGTCATCTGGATGAGTCAAAGCACAACATGTGAGAGTTACTATATAAGAATAAAGGAGAGAGAATGTGCTATTATGAAGCATCTCCTGACCTTCAAATTCCTTATCGCCTTTGACACCAAGCATTTGCATGAATATGAGGGTTCTTTGAGGTTTCCTCATTCTTTTCAAAGCAGTGCATGAGCAATCAGCCGGTGATGCAACCATATATAGGTACATTCGGCGGCTTTGGTGCGATTGACTCTCTTATCCCTCCATTCTCTTGAGAAAAGATCCGGCTCACGGCAAAGAAGATAAGTTGCTTCTTTCCTCCAAACGTAGTCCCCAAAGATGTTGGATTATTCTTTGCGGCTTAAATAAAGAGAAAAGAAAATAAAAAGAAAAGAAAAAGTCAATCACACTGGTAACAAACTGAATTTTGTGAGAAGGATATCATAATTAGGAAAAGTAAGACATTAAAGTACACAATTATGACAATTCGTTAATCACTTTTATAAAAGGATGCATACAATTTCCAATCTATGTGTTTATACCATTCCCTCTATCAAAGATACAGTACGTTATAGAACAAAGCTATAAGTTCTACGTAATGCTTGTAGCACATGACAATGTGAAAAATGACAAACTTTTAATAAGTACAAAGTCAAGCTTCGTGGACATATATTACGTCGAGTTCAATATTGTTATTTAAAACTACTGATACTAAGCACAAAGAGAAGTGGGAAATGCACTACCTAGTAAAGCCTTTGTTCTCCTCAACAGTTGATGGGATGCAGCAGGAGACTGATAGTCATTACATTGCCACAGGATATCATTGACAAGAACCGATGGTCCGCAATTCCAAACATGAACAGGAAACATTCAAGAAAAGTAATCTATGAACCAATGTTCCATTCGGATTTGTGGGATCAACATACATTGATGACTTCGAGGGGATCCCTCTAAGATTAAATGGCGGTCATCTCCTTCACCAACAGATTTATGAGCCAATCTAGTACCAAAAAAATTTCACAGAGTCACTAGAATGAACTTGTAGTAAAGACAGATGGGTGAAACAAATATGATCGGCAATATCAAATAATTATGCAAAAAGATTTAGAAATTTTAAGTCTGGCTATAGCTTTCAAATATAATTATGATATGAAAATGAAGAAAGAAGTTGGGTTGTAACATAAAAAAAAACTTACCCGAAACTGTCCGTCAGGCGATGCAAGAGAAGGCGATTATACAAACTCATTGGTTTCAGCTCCAAGATACCATCTAGACTGCAGTAAACAATGTGATCGTAACTGACACTTTCCTTGTATTGACGTAAATACGTTGAGTCCATATTTACAAGTTACAACTACATGAATTCTGAAGGTTTCACTCTTTACGGTCTCACACAACTCAAAAATGTGTATACCATAGTAATTTCAAAAGATGCCAGAGGAAATCATTGTAAGCAGACTTTAAAAATGAAAAAAACTTAATGGAAAGAAGACATAGCTGATTCAAATAAGATGGAAATACTATATTGCAAAAGAAGCATACCTAGGAGAAAATGTTTAAATTTAAAACCATGGGGAAAGAAATGGTATGTACCACAAAGCTGGAAAAAGAAGACACATTCTTTTCTTCCAAAAGAGCAGCATTCCAAATTGAAGATGTGGATGGAATATTGTTCCCCAAAAAGACTTAACTATTGGAGAAAAATCAAAAAAGCATTTGGAGATTCTGATATTGAACTAATGAAAAGTTATTCCATATGGAAGACACAACCCACTTAAGGTGTTCATTTAGATGTACATTGCCATTAACATTAAATATATTTGAACATCATCAAAGAATCACTTCAATGTTGATAAGAAGATTTGTGTCGGGGCTTATCATTTCTGTAAAAGAGATCTCAAGGAAAGTTAGAAAAAGAAAGAAAGTTAAAATCTCTACCCAACAAAACTAAAGCAGTCCAGTCCGTGGATTCAATAGAATTTGGATATTTATAGAGCATCTCAATGGAGGAGAGCGAGTGCATAACAAGTATGTTACAAGGAAATACTCATTTTATATTAAAATAAAAAATAAAATGATAGTTTCACACCATGTTATAATCTCATATCATGAATTTAGGTCAAACAATAAACAATGCAGGTAGAAGAATCAAGAAATAGGTTATCATCGCAAGCTAACAGAGCCTACATAGTTTACCTAGTATTGTTCTGGAGGAATTGACCATTCTGGTGTAAACTTTTTTTTTTCTTAACTTCATCATTTGATGCTTTGAATCTTTTCATGTAGAAAACATGGATACATAAGAGTAAATCCGCAGAGTTTTTTTGTACTTTGTTCAACAAAGTAGACACTTTCTCAAGTTAAAGAGAGTTCAATAGGGAAGAATGTTATATTCATTACATTTTGTCCTAGTTCTGGAGACATTTAAGGAGGACCAAGCAAGCCATTGTTAGCGGCCTCTCGAAAACTTTCTCGTAAAAAGGGTTAAGGCACATAGACAAAATTCATTTTAGGCTAAGGATCATGAACTGTTAACAAGTACGAAAATAAATGGTTTAATCTAGAATCACATCAGTTTTACCGGTAAAAAATAATAATATTTAAGTATGTTTTAAGTACTAATGGAATGAAGATATTAGACTTACTCCGCAGAATACTGAAAAAGATTGATCAAGAATAGTTTGATATACTCTGACAACTCAGGACTGGCATCAGCAGCAATCCTTGCAACTTTCTTATTCATCTGACAAATCAGGAAACCGGAAATTAACGTCAAGGAAGCATAGACTAGGAAGAGCAAGCACATACAAACTATGGAGATCAACATTACGGTTGATCAATTTCGACAAGACAAGATACTCAAGCTCCTCCATGTAAGCCATCAAGTCAACAATGAAGACAATGACTGTTTGCAAGCCATAGACAGAGCAAATGAATCATCCAAAATGCCCGATAGAAAGAATAAAATGATCGAAGTTTTTTTAATTGTAGAAGCTAGCTTTGTCATAGTGAACAATCATCTTACCAAATCTATCCGTTGGAGAAAGGTGATTGGCTTCTATTGCATGTCGGAGTCGGCTGTAAGTTCATCATCATATTTTACTCTGTAGAAGCCTGTTTGGTCAACATTAAGCTTAATCCATTTTGGTGATTACAGAAGCACTTGTAGAGCCCGGAAGATCCATCATTTCTACATTTTTTGATTTTGTTTGTAAGAGAAATTTTCGCGAGCATTATATGAACCACATCATAATTGCGGATTGGGACAATTCATTGTCCATCTCCTTGGGCTCCACTTGTCAAGAATTGAGACTGCAATTTATTACAAAACAATCACAACAGTAATCAAGAGATGATTAAAAAAGAAATGCAGATAAGGCACACATAAAAGGTTAAGCACAGACAAAGTTACAAACAAATGGCATGCTGAGTAAACAGGCTTAATAGCAGCTACTCAGTAGACAAAGAAATCAAACTCGGACGACCACAAGAGAGTATAGATTTCCAAGTGAGGGAAGAAGAAGAGGACGACATTGCGATTAAGTTAATGCATTGAGCTTGACAAGAAAGGTGGTCCCGACCGAAGTAACGAGAGATGAACCCCATGTCCACCTTCTCATCTTCCAAAACCACTACTTCTTCTACACACTACTTCGACACAGACGGACACAACAGCTTCACAAAGTAACAAGATTTATTATTTTCCAAGACTTATTAACAAAAATCCTAAACATGAAACCCAACACTTGAAAAACTGACTTCTGCAACAATAGCTCCTCAATTGAATCATCCAAAATCAAATTCCCAAACCGAGTGACAATAAGTAGAAAAAATTTCAAGTGAGGAAGAGAAATAACGGTGTACCTCCAGTTTTAATCGAAGATCGAACTAGATGCGTCGTCTTCATCTTCATGGGTGATATATTTGGAACCCTAGGTTTGAATAGGGTTTGAGAGAGTTCTAGTCGGGTAAAACAATTAAGGATTATATTGACATACCCCCCACTAGTTGAAATTAGGATTACCCCCCCATAATAATTGAAATTAGGATTTCCCCCCCAACTTGACAGTCAAAAGGAGTCAACCAACAGTGGCCGTCAGTTGACTAGTCAAGAATAATGAATTGTCCTAAATACCCTCTTTCTGTGAAAATTACAGAATTTGCCATTGACACTGTTCAAAGCCCACAACTCAAAGCCCAAACTCGAAAATACAAGTTAAAATACAAATAAAAATAAAACTCCAATCAAAGTTTAAAAATCAATTACCTAATAAAATTATTCAAACAAAAACCAAATAAGAAAAATGAACTAAAAAAATAAAAAAATGTGAAACTATTTTGGCAGTGGTGATGCTCATATTCTATGGGTGTATATGGAGTCTGTCATGCAATAGCATTAGCAAGTCAGTACGAGGAATTTGTATAATCATAGCAACCGCCAATAAACCAGTTTCTTATCTCTCTTTAATCGTGATTGGAGTATAAATGGATATCGGTATAGATACTTCATAGGAGTATCTATACAAAGTAATGTTAGTTGAAGCCATACAAAGCAAACCATTGCAAGAACCAACTATAGTATATCCACTTCTCAATATTAGGTTTTTCACTGGAATGGGGATACATTTCTGTTTATCGATCAAGAACGAGAGAGTTTAGGGGATCGAAGATAATATAAATTAGGAAACAAATGGCCGTCGAGAATAATAGACATTAGGAAATGTATAGGTATAGCCATTTTTGGTTCAAGAATAATGTGAAGCCGGATGAGACAGGTGCTCTCTTCAAATGCATATTAATGAATTCAGAATCCCTTGTTAATTTGTACCAGGTCTTACATAACGCGCACTTACAAGTTACAACACATAAGATCCTTAATGGGAAGTCTCAAAAATATATCACATATGATCTCAAAATACAAATCCGAGGTAACTTCTTCCACCTATACTAACTTCATCGGAAGATGAATCCACATTCCTTTTACTTTTGGACAACAAACTTGGGCATATGTTCTTCCATCCAAGCGCGACATGATTTAAACGGGGGCATGCACAAAAAGAGGGTTGATGGAAGATTAACTAAGAATTGAGGACATACCGAAGTTCAAATCTGAAAAAACAATCCCCACGAATTATCTTTTTGCCCGAAGGTGGTTTGAGGGACGCCTTTAGCATTGAGGAGGCTTCTTTAAAGTTGATTCAGATGGGGAAGAACAAAGCAAAAGATGCTTCTCCCATTTCAAGGTTGTCACGGTTTAAATTCTGGCGAGGATGGCTCGTGGGGACTAATTAGATTCCTTATTAACACGCTGTATAGGCTTCCTAAAATATTCAAGAAAGTTTTTCAACATTTAATTTTAGTGTAATTTCGAGTTTGGGCTTTGAGTTGTGGGCTTTGAACAAATGTCAATGGCAAATTTCGTAATTTCCACGAGAAAAAAGGGTATTTAGGACAATTTATGATCATTGACTAGTCAACTGATGGCCACTGTTGGTTGACTCCTTTTGACTGTCAAGTTGGGGGGGTGGGGAGAAATCCTAATTTCAATTATTACGGGGGTAATCCTAATTGCAACTAGTGGTAGGGGGGGTATATGAATATAACCCAACAATTAATCCTTTATGTTTTTTCCTTTTATTTGCTAGAAAAATAATTAAAAAACAATTCAGAATATAAAAAGAAATAAACTAACGGATAACTTGATAAGTAACAATTATATCCGTTAGTTACTTGGTTACGGATATATCTGTTAGAAATCCAAAATATCGTCTGTTACAAATTGGCCCTTATGGTGTAGTGTCAGTTACGGTGAGTTTTCTCACTGTTGCCAAACATACCCTAAGAGTCGTAGAACTGTAGAAGTTGTGGGGAGAGACCGAGAGAATAGCTGGAATCTAATTTGAATGAGTTTCGTACGTGTATTTTTTATTTATTTTTTCGTGTATTTGACTATTTGGCATAAACCACGGTAGAAAATGGAAAATTTATATACCATCATTTTCGTTTAAGGTAGTGGGGATGTGGAGTACTCTCATGCGGAAAAAAAAACTAACCATGGTATATGGCCCAACTTATCCCACGGTTTTCATGTAACTGTGGCATATACTAGTAAACCAATGACCAAAGAAGTTTCCGCCGTGGTATATAAGTATTTCCCACGGTTTTTAGAAGAACCATGGTATAAACGTTCTTATTGATGGTATACATGTCATTCTGTAGTAGTGGAACTTGTTCTATCCTACGCATGTGTTGATAAGGTTTCTCGTGGTCTAAACCATGGAAAATTGGTAACAAGTTAAATATATTCGGGGGAATTTGAAAATCTCCCACTGGGTCTGCAAGAACGATGCATGACTTAGGTCCATCGTTCAGGGCTTTGTAAAATCAGAGAGAGGCGTCTATGGTTCTTTAGCTATTGTTGTAGGTGTGGTGTGTGATATTCTAGATAGGCGTGTGCATTGGCGTTGACGATATATAACGTTAGATGGTTTTTTCTTACCAGACCTTAATCTTATGGAAGGTAAAGTCTAATATGAAAGAACAAGAATAACAATTAAACAAGAGCCTGATTATACTAGAATTAAACTCCTTTAACAAAATAAATGAGGAGTGAAAGAAGGAGAACATGAATGCCTCCTTGCTATGCTTATGAATAACGTCTTCAATACGAACTCACTATCTTGTAGAAACTTTGAATTCCGAACCAACAAATATTTTGAACTAAAATATGACCTGTAACTAACCTATAAATTGTTCTTACTTGAGAGGGCGCGGGCGCATTCAAATATAAGGTAACTAGAGATTAGCGTCGGCGCTATTTGTAAAAGAATCTTCAAGAAAAGCATAAACTTAGGTTACTAGGGTCGTATGAAAGCTCAAATATAAGGTAACAAGGTGTGTGTGCACTCCAAAAAATTTGATATTTTTACTATAGTTTGCTAAGACATCCAATAAGTAGCCTGAAAAATTTCAGAACAATCAGAGTTATGAAAGTCTTTCTACTGCCCTTCAAAGTTCGTGAAACAGTTTTGGATATAATACAAACAACTGGGTTCGAAATATATTCGGGTGAATTTGAAAATCTCCCACTGGGTCTGCAAGAATGATGCATGACTTAGGTTCATCGATTAGGGCTTTGTAAAAATCAGAGAGAGGCATCTCTGGTTCTTTAGCTATTGTTGTAGGTGTGGTGTGTGATATTCTAGATATGCGTGTGTATTGACGTTTACAATATATAATGTTAGATGGTTTTTTCTTACCAGACCTTAATCTCATGCAAGACTAAGTCTAATATGAAAGAACAAGAACAACAGTTAGACAAGAGCCTGATTATACTAGAATTAAACTCCTCTAACAAAATAAATAAGGAGTGAAAGAAGGAAAACGTATATGAATGCCTCCTTGCTACGCTTATGAATAACGTCTCCAATACAAACTCACTGTCATGTAGAAACTTGGAACACGAATCAACAAATATTTCAAACTAAAATATGAGCTGTAACTAACCTATAAATAGGGCTTACTTGAGAGGGCAGGGTGTGTTCAAATATAAGGTAACTAGCGGCGTCTTGTAAAAAAAAATCAAGAAAAAAACGCAAACTTATGTTACTAGAGGTCGAGCGTCTTGGTAGCTCAAATATAAGGTAACTAGGGTGTGTGTGCACTCCAACAAATTTTAAATTTTTACAATAGCTTACTAAGACATCCAGTAAGTAGGCTGTAAAATTTCAGAACAATCAGAGTTATGAAAGTCTTTCTACTGCCCATCAAAGTTCGTGAAATAGTTTTCTGATACAATACAAACAACCGAATGGTTATCAAATCAAAACAGAGCCAAAAATCACCAAAATTTTACAGGAGACTCTTGACAGATCTTGCGTGTTCCTGTAAAATTTTTAGAGAGATTAGAATTCTACAAACTCTCCTTATTGGCTGTTGTTCCAGAAATTAAGTGTTACAAAACTGCAGAAACACACACTGGAAAGAATCTACTAGTTAGGTGGTCAAAACAAATAAAAAACTCTTTAAATGTTTACTCTGAACTCCTAACTTATGGTAGATACTACTGTAAAAATCTTAGAATTTGTGGAACTCTCTAAGTAACCCTACTCGTCTGTTTTTCCAGAAACTTACGATGTGGAAGCTGAAATACGGCACTATAAAGATGGTATTAGTTCACTAGGTAAAACAACTAGGAAAAATCTGAATAAATTCCAATAAATCAATAACAACTTAGTTATTATTCTTGAAAATTTTAGAATTTTTAGAAATTTAAAAATACCTTTACCACAGTATTCTTCACTGTGAGTCCGTAGTCTTAAGGGAGCGTGGGTACGCTTTGTGCAAGGTAAAAGGGAGGGCGGGTGCGCTCTTAGTTTAAAACAGTGAATATGAAGTTTGAATTGTAACAAAAATATGAGAAACAAGAATGAAAAATTAAAAGGGGTGGGTGGATAGAGAATGGGGGATTGCCCCTTGGATTCAACCAATTGAATTCTTGTCCTGAATGAGTTTAAGATGGCAGCGTCGCCATTTGATAAACGTAACAACACAATTAGATCTCTCTACCTTATTCTTATGTTATCAATTATTTATTTTCTACTCTCACATATATATTCATACAATATATAAAGTACGGAATCGTTCCACTCTTAACTCTCTAGACTTAACGAATTCAACTAATCAAACACAAGGAAACAATGGTGAGAGCAATATTTATGGATGTGAATTTATACTACGAAACTAAATATATGAATTTAACTTATACTAATTTAATTAAAGCAATTGAATATGACTTGAATAAAATTTGGAGAAGAATAGAGAGAGATTGAAATCCACCTTTATAAATTCCCAATATGCTAACATAGAGTTGTTGCAAACCTTAATCCCTACATTTTCACATAAGGTTCAAACATAAAGGTTAGGTCTTTTATGATATCTAATCATTTTATACTATCTCTAGTCATAAACTAAATATCATGAGAGAAAGCTTGTTCCTATTCTCATAACAAACTCATTATTCTCTAGTTTAGATTAAACTTTTCTTATCTCTAAGTCAAGAAAAACTTAAACTTGAAGTTTTAACCAACAATTATATACTAACAAATCAAGTCCTCATCAAAGCTTTATTGAAACCCTCTCTAATGGAGTTTTATCTTTGATTCATGGGGCTATTATGAAGAAAAGAATGAGAAGAAGACATAATAAAAAGAGAAGCAATTTAATTGAATAATAATAATAACTTAAATGTATTTTAATGGAGGTTTTATGGAGGCTACAATTATAAACCCTAATTACTTAAACTATACTAAACTAAAGAAAGATGTGAGAGAGAGCTAAATTATTCTAAGTAATGGGAGGGAGAGATCTAAATTATTCGAACTAAATGGGAGAGAGAGAGAGAGTAGAGTTTTTCCTTCATCCTTTTTATATAGGAGAGGGTTAGGTTTACAATTTCGTGCATGGGCTTTGAAGCTGTATTTTGGGCCACTAAATCAAGCTCAAAACCTAATTACTTAAGTCCAAAATAGTTTCTCTGTGGGAATTTACTGCAGTACCTTTTTCATCCACTTTTACTACTTTGATTGGGTTCACATATAATAGGCCTAATTCCTAGGTCTGAGTCCAAATATCTGACTGCCCGAGGTTCTCATTGACTTTTACGCTCTTTTTTCTACTCGTGCATTGACTTTGACTTTTCAACTTTGACTATGCTTTAAAAAGGTTTTTTCTCCTTGAAACTTGGGCTTTAATCAAATAATTTCTCTAGCAAACAATTTGACTCCTTTCTCTTGCAAAAGTGACGTATTTCTTCACATAATTGATTTCAAGACCTAAAATACACAAAAACATGTAAACATTACTAACTCTTATTTATTATAAACATAATTTCCCTAATTATAATACTATTAATTAAGGAGTTGAAACTACAGTTTTGGGCTCTTATTAGAGAGTACGCATGCGCCCTCATTTTGTCCTTACCTAGTGCGCCCCGCGAATTACACCCTAGGCGCGCTCCGCGGATTACACCCTAGGCGTGACCCGTGCCCAATTTGCTCTATTTCAAGGCGCGATCGCACCTTAGTTTAATTAGAAAATTTTAATTTTTTGTCATTAACTACAATATTATCTCACGAGTACAGTACAATACTCGTATGCTACCAACTACAAAATTTTAAAAATTAATTTTTCATTTTATACGGTGTCTAGAAAACTTAAAAAATTGGGGTTCTCTAATTAAGGAACATGGACGCACGGATAACCTCCCTCAATTCTTAAGTGGCCTGGCCATTAGTTTGATACAAAAATACAAAAAAATGAATTAATATTAGTTTAATTAGTAAGCCCGCCCACTACCAAAGCCCGTTTCATAGGCCTGACATCTAGGCCCAACACGAAGCCCATAGTAAAAAGCTTAACCCTTATTCTTAAAACTTTATCACTAATCACGGTTAACTTTTTTCAAGTTTTCACAATCCACCCCATGAATTAAAGTTGTAGATTGTGGTGTGTAACTTCAAAAGAGTTTGTAAGAAGTGAGGTTCATCCTAAATTGTTTAGAGTTTTAATGTGGGAGTTAAGAAAAAGAAATGTTGACTCTTGGTATATATTTGAGTAGTTTTAATCTAATGAAAACATGAAAACTCAAGTTGTTTGGTATGGAAATGACATGAAAACATTGAAAGAAGTATTGATTGAAGATGGAAATAAGAACAATAAGATAAGATTGATTGATTGAAACAAACAAAACAAAATAACAAGATTTAAATATAATAAAATGAAGAACAATAAAGTAAAGGACTTGAATTGAAAAACTAGACAAGAAAATTAAAACAAACCAAATGGTTTGGACCCTAAAAGCAATGGATGCTTTTCTCCATAACTTTTAGATTATATACCCCTACTTTTTGCTTTTTTTACTAATTTGCCCTCCTCCATCACTTTTGAGACACCTCACACTTCACTACTGCTTTTGTTTTTGTTTTTCTTTTTGATTTCTTCTTGACCAAGGTAGGTTTTGGAGAATGTCATATTTTGAGATAAGGGCCTCCATATATAGTATTATGAGTTGAGGGCTTTGACCTTTGACCTTGACCTTTGACTTTGACTATTGACTTTGACTTTTTTAGCACTTTTCCATAGCAGCTTATAGTCTTCATAATAAGCGTGATTAAGGCTCCTTTTGGTGCTAAGACATATCTTTTATGATAAGTGGTTTGAAATTCTCCATATCTTGAAAATGGCAATAAAAGCTATGAGTTGTCTTTTCGTTAAACATAAGACGGACTGTAATACAGTAATATAAGGGTAATAAAACGCACATTTGGGAGCTGATCAACACCCCCAAATAGCATCTTGCTTGTCCTCAAGCAAGGATGAGAGATAAAAATAAGATAACAAATGAGTGATTTATTATATGTTATACTAATATCGTTTCGTAGAGTGCGATTGTATTGACCATATACAACAAGGCCTTAAACCACTATGAATTTCCTAGTGGATGAGCTTCAAGCCTCATGAGAGTTTTCCAGTGAAGGTACTCACATACTTCTTCTATTTAGTACAAAGGTTTTGTTTCCTTATTTATTCTCAGAAGTTCATACATCTCATTAGCGGAGAATACGGACAAGCTCCTTTGAACTTAGAATAACATATGTATAGTAATTTAATCATCTCAAGATAAATGTGCAAAACATAAGCAATGAAATGCAAAAGCGAGAGTTGTTTATGAGACTTTTAGAGAGCATCCTTAAGGTGGGTTCTCACAGAGGTGTGTTGTAATCACAACTCTCTCGATAGATTCACTCAAGGTTCATTCTATCAAGTGCAGTGAGGCACTTATATTCCTCGTGATACTCAAATTATATCCAAAGAAATGGGGTCGATTGATCAGCTTTGCCATTTACTATCACACAATCCTATTCTTGATCGAGCTAAAGGTATTTTATTAGGAGTTATGGGGCTAGGGTGATGGTTTTGAAAGAAAAAGGAAGGGAAAAATAAAATCTGATAAGTTGAGAAATTGGGTCTTCAAGATACTTGTAACTAGAGAAGAACCTCATTTTGCTATTTTTGCTTCCGAATTGTGACACATTCTTTTAGCCCTTTGGCTTTGTGATTCCATATGATTGTGAATTTTTGGAATTTCTAACTTTGCTTTTGTTTTTGGGGTTTTAATGTTTATTTAGCTATATCGATCCAAAAAGGGCCTAAATTCTCTCATAGGATATGGCGTGCTGATCAAGCAAGTGGACGTGTGGTCTTTCTATCTAGACATCCTTTGTGTCATTACTCAATAATCATCAGGATGAGGCTTTTGGCTAGATTCTCACAAGATATGGAACTTAATTGTTCTAACCTTTGCTTCGAAACTCACCGCTATATACAAACAAATCTTTGATGCATGATATTCATGAAAAGATGCAGAAATTATTGTAGGTATATTAGTCTAAGTACGAAGAACGAATGTTTACTCTATTGCTATAATGAGACTTCTAAACTTTTTATTCATCATAGAAAAAGGAAACAAGACTTTTTAATACTAAATGGAAAAATATTTTTGGTCTTTTTTGAAAATTTTTTAGAAAGGAAGAAATATACTATTATATCTACTATATAGAAAATGTCTAGTTTTTGCAAAATGTTACTATACCACCCCTAAATAGAACTATGCTTTGTCATCAAAGTATGAAGAGATAAGGAAAGAGATTACTATAGAAACATGAGCAAAAATGGCGAGACACCTATATTATGTTCTTCATGATGAAAATACGCTACCCCCAAATAAGTTTGGGGCGTGGGTTCTTTGATATATAACGAGAAATACATGGTTTATTACACTAGGGATATTTATTCTACTATGAAATCTTTTTGGGTTTTTGTATTTTTGAAAACGTATGTAATGCAGAAAAATATAGAAAATCTAACATGCATGATTATTATTACACTAAAAAGTTAAAAATGTAAAGTATGTAAACAACTATCTATATAGACACATATCTAATGTGTGAATGGTGGGTTTTTTTTTTTTTTTTTTTTTTTTTTTTTTTTTAATTTTTTTAATTTTTTTTTAAGTAATTGTTTTTCTCAATCTAAAGATTTCTCTAACCATATAGAGGTTTTGACAAGAAGTTAAAATTATACGTTGATCCCGTATCATTTTAGTTTTTGGTATGATATAATTTTTATTTTTATATCCTCGGGGTTTTGAAAACTATGTAGAGATGTTATAAAGAGATTTGTACTCAAAAGTCGTGATTCTAAAAGCTTATCTTTTGAAAACAAATCATAACAGGTAATCTCAAACAACTTTCGTGTCGGCTCTTTATTGAACTCAATCTAGTCAGACTGTGGCTTTAGTTATGTGTGTTGGGAGGTTTACTGTGCAAGAAATAATGGAAGGGTTTAGTTGATTGGACACTAGTGGGTGGTGGAATTAGGTATTTTTGGTGGATTTTGGTAGATCTGGTTAAAATGGGATGGGAATCAATTCTCTGTTCTGATTGCTGTAAGTACCTTGTCATTGTCTTAATGTATTTGATGGTTGATGTGATGATATGCTGGTGAGCAAGGGACAATTGGTATTTATATGGTTTAAGCTGAGATAGAAAGTGCATGGTGATATGGGCGACCCTTAGTAACTGATCCTCAAACCGCCCTTAGAAGAATGGAGATTGCGTACTTCTAAGGGTTGGTCTATGTGAAATCCATTGCCCATTTTCTTTTTGGAAAATCACATCACTATTGATGTATCGGGAATCATCTATTATGAGAATGGAGAAAAACAACTATTTTGAAAAAGAAATGTAAAAGAACGAAAAAGAAAATTTTATACTCGCTCTATAGGATCACACTTACTCAAACGACGAGTAAAAAGTGTTTTACAAAGAATATGTTAGATATACGTGGACTAAGGTTTTGGCACATACAACCACACACTCCAAATGGAGTGGTCCAGTTACCTTAATGATGCACTCATATGGAATGCATCGAGAAAACATAACATGGATCTTTTATAGTCGGATATTGAAAACTTTTATGTGGGGTCGTTTTTAAGTCGATTCCCAAGACTATGCATAAGATGGATGATATGTTGTTAACTATATACTAATAATCTAAACAATTGGAGATCTTTATAGAAAAACATATAAAAGCATACACTCCCAAACAGAATGAAATGATACATTTGGAGAGTAAGATGCAGAATGATAAAAGGATAGTGTAACCCATCATGGAACTTATGCAATAATCTGTCATGTTTGAATTGTCCAAAAGAGTGAGAGGTTGGTAATATATGTCCTTCATGAGGCTCAATTGATAGGAATATGACATACCAGGTTTCTCAACTATTGAATTGATAGACTCTTGAGTAAACATCCCGACTCCCACTGTCCTATAGCCTATGAACAGGCTTGTTCCATTAATAGTGAACCTAACGCCCCTTGGAGACAAAATCCCTACCGGTTGGAGAAATAACCAACCGCCACACCTCG
Source organism: Coptis chinensis (assembly GCF_015680905.1). Lineage (NCBI taxonomy): Eukaryota > Viridiplantae > Streptophyta > Magnoliopsida > Ranunculales > Ranunculaceae > Coptis > Coptis chinensis. The sequence continues at coordinate 41,526,876 of NC_141459.1, forward strand.
GTACAATAATCAATATGTGAGGCCAACACAAAGTTTTAACCAAGCTCCACCACGACAAGGGCGTGGTCGGGGTAATTTTAATAATTATAACAACCAAGTGCAACCTCGACAAGGTCAAGCACAAGGTCAAGGTAGTTATAATAATTATAATGCTAATAAAGGTATCGTTAGGTAAATAATAACTATCAAAATCCACCCATAAATAATTCCGTGTGAAATAGTCCCTGTCACACCACCCGCGGACTACTACACCCACACAACCGGATCGTCTTGACAACTTCATACAAGTAAGCCAAAAACTTTTCCAAACCATGGCTCAATCTAACCAACAGCTTCTAGAATCCGTTAATAATTTAACCCAACAGTTGGCTCAAGATAAAGCCCAACCCAAAGGTGTGTTTCCAGGTCACGAAATACCTAATCCTTAAACAACAAATACAGCCTTTGAGGTAACCGATAATACTAGTAATGAATATGAAAATGTAGGTGAGCTAAAGGCCATCACCACTCTCCGTTCTGGTAGAGTGGTTGATAACAAAGTAACAATGCCTATAGTTACACCACCAATAGCCCCTACACCTGCTATTTTACTAGATACCGAAATAGAAACTGAAGAGCCTACCACTGTAGAGGTACCAGTTACAACACAACCTAAGAAACAGAAAGCCACGGTTAAACATCACGGTGATACTATTGCTAAATATAGACAGAAACCACCGTTTCCACAAAAATTAGCCATGTTAACTAGGGATACAAATTATGAGGAGATTAGGGATGTTTTCAAGAATCTAACTATAAATCTTCCCTTCCTTGAAGCTATTAAAAAGCTACCACACCATGCTAAGTTTCTTAAGGAGTTATGTACTATTAGGCGTAGGACCAATATACCAAAAGACGCCTTTTTAACAGAACAATTCCCAACTCTATCTGAACATAATGGAATTATTAAGTACAAGGACCCCGGTAGATCCCCATCATACAATGCACCTTAGGAGATTCTTATCTGACGACCAGCGTTATTAGACTTGGGGGCTAGTGTTAACTTACTCCCATTTTATTTGTATAGACAAATAGGTCTAGGCGAGATGCAACCCACTAAAATGGCGTTGTAATTAGTCGATCGATCTATTAAGTATCCTAAGGGTGTGGTCGAAAATATTCGGTAAAAGTTCAGGATTTTTACTATCCGGCTGATTTTGTCATCCTCGATCTGAGAAGTGGATTAACGACTCTGTCCGATCATCTTAGGGCGCCCCTTTCCGGCAACCTGCCATCGCTTCATTAATTGCCGCGATGGTTCAATGTCCATGTCTTTTGGGCATCTTAACTGTTGAAGTCAATGTTTTAAAACAAAGAACCACAGTTACCCGATTCGCCTATGGATGGAGAGGTTAGCATGATCGAGAGCTTTGCTCGAGATTATTTCAACAACTTCGTTCCCTGATAATCATATGCCCAAATTTCTTTCCTTTGGAAGTTCAGACTCCAACATTTCCATCCCTACACTAGTCGATACACATATTACGGATGAGGATGAGATAGATGCCTTTCTCAAAGATGTAGAGGACTATCATAGTAACGAGGATATGACCAATCTAGATGAGCAATTCGATGAGTTTCTTAGAGCAGGTCATGAGTCACCCTATCAAGAACTACTTTCCACAACATCCACCTCGACTTCCCTCCTTCCGCCCTTTCAAAGGAATCTCGAGTTTGCACTCGATCCTTTTGTTTCTTTTGTGCTTCATAAGTTTTTAAATCCACCTAGTAAACAAATACTTCAGAAGACAAAAGCGTTTGACACCTTCATTTTCAGACTAGAAACAGTCCCTACACACACCATGAATGAGTTTTGTGCTAAAACCACATCCTCATTGGTTACATTCTGTCCTTCTACAACTTATCCATATCCACCATATTCTCCACAACCATTCACTTTTCCACACTTATTTACTAGAACACCCACTCGTTCAAAAATGAAAAAGAAGGTGCATGCTAGGTTACGTAATAGGGTTATCCGACTTAAGCTTTCAATTCATGGGATTTGCGTCATAGGAAATCTTGATGTTTGATTGTGTTTGGATATGTTTTCTGTGATATTTATTTATGGAATGATCCACAACTATTTCGGCTGTTGATATATGATAAACTGCATGTTCATGCATATGTTTAGATAAAGTCTCGAGTATCTGACTATAAACGACTCAACTTTTGTGTTTGGTGCATTTCCTTTCATTTCCATATATTGGTGAGTGCACCATTAAGGTAACCGGGCCCTCCCTACGGAGTGTGTGGCTGTAAGTACTGATAAAAGATAAATTTGAATAGTTTACCTACGAAATGAACGATAAAACTCAAAACGTAAGTAAACTAAAACTATCTTATGTTCTCTATTTTTTATCAAAGATTCTACTCTCAATCCTATGAGATATAGTGGAGTAGAGTGATTCATTCCACTCCTAGTCCTTCCGCATGCTGTGTTCTCACGTGTTTGTACTCTCTACTTAAAGTCTAATGAGAGATTCTGAAAAAGGCAACTAGACTCTACGATGCAACTACCCAACGAAATTCAACTAGTCGACGATGGGAATAACTAAGGGAATGCTACGTTGATTCTATGATAAGGAGTTAGAGGGGATTGATTCCACCTTAACTTCGACTTATCCTATTAACGCATTTAATCGTCAGTAATCCGAATTGAATCGCTTCAGAGTAGAACAATTGGTTCTTCCTAATCCCTAATTACACATAGCATTCCTACCAATTCATAACTAGCATGTGAACGATTAAACCCATTCTCATGGTGAACTAATCGTTTTAGAGTGGAAAGGAAATTACGACGATTCTACGATATTCAAATCAAGCTTTCATCAAGGCTTCTCAACCCCTCTAATGGAGGTTTAGCGAGAATCATTACATAATTATTTCCGATTACATTTAAACTAAACATGATATAAAGAATTGAAATTTACTTAATTAAACAATAATGAAATCTAATTTAATGACTCAAATGAAATAAAGACAGGAATTGAAATTAGATCTAGAAATGGAAATGACAAAATCGAAATTGATAAAAATACTACTTTATTGATCTAATCAAAATGAAGAGCAAGATTCAAAGGTTTAATCTAATACAATAATTAAAATGGAACTAAACTTAATTAATCTACATGAAAAACTAGATCTAGAAGCAATTGTAATGGCTACTTTCTATTCTAAGCTACTTTTATTTTCTAACCTAAAAATCTACCATTAACAAAGAATTAAGCTTTTTTTTTTATACTTTCAGATCCAAAAATCGTGCATGGGCTTGGAGCCATGTTTTGGGCCAGAGAATCAGGCCCAAAACCTAATTCTTTCAGTCCAAAAAGGTCTCTTCAGCTACAGTTGGATTCAACAGACTTTTCGTCCACTTTTGCTCCTCTGATTGGATCACGGTTTAGACCATTGGAAAGCTCTTTCCGAGCCGGTCGTTTTGACATAAGGTAGGCCCCATTCCGATGTCTGAGTCCAAAGATATGTCCTTCGGAAGTTCTGTTGACTTTGTGTGCTGTTTCTGCCCGCGTCGACTTTTCAGCTTTTGACCGGGCTTTTAGAAAGGCTTTGTCTTCTCAAAACTTGGCCTTTAATCACGGAACTCCTTAGTAACCGACCTTTGCTCCTTTATCTCACTAAAGTGGCACATTTCTGCACATAATGGACTTTGAATCCTGAAATGCATAAAAACACGTAATTAGTGTTAACTCTTAATTATTACTCACATAATTGGTCTAAAAGTATGATCAAGTAAAGGGTTAAAACTACAGTTTTGGGCTCTTATCAAACCACCCCAAACAGCATTTTGCTTGTCCTCAAGCAAAGATGAGAAATTAACATAAGTGACCAAAAATGGAGTTCTATCTACTTTCGTTTTTAGCCGAGTGTGATTGCATTGACCATATGCAACAGGGCTTAAACCACTAGGAATTCCCTAGTGGACGAGTTATAGCCTCGTGAGAGTTTTCTAGTGAAGGTACTCACAAACTTCATCTATACTACAACGACTAAGAAATAAAACTATTGTTTCCTTATTCATGCTCCAAACTATCTATACATCTCACTAGCTATGAACAAGAATAACCAAGTCAAAAACCTAAGCTAATATATGCATAATAATCAATCATCTATAATAAACATATATACAATGAGTAATACTATGAAATGTCTAGCAGGTCCGTTTCTGAAACTTGGAATAGCGTCCTTAAGTAGGTTCTCACAATAATAGTCAAGATACAACACTCTGATTTTTCCACTCAAGTTTAGCTACTCTAGTCTTAGAAATGGGCACACTTTACCTTACAATCTCAATGACAACAAGGAAGCCTGAGTCGATCAAACACATCGTCAATTTACTATCACACTAACCTATTCCTAATTGAGCTAGAGGTCTTTATTAGGTGTTACGGGATTAGGAGATGGTTTAAGAAGGAAGGAAATGGATATTCAAAAGGACAAGTCCGAGATAATAGAGTCTTCATATTATGTAACTAGAGAAAACCTTGTTATTTACTTTTGCTTCTACACTTTGTTTCCATCCTTAGCCATATTTTTCTTTTTCTTTTCTCTTTTTTTTTTCTTTGGCTTTTGACTCCCTTTTATTCTATTTTTGGAGTTTTTATTTATTTCTATTTTTATTTTTCTTTTCCTTGGATGGAAACTTCTTTTCTTTATTTTTCAAGCAATTAACTAACTTTTGTTTACACGGGTTTTCTCTTCTTCTTTCTTCCTCATTCTATTCTCGGACTTATTCTAAATTGGGTGGGTTGAATTTTTTATTTTGTTTTTTTTTTGTAATGTGGTAAAGGATTTGTGGTTTATGGAAGGCTAAAGAAAGGCTCGAGGGGCTGACTAGAGGAAAATAATTCATAGGTTTGAATTTCTGGCTATATCGATCCAAAGAGGGCCTAAATTCTCGCTTAGGATATGGCATAGTAATCAAGCAAGTGGACGTGTGACATCTCTATCCGGATTTTACTTCTCCCTTGTGTCATTTCTCAAATGTTTGGCTCATATAAGGCTTTAGGCTATATTCTCACAGATTTGTAGAATAAGTACTCTAGCCTAGATTTGAGTAAACTTATTGCTAACAATCATAGATACTCATGTAATATATTTAAAGATAGATGCAAAGATTATTACCTATATATTAACCTAAGTTTCTAACAATTATTCCGATGCAAATGCCTACATTGAGACTTCTAGATTGTTAAGAGCATGGAGAAAGAAACAATACCAATATTCCTAAGTGTATAGCATAACTTATTTATTTATATTTTTGAATTTTTGAAATTTTAACTAGAAACAAATGCATATTATACATATCTATATCCTAACGGATGCCTTAATTACACGTGTTTCTATGCCCCCAACAAGAAGCATGCTTTGTCCTCAAAGCATTGTAAATAAAGAGGGTAAGAAAAATACCATTGAAACGCGTGTGAAATTCAGTGAACATCCGCAAAACAAAGTTAGAACGCACTAATAAAGGAAATAAAACCGACGCGAAACTCTATAACGAAGTTCTACCCATTATGGGGTTAATAAGAATGAAATTGCTTGGGACATAAGCGCACACTAACTAGAATGAAACTTACCTTATCTCCCGCGATTACTCATCATCTTCCTCATCCTCTTCTTCCATAAAGAAGTGAGGTTCCTTTAGCGTCTTGCCATGCCATGATAATTTGCCGGGCTTCCGCCATTTATCATCTATTATTGCTAACCTAGTAAGAGCCACTTGTCCGACGGGGTGTAGGGTGCAACCGATGAGGTTGTATCCTCCACCCTTGCCAAGTCATTACGCGGAAAGTTCGAATAATACTATTGGTGGGTCGTGACAAAGGTTTAACCGTAATCCAATCCATGAAGCGTGTACAAAAAGCGGGGAAAGAAACATAGCATAATACGCGGAAATTAAGACAGGCATAAGAAGGTACTTATGCCTCATGCTATGGGATCGAGCTAAACTAGACATCAAGGTTCGGGGAAGGTCATGACACATACGCCCCGTGGCTAAAGCAAGGAAGACGGCGCAAAGTGGCATCATTCACGTAAGAAAACGCCATTCCCTAAAATGTTTAGCATGATCCAAAACATAACAGTTCCTATGTTCATGGTAAGGCTACCAAAGGCGACGTTATATTCCCCTTGGTCCTCGATACTGAAAATGCCCGCGCCATACGACTCATGCAAAAACTCGTAAGTGTAGACATACATATTGTCTACCCAATAGCACCATGGGTCTTGTATTTCAGCAGGCATAGCAAGTCCAAGAACAAATGCTAGCAAGAACCTGGTAATTTCCATTGGTTTATTATCAATGTTGATGGAGAACACTTGTTCTCCATCTGGTCTTTCAAAGAAAATGCAGTTATCATAAAAATAAGATGCTAGAGTCGGAGAATAAAGTGCATCAGATCTTACCATAAAAGCGGCCTCCCGCTAACGAATGTGATAAACACAAAACCAAGCACCATAAGTAGTGCTTTGGAACAAATCTTCGAAAGACTGTTCGGTATCAATGTTGGAGATGTCATCTCAAAATTATGCTTTGGAATAGCTGCGAATGATCCGGATACTACGCGCGAAAAACTGGAAATTTCCTGGTCCACGGAAGTCAGGGCGCGAGTCGCGCTCTGAAGAAATTGAAATTTCCAGTGTTTTGAAGTTGGTCTTCACCTTGGGCATGGGCGCCTGACAAAAACTCAGAAAAAATATCTGAGCGCGTGAGTGTGTTCTGTCAGAGGCGCGGAGTATGCTCGAGTTGCGTAAACTTCGGAAAATGAGCAAAACGAGGGAATCGCGGGAGTGAAAGGTGAGTGATGGAGTTTAGGTGTAGTGTGAGTTGTGAGGATAGATTGTATCAAGTTTATATAGGTTTAAAGTTGCTAAAATGGATCGGGGAAGTTGCTAAAACTAATTACGGGCAGTTTCGAAATCCTAAAATTTCCAAACCCGAAAACGGAAACAACTCATTTTCTTGATTCTAATTCAAAACCCAAGATCTTTTAGGTTGATTTTATGATAGAATGTACCTATTTAATCTAGATTTCATCCTACCATGATACTTATTCATATATATGCCTAAACAGCCATATTTTCACCTTGACTCCGCAATAAATTCTAACACGAGGGTTATATAAAAATCATGCTGGAATAGATAAAACCACCCCCAAACAAGTTGGGAAGGTGGGGTCAATATTAAACAACCACGCATAATGAAAATAACCCATTATATTAAAAATAATTCATTTGGAGTACATTTCACTACAAAATTCAACTTACGGAAATAAACTTACATAAAAATAAATGACAGTAATGAAACTACAAATAAAACATAAAACATAAAACTATACTATCCCTAGCTACTCCGGAAGTGGTGGCGGAAGGCACACGCTCTGGAGACTGCTCCTGAGCTCCTGATGGACCAGCACCATTTGTCTTTCGGCGACGGCGCTCGTGTCTCGAGGGTGTATCCTCAGAAGGAGAGTCCCCGTGAGGTGGGAATCGTGTCAGCATCTCTTCCCGGAACTGGCGCTGAGCTTCTAGCTCGGCCCTCATCTGTTCCCACCTCTCGTCCTCTCTCGGCAGATGAGACTCGAAATTATGATGCATCGTTGCCGTCGCCGAGTCCGGAGGTCTTTCACAGATAGTGTTGTTGAGCTTAACGCGATGCCACGATGGATCACAGCCATGCGTTCTGTATCTAACCAGCACCTCTCCAAGGCATCCGCGTCAAAACACGTCAAGTCCTCCTCATCCTCCGAGGCATCCTGATTTCCCCCAGCCTCCTCTTCATTCTCAGCTCCACCATCCTCTTCTTCTTCTTCTCTATCCTCAGCCAATCTCCAAACTCGTTGGACACACTCCTTATAGATGCGAGGGTTATGGTGGAGGGTGATGTATGTCCGATCAGTCGCCTGAGCTGCTCTCAACTTCAGCATGATCTTTGTTATCAACACAGGGAGAGGGGCAACAGACCTCCCTACTCTCCTAATCATGCTCAGTAAAAACTCTAAGATGCAGAAGTTATACTTCCGCTCCTGGAGTATCCATAAGATGTGGAGGCAGTTCAGGCCGATGTCGCTGACCTTCCCCTTCCCCTGGACGTTCCAACCAATCCATGAGTCAGTAGCGAATTTGGTTGGTCCTAAGGGAAGTCTGTCGAACACAATGCGATCTCGCATTGTAGTCGCCTCCAATAACTATCTCGTGCATCAATGGCTCTACCCCATTATGTTGGGACTCCTGCAGGGTGACATCCAGATGGATTCTAGGCGGAATGCCTAGAATCTCAGCCAACAACCCAACCGTCACTTCCTTTCGCCTCTTCGCCACCACAATAAAAATCCTCGTCCCTTCCAACTCCCTCGTATCGTAGAACCGTCGGACTAAGTCCTCGTGGTAATAGGCTTCAGTCGAGTACCACAAGCTACTCCAGTCTCGACTGATCATCTCGTCACCATAAAACGGCGCGAAGTAGTCGGCGGTAAAAGCTTGCTCCGGTAAAATTCGGCGTTGTTGAGCCATTGGAAGTTTGGAATGTAGTGGGGGTTTAAATGGGATGTGGTGGTGGGATTTTAATAGACCGGTTGAAGCAACCAGTGGTGGTGGTGGTGGTGGAGTGGTGGCGCGGCAGCACCAAAATTTTGAATTTTCGGTGGTTTTTAGTGATGGAAATCGGTGGTGGTTGTGGTGCGAAGCTTTTAGGTTAGATTAGAAATCGATTTGAATTGGGGGCGTGGGTTAATTTAGGTTTTCTTTTTATTTTTATTTTTTTATTTGTTTCAAGCTTTTGAAGTTAATGGCGGAATGGAGGAAGAAGATCGCGACCGTTGGCTAAGGTAAAGGGGCGCTGTGTCGCTGGCTTCGGTCATAACGGTTGGGCCCAAGCCCAAAATCGAAATTTGTAATTTTTTCCGATTTTTCGCGAAACTTCAAATCAAAATTGCCGCCGTTACGGGTCGATTTTTGCGAATGAGATATGGAAATGATCAGAGAGAATTTCCAATCCAATGATCCATAAAACACTCTATTCCGACCATGAATGACATATAAGATAGTGGAAAATGCCTCGAAGTGCGTGCGTGACCTACGTTATGCGAACAATTCAACTCTAAATTCATGGATTATGTCAACCCGAATCGTAATACAATAAAACGGCCTAAGCAACTCTAATGGGACATAAATATTTAGTACGGAAACACGAACACCCCACCCCCAAACAAATTTTTACAACGAAGCTTAGAAAATTTGTTTTAGAAGATGGTCTTTTAAAGTCGATTCGAGACTTCCTAGGTTACTATGCTTATTTTTAATATATATATATATATATATATATATATATATATATATATATATATATATATTTATTTATTTATTTTAATTTTAAAAAGAAAACAATAAACAAGAAGGACATAATTCACCCCATAGAGAAACATGACTCAAAAATCCGAGAAAACATGCAAGAGTGGAAAACGTGAATTATGTTTAAACATGGACTTAGGTTCCAGTACTTACAGCCACACACTCCATAGAGAGGGCCCGGTTACCTTAATGGTGCACTCACCAATATATGGAAATGAAAGGAAATGCACCAACCACAAAAGTTGAGTCGTTTATAGTCAGATACTCGAGACTTTATCTAGACGTATGTATGAACATGCAGTTTATCATATATCAACAACCGAAATAATTGTGGATCATTCCATAAATAAATATCACATAAAACATATCCAAACACAATCAAGCACCAAGATTTCCTATGACTCAACCTAGTGAAATGAAAGCGAAGTCGGATAACCCTATTATGTAACCTATCATGCACCTTATTTTTCATTTTTGAATGAGTGGGTGTTCTAGTAAATAAGTGTGGAAAAGTGAATGGTTGTGGAGAATAGGGTGGATATGGATAAGTTGTAGAAAGACAGCCTGTAAACAATGAGGATGTGGTTTTAGCACAAAACTCATTCATTGTATGTGTTGGGACTGTCTCACTTCTGAAAATGAAGGTGTCAAATGGTTTGTCCTTCTGAAGTATTTGTTTACTAGGTGGATTTAAAAAATTAAGAAGCACAGAAGAAACAACAGGATCGAGTGCAAACTCGAGATTCCTTTGAAAGGGTGGAAGGAGGGGAATCGAGGTGGATGTTGTGCAAAGTAGTTCTTGATAGGGTGAATCATCACCTGCTCTAAGAAACTCATCAAATTGCTCATCAAATTGCTCATATCCACGCTACTATGATAGTCCTCTATATTATTGAGAAAATCATCTATCTCCTCCTCATCCGTAATATGTGTATCTACTAGTGTAGGAATGGAAATGTTAGAGTCTAATCTTCCAAAGGAAAGAAATTTGGGCATATGACTATCAGGGAACGTGTTGTTGAAATAATCTCGAACAAAGCTCTCGATCATGCTAACCTCTCCATCCATAGACGAATCGGGTAACTGTGTCTTTGTTTTAAAAACATTGACTTCAACAGCAAGATGGCCAAAAGACATGGACATTGAACCATCACGGCAATTTATGAGCGCATTGGTAGTTGCCAGAAAAGGATGCCCTAAGATGATCGGGACAGAGTCGTTAACGACTTCTGTGTTGAGGATGACAAAATCAGCCGGATAGTAAAAATCCTGAATTTTTACCAGAACATTTTCGACGACACCCTTAGGATACTTAATAGACCGATAAGCTAATTGCAACGTCATTCTAGTGGGTTGCATCTCGTCTAGACCTATTTGTCTATACAAATAAAACGGGATTAAGTTGACACTAGCCCCCAAGTCTAATACTTAGCGGTCGTCAGATAGGAATCTCCTAAGGTGCATTATCTGATGGAGGATCGAATTGGGGTCCTTGTACTTAACAATTCCATTATGTTCGGATAGAGTTGGGAATTGTTCCGCAAAAGGCGTCTTTTGGTATATTGGTCTTACGCCTAGTAGTACACAATTCCTTAAGAAACTTAGCATGGTGTGGTAGCTTTTTATAGCTCGAGGAAGGAAAGGTTTATAGTTAGATTCTTGAAAACATCCCTAATCTCCTTTATAATTTGTATCCCTAGTTAACATGGCTAATTTTTGTGGAAACGGTGGTTTTCGTTTATATTTAGCAATGGTATTACCGGATGTTTAACCGTGGCTTCCTGTTTCTTAGGTTTTGTTGTAACGGTGGTACCTACGGTGGTAGGCTCTTCAGTTTCTATTTCGGTATCTAGTAATATAGCAGGTGTAGGGCTATCTTGGTGGGGTAACTATAGGCATAGTTACTTTGTTATCAACCACTCTGCCAGAACGGAGAGTGGTGATGGCCTTTAGCTCACCTACATTTTCATATTCACTACTAGTATTATCGGTTACCTCAAAGGCTGTATTTGTTGTTTTAGGATTAGGTATTTTGTGACTTGGCAACACACCTTTGGGTTGGGCTTTATCTTGAGCCAACTGTTTGGTTAAATTATTAATTGATTGTAGAAGTTGTTGGTTAGATTGAGCCATGGTTTGGAAAAGTTTTTGGCTCACTTGTATGAAGGTGTCAAGACGATCCGGTTGTGTGGGTGTAGTAGTCACGGGTGGTGTGACTAGAACTAGTTCACGTGAATTATTTATGGGTGGATTTTGATAGTTATTATTTACCAGAACGATACCTCTACTAGCATTATAATTATTATAACTACTTTGACCTTGTGCTTGACCTTGTCGAGGTTGCACTTGGTTGTTATAATTATTAAAATTCCCCTGACCCTGTCCTTGTCGTAGTGGGGCTTGGTTAAAGCTGTCGTAGTAGGCCTAACATATTGGTTATTGTACCCTTTGAAGGTGTGACGTTTTGGTTATTTCTCCAACGAAGTTGGGATTTTGTCTCCAAGGGGGCTTAGGTTCACTATTAATGGAACAAGCCCGTTCATAGGCTATAGGGACGATTGGGAATCGGGATGCTCAGGCCTCAATGTGAAACTACATGGATTTGAATTTATATTCATTATGGGGATTGGCTTTTTGTTGTACGTAAATGGCCTCTACCTTTTTGTGAGGGATTCAATTAGAGTTTTAAGCTCGGGATCTGATTTAACCCCAAACATACTTGGTAGCCTTAATCGTTGAAGAAGAACTAGCTGAGCGGGAGTAATCGTCACTACCCCCTAGTTGTTATTTCGCTTTAGTTTGGTCCTCTAAAATTTATAAGCCTCCTCAAGCTCCTTTGCTTAAGAAACTACCCCATTCATTATGTCAAGGACTTCTTTATGGTGGTGTCGAAGTCCTTTGAAAAGGCACGAACTAACGTGTCTTTCGCTAAGTTATGATGTGGACACTCTATAAGGAGATCGGTAAAACGATTCAAGCCTCGAAAATGATTCATGAGGATTTTGTCGAAAAAGAAATGGATCTTGGAAAGCATCTCATCCGTCTTTAGGGGTGGGTAAAAATGTTCCATAAACAACTCGAACAAGTTTAGCCCACGAAGTCCACAAAATTAGGCCTTGGGCGTTAACCAAGACGCCCTTTATCGGCTAAGGTGAAAGGGAATACCCTTAATTTAATTTGTTCCGCACCAACCGTAGGATTGTGGAATGTTGTTAAAGACTTGTTCAATCCTACGCATGTGCTGATAGGGTTTTTCATGGTCTAATCCATGAAAAACGGGTAACAAATTAAAAATATTTGGAGGGATTCGGAAATCCCCTGCTGGGTCTGCTAGAACGTTGCAAGATTTGGGGCTATCGCTCAAGGCTTTGTAGAAGTCAGAGAGAGGCCTCTCTTCTTCGTCGGGCATTCAGGTCGTGATGTGTGTGAAATAGTAGCTAGAGCTGTAGTGGGTGGTATACTAGATAGACTTGTTTGTTGACGTTGTTGTGTAATTACGCTCGGTGTTTTGTTCGCCGGACCTTTAATCTCATACAAGGCTAAAACCAAACTTAGCTAAACACATCAACACTCCAAACAATTTCGATATACTAGTATAAACCTCTAACGAGAGAGAGCGAGGTGTGGAAGAAAGGAATACCTGACAAGGTCCTTGCTTCGCTTTATGAATAACGCGTCTTGTTTACGCTTTTGTTCGGTGTATATAGCAGGTTAGAACACTGAAAAATATGAAAGATCAAAGTTCGAATTAAAACCGCCGAAACCGAAAAATTTTATTATGAGGCTGGTTGGCCAGAGGCGTGGTCGGCCTTCGGTGTATCTTAGAATTCAGGAGTTTAAAGGATGGTCGCGCTCCACATGGGGTCGGTCGGCCAAGGAAGCCAAGATGCTTTCGGTGTAATTTCTGGCCCGGAATTTTTCAACTCTGAAATGGACAACCACAGTATGAATCAAACATGGGTGGGTGGGTGAAATGGGACTTTAAGAACAGTACAAACACTACGAAAACAATACGAAAGTGAAACTAAGATGGCAGCGGCGCCATTTTATAATGGTAAAATGAATAGCTTACCTACGAAATGAACGATGAAATCAAAACGTAAGTAAACTAAACTATTTATGTTGCTATGTTATCAAAGATTCTACTCTCAATCCTACGAGATATAGTGGAGTAGAGTGATTCGTTCCACTCCTAGTCCTTCCGCATGCTGTGTTCTCATGTGTTTGTACTCTCTACTTAAAGTCTAATGAGAGATTTACGAAAAAGGCAACTAGACTACGATGCAACTACCCACGAAATGCAACTAGTCAACGATGGGAATAACTAAGGGAATGCTACGTTGATTCTATGATAAGGAGTTAGAGGGGGATTGATTCCACCTTAACTCAACTTAATCCTATTAAAAACGAATCGTCGTAATCCGAATTGAACTGCTTCGCAGAACAATTGGTTCTTCCTAATCCCTAATTACACATGACATTCCTACCAATTCAAAACTAGCATGTGAACGATTAAACCCATTCTCATGGTGAACTAATCGTTTCTAGAGTGGAAAGGAAATTACGACGATTCTACGATATATTCGAATCAAGCTTTCATCAAGGCTTCTCAACCCCCTCTAATGGAGATTTAGCCGAGAATCATTATGTAATCATTTCCGATTACATTTAAACTAAACATGATATAAAGAATTGAAATTTACTTAATTAAACAATAATGAAATCTAATTTAATGACTCAAATGAAATAAAGACAGGAATTGAAATTAGATCTAGAAATGGAAATGACAAAATCGAAATTGATAAAAATACTACTTTATTGATCTAATCAAAATGAAGAACAAGATTCAAAGGTTTAATCTAATACAATAATTGAAATGGAACTAAACTTAATTAATCTACATGAAAAACTAGATCTAGAAGATATTTTAATGGCTACTTTCTATTCTAAGCTACTTTTATTTTCTAACCTAAAAATCTACCATTAACAAAGAATTAAGCTTTTGTTTTTATACTTTCAGATCCAAAAATCGTGCATGGGCTTGGAGCCATGTTTTGGGCCAGAGAATCAGGCCCAAAACCCAATTCTTTCAGTCCAAAAAGGCCTCTTCAGCTGCAGTTGGATTCAACAGACTTTTCGTCCACTTTTGCTCCTCTGATTGGATCACAGCTTAGACCATTGGAAATCTCTTTCCGATCCCGGTCGTTTTGACATAAGGTAGGCCCCCATTCGAGGTCCGAGTCCAAAGATATATCCTTCGGAAGTTCTCACGACTTTGTGTCTTTTTTTACGCGCGTTGACTTTTCAGCTTTTGACCGGGCTTTTAGAAAGGCTTTGTCTTCTTGAAACTTGGCCTTTAATCATGGAACTCCTTAGTAACCGACCTTTGCTCCTTTATCTCACTAAAGTGGCACATTTATGCACATAATGGACTTTGAAGCCCTGAAATGCATAAAACACGAATCGGTGTTAACTCTTAATTATTACTCACATAAATGGTCTAAAAGTATGACTGTTAAAGGGTTAAAACTACAGTTTTGGGCTCTTATCAAGTACCGGATCCTAAGTCCACGATTAACATAATTCACGTTTTCCACTCTTGCATGTTTTTTTCGGATTTTTGAGTCATGTTTCTCTGGGGTGAATTATGTCTTTTTTGTTTATTGCTTTTTTTTAAAAAAAAAAAAAAAAATATATATATATATATATATATATATATATATATATATATATATATATATATATATATATATATATATATATATATTAAAGAATAAACATAGTAATCTAGGAAGTCTCGGGAATCTGACTTTAAAAGACCCACTGTTAAAAAACAAATTTTCGAAACTTTGTTTTAAAAAATTTGTTTGGGGGTGGGGTGTTCGTGTTTCCGTCCTAGAATGTTTATGTACCATTACAGTTGCTTAGGCCGTTTAATTGTATTACAATCCGGGTTGACATAATCTTGAATTTAGAGATCAGTCGTTCGCATAACGTACGTCATGCACGCATTTTGAGGTGTTTCCCACTATCTTATATGTCATCCACGGTCGGAATAGAGTGTTTTATGGATCATTGGATTGGAAATTCTCTCCTGATCATTTCCATATCTCATTCGTAAAAATCAGACCGGTAACGAAGCGGAAATTTTGATTTGAAGTTTCGCGAAAAAATCAAAAAATTCACAAATTTCGATTTGGGCTTGGGCCCAACCCGCGCCCACCGACAGCGCACCCGCGCCCTTACCTTCACCATTAGTTCATCGTTTTTTTCCACAAACCGCCATTAACAAAGCTTCAAACCTGACCAAAAAATAAATAAATTAAAAACAAAACCTAATTAACCCACGCCCACAATCCAAGACCCAACCCAAATCTACTCTAACCGCGCCGCCCCACAACCTCCACCAATTTATATCAACAAAAACCACCGGAAAATCAAAATTAAAAAAAAAAAATTCGGTGCTGCCGTGCCACCACACCACCACCACCATCGTTCTTTTTAGTGAGGTGTCCCTCATTGCTTCCCCCTACCTTCTACAAACCTCAAACCGTATTCAAACTTCCAATGGCTCAACAACGCCGAATTTTGCCGGAGCAAGCTTTTACTGGCGACCACTTCGCTACCGTTTTACGGTGACAAAATGATCGATAGAGACTGGAATAGTTTGTGGTATTTGATGAACCCTATTACCAATTAAGACTTAGTCCCACCGGTTCTACAACACGAGGGAGTTGAGGGGACTAGGATTTTGTTATGGTGGCTAAGAGGAGGAAGGAAGTGACTCTTGGGTTGTTGGTCGAGATTCTAGGCATTCCGCGTAGAATCCATCCGATGTCATGTTGCAGGAGTCCCAATATAATGGGGTAGAACCATTAATGAACGTGGACGAGCATCGGTGGAACTACAATGCGAGATCGCATTGTGTTCGCCAGTCATCCCTCAGAACCAACCAGCTGGCTGCAGCTCAGTGGATTGGTCGGAACGTCCTGGGGAATGAGAAGGTCAGCGACATCGGCCTGAACTGCCTCCACATCTTATGGATACTCCAGGAGCAGAAGTACGAGTTCTGTATCTTGGAGTTTTTGCTTAGCATGATTAGGGGAGTAGGGAAGTCTGTTGCACCTCTCCCTATGTTGATAACCAAGATCATGCTGAAGTTGAGAGCAGCTCAGGCGTCTGATAGGTCTTACATCACCCTACACCGAAACCCTCGCATCTATAAGGAGTGTGTCCAACGAGTTTGGAGGTTGGCTGAGGATAGAGAAGAAGACGAGGAGGATGGGGGAAACGAGAATGCCGAGGAGGATGGGGGAGATCAGAATGCCGAGGAGGATGAGGAGGACTTGACTTGTTTTGATGCGGATGCCCTGGAGAGGTGTTGGTCAGATGCAGAACGCATGGCCGTAATTCATCGTGGCATGCATTTGCTCAACACTATCTGCGAAGACCTCCGACTGACGGAAACTATCCATCATAACTTCAAGATCCGCACCAGAGAGGATGAGAGGTGGGAACAGATGAGGGGCCGAGCTAGAAGCTCGCCAGTTCGGACCGACATGCTTGCATGATTCCCACCTCACGGGATTCTCCTTCTAAGGACACACCATCGAGGCACTGGCGCCGTCGCCGAAGCGATCTAATGGTCTTTGGACCATCGGGAGCTCTTCGGGAGCCATCTCCGGACCGGTGCCCTCCACTACCGAGCACCGGAGTGGTTAGGGATAGTATCGTTTGATATTTCTATTTTTATTTGTAGTTTCATTATTGTCATTTATTTTCATGTAAGTTTTAATTTCCGTAATTTGAATTTTGTAGTGAAATGTACATCGAATGAAAATTTTAATATAACGCGGTTATTTTCATTATGCGTGGTTGTTTAATATTGATCCCACCTTCCCAAATTTTTTGGGGGTGGTTTTATCTATTCCAGCATGATTTTTATATAACCCTCGTCTTAGAATTTATTGCGGAGTCAAGGTGAAAATATGGCCATTTAGGCATATCTAAGAATAAGTATCATTCTAGGATGAAATCTCGATTAAATAGGTAGATTCTATCATAAATTCAACCTAAAAGATACTAGGTTTGTTTTAGAATCAAGAAAATGAGTTGTTTCCGTTTTCGGGTTTGGAAATTTTGGTATTTCCAGAAACTGCCGTAAAAACCTTTTGGCAACTTCTCGATCCGTTTTAGCAACTTAAAACCTATATAAACTTCATACATTCTACACTCACAACTCACACTACACCTAACCTCCATCACTCACCTTTCACTCCCACGATTCCCGTTTTCGCCTCATTTTTCAAATTTCAAAAACTCCGAACTTCTCATCTAGAGGAGCGCGACCTCGCTTTGTTTCTAGAAAGGTGAAGAGCGACCGGCTCAAAACTGGAATTCCAAATCTTGAGTGCACTTTCGCTACCGACTTCCGTGGACCAGAAAAATTCCAGTTTTCTGCGGGTAGTTTCCGGATCATTCGTAGCTATTCCAGAGCGTAATTTTGAGATGACATCTCCAACATTGATACCGGAACAGTCTTTCGAAGATTTGTTCCAAAACACTACTTATGGTGCTTGGTTTTTGAAGCGTTTATCATCACATACGCTGGGAGGAGCTTATGGTAAGACTCGATGCACTTTATTCTCCAACACTAGCATCTTATTTTTACGATAACTGCATGTTCTTTTGAAAGACGGATGGAGAACAAGTGTTCTCCATCAACATTGATAATGAACCAATCGAAATTACCGTGTTCTTGCTAGCATTTGTTCTTGGACTTGCTATGCCCGCTGAAATACAAGACCCATGGTGTTATTTGGTAGATAATTTGTATGTCTACACTTATGAAGTTTTGCATGAGTCGTGATGGGGCGGGCATTTTCCGTGATCGTGGACCAAAGGGAATATAACGTCGCCTTTGGTAGCCCCGTCCATGAACATAGGAACTGTTATGTTTTGGATCATGCTAAACATTTTAGGGGAATGGCGTTTTTCTTCGTGAATGATGCCACTTTGCAGCGTTTTCCTTGCTTTAGCCACGGGACGATGTGTCATGACCTTCCCGAACCTTGATGTCTAGTTTAGCTCGATCCCATAGCATGAGGCATAAGTACCTTCTTATGCCTCATTCGATTTCCGTATTATGCTATCTTTCTTTCCTAGTTTTTTGTACACGTTTCACGGATTGGATTACGGTCAACACTGTACGACCCACCAATAGTATTATTCGATCCTTCCGTGCAATGACTTGGAAAGGGTGGAGGATACAACCTCATCAGGTTACACCCTACACCCCGTCAGACCAAGTGGCTCTTAATAGGTTAGCAATAATAGATGATAAATGGCGGGAAGCCTGGCAAATTATCATGGCATGGCAGGACGCGAAGGAACCTCACTTCTTTATAGAAGAAGAGGATGAGGAAGATGATGAGTAATGCCGGATATAAGGTAAGTTTTCATTCTATTTAGTGTCTGCTTATGTCCCAAGCAATTTCATTCTTGTTAACCCCATAATGGGTAGAACTCTTATAGAGTTGAGTCAGTTTTTATTTCCTATATTAGTACTTTCTAACTTTGTTTGGTAGATGTTCCTAAATTTCACGCGCTTCAATGGTAATTTTCCTACCCTCTTTATTTATATGCTTTGAGGACAAAGCATGCTTCTTGTTTGGGGGCATAGAAACATGTGTAATTAAGGCATCTGTTAGGATATAGATATGTATGATAGGCATTTGTTTTCTAGTTAAAATTTCAAAAATTCAAAAATATAAATAAATAAGTTATGTTATACACTTAGGAATAGTGGTATTGTTTCCTTTCTCTATGCTCTTAATAATCTAAAAGTCTCAATGAAGCTTTTGCATTAGAATAATTGTTAGAAACTTAGGTTAATATATAGGTAATAATCTTTGCATCTATCTATAAATATATTACATGAGTATCTATGATTGTTAGTAGTAAGTTTTCAAATCTAGGCTAGAGTACTTATTCTACAAATCCTCGTGAGAATATAGCCTAAAGCCTTATATGAGCTAAAACATTTGAGAAATGACACAAGGGAGAAGTAAAATCGGATAGAGAAATCACACGCCCACTTGCTTGATCACTATGCCATATCCTAAGCGAGAATTTAGCCCCTCTTTGGATCGATATAGCCGTAAATTCAAACCTATGAATTATTTTCCGCTAGTAAGCCTCCGAGCCTTTTTTAGCCTTCCATAAACCACAATTCCTTTACCCTCGTTACAAAACAAAACAAAATAAAAAATTCAACTTACCCAATCTAGAATAAGTCCTGGGAATAGAATGAGTGAAGAAAGAAGAAGAGAAAAACCTGTGTAAACAAAAATTAGTTAGTTGCTTCAGAAAAAGAAAAGAAGTTTCCATCCAAGAAAAAAATAAAAAAAAGTAAATAAAAAAATAGAAATAAAAAAAAAAAACTCCAAAAATAGGATAAAAGGGAGTCAAAAGCCAAATAAAAGAAAAAGAAAAATATGGCTAAGGATGGAAACAAAGTATAGAAGCAAAAGAAAATAACAAGGTTTTCTCTAAGTTACATAATATGATAACTCTATTATCTCAGACTTGTCCTTTTTGAATATCCATTTCTTTTCTTCTTAAACCATCTACTAATCCCCGCAACACCTAATAAAGACCTCTAGCTCAATTAGGAATAGGTTAGTGTGATAGTAAGTGGCAGATGTGTTTGATCGACCGCTTCCTTTGTTGTCATTGAGATTGTAAGTAAAAAAGTATGCCCACCGCATTAATCGGAGTAGCAGAACTTGAGTGGAAAAATCAGAGTGTTGTATCTTGACTATTATTGTGAGAACCTACTTAAGGACGCTTATCCCGAAGTTTTTCATAAACTTAAACCTGCTAGGCATTTCATAGTATTACTCATTGTATATATGTTTATTGTAGATGATTAATTATTATGTATATATTAGCTTAGGTTTCGACTTGATTACTCTATATGCATTGCTAGTGAGAGGTATAGTTAATTTAGAGCATGAATAAGGAAACAATAGTTTTATTTCTTAGTCGTTGTAGTATAGTTGAAGTTTGTGAGTACCTTCATCGAAAAACTCTCACGAGGCTATAACTTGTCCACTAGGGAATTCATAGTGGTTTAAGGCCTTGTTGCGATATGGTCAATGCAATCGCACTCAAATAAACGAGTAGTTAGAACTCCATTTTTGGTCACTTATTCTAATTTCTCATCTTTGCTTGAGGACAAGCAAAATGCTGTTTGGGGTGGTTTGATAAGAGCCCAAAACTGTAGTTTTAACCCCGTAATGCACATACTTTTAGGCCAATTATGTGAGTAATAATTAAGAGTTAACACTGATCACGTGTTTTTATGCATTTCAGGCTTCAAAGTCCATTATGTGCATATATGTGCCACTTTAGCGAGATAAAGAAGAAAAGGTCGGTTGTTAAGGAGTTCTGTGATTAAAGGCCAAGATTCAAGAAGATAAAGCCTTTCTAAAGCCCGGTCAAAAGCTGAAAAGTCGACGCTGGCGTAAACAAAGACACAAGTCAAATAAACTTCCGAAGGCCGTATCTTTGGACTGAGACCTTGGAATGGGGCCTACCTTATGTCAAAACGACCGGATCGGAAATCGCTTTCCAATGGTCTAACCCTTGATCCAATCAGAGGAGTAAAAGTGGACAAAAAGTCTGTTGAAGCCAACTGCAGCTGAAGAGGCCTTTTTGGACTGAAAGAATTGGGTTTTGGGCCTGATTCTCTGGCCCAAAACATGGCTCCAAGCCCATGCACGATTTTTGGATCTGAATGTATAAAAACCAAAGCTTTACTCTTGGTTAATGGTAGGTAGATAAGGGTAGAGAATTAGGTTAGAAAATAAAAGTAGCTTAGAATAGAAAGTAGCCATTAGAATAGCTTCTAGATCTAGATTTAATTCTTTATGTTAAGTTTAGTTTCAAATCCAATTCTTGTTTTAGATTAAACTCTAGAATCATTATTCTTAATTAGATTGATTAATAAAATAGCTAGTTTGTTAATTTCGATTCTTGTCATTTACATTTGTGTTAGATCTGATTTCATTTATTACTTGTTATTCAATTCTTAGTTATTAATTAGATTTTAATTATTGTTTAATTTAGATTAGTAAATTTCAATTCTTTATATTATGTTTAGTTTTAATTTAATCGAAATGATTAGTAATGATTCTCGGCTAAACCTCCATTAGAGGGGGTTGAGAAGCCTTGATGAAAGCTTGATTCCGAATATCGTAGAGTCGTCGCAATTTCCTTTCTACTCTAGAAGCGATTAGTTCACCATGAGAATGGGTTTAATCGTTCACATGCTAGTTATGAATTGGTAGGAATGCCATGTGTAATTAGGGATTAGGAATAACCATATTGTTCGCCGGGCGATTCGATTCGGATTACTGACGATTCGTCGTTAGTAGGATTAAGTCGAAGTTAGGTGGAATCAATCCCCCTCTAACTCCTTATCATAGAATCAACGTAGCATTCCCATAGTTGTTCTGATAATCGACTAGTTGCATCTTGTGGGTAGTTGCATCGTAGTCTAGTTGCCACTTCGTAAATCTCTCATTAGATTTTAGAGTTAAGAGTACTTATACGTAGAGAACATTAACATGCCGAAGGACTAGGAGTGGAACGAACTTCCTACTCCACTATATCTCATAGGATTGAGAGTAGAATCTTTGATAAACTTATATGCTCAAAAATGATAGTTTACCTATGAAATGAACGATGAAACTCAAAACGTAAGTAAACTAAAACTTCCTACGAGTCTATATTTATCAAGGTTTCTACTTTCTTTCTATTGAACAGATATAGTGGAGTAACAAGTTCGTTCCACTCCTAGTTCTTTAGCATGTGAGGTTTTCTAGTTAACTAATCGGTCTTAAGTTTAATGAGAGTTTTACGAGGGGGAATTATACTACGATGCAACTACCCACAAGATACAAACTGTAATTGATTCATTACGGAAATACTACGTTAATTCTATAATAAGGAACTAGGGGGAATTGATTCCACCTTAACTCAACTTAACTTACTAACGACGAATCATCGTAATCCGAATTGAACTGCTACGCAGAACAATTGGTTCTTCCTAATCCCTAATTACACATGACATTTCTACCAATTCATAACTATCATGTGAACGATTAAACCCATTCTCATGGCGAATTAATCGTTTCTAGAGTGGAATAGGAATTACGACGACTCTACGATAATCGAAATCAAGCTTTCATCAAGCTTTCATTCCGCAATCATTTCCATATGAATCTAAACTAAACATAATATCAAGATTCGAAATTTACTAATCTAAATTAAACAATAATTAAAATCTAATTAACAACTAAGAAATGGTAACCAACAATAATTAAAACTAAATCTAATAGATTGAAATAACAAAAATCGAAATGACAAAAATAATAACTATTTTATTTATCTAATGAATGATATTCAATGATTCAAGAAATTAATCTAAAACAAGAAATAAAATTATAAAACTAAGTTCTAAAACTCATTAATGGAGGCTAACTAATCTAATTATAATCTAGGTCTAACTATCTACCATTAACAAAGATCTAAGCTTTGGTTTTTATACTTTTAGATCCAAAAATCGTGCTTGGGCTTGGAGCCATGTTTTGGGCCAGAGAATCAGGCCCAAAACCCAATACTTTCAGTCCAAAAAGGCCTCTTCAGCTGCAGTTGGCTTCAACAGACTTTTCGTCCATTTCTGCTCATCTGATTGGATCAAGGCTTTGACCATTGGAAATCTCTTTCCGAGCCGGTCGTTTTGACATAATGGAGGCCCAATTCCGAGGTCTGAGTCCAAAGATATGGTCTTCGGAAGTTCTGTTGACTTTGTGCACTGTTTCTGCCCGCGTGGACCTTGACTCTTCATCTTTTGACCGGGCTTTACAGAGGCTTTGTCTTCTTGAATCTTGGCCTTTAATCACAGAACTCCTTAGCAACCGACCTTTGCTCTTTTATCTCGCTAAAGTGGCACATTTCTGCACATAATGGACTTTTACGCCTGGAATGCATAGAAACACGTAATCAGTATTAACTCTTAATTATTACTCACATAATTGGTCTAAAAGTATGACTGTTACAGGGTTAAAACTAGTATTATCCATAACCGAATGGCGCCGCTGCCATCTTAGTTTCACATTCGCATTGTTTTCGTAGTGTAAGTACTTTTCTTAAAGTCCCATTTCACCCACCCACCCTTGTTTGATTCATACTGTGGTTTTCCGTTTCGTCGTTGAAAAATTCCGCGACAAAATTACACTGAGCGGGATCGCGCCTATAAGGAGCGCACCTGCGCCCTATAGCCTGGAACACGAGCGCGACCCGCGCCCTATGAGAGCGCACCCGCGCCATTTGCTAATTTTTCCGGAATTCTACAGTTTTGACTCGAACTTTGATTTTTCAAGTTTTTCAGTGTTCTAACTTGTTATATACACTGAACACGCGTAAACAAGACGCTATTCATAAGCGAAGAAAGGATGCAATCAGGTATTCCTTTCTTCCACACCTCGCATCAACTGTTAGAGGTTTATACTAGTATATCAGAATTGTTTGGAGTGTTGACATCTTTAGCTAAGTTTGGTTTTAGCCTTGTATGAGATTAAGGTATGGCCGAACAAAACCACCGAACGTAATTACCCAACAACGTCAACAAACAAGTCTATCTAGTATACCACCCACTACACCTCT
Organism: Coptis chinensis; assembly: GCF_015680905.1. NCBI lineage: Eukaryota > Viridiplantae > Streptophyta > Magnoliopsida > Ranunculales > Ranunculaceae > Coptis > Coptis chinensis. The sequence goes on from NC_141459.1 coordinate 41,551,014, forward strand.
AGCTACTATTTCACACACATCACCTGACACAATGGCCGATGAAGAAGAGACTCCTTTCTCTGACTTCTACAAAGCCTTGAGCGATAGCCCCAAATCTTGCATCGTTCTAGCAGACCCAGTGGGGGATTTCCGAATCCCCCCAAATATTTTTAATTTGTTAGACCATGAAAAACCTTATCAGCACATGTGTAGGATTGAACAAGTCCTAACAACATTCCACCATCCTACGGTTGGTGCGGAACAAATTAAACTCAGGGTATTCCCTTTCACCTTAGCTGATAAGGCGGCGTCTTGGTTAACTGCCTGATAAGAGCCCAAAACTGTAGTTTTAACCCTTTAATAGTCATACTTTTAGACCAATTATGTGAGTAATAATTAAGAGTTCACACTGATTACGTGTTTTTATGCATTTCAGGCTTCAAAGACCATTATGTGCAAAAATGTGCCACTTTAGCGAGATAAAGGAGCAAATGTCGGTTACTAAGGAGTTCCATGATTAAAGGCCAAGTTTGGAGAAGACAAAGCCTTTCTAAAACCCCGGTCAAAAGCTGAAAAGTCGACGCGGGCCGAAACAGCACACAAAGTCAGCAGAAATTCCGAATGACATATCTTTGGACTCAGACCTCGGAATGGGGCCTACCTTATGTCAAAACGACCGGCTCGGAAAGAGATTTCCAATGGTCTAAGCCTTGACCCAATCAGAGGAGCAGAAGTGGACGAAAAGTCTGTGGAAGCCAACTGCAGCTGAAGAGGCCTTTTTGGACTGAAAAAATTGGGTTTTGGGCCTGATTCTCTGGCCCAAAACATGGCTCCAAGCCCATGCACGATTTTTGGATCTGAATGTATAAAAACAAAAGCTTAGTAGTTAGTTAATGGTAGATAGTTAGACCTAGATTAGATTGAGATTAGTTAGCCTCCATTAATGAATTCTAGATCTAGTTTTTCATGTAGATTAATTAAGCTTAGTTCCATTTCAATTATTGTATTAGATTAAACCTTTGAATCTTGTTCTTCATTTTGATTAGATCAATAAAGTAGTTTTTTTTATCAATTTTGATTTTTGTCATTTCCATTCCTAGATCTAATTTCAATTCCTGTCTTTATTTCATTTGAGTCATTAAATTAGATTTCATTATTGTTTAATTAAGTAAATTTCAATTCTTTATATCATGTTTAGTTTAAATGTAATCGGAAATGATTGCGTAATGATTCTCGGCTAAACCTCAATTAGATGGGGTTGAGAAGCCTTGATAAAAGCTTGATTCCGAATATCGTAGAATCATCGTAATTTCCTTTCCACTCTAGAAACGATTAGTTCACCATGAGAATGAGTTTAATCGTTCACATGCTAGTTATGAATTGGTAGGAATGTCATGTGTAATTAGGGATTAGGAAAAACCAATTGTTCTGCGAAGCAGTTCAATTCGGATTACGACGATTCGTCGTTAATAGGATTAAGTCGAGTTAAGGTGGAATCAATCCCCCTCTAACTCCTTATCATAGAAGCAACGTAGCATTCCCTTAGTTATTCCCATCATCGACTAGTTGCATTTCGTGGGGAGTTGCATCGTAGTCTAGTTGCCTTTTTCGTAAATCTCTCATTAGACTTTAAGTTTAGAGTACTTAAACTTGAGAACATAGCATGCGAAAGGACTAAGAGTGGAACGAATCACTCTACTCCACTATATCTCATAGACTTGAGAGTAGAAACTTTGATAAAAATATAAGCATCATCGTATTAGTTTTAGTTTACTTACGTTTTGAGATCATCGTTCATTTCGTAGGTAGACTATTAAAATTTATCTTTTATCAAATGGCGCATCTGCCATCTTAGTTTCACTTTCGTATTGTTTTCGTAGTGTTAGTACTGTTCTTAAAGTCTCATTACACCTACCCACCCTTGTTTGATTCATACTGTGGTTGTCCATTTCAGAGTTGAAAAATTCCGGATAAAAATTACATTGACTTTTCCTTGAGCGACCCCTCCTCTATACTGGAGCAAAGAGCGACCCGCCCCATGTGGGCGTGACCCGCCCTAAAAACACTGTAATTTGAAAAATTACGGGAGCGACCACGCTTCTATCCGAACCAGCACCGCTTAACAAAAAAAATTTCGATTTCGGCGGTTTTGATTCGAACTTTGATCTTTCATATTTTCAGTGTTCTAACCTGTATATATACACCGAACACGCCGTAAACAAGACGCTATTCATAAGCGAAGCAAGGGACGCAATCAGGTATTCCTTTCTTCCACACCTCGCTCTCCTGTTAGAGGTTTATACTAGTATATCAGAATTGTTTGGAGTGTTGATGTGTTTAGCTAAGTTTGGTTTTAGCCTTGTATGGGATTAAGGTCTAGCCGAACAAAAACACCGAACGTCATTACACAACAACGTCAACAAACAAGTCTATCTAGTATACCACCCACTACACCTCTAGCTACTATTTCACACACATCACCGACCACAATGCCCGACGAAGAAGAAGAGGCCTCTCTCGACTTCTACAAAGCCGAGCGATAGCCCCAAATTGTGCATCGTTCTAGTAGAGACCACCGGGGATTTTCGAATCCCCAAATATTTTAGTTTGTTACCCGCTTTTCATGGATTAGACCATGAAAAACCTTATCAACATCGCGTAGGATTGAACAAGTCCTAACAACATTCTACCATCCTACGGTTGGTGCGGAATAAATTAAATTAAGGGTATTCCCTTTCACCTTAGCCCGATAAGGGCGTCTTGGTTAACTGCCCAAACGCCTAATTACGTGGACTCGTGGGCTAAACTTGTTCATTTGTTTATGGAACATTTTACCCACTCCTAAAAGACGGATGAGATGCTTTCCAAGATTCATTTCTTTTCGACAAAATCCTCATGAAACATTTTCAGAGGCTTGGAATCGTTTCACCGATCTCCTTATAGAGTGTCCACATTATAACTTAGCGAAAGACACGTTAGTTCGTGCCTTTTTCAAAGGACTTCTACACCACCATAAAGAAGTCCTTGACATAATGAATGGGGGTAGTTTCTTAAGCAAAGGAGCTTCGGAGGCTTATAAATTTTTAGAGGACCAAACTAAGCGAAATAACAACTGGGGGGGTAGTGATGATATCCACCGCTCCGCTAGTTCTTTTAATACAGTTAAGGCTGCCGGTATGTTTGAAATTAAACACGATCCTGAGCTAAAAACTCTAATCGAATCACTCACTAAAATGGTAGAGGCCATTTCGGTTCAACAAAATCCTATCCCCGTCATGAATGTAAATTTAAATCCATGTAGTTTCATTTGATCCCCGAAAGCATCCCGACTCCCACTGTCCTATAGCCTATGAACAGGCTTGTTCCATTAATAGTGAACCTAACGCCCCTTGGAGACAAAATCCCAACTTCGGTTTGAGAAATAACCAAAACGTCACACCCCAAGGGTACAATAATCAATATGTTAGGCCTACGCACAGCTTTAACCAAGCCCCATTACGACAAGGACAGGGTCAGGGGAATTTTAATAATTATAACAACCAAGTGCAACCTCGTCAAGGTCAAGTACAAAGTCAAGGTAGTTATAATAATTATAACGCTAATAGAGGTATCGTTCAGGTAAATAATAACTACCAAAATCCACCCATAAATAAATTCCGTGAAATAGTTCGGTCACACCACCCGTGACTACTACACCCACACAACCGGATCGTCTTGACACCTTCATACAAGTGAGCCAAAAACTTTTCCAAACCATGGCTCAATCTAACCAACAGCTTCTACAATCCGTTAATAATTTAACCAAACAGTTGGCTCAAGATAAAGCCCAACCCAAAGGTGTGTTTCCAGGTCACGAAATACCTAATCCTAAAACAACAAATACAGTCTTCCAGATAACCGATAATACTAGTAATGAGTATGAAACCGTAGGTGAGCTAAAGGCCATCACCACCCTCCGTTCTGGTAGAGTGGTTGATAACAAAGTAACTATGCCTATAGTTACCCTACCAGTAGCCCCTACACCTGCTATATTACTAGATACCGAAATAGAAACTGAAGAGCCTACCACTGTAGAGGTACCAGTTACAACACAACCTAAGAAACAGGAAGCCACGGTTAAACACCCAGGTAATACCATTGCTAAATATAGACAGAAACCACCGTTTCCACAAAAATTAGCCATGTTAACTAGGGATACAAATTACGAGGAGATTAGGGATGTTTTCAAGAATCTAACTATAAACCTTCCCTTCCTCGAAGCTATAAAAAAGCTACCACACCATGCTAAGTTTCTTAAGGAATTGTGTACTACTAGGCGTAAGACCAATATACCAAAAGACGCCTTTTTAACAGAACAATTCCCAACTCTATCTGAACATAATGGAATTGTTAAGTACAAGGACCCCCGGTCGCCCCTTGCACAATGCACTTTAGGAGATTCTTATCTGACGACCGGCGTTATTAGACTTGGGGGCTAGTGTCAACTTACTCCCGTTTTATTTGTATAGACAAATAGGTCTAGACGAGATGCAACCCACTAGAATGAGGTTGCAATTAGCTGATCGGTCTATTAAGTATCCTAAGGGTGTCGTCGAAAATGTTCTGGTAAAAATTCAGGATTTTTACTATCCGGCTGATTTTGTCATCCTCGACACAGAAGTCGTTAATGACTCTGTCCCGATCATCTTAGTATTGACCTTTTTCGGCAACCGCCAATGTGCTCATTAATTGTTAGCGATGGTTCAATGTCCATGTCTTTTGGCCATCTTGCTGTTGAAGTCAATGTTTTTAAAACAAGGACACGATTACCCGATTCGATCTATGGATGGAGAGGTTAGCATGATCGAGGCGTTGCTTTCGAGATTATTTCAACAACACGTCCCCACGATAATCATATGCCCAAATTTCTTTCCTTTGGAAGTTCAGACTCCAATATTTCCATCCCTACACTAGTCGATACACATATTACGGATGAGGAGGAGATAGATGACTTTCTCAAAGATATAGAGGACTATCATAGTAATGAGGATATGACCAATCTAGATGAGCAATTCAATGAGTTTCTTTGAGCATGTGATGAATCACCCTATCAAGAACTACTTTGCACAACATCCACCTCGATTCCCCTCCTTCCACCCTTTCAAAGGAATCCCAAGTTTGCACTGGATCCTGTTGTTTCTTCTGTGCTTCATAATTTTTTAAATCCACCTAGTAAACAAATACTATAGAAGGACAAACCATTTGACACCTTCATTTTCAGAATTGAGATAGTCCCTACACACACAATGAATTAGTTTTGTGCTAAAACCACATCCTCATTGTTTACAGGTTGTCTTTCTACACCTTATCCATATCCACTATATTCTTCACAACCATTCACTTTTCCACACTTATTTACAAGAACACCCACTCATTAAAAAATGAAAAATAAGGTGCATGATAGGTTACATAATAGGGTTATCCAACTTCGCTTTCATTTCACTAGGTTGAGTCATAGGAAATCTTGGTGCTTGATTGTGTTTGGATATGTTTTCTGTGATATTTATTTATGGAATGATCCACAATTATTTCGGTTGTTGATATATGATAAACTGCATGTTCATACATACGTCTAGATAAAGTCTCGAGTATCTGACTATAAACGACTCAACTTTTGTGTTTGGTGCATTTCCTTTCATTTCCATATATTGGTGAGTGCACCATTAAGGTAACCGGGCCCTCTCTATGGAGTGTGTGGCTGTAAGTACCGGAACCTAAGTCCACGTTTAAACATAATTCACGTTTTCCACTCTTGCATGTTTTCTCAGATTTTTGAGTCATGTTTCTCTATATTGTTTTCTTTTTAAAAATTTTGTCCTTCTTGTTTATTGTTTTCTTTTTAAAAATTAAAATTAAATATATATATATATATATATATATATATATATATATATATATATATTAAAGAATAAGCATAGTAACCTAGGAAGCCTCGGGAATGTGACTTTAAAAGACCCACTGCTAAAAACAAATTTTCTAAGCTTCGTTGTAAAAATTTGTTTGGGGGTGGGGTGTTCGTGTTTCCGTACTAAATATTTATGTCCCATTAGAGTTGCTTAGGCCGTTTTATTGTATTACGATTCGGGTTGACATAATCCATGAATTTAGAGTTCAATTGTTTGCATAACGTACGTCATGCACGCACTTCGAGGCATTTTCCACTATTTTATATGTCATCCATGGTCGGAATGGAGTGTTTTATGGATCATTGGATTGGAAATTCTCTCCTGATCATTTCCATATCTCATTCATAAAAAAATCGGACCGTAACAAAGCGGCAATTTTGATTTGAAGTTTGGTTTAAAAATCGAAAAAAATCACAAATTTCAATTTTGGGCTTGGGCCCAACCCGCGCCCAACGACAGCGCGACCGCGCCCTTCACCTTCACCATCAGTTCATCGTTTTCTTCTCCATCCGCCATTAACGAGCAAGCTCCAAAACCTAAAAAACAAAATCAAAATAAAAAGAAAACAAAAATTTACCCACGCCCCAAATCAAATCCCAACCCAAATCGATTCCAAACACCACCGACCACTACCACTACCGATTTCCATCACTAAAAACCACCGAAAATTCAAAATTTTGGTGCTGCCGACCACCACTCCACCACCACAACTGGTTGCTTCAACCGGTCTATTAAAATCACACCACTACATCACATTTAAACCCCCACTACATTCCAAACTTCCAATGGCTCAACAACGCCGAATTTTGTCGAAAGCAAGCTTTTACACGACCACTTCGGCCGTTTTTACGGTGATTTGAGATGATCAGTCGAGATCTGGAATAGCTTGTGGTACTCGATTGAAGCCTATTACCACGAGGACTTAGTCCGATGGTTCTATGATCTGAGGGAGTTGGAAGGGACTAGGATTTTTTGTTGTTGTAGTGAAGAGGCGGAAGGAAGTGACGATGGGTTGTTGGTTGAGATTCTAGGCATTCCGCCTAGAATCCATCCGATGTCACCCTCGCAGAGTCCCAAAGATAATGGGGTAGAGCCATTAATGCACGAGACAGTTATGGAGGGGACTACAATGCAAGATCCCATTGTGTCCGACCGGGTTTCTTTAGGACCAACTGGCTGGCTCTGCCTAGTGGATTGGTCGGAACATCGAGGGAAGGGAAGGTCGTGATATCGGCCCGAACTCGCCTCCATAACTTATGGATACTCCAGAGCGGAAGTATGACTTCTGCATCTTAGAGTTTTTACTTGAGCATGATTAAGGGAGTAGGGAGGATGTTGCCCTCTCCCCCGTGTTGATAACAAAGATCATGCTCAAGTTGAGAGCAACTCAGCGACCGATCGGACATACATCACTCTCCACCGTAACCCTCGCATCTATAAGGAGTGTGTCCAACGGGTTTGGAGATTGGCTGAGGATAGAGAAGAAGAAGAAGAGGATGGAGGAGCTGAGAATGCCGAGGAGGCTGGGGGACATTAGGATGCCTCCGAGGATGAGGAGGACTTGACCTGTTTTGATGCGGATGCCTTGGAGAGGTGCTGGACAGATGCAAAATGCATGGCTGTGATCCATCGAGGCATGCGTTCGCCTTTTAACACTATCTGTGAAGACCTCCGGACTCGACAGCAACGATGCATCACAACACGAGCTCCCGCACCCAGAGAGGACGAGAGGTGGGAACAGATGAGCCGAGAGCTAGAAGCTCAGCCCCGCCCGGGACGAGTGTCGACGATTCCCACCTCACGGGGACTCTCCTCTCGAGGACACACCATCCAGGCCTGGCGCCGCCGCCGGCGATCTAATGGTGCTGGCTCTTCAGGAGCTCTGGAGCAGTCTCCGGAGCATGTTCCCTCCACCACCAGTTCCGGAGTAGCTAGGGATAGATAAGTTTTATGTTTTATGTTTTATTTGTAATTTCATTATTGTTATTTATTTTAATGCAAGTTTATTTCTGTAATTTGAATTTTGTAGTGTAATGTACTCCAAATGAAAATTTTAATATAAGGCGTTATTTTCAGTATGTGTGATTGTTTCATATTGATCCCACCTTCCCAACTTGTTTGGGGGTGGTTTTATCAATTCAAGCATTATTTTTATAACCCTCGTGTTAGAATTTATTGCGGAGTCAAGGTGAAAATATGGCCGTTTAGGCATATCTATGATTGAGTATCATTGTAGGATGAAATCTAGATTAAATAGGTACATTCTATCATAAAATCAACCTAAAAGATACTGGGTTTGAATTAGAATCAAGGATATGAGTTGTTTCCGCTGGTTTGGAAATTTTAGGATTTTCGAAACTGCCGTAATTAGTTTTGGCAACTTCCGATCCATTTTAGCAACTTTAAACCTATATAAACTTGATACAATCTATCCTCAAAACTCACACTACACGAAACTCCATCACTCACCTTTCACTCCCGCGATTCCCTCGTTTCGCTCATTTTCCGAAGTTTTACAACTCCGAAAGACTCGCTTCTACAGAGCGACTTTCAGGCTATATATATTTTTTCTGAGTTTTTGTCGAGCGCCAAGCTGAAGCGACCGACCGCCAAACACTAGAAATTTCAATTTCAGAAAGAGCGCTCGCTCTATCGAGCGAGCTTTCTCGCCGACTTCCGTGGACCAGAAAAATTTCAGTTTTTCGCGACGTAGTATCCGGATCATTGCAGCTATTCCAAAGCGTAATTTTGAGATGACATCTCCAACATTGATACCGAACAGTCTTTTCGAAGATTTGTTCCAAAGCACTACTTATGGTGCTTTGGTTTCGGGTTTAACACATTCGCCTGGCTGGGAGCCGCTTATGGTAAGACCGGATGCACTTTATTCTCCAACACTAGCATCTTATTTTTACGATAACTACATTTTCTTTGAAAGAACAGATGGAGAACAAGTGTTCTCCATCAACATTGATAATGAACCAATGGAAATTACCAGGTTCTTGCTAGCATTTGTTCTTGGACTGGCTATGCCCGCTGAAATACAAGACCCATGGTGCTATTGGGTCGATAATATGTACGTCTACACTTACGAGTTTTTGCATGAGTCGTATGGCGCGGGCATTTTCCGTATTGAGGACCAAGGGGAATATCACGTTGCCTTTGGTAGCCTGTCAATGAACATAGGAACTGTTATGTTTTGGATCATGCTAAACATTTTAGGGGAATGGCGTTTTTCTTCTGTGAATGATGCCACTTGCAGCGTCTTCCTTGCTTTAGCCACGGGACGTATGTGTCACGACCTTCCCCGAACCTTGATGTCTAGTTTAGCTCGATCCCATAGCATGAGGCATAAGTACCTTCTTATGCCCGTTCTAGTTTCCCATATTATGCTATGTTTCTTTCCTGTTTTTTGTACACGCTTCACGGATTGGATTACGGTCGATTAATCGCATGACCCACCAATAGTATTATTCGATCTTTCCGTGCAATGACTTGGCAAGGGTGGAGGATACAACCTCATCTGGTTGCACCTTACACCCCGTCAGACCAAGTGGCTCTTAATAGGTTAGCAATAATAGATGATAAATGGTGGGAAGCCTGGCAAATTATCATGGCATGGCAGGACACAAAGGAACCTCACTTCTTTATAGAAGAAGAGAATGAGGAAGATGATGAGTAATGCGGGGGGATAAGGTAAGTTTTCATTCTAGTTAGTGTCTGCTTATGTCCCAAGCACTTTCATTCCTGTTAACCCCATAATGGGTCGAACTTCAGATAGAGAGTTGTGTGGCTTTTATTTCCTATATTAGCATGCGTTCTAACCTTGTTTTACAGATGTTCCTGAATTTCATGCGCTTCAATGGTATTTTTTCTACCCTCTTTATTTAAATGCTTTGAGGACAAAGCATACTTTTTGTTTGGGGGCATAGAAACACGTGTAATTAAGGCATCATTAGGATTAGATAGATATAATATGCATTTGTTTTCTAGTTAAAATTTTAAAAAAAAAATTCAAAAATATAAATAAATAAGTTATGCTATACACTTAGGAATATTGGTATTGTTTCTTTCTCCATGCTCTTAACAATCTAGAAGTCTCACGTAGCTGTTGCATCAGAATAATTGTTAGAAACTTAGGTAAATATGTAGGTAATAATATTTGCATCTATCTATAAATATATTGCATGAGTATCTATGATTGTTAGCAGTAAGTTTCTGAAATCTAGGCTAGAGTACTTATTCTACAAATCCTATGAGAATATAGCCTAAAGCCTTATATGAGCGAAACATTTGAGAAATGACACAAGGGAGAAGTAAAATCCGGATAGAGATATCACACGTCCACTTGCTTGATCACTAAACCATATCCTAAGCGAGAATTTAGGCCCTCTTTGGATCGATATAGCCAAAAATTCAAACCTATGAATTATTTCCCGCTAGTTGCCCCTCTGAGCCTTTCTTTAGCCTTTCATAAACCACAATCCCTTTACCCTATTACAAAAACAAAACAAAATAAAAAAAAAAAAAAAAAAAAATCAACCTACCCAATTTAGAATAAGTCTGAGAATAGAATGAGGAAGAAAGAAGAAGAGAAAAACCTGTGTAAACAAAAGTTAGTTAATTGCTTCAGCAAATAAAGAAAAGAAGTTTCCATCCAAGGAAAAGAAAAATAAAAATAAAAATAAAATAAAAACTCCAAAAATAGAATAAAAGGGAGTCAAAAGCCAAAGAAAAAAAAAAAAAAAAAAAAGAAAAAGAGAAATATGGCTAAGGATGGAAACAAAGTATAGAAGCAAAAGAAAATAACAAGGTTTTCTCTAGTTACATAATATGAAGACTCTATTATCTCAGACTTGTCCTTTTTGAATATCCATTTCCTTCCTTCTTAAACCATCTCCTTATCCCCGTAACACCTAATAAAGACCTCTAGCTCAATTAGGAATAGGTTAGTGTGATAGTAAGTGGCAGATGTGTTTGATCGACTCCGGCTTCCTTGTTGTCATTGAGATTGTAAGGTAAAGTGTGCCCACTGCGCACTAGAGTAGCTAAACTTGAGTGGAAAAATCAGAGGGTTGTATCTTGACTATTATTGTGAGAACCTACTTATGGACGCTCTTCCGAGTTTTAGAAATGGACCTGCTAGACATTTCATAGTATTACTCATTGTATATATGTTTATTATAGATGATTGATTATTATGCATATATTAGCTTAGGTTTTTGACTTGGTTATTCTTGTTCATAGCTAGTGAGATGTATAGATAGTTTAGAGCATGAATAAGGAAACAATAGTTTTATTTCTTAGTCATTGTAATATAGATGAAGTTTGTGAGTACCTTTACTGGAAAACTTTCACGAGGCTATAACTCGTCCACTAGGGAATTCCTAGTGGTTTAACGCCTTGTTGCATATGGTCAATGCAATCGCACTCGGCGAAACGAGAAGTAGATAGAACTCCATTTTTGGTCACTTATGTTAATTTCTCATCTTTGCTTGAGGACAAGCAAAATGCTGTTTGGGGGTGGTTTGATAAGAGCCCAAAACTGTAGTTTTAACCCTTTAATAGTCATACTTTTAGACCAATTATGTGAGTAATAATTAAGAGTTAACACCGATTCGTGTTTTATGCATTTCAGGCTTCAAAGTCCATTATGTGCAGAAATGTGCCACTTTAGCGAGATAAAGGAGCAAAGGTCGGTTACTAAGGAGTTCCGTGATTAAAGGCCAAGTTTCGAGAAGACAAAGCCTTTCTAAAAGCCCGGTCAAAAGCTGAAAAGTCGACGGGCTAAAACAAAGACACAAAGTCGATTAGAACTTCCGAAGGACATATCTTTGGACTCAGACCTCGGAATGGGGCCTACCTTATGTCAAAACGACCGACTCGGAAAGAGCTTTCCAATGGTCTAAGCCTTGACCCAATCAGAGAAGAAGAAGTGGACGAAAAGTCTGTGGAAGCCAACTGCAGCTGAAGAGACCTTTTTGGACTGAAAGAATTGGGTTTTGGGCCTGATTCTCTGGCCCAAAACATGGCTCCAAGCCCATGCACGATTTTTGGATCTGAATGTATAAAAACAAAAGCTTAGTAGTTAGTTAATGGTAGATAGTTAGACCTAGATTAGATTGAGATTAGTTAGCCTCCATTAATGAATTCTAGATCTAGTTTTTCATGTATTAGATTAAACCTTTGAATCTTGTTCTTCATTTTGATTAGATCAATAAAGTAGTATTTTTTATCAATTTTGATTTTTGTCATTTCCATTCCTAGATCTAATTTCAATTCCTGTCTTTATTTCATTTGAGTCATTAAATTAGATTTCATTATTGTTTAATTAAGTAAATTTCAATTCTTTATATCATGTTTAGTTTAAATGTAATCGGAAATGATTGCGTAATGATTCTCGGCTAAACCTCCATTAGAGGGGGTTGAAAAGCCTTGATGAAAGCTTGATTCCGAATATCGTAGAATCGTCGTAATTTCCTTTCCACTCTAGAAACGATTAGTTCACCATGAGAATGGGTTTAATCGTTCACATGCTTGTTATGAATTGGTAGGAATGTCCTGTGTAATTAGGGATTAGGAAGAACCAATTGTTCTTGAAGCGATTCAATCGGATTACTTGACGATTCGTCGTTAATAGATTAAGTCGAAGTTAAGGTGGAATCAATCCCCTCTAACTCCTTTATCATAGAATCAACGTAGCATTCCCTTAGTTATTCCCATAAATCGACTAGTTGCATTTTAGGGGGAGTTGCATCGTAGTCTAGTTGCCTTTTAAAGTAAATCTCTCATTAGACTTTAAGTTTAGAGTACTTACACTTGAGAACATAGCATGCGAAAGGACTAAGAGTGGAACGAATCACTCTACTCCACTATATCTCATAGACTTGAGAGTAGAAACTTTGATAAAAATATAAGCATCATCGTATTAGTTTTAGTTTACTTACGTTTTGAGATCATCGTTCATTTCGTAGGTAGACTATTAAAATTTATCTTTTTCACTGCCCAAACGCCTAATTCTGTGGACTCGGGGGCTAAACTTGTTCAACTGTTTATGGGACATTTTTACCCACCCCTACAGACGGATGAGATGCTTTCCAAGATTCATTTTTTTCGACAAAATCCTCATGAATCATTTTCAGAGGCTTGGAATCGTTTCACCGATCTCCTTATAGAGTGTCCACTTCATAACTTAGCGAAAGACACGCGTTAGTTAAATTGCCTTTTTTCAAAGGACTTCTACATCACCAAAAAGAAGTCCTAGACATAATGAATGGGGGTAGTTTCTTAAGCAAAGGAGCCTCGGAGGCTTATAAATTTTTAGATGATCAAACTAAGCGAAATAACAACTGGGGGGGGGGGGGGTAGTGATGATATCCACCGCTCCGCTAGTTCTTCTAATACAGTTAAGGCCACCGGTATGTTTGAAATTAAACACGATCCTGAGCTTAAAACTTTAATTGAATCACTCACTAAAAAGGTAGAGGCCATTTCGGTTCAACAAAAGCCTATCCCCGTCATGAATGTAAATTCAAATCCATGTAGTTTATGTTGGAGCCCTGAGCATCCCGACTCCCACTGTCATATAGCCTATGAACAGGCTTGTTCCATTAATAGTAAACCTAACGCCCCTTGGAGACAAAATCCCAACTTCGGTTGGAGAAATAACCAACACGTCACACCTCCAGGGTACAATAATCAATATGTTAGGCCAACATAAAGTTTTAACCAAGCTCCACCACGACAAGGACAGGGTCAGGGTAATTTTAATAATTATAACAACCAAGTGCAACCTCGACAAGGTCATGGTAGTTATAATAATTATAATGCTAATAGAGGTATCGTTCCGGTAAATAATAACTATCAAAATCCACCCATAAATAATTCACGTGAAATAGTTCCAGTCACACCACCCGTGACTACTACACCCACACAACCGGATCGTCTTGACACCTTCATACAAGTAAGCCAAAAACTTTTCCAAACCATGGCTCAATCTAACCAACAGCTTCTACAATCCGTTAATAATTTAACCCAACAGTTGGCTCAAGATAAAGCCCAACCCAAAGGTGTGTTTCCAAGTCACGAAATACCTAATCCTAAAACAACAAATACAGCCTTTGAGGTAACCGATAATACTAGTAATGAATATGAAAATGTAGGTGAGATAAAGGCCATCACCACTCTCCGTTCTGGCAGAGTGGTTGATAACAAAGTAACAATGCCAATAGTTATCCCACCAGTAGCCCTTACACCTGCTATTTTACTAGATACCGAAATAGAAACTGAAGAGCCTACCACTGTAGAGGTACCAGTTACAACACAACCTAAGAAACAGAAAGCCACGGTTAAACATCCAGGTGATACTATTACTAAATATAGACAGAAACCACCGTTTCCACAAAAATTAGCCGTGTTAACTAGGGATACAAATTATGAGGAGATTAGGGATGTTTTCAAGAATCTAACTATAAATCTTCCCTTCCTCGAAGCTATTAAAAAGCTACCACACCATGCTAAGTTTCTTAAGGAGTTGTGTACTACTAGGCGTAGGACCAATATACCAAAAGATGCCTTTTTAATAGAACAATTCCCAACTCTATCTAAACATAATGGAATTGTTAAGTACAAGGACCCTGGTCGTCCTACTGTACAATGCACCTTAGGAGATTCTTATACGACGACCGCGTTATTAGAATTGGGGGCTAGTGTTAACTTACTCCTGTTTTATTTGTATAGACAAATAGGTCTAGACGAGATGTAACCCACTAAAATGGCATTGCAATTAGCTGATCGGTCTATTAAGTATCCTAAGGGTGTGGTCGAAAATGTTTTGGTAAAAGTTCAGGATTTTTACTATCCGGCTGATTTTGTCATCCTCGATACAGAAGTCGTTAACGACTCTGTCCCGATCATCTTAGGGCGTCCTTTCCTGGCAACTGCCAATGAGCTCATTAATTGCCGCGATGGTTCAATGTCCATGTCTTTTGGCCATCTTGCTGTTGAAGTCAATGTTTTTAAAACAAAGACACAGTTACCCGATTCGTCTATGGATGGAGAGGTTAGCATGATCAAGAGCTTTGCTCGAGATTATTTCAACAACACGTTCCCTGATAATCATATGCCCAAATTTCTTTCCTTTGGAAGTTCAGACTCCAACATTTCCATCCCTACACTAGTCGATACACATATTACGGATGAGGATGAGATAGATGACTTTCTCAAAAATGTAGAGGACTATCATATTAACGAGGATATGACCAATCTAGATGAGCAATTCGATGAGTTTCTTAGAGCAGGTCATGATTCACCCTATCAAGAACTATTTTCCACAACATCCACCTCGACTTCCCTCCTTCCACCCTTTCAAAGGAATCTCGAGTTTGCACTCGATCCTTTTGTTTCTTCTGTGCTTCATAAGTTTTTAAATCCACCTAGTAAACAAATACTTCAGAAGACAAAAGCGTTTGACACCTTCATTTTCAGACTTGAAACAGTCCCTACACACACCATGAATGAGTTTTGTGCTAAAACCACATCCTCATTGGTTACATTCTGTCCTTCTACAACTTATCCATATCCACCATATTCTCCACAACCATTCACTTTTCCACACTTATTTACTAGAACACCCACTCGTTCAAAAATGAAAAAGAAGGTGCATGCTAGGTTACGTAATATGGTTATCCGACTTCGCTTTCAATTCACTAGGTTGCGTCATAGGAAATCTTGGTGCTTGATTGTGTTTGGATATGTTTTCTGTGATATTTATTTATGGAATGATCCACAACTATTTCGGCTATTGATATATGATAAACTGCATGTTCATGCATATGTTTAGATAAAGTCTCGAGTATCTGACTATAAACGACTCAACTTTTGTGTTTGGTGCATTTCCTTTCATTTCCATATATTGGTAAGTGCACCATTAAGGTAAACGGGCCCTCCCTACGGAGTGTGTGGCTGTAAGTACCGGATCCTAAGTCCACGATTAACATAATTCACGTTTTTTCGCGAAAAAATCGAAAAATTCACAAATTTCGATTTGGGCTTGGGCCCAACCCGCGCCTAACGACAGCGCACCCGCGCCCTTACCTTCACCATCAGTTCATCGTTTTTTTCAACAAACCGCCATTAACAAAGCTTCAACCCTAACCAAAAAAAAATAAATTAAAAACAAAACCTAATTAACCCACGCCCACAATCCAAGACCCAACCCAAATCTACTCCAACCGCGCCGCCCCACAACCTCCACCAATTTACATCAACAAAAACCACCGGAAAATCAAAATTAAAAAAAAAAAATTTGGTGCTGCCACGCCACCACACCACCACCATCATCGTTCTTTTTAGTGAGGTGTCCCTCATTGCTTCCCCCTACCTTCTACAAACCTCAAACCATATTCAAACTTCCAATTGCTCAACAACGCCGAATTTTGCCAGAGCAAGCTTTTACTGGCGACCACTTCGCGCCATTTTACGATGACGAAATGATCAGTAGAGACTGGAATAGTTTGTGGTACTCGACTGAAGCCAATTACCACAAAGACTTAGTCCGACGGTTCTATAATACGAGGGAGTTGGACGGGACTAGGATTTTTGTTATGGTGGTGAAGAGGAGGAAGGAAGTGACTACTGGGTTGTTGGCTGAGATTATAGGCATTCCGCCTAGAATCCATCTGGATGTCATGTTGCAGGAGTCTTAATATAATGGGGTAGAACCACTGATGAACGTGGCGATTATCGAAGGGAACTACAATGCGAGATCGCATTGTGTTCGCCGATCATCCTCGGAACCAACCAACCGCCTGCTTTCGATGGATTGGTCGGAACGCCCCGGGAAAAGAAGGTCGGCGACATCGGCCTGAAGCGCCTCCACATCTTATGGATACTCCGTGAGCAGAATACGAGTTACAGATCTTGGAGTTTTTGCTTAGCATGATTAGGGGGTAGGGAAGTCTGTTGCACCCTCTCCCGTGTTGATAACCAAGATCATCTTTGAAGTTGAGAGCTTCGGTGTGTCGATAGGTCTTACATCACCCTACACGAAACCCTCGCGATCTATAAGGAGTGTGTCCAACGAGTTTGGAGGTTGGTGAGGATAGAGAAGAAGACGAGGAGGATGGGGAAACGAGAATGCCGAGGAGGATGGGGGAATCAGAATGCCTCGGAGGATGAGGAGGACTTGACTTGTTTTGATGCGGATGCCCGGAGAGGTGTTGTCAAAATGCGAACGCATGGCCGTAATTCATCGTGGCATGCGTTCGCTCAACACTATCTGCGAAGACCCGGACTTCGGACTCGACAGGCAACTATCCATCATAACCGAGATCCGCACCCGAGAGAGGATGAGAGGTGGGAACAGATGAGGGCCAAGCTAGAAGCTCGTGCGCCGGACGGGACCGACATGCTCGCGATGATTCCCACCTCACGGGGATTCTCCTTCTAAGGACACACCATCGAGGCACGGCGTCGCCGCCGAAGGGCGATCTAATGGTCTTGGGCCCATCGGAGCTTCGGGGAGCCATCTTCGGACCGTGTGCCCTCTGCTACCAGTACCGGAGTGGTTAGGGATAGTATCGTTTGATGTTTCTATTTTTATTTGTAGTTTCATTATTGTCATTTATTTTCATGTAAGATTTAATTTCCGTAATTTGAATTTTGTAGTGAAATGTACTTGAATGAAAAATTTTAATATAACGCGGTTATTTTCATTATGCGTGGTTGTTTAATATTGATCCCACCTTCCCAAATTGTTTGGGGGTGGTTTTATCTATTCCAGCATGATTTTTATATGACCCTCGTCTTAGAATTTATTATGG
Organism: Coptis chinensis; assembly: GCF_015680905.1. Taxonomy (NCBI): domain Eukaryota; kingdom Viridiplantae; phylum Streptophyta; class Magnoliopsida; order Ranunculales; family Ranunculaceae; genus Coptis; species Coptis chinensis. The sequence goes on from NC_141459.1 coordinate 41,568,760, forward strand.
AGTCAAGGTGAAAATATGGTCGTTCAGGCATATCTATGAGTAAGTATCATTCTAGGATGAAATCTCAATTAAATAGGTAGATTCTATCATAAATTCAACCTAAAAGATACTAGGTTTGTTTTAGAATCAAGAAAATGAGTTGTTTCCGTTTTTGGGTTTGGAAATTTTGGTATTTCCGGAAACTGCCGTAAAAACCTTTTGGCAACTTCCCGATCCGTTTTAGCAAGTTAAAACCTATATAAACTTCATACATTCTACACTAACAACTCACACTACACCTAACCTCCATCACTCACCTTTCACTCCCACGATTCCCACGTTTCGTCTCATTTTCCGAGTTTCAAAACTCCGAAGCTTTTCAGCCCCTAGAGGAGCACTTTTCTGATTTTTTTCAGATTTTTTGTCCGACGGCTCACCGCAAACTGGAATTCAAATCTTGAGGCGCTTTTTCGTGCCGACTTCCGTGAACCAGAAAAATTCCAGTTTTCTGCGGGTAGTTTCCGGATCATTCGCAGCTATTCCAGAGCGTAATTTTGAGATGACATCTCCAACATTGATACCGGAACAGTCTTTTGAAGATTTGTTCCAAAGCACTACTTATGGTGCTTGGTTTCGCGGAAAGCGACCACATCACGTTGGTTTGGGAGCCGCTTTTATGGTAAGACGATGCACTTTATTCTCCAACACTAGCATCTTATTTTTACGATAACTGGATGTTCTTTGAAAGACCAGATGGAGAACAAGTGTTATCCATCAACATTGATAATGAACCATTGGAAATTACCAGGTTATTGCTAGCATTTGTTCTTGGACTTGCTATGCCCGCTGAAATACAAGACCCATGGTGTTATTGGATAGATAATATGTATGTCTACACTTATGAGTTTTTGCATGAGTTGTATGGGGCGGGCATTTTTCGTCGAGGACCAAGGGGAATATAACGCCGCTTTTGGTAGCGTCCATGAACATAGGAACTGTTATGTTTTGGATCATGCTAAACATTTTAGGGGAATGGCATTTTTCTTCTGTGAATGATGCCACTTGCAGCGTTTTCCTTCCTTTAGCCACGGGACGTATGTGTCATGACCTTCCCCGAACCTTGATGTCTAGTTTAGCTCGATCCCATAGCATGAGGCATAAGTACCTTCTTATGCCTGTTCTGATTTCCCATATTATGCTATGTTTCTTTCCTGTTTTTGTGCACGTTTCACGGATTGGATTACTGTCGACACTCTACGACCCACCAATAGTATTATTCGATCCTTCCATGCAATAACTTAGAAAGGGTGGAGGATACAACCTCATCAGGTTGCACCCTACACCCCGTCAGACCAAGTGGCTCTTAATAGGTTAGCAATAATAGATGATAATGGCGGGAAGCCTGGCAAATTATCATGGCATGGCAGGACGCGAAGGAACCTCACTTCTTTATAGAAGAAGAGGATGAGGAAGATGATGAGTAATGCCGGAGATAAGGTAAGTTTTCATTCTATTTAGTGTCTGCTTATGTCCCAAGAAATTTCATTCTTGTTAACCCCATAATGGGTAGAACTCTTATAGAGTTGAGTCAGTTTTTATTTCCTATATTAGTACGTTCTAACTTTGTTTTGCAGATATTCCTGAATTTCACGCGCTTCAATGGTAATTTTCCTACCCTTTTTATTTATATGCTTTGAGGACAAAGCATGCTTCTTGTTTGGGGGGGGGGGCATAGAAACACGTGTAATTAAGGCATCTGTTAGGATATAGATATGTATGATAGGCATTTGTTTTCTAGTTAAAATTTCAAAATTTCAAAAATATAAATAAATAAGTTATGCTATACACTTGGGAATAGTGGTATTGTTTCCTTTCTCTATGCTCTTAATAATCTAGAAGTCTCACGTAGCTTTTGCATTAGAATAATTGTTAGAAACTTAGGTTAATATGTAGGTAATAATCTTTCATCTATCTATAAATATATTACATGAGTATCTATGATTGTTAGCAGTAAGTTTCTGAAATCTAGGCTAGAGTACTTATTCTACAAATCCTGTGAGAATATAGCCTAAAGCCTTATATGAGCGAAACATTTGAGAAATGACACAAGGGAGAAGTAAAATCGGATAGAGAAATCACACGTCCACTTGCTTGATCACTATGCCATATCCTAAGCGAGAATTTAGGCCTTTTTGGATCGATATAGCGAGAAATTCAAACCTATGAATTATTTTCTACTAGTAAGCCCCTCGAGCCTTTCTTTAGCCTTCCATAAACCACAATTCCTTTACCTGTTTAAAAAACAAAACAAAATAAAAAATTCAACTTACCCAATCTAGAATAAGTCTGAGAATAGAATGAGTGAAGAAAGAAGAAGAGAAAAACCTGTGTAAACAAAAATTAGTTAGTTGCTTCAGAAAAAGAAAAGAAGTTTCCATCCAAGAAAAAAATAAAAAAAATAAAAAAAATAGAAAAAAATAAAAAACTCCAAAAATAGGATAAAAGGGAATCAAAAGCCAAAGAAAAGAAAAAGAAAAATATGGCTAAGGATGGCAACAAAGTATAGAAGCAAAAGAAAATAACAAGGTTTTCTCTAAGTTACATAATATGAAAACTCTATTATCTCAGACTTGTCCTTTTTGAATATCCATTTCTTTCCTTCTTAAACCATCTCCTAATCCCCGCAAGACCTAATAAAGACCTTTAGCTCAATTAGGAATAGGTTAGTGTGATAGTAAGTGGCAGATGTGTTTGATCGACTCCGGCTTCCTTGTTATCATTGAGATTGCAAGGTAAAGTGTGCCCCGCATTAACTGGAGTAAAGCGGAACTTGAGTGGAAAAATCAGAGTGTTGTATCTTGACTATTATTATGAGAACCTACTTAAGGACGTAATCCCGAGTTTCAGAAACGAACCTGCTAGGCATTTCATAGTATTACTCATTGTATAAATGTTTATTGTAGATGATTAATTATTATGTATATATTAGCTTAGGTTTCGACTTGATTACTCTATATGCATTGCTAGTGAGAGGTATAGTTAATTTAGAGCATGAATAAGGAAACAATAGTTTTATTTCTTAGTCGTCGTAGTATAGTTGATGTTTGTGAGTACCTTCACTGGAAAACTCTCACAAGGCTATAACTCGTCCACTAGGGAATTCTTAGTGGTTTAAGGCCTTGTTGCATATGGTCAATGCAATCGCACTCAACGAAACGAGAGTAGTTAAAACTCCATTTTTGGTCACTTATTCTAATTTCTCATCTTTGCTTGAGGACAACCAAAATGCTGTTTGGGGGTGGTTTGATAAGAGCCCAAAACTGTAGTTTTAACCCTGTAACAGACATACTTTTAGACCAATTATGTGAGTAATAATTAAGAGTTAACACTGATTACGTGTTTTTATGTATTTCAGGCTTCAAAGTCCATTATGTGCAGATATGTGCCACTTTAGCGAGATAAAGAAGCAAAGGTCGGTTGCTAAGGAGTTCTGTGATTAAAGGCCAAGATTCAAGAAGATAAAGCCTTTCTAAAGCCCGGTCAAAAGCTAAAAAGTCGCCGGCGTAAACAACACACAAGTCGTGAGAACTTGAAGGCCGTATCTTTGGACTGAGACCTCAGAATGGGGCCTACCTTATGTCAAAACGACCATCTCGGAAAGAGCTTTCCAATGGTCCAAGCCTTGACCCAATCAGAGGAGTAAAATTAGACAAAAAGTCTATTGAAGCCAACTGCAGCTGAAGAGGCCTTTTTGGACTGAAAGAATTGGGTTTTGGGCCTGATTCTCTGGCCCAAAACATGGCTCCAAGCCCATGTACGATTTTTAGATCTGAATGTATAAAATCCAAAGCTTCACTCTTGGTTAATGGTAGGTAGATAAGGGTAGAGAATTAGGTTAGAAAATAAAAGTAGCTTAGAATAGAAAGTAGCCATTAGAATAGCTTCTAAATCTAGATTTAATTCTTTATGTTAAGTTTAGTTTCAAATCCAATTCTTGTTTTAGATTAAACTCTAGAATTATTATTCTTAATTAGATTGATTAATAAAATAGCTAGTTTGTTAATTTCGATTCTTGTCATTTACATTTGTGTTAGATCTGATTTCATTTATTACTTGTTATTCAATTCTTAGTTATTAATTAAATTTTAATTATTGTTTAATTTAGATTAGTAAATTTCAATTCTTTATATTATGTTTAGTTTTAATTTAATCGGAAATGATTGAGTAATGATTCTCGGCTAAACCTCCATTAGAGGGGGTTGAGAAGCCTTGATGAAAGTTTAATTCTGATTATCGTAGAGTCGTCGCAATTTCCTTTCCACTCTAGAAGCGATTAGTTCACCATGAGAATGGGTTTAATCGTTCACATGCTAGTTATGAATTGGTAGGAATGCCATGTGTAATTAGGGATTAGGAATAACCATATTGTTCTGCGAAGCAGTTCAATTTGGATTACGACGATTCGTCGTTAGTAGGATTAAGTTGAGTTAAGGTGGAATCAATCCCCCTCTAACTCCTTATCATAGAATCAACGTAGCATTCCCATAGTTGTTCTGATAATCGACTAGTTGCATCTTGTGGGTAGTTGCATCGTAGTCTAGTTGCCACTTCGTAAATCTCTCATTAGACTTTAGAGTTAAGAGTACTTATACGTAGAGAACATTAACATGCGGAAGGACTAGGAGTGGAACGAACTTCCTACTCCACTATATCTCATTGGATTGAGAGTAGAATCTTTGATAAACTTATAGGTTCATAAGATAGTTTTAGTTTACTTACGTTTTGAGTTCATCATTCATTTCGTAGGTAAACTATTCAATTTTTTAATTTATCAAAAAATGCCATTTGCGGGATCGAACCGGGTCACCCGCGTGCGACAAAGGGAATACTCACCACTATGAACTCAAAATGTAAGTAAACTAAAACTATCTTATGATCATATATGTTTATCAAAGTTTCTACTCTCAATTCTATCGAAATAGAGTGGAGTAACAAATTCGCTCCACTCCTAGTGCTCTAGTATGGAATGTTTTCTAGTCTAATTAGTCGGTCTTAAGTCTAATGAGAGCTTTACGAAGGGTGTTATACTACGATACCTATATGAAATTGATTATGTTGAATTTAACTACGAATGCTATGGAAATATGATTGTTTTTGAATCTAGATAAAGGATTAGAGGGGAATTGAATCCACCTCGAATCCAACTTAATAACCTAGCATAGATTCTTGTATCTCGATTCTTACGTTCTTACGGCAAGAAATTCGAGTTCTAATCCCTAGTGTTCATGGCATTTCTACCGAATACTAACTAGCATGTGAGGTCGTCCACCCATTCTCATGGCGAATCACGACCTTCTAGAGTGGAATAGATTCTACAATGCTTCTACACTATACCACTAAGTTTTCATCAAGGCTTCATCAAACCCTCTAATGGAGGTTTTAGCCTTGAGTCATGAAACCATCATTTCCCATTGAATTATAACTAGTCATCATATTAAAATTCTAACTTAACTAAATTAACTAACAATGTTTCAATCTACTTAAACTACGAAATGATAATCAACAAGAATTAAAACTAGATCTATAAATTGAGATGACAAAAATTGAAATTGACAAAATAACTATTTTATTTATCTAATCAATCAAGAACAATGATTCAAAGACTTAATCTAAAACAAGAATTGAAAATGGAACTAAAACTTAATTAATCTCAAAAACTAGATCTAGAATTATCTATATGGTTTTAGGTCTAACCTAGCTACCAATAACAAAGAGCTAAGCTTTGGTTTTTATACTTTCAGATCAAAAAATCGTGCATGGGCTTGGAGCCATGTTTTGGGCCAGAGAATCAGGCCCAAAACCCAATACTTTCAGTCCAAAAAGGCCTCTTCAGCTGCAGTTGGCTTCAACAGACCTTTCGTCCATTTTTGCTCCTCTGATTGGATCAAGGCTTAGACCATTAGAAAGCTCTTTTTGAGCCAGGCGTTTTGACATAAGGTAGGCCCAATTCTGAGGTCTAAGTCCAAAGATATGGTCTTCGGAAGTTCTATTGAGTTTGTGCACTATTTCTGCCCGCGTGGACCTTGACTCTTCATCTTTTGACCGGGCTTTACAGAGGCTTTGTCTTCTTGAATCTTGGCCTTTAATCACAGAACTCCTTAGCAACCGACCTTTGCTCCTTTATCTCTCTAAAGTGGCACATTTCTACACATAATGGACTTTTACGCCTGAAATGCATAAAGACACGTAATCAGTATTAACTCTTAATTATTACTCACATAATTGGTCTAAAAGTATGACTGTTAAAGGGTTAAAACTACAGTTTTGGGCTCTTATCAACAATAACACTCCAAATATACCTGATATGCTAGTATGAACCTCTAACAGGAGATGCGAGGTGTTTGAAGAAAGAAGTACCTGAATGCCTCCTTGCTTCGCTTATGAATAGCGTCTTGTTTACGCGTGCACAGTGTATATAATAAGTTAGAACACTGAAAACCTTGAAGAAATGGAAGTTTGAAACAAACCTGTGGAAATCGGGCGATTCATTGAGAGGGTGCGAGTCATGCTTTTTCGAGAATAGGCGAAGCAGGTAGCAGTCGCTTCCAGTCATTTGGAGTTCTAGGTGTTTGGGTGCGGGTCGCTCTCGAACTTAGTCTTGGTCTTGGCTGGTCGTGGCTTTCGGGGAAAAACTCGAGTTTTGCCTTCGAGTTTTGCCTTCACAAGGTGCGTGGTCTTCGGCTAAAAAGTGGAGTTCCAGGCGTTTTAGCGGGTCGCCTCCCGTGTAATTACGTGAGGAAAATTTGTAGTCTTTGAAAGCGGAACCCACGGTGAGAATCAAACAACGGTGGGTGGGTTATGGGACTTTGGAAAACTAACAATTCTAAAGAAAACAATATTAAAGGGAACTAAGATGGCAGCGGCGCCATTTGATAAAACGATATAATTGAATATAATTCTACCTACGAATAAAATGATGAATTTCAAAACGTAAGTAAAACTATTTCTTTATACGAAGACAGTTCTTATCAAAGATTTCTACTCTCGATACTATTGAAATAGAGTTGGAATAGAAGATTCGTTCCACTCCTAGTTCTTTAGCATTCAATGTTTTCTAATATTGCAAATCTATCCAAAGTCTAATGAGAGTAATGGTGGGATTATACTACAATGCAAATTCAAATAACAAGATAATAACTATAATGATTTAGCTACTAAATGCTATGGAATACTAAGGTTTGAATCTAGATAAAGAATTAGGGGGGATTGAATCCACCTTAATTCGACTTAATCAACTAACAAAGATTCGTCGTGATCCAAATTTTAATGCTTCGCATGTCAAAATGGTTAATCTAATCCCTAATTATACATGACATCTCTACCAATTAATAACTAGCATGTGAAGCAACCAAACCTATTCTCATGGTGAACTAATTACTTTCTAGAATTGAATAGATTATCACAACGATTTCTAAGTTAACAACTATCAAGCTTCATCAAGGCTTCTTCAACCCCCCCCTAATGGAGGTTTAGCCTAGAATCATTATGCTCTCATTTCCAATCGAAATTGAACAAGACATAATATAAAGATTCTAACTTTATTAAATTTAACTAAACAATAATTGAAATCTAAATTAACAACTAAGAAATCATTAACAAACAAGAATTGAAATTAGATCTAAGCAATTTTAAATAAAAAAATCAAAATTACCAAGAACTAACTATTTTATTTATCTAATGAATGATAAACAATGATTCCAATAACTATTCTAAAACAAGGAATGAAACTAATTAATGGAATGAAAACTAATTATTTACTAATTTAAAAACTCAAAACTAGATCTAGATTATTCTCTAATGGCTACTTTCTATACTAACCTAATTGATACTTAAGAGCTAAGTCTTGTGTGTTGAAATGGAGGAGACCAGATCCACATTTTCATGCATGGGCAGAGGATCCATGTTTTGGGCCGGAAAATCGAGCCCAAAGCCCAATTTCTTCAGTCTGTAGGGCCCTTTTCAGCTAGCTTTGACTTCAATAGACGTTTCGTTCACTTTTGCTCCTCTGATTGAGTCAAGGTTTGGACCATTGGAAAACTCTTTCCGAGTCGGTCGTTTTCAAATAAGGTACGCCCGATTCGAGGAATGACTCCAAAGATACAATCTCCGAATGTTCTGCTGACTTTTGTGTGTTGTTTCTGCTCGCGTTGACTTTGACTTTTAAGCTTTTGACCGGGCTTTGCAAAAGTTTTTTCTCCTTGAATCTTGGCCTTTAATCACAAAACTTCTTAGCAACCAACCCTTGCTCCTTTATCTCGCCAAAGTGGCACATTTCTACACATAATTGACTTCAATGCCAGAAATACATAAAGCACGTAATCAGCATTAACTCTTATTTATTACTCGCATAATTGGTCTAAAAGTTTTATTGTTAAGGGGTTAAAACTATAGTTTTGGGCTCTTATCAAACCACCCCCAAACAGCATTTTGCTTGTCCTCAAGCAAATATGAGAAATTAGCATAAGTGACCAAAAATAGAATTCTAACTAATCTCGTTTCGCCGAGTGCGATTGCATTGACCATATGCAACAAGGCTTTAAACCACTAGGAATTCCGTAGTGTATAAGTTATAGCCTTGTGAGAGTTTTCCAGTGAAGTTACTCACAAACTTCGTCTATACTACAATGACTAAGAAATAAAACTATTGTTTCCTTATCTATGTCCCCAATTATCTATATATCTCACTAGCAATGAATAAAGAATAATCAAGTCAACACCTAAGCTAATATATGTATAATAATCAATAATCTACGAATAAACATATATACAATGAGTAATACTATGAAATGCACTAGCTGGTCCGTTTCTGAAAACTCAGAATAGTGTCCTTAAGTAGGTCCTCACATAAATGTCGAGACAAAAACCACTCTGATTTTTCCGCTCTAGTTTTGCTACTCTAGTGTGCAGTGGGCACACTTTACCTTACAATCTCAATGACTCACAAGGAAGCCAGAGTCGATCAAACACATCTACCACTTACTATCACACTAACCTATTCCTAATTGAGTTAGGGTCTTTATTAGGTGTTGCGGGGATTAGGAGATGGTTTAAGAAGGAAAGAAATGGATATTCAAAAATGACAAGTCTGAGGTAATAGAGTCTTCGTATTATGTAACTAGAGAAAACCTTGTTCTTTACTTTTTCTTCTACTATTTGTTTCCATCCTTAGCCATATTTTTCTTTTTCTTTGGCTTTTGACTCCTTTGATTCTAGTTTTGGAGTTCTAACTCTTTATTTTCTTTTATTTTTTTATTTTTTTATTTTTATTTGGATGGAAACCTTCTTTTCTTATCTGAAGTGACTAACAAATTCTTGATTTCAAAGGTCTTTCTCTTTTCTATTCTTTATCTCTATTCTCAGACTTATTCAAAGAATGGGTAGGTTGTTTTGTAACAGGGTAAAGGATTTACGGTTTATGAAAGGCTAAAGAAAGGCTCAGAGGGGTGACTAGCGGAAAATAATTCATAGGTTTGAATTTCTGGCTATATCAATCCAAAGAGGCCCTAAATTCTCGTTTAGGATATGGTATAGTTATCAAGCAAGTGGACGTGTGATTTCTCTATCCGGATTTTACTTCTCCCTTGTGTCATTTCTCAAATGTTTCATTCATATAAGGCTTTAGGCTATATTCTCACAGGATTTGTAGAATAAGTACTCTAGCCTAGATTTCAAAAACTTACTGCCAACAATCATAGATACTCATGTAACTTATTTATAGATAGATGCAAAGATTATTACCTACATATTAATCTGAGTTTCTAAAAACTATTCTAATGCAAAAGCTACGTGAGACTTCTAGATTATTGAGAGCATAGAGAAAGAAAACAATACCAATATTTCTATGTGTATAGCATACTTTTTATTTATATTTTTAAAATTTTTCAATTTTTTTAACTAGAAAACAAGTGCATATTATACATATATATATCCTAACAGATGCCTTAATTACACGTGTTTCTATGCCCCCTCCCCCCAAACAAGAAACATGCTTTGTCCTCAAAGTACTTAAATAAATAGGGTAGAGAAATACCATGGAAACACGTGAAATTCTGGAACATCTGCAAAACAAGGTTAAAACATACTAATATAGAAATTAAAACTGACGCAACTCTATAAGAGTTCCACCCGTTATGGGGTTAATGAGAAATAAATTGCTTGGGACATAAGCAGACGCTAACTGAAATAAAAACTAACCTTAACTCCCGTTTAAGCATTTTCCTCCTAATTCTCAATAAAGAAATGAGGTTCATTTGCATCTTGCCACGCCATGGTAATTTGCCAGGCTTCACGCCACTTATCGTCTACTATAGCTAACCTGTCAAGTGCCACTTGGTCGGATGGGGTGTAAGGCGCAACCTGATGAGGTTGTATCCTCTACCCTTGCCAAGTTATTGCTCGGAAGGATCTAATAATACAATTGGTGGGTCTCACAATATCGACCCCAAACCAATCCGTGAAACGGGCACAAAAAATAGGGAAGAAACATAGCATTATACGGCAAATTAAAACAGACATAAGAAGGTACTTATGCCTCTTGTTATGGGCTCGGGCTAAACAAGACATTAGGGTCTGGGGAATATCATAGAGTGTACATCCCCCAGCTAAAGCAAGGAAAATATCACAAGTTTCGTCATTCACATAAGAATAATGCCATTCCCCTTTAATGTTTAGCATGATCCAAAACATAACAGTGCCCACGTTCATAGACAGGCTACCAAGGGCGACGTTATAATCCCCTTGGTCTTCTATCCTAAAGATTCCTGCCCCATAATGCTCATGCAAATCCTCATAGTTATACATGTACATATTATCTACCAAATATGCCCATGAAAACTGGAATTCCAGTGTTTTGGGCGCAGGTCGTGCTCAGCTCTGGGCTTGGTAGGGGGGGTCGCGCTCTGATGAAATTCTGGTTAATAGTGCCTAGGGCGCAGCTGGCGCTCCACTGGGGAGCAGGCGCGCTCCAAGCTGCTGAGTTGCTAAAATGGAGAAGAAAAATGGGAAACGTGGGAGTGAAAGGTGAGAGATGAAAGTGAGGTGTAGTGTGGGTTGTGAGTGTAGAATAAAGGAAGCTTTTATAACTTTTGATCTTCCAAAACGAATCGGCAAGTTGCCAAAAAGTTTTAAGGCAATTGTCGAAAACAAAATATTTTCGAAACCGAAAACGGAAACCCCCATATTCTTGATTCTAAAACAACCCTAATATCTTTTAGATTTAATTTAGAATAGCAACTTCTAAATTCTTTTAGATTTCATCCTATCACAACATCTAATTATAGGTATGGCCATATTGCCAATATTATCAACCTTCACTCCAAAACAAATTCTAAACTGGAGGATCATATAACAAACCATGCTAGAGTAAATAATACCACCCCCAAACAATTCGGGAAGGTGGGATTAACGATAAAAAGAATGCACAATTTGAAAAGAACCATATTATATTAAAATTGAAATTCAAACAACATTTAACAACCAAATTCAAATTTAACTACGAAATTCATAAATTAACATCCGAACTAAATAAAAAGCAAATACAAAACAACATCAACTCATAATATTCCTAAACCACTCGCTGCTGGTAGTGGAAGGCACATGGGAAGGTGATGACTACTGAGCTCCCGATCGGCCAGAGCCATCCGTCTTTCGACGATGACGCTCGTGCCTCACAGAAACCTCCTCCTCCGAAGAACCCGCCTGGGGTGGAAAGCGTGCAACCATATCATCTCGAAACTTGCACTAATCTTCCATCTCGGCCCTCATCTATTCCCAACGCTCATCCTCACGCTGGGCACAAGTCTCGAAGTTATGATGCATGGTAGCCTGCCGAGTCCGGAGGTCTTCACAAATAGTATTGAGAGAATGCATGCCACGATGAATCACAGTCATGCGTTCTACATTCGACCTACACCTCTCCAAGGCATCGGCATCAAAATATGTCATGTCCTCCTCATCCTCCGAGTCATCCTCTTCAACTACCCTCTCTTCAAGTAACCTCCAAACTTTTTGGATACACTTCGTATAAATATGAGGATTTCTATGCTCTTTCAGGCAAATCCTATCAGACGTCGGAGTCGCTCTCAAGGTCATCATGATCTTCGTTATCAAAACAGGGAGAGGTGCAATACTCTTCCCAACTCCCCTAATCATGTTACTTAAAAACTCCAAAATACAGAATTCATACTTCTACACCTGGAGTATCCATAGAACGTGAAGGCAGTTCAGACCGATGTCGTTGACTTTCTCCCTCCCTATAACATTCCTACCAATCCACTGAGCTACAGCCAGCTGGTTGGTTCTGAGAGACAACTGGCGAACACAATGTGAGCTCGCATTGTAGTTCCCTTCCAAAATAGTCGCATTCATCAAAGGCTCGACCCCAGTAAATTGGGATTCCTGTAATATGGCATCGAGATGGTGTCTAGGCGGAATGCCTAAAATCTCAGCCAACAACCTAGTAGATACTTCTCTCCTCCTCTCAGCCACCTTAACAAAAATTATATTCCCATCCAACTCCCTCGTCCTATAAAACTGTCGGACCAAATCTTCATGGTAAAAATCATCTGTCGAGTACCACAAACCACTCTAATCTCTCCTAACCATCTCGTCATCGCAAAACGGCTTGAAGTGGTCGGCAGTAAATGCGTGCTCCGGCAAAATCCTACATCTTTGAGCCATTGATATTTTAGAACGATTTGGGGGTTTAAATGGAATGTGGGGATGGAGTTTGAGACTACCTCACTAACAAAACAATGGTGGTGGCGTGGTGGTGGCGTGGCAGTTCCAAATTCTTTGAGTTTTGGTGGTTTTCGGTGGTGGAAATTGTTGGGATTGGTGGAGGAATGTTTTGGAGAAGATTTGAAGTTGGAATTGTATTGTGGGCGTGAGTGTATTGGTTTTTTTTTTTTTTTTTTTATGTTAGGGTTTGAAAGTTGTTAATGGCAAAAGTGGGAAGATGAAGAAGAAGAACGTGATGCGTTCTAGGGTTGTACTGTGGGCTTGGGCCTAAGCCCAATTCGATTCCCAAAAAAATTCGATTTTTAGCGCAACTTCAAAGTAAAATTGCTATTTCATTACCGGTCCGATTTTTGCGAATGAGATATGGAAATGATCAGGAGAGAATTTCCAATCCAATGAACCATAAAACACTCTATTCCGACTATGGATAACATATAAGAAGATGGAAAATGCCTTGTAGTGCGTGCATGATGTAAGTTATGAGAACGAATGAACTCTAATTTCATAGATAATGTCAACCCAAATCGAAATACGATTAAATGGCCTAAGCAACACAAATGGAAAGTTGAATAATCCAGTAGACAACAACATTTTGAAAAGTGGGTCTTTTAAAGTCAGATTCCCGAGACTTCCTAAATTACTATTTTTATGATTTTAATAATTTTTATTTTTTATGAAAAATATTTAATATAGGAAAAACAAGAAAACAATAAATGCATAATTCACACCATAGAGGAACATGATTCAAAATTGAGAAAACATGCAAGAGTGGAAAACGTGAATTATGTTTAACGTGGACTTAGGATCCGGTACTTACAGCCACACACTTCATAGGGAGGGCCCGGTTACCTGAATGGTGCACTTATCAATATATGAAAATGAAAGGAAGTACACCAACGAAAAAGTTAGTCCTCATAGATAGGGTCCTGTAAAAGGATTTCCTCTACATCAAGGGATAAAAGCTCGTGGAAATGTTTTAACCGTTGGCCATTGACTTGAAAGGTACTGCTGTCCTTGGGATTTACCAAGGTGATTGCCCCGTGAGGGGTGACTTCAGTAACCAAAAAGGACCAGACTAACGGATTTTTAATTTCCCTGAAAAAATATGTAGACGGGAGTTGTAAAGTAAGACATTTTGACCTACCACAAACTCTTTGTGCAAGATTTGCTTATCATGAACACGTTTCATGTTAGCTTTATAATCCTTTGCGAGATTATAAGAATCGTTACGGATTTATTCAAGCTCATTCAATTGCAACTTGCGCTTGACACCCACCTCATCAAAATTGAAGTTAAGGCTTTTTATAGCCCACATAGCGCGGTGCTCCAATTCAACAGGCAAATGACAAAGTTTTCCAAATACAAGTCTGAAGGGAGACATACCTATAGGAGTTTTGAAAGCAGTCCTATACGCCCATAAGGCATCAGATAGAAGCTTTGACCAGTGTTTCCTATCAAGATTTACAGTTGTTTCTAATATCTTTTGATTTCCCTATTAGAAACTTTTACTTGTCCGCTAGTTTGTAGATGATATAAAGCTGCTACCTTATGTGTAACTCCATACTTTTTCACGAGAGATGCAACAACTCTATTACAAAAATGTGTTCCACCATCACTAATGATGGCTTTGGGAATGCCAAATCGACAGAAAATATACTTTTTAACAAAAAACACCACTGTCTTATGGTCATTGCTATGGCAAGCCATGACCTCTATCCATTTAGACACGTAGTCCACGACAACTAGAATATAAATGAAACTGTGGGAAACTGGAAAGGGACCCATGAAATCAATGCCCCATATGTCAAAAATTTCTACCACCATGATTGGATTTAATGGCATCATATTACGCTTCGTGATTCGCCCAAGTTGTTGGCAACAAATGCACGTGTTGCAATGCACTTGGGCATCTTTAAAGAGAGTAGGCTAATAAAACCCACATTGAAGAATTTTAGCAGCTGTTTTCATACCACTAAAATGGCCACCACACTCTTTGTCATGGCAGAATGAGAGAACCTCATTATATTCCCATTGGGGAATACAACGACGAATAATCTAATCCACATAATACTTGAAAAGGTAAAGCTCATCCCAGTAGTATAGTTGAACTCTGGCCAAGAACTTCTTACGTTCATTTCTTGACCAATCATAAGGAATAACATTAGATGCTAAATAATTTACAATGTCAGCATACCATAGTGCAGAAAAAATAGCATATAGATGCTCATCCGGAAAAGAGTACGGTATGGACTCAGAATCACTATCATCGTCGTTTGTAAGTCTCGATAAGTGGTCGGCAACTGCATTTTCGACCCCTCGTTTGTCCTTTATTTCTAATATGAACTCTTGCATGAGAAAAATCTATCGGATTAATCTCTGCTTAGTATCCTTCTTTGCGAGAAGGTACCTAAGGGTTGTATGGTCCGTGTAAACTAGAGTCTTCAAACCAACCAAATAAGGACGAAACTTATCTAAGGCATAAACGACAACTAAGAATTCTTTTTCAGTAGTTGTATAATTCCTTTGAGCATCGTTTAGAGTTTTAATAGCATACAGTGGATTTATTATCAAGTTTCTGTCCCAAGACAACACCAACTGCATAATCACTAGCATCACACATGAGTTCGAAAGGTTTAGACCAATCGGGAGGCTGTATAATGGGTGCAGAAGTTAAAGCAACTTTTAAAGTTTCAAAAGCATATTTACAGTTAAAATTAAAATAAAAAATGGCATCTTTTAAAAGCAGATTAGTTAATGGCCTAGCTATTTTTGAAAAATCTTTGATAAAGCGCCTATAAAAACCTGCATGGCCTATGAAGGCTCTAATATCACGGACAGTCCGTGGTATAGGTAGAGTCACTATCTTATCTAGTTTGGCCTTATCTACTTTGATGCCATCACTAGATACAATGTGACCTAGTACTATGCCTTTTTTTACCATGTAATGACATTTTTCCCAATTTAAAACCAGACTCTTCTCTTCACACTGTGTCAAAACCTTAGACAAACTAGACAGATAGTCAGTGAAAGAGTCTCCATAGATAGAAAAATCATCCATGAATACTTCCATGAAACGCTCTACCATGTCACTAAATATATGAAGCATACACCGCTGGAAGGTACCAGGAGCATTACAAAGGCCAAAAGGCATTCGTTTATAGGCGTATGTTCTAAAAGGACATGTGAAGGTCGTCTTTTCTTGGTCATCTATATCAATAATAATTTGGAAATAGCCAGAGTATCCATCCAAAAAGCAATAAAAGCATGACCAGCTAGACGTTCAAGCATCTGATCTATAAAGGGTAAAGGAAAATGATCCTTTCATGTCTTGGCATTTAAATGTCTGTAATCAATACAGATCCTCCATTTCATAGGACCATGCGTGGTAACATATTCACCCTTGGCATTACGTACCATGGTAATCCCTGATTTCTTAGGAACTACATGAATGGGACTTACCCATTCGCTATCAGAGATTGGGTATATGATATCCGCATCGAGTAATCGTAAGACCTCTTCCCTGACCACCTCTTTCATGGTAGGGTTCAAGCGACGCTGAGGTTCGCGAGAAGTCTTTGCGTTATCCTCCAAATGGATACAATGAGTGCATACATAATGTCGACTATATGGACCAACCAATCGCAGAACGATGTTCCCTAATCACCCTGATCAAACGTGTCTCTTCCTCCTTAGATAACAGAGAAGATATTATTATCGGATGACTACCATCCGGATTAAGATGAATATACTTTAATTTAGGAGGAAGAGGTTTAAGCACCGGGGTGGAAGGAATATTGATAAATGCTTCTGGGGGGTCCTCATCTTGAGTAATGAATACTTGCTTAGGCAGCAGGTCTTCAAACTCTGTAGATGGAGCAACAGAAGGGTCTACAATAGGTGTAGACTCGAAGATAGTGTTGACTTCCTTTAAGTAGGAGTCATCGGCAAAATCTGAACTTCTAAAAGACAGGAATTTATGCATTTGGTTTTCTGGAAATGTGTTATTAAAATAATCTTGAGCTAAGCTCTCGATCATGCTAACTTCCCCATCTACAGACGAATCTGGTAACTATTTAATCATTTTAAAAACATTTACCTCAACAGAAAGATGTCCAAAAGACAAGGACATCGAACCATCGGGGCAGTTATGAGCGTGTTGGCAGTTGCGAAGAAAGGACGCCCTAAAATGATTGGAACAGAGTCGTTTGCGACTTCTGTATCGAGGATAACAAAATCAGTAGGATAGTAGAAATCCTGGACCTCAACAAGCATGTTTTCAACCACACCCTTAGGGTACTTAATATATCGATCCGCTAGTTGCAACGTCATTTTAGTAGGTTGCATCTCTTGTAGACCTATTTGTTTGTATAGATAATACGAGAGTAAGTTAACACTCATCCCCAGGTCTAGTAAAGCGGTCGTCGTGTGGGAATCTCCAAGGTGCATTGTACATTAGGACGACTAGGGTCCTTGTACTTAATGATTCCATTGTGTTCCGTTAAAGTTGGAAACTGTTCCGTTAAAAAGGCGTCTTTAGGAATATTTGTCTTATGCCTTTTAGTGCAGAACTCTTTGAGAAACTTAGCATGGTGAGGTAATTTTTTAATTGCTTGTAGAAAAGGTAAGTTTATCGTCCGTAATCTCGTCAAAGTTTGTATCCCTGTTTAACATAGCTAATTTCTGGGGAAACGGTGGTTTCTCTCTATATTTAGCGTATGGATCAACTAGATGTCTAACCTTTGATTTCTGTTTCTTAGGTTGTGGTTTAACTGGTACCACTACAGGGGTAGGCTCTTCAGTTTCTATTACGGTATCTAGTTCAATCTCCGGTGTAGGGACAACTTGTGGGGTAACTATAGGCATAGTTACTTTGTTATCAACCACTCTCCCAGAACGGAGAGTGGTGATGGCATTTAGCTCACATACGTTTGCATTTTTGTTATTAGTATTACCGTTTACCTCAAAGGCTGTGTTTGGTGTTTTAGGATTAGGTATCGCTTGTCTTGGAAACACACCTTTAGGTTGTACTTTCTCTTGAGCTAACTGCTGTAAGGAAAGTTGGATAGCATGTAAAATCTATTGTTGAGATTGCATAAAGCTATCGAAACGATCTGGTTGTGGAAAAGTGTTAGCTATAGGTTGTGTGACAGGAACTATGTCACATTGATTATTAATGGGTGGATTTTGATAGTTATTTATCAGAACGATACCTCTGTTAGCATTATAATTATTATTGTTATAATTATTATAATTACCCTGACCTTGTGCTTGACCTTGTCATGGTTGTGCTTGGTTGTTATAATTATTATAATTACCCTGACCTTGTCCTTGTCGTGGTGGAGCTTGGTTATAATTGTTTGCTTGCCTAACATTTTGATTATTAAACCCTGGAGGTGTTACTTGTTGATTATTTCTCCAACTGAAGTTGGGGTGTTGTCTCCAAGGGGCGTTAGGAATTGGATAACTATTAATTGAGCAAACGTTATCTTGTTGTAATGTTTGT
This sequence comes from Coptis chinensis, assembly GCF_015680905.1. Classification (NCBI taxonomy): domain Eukaryota; kingdom Viridiplantae; phylum Streptophyta; class Magnoliopsida; order Ranunculales; family Ranunculaceae; genus Coptis; species Coptis chinensis. Next base: position 41,587,040 of record NC_141459.1, read on the forward strand.
TGTTCGTAAACGAAAGGACAATAGGAGTCGGGATGCTTTGGACTCAAACAAAAATTACATGGATTGGTGTTGACATTCATGAAGGGAATAGGCTGTTGTTGAACAGAAATAGCCTCTACCTTTTTAGTGAGAGATTCGATTAAAATTTTAAGTTCCGGATCGGGTGTCATCTCAAACATACCAGTGGCCTTAACTGTTGTAGAAGAACTAGCGTTGTGGGAGATATCATCACTACCCCCCTAGTTATTATTACGCTTGGTTTGATATTCTAAAAATTTACAAGCCTCTGAGGCTCCCTTACTTAGGAAACTACCCCCATTCATTATGTCAAGGACTTCTTTATGGTGGTGTAGAAGTCCTTTGAAAAAGGCATGAACTAACGTGTCTTTCGCTAAGTTATGGTGTGGAGACTCTATAAGAAGATCGGTGAAACGATTCTAAGCCTCCGAAAATGATTCATGAGGATTCTGTCGAAAGAAATGAATCTTGGAAAGAATTTCATCGATCTTCAAGTTTAGCCCACGAGTCCACAGAATTAGGCGCTTGGGAAGTTAACCAAGACGCCGCCTTATCGGCTAAAGTGAAGGAAAATACCTTCAGTTTAATTTGTTCAACACCAACCGTAGGATGGTGGAATGTAGTAAGGACTTGGTCAATCCTATCCAAGTACTGATAAGGCTTTTCATGGTCTAACCCATGAAAAATGGGTAACAAATTAAATATATTTAGGGGGATTCGGAAATCCCCCACTGGGTCTCATAGAACGATGCAAGATTTAGGGCTATCGTTCAAGGCTTTGTAAAAGTTAGAGAGAGGAGACTCTCTTTCTTCAGCCATTATTTCAGGTGGTGTGTGTGGTATATTAGCTAGAGGTGTAGTGAGTGGTATACCAGAAAGGCGTGTTTGTTGATGTTGCTGATTGATTATGTTAAGCATTTTTCTTCGGCCTGACCTTAATCTCATGCAAGGCTAAGACCAATCTTAACAAAACACAACAACACACCAAATAGACCTAATATGCTAGTATGAATCTCTAATAGGAGATGCAAGGAGTTTGAAGAAAGAAGTACCTAAATGCCTCCTTGCTTCGCTTATGAATAGCGTCTTGTTTACGCTTACTCAGTGTATATAACAAGTTAGAACACTGGAAACCTTGAAGAAATGGAAGTTTGAAACAAACCTGTGGAAATCGGACAGATTCAGCAGAGGGCACAGGTCACGTTTAGAATAAGGCCTAAGTAGGGCGTAGGTCGCGCTCAGGTCAAGCAGGAGTTCCAGGCGTTTGGGTGCGGGTCGCGCTCGAACTTAGCCTTGTTAGGGTGTGGGTCACGCTCAGGGAAAAACTCAAGGTCCAGGAGCTTCAGCGCGGAGGGCGCTTGATAAGAGCCCAAAACTAAAGTTTTAACCCCTTAACCATCATACTTTTAGACCAATTATGTGAGTAATAATTAAGAGTTAATACTGATTACGTGTTTTTATGCATTCCAGGCTTCAAAGTCCATTATGTTTAGAAATGTGCCACTTTAGCGAGATAAAAGAGCAAAGGTCGGTTGCTAAGGAGTACTGTGAATAAAGGCCAAGATTCAAGGAGACAAAGCCTTTGTAAAGCCCGGTCAAAAGTTGAAAAGTCAACACGGGCAGAAATAGTGCACAAGTCAGCAGAACTTCCGAAGGCCGTATCTTTGGACTCAGACTTTGGAATTGGGAGTATCTTATGTCAAAACGACCGGCTCGGAAAGTGCTTTTCAATGGTCTAAGCATTGACCCAATCAGAGGAGCAGAAGTGGACGAAACGTTTGTCGAAGCCAATTGCAGCTGAGAGCCCATTTTGGACTAAAGAAATTGGGTTTTGGGCCCGATTTTCCGGCCCAAAATATGGCTCCAAGCCCATGCACGATTTTTGGATCTGAAAGTATAAAAACAAAAGCTTGACTCTTTGTTAATGGTAGATAGTTAGGTTAGGAAGCTAATGTTAATGGAGTTTAGGGTTAGAAAAAGATAGATCTAGATTAGTTAATTACTTAGTTTTCATTCCATTTATTAGTTTCATTCTTTGTTTTAGATTTGTTATTTAAATCATTGAATATCATTCATTAGATAAATAAAATAGTTGTTATTCATTCAATCATATCTTGTTCTTATTGTTCTATTAGATTTATAAAGTTAATTACTTATTCCATAATGACATATTCTTATTATTGTTCTTGTGTTGGGAATGGTAGTATAGAAATTTCACATCAAATCATTACTCTCACCATTGTTCTTTTTGGTTTGATTAGTTGAATTCAATTTAAGTCTAGACAGTTAAGAGTGGAACGAATCCTTACTCCTTGTATTGCATGATTATGTTTTGAGAGTAAGAATAATTGATTTAAATGTAAGAACGGTAGAATTATGTATTAGTGTTGTTAACATTAATATTTAGGATTCTACTATTTTACGGTTATCAAATGGCGCCGCTGCCATCTTAATCTCGTTCAACACAAGAATTCAATTGCTTGAATCCCAGGGGCAATCCCCCATTTCACCCACCCACCCTTGTTCGATTCTAACTGTGGTTGTCTTTTTCAGCATTAAACTTCCTCGGAAAAAAAAAAATTGCATGGAGTGCACCTGCGCTCAAAACACTGGAAGTTGAGCGCGACCTGCGCCCATACCGAGCGTGACCCACGCTCAAAACACTGGAACTCGAATTTGCACTGAGCGCACCTGCGCCTTCAGCTGATTTTGCCGGATTTCCACAGGTTTGTTTCGAACGTCAATTTTTCAAGTTTTGACGTGTTCTAACTTGTTATATACACTGAACACGCATAAACAAGACGCTATTCATAAGCGAAGCAAGGATGCAATCAGGTATTCCTTTCTTCCACACCTCGCATCTCCAGTTAGAGGTTTCTACTAGTATATCAGAATTGTTTGGAGTGTTGCATGTTTAGTTAAGTTAGACTTAGTCTTGCATGAGATTAAGGTCTGGTCGAAGAAAAAACTAACGTAATTACACGGCAACGTCAACAAACACGTCTATCTAGTATACCACCCATTACACCTCTAGCTACTATTCCACACACACCACCTGATATAATGGCTGAAGAAAGAGAGACTCCTCTCTCTGACTTCTACAAAGCCTTGAGCGATAGCCCCAAATCTTGCATCGTTCTAGCAGACCCAGTGGGGGATTTCCGAATCCCCCCAAATATTTTTAATTTGTTACCCGTTTTTCATGGTTTAGACCATGAAAAACCTTATCAGCACATGCGTAGGATTGAACAAGTCCTAACAACATTCCACCATCCCACGGTTGGTGCGGAACAAATTAAACTGAGGGTATTCCCTTTCACCTTAGCCGATAAGGCGGCGTCTTGGTTAACTGCCCAAACGCCAAACTCGTGGACTCATGGGCTCAACTTGTTCAATTGTTCATGGAACAGTTTTTTACCCACCATCGAAGACGGATGAAATGCTTCACAAGATTCATTTCTTCAGAAGAATCCTCATGAATCCTTTTCGTGAGGAGGCACGGAATCGTTTTTCATCGATCTTCCCATTGAATGCCCATATCATAATCTTGCGAAAGACACGCTTGTTCGTGCTTTCTTCAAGGGGCTTTCACATTATCATAAGGAGGTTCTAGATATCATGAATGGGGGTAGTTTTCTTAGTAAAGGAGCCTTGGAGGCTTATAAATTCTTAGAAGATCAATCTAAGAAGAACAACAATTGGGGAGGTAACGATTCCTCCCGCTCCTCTCCTTCTTCTCTTGAGGTTAAATATGATCCCGAGCTTAAAACTCCTATCGATGCCTTCACTAAAAAGGTAGAAGCCATCTCTGTTCAACAACAACCCACTCCAGTCATGAACATTAACTCTACTCGTTGTAATGTCTGTTGTAGTCTTGAGCATTCCGACTTTTATTGTCCTCTTGTCTATGCATAAACACCACCACAACCATCACACTTTAACCAGTTAACTCAACATCAAGGACAAGGGAACTTAGGTGACCAGAATAGAGGTTTAGTACCCAGAACCCAGAACTATCAACATCAAGACATGAACGCTTAACAAGCTTTAATTCCAATACAACCATCTACAGACAAAGTAGTAGTGACCTTGTTGGAGAAACAAAATCAAATTATGCAACAAAACTCCAACTTGATGAAAGATCGGCATGATCAAAACTCTAATATGATGAAACAAATTATGCAAATGATGCAGTCTTTGTGCCAAAAGGTTATTGACATGTCTTCTAACCAAACCAGCGTATTTCCAAGTCAAGCAGTGCCTAATCCTAAGTCAACAAACACCGCCTTTGAAATAAACAGTATTTCTTGTAATGGTAATATAAACCAAGGGGACCCTACAAAGCAGTCACTACCCTTCGCTCGTATGCAGTAGTAGTTGATAACCAAGTGACTATGCCTAATAATTACCCGCAAACTAAAAATGATACCATACCAAATACTATAATAGAAACTGAAGACCCTACAGCTATAGAAGTACCAGTTAAACCACAACCAAAAGGAAAACCATTACAAGACCCAATAATAGAAAGTGAAGACCCTACACCTGTAGAGGTTCCAATATAGACACCTAGATGGAAAATAGCTAGAGATAAAGCAAAGACTAATAATACTTTTATCCCTTCTGCTAAAAATAGCGATGAAGCACCATATCCCCAAAGACTAGTTGTGTTTAAAAAGGACGAGAATTTTGATGAGATTAGGGAAGTGTTTAAAAATTTGACTATAAACCTACCTTTTCTAGAAGCTATAAAAAGTCTACCTGGACACGCTAAGTTTCTAAAAGAGTTGTGCACCAAGAAGAGGAAAACCAACATACACCACGAAGCATTCTAAACTGAACAATATCCCTCTTTATCTGAACATAACGGAATTGTTAAGTACAAGGACCCCGGTAGATCCCTATCAGATAATACACCTTAGGTGATACCTTCATAACAACTGTTTTATTAGACACGGGGCGAGTGTTAACTTACTCCCTTTTTATTTATATAAACAACTAGGTCTAACAAAACTTCAACCAACCAAAATGACTTTGCAGTTAGCCGATCGTTCTATTAAGTATCCCAAGGGTGTAGTTGAAAATATTCTCGTTAAAGTTCAGGATTTTTACTATCCAGCCGACTTTGTTATTCTTGACACAGAAGTTGCTCATGATTCCATTCCCATCATCTTAGGGCGTCCTTTCTTTGCAACCGCCAATGCCCAAATCAATTGTCGGGATGGCTCAATGACTCTTTCTTTTCAAAATCTTTCTGTAGAAGTTAATATGTTTAGACAAAAACAGGGACAACTAGGTTTGCCTATAGAAGGGGAAGTGAAGTACATTGAGAGTTTTGTACCTCACATTAGTGCGGCTGACACTTTAGTCCCCACACTAGTAGATACCCCTCTTATGGAAGAAGACAATGATCACAATTTCTACTCCCTAGATGTAGATAACATCAAGGAGGATTTCCTTCAACTCTTTTACAACCCCTTCTTTCGCCCAGGAAGTTCTCTCCTATTGACATCCATTCATCTCTTGACGCCATGGCCGGAAGAAGAATTTTTAAGCCCTCTATCCCGATTGATTCTTCTTACCCACCTATTGAGGAATGTCTTGCATATCTCAAGGCCTCGATGATATAGACCTAAGAACACTAGTTGAACACCATTCACCTACCTCACATCCTCATGTCACTCATTCACCTTCCATCACTTAATGTTCCTCGCCCTCTACCTTTTCAAAGAACCATTGAGTTTGTACTTGACCTTGGCATTTCTCCTATGCTTCATAACTATCTAAAACCAACTGGTGAAGAAGTAACACCCAAGGACAAGCCACCTGACACTTTTTCATTTTTTCCATTTTTTCCTTCTCAAAATTATCCACATCCTACGTATCTTCCATCAATTTTCTCACGTTCATTTACTTGGCATTCCCTTCGTAGGAGGACAAAGAAGAAACTGTATGCTCGATTAGGTTTTAGATCTATAAGGCTTTGCTCTCAGTCCACTAAGCTACGTCATAGGAAATCTTGGTGCTTAATTCTGTTTGATGGTGCATTCCATGTTAATTATTTGTGGAAAGACCCACAACTTTTTCGATTGTTGATATATGGTAAACTGCATTTTAATACATATATATTAGACTCATTTTATTCTTCAGTGTACTCCATTCCAATCTTATGTTATGGGAGTGCACCATTAAGGCAACTGGACCCTCATTTTGGAGTGAGTGGTTGTAAGTGTCGGTTTCTTAGTCTACGTTTCATGTGACTCACATATTTATCTCTTGCACTTTTTCTCGTGGATTGAGTAGTGCTTCTCTATGGAGTGAGTTTCATTTTTATTTCTTTATCGTAATTTTGTTTTCTTTTTCTAAAAATCAAACATATAAAAACTAAATAAAATAAAAACATAAACATATATTAGTAAGTCTAGGGAATCTGACTTTAAAAGACCCAAGTTTTCGTACAATACCAACTTTCTGGAGTATAGGCCAAACAAAATTTTCAAACTTAAAAAGAGTTTTCCAATTTTGTTTGGGTGGCGTATTTTGGTATTCATTTCAAATCAAGTTGCCACCCTAAGCCTGTCATGTTTACTCCAAGAGTTAGAGTTTGTTAGTTAGTGCGCGCAGGTTTAATTGTGCTTCATATTATCATATCATCTTTACAATATTTCAGTTACAGGTACTGCCAATGTTTGCCACGTTTCTATGGTAAATTCCTTCCTTATCTCTTTACACTTTGAGGACAAAGCGTTTGTTTGGGGGTGGGATGGAAACATTTGCAAAAATTAGACACTTTTAGGATGTAAATTACGCACTTTTATTTATAAAATGTTAAAAATTATAAAAATTAGTTAGTTACATAATTTAATTGTGCTATTGAATTGCTTCGTGAACCCCCTTCTCCCAAATTGTTTGGGGGTGGTATAGAAACACGATGTAAATGTTAAGCACATATTAGGTTGTATATTACGTATTATTTGTCTTAAAAATAATAAAACTAAAATTAAAATTAAAAATAAAAAGTTTATGCTATACACTTAGGAATATTGGTATTGTTTCTTTCTCTATGCTCTTAATAATCTAGAAGTCTCACGTAGCTTTTGCATTAGAATAGTTTTTAGAAACTTAGGTTAATATGTAGGTAATAATCTTTGCATCTATATATAAATATATTACATGAGTATCTATGATTGTTTGGCAGTAAGTTTCTGAAATCTAGGCTAGAGTACTTATTCTACAATTCCTGTGAGAATATAGCCTAAAGCCTTATATGAGTGAAACATTTGAGAAATGACACAAGGGAGAAGTATATTCCGAATAGAGAAATCACACGTCCACTTGCTTGACCACTATACCATGTCCTAAGAGAGAATTTAGGCCCTTTCTGGATCGATATAGCTAGAAATTCTTACCTAAGTATATTTTCCGCTAGTCGCCCCACTGAGTATTTCATTAGCCTTTCCATAAACCACAATTCCTTTACCCTGTTACAAAAACAAAAAAAAATATAAAAAAAAAATAATAATAAAATCAACCTACCCATTTTAGAATAAGTCTGAGAATAGGATGAATGAAGAAAAAAGAAGAGAAAAGCCTGTGTAAACAGAAATTAGTTAGTTGCTTCAGAAAAGAAAAAGAAAAATAGAAATAAAATAAAAACTCCAAAAATAGAATAAAAGGAGTCGAAAAGCCAAAAGAAAAAGGCTAAGGATGGAAACAAAGTGTAGAAGCAAAAGAACAAGGTTTTCTCTAGTTACGTAATAGGAAGACCCTATTATCTCAGACTTGCCTTTTTGAATATCCGTTTCCTTCATTCTTAAACCATCTCCTAATCCCCGCAACACCTAATAAAGACCTCTAACTCAATTAGGAATAGGTTAGTGGGATAGTAAGTGGCAGATGTGTTTGATCAACTTCGGCTTCCTTGTGTGTCATTGAGATTGTAAGGTAAAGTATGCTCTAGTTTTTGGAGTAGCAAAACTTGAGTGGAAAAATCGAGTGATTTTTGTCTTGACTTTTATGTGAGAACCTACTTATTGTTTTCGGTATTCCAAAGTTTCATAAACGGAGAAGTTCTGCATTTCATAGCATTACTCATTGTATATATGTTTATTAAGTAGGTGATTGATTATTATGCATATATTAGCTTAGGTTTCGACATGATTATTCTGTATTCATTGCTAGTGAGATGTATAGATAATTGAGACATAAATAAGGAAACAATAGTTTTATTTCTTAGTCGTTGTAGTATAGATGAAGTTTGTGAGTACCTTCACTGGAAAACTCTCACGAGGCTATAACTCGTCCACTAGGGAATTCCTAGTGGTTTAAGGCCTTCGATATGGTCAATGCAATCAAACTGAATTAAACGAGAGTAGATAGAACTCCATTTTTGGTCACTTATTCTAATTTCTCATCTTTGCTTGAGGACAAGCAAAATGCTGTTTGGGGGTGGTTTGATAAGAGCCCAAAACTGTAGTTTTAACCCCTTAACCATCATACTTTTAGACCAATTATGTGAGTAATAATTAAGAGTTAATACCGACACGTGTTTTATGCATTTCAGGCTTCAAAGTCCATTATGTGCAGAAATGTGCCACTTTAGCGAGATAAAGGAGCAAAGGTTGGTTGCTAAGGAGTACTGTTAATAAAGGCCAAGATTCAAGGAGACAAAGCCTTTATAAAACCCGGTCAAAAGCTGAAAAGTCAAAAAAAAAAAAGATTGCACAAAATAAAAGAACTTCAAGGCCGTATCTTTGGACTCAGACCTCGGAATTAGGAGTATCTTATGTCAAAACGACCGGCTCGGAAAGAGCTTTTCAATGGTCCAAGCCTTGACCCAATCAGAGGAACAAAAGTGGACAAAACATTTGTCGAAGCCAATTGCAGCTGAAGAGCCTATTTTGGACTAAAGAAATTGGGTTTTGGGCTCGATTTTCCGGCCCAAAACATGGCTCCAAGCCCATGCACGATTTTTGGATCTGAAAGTATAAAAACAAAAGCTTGACTCTTTGTTAATGGTAGATAGTTAGGTTAGAAAGCTAATGTTAATGGAGTTTAGGGTTAGAAAAAGATAGATCTAGATTAGTTAATTACTTAGTTTTCATTCCATTTATTAGTTTCATTCTTTGTTTTAGATTAGTTATTTAAATCATTGAATATCATTCATTAGATAAATAAAATAGTTGTTATTCATTCAATCATATCTTGTTCTTATTGTTCTATTAGATTTATAAAGTTAATTACTTATTCCATAATGACATGTTCTTATTATTGTTCTTGTGTTGGGAATGGTAGTATAGAAATTTCACATCAAATCATTACTCTCACCATTGTTCCTTTTGGTTTGATTAGTTGAATTCAATTTACGTCTAGACAGTTAAGAGTGGAACGAATCCTTACTCCTTGTATTGCATGATTATGTTTTAAGAGTAAGAATAATTGATTTAAATGTAAGAACGGTAGGATTACGTATTAGTGTTGTTAACATTAATATTTAGGATTCTACTATTTTCTGGTTATCGTTATTTCGATCCTTGGTAATCTGGTCACGCAAACCTAAAAAGTGGAGTTCCAGGTGTTTGGACGAGGGTCGCGCTCCGTGTAACTCTGTGAGGAAAATTTGAAGTGCTGAAACGGACAACCACAGTGACAATCAAACAAGGGTGGGTGGGTTATGGGACATTGGAAAACTAACAATTCTAAAGAAAACAATACTAAAGGGAACTAAGATGGCAGCGGCTCCATTTGATAAAACGATAAAATTGAATATAATTCTACCTACGAATAAAATGATGAATTTCAAAATGTAAGTAAAACTATTTCTTTATACGAAGACAGTTCTTATCAAAGATTTTTAGTCTCGATACTATTGAAATAGGGTTGGAATAGAAGATTTGTACCACTCCTAGTTCTTTAGCATTCAATGTTTTCTAATATTGTGAATCTATCCAAAGTCTAATGAGATTAATGGTGGGATTATACTACGATGCAAATTCAAATAACAAGATACTAACTATAATGATTCAACTACTAAATGCTACGGAATACTAAGGTTTGAATCTAGATATAGAATTAGGGGTGATTGAATCCACCTTAAGTTGACTTAATCAACTAACAAAGATTCGTCGTGATCCAAATTTCAATGCTTCGCATGTCAAAATGGTAATTCTAATCTCTAATTTTACATGGCATCTCTACCAATTAATAACTAGCATGTAAAGCAACCAAACCCATTCTCATGGTGAACTAATTACTTTCTAGAATTGAATAGATTATCACGACGATTTCTAAGTTAACAATGATCAAGCTTCATCAAGGCTTCTTCAACCCCTCTAATGGAGGTTTAGCCTAGAATCATTATGCTCTCATTTCCAATCGAAATTGAATAAGACATAATATAAAGATTCTAACTTTATTAAATTCAACTAAATAATAATTGAAATCTAAATTAACAACTAAGAAATCATTAACAAACAAGAATTGAAATTAGATATAAGCAATTTTAAATAACAAAATCGAAATTACTAAGAACTAACTATTTTATTTATCTAATGAATGATAAATAATGATTCCAATAACTATTCTAAAACAAGGAATGAAACTAATTAATGGAATGAAAACTAATTAATTAACTAATTCAAAAACTCAAAACTAGATCTAGATTATTCTCTAATGGCTACTTTCTATCCTAACCTAATTGATACTTAAGAGCTAAGTCTTGTGTGTGAAAATGGAGGAGACCAGATCCACATTTTCGTGCATAGGCTGAGGATCCATGTTTTGGGCCGAAAAATCGAGCCCAAAGCCCAATTTCTTCAGTCTGCAGGGCCCTTTTCAGTTAGCTTTGACTTCAACATACTTTTCTTCCACTTCTTCTCCTTTGATTAGGTCAAGGTTTGGACCATTGGAAACCTCTTTCCGAGGCAGTCATTTTGACATAAGGTACACCCAATTCCGAGGCTTGAGTCCAAAGATATGGTCTTTGGAAGTTCTGCTGACTTTTGTGTGTTGTTTCTGCCCGCGTTAACTTTGACTTTTCAGCTTTTGACTGGGCTTTGCAAAGGTTTTTTCTCCTTGAATCTTGGCCCTTAATCACAGAAGTTCTTTGCAACCAACCCTTGCTCCTTTATCTCGCCAAAGTGGCACATTTCTGCACATAATTGACTTCAATGCGTGAAATACATAAAAGCCCGTAATCAGCATTAACTCTTATTTATTACTCGTATAATTGGTCTAAAAGTATTATTGTTAAGGGGTTAAAACTACAGTTTTGGGCTCTTATCAGAAACTCACTACTATATACAAACAAATGTTGATGCATGCCATTCATGAAAAGATACCGAAACTATTGCACGTATATTAGTCTAAGTTCGAAGAACGAATCCTTACTCTATCGCTATAATGAGGCTTCTAAACTTTTTATTCATCATAGAAAAAGGAAACAAGACTTTTTATTACTAAACAAAAAAATAATTTTTGGTCTTTTTTGAAATTTTTTTATAAAGAAAGAAATATGCTATTATATCTACTATATAGAAAATGCATAGTTTTTACAAAATGTTACTATACCACCCCCAAATAGAACTATGCTTTGTTCTCAAAGTATGAAGAGATAAAGAAAGATATTACCATAGAAACATGAGCAAAAATGGCGATACATCTGTATTATGTTCTTCATGATGAAAACATGCCACCCCTAAATAAGTTTGGGGTGTGGGTTGCTTGATATAGAACGAGAAATACATGGTTTATTATACTAGGGATAATTATTCTACTATGAAATCTTTTTGGTTTTTTGAATTTTTGAAAACATAAATGAAATGCATGAAAGAAAAATAGAAAATTTTGGCATAATGTATCTATGTTACCTTCTACTCATATACCAAATTCCACAAGAAAAATAAAATAAGCATAATATAATATTAAACACATAATTAAATGGCATAATAAAGAAAAATAAAACAACAATAATAAAACACTATAAACTATCTATACGGACACTAGGGAGCTGCCTAGTCAAAATCCGTGTGTGACTCATCTCGACTTCTTGAAGATCCTTCTCCTTAATTACGTTGGGACCTAGCGTGTATATCACTACGCGGGAGCACGTCTCTAATGCTCTGCCGTGTTCTAGTGACACTATGCTAAAATTGTCGCTGCTCTTGAAGAATCCATAGAATATGGAGCATCACCTTACCGATATCAGAAGGTTTGGCTAAGCCTAGCAGGTTGTAGGCTATCTACTGAGATACTGCCAACTGATTCCTTCATAGCGAACTCTAAAATGCGCAGTGAGACTTGGGGTTTTTCACCCCTTCGAGAAGTGTCTCTACCATCATCACATCGATGGTCTTGTTGTCTGGGGATTGTTTCGTCTGAACATAAGCCTTCAGAGGAATCCCAAGAACTCTACTCACAACCTCCTTGGTGAGCTCAAGCGAGCGACCATCCTTGACAACCGTGATGCGGTAATCCTCCTCTCTAAGCATACAATTATAAAATGAACGAGTGAGAGAGGAAGAATAAGCCGCACCTTCAAACAAAACCAAGGGTTCCCATCCTCTTATTCTAATCTCAACCTTGAAGTACTCTTCAAATAGATCAAAATTGAAGAGGTTTTGAAAATTTTGCTCCAGCATGATTTTAAGAACTCGAGCCATTTAGAGTAGGGATTGATAAAATTGGGGTTTTTAGTTGGAATGGGGGTTGAAAATGGAGCAGTTTGTGAAAAAAATTAGGTGGTGGTGTGTATTGGTGAATGGGCGATCGAGAGTTGGTTTGGGCGGCTAGGGTTGGGAAATTTTGTGAAGAAGAAGAGGAATGTGGGAGGTCGCGTTGGCTAAATAGGTTTGATAGCACGTGCCTCACATGTGCCTTTTAAGTTTAGATGAAATTTTGGCCCAAGCCCAAATGAAATCAGGAAATTCCGATCTTATCCTCAGTGACTTGCCAACTTTAAGAGAATGTGGCCAAGGCTTTCATCTCCTTCTACAAAGAGCTGCTGGGAAAAGAAACCCCCTCATCTTGCTCTTTATAGTTCCTAGACCAACTCAACCTCCAGAATATTTCTCTTCAGATGGCAGATAGTTTTATCACATACATCAATGACCTAGAAATCAAGGAAGTTGTTTTATCTATGCCTGACAATAGTCCAGATGGTTTTAGTTCTTTCTTCTACAAGAAATCTTGGGACATTGTTGGTGAAGACTTCACCCTTGCAGTTAAGCATATGTTTGCTCATACTTTTATTCAGAGAGGTACAAACTCTACCCTTTTATGGTTAATTCCCAAAAATACTACTCCTTCCAAGGTAGAAGAATTTAGACCTATAGCTTGTTGTAATACCATTTACAAATGTGTTTCCTAGATACTAACAAGCAGGATGAAAGATTACATCTCTCTTTTGATCTCTGGGGCCCAATCTGCCTTTGTACCAGGTAGGAATATTCAAGACAACCTTATTCTTGCGCATGAGGTTCTAAGGGGATATTCAAGGAAACATGGCACTAGGAATTGTGCCATCAAGATTGATATTAAAAAAGCTTTTGATTCAGTCAACTAGCACTCTATGGATCTGATTCTGAAGAGATTTGGGTTCCCACCTCTCTTTATAGACTGGCTCAAAATGTGCTTTTGCTCTCCATCTTACTCCATCATTATTAATGGCACAGCTGAGGGCTACTTTGAAGGAGAAAAAGGGCCTATTTCCGTTTACCTCTTTGTTCTAGTGATGGAAATTCTCTCTGGACTTCTAAATCAGGACAGATTAAACCTCACTCCAAATGCAAGAAAATAGGTATTTCTCATTTGTTTTTTATGGATGATGCACTCCTTTTTTGCAAAGGTGATATGGATTCAATTCTTCCTATTAAAGATATTTTATTGAAATTCTCTCAAACTACAGGACTGAATATCAACCCTGCCAAATCTACTCTTTTAGCTGGGTGTATGTCTAAGGAAGCATGAATGGATCTAGCAAATGCCATGGGGATTTCTCTCATCTCTCCACCTATTGCCTATCTTGGTCTCCCTCTCACCTCATCAAGATTAGGTATAAAGGATTGTTTTCCCTTGGTGGAAAGATTGACTTCTAGAATCTTAAACTGGAAGAATATAAGCTTGTCAAGAGTAGGAAGATTAGAACTTATTCAGTCAGTGTTATCCTCCTTCCAAGTTTATTAGTCTAAAACTTTTGTGCTCCCAAAAAAGGTTCTTGACAAGGTTTCTAAGATATGCAATCATTTTCTCTGGTCTGGTCCTAACATGATAACCAAAATGCACCATGCAAGTCATGAAACCTTGAGGTATTTTAAAGAACAAGGAGGACTAGGCATGACAGATGCTAGAACTTGGAACAGGGCTGGCTATTATGGTCTGGTATATAGAATTCTATATGGGTTGATTAGACATGGAGTCAGTAGATTAAGAAGCACCACTTCTGGACTATGAAAATACCTTCAAGTTGCTCTTGGGTATGGAGGGGGATACTAAAACATAAAAGTACAACAATAAGATATATCAAGTATGCCATTGCAAATGGATTAGAGACTCTTTTCTGGCACGATCCTTGGTGCTCTTCCACTCCTCGTTAGGAATTACCTGAAGTAAGAAACCTCATTAACCTTCACGAAGATGCAAAGGTTAGTGATGTATTAGAACATGGGGAATGGTCTTCATTAATTACCTCCCTCCCTGATGGTAACATCAAGAAATCAATCATGGATACAGAAGTGAATAGATATCTAGATAAAGATGAGGTTGTATGGTCTCCAAGTAACTCTGGTGGGTTCTCGGTTAAGTCTGTATATGCAGTCCTCATGAGAGTTTGTGCTAAGGTTAAATGGTATAGAGTTGTATGGGGTAAGTTGTCCATTCCTAAACATTCCTTCACTCTATGGCAACATCCTTGTAACTGCCTGCCCACAAAAGACTGATTAATCCAGAAGAAGTTTTGCACCATTCTCAGTGTAGCTTTTGCAATTCTTCTACAGAACATTCCAAACATCTTTTCTTCGACTATCAGTAATCAAAAAAAGTTTAGGAAATGGTCAAAGGCAACATTGGTATATCTAGTATTGTAAAGAACACTATGGAAGAATGGTACAACATCTTTAGGATATGTAGGCATAATTCTTCAGTTGTGGAGATATACAAAGCTTTTGTTGGAGCCACGGTGCATGAACTTTGGTTCGAAAGAAATCGAAGAAAGAAAAAGAACCTTAAGCTCATGGAACAATAGCTTAATTTCAATATCATGTCTTATATGAAGATCTATCTTCAGCGAAACCTGTTGGATGTGAATAACTTACCAGTGAATCAAGCTCTGGCTGCTAGACTGGGACTAGACCTTAACTTTACTATTCATGAACAAATAAGTTGCACTTGGAAGGTCCCAGGGGAAGATTTTTATATGCTCAACACAGATGGTTCAATTCAGCAATTAGGTAATGGGTTTGGAGGTACTATCAGAGACTCTAAGGGGAATATTTTTTTGGGATTTGTGAGAAGCTCATTTAAACGTTCTGTCATCTTCCAAGAACTCTTTGCTATAGCTGAGGGCCTTAAACAAGCCCAATTTTTAAGTATAGCAAATCTGGAAATAAATTATGACTTTGTAGGTGCTATCAACATCATCAATGTCCTTGTTCGAAGTCCGTGGTACTACACCAATATAGTGGCCCTGATATTATCCCTTAAAAGTTCTTTTGTGGATTGTATTTTTAAGCATGTTTATAGAGAGGGTAATTAGGTAGCTGACTACCTTTCAAAGTTGTATAGATCATCAGTTGATCAGGTTATTTCCTCCTCCCCTCCTCTAGACTTTAAGTTACACACTATTGTAGAAGAGGACAGGAAAGGAACTATGTACTTCAGAGACTATCTTAATATAGGTTGAGGTGGGCCATAACCTCTAAAGTTTTAAAAAAAAAATCTCAAGAGTCGATCCGCACTTCATTACTAGTCCGATCTTGACTCGTGAGGTGCCAAAAACGATCAGCATCGAAAATCAAACATAACGGTATAGGGTACACTCACATCCAACGGTGGATAAAAAATAGATATGGGAAAGAAACGAAAATGAATTGTAGGAAAATATGTACAGACAACAGAAGGAAAATTTTAATTGTTTTTTTTTTTTTTTGGGTTTTGAATAAGTTTGACTGGAATTTTAAAAAGGTGGGTCGTTTTAAGTCAAATCCCCAAGACTTAGAAGTTTTTGAAAACTTGAGTCAATCCCAACCAGATGGTTGGATTACTCTCTTAGACTGAGTCTAATGCACTGGAGGATAACACGTGTAAACTTTATAAATAGAATTATTATGAGGTTGAAGACCGGGGCAAGTTGGTATTTGACAGTTCAAGCACCAGCCTTCTCTCATAGCTCGTCTCTTATGTGCGTATGAACTCTTACCTAAACCATAAATGATTTTCAGTATATGTGTCCATATCTTCAGCTGCAGTTCTTTAGGAAGTGCTTGTACATGATCATTAAAACTTATCTATCTAATCTTGCTAGGTGGAGGATTTTTGTTTGCTACAGAAGACATTTTTGAAACTTTTTAGAAAGAGAGATTTTTAAAAGAAAGGGGAAAGATTTTGAAGGAAGGAAAATTTTGAAAATTTGTACAAGTTTGAGTCTTTTAATGTCAGATTCTGGAGATAAGATAGAGAGGTGGAGGCAAAAGATATAATTAAACAAAGAATAGTTTCACTTTGGGTTACTCTATTTGTTTAATTCTCTTTTGGAGATGCCTCGTCTTTTTTTTTTTTTTTTAATAGGTTTTCACAAGAAAAATATATCTCTAGCCATATAGAGGTTTTGACAAGAAGATAAAATTATACGTAAATCCGGTATCATTTTGGTTACTCTGGGGCATATAACTTTCATTTTTATATCCTCTAGTTTTGAAAACTATGGAGAAATGTTTTAAGAAACTCGTACTCAAAAGCTGTGATTCTAGACTCTAATACTTTTTTTAGAAAACAAACCATAACAGATAATCTTAGGCAACTTTCATGTTGGCTCTGTGGCAAACCCAATCTAGACAGACAGAGCTTCAGCTATGCGAGTTGGGGGATTTATTGTGCAAAACATGGAATGTCATGACCTGGGCGAATAGCTCGGTGATATAGGCGACCTTTAGCAAGCAAAATTGATATCAAACTGCCCTTAGATTGCGTTGTTCTAGGGGTTTGTCTATGTAAAATCTATTGCCCGTTTTGTTTTTGAAAAAAAATCAAATAATTATTGAATATCGAGAATCTATCATTAACAGAAAAAAGAAAACAACTATTTTTGAAAAAGAAATGTAAAATAAAGAAAAGAAAAATTGTATACTCGCTCCGGCACTTACAACCACACACTCAAAATGGAGGGTCCGGTTACCTTATTAATGTATTCCCTTAAAGCAAAAGATGGGACGGAATGGGAAAAGAATACATCGGAAAAGAGAATTTAATCCTCGTAGATGGGATCTTGGAGAAGGATTTCTTCGACATCTATAGACCGTAACTCATGAAAATGTTTGAGGCGTTGACCATTTACTTGCATTGTGTTGTTATCTTTGTGGTTCTTTAAGCTAATAGGCATAAGGGGTGACTTCGGTTATTTTAAAAGGACCAGTCCATCGAGTATTTAGTTCTCCTGGGAAAAGATGCAATCTAGAGTTATAAAGCAAAACTTTTTGGACAACTTCAAATTGTTTTCGTAAAATATGCTTGTCATGAATCCTTTTCATGTTGGTTTTGTAGTCTTTTGAAAGTTCATAAGTATAATTTCGAATCTCTTCGAGCTCGTTTATTTGTAGTTTACGCTTTTCACCTGTCGCATTGAGATTATAATTAAAAGTTTTTATTGCCCACAGACCACGATGCTCTAATTAAACTGGCAGATGACAAGGTTTTCCAATGACAAGCCTGCAGGGGACATCCTTATAGGTGTTTAAAAGCGGTTATGTATGCCTATAGTGCATCGTTCAAACAGAGGGAACATTCTTTTCTTTTTGGATTAACTGTTTTCTCCAAGATACGCTTAATCTCTTGATTGGAGACTTCTACTTGGCCACTTGTTTGAGGATGGTATGGAGTTGCAACCTTGTGGGTTACTCCATACTTTTTCATGGTATGTTCAAAAACTCGATTGCAAAAATGTGATCCACCATCACTGATGATGGCTTTTGGAACACCAAATCTTGAAAAAATGTTTTCTTTTATGAAACCGATGACTATTTTGTTATCATTGTTACGACATGGTATGGCCTTAATCCATTTGGAGACACAGTCTATGACTGCTAGGATGTAGATGAAACCATTAGAAGTTGGGAAAGGTCCCACAAAATCGATACCCCAGAAGTTGAAAATCTCCACTATGAGAATGGGATTTAAGGGCATCATATTACGTGCAGAAATACGATGGAGATGTTGGCAACGATAGCATGCTTTTCAATGAAATAATGCATCGCGAAAAAGTGTTAACTAGTAAAATTCACATTGTAAAACTTTAGCAGTGATTTTATTTTAACTAAAGTGTCCTCCACAAGACTGCTCATGGCAAAAGGAAAGGACTGCAAGGCTGTTCCCATTTTGGAATGCAACATCTGATGATCTAATCTGGGTAATATTTGAAAAGATATGGGTCATCTTAATGATAGTACTTTACTTGTGCTAGGAACTTCTTCCTCGGATTTTTATTCCATAATGGCGGAGTCTCTTTAGTCACCAGATAGTTCACAATATCAGCATACCAAGTTGTAGAAAGGATCGCGTAAAGGTACTCTTCAGGAAAAGAATCTAAAATGGGTTCAGAATCACTATCACTATTATTAGTTAACCTAGATAGGTGATCTGCCACTACGTTTTCAAATACCTTTTTTATCTTTTATCTCTAAAGTGAATTCTTACAGGAGGAGAATCCATCGAATCAACCTCTTCTTAGCATTCTTCTTTGTGAGAAGGTACCTAAGTGCTGCATGATCAGTCTAGATTAAGGTTTTTGAACCTATCAAATAAGGACGAAATTTGTCTAAAACATAGGCAATAGCTAAGAATTCCTTTTCAGTGGTCGTATAATTTTGTTGAGCCTCATTTAGTGTTTTACTTACATTGTAAACAATTGTAGGTCCCTTATCATGTTTTTGACCTAGAACGGCGCCAACAACATAGTCGTCGGGGTCACACATGAGCTCAAATGGTTTTGACTAATCACGAGGTTGAATTATTGGTGCAGTTATTAAGGCGACTTTCAACTTTTTGAAAGCCTGCATGCAGTTCAAGTTAAACTCAACGGGTGCATCTTTTATAAGAAGATTAGTTAAAGGCTTAGCAATTTTTGAGAAATTTTGGATGAATCTTCAATAAAATCCAGCATGGCCTAGGAAAGCTCATATGTCACGGATATTCCGGGGTATACATAGAGTAGAAATTTTGTATATTTTAGCTTTATCTACTTCTATACCATTTTTAGACACAATGTGACCTAACACTATTCCCTTTTTTACCATGAAGTGACACTTTTCCCAATTAAGGACTAGATTCTTTTCCTGACAATGTACTTTGGAAAGGTTGGATAGGAAATTGTCAAAAGAATCTCCATAGAGGGAAAAATCATCCATAAAAACTTTCATGAATCTCTCCACCATATCACTGAGAATGTGTAACATGTAGCATTGAAATGTGGCAGGTGCATTGCAGAGACCGAAGGAACAGTATTTTCCTGATTTGCTTATATTCCAGAAGGACAAGTGAAGGTAGTATTTTCCTGATCTGCTTCATCAATTAAAATCAAAAAGTAACCTGAATACCCATCCAAGAAACAGTAATAAGCATGTCCTGGTAAATGTTCAAGCATCTGATCTACAAATGGTAGGGGGAATTGATCTTTCCTTTTGACAACATTCAACTTTCGATAATCAATATAAATCCTCCACACGATGGGAACTCATGTTGAAATTAACTCCCTTTCCTCATTTTGGACCATTGCAATCCCAGATTTCTTTGGCACCACATGAATAAGACTAATCCATTCGCTATCAGATATGGGTCAAATGATTGTAGCATCCAGTAATCTTAAGATTTCCTCCCTTACTACTTCTTTCATAGCTGGATTTAAGCGACGCTGCGACTCTCTAGAGGTCTTGGCATTCTCTTCCAGGTGAATCTGATGGGTGAAAATCTGTGGATAAATTCCTTTTATATCATCAAGAGACCAACCAATAGACGAACGATGTTTTTGAATCACTCTAATTAAGCACTCTTCTTCCTCTTTTGACAACTAGGATGAAATGATGATGGGATGAGTACCATCAGTATCAAGATAGATATATTTTAGGTCAGGAGGGAGAGGCAAAAGGGCAGGAGTAAGTGATGTGGGTAACAATGTCTCAACAGGATTCTGTTCTTCCACAGTAAATACTTGGGCTGGTGACATCTCTTCATGTTTAGGTAACTCATCATCTGAAGTGTATAAAGGAACTGATTCTAAAGTGGCAGCGGTATCTTATTTATAATGATCTGGTAAAATGAAAATATTACTTTTTATCCTATGAATAATTGTATATGCTAGGAATAAGAAAGCTAGTTATTTCACTCTTTTGATCAAAGTTTCTACTTTCAATTGTCATGTAATAAACTTAGAGTAAAGATTTTGTTCCACTCCTAGTTGCTTAGAATGTAACAGTTTCACTAACTTAAACAATTCTACAATATCAATGAGAACAATGGTTTAATTTTACTAATATGGTGAAAATAACTAATTAAGATATTCTAAATTATACTATGGCATTTTAGGGAGAAGATGTGAATGAGAAGAAGAGATTAGGGGGATTTGATTCCACTTTGATTTATTCTTAATATGCTAGTACGGAGTTGTTACAACCCTAATCTTTATGTTTTCACATAAAGATTAGGTCTTTTTATCCCTAATTATTCATGACATCTCTACCAACTAATAATTAGCATGTGAGGCAATTGAAACCCATTCTCATGGTGAATTAACTACCATCTAGAGTGGAATATCTTACTACAACTATTCTATACTAACACATCAAGTCTTCATCAAAGCTTTAATCAAACCTCTCTAATGGAGGTTTACCTATGATTCATTAGACGATAGACATAATAATAAGGAGAAGAAGATATAATTAAAGAACACTTGTATTAGAAATAACTTGGATTGAATTAATGGTGGCTAGGCAAATAAAACAATAACTAGGTTTTAAAGCTAAAGAAGAAAACTAATTTATTATCTAATTGGAGTGAGTTAATTAAAATTTAACTAATAAGGGTTTTTATAAGAGTTTTGCCTTAGTCCTCTTTAAATAAGAGAGGGCTAGGTTTATAATTTCATGCATGGGCTTTGGAGCTATGTTTTGGGCCATTAAATCAAGCCCAAAACCAAATTACTTAAGTCCAAAAAGGGTTTCTCTACTGGAAATTACTATAATAGCCTTTTCGTCCACTTTTACTCTTCTAATTGGACAAAGACCTTAACCATTTGGAAGCTCTTTCAGAGCCGGTCGTTTTTCCATATAGTAGGCCCAATTCCGAGGTCTGAGTCCAAATATACGGCCTACGGAAGTTTTGTTGACTTTTATGCTCTATTTCTACTCGCGCTGAATTTGACTTTTCAGCATTGACTGGGCTTTAAAAAGGCTTCTTCTCCTTGAAACTTGGGCTTTAACCATAGAACCTCTTAGCAACCAAACTTTACTCTTTTCTCTTGCAAAAGTGACATATTTCTTCACATATTTAACTCCAATACCTGAAATACACAAATGTACGTAAATAGTACTATCTCTTATTTATTATAAGCATAATTAGTCTAAATGTAATATTATTAAGGAGTTAAAACTATAGTTTTGTGATCTTATCAAACCACCCCTAAACAACATTTTGTTTGTCCTCAAGCAAATATGAGAAATTAAAATAAGTGACTAGAAATGGAGTTCTAACTAATCTCGTTTCGACGAGTGCGATTTGCATTGACCATATGCAATAAGGCCTTAAACCATTAGAAATTCCTCGTGAGAGTTTTTCAGAGAAGGTACTCACAAACTTCATCTATACTACAATGACTAAGAAATAAAATTATTGTTTCCTTATTTATTCTCATATATCTATACATCTCACTATCAATGAATACAAAATAATCAATTCGAAACCTAAGCTAATACGTGCATAATAATCAATCATCTATGGATAAACTGTTATATATATATATATATATATATATATATATATATATATATATATATATATATATATATATATATATATATATATAATGAACTTTGCTATGAAATGCAATAACAGGTCCGTTTATGAAACTTTGGAATAACGTCCTTAAGTAGGTCCTCACA
Organism: Coptis chinensis; assembly: GCF_015680905.1. Classification (NCBI taxonomy): domain Eukaryota; kingdom Viridiplantae; phylum Streptophyta; class Magnoliopsida; order Ranunculales; family Ranunculaceae; genus Coptis; species Coptis chinensis. Next base: position 41,609,413 of record NC_141459.1, read on the forward strand.
AATATGTCAAGACAAAAACACTCTGATTTTTTTACTCAAGTTTTGCTCCCTCTAGTGTGCAGTGGGCACACTTTTCCTCACAATCTGAATGACATACAAGGAAGCTAAAGTCGATCAAACACATCTGCCACTTACTATCACACTAACCTATTCCTAATTGAGCTAGAGGCCTTTCTTAGGTGTTGCGGAGATTAGGTGATGGCTTTAAGAAGGAAGGAAATGAATATTCAAAAAGAAAAAGTCTGAGATAATAGAGTCTTCAAAATATGTAATTAGATAAAATCTTGTTCTTACTTCACTTCTACACTTTGTTTCCATCCTTAGTTATTTTTTTTTTCTTTTGGCTTTTGACTCCTTTGATTATGTTTTTGGAGTTCTAACTTTTATTTTATTTATTTTTATTTTTCTTTAGATGGAAACTTTCTTTTCTTATTTGAAGCAACTAATAAATTCTTGGTTTTCACAGGTCTTTCTCTTTTCTTTTCTTTTCTTCATTTCATCTTATTCTCAGACTCATTCAAAAATGGGTAGGCACATTTTTATTTTGTTTTGTTTCTTATAAAAAGGTAAAGGATTGTGGTTTATGAAAAGGCTAAAGAAAGGCTCAGAGGGGCGACTAGCGGAAAATAATTTCATATAGGTTTGAATTTCTGGCTATATCGATCCAAAAGGGCCTAAATTCTCGCTTAGGATATGGTATCGTCATTAAGCAAGTGAACGTGTGATTTCTCTATTCGGAATTGACTTCTCCCTTGTTTCATTACTCAAATATTTCACTCATATAAGGCTTTTAGGCTATATTTTCACAAGATTTGTAAAATAAGTACTCTAGCCTAGATTTTCAAAAACTTACTGCCAATACAAACATAAATGCTCATGCAATATATTTATGGAAAGATGCAATAACTATTACCTACATATTAACCTAATTTTCTAAAAACTATTCTATTTTAAGAGCTAACGTAAAACTTCTAGACTACTATCATCACAGAAAAAGAAACAATACCAATATTCCTAAGTGCACAGTATAAATACTTATTATTTATATATTTTTTATTTTTTTACTAGAAAGCAAGTGCATATTATATATATATATATATATCCTAATAGGTGCCTTAAATTACACGTGTTTCTATGCCACCCCCAAACAGAAACATGCTTTGTCCTCAAAGTATAGAAATAAGAAGGATAGAAAATACCATGGAAACTCGTGAAAATTTTAGAACACCTGCAAAACAAATTTAGAACATACTAATATAGGTAAAGAAAAACAGACACAACATTATATGAGTTCCGCCCATTATGGGAATAACAAAAATTAAATTGCTTGGGACATAAGTAGACACGAACAAAAAGTAAAACTTAAACATAGCATTATGTAGCAAACCAAGACAGGCATAAGAAGGTACTTATGCTTCATACTATAGGCTCGTGCTAAACTAGACACTAAGGTCTGGGGAAGGTCATACAACATATGTCCCTCAGCTAGAGCAAGGAAGATGTCACAAGTGGAGATATTCGCAGAAGAAAAACGCTATTCCCCTAAGATATTCAACATGATAAAGAACATAATAGTGCCCATGTTAAGGGACAAGCTACCAAGGGCTACGTTATATTGCCCTTGGTCCTCTACATGAAAAACCCCACCCCATAGGTCTCATGCAAATACTCATAGTTGTAGATATACATATTATCAGCCATATAACCCCATGAGTTTTGGGCAGTAGGCACAGAAAGTCCAATAGCAAAGCCAACAAAAACTTGCTTAAATCTATTGTTACATCATCAATGGTGATAAAGAACACTTGTTCCCCATCCGGTCGATAAAAGAACTTATAATAATCATATAAATAAATAGTAAGTGTAGGATAAGTTTCATCAGCACTTACCATTAGAGGCTGCCATCTTGACTGCACAATTAAGTTGCGGAACCAGTATCCATAGGTGTCATTCTCGAGCAATTCTTCAAAGGACTGCTCCGGTATGATTTGAGGAAATTTCATTGCAAATAACAACACACTGAACTCCTGGAAGTGACTACGGAAAACCCTAGAAAACAGAACTGGAGGTGTGTTGAAGTTGAGCACAGGCGCGCTTAGAATGGCCTATGGAAGAGGGCGTGAGAGCTCAATTGTGACAAAGGAAAATTCTGCAATCCAGGACTTTAGGCGTGGGCGTGCTCTGTTATAAAGAAAAAGAAAGGGCGCGCGCGCTTCAAGTACTGCCTGTGGTATGAATTGAGAGGTGAAATTGAGAGGTGCGGTGTGAAGTATATGGTGTGCCATGTATTTATGGAGCACTAGTTTCTTAAACAAAGGTCCTCAAGGTTCCCTAATTGATAAGGAAAGAGATGAAATAAGAAAAGGGTTGCTAAAAACCAAAATAGAAATAGCCGAGAGAAACTTCAGCAGCCATTCTACATGGTTTTAACATCCTATCAAAATAGCAATCTCAATGCCTTTTACCCTTGAGGTTGCACCAAACAACAATAGCTAATTCTAGCTACACCACATTAGCAGCATGCTCATATATAAACTATATTCTTACAACCTTGCAATATTAACTTCCAAAAACATGTGGATAGGGTAAATACAATGCTAAACAAATAATGCCATCCCCAAAAAGTCGAAAAGGTAGGATTCATGAAAAATAGATAGCATGCTTGGACAAAAAATTAAACCAACTTGAAATTCAAATAACAACCAACTTACATAATCCAATATTAACTACTTAACTAACAAATAGAAATAATAATTCTACTAAAATAGGGAAATATTCTTAAATATAATACAAAGGAACTAGCCACGAGATGAGGAAGGGCCAAGAATAGGAAGTTGAGTCATCAAGAATGGAAAGACCAAACACCCCACCTCCAAATAAATTTTTGAAAACAGGGTTCAGAAAATTTTTTTTTTTTAAATGTAGGTCTTTTAAAATCAGATTCTCAAGACTTACTAGACTAATGTTTATTGGATTTAAATATTTTTTCCTTTTTTTGAATAAATTTTAATATAAAAGAAAATAATAAAGCAATAAGGACGTAATCACTCCATAGAGAAACATGACTCAAAAATAAGAAAACATGCAAGAGTGGAAAGTATGAATTACGTTGGGTTTGGACTTAGGATTCGGTACTTACAGCCACACACTCCAAAGAGAAGGTCCGGTTACTTTAATGGTGCACTCCCATAATATAAGATTGAAATGAGTCATTTATAGTCAGATACTTGAGACTTTATAAAAAATAAGTATTTACATGCAGTTTACCATATATCAATAATTTAAAGAGTTGTGGGTCTGTCCATGAATAATTAACATGGACTGCAAATCCAAACAGAATTAGGCACCAATATTTTTTATGACGTGGCGTAGTAGAATGAGAGTGAATACTGATGGATCTAGAACCTAACCTAGCACGCAATTTCTTCTTTTTTTTCCAACGAAAAGGTGGCCAAGTGAATGATCATGAAAAAATGGATGGTTGTGGAAGATATGTGGGATATGGATAAGTTTTAAAAGGAAGGAATGGAAAAAATGAGAATGTAGGTTTAGCACAAAACTCATTAGTGGCATGGGTTGGTATTATCACACATCTAAAAATGAAGATGTCAGGTGGCTATTTTTTGGGTATTATGTCCTTACCAGATGGGTTTAGGAAGTCATGAAGCACAGAAGAAGCAAAAAAGTTAAGTGTAAACTTAGGGTTCCTTTGAAAATGTGGAGGAGGGGAATCGAGTCGGTGGTAAATGATTGGATTTTTTGAGGGATTAGCTCAGGTGGGTGATGGTCGGGTGGTGCGCTAGGTAGTTCTTGAGAGGGGGGGATCATCACAGGCTCTTAGAAACTTGTCAAATTCCTCATCTAGCTTGGTCGTATCCACATAATTATGGTATTCATCTGCATCTTTAAGAAAGTCATCAATCTCGTCCAAGGAGTTGAAATTGTGATCTTTGTCTTCCTCCATAAGAGGGTATCTACTAGTATGGGGACGAAAGCGTTGAGTCGGAACTTTCGAAGGAAAGGAATTAGTGTATCTGATTATCAAAAAAAGTGTTGTTAAAATAATCTTGAGCTAAACTCCCGATCATGCTAACTTCTCCATTGATTGTCGTATTGGGTAATTGTTGCATCATTTTGAAAATATTTATCTCAATAGAAAGATGGCCAAAGGACATGGACATCGAACCATCGCGGCAGTTTATGAGCGCACTGACAATTGCCAAGAAAGGATGCCCTAAGATAATAGGAATAGAGTCGTTAGTGACTTTTGTGTCGAGGATAACGAAGTCGGCTGGGTAGTAAAAATCTTGAACTTTAACAAGCACGTTTTCAACAACACCCTTAGGATACTTAATAGAATGGTCAGCTAATTGCAACATCATTTTAGTTGGTTGCATCTCTTGTAAACCTATTTGTATATATAGATAATAAAGGAGTAAGTTAACACTTGCCCCCAGGTCTAATAGCGCAGTCGTCGTGTGGGTATCCCCTAAGGTGCATTGTACAGTAGGACGACTAGGGTCCTTGTACACAATGATTCCATTATGTTCAGATAGAGTGGGAAACTATTCTATTAAAAAGGCGTCTTTTGGAATGTTTGTTTTCCGCCTAGTAGTGCACAACTCTTTTAGAAACTTAGCATGTTGTGGTAATTTTTTAATTGCTTCAAGAAAAGGTAGGTTTATCGTTAGATTTTTAAAAACTTCTCTAATCTCATCAAAATGTGTATCCTTGTTTAACATGGCTAGTCTCTTGGGAAACAGTGGTTTCTCTCTATATTTAGCATATGGATCAATAGGAGTTTTAATCTTGGCCGCTTTCCTCTTGGGTTGTGGTTTAACTGGTACCTCTACCGGGGTAGGATTTTCAGTTTCTATTTTGGTATCTAGTAATTTTTCATTTTCATTGACCACTGGTGGTGTAACAACGGGCATAGTTTCGGCATTATCAGCCACTTTGCCACAACAGAGAGTGGTGATGGCATTTAACTCACCTATATTTAAATTTTCATTACTAGTATTACCGGTTACTTCAAAGGTTGTGTTTGGCATTTTAGAATTTGGTATAACTTGACCTGGAAACATACCTTTTGGTTGGGCTTTCTTTTGGGTTAACTTTTATATGGATTGTTGAATCTGTTATAGAATCTGTTGTTGAGCTTCCATGTAGGCATCGAAATGATCTGGTTGTGGATGTGCAGTGGTCACAGGTGGTGTGACAGGAACTATCTCACGTTGATTATTAATGGGTGGGTTGTGATAGTTGTTATTAACCGTGACGATACCTCTATTATTAGTATTATAATTATTGTAATTATTATAATTACCTTGTCCTTATACTTGTCTTTGTGGAGCTGGGTTGTAGTTGTTTGCTGGCCTAACATTTTAATTATTAAACCCCGGAGGTGTAACTGGTTGATTATTATGCCAATTGAAGTTGGGGTTTTGTCTCCAGGGTGCGTTAGGAATAGGAATGCTATTAACAGAGCAAACATTATCCATCTGTGATGGTAGTTGTAATAGTTGTTCATAGACAAGAGGACAATAGGAGTCGGTATGCTCAAGGCTGCAACAAAAATTACATGGAAGAGAGTTGATGTTCATGACAGGAGTAGGCATATGTTGAATAGAAATGGTGTCTACCTTTTTTGTGAGAGATTCAATTAGAGTTCTAAGCTCGGGATCAGATTTAACCTCAAACATACTGGCAGCCTTGGCTGTGGAAGAAGAATTAGCGGAGCGGGGGATGTCGTGCCCCCCAGTTATTATTACACTTAGATTGATCTTCTAAAAACCTATAAGCCTCTGAGGCTCCTTTACTAAGCAAACTACCCCAAGTAATTATATCAAGAACCACTTTATAACGATGTAAAAGCCTTTTGAAAAATGCACGAACATGCGTGTCATTTGCAAGGTTATGATGTGGACACTCGATAAGAAGATCAGTGTACCGGTTCCAGGTCTCTGAAAAGGATTCATGAAGGTTTTGGTAGAAAAAATGAATCCGTTGAATCATTTCATCTGTCTTCAGCAGTGGGTAAAACTGTTCCATAAACAATTGAACAAGTTTGGCCCATGAGTCCACAGAATTAGGCATTTGGCCAGTTAACCAGGACACCGCCTTATCGGCTATGGTGAAAGGAAACACCCTCAGTTTAATTTGTTCCGAACCTATGGTTGGATGATGGAATGTGGTAAGAACTTGTTCTATCCTACGCATGTGCTGATAAGGCTTCTCATGGTCTAACCCATGAAAAACTGGTAACAAATTAAATATATTTGGGGGAATACAAAAATCCCCCACTGGGTCTGCAAGAACGATGCATGACTTAGGGCTATTGTTTAGGGCTTTGTAAAAATCAGAGAGAGGAGTCTCTGCTTTATCAGCCATTGATACAGGTGTAGTGTGCTATATTTTAGATAGGTGTGTGCGTTGACGATTACGATAGAGCACGTTAGATGGTTTTCTCTTACCAGACCATAATCTCATGCAAGGTTAAGTCCAATATGAATGAAACACTAACAATAGTCAAACAACAACCTGATATACTAGAATTAAAACTCCTCTGACAGAAGAGATGAGGAGTGAAAGAAGGGGTACCTGAATGCCTCCTTCCTATATGTGTGAATAACGTCTTTAATACCAACCTACTTGTCCTGTGGATGCTTGGAATACTTAATAAACAATAAATTACCACGAAAACAAGGATCGGTAGCTAACCTGGTTAAAATTAAGCTTTCTTCAGAGGGGCACAGGTGCGCTCAGAAATAGAGTACACAAAGGCACAGGCGCGCTAAGAGTACTGTGTCAAAAAAAAATTCTAGTAACAGGAGGGCAGGCGCGCTCAGCAATAGAGTTAAAATGGGCGCAGGTGCGCTCCGAGTACTGTGTCGAAAATATTTCCAGTCGACTTCCAGGAGCAAAAATCCTATTTCTTCGAAAAAAAAAAGTAAACATAGTGAGAACACAAACAATCGGGTGGGTGGGTGAAGTGGGATATTGGTAGAATTGAAAACATGAAGGGAAACTAATCTAAACACAACTAAGATGGTAGTGACGCCATTTGATAAAATGAAAATAAAATGTTTCTATCTTATGAAAAATTGTTTATGCTAGGAATAAGAAAGCTAATTATTTCACTCTTTTGATCAAAGTTTCTACTCTCAATTATCATGTAATAAACTTAAAGTAAAGATTTCGTTCCACTCCTAGTTGCTTCACTCCTAGTTGCTTAGAATGTAACAGTTTCACAAACTTAAGCAATTCTACAATATCAATGAGAGCAATGGTTTAATTATACTAATATGGTGAAAATAACTAATTAAGATATTCTAAATTATACTATGGCAATTTAGGGAGAAGATGTGAATGAGAAGAAGAGATTAGGGGGATTTGATTCATCCTTGATTAATTCTTAATATGCTAGTACAGAGTTGTTGCAACCCTAATCACATAAATATTAGGTATTTTTATCCCTAATTATTTATGGTATCTCTACCAACAAATAATTAGCATGAGATGCAATTGAAACCCATTCTCATGGTGAATTAACAACCCTCTAGAGTGGAATATCTTACTACAACTATTCTATACTAACACATCAAGTCTTCATCAAAGCTTTAATCAAACCCCTCTAATAGAGGTTTAGTTATGATTCATTAGACTATCATGGACATAATAATAAGGAGAAGAAGACATAATTAAGAACACTTGTATTGGAAATAGCTTGGATTGAATTAATGGTGGCTAGGCTAATAAAACAATAACTAGGTTTTAAAACTAAAGAAGAAAACTAATTTATTATCTAATTGGAGAGAGTTAATTAAAATTAAACTAATGAGGGTTTTTTTTAAGAGTTTTGCCTTAGTCCTCTTTATATAAGAGAGGGCTAGGTTTACAATTTTGTGCATGGGCTTTGGAGCTATGTTTTGGGCCAAAAAATTAAAGCCCAAAACCTAATTACTTAAGTCCAAAAAGGGTTTCTCTATTGGAAATTTCTACAATAGCAGTTTCGTTTACTTTTACTCTTTTGATTGGAGCAAGGCCTAGACCATTATAAAGCCCTTTTCGAGTTGGTCATTTTGACATATAGTAGGCCCAATTCCGAGGTCTGAGTACAAAGATACAGCTTGCAGAAGTTCTGTTGACTTTTATGCTCTATTTCTGCCCGCATTGACTTTGACTTTTCAGTTTTGACTAGGCTTTATAAAGGTTTTTTCTCCTTAAAACTTGGGCTTTAACCATAGAACTTCTTAGCAACCAACCTTTGCTCTTTTCTCTTACAAAAGTGACATATTTCTTCACATATTTAACTCGAATACCTGAAATACACAAACGTACGTAAACAATACTAACTATTAGTTTTTATAAGCATAATTGGTCTAAATGTAATATTATTAAGGGGTTAAAACTACAGTTTTGGGCTCTTATCATGATCCATATCGTATTCTGAATCTTTGAAGGATAAGAACTAATCCACCTCATTTTCTAAGAAAGTCTTGTCACAGTACTCTTGCACTACACTGTCTATCATACTAACTTCATCATCCAACTCTTCTTCCATCTGCTATTGCATCATCTTCAAAATATTGACTTATACTGAGAGATTTCTAAAAGACATGGTCATAGATCCATTACGGCAGTTTTGAGGGCATTGGCAGTTGTCAAGAATGGGCACCCTAGAATGATGGGTATGGAATCATGAGCTAATTTGGTGTCAAGGATTATGAAATCAACAAGATAGTAAAAATCCTTAACCTTGACAAGCACATTTTTGACCACTCCCTTTAGGTATTTGAAGGATCGGTCGGCTAATTGCAATGCTATGGTGGTAGGTGTAAGCTCGGGGAAACCGAGTTGTTTAAATAGGTAGTATGGAAGGAGGTTAATGCTTGCTCCAAGATCAAGCAAGGCAGTGGCAGTGTACTTGTTTCCTATAGTGCAAGGGATGGTAGGACGACTAGGATCTTTATATTTGACGATTCCGTTGGTCTCTGTGAGGGATGGAAATTGTTCTGTAAGGAAGGCATCTTTTGGAATGTTAGTTTTTCTTTTGTTGGTGAACATATCCTTCAGAAACTTGGCATGTTTGGGTAAATGTTTGATGGCATCGAGAAACGGCAGGTTTATGGTTAGATTCTTGAATGTTTCTTTGATTTCATCAAAATTTTCATCCTCCTTGGGTGTCATTAGGCATGCTGGAAAAGGTGTCTTTGGTTTGTATTACCTAACTGGGTTAGGTGGAGGTATTCGGCTTTCAATTTGTGGTTATGGAATTGGAACTGGTACTTCTATAGAAGCAGGGTCTTCTGGTAAGACTACTTTGTTGTCAACTATTTTGTCATATCACAAGGTTGTGACTACTTTAATTTCTTGGCTTTTAAGGTTTTGAACTTTTTGGCCTGGCAATGAACTTTTCTGGGTTTTATCTTGGGCTAATGAAGAAGATGGTTTGATAGTGGTGGAAAGGGTTTTGTTGTTCATCTTACACTCTTTGTTTAGAGGATGGTTTTTTATGGCTATTTGGAATTACTCTCAATCTTAAACTTGCATTGAAATGATTAGAAAACTTGTATTAAATTGATTAAGAACGTTGGTTTACACTAAAGCTTGAAGAACATTAAAATGGAAAATAAGTAAATAACAATTTAAAATAAAAATATTTAACCTACTCCTAATGACCAAAGATTAGATCTAGGGTTCTACTCCTAACAAACCAAATGGTTTGGACCTTAAAACTTGGATAACTAATTCTCTACATCTCTTTGGTTTATATAGGACACCATTTACAATTATTGATATCCATAAAAAGATAAAGTTTACCTACGAAATGAACGATGAAACTCAAAACGTAAGTAAACTAAAACTTATTTTGCTAATTGCTATCAAGTTTTCTACTCTCAATTCTATCGAAATAGAGTGGAGTAACAGATTCGTTCCACTCCTAGTTCTTTAGCATGAAATGATTTCGTAGTTAACTAATCGGTCTTATGTCTAGTGAGAGATTTACGAGGGGAATTCTATACTACGGGGTGGATTCAATTGACAGGTTACGAATAACGGAATGCTACGGAATACTGAAATGTGAATCTAGATAAAGAATTAGAGGGGAAGTGAATCTACCTCGAATCCAACTTAATCACCTAGCATAGACTGTTGTAATCCAATTCTTACGTTCTTACTACGGTAAGAATTGCTCGCTCTAATCCCTAATTAGCATGACATTTCTGCCAATTATAACTAGCATGTGAGGTCGTCCACCCATTCTCATGGCGAAACACGACCTTCTAGAATGGAATAGACTCTACAACGACTCTACACTATACAACTAAGTTTTCATCAAGGTTTCATCAACCCCTCTAATGGAGGTTTTAGCCTTCGTTCATCAAACCATTATTTCTCATTGAATTATAACTAAACATCATACCAAAATTCTAACTTGGCTAATTTAACTAACAATACTTCAATCTAATTTAACAACTCAGAAATGATACTCAACAAGAATTAAAATTAGATCTATAAATTGAAATGACAAAATCGAAATTGACAAACTAGCTATTTTATTTATCAAACTAATGAAGAACAATGATTCTAAAGATTAATCTAAAACAAGAATTGAAATGAACTAAATTTAATTTAATTTAATGAAAACTAGATCTAGAATTATCTATAGTTTTAGGTCTAACTAGCTACCATTAACAAAGAGCTAAGCTTTTGTTTTTATATGTTTCAGGTCCAAAAATCGTGCATGGGCTTGGAGCCATGTTTTGGGCCAGAGAATCAGGCCCAAAACCCAATTCTTTCAGTCCAAAAAGGCCTCTTCAGCTGCAGTTGGCTTCAATAGACTTTTCATCCACTTTTGCTCCTCTGATTGGACCAAGGCTTAGACCATTGGAAATCTCTTTCCGAGCCGGTCGTTTTGACATAAGGTAGACCCAATTCCGAGGTCTAAGTCCAAAGATACGGCCTTCGGAAGTTCTGCTGACTTTGTATGCTATTTCTACCCGCATTGACTTTGACTTTTTAGCTTTGACCGGGCTTTAGAAAGGCTTTGTCTTCTTGAATCTTGGCCTTTAATCACAGAACTCCTTAGCAACCAACCATTGCTCCTTTATCTCATCAAAGTGGCACATTTCTGCACATAATTGACATTGAAGCCTGAAACGCATAAAAACACGTAATCATTATTAACTCTTAATTATTACTCACATAATTGGTCTAAAAGTATGACTGTTACAGGGTTAAAACTACAGTTTTGGGCTCTTATCAAACCACCCCCAAACAGCATTTTGCTTGTCCCCAAGAAAATATGAGAAATTAGAATAAGTGACCAAAAATGGAGTTCTAACTACTCTCGTTTCGCTGAGTGCGATTGCATTGACCATATGCAACAAGGCTTTAAACCACTAGGAATTCCCTAGTGAACGAGTTATAGCCTCGTGAGAGTTTTCCAGTGAAGGTACTCACAAACTTCATCTATATTACAACGACTAAGAAATAAAACTATTGTTTCCTCATTCATGTCTCAACTATCTATACATCTCACTAGCAAATGAATAAGAATAACCAAGTCAAAAATCTAAACTAATATATGCATAATATCAATCATCTATGATACAAATATATATACTATGAGTAATACTATGAAATGCCTAGCAGGTTCGTTTATGAAAACTCGGAATAGCGTCCTTAAGTAGGTCCTCACATAAATGTCAAGACAAAAACCACTCGATTTTTTCGCTCAAGTTTCATTTGCTCCGATTAATGCAGTGGGCACACTTTACCTTACAATCTCAATGACAAAACAAGGAAGCCGAGTCGATCAAACACATCCGCCACTTACTATCACACTAACCTATTCCTAATTGAGCTAGTGGTCTTTATTAGGTGTTGCGGGGATTAGGAGATGGTTTAAGAAGGAAGGAAATGGATATTCAAAAGGACAAGTCTGAGATAATAGAGTCTTCACATTATGTAACTTAGAGAAAACCTTGTTATTTTCTTTTGCTTCTATACTTTGTTTTCATCCTTAGCCATATTTTTCTTTTTCTTTTTCTTTTCTTTGGCTTTTGACTCCCTTTTACTCTATTTTTAGAGGTTTTATTTATTTCTATTTTTCTTTTTATTTTCCTTGGATGGAAACTTCTTTTCTTTTTTCTGAAGCAACTAACTAATTTTTGTTTACACAGGTTTTTCTCTTCTTCTTTCTTCACTCATTCTATTATCAGACTTATTCTAGATTGGGTAAGTTGAATTTTTTATTTTGTTTTGTTTTTGTAACAGGGTAAATGAATTGTGGTTTATGGAAGGCTAAAGAAAGGCTCAGAGGGGCGACTAGCGGAAAATAATTCATAGGTTTGAATTTCTGGCTATATCGATCCAAAGAGGGCCTAAATTCTCGCTTTAGGATATGGCATAGTGATCAAGCAAGTGGACGTGTGATTTCTCTATCCGGATTTTACTTCTCCCTTGTGTCATTTCTCAAATGTTTCGCTCATATAAGGTTTTAGGCTATATTCTCACAGAATTTGTAGAATAAGTACTTTAGCCTAGATTTCAGAAACTTACTGCTAACAATCATAGATACTCATGTAATATATTTATAGATAGATGCAAAGATTATTACCTACATATTAACCTAAGTTTCTAACAATTATTCTGATGCAAAAGCTATGTGAGACTTCTAGATTGTTAAGAGCATAGAGAAAGAAAACAATACCAATATTCCTAAGTGTATAGCATAAACTTATTTATTTATATTTTTGAAAATTTTAACTTGAAAACAAATGCATATTATACATATCTATATCCTAAGAGATGCCTTAATTACACGTGTTTCTATGCCCCCCCCCCCCCCAAATAAGAAGCATGCTTTGTCTTCAAAGCATTTAAATAAAGAGGGTAGAAAAATACCATGGAAACGCGTGAAATTCTAGAACATCTGCAAAATAAGGTTAGAACATACTAATATAGGAAATAAAACAAAAAAACTGACGCAACTCTGTAAGAGTTCCACCCAATATGGGGTTAACAGAATTAAATTGCTTGGGACATAAGCAGACACTAACTAAAACTAAAAACTTACCTCCACTACAACGTTTACTCGTCATCCTCCACTTCTATAAAGAAGTGAGGTTCCTTCAAGATCCCTGCCATGCCATAAACAACTTGCCACGCCTTCCGCCGCGTGTATCATCAACCATTGCTAACCTCTCGAGTGTTACTTGGTCTGATGGGGTGTAAAGGGGCAACCAAATGTGGTTGCACCTGCCATCCCGGCCAAGTCATGGCTCGGAATGATCTGACCACGTGATTGGTGGGTCTCATGATTTCAAACTTTTTCCAATCCGTGAACTGGGTACAGAATTCCGGTAAGCAACCGCGCATAATGCGGCCAACCAAGACAGGCATAAGAAGATACTTATGCCTCATGGTATGGGCTCTTTTAAGAGTAGCCACTAAAACTCGGGGAATGTCATATCGGCGACGTCCCTCAGCTAAAGCAAGGAAAACGTCAGCAGCAGTACTATTGGCAAAAGTAAACTGCCATTCCCCTAAAATATTCATCATGATGAATAACATGGTTGTGCCAACATTCAGCGATAGGCTACCCAAGGCTATGTTATATTGGTCTTGGTCCATGACACGAAATACCCCTCCCCCATAATACTCATGGAAATATGCATATTCATAGAGGTATGAGTTATCGGTCATATACCCCCACGTGTGCATAGGGTCAGGCAATGGCAATCCCGAAACCAAAGCTACCAAATTCTTATTGAATTCCCAAGTCTTGTCATTAATTGCAAGGGAGAATTTCTGTTCTCCTTCTTGGTTACAATAGAATGCAATATGATTATAGAAAAATTCAGTTAGCTGAGGTGAAAAAGAATCGTCATCACTCACCAGAAGATGCCGCCATCCTAATGCCACGATCCGCATTTCATGAGCGATGCTCCATAGGTATCGGTTCCCATCAAGTCTTCGAACGACTGTTCAGGAATGACTATAGGAGATGTCATCTCAAAACTACTCTCTAGAATAGCTCCGAAAATCCTGGAAAAACCCTCAGAAAATTGGAAATTTCTTTGTTTACGGAGGTCAGGGCGCAGGTGCGCTCGGGTGTTTTTGGAGTTACAGGTTGTGGGCGCGAGTCGCGCTCAACTTGTGCACAGGTGCTATTTGAGTAAAATTTCTGACAGTGTATAGGGCTCAGGTGCACTCTACTGAGGTGCAGGTGCGCTCGTAAGTGCTGAAGTAGAAGTTTAAGAGGAAGAAGAAGGAAAAGCTTGGAGTGAAAGGTGAGGGATGATGGTGGGGTGTAGTGTGGTTTGTGAGTGTAGATTGAAGGTAGTTTAAATAGGTTATGAGCTTCCAAAACGAATCGGCAAGTTGCCAAATTATTTAAGGCAATTTCCGGAAGTAGAAAAATTCCAAACCCGAAAACGGAAACAAACCATATTCTTGATTTTCTAACAACCCTGGTATCTTTTATACTGGATTTAGATAGTAACTTCTAAACTCTCCTAGGTTTCATGCTACCACCACACATATTCATAGATATGCCGATATTGGCCAGATTCTCAACCTTTACTCCAAGACAACTTTACAGAAGATGATCATATAACGAATTATGCTCGGTATAAATATTACCACCCCCAAACAATTCGGGAAGGTGGAATTAATGATAAAACACGCACAATTCGAAAGCAACCAATTTTATTAAAATAATTTAAATCCAACCAATCTAAAACAACCAAATTAATATTTAAATTTAACTACTGAAATAAAATCCAACTAACAAAACCATAAAATAAATAACGACAAAGTAATATCAGAACAAAACATTCTTTGAAACACCTAGCCGCGTGATGAAGACGGACCCTGAGATGGAGATTGGTCCTGGGATGAAGAATGGCTTGAGCCATCTGTCCTTCGGCGACGACGTTCATGCCTCTCAGACTTGTCTGAGCCAGAATCCTCCAAGGTTGGCATGCGACGTAGCATCTCTATTTGAAGCAAGCGCTGTGCTTCCATCTCAGCCTTTAGTACTATATAGTGGTCTTCTTGGCAGTGGTGCATAGTCTCCATATTAGACAAGATATCCTCTTGACCCCTTTCGAGCATTTCAACTCTCGTCTGAAGGTTCGTTTGTTTATTTCGAAGTACAATCTGTCTATCTCGGATATCTTCACAAATACCATAAACGCAACGCAAGCCAGTTTGCAGCACTTGCATGCGTTCTAAATTAGAACTACAACTATCTAATGCATCTTCATCCAGACATGTCATATCCTCCCTTTCATCCTTCGACTAAACCACATCATCTTCCGACAACTGCCAAGTCCTTTGGATGCACTCAGCATAAATAGTTGCATTTGAATGCAACTTGATTATAATAGGGGTAGATTTTGTGACAACTCTAAATAAGAGCATGATCTTAGTGATCAATACAGGAAGAGGCGCAATGCTCTTTCCCACTCCTCTAATCACCTTAAAAATTAAATCGAGGATGCAGAAATTATACTTATTATTCGCTTCTAGAAAATCTAGAGAACGGGACATTGCGACCCGATGTCGCCGACTTTTTCTTTCCCGAGGTCGTTCCTACCAATCCACCGAGCTCTGACCCGGTTGATTGGTTCTCGTGGTTACTGGCGGGCGGATTTTAATGAGAACTCGTATTGTATTCACCCTCCACGACAATATCTTTCATCAAAGCAGGAACTCCAGTATACTGGGATTCCTGAATGGTCATTTCTAGGTTGCTTTTAGGCGTAACGCCTAACAGCTTAGCCATTAACTGTCGCGTTACTTCCTTTCTCGTTCCTGCTACCTTAATGAAAATTCTATCCCCCTCCAATTCTCACTTCTTATAAAACTGTTCTACTAAATCAAAGTGGTAGAACTCCTCAGTCAAGTACCAGAGTCCATTCCAATCCCTCCTAATCATCTCCGCCGCATAGAATGGCACGAAACGGTCGGGCCTAAATGCTTGTTCCGGCAAAATTCTTCGTCGTAGCGTCATTGAAGTTTTTGAAACAACCAATGGTTTTGTAGACAGTGGAGGAAACGAGTTTGATGTAAAACAACCTAAAACACTGGTGGTGGCGATGGTGGATACGGTGGCAGGTTGGAAGCTTGAATTGGTGGCTGTTTTCGGTGGTGTGGAAATTTTGTTTGAGAAGACTCGGGCTGTTGGTTACAATGGGCGTGGTGTAGATAGGTGTGTTTTTGTTTTTATTTATTTATTTATTATTTTTTTTTTTTTTTTTGGTGTTTAAGTTTTGTTTTAAACTTTGGTAACTGGCGGGATTGGAGAAGGAAACAAACTGTGCGTTTTTGGGAAGGAAGGAGACGCACAGACGTGCGTGCGGTTTGGGCCCAAGCCTAATTCAAATTCCGAACTTTTTCGATATTTTGCGGAATTTCAAATTCAATTTGCCGCTTCGTTACTGGTCCGATTTTGGCGAATGAGTTATGGAAATAATCAGTAGAGAATTTCCAATCTAATGATCAATAAAATACTCAATTCCAACCATGGGTGACGTATAAGAAGGTGGAAAACACCTCGAAGTGCGTGAGTGACGTAAGTTATGCGAATGAAGGGAATCTAAGTTATAGATAACGTCAACCCGAATGAACTACGACTAACGGGCCTAAGCAACACAATGGAAAGTTCGAGTAATCCGGATGGAAAGATCGACTGCCCACCCCCAAACAAAATTTTTTAAACACAAAATTTGTTTTAAACGTAGGTCGTTTAAAGTCAGATTCCCAAGACTTGTTGGATTGCTATTTCTATGATTTTATAATTTTTATTTTTATTATTATTTTTATTTTATTTTTATTTTTTTTATAAGAAAAACGAAAAACAATAAATACATAATTCACCCCATAGTGGAACATGACTCAAAAACTGAGAACACATGCAAAAGTGGAAGACGTGAATTATGTGAAACGTGAACTTAGGATCCGGTACTTACAGCCACACACTCCATAGGGAGGGCCCGGTTACCTGAATGGTGCACTTACCACTATATGGAAGTTAAAGGAAGTACACCAAATGACAAAGGTCAGTCCTCATTTACAGGGTCCTGTAAAAGGACTTCCTCTACATCAGGGGACAGAAGCTCGTGAAAATGTTTTAACCATTGGCCATTGACTTGAAAGGTATTGTTATCCTTGGGATTTACCAAGGTGATTGCCCCGTAAGGGGTGACTTCAGTAACCAGAAAAGGACCAAACCAACGGGTTTTTAGTTTCCCTGGGAAAATATGTAGATGGGAGTTATAAAGAAAAACCTTTTGACCAACCACAAACTGTTTGCGCAAGATTTGCTTATCATGAACACGTTTCATGTTAGTTTTATAATCTTTCGCAAGATCGTAAGAATCGCTACGGATTTCTTCAATCTCATTCAATTGCAATTTGCGTTTGACACCCGCCTCATCAATATTGAAGTTAAGACTTTTTATAGCTAACAGAGCACGGTGCTCTATTTTAACGGGAAAATGACAAGGTTTCCCAAATACAAGTCTAAAGGGAGACATACCTATATGAGTTTTGAAAGCAGTTCTATACGCCCATAAGGCATCCGATAGACGCTTCGACCAGTCTTTCCTATCAGGATTTACAGTTGTTTCTAAAATATTTTTGATTTCCCTATTAGAAACTTCTACTTGTCCGCTAGTTTGTGGATGATAAGGAGTTGCTACTTTATGTGTAACTCCATACTTTTTCACTAGGGATGCAACAACTCTGTTGCAAAAATGTGTTCCACCATCACTAATGATGGCTTTAGGAATGCCAAAATGACAGAAAATATACTCCTTAATAAAAAATACCACTGTCTTATGGTCATTGCTACGACAAGCCATGGCCTCTATCCATTTAGACACGTAGTCCACGGCAACTAGAATATAAATGAAACCATGGGAAACAGGGAAGGGACCCATGAAATCAATGCCCCAAACGTAAAAAATTTCTACTATCAAGATTGGATTTAATGGCATCATATTACGCTTCGTGATTCGCCCAAGTTGTTGGCAACGAATACACGTCTTGCAATGCACTTGGGCATCCTTCAAAAGGGTAGGCCAATAAAATCCACGTTGAAGAACTTTAGCGGCTGTTTTTATTCCACTAAAATGGAGACCACACTCTTTGTCATGGCAGAACGATAGAACTTCATTATATTCCCACTGGGGAATGCAATGACGAATAATCTGATCCGCACAATACTTAAAAAGGTAGGGCTCATCCCAGTAGTATAACTTAACTTTGGCCAAGAACTTCTTACGTTCATTTCTTGACCAATTATAAGGCATAACATCAGCCGCTAAATAATTTACAATGTCAGCATACCATGGGTCTTTGAAAAAATAGCATCTGATGATGCTCATCAGGAAAAGAGTCCGGTATGGACTCAGAATCACTATTATCGTCGTTTGTAAGTCTAGATAAGTGGCGGAAACTACGTTTTCGACCCCTCTTTCGTCCTTTATTTCTAATGTGAACTTTTGCAGGAGAAGAATCCATCGAATTAATCTCTGGTTAGCATCCTTCTTTGCAAGAAGGTACCTAAGGGCTGCATGGTCCGTGTAAACTAAAGTTTTAGAACCAACCAAATAAGGACGAAACTTATCTAAAGCATAAATGACAGCTAAGAATTCTTTTTCAGTAGTTATATAATTCCGTTGTGCATCGTTTAAGGTTTTACTAGCATAATAAATAACAGTGGACTTATTATCTAGTTTATGTCCCAAGACAGCACCAACTGCATAATCACTAGCATCACACATGAGTTCAAAAGGTTTAGACCAATCGGGAGGCTGTATAATTGGTGTAGAGGTTAGGGCGGATTTTAAAGTTTCAAAAGCCTACTTACAGTTAAAATTAAAATCAAAGATTGCATCCTTCAAAAGCAAATTAGTTAAAGGCCTTGCTATTTTCGAGAAATCTTTAATAAAATGCCTATAAAAACCTGCATGGCCTAGAAAGGCTTTAATATCATGGATAGTCCGTGGTTTATGTAGAGTCGCTATCTTATCTAGTTTGGCCTTATCTACTTCGATGCCATCACTAGATACAATGTGACCTAGTACTATGCCCTTTTTCACCATGAAATGACACTTTTCCCAGTTTAAAACGAGGCTCTTTTCTTCACACCGTGTCAAAACCTTAGACAAGGTTAGACAAGCAGATCGTGAAGGAGTCTCCATAGATAGAAAAATCATCCATGAAAACTTCCATAAAGCTCTACCATGTCACTAAATATATGAAGCATACATTTGGAAGGTACCAAGAGCATTACAAAGGCCAAAAGGCATTCGTTTATAGGCATACGCTCCAAAGGGACATGTGAAAGTAGTCTTTTCTTGGTCATCAATATCAATAATAATCTGAAAATAGCCCCGAGTAGCCATCTAGAAAACAATAAAAAGCATGACCAGCTAGGCGCTCGAAAGCATCGATCTATAAAAGGTAAAGGAAAGTGATCCTTTCGTGTCATAGCATTTAAACGCCGTCAGAATCAATACTGATTCTCCATTTCATAGGACCTTGTGTGACAACATAGTCACCCTTTCTATTACGTACCATGGTAACTCCCGATTTCTTAGGAACTACATGAATGGGGCTTACCCATTCGCTATCAGAGATTGGGTGTATGATACCCGCATCGAGTAATAGTAAGACTTCTTCCCTAACCACCTTTTTCATGGCAGGGTTCAAATGACGTTAGGGTTCACGAGAAGTCTTCGCGTTATCCTCCAAATGGATGCGATGAGTGCGAACATTAGGGTCAATTCCCTTAATGTCGGCTAGGGACCAACCAATCGTAGACCGATGTTCTCTAATCACCCTGATTAAACGTGTCTCTTCATCCTTAGTTAACTGAGAATATATAATTACCGGATGACTATCATCCGGATCAAGTTGAATATATTTTAACTCCGGGGGAAGAGGTTTAAGCACTGGGGTGGAAGGAATGTCAATAGATGTTTCATCAGGGTCCCCATTTTGCATAATGAATAATTGCTTAGGTAGCAAGTCTTCATACTCAGTATATGGAGTAACCGGCGTGTTTACAATTGGTGTGGACTCAAGGATGGTGTTGACTTCCTCTAAGTAGGAGTCATTTACAAAATCTAAAGTTCCAAAAGAAAGGAATTTGTACATATTGTTTTGGGAAAAGTGTTGTTAAAATAATCTTGAGCTAAGCTCTTGATCATGTTAACCTCCCCATCTATAGACGATTCTGGTAACTGTTTCATCATTTTAAAAACATTTACCTTAACAGAAAGATGGCCAAAAGATAAGGACATCTTACCATCGCGGCAATTTATAAGCGCGTTGGTAGTTGCCAAGAAGGGACGCCCTAAGATGATCGGTACAGAGTCGTTAGCGACTTCTGTATCGAGGATAACAAAATCAGTAGGATAGTAGAAATCCTGAACTTTAACAAGCACATTTTCCACTACACCCTTAGGATACTTAATTGACCTGTCCACTAACTGCAACGTTATTTTTGTAGGTTGCATTTCCTGTAGACCTATTTGTTTATACAAATAATACGGGAGTAAGTTAACACTCGCCCCCAAGTCTAATAAAGTGGTCGCCGTGGTGGGAATCTCCTAAGGTGCATTTTGATGGGGCGACCGGGGTCCTTGTACTTAACAATTCCATTATTTTCGGATAAAGTTGGGAACCGCTCTGTTCGGTTAGAAAGGTCTTTAGGTATGTTGGTCTTACGCCTAGTAGTGCACAACTCCTTAAGAAACTTAGCATGGTTAGGTAGCTTTTTAATAGCTTCGAGAAAAGGAAGGTTTATCGTTAGATTTTTGAAAATGTTCCTAATCTCCTCAAAGTTTGTATCCCTGGTTAGCATGGCTAATTTTTGAGGGAGCGGTGGTTTCCTTCTATATTTAGCGTATGGCTCGACTTGATGTGTAACCTTGGCTTTCTGTTTCTTAGGTTGTGGTTTAACTGGTACCTCTACAGTGGTACGCTCTTCAGTTTCTATTTCGGTATCTAGTTCGATATCCGGTGTAGGGAGTACTGATGGGGTAACTATAGGCATAGTTACTTTGTTATCAACCACTCTTCCAGAACGGAGAGTGGTGATGGCATTTAGATCACCTACGATTGTAGTTTCCATACTAGTATTACCGTTTACCTCAAAGGCTGTGTTTGCTATTTTAGGGTTTGGTATCGCTTGTCCTGGAAACACGCCTTTTGGTTGGGCTTTCTCTTGGGCTAACTATTGTATGCCCTGATTTATGGATTGTAAGATCTGTTGGTTTGATTGAGTCATTGTTTGGAAAAGTTGTTGGGTAACCTGTATAAAGGCGTCGATACGATCCGGTTGTGTAGGTGTAGTAGTCACAGGTGGTGCGACTGGAACTATCTCACGTTGATTATTTATGGGTGGGTTGTGATAGTTACTTTTGTTAACCGGAATGATACCTCTATTGGTATTATGACTATTATAATTACCCTAACCTTATGTTTGACCTTGTCATGGTTGCGCTTGGTTGTTATAATTATTATAATTCCCCTGACCTTGTGTTTGTCCTTGCCTAGGTGGAGCTTGGTTATAATTGTTTGCTTGCCTAACATTTTGGTTATTAAACCCTGGAGGTGTAACTTGTTGATTGTTTCGCCAACTGAAGTTGGGATTTTGTCTCCATGGGGCATTAGGAATAGGATAGCTATTAATGGAGCAAGCATTATCTTGCTCTGATTGTTGTTGTTCATAGGCGAGAGAACAATTGGAGTCAGGGTGCTCAGGACTCAAACAGAAATTACATGGGTTGGAGTTTACATTCTTGACGGGGATATGCTTTTGTTGAACAGAAATAGCCTCAACCCTTTTAGTTAGAGATTCGATTAAATTTTTAAGTTCTGGATCGGGTTTCATCTCAAACATACCGGCGGCCTTAACTATTGAAGAAGAACTAGCAGAGCGGGGGATATCATCACTACCCCCCCCCCCCCCCCAATTATTATTGCGTTTAGTTTGATCTTCTAAAAATTTGTAAGCCTCCGAGGCTCCTTTACTTAGGAAACTACCCCATTCATTATGTCAAGGACTTCTTTATGGTGATGTAGAAGTCCTTTGAAAAAACGCGAACTAACGTGTCTTTTGCTAGGTTATGGTGTGGACACTCTATAAGCGGATCGGTGAAACGATTCCAAGCCTCGAGAAAATGATTCATGAGGATTACGTCAAAAAAATGAATCTTGGAAAGCATCTCATCCGTCTTTAGGGGTGGGTAAAAATGTTCCATAAACAGGTGAACAAGTTTAGCCCACGAGTCCACAGAGTTAGGCGCTTGGACAGTTAACCAAGACGCTGCGTTATCGGCTAAGGTGAAGGGAAATACCCTCAATTTAATTTGTTCCGCACCAACCATAGGATGATGGAATGTTGTAAGGACTTGTTCAATCCTACGCATGTGCTGATAAGGTTTTTCATGGTCTAAACCATGAAAAATGGGTAACAAATTAAATATGTTTGGGATGCAAGATTTAGGGCTATCGCTCAAGTCTTTGTAAAAGTGGGAGAGAGGAGTCTCTCTTTCTTCAGCCATTATGTCAGGTGTGGTGGGTGGGATAGTAGCTAGAGGTGTAGTGGTTGGTATACTCGATAGACTTGTTTGTTGACGTTGACGGTTAATTACGTTCGGTGTTTTTCTCCGACAAGACCTTAATCTCATGCAAGTCTTGATATATTAGTATAAACCTCTAACTGGAGATGCGAGGTATGGAAGAAAGGAATACCTGATTGCGTCCTTGCTTCGCTTATGAACACGCGTCTTGTTCGCGTGTTATATAACAAGTTAGAACACTGAAAAACTTAAAAAATCGAAGTTCGAAACAAACCTGTGGAAATCCGGCAAAATTCAGCTTAGGGCGCGGGTGTGCTCACTTTGGGCGCAGGTGCGCTCAGTGTAAACTTTGAGTTAAAGTGTTTGAGCGGGTCGCGCTCGGTTTAGGCGCAGGTCGCACTCCGGACTTCCAAGAACTTTAAGCGCAGTGCGCTCGTGCAATTTTTTCGAGGAAGTTTAATGGTGAAACAGACAACCATAGTTAGAATCGAACAAGGGTGGGTGGGTTTAATGGGACTTAAAAATGACTAATTATAGTAAGAAAACAATGCTAAAGGTAACTAAGATGGCAGCGGCGCCATTTGATATCCATAAAAAGATAAAGTTTACCTACGAAATGAACGATGAAACTCAAAACGTAAGTAAACTAAAACTTATTTTGCTAATTGCTATCAAGTTTTCTACTCTTAATTCTATCGAAATAGAATGGAGTAACAGATTCGTTCCACTCCTAGTTCTTTAGCATGGAATGATTTCATAGTTAACTAATCGGTCTTATGTCTAGTGAGAGATTTACGAGGGGAATTCTATACTACGGGGTGGATTCAATTGACAAAGTTACTTAATAACGGAATGCTACGGAATACTGAAATATGAATCTAGATAAAGAATTAGAGGGGAAGTGAATCCACCTCGAATCCAACTTAATCACCTAGCATAGACTGTTGTAATCCAATTCTTACGTTCTTACGGTAAGAATTGCTCGTTCTAATCCCTAATTAGCATGACATTTCTGCCAATTATAACTAGCATGTGAGGTCGTCCACCCATTCTCATTGCGAAACACGACCTTTTAGAATGGAATAGACTCTACACTATACAACTAAGTTTTCATCAAGGCTTCATCAACCCCTCTAATGGAGGTTTTAGCCTTGATTCATCAAACCATTATTTCTCATTGAATTATAACTAAACATCATACCAAAATTCTAACTTGGCTAATTTAACTAACAATACTTCAATCTAATTTAACAACTCAGAAATGATACTCAACAAGAATTAAAATTAGATCTATAAATTGAAATGACAAAATCGAAATTGACAAACTAGCTATTTTATTTATCAAACTAATGAAGAACAATGATTCTAAAGATTAATCTAAAACAAGAATTGAAATGAACTAAACTTAATTTTATTTAATGAAAACTAGATCTAGAATTATCTATAGTTTTAGGTCTAACTAGCTACCATTAACAAAGAGCTAAGCTTTTGTTTTTATATGTTTCAGATCCAAAAATCGTGCATGGGCTTGGAGCCATGTTTTGGGCCAGAGAATCAGGCCCAAAACCCAATTCTTTCAGTCCAAAAAGGCCTCTTCAGCTGCAGTTGGATTCGACAGACTTTTCATCCACTTCTGCTCCTCTGATTGGGCCAAGGCTTAGACCATTGGAAAGCTCTTTCCGAGCCAGTCATTTTGACATAAGGTAGACCCAATTCCGAGGTCTGAGTCCAAAGATAAGGCCTTTGGAAGTTCTGCTGACTTTGTGTGCTGTTTCTGCCCGCGTTGACTTTGACTTTTCAGCTTTGACCAAGCTTTAGAAAGGCTTTGTCTTCTTGAATCTTGGCCTTTAATCACAGAACTCCTTAGCAACCAACCATTGCTCCTTTATCTCATCAAAGTGGCACATTTCTGCACATAATTGACTTTGAAGCCTGTAACGCATAAAAACACGTAATCAGTATTAACTCTTAATTATTACTCACATAATTGGTCTAAAAGTATGACTGTTACAGGGTTAAAACTACAGTTTTGGGCTCTTATCAATTATGCCATTCCTTCTAGAAACAAACTTATGGGCCCTTGACCTAAGGCCACATATTAGAAGTCTTGACTTTGGCTTTAGGTCCCTGGGTCTGTAGCTTTCAACCTTAAGTCCTTGAGTCTTTGACTTTGACAGTTGACTTGATTTTTAACATTGACTATTAACTTTGACTTTCCAGCAACTTTGCTCCAAAGCTAGAATCTTCCCAAACAGCATAAATAGCTATCATTTTTTGCCAAAATGCACGTATTAGGAATATGCGTCCAAAATGGCCTACATCCTGCAAACAATAGCAAAAGCTATAAGTTGACTGTTCCTTAAGCATAAGAAAGGCATATATAAAGCATTATAAAGGTAATAAAACACACATTTGGGGACTGATCAACTAACAAGTTCAAAGATTGTTGTATGGATGCTAGGATTTGGGTTTGTTGTTGCATGACAGATAGCATTATTTCAGTGGGCTTATCTGTTTGGACTCTAGTTGATGGTGTAATGGGAACTAGGTCTCTTTGGTTGTTGATAAGTAGGTTTTGGTAGTTATGGTTGAAATGGGATGGAACCAATGCTCTGTTATGATTGTTATAGGTACCTTGTCCTTGCCTGAATGTATTTGGTGGTTTGTTGAAAAGTGGAGGTGGTTGGTTTTGTGGAATGTTCATCCATGTGAAGTTTGGATGTTGTCTCCATAGTGCATTTGGGACATTGAAAGCACATACTTTTTCTGGCTAAAGTGACAATAGGTTTGTGATCTAGAGACAGGTAACATCTATATGATTTAGGCTTAGACAGAAATTGCATGGTGAGGTATTTATGTTAATGACAGGATGAAGGGTTTGGTCTTTTCGTTTGGTTGTGAGGGCATCTATCTTTCTTGTGAGGGTTTCGATTAAGGTTTTGATTTCTGGATAAAAAATACCACTAACCTTAGATGTACTGGGTTGGGCTGTTCTAGAATTGTTTATATTGCCCCAATGGGTACTCTTTTCAGCTTGGTTTTCAAGAAAGGTTAAGGCTTCGGTTGCACTTCTATCCAAAAAAATTCCATTACTCATGATGTTGAGGTTTACTTTGTATTATGGGAGTAGACCTTTGAAGAAACATTGGACAATAGTAGATTTTTCTAGTTTATGGTGAGGACATGAATGGGGAAGGTAAGAGAATCTATCCCATGCTTCGGAAAATGTCTCACTTGGACTATGTCTAAAAACTATATCTTGCTTCTTATCTATTATATTTTTTTTGGCGGAAAGTATTTCTTCATGAAGGAGAACACAACCTTTTCCTATGTATCGAAAGAATCGAGCTTCTAAGAAATAAGCCAAGCATGACTCTTACCAGCTAGAATGAAAGGAAACACTCGTAGCTTAACCTGATCGTCGGTGACCCCCGAATAGTGGAAAATATTACTTATTTCATGTATCCAGCATAGATGCTCCTATGGTAACTCATGTTCTAACCCATGGAATATGGGTAGAAGATTGAACACGTTTGGTGGAATGTGAAAATCGATCGTAAGCGGTGTGAGTCATATACAAGATGGAGGCCCATCTTACAATGGTCTGTAGAAGTTGGAGAGAGGCTCTTCAATTTACACTACTTTGTCGGCCATCTTAGTAGATGGAGGACTAGAAATAGGAGATTGTCTAGGATGACATGCTCGTATACGTGAGTAAGTTTTATTCTTGCTAATACTAGTAGTGCCTAAACGCAGTATCATGCACTTTTAGCAAGACCACAAAACTATCCTAACATGAGCAAACGATGCAAAGTTTGCTCAAGCAATCGAAATTCATTTTTGCAAGTATGGAGTTTCAAAAACTTTGCTTTGGTCTATAATTTACTTTGCCCTATTTAAAGGAACAATTGGGCACGAAACTAGGATGGCTCTACTACATGTCTCAAGAGAGTAGGCAGTCACTTCACCAAGTGGTGTGCTACCAAGAATCTTACTCACGATGAATCTGGGGGAAGGGAGTAAGGAAGGTAGTTGGTCCACTGGAATCTGGTAACTGATTACTCTAAATCCTCGTGGCTATATTTTTGTCCTTTTCTGGAGGAACATGAATACTTTGGGCTCTAGTTGATTGATTTTAATTCATTTTTTAGGTTTAGGGCACTAAGAATCAACCAACGTTCGATTTACCTACATTGGGGAATGACTTCCCAATGGTTGTTATGTGGCTCGGGTTCAACCTTATGTGCGAATGTAAATTGCAGTGCGGAAATTAAATTTCAAACAATCATGTAAGCATGCTTGAACACACGAGTTATACTCTTACGTGGGCTTCGAGGAGGTTTAAAATTTACCTCTCAAGCCGTGCTTACATGCTGCTTGAGGAGAAGGCGACGTCGGTTGGCGCGTGATCTGAGAATCATGACCAACCTTTCGAGATTTTCCCCGTTTTAAATTACAATAAAGGTCCACTAAAAAAGCCCACAAGTTAGGTTTTCGATAATTAAACAACTTTTCCTTCAGGGGCCCAAAACATAAAACTAAACTAATAGTATACTAATCTAATAGACTAACTAGTTAAAATAGATTATATAGATTAACTAGAGTTAAACTTAGTTAGAGTGTTGATTACCAAGTTGATTCAAAGTGTGAGAGCGATGATTCATAAGTTGCCTCGCACACTTAAACTTCTAAAGGCAATGAAAAATCTAATCTCTTGGTAAGTTTAGAACTTCAACCAAGTGTTCACCCAAGTTCCTCCATATAATCAATCAAAACTCATATTTTCTAATATTTTTTGTTTTTCTTTATATCTCTATCTATTACAAACAAGTTCAACTGATTTATCCTACTTTATTACAAAATCCGGGTATGGAGTTCACCTACACATCACAAAACAACTGAACTGGCAAAAAGCTGGATACTGGATTACTGAGGTGGCCTCCTAGTCGCCCGTCCGGTTCCGGTGAACTTCCATCAATTTTCTTCCACAACTTTAGCTCCTCTCCAATATGTTGATCTTGAACCTGGATTTGTAGAAAAGTAAGTTAGTAATGAAAAACAATGAAATAAAACACCAAAAATAAAAAAAAAAAAAAAAAAAATAAAATGGAAAGGTGAGAATGGTGCTTCCTCCTTAGATTCTCAACCAAGCACTCTTGCTCCTTCAATCCATGACGGTAGCGCCATTTGAAGTAGTGTATATTGGAGTATTTCAAAGTTTGTTTTTGAGTGGTTCACCATAGATTGTTTAGAGGTTAAATGTTGGGAGTTGAAGGGAGGAAGGTACACTCTTAGTTTATGACTAGTTTAGTTTCTATTTGAATGATGAACATTGAAAACTTTAGTTGTTTTGAAGATTAAAATGATACAAACATTGAAAAGAAGGATTGAAATGAAAGATTGGAATAAGAATAACAAAAAGAAGATTGATTGATTGAATAACAAAACAAAATAACATGATTAAAATGAAAAACAATAAAGTAAAATGACTTGCAAATGTAAAAGACTAGAAACTAAATCCTACATGACACTAGATTAAGTCTAGGTGCATTCTCTCTCCCTAACTTTTAGATTATATACCCCTACTTTATTCTTTTTACTGATTTGCCCTTCTCCATTACGATTGAGACACCTCACACTTTACTTTATGCTTTTGCTCTTCTTTTTGCTTTTTGATTTCTTCTTGATCAAGATAAGTTTTGGAGAATGCCATATTTTGAGATAAGGACCTCCATCTCTAGTCTTCTGAGTTGAGGGCTTTGACCTTTGAATTTGACCATTGACTTTGACTTTTTCAGTACTTTTTCATATCAGCTTCTGGTCTTCATAATAAGCATGATTAAGGCTCCTTTTGGTGCTAAGACGCAGCTTTCATGATAAGTGGTCTTAAATTCTCTGTAACATGAAAAAGGCAATAAAAGCTATGAGTTGTCTTTTCATTAAATGTAAGAAGGGTTGTAATGTATTAATATAAGGGTAATAAAACACTCATTTGGGAGCTGATCAGTCCCCCTACAGGCTTGTCTTTGGAAAACATTGTCATCTACCAATTGAATTAGAGCATCGTGCCTTGTGGGCAATAAAAACCCTTAATTATAATCTCGATGCGGCAGGTGAAAAGCGTAAACTATAAATAAACGAGCTCAAAGAGATTCAAAATGATGCTTATGACCTTTCAAAAGATTACAAAACCAACATGAAAAGAATTCATGACAAGCATATTTTACGAAAACATATTAAGGTTGGCCAAAAAGTTTTGCTTTATTACTTGCATCTTTTCGTAGGAAAACTGAATACTAGATGAACTGGCCCTTTCAAAATAACTAAAGTCACCCCTTATGGGACTATTACTTTAAAGAACCATAAGGATAACAACATAATTCAAGTAAATGGTTAGTGCCTCAAACATTTTCATGAGTTACGGTCTACAGATGTCGAAGAAATCCTTCTCCAAGATCTTATTTACGAGGATTAAATCCTCTTTTCTGCGATATATTCCTTTCCCATTTCATTCCATCTTTTGCTTTAAAGGGAATGCATCAATAAGGTAATCGGACCCTCCATTTGGAGTGTGTGGTTGTAAGTGTCGGAGCCTTAGTCCACGTATATCTCGTCATATTCTTTGTAAAACACTTTTTACTCGTAGTTTGAGTAAATGTGAACCTGTAGAGCGAGTATACAATTTTTCTTTATTTTACATTTCTTTTTCAAAATAGTTGTTTTCTTTGTTCTGTTAATGCTAGATTTTTGATACATCAATAGTTATGTGATTTTATTTTCTGAAAACAAAATGGGCAATAGATTTTACACAGACCAACCCCTAGAACAACATAATCTAGGGGCGGTTTAAGATCAATTTTGCTTACTAAGAGTCGCTTATATCACCGAGCTATTCGCCCGGGTCAGGACATTCCATGTCTTGCGTAGTAAATCCCCCAACTCGAGTAGATGAAACTCTGTTTGTCTAGATTGGGTTCGCCACAGAGCCGCCATGAAAGTTGCCTAAGATTATTATCTATTTTGGTTTGTTTTCAAAGAAAAAGTCATAGCATATAGAATCACAACTTTTTTAGTACAAGTTTCTTAAAACATCTCTCCATAGTTTTCAAAACTAGAGAATATAAAAATGAAAGTTATATGCCCTGGAGTAGCCAAAATGATACCGGATTAACATATAATTTGATCTTCTTGTCAAAACCTCTATATGGTTAGAGATATATTTTGCTTGAGAAAACCAACTAAAAAAAAAATGGCGTCTCCAAACTAGAATTAAACAAATAGAGTAACCCAAAGTGATATTATTCTCTATTTAATTCTATCTTTTGCCTCCACCTCTCTATTTGTCTCGAGAATCTGATGTTAAAAGACTCAAACTTGTACAAATTTTCAAAATTTTACTTATCTTAAAAATCTTTCCCCTTCTCAATCTCTCTATTTCTAAAAACTTTTCTAAAAAAATTCAAAAATATCTTCTGTAAGGAACAAAAACCCTCCACCTAGCAAGACAAGATGGACAAGTTTCAATGATCGTGTGCAAGCACTTTTTAGATAACTGCAGCTGAAGATATGGACACATATAACAAAAATCATTCCTGGTTTAGGTAAAAGTACATACACACGTAAGAGACGAGCTTTGAGAGAAGGCTGGTGCTCGAACTGTCAAACACCAACTTGTCTCAGTCTTCAACCTCGTAATGAAAATTTAGTTTTCAAGGTTTTCATGTGCCAACCAAAAAAAATGTGCTAGCCAGCAACTCATCGAGCACAACTGAGGAGAGAAATCCAAATGTCTGGTTGGGATTGACTCAAGTTTTCAAAAACTTCTAAGTCTTTGGAATCTGACTTAAAGCGACCCACCTTTTTAAAATTTAAGTCAAACTTATTCAAAACCCAAAAAATTAATTAAAATTTTCCTTCTACTGTTTGTACATATTTTGCTTATAGTTCCTTTTGTTTTGTTCCCTCATCTGTTATTTTTCCACCATTGTATGTGAGTGTACCCTATAATGTTGCGTGGCATTTTTTATGCTGATCGTTTTGGTACCTCACGGGTCAAGATTAGACTAGTAACGAAGCGTGGATCGGCTCTTGAAGTTGGCAAGGCAATGAAGACAAGATCGGAATTTCCTAATTTCATTTGGGCTTGGGCCAAAATTACATTTTAACTAAAAAGGCACGTGCCATCAAACCTATTTAGCCCATGTGACCGCCTAACCTCCCATCTTCTTCCTCACAAACTTCTAAACCCTAGCCACCCAAGCTAACTCACGACCGCCTACTCACCCATACACACCACCACCTAATTTTTTCTCAGCCTGCTCCATTTTCAATCCCCATTCCAATTAAAACCCCCAATTTTATCAATCCCTACTCTAAATGGCTCGAGTTCTTAAAATCATGTAGGAGCAAAATTTTCAAAACCTCTTTAATTCCAATCTATTTGAAGTGCACTACAAGGCTGTGATTAGAAGAAGAGGATAGGAACCCTTGGTTTTGTTGGAAGGTGTGAGTTATTCTCCCTTTCTCACTTTTTCATTTTATAACTGTATGCTTAAAGGGGAGGATCACTGCATCACAGTTGAAGGCTTATGTTCAGATGGAACAGTCCCCAGACAATAAGACCATTGATGTGATCATGGTAGAGACACTTCTTAAGGGGGTGAAAAACCCCAAGTCTCACTGTCGTTTCAAAGTTCGCTATGAAGGAATTAGTTGGCAGTATCTCAGTTGACAGCCTACAACCTGCCAGTCTTAGCCATGCATTCTAATATCGGTAAGGCGATGCTCCAGATTCTATGGATTCTTCAAGAGCAAAAGAACAGCTTCTGCATTGTCACCTTTGTTTGGGAACAACTATGTAAACAAGAAGCCAACCGGCCCTCTACCAGTGCTTGTCACCAGGATCATGCAGCATTAGGGGTTCGAGGGTACAGACACCCTAGTGGAGGTCAAGGACACTACCGCAAGTCCTATCTATAATCATTGCATCCAGAAGTTCTGGCTTCCACCTGCCGCCAGAGCTGCTGAACAAGCACACCCTACTAAGAAAGTGGATTACTTCGCTGAAGACGCCACTAGACAGTCCACTCAGCCCATGGACGGAATTCACTTCCTACATGGAGGCCAGAGGATTCTGCATTCATACCTCCACCAGCTCAGGCAAACTCAGGGAGTCATCATGGCGGAGCATCAAACCCTCAAAGACGAGCAGAGTACCTTCCAGCAGCAGCAGCGATGTTTTTAACACAATGTCACTATAACACTGCAGAACATTAGAGACGCGCTCCCGTGTAGTGATAGACACGCTTGGACCCAACGTCATCAAGGAGAAGGATTTTCTCGATGTCGAGACGAGTCACTCACAAATTCTGACTAGGCACCTCCCTAGTGTCCATATAGATAGTTTATAATCTTTAGTTTTTGTTTTATTTTTCTTTATTATGAAGTTTAATTATATGCTTAATATTATATATGTTTGTTTTATTTGTTTTCTTGTGGAATTTGGTATATGAGTATAAGATAATACAGATACATCATGCCAAATTTTTCCATTTTTCTTTCATGCATTTCATATATGTTTTCAAAAATACAGAAACCCAAAAAGATTTCATACTAGAATAATTATCCCTAGTATAATAAACCATGTATTTCTTGTTCTATATCAAACAACCCATGCCCCAAACTTATTTAGGGGTGGCATATTTTCATCATGAAGAACAGAATACAAGTGTATCGCCATTTTTGCTCATGTTTCTATGGTAATCTCTTTCCTTATCTTTTCATACTTTGAGGACAAAGCATAGTTCTATTTGGGGGAGCTATAGTAACATTTTGCAAAACTAGGCATTTTCTATATATAATAGTATATTTCTTCCTTTCTAAATTTTTTTTTTTGAAAAAGACCAAAAATATTTTTCTGTTTATTATTAAAAAAAAATGCCTTGTTTACCTTTTCTATGATGAATAAAAAAATTAGAAGTCTCATTATAGTAATAAAGTAAAGATTCGTTCTTTGAACTTAGACTAATATACGTACAATAATTTCTGCATATTTTCATGAATGACATGCATCAACATTTGTTTATATATAGCAGTGAGTTTCTACATATTTTCATGAATGGCATGCATCAACATTTGTTTGTATATAGCAGTGAGTTTCTGAGACCAAGGTTAGAACAATTAAGTTCCATATCCTGTGAGAATCCAGCCAAAACCCTCATCTGAATGATTATTGAGTGATGACACAAAGGATGTCCGGATAGAAAGACCACACGTCCACTTGCTTGATCACCACGCCATATCCTAATAGAGAATTTAGGCACTTTTTGGATTGATACAACCAAATAAACGTTAAAACCCCAAAAGATAGTTTTACTCTAGTTACCCCCTTGAGCCTTCACCATTTTCTAAAAGCCTTTTTATTCTACACCAAAAATTCCTAACCCATTACAACACACAATAAAAATCTTACCCAGCCGACGAATTGAGAATTGGATGGATATCAAAAAAAGATAAGAGAAGACCTTGTACAAAAACAGGTCAGTTAGTTGCTTTGAAAAGAAAATAAAGAGAAGAAAAGAATGACCCATCAAAAACCAAAACTCCAAAAAAATCAAAGGAGTCAAAAATCAAATATCCCAAAAGTTCAAAAGCAAAAGGCGATGATATCATAAAAAAAAAAAAGAAATAAAAGCAAAGTTAGAACTTCCAAAAATTTTAAATCATATGGAGTCACAAAGCCAAAGGGCTAAAAGATCATTATTCGGAAGCAAAGAACAAAACGAAGTTCTTCTTTGGTTACAAGTATCTTGAAAACCAAGTTTCTCAACTTATCAGATTTTGTTTTTCCCTTCCTTTTTCTTTCTAAACCATCACCCTAGCCCTGTAACTCCTAATAAAAGACCTCTACCTCAATTAGGAATAGGATGGTTTGATAGTAAGTATGTGACAAGCGTGACCAATCGACCCCGGTTTCTTTAGACGTCATTTGAGTCTGCGAGAAATATAAGTGCCCACTACACTTAAGAGAACAAACCTTGAGTGAGTCTATTAGAGAGTTTTGATTGAAACACACCCCTGTGAGAATCCACCTTAAGGACGCTCTCCAAAAGTCTCAGAAATAACTCTGCTTTTACATTTCATTGTTCATGTTTTGCACATTTATCTTTAGGTGATTAAATTATTATACATATTTTATTCTAAGTTCAAATGAGCTTATCTTATTTCTCCGCTAATGAGATGTATGGACTTCTGAGAATAAATAAGGAAACAATACATTTTATGCTAAATAGAATAAATTTGTGAGTACCTTCACTGGAAAACTCTCACGAGGCTTAAAGCTCATCCACTAGGGAATTCCTAGTGGTTTAAAGCCTTGTTGCATATGGTCAATGCAATCGCACTCCGCGAAATGAGATAAATATAACTTATAATATATCACTCATTTCTGATCTTAGTTTTTTCTCTCATCCTTGCTTGAGGACAAGCAAGATGCTATTTGGGGGTGGTGATCAGCTCCCAAATGTGAGTTTTATTATCCTTATATTATTGCATTACAACCCTTCTTACGTTTAATGAAAAGACAACTCATAACTTTTATTGCCTTTTTCAGGTTACAAAGAATTTCAGACCACTTATCATGAAAGTTGCGTCTTAGCACTAAAAGGAGCCTTAATCATGCTTATTATGAAGACCAAAAGGTGCTATGAAAAAGTGTTGTCAAAGTCAAAGGTCAAAAGCCTCAACTCAGAAGACCAGAGATGGAGGTCCTTAGCACAAAATATGACATTCTCTAAAACCTATCTTGATCAAGAAGAAATCAAAAAGACAAAAGAGAAAGCAAAAGCATAAAGTAAAGGGTGAGGTATCTCAAATGTAATGGAGAAGGGCAAATCAATCATTGACATAAAGTAGTGGTATATAAACTAAAAATTAAGGAGAGAGAATGCACCTAGACTTAATCTAGTGTCATGTTGGATTTATTTTTCTAGTCTTTTTTCTTTCAAGTCATTTTACTTTATTGTTCTTCATTTTAATCTTGCTATTTTGCTTTGTTCTTTAATCAATCAATCTTCTTTTTGTTGTTATTTGTTCCAATCTTTCATTTCAATCTTTTCTTTCAATGTATGTGTTATTTCAATCATCTACAACTCAAGCTTTCAATGTTTTTCATTCAACTAGAAACTAATCAAGTCCAAAACTAAGAGTCTACCTTCATTTCTTTAACTCCCAACATTCAAACTCTAAACAATCTATGGTGAACCACATCAAAATCTTTGAGATACTCCAAACTAGTCTACTTCAGGGACTAAGGCGTCGGCCGTACAAATGTGAGATAAAAAACTCTCAATAAACTCCACTTCTCCTTCTACAAGCAAACCTAGTTGTCCATGCTTGAGTCTAAACATGTTCATTTCCACTGATAGATTTCCAAAGGAAAGAGTCATTGATCCATCCCAGCAATTGATTTGGGCATTGGCAGTTGCCAAGAAAGGACGCCCTAGGATGATGGGAATATAGTCATGAGCAACTTATGTGTCAAGAATAATGAAATCGGCTGGGTAGTAAGAGTCCTGAACTTTAACAAGAATATTTTCAATTGCACCCTTGGGATACTTAATAGAACAATCGGCTAACTGCAAAGTCATTTTAGTTGGTTTAAGTTCATGTAGACCTAGTCGTTTATAAAGGTAAAATGGGAGTAAGTTAACACTCGCCCCCATGCCTAATAGTGTAGTTGTTCTCCCAAGGTGCATTGTATAGTAGGATGACCAGGGTCCTTGTACTTAACAATTCCGTTTTGTTCAGATAAAGAAGGATATTATTTAGTTAAGAAGGTTTCTTTGGGTATGTTGGTTTTCCTCTTCATGGTGCACAACTCTTTTAGAAACTTAGCATGTTCAGGTAGACTTTTTATAGCATCTAGAAAAGGTAGGTTTATAGTAAGATTTTTAAACACTTCCCTAATCTCATCAAAATTCTCGTCCTTTTTATACATAACTAGTCTTTGGGGAAATGGTGGTTTTTCTCTATACTTAGCATAAGGGTCAACAATATTATTAACTTTGTCTTCATCTTTAGCATGAGGGTGAACATTGAGGATTACTAGAAATAGAATCCTCTTACAGTAGATTCGAGGATGTAAAGAGGTGTTACCTAGAGCGTCCTTACTACGCGTATAAATAGCGCCTTCAATAGCATTGAGGCACGTCTACTAAAAACTTTTCAAACCAATGGCTAGGCCAGTTAAAAATTGAGGGAGATTGTCTGTGCGTGCACGTTCTTTAATTAGATAACCCCAATTCTTTAAGTTTTCTTGACACTGTATACTATGAAAAAAAAATTATGCAATTACTGGAGTGGTTGGCATACGAGTACTGTACTGTACTCGTGAGGTAATATTATACTAACTGTAAAAAATTTAATTTAATCTACTTAAACTAGGGTGCGGGCGTGCTTATGAATGGCTAATGATGGCGCGGGGCGCGCTTTGGTACTTTTCTTTTTTTTTTTGAAAAATTTAAAGGAGCACGGGGCGCGCTCTAGACAGGCAAAATGAGGGTGTGAGCACGCTCTCAAGTAAAAACAGGAGTTTGAACATTTTAGGTTAAGGTCACGGGGAAGCAAGGAGTTGGATATCCAACTCGTATGCACTAAAATAGTAGCAAAATTTTTTTTCGGAAAAACGTGAACAATAAAAACAGTAGAGAATAGTGAAAATAGTTTTTCATAGTTTTAATCTAGACACGCAATACATAAACAAACAAGATGTCAAGCCGTTCCATTTGATAAGTAAAGTTTTGATACGCTGAATAGTGTTTCTAACATACTAAAACATGCTAATCAATATATAATAATACTCTCAAATATGTTAATATATTGGAGTAGTCGTGTTCGATCCACTCTTATTTGCACTTATTTAAAACGAATCTAAACTAAACAAATTATTCACTAGTGAGAGTAATAATATGCTATGAAAACAGTAAACTAAGATGTCAAAACAATGAATTAAAGATGATAGAAAAATATAGAGAGGGGTAATTCCACTTTAAGCAAACAATTGATATGTTTAATGTTCTAACATAAACATCTAAACCTTATGATCCCTAGTTAACAACCTACATCTCTATAGTCATTGTTTAACTAGCATGAGAAAAAACTTATTCACTTATCTCTAGCATGAACTCACAATTCCTAGTTCAAATTCAAACACTTCCTATCTCTAGAAATATGCAAGAATCGAACTTTAAGAACAAAAAATATAAGTCTACACTAAGTACATAAAATCCTCACTTTTGGCTTCATTACCCCCTCTATTGGAGGTTTTAGGCTTGTTTCATCGGATTAATTAAACTAATGAAAGAAGAGAAAGACATAATAAAGTAAAGTCAAGAATTGAAATTGAACTAAAGCTTTATTGAAGAAGGTTTAATAGAGGCTATAAGAATAAAACTAATTTTAACCCTAAACTAAACAAAAACTAAACTAATTAGATACTAAGGGGGACGAAGCTAGGTTAAGTTTAGCCTTAACCCTACTTTTATATAAGAGTGTTAGGGTTACATTTTCGTGCATGGGCCAAAAATGGGGACTTTGGGCCTCTAATGTGAGCCCAAAGTCCATTAGGTTAAGTTTAAAGAGGCCACAACTGCTAAAAATTACTTCAGTGCTCTTTGCATCCACTTTTATAGCTATAATTGGGGCAAGGCTAGATCCATTGGAAAACATATTTCGAGCTGGTCATTTTGATATAAACTAGGCCCGATTCTGAGGCCCAAGTCCAAAGATAAGCCCTTCTGAAGTTTTGATGGCTTTCTGTAATTTTTCTACCCGAATTGACTTTGACCTCCTAGCTGTGACTGGGCTTGAAAATGTTTTTTCTTTTTGATTCTTGGGCTGTAAATATAGAACTCTTCTAGCAATCATCTTGACTCGTTTTCCACACAAAATGGGATCTTTTAAGCACATAAACATTACTAACTCTTATATATTATAAACATAATTAGCCTAAATATAATACTATTAAGGGGTTTAAACTACACTTTTGGGTGCTTATCAGCTGTTAATTTTAGCTTAGAAGTAGTTTCTAGTTTCTTTAGGTTCCATTTTGTATGGACGAGCTTTTTTTTTGTATGGTTTATTTCAGTTGGATATTGATTTTGATAATTATAGTTCAGCTGTTTCTTTTTTGACTTCCATGGATAATGATGTCATTTCAAATTCAGTGAAATGGCACATTAGATTAGGACATATTGGGCAGGACAGGATGAATAGACTAGCAAGGGAAGGACTTCTGAGTCGTCTTGCAAAAGTCAATCTCTCGGTCTGCAGACACTGTCTGACTGGGAAATCAACTAGAAAACCATTTGGAAAGGTGCTAAGAGCATCTATTCCACTAGTGTTAATCCATTCAGACATATGTGGACCTTTTAATGTGAGGGCCCGTCATGGTGCACTTTATTTCATCACATTCATAAATGATTTATTATACACGATTGGTTTATGTTTACTTAATTTTGCATAAATCTGATGCTTCTTATTGCTTCAAAAGATTTATGGTTAAAGTTGAGAATCAATTGGAGAGATGTATTAAGGTTTTTCGAACTGGCCGAGGATGCAAGTATTTTTTTTGAGCAAATGATATTGCTCTGTGAACAAAAAGGTATTCGATGACAGCTTACTATTCCTTCAACTCCGTAACAAAATGGTGTTACTGAAAGAAAGAATAGAACCGTTTTAGATATGGTGAGATCGATGATGGAGCAAACAAACCTCCCCACGACCTTTTGGGTAGATGTTTTGCTAACTTCTACCTATATTCTCAATAAGGTGCCCTCTAAGTCTGTCCCATCAATCCCTTATGACCTATGGACTTGCAAAAAACCTGAGTTAGGTCATTTGCGTCCATGGGGTTCTACTGGTTTTGTTCATACCCTGTCTTCACAAACCGGAAAGTTAGACATGAGAGCTAATAAATGTATATTCATTAGATACTCCGAGCACTCTAAGGGTTATGTCTTTCTTCATGAACAAAATAATGGTGGGATGGTGGAAATTGAGTCACGCGATGTTGATTTTGTGGAAAATGATTTTCCAAGCAGGATGAAAGCTAGATTGTCAATTGAGTTCTATGAGATGCTAGAACCACATGAGGTTACAGAAGAGGTAACTCCACCTACGCTCGGCGATGGTGGGGTAATAATTGCTCCTTCTGAAGTTCTAATGATTATCTAGGATAATGGGATTTTACTGCTAGATGACTCAGATGATCAAGAGAATCTTGATCTACGTAGAAGCAAACGTTGAAGTGTACCCCATATTGTTTTGAGATTGAAGGGGAAACTTTCATGTGTGCTGCTTTTGATGATGATGAGTCTAGGTCATACCAAGAGTCTTTGTCATCACCTGCTTCAAAGGAATGGTTAGCTGCTATGTAACATGAGATAAGTTCCATAAAGAAGAACCATTTTTAGGAACTTGTTGATCTTCCTCAAGGGCGCAAAATTATTAAAAACAAATGGATTCTGAAAGTTAAGCGAACTGCAGATAGGACTATTGATATGTATAAAGCCCAATTGGTAGCGAAAGGTTTTACCCAAATAGAGGGTATAAACTACGAGGAAACATTCTCGCCAGTGGTGAGATTTACCTCAATTTGCTTCATTTCAACACTTGTCGCACATTTTGACTTATAACTGTATTAGATGGATGTTAAGACAATGTTTCTTAATGGGGATCTAAATGAAGAAATTTATAAGGATCAACCCAAAGGCTTTGAGGTAGAAAGATAAGAGCGCAAAGTATGCAAGCTCAAAAAGTCTATCTACGGATTAAAGCAGTCATCCAGACAATGGTACCTTAAGTTTCATCGAGCCATTACTTCATATGGGTTTGAGATGATTGAGGTGGATCATTGTGTGTATGCCAAAGGATCATATAGGAGTTTTATTGTATTGTCATTATATGTTGATGACATTTTGTTGGCTGGAAATGATAAAGAGTTGATAATTGCCATTCAGAAGTGGTTATCCTCTAATTTTGATATAAAGGACATGGGTGAGTCAAATTTTGTATTGGGGGTAAAGATTACCCGAGATCGTTCTAAGAGGTTACTTGGCTTATCTTAAGAGACTTATATTAAGAAAGTTCTCGAACAATTCCGAATGCAAGATGCAAACCTATTGATACTGCTGTCCAAAAGGGTCATACTTTACATCTTGGTTTTTGCCTTAAGACAGAGGCAGAGAATGAACAAATGGCTAATGTGCCCTATGCAAATGAAATTGGGAGTCTGATGTATGCTATGATGTGTACTTAACTAGATATTTTCTTTACAGTAGGATTAGTGAGCTTTTTTTTAGAGTAATCCTGGACATTCTCATTGGCAAGCTGTCAAAAGGATTCTTAGATCCCTTCGTGGGACTTCAGACTATATGATTTGCTATCAGAGAGCAAGAGCAAACCTTCACGGGTACAGTGATACTGATTGGGATAGTGACTTGGATGAGCATAGATCCACATCTGGCTATACTTTCTTACTTTCATGAGGTGTTATTTCTTGGAGTAGTAAGAAACAAGCCTACATTGCATTGTCCATGATGGAGTCTAAGTATGTTGCTTGTTATGCTATTATTCAGGAAGCAGTTTGGTTAAGAATAATCTTTAAGTGAGTAAATGTAGTGCATAATGCCGAAGACCCTGTCACAGTGTATTGTGATAACATGTCAGCATTTGCATTCGCTAAAGATCCTAAGTACTATGGAAAATCCAAATGCATAGACATTTGTTACCACAACATTCGTGATATGGTTGTGCGTAAAAAGGTGGTCTTCAAACATATATCTACGAAAGACATGGTGGTAGATCCCTTTACTAAGGCGGTCCCAAGGGATTCCTTTATGGCTCATGTTAGGAGCTTAGGACTTCATAGGTTTTGATTTATGTTTGTAATGACCTTATGACTTTGATAGTTATTCACATTTTTTATATCGTTGGATTCTTTACTACATGAAATTATTCTATGCACATACTGTTTCCATATTTTTTTTAATATTAGATTATATGGATATTCATCATAAGGCTTTAGTCGTTCACTCACACGGAGAACACCCTAGCACATGATAAGTGAGCAAGATGAGATATGTATGAATTAGTTAAATCTTTTACCTACGAAAGGTTTATTAGATTTTAATATTCCCATGGCATAGTGGATGTGAGCTTGGTACATACAAATTATCGCCTCAAAATAGTTATGATGAGGTTATTAATTTTTCAAATTATAACGGAAGCCTGTAAGCTAGATGTGAGCTTGGTAAGAAATTGGATTGAAAGGCTAAAGTGAGGCGCTTGGTGAGCGACTTAACTAAGCTTCGTATGGTATGGATGCTGACGACTTCTTTTAGAGCTCCACCGTAGCATGTAATCATACTACATGTGCTTATTCGATCTAATATGAGTAAGTAATTGATCTTTGTTTACTTACTGTGTGAGCATATTCTTATTTCATGCCCTCAGTGACTAATGATTGTGTCATGAAGTAGATTTTGATGTATGCTACTCTAGCTTGTGACTTATGGCTAAGCATAATTAAGCCTATAGAACATGTCTGGGAAAACAATTAATCTAAAACTGAATGACATGAGGAATTGAGGATGACTATTTGGTAACACGCACATTCTGGAGGCAATATGTACGCATTGACTTTGAGTTCCTGCCGGCAAAACTACTTGATTTTTTCATGGTTTTTAATCCTAATAAGATATCCATATCTATAATTATATATATGATCTATTTTTATTTTTTTTGGGAACTCAAATATGCGTACTGGGTTGAATATTATTCTGAGTTAAAACTCTTGAGGGATTAGAAAATATTCAATCAAATGTGACAAAATATTCAATCAGTCCTCAAAATATGCATTTTTATCCTCTTATAATGCTTCAATTTAGTCGAATTATATGATCAATAATATAGAAAACTCATGTTGTTATTGTTATTTCAGGATACAAACCTATTCTGGACCAAATGCCTCAAAAGACTTGTTCTAGAGCCAAAAGGAGCCTAAAAGGGACCTTATGGGATGATAAGAGCCCAAAACTGTAGTTTTAACCCTTTAACAATATTACTTTAAACCAATTATATGATTAATATGTAAGAGTTAGTACTGTTATCGTGCTCTTGTGTATTTCAGGCATTGGAGTCGAATATGTGCAGAAATGTGTCCCTTTTGCGAGATAAAGGAGCAAGGGTTGGTTGCTAAAAATTTCTACGACTAAAGACTAAGATTCAAGGAGAAAAAGACTTTTTAAAGCCCTGTAAAAGGTTAAAAGTCAATAGAACTTCGAAGGCCGTATCTTTGGAATCAAACTTCGGAATTAGGCCTACCATATGTCAAAACGACCGGCTCGGAACCAGATTTCTAATGGTCCAAGCCTTGACCCAATCAGAGGAGCAAAAGTAAATGATAGAGCTATTTAAGGCATTTTCAGCTGAAAACCCTTTGTGGATTGAAGTAATGAGGTTTTGGGCTCGATTTTCCGGCCCAAAACATGGCTCCAAAGCCTATGCACGAATTTTTAAACCTAAGGCATAACACTTGATATACTTAGTTAGCTTTAGTTTGTCTTAATTTCATAATTAGTTATTCATAAACTCAGTTTTAATTAGTTTTAATTCAGTTTTTAATCATTAGACTATTGTTCATTAGATTAATAAAGTAATTGTTATTCTTTAAATAATGTCTTGTCCTTATTGTTCTTATTCTGGAAATGATAGTTTGATGAATCAAGGCTAAAACCTCCATTAGAGGGGTTTGAGGAAGCCTTGATGAAAACTTGATTGTGTTAGCGTAGAAATGGTTGTAATAATCTATTACACTCTAGAAAGTAATTAGTTCACCATGAGAATGGGTTTAATTGCTTCACATGCTGATTGTTAGTTGGTAGAGATTGCCATGAACAATTAGGGATTAGAAAAACCCAATTGTTATGTGAAAACATTGTAATTTGGATTACAACAATTCTATGTTAGTTTATTAAGTCGACTCAAGGTGGAATCAAATTCCCCTTATTCCTTCCCATATTCACATCGTAGTTTTGAATTGCCGTCGTTTGATTTATAACATCTTGATTAGTTAATTCGCCATCGTAGTTAAATTTCATTTCATTACTCTCATGATTTTGTTAGAATTACATAAACTAGGAAATATTTACATCTAAACGTACTAGGAGTGGAACGAATTCTCTACTCCAATTATATTCTGATTCACGAGAGTAGAACTTTGATACATTA
The DNA here is from genome assembly GCF_015680905.1 of Coptis chinensis. NCBI lineage: Eukaryota > Viridiplantae > Streptophyta > Magnoliopsida > Ranunculales > Ranunculaceae > Coptis > Coptis chinensis. Next base: position 41,652,315 of record NC_141459.1, read on the forward strand.
GAGAAAATTAATTTAGTTTTACTTATTCTTGAGTTTAATTAGTTAAGTCTAGGTAAAACTATACTTTTTATGTTTATCAAATGGCACTGCTGCCATCTTAGTTTTGTTTAGTTTCATTTCCTTTAGTAGTGTTAATCTTACCAAAATCCCATTAAACCCACCCACCCTTGTTTGGTTATAACTGTGGTTGTTTGTTTCAGAACTAATATTTTTTTTCGCAGAAATACACTGAGCACGCCCCGCGCCTCATTGGCCTATTTTTGCAGCGCACCCGCGCCAAAGTGCCTGGACATTGTCTAAGGCAAAAGCACGCCCCATGCCCTTCTTAGGCAAATTTGAAGCGCACCCCGCGCTAAAGTGCCTAGACTTCAAGTCAGGCAAGAGCTCGACCTGCGCCCTTGTAAAGCAAATTCCGAGCGCGCCACGCGCCCTCTTCTAAATAAGCCCAATTTCACAAGTTAGTTCAAACTTTCATTTTTTCAAAGTTATTTAGTGTTGCTATCTGCTTAAATACACTAAAATCGCGTATAGAAGACGCTTTTCAAAAGCGTATCAAGGTGACATTCAAGTACTCCTTCTTCCACTCCTCGCATCTCCTGTTAGAGGATTTATTCTAGCATATCAGGGTTGTTTTGACTATTGTCATGTTTCTTTAATATTGGATTTAATCTTGCATGAGATTAAGGTCAGGTAGAGAAAAAACGACTAACGTAATCTATCGTGAACGTCAACACACACACCTATCTAGTATACCCCACACTACACCTGAAATAATGGCTGAAAAAAGAGAGACTCCTCTCTCTGACTTTTACAAAGCCCTGAACGATAGCCCAAAATCTTGCATCATTCTTGCAGACCCAGTGGGGGATTCCCAAATCCCCTCGAATATATTTAATTTGTTACTAGTTTTTCATGGGTTAGACCATGAAAAACCTTATCAGTATATGCGTAGGATTGAACAAGTTCTTACCACATTCCATCATCCTACAGTAGGTGCGGAACAAATTAAACTGAGGGTGTTTCCTTTCACCCTAGCAGATAAGGCGGCATCTTGGTTAACTGCCCAAGCGCCTAATTTTGTGGACTCATGGGCCAAACTTGTTCAATTATTTATGGAACATTTTTATCAACCACTGAAGACAGATGAAATGCTTTCAAAGATTCATTTTTTCCCCCAGAATCCTCATTAATCCTTTTCAGAGGCTTGGAATCGTTTCACTGATCTTCTTATAGAGTGTCCACATCATAACCTTGCGAAAGACACGTTAGTTCGTGCCTTTTTCAATGGGCTTTTACACCATCACAAAGAGGTCCTTAATATAATGAATGGGGGTAGTTTCCTCAGTAAAGGAGCCTCAGAGGCTTATAGGTTTTTAGAAGATCAAACAAAGCGTAATAATAAGGGTTAACTAGTATTACCCCCCCCCCACTAGATGAGCCAATTAGGATTTCCCCCCTATTAGATGGGGAATTAGGGTCTCCCCCCTAAACACACGGTCAACTTGGTTTGACCGTTAACTTTCAAGTCAAACAATTGAAAATTACACAAATGCCCTCATTGTTTTCAAAAAGAAAATATTCAATTTTAATTAGGTGGGGGCATTTATGTCATTTTCAGTTGTTTGACTTGAAAGTTAACGGTCAAAACAAGTTCACCATGTGTTTAGGGGGGAGACCCTAATTTCCCATCTAGTGGGGGGGTAACACTAGTTCACCCTAATAATAACTAGGGAGTAGTGACGATATCCCCCCTCTACTATTTTTTCTTCAACAGTTGAGGCTGCAGGTACGTTTGAGATTAAACTTGATCCTGAGCTTAAATCTTTAATCGAAGCACTCACAAAAAAGGTAAAAGCTATTTCTGTTCAACAAAAGCCTACCCCTGTCATGAATGTCAACTCTATTCCATGTAATTTCTATTTGAGTGTCCTAAGCATCCCGACTCCTATTGTCCTCTCGCCTATGAACAACAACCATCACAACTAGATAATGTTTGCTCCATTAATAGCTATCTTATTCCTAATGCCCCTTGGAGACAAAACCCCAACTTCAGTTGGAGAAATAATCAACAAGTTACACCTCCAGGGTATAATAATCAAAATGTAAGGCCACCAAACAATTATAACCAAGCTCCACCATGACAAGGACAAGGAAAAGGTAATTATAATAATTATAATGCTAATAGAGGTATCGATCTGGTAAATAATAACTATCATAACCCACCCATTAATAATCAATGTGACATAGTTCCTGTCACACAACCTGTAACAAACACTCCTCCACAATCGGATCGTTTCGACGCCTTTATACAAACCCAACAACAGATTTTACAATCCATCAAACTTTCCTTACAGCAGTTAACCCAATAGAAAGTACAACCAAAAGGTGTGTTTCCAAGTCAAGCGATACCTAATCCAAAGACAACAAACACAGCCTCTGAGGTAAACGGTAATACTAGTAATGAAAATGGAAACGTAGGTGAGCTAAATGCCATTACCACTCTCCGTTCTGGCAGAGTGGTTGATAACACCATAACTTTGCCTGTAGTTACCCCACTAGTAGTCCCTACACCTGATATTTTACTAGATACCGAAGTAGTAACTAAAGATCCTACCCCTGTAGAAGTACCAGTTAAACCACAACTTAAGAAACAAAAGGCCAAGGTTAAACATCATGTTGATCCATATGCTAAATATAGAGAGAAACCACCATTTTCCCAGAGATTAGCCATGTTAACCAAGGATACGAATTTTGATGAGATTAGGGATGTTTTCAAAAATCTAAAGTTAAACCTACCTGTGTGTACATATTTTAGCAAATAAATATGTGACACGTGACAACATTTTCTTAACGCTCGGGTATGGTCTTAGTGTGGGTAGGAAGTACCAGAACACACTTTAAGTCCAGGTCCTGACTAACTCACCTCCTAGGTTCGGGAGTGAAATAAGAAGAGGATGTTCGGAATTGTTTGGAGTAGGCTCGGAGAACTGAAGGTTCGGAACTAGTTGGCCGGAATAGTAGGCTCGGAGAACCAACTCCTAATTATGAACTCCAAATCCGGAGCTCAACTACTAGGCTCGGAGCTCTAACTACTACTCCGAACCTAAACACGTTTTTTGTTGTTTAAGTCAATAAAGGATATCTATTTGACTTGGGAAACATGGGGTTTCTAGAAGAGTCAAGATGAGACTTAACAAGAAACGGTCTCCTAGTTAAACACTAATTGGGAAACCTCATCTATTCATCAAGATGATACTTAACAAGAGACGGTTTCCTAGTTAAACATTAATTGGGAAATCTCATCTATTCTTATAAATAGAATAGTTAAACTACGCTTTGAGTTTGATTCCTATACACAGGATACGTAGGCAGCCATTAAAGGACGTGGTTCAACTCATCATCTTCTAAATCTCTTCTTCTTATTGATTCAATACTTCTAGTTGTTCTTTGATCATCAACAAAATATTTGTGTTTCTTGATTAGGAAAAATTGTCACACAATTGGCGCCGTCTGTGGGAACACCATACAGAATTGATTTGATTTCTTGGTCGAAATTTTTTCGATTCTAGGTTCTCCTACCCACCAATTTTTCTTGGGTTGTTGTTCTTTAAAAAAAAATAATTCTTATCTTCACTTTGATTCAAAATCATAGTTACTACAAGAGCCAATGTGAATCAAAGTAACGAGGGGAATAATGAGATCAATAACCCACATGTTATTTCTCAAAGACAATCTGAGCGTAGAGGAGATCATCGTTTTTTGGAGTGGTGAAGAAGATGAGCCTAACAACGATACTCCCCAATCTGCCATAACCAACCAAGCCATCATGGATGCTGTGATGGCCGAACGTGGTCGACAAGAGGCTCGTTTGCGTTTTTACAAGACTACTACCGCGCGGGGAGGGTCGTTCACCCCCAAGAGTAGTGTTGCCTACTGATGGAAACTCGAGGGGGGCAGTTCTGGCCACCAAGTCTTGACCATAGTGAGGGTTACGTCCCTACGCCTTATATCCCTTACTTCATTGGGTATCATAGCGACCAACCAAATTCGGATTATAATCTGAAATTAGATCCAACTCGACACTTGAGTTCACACGAAACTGACTTTTCTTGGTATTCAAGTTCTAAAGGTACGATGGATGGACGTCCGAATGTGTTTTCCCAGAATCCACAACTATCAAGGTCACCCTCAGTACGAAGAGACTTTCAGTTCCAAGGGAACCTTCATTGCCTCAGAATCCCTCAGTTCCCCGATCCAGTTTTGCAAACTCCTCCACTCGATCTTGGGATCCGGAACCACGTTATCATCGAGATGAGAACTACGAGAGTCCAGGTCCTAGGTATAACAATGAGAGAACTCAAATTCATTAACCGACTACTCTTACATAGCTCAAGGCGCAAATACTGGAGGAATTGAGAGGTTCGAAACCAACTAAGATGGATGAGTTCAGTTGTTCAGTCAGCAATCGAGGGAGACATTGGAACTCCTTTTTCACGACATGTTATGAGTGGATACATCCCCCATTATTATAAACCACCGAAGTTCTCTAAATTTAATGGCAAAGGAGATCCAGTCTCTCATGTGCTCGTTTATCGTCAAGCAATGGTGGGTCTTTCTAAGAAAGATCATTATTTGTGCCGGTATTTTCCTTCAAGTTTGACAGACTCGGCACTCATCTAATACACGAAGCTGCCCAAGGGCAGCATTCATGAGTTTAAGGTGTCATCCATCAATTTCATTGTGAAATTCAGTTGCAACCGACCCTACATTAAAACCGCTGATGCACTATTTGACATGAAGATCTGAAAGGACGAGCGTATTAGGGATTTCACCAAAAGATTTAACAAGGTGCAATTGCATATTGACAACGTCGATGAGACCCTCGCCATTGTGGCCTTTAGAAAGGGGTTAGATCCCACTTCTGGTCTATACATGTCCTTGAAGAAAGAGGAGCCTACGAACATGACAGAGTTGTATGCTCGGATCGATAAGTATGCAGAACTAGAAGAAGACCAATTGGATAGGGAATCTTCTTATAAAAGAGTGTCACCTCCGTTCCTGTTGGTAGGAGCTTTGCTAGTCATTATAATGATAGGAAGTCCGAGGAACCACAGTAGGAGCACAAGTTAGTCGACAGGAATTCCTATCAAGATAAGTCTAAGAGACATAAGACTAGTGACATGTTCGGAAGTAATAAATTACCCCCACAGGATAGGGACTTTACCACTTTAACTTATCCTTATGAGGACATCTTTGAAGTTAACCAGGAACAAGATGTTCATGAAAGATCCTCCAGCAATGAATCTCGATGCTAACATGTACTGTTTCCAAGTAATGTTATACTACTCTTAGCTTCTAAGAGACAAAATTTTAACAAATTTGGATCTGCTTCCACTATACTGGGGGCATGATCTATGCCAATCAATTCTCAATAAAAGTGATATTTCTCTTTTCAGAGCATTATTTCTTTTATAATTTTTGTTGGGATACTTTTTGGATGTTGGGTGAAAGATCCCATATGTTGGCCAAAGTTGTATCAGAACCTTTAGAAAGCTTTCTTGGGATAATGAGTGAAAGATCTCATGTGTTGTTCCTTGTGTGATGGAGAAAGTTTAACTTAGCTTGGATTTTATCCTCCTAAGAGTAGTTCTAATGCCTTATGCTTATAAGTATTGGTTTATGCATTAGATATCAGATCAGTTAAAGACTCTACAGGAAATAATACAGGGGCACACCCTACGTTCATACAAAGTCTTATTTATTAACAAAACTAAAGGTATTTATAGGAATTGACATAGGGGCAAACCGTATTTTTCTACAAAACCTTGTTTTTCTAAGATTCGGAATATGAATTTGTATAAAATATAATTCGACACTTTTCTCATTTTCCCTCAATGGTCGAATGTGCAACCATCGTATGAGAGAAAAGTAGGGCATCTGTGTATACATATTTATGCAAATAAGGAGAAAATAACACCACATCCTAGCTAGTCTGGAACTTCACGTTCGGAACTTGTCAAAGTTTGAAACTCTACTTCCTAGCTAGTTAGGAACTCCACATTCGAAACTCTATTTCCTAACTAGTCTGGAACTCCACGTTCGGAACTTGTCCAAGTTCGGAATTTCACTTCCTAGCTAGTCAGGAACTCCATGTTCAGAACTTGTCCAAGTTCGGAACTCCACTTCCTAGCTAGTTAGGAACTCCATGTTCGGAACTCCACTTCCTAGCTAGTATGGAACTCCACGTTCGGAACTTGTCCAAGTTCAGAACACCACTTCCTAGCTTGCCTGGAACTCCACTTCCGGAACTTGTCTAAGTTCAGAACTCCACTTCCTAGCTAATAAGGAACACATAATGTCCAAGTTTGGTATTGTTCTCTCGAATAACAAACCCGAAACTGTTTTGTGGACGAAAGAATCCGAAACTATATTGTCAACTATAGTACCCGGCCTATCCAAATTGCATTGTAACTTAACATATCCGAACTGCCTCGACAATAGCATTGCCCAGTACTGGATTCGAAACTGCTTTAATTTGTGGATTGAAGAGCTCGACATTGATTGGTGAGACATTGGATTTGGGAATACGCAGTGATAGCAATGGTACTAACTTGATCAATATGGACGTGCTGGTTCACTAGCAAAGCCGATACTTAGTACTGACCAACACTGGAACTGATTGTTTAAGTTTTTAATGTGGTTATTGGCTACCAAAACTTCAATTTCCTTAAGTCACCAATATATTGTGCTTTCGGGCCAATATGTGTATGTATGTGACGGTTGCGAACAAACCAAGGCATTACTCTGTTGATCGAGACTTGGAAGTACTCGAGAGCATCTGTCATAAACGAAGGCAAGGGGAGTCGGAGTCCAGCTTTCAGCAGTCCATGGATATTCAATTTTGATTTCTTTTGGAATTGCAAATGTGTTAAGGATCTTTCCCAAATCCGAAATATCACCGAATTGAATAATATTCCAGTCAAAGATTTTAGTTTTCGGCGCGGTCGAAAGAGGAACATCGGACCCAAAGCTGATAGGTAGAGACAAATTCAAACTGTTATGAATATTTTCGGTGCTTGTTTTCTTTATTTCGACGGAATCGATAAACGGCGCGGAAACAAGACGCTTTCGAAAACACCTTGACCGTTTAAGTGGTGGCAGCAAGCAAGAGTGTATGTATGAGATTGGATTTCGAAAGTAAAGTCTATTTGGAGAAATTATCACAGAAGAGTCTAACTATAAATTTGAGGTGGTAATGGAGGCTCACAGGAGGTTTATATAGTGTTCATAACTAAAAGGAGTTATACAAATAGAAAGAGAAAAGGAGTTCAACAAGGAAACGAATTCAAGGAAGGCTTCAACAAGTATAAAGATTCTCCTTTATTCTCTCTTCCGGATGACTCAATTCCGGATAAGTAGTGGGCTTCACATCTCCTGATGACTCAATTCCAGATGACTCAATTCCGGATAAGTAGTGGGCTTCACATCTCCTGATGACTCAATTCCGGATGAGTAGTTTGCAACAACAAGAATCTCGATGACTCAATTTCATGAACTAGTTTGAAACGGATGCATGTGAACTAACGACGGATGGCGTTGCGTGATATTTATTGATAAGAAAGGGATTGAAGCTGTTCTGCAGTTGTTCACCTTACCACTAATGCCGCTTAAATTTTCAGTTGGTATATATCTGTTGCTTTTCGGGAACTTTTCACCTCAACATTCTCGCTACTCTAGTTCAACACTATGCACATTTTTGAGGGAACGTCTGAAGGCAACAAATGAAACTTTAATTTCGATGAGTGGGATTCATCTAGCTGAGCTTGACTCTGGAAATCAAATGGAGGTCGTCATAATTCTTTCCTGGCTTTGTCCAACTTGGTGTTGAAAGGTTCTAGCAATATGGTTTCTGAATTGGGGTCCACAGATGTTGATGTGTTGAAGGATTTTGGCATTGCTTACAAGGAAATAATATGGCATGTATCAGCATTATGAAGAATCGTTTCAAGAAGGCGGGCAGCATTATTTATCGTTCGGGAAGGAAAGACTCAATATTTGCTAAAGAACCATCAAGAGATGCCTCGGTTATTTGTTCGAAGTTTCCATCTTTGAAAATTCCCCATCATCGGTTGAAACCAGAATACTTTCTTCTGCATCAGTTTCCATTAGAACAGGGGCTGAACAACCTATTGATTCAGTGGACAAGGAAGGAGCTTCAACCCCATGACCAATCTTTGAAATGACAATGATCCCAAAGCATCCCAGAAAGATCCCGTACATACATCCTGGAAGTAAATATTCTTACAAAGGACCTCAAAGCATTTGCAATCCTTAACGTCTTGCAGGCTTTTGTTATTCAAGCACAATGCATCCAAGCGCTGTGGTATGCATGCAACAGCTTCAGCAGAGCAAATAACACCATCAATTACAGCCTCCAGGAAAGCGGATGGCAAATCAGCAGCATCTAAGACAGGAAATCGAGTAGGATCTTTATGAATGAGATCGCTCATGACAGTTGCTGCAAGTGAGAATACCCCACCACCATAATCTTTTGCTCTTTTGAAGATAATACAAAGGCAATGAGTGTGGTTTTTAGTTTTGACACTTTGACTTTTTGTTTGTCAATTCGGATAAGTGATAATGGGCTTATGGGCATGTGCTGATCAGTCCGAGTTTGGTCATGGAATGACATGTCCTGATTTGAGAAAGTTTAATTCCTTGCCGCCTTGAAATCTTCTAATATGCAAGCCGGCCCGCTTAATATACACGGTCCGGGTCATGGTTATGGCATGTTCGGATAACATAGTTTTTTGAGTTGAAATAATGCGAGATTTTGTGTATGAATTTCACGGAGTAGATATAGGTATATTGCTCGCTGCTTTTTCTATGATTGCGCGCCGTGACGAGCGTATCCCTTTTTACCCTTTTTCCTTAAGGGTTTAAACTACAACCCATGAAGAAAAAAGAGGGGCATTTGTGTGTACATATTTTAGCAAATAAATATGTGACACGTGACAACATTTTCTTAATGCTCGGGTATGGTCTTAGTGTGGGTAGGAAGTACCAGAACACACTTTAAGTCCAGGTCCTGACTAACTCACCTCCTAGGTTTGGGAGTGAAATAAGAAGAGGATGTTCGGAATTGGTTGGAGTAGGCTCGGAGAACTGAAGGTTCGGAACTGGTTGGCCGGAATAGTAGGCTCGGAGAACCAACTCCTAATTATGAACTCCAAATCCGGAGCTCAACTACTAGGCTCGGAGCTCTAACTACTACTCCGAACCTAAACATGTTTTTCTGTTGTTTAAGTCAATAAAGGAGACCTATTTGACTTGGGAAACATGGGGCTTCTAGAAGAGTTAAGATGAGACTTAACAAGAAACGGTCTCCTAGTTAAACACTAATTGGGAAATCTCATCTATTCATCAAGATGATACTTAACAAGAGATGGTTTCCTAGTTAAACACTAATTGAGAAATCTCATCTATTCTTATAAATAGAATAGTTGAACTACGCTTTGAGTTTGATTCCTATACACAGGATACGTAGGCAGCCATTAAAGGACGTGGTTCAACTCATCATCATCTAAATCTCTTCTTCTTATTGATTCAATACTTCTAGTTATTCTTTGATCATCAACAAAATATTTGTGTTTCTTGATTAGGAAAAATCATCACACACTACCCTTTCTTGAAGTGATTAAAAAGTTACCTCACCATGCTAAGTTTCTCAAAGAGTTGTGCACTACTAGGCGTAAGACCAATATTCCTAAAGACGCCTTTTTAACTAAACAGTTTCCAACTTTATCCGAACATAATGGAATCGTTAAGTATAAGGAACCCTGGTCGTCCTACTGTACATTGTACCTTAGGGGATACCCATACGACGACCGCGCTATTAGACATGGGGGCGAGTGTTAACTTACTCCCTTATTATTTTTATAAACAAATAGGTCTACAGGAGATCCAATCTACTAAAATGACGTTACAATTAGCTGATCAGTCTATTAAGTATACTAAGGGTGTGGTTGAAAACGTGCTTGTTAAGGTTTAGGATTTCTACTATCCGGCTGATTTTGTTATCCTCGATACAGAAGTGGCTAACGACTTTGTTCCTATCATTTTAGGACATCCTTTCTTGGCAACTGCCAACGCACTTATAAACTGCCGTGATGGTTCGATGTCCATGTCTTTTGGCCATTTTTCTGTTGAGGTAAATGTTTTTAAAATGATGAAACAGTTACCAGATTCATCTATAGATGGGGAGGTTAGCATGATCGAGAGCTTAGCTAACGACTATTTTAATAACATGTTTCTCGAAAACCAGATGCATAAATTCCTTTCTTTTGGAAGTTCAAATTTGAGGATGACTCCTATGTAGATCCTTCTGTAGCTCCATCTATCAAGTATGAAGATTTGATACCTAAACAAGTCTTCACTATTCACGATGAGGAACCACCAGAAGCCTTTATCGACATACCTCCCACCCCCGTCCTTAAACCTCTTCCTTCTGAGTTGAAGTATATTCAACTTGATCCGGATGGTAGTCGTCCGTTAATTATATCTTCTCTGTTGTCTGCGGATGAAGAGGCACATTTGATTAGGGTGATTAGGGAACATCGTTCCGCGATTGGTTAAAACCTAAATGACATTAAGGGGATTGACCCTAATGTTTGCACTCATCGTATCCATTTGGAAGATAATGCAAAGACTTCTCATGAACCTCAGCATCACTTGAACCCTGCCATGAAAGAGGTGGTCAAGGAAGAAGTCTTACGGTTACTCAATGCGGGTATCATATATCCCATTTCGGATAGCGAATGGCTAAGTCCCATTCATGTAGTTCCTAAGAAATCGGGGGTTACCATGATGCGTAATGCTAAAGGTGAATATGTTTCTACATGAGTCCCTATAAAGTGGAGGATCTGTATTGATTATAGACGTTTAAATGCCATGACATGAAAGAATCATTTTCCTTTACCATTTATAGATCAGATGCTGGAACATCTAGCTGGTCATGCTTATTATTGTTTTTTAGATGGCTACTCTGGCTATTTTCAGATTATTATTGATATTGATGACCAAGAAAATACTACCTTCACATGTCCTTTTGGAACATATGTCTATAAATGAATGCCTTTTGGCCTTTGTAATGCTCCTGGTACCTTCTAGCGGTGTATGCTTCATATATTTAGTGACATGGTAGAGCGCTTCATGGAGGTTTTCATGGATGATTTTTCTATCTATGGAGACTCTTTCACATACTGCCTGTCTAACATGTCTAAGTTTTTGACACGGTGTGAGGAGAAGAGTCAGGTTTTAAATTGGGAAAAATGTCATTTTATGGTTAAAAAAGGAATACTGATAGGGCATATTGTATCTAGTGATGGCATCAAAGTAGATAAGGCCAAATTAGATAAGATAGTGTCTCTACCTATACCACGAACTGTCCGTGACATTAGAGCATTTCTAGGCCATGCAGGTTTCTATAGGCGTTTTATCAAGGATTTTTCAAAAATAGCTAGGCCTTTAACTAATCTGCTTTTAAAGGATGACATCTTTGATTTCAATTATAACTGCAAACAAGCTTTTGAAAATTTAAAAGCCGCTTTAACATCTGCACTGATTATACAGCCTCCCGATTGGTCTAAACGTTTCGAACTAATGTGTGATGCTAGTGATTATGCTGTTGGTGCTGTGTTGGGACATAAACAAAATAATAAGTCCAATGTTATTTATTATGCTAGTAAAACTTTAAATGATGCTCAAATGAATTATACAACTACGGAAAAAGAATTTTTAGTTGTCATCTATGCTTTAGATAAGTTTCGTCCTTATTTGGTTGGTACTAAGACTTTCGTTTACACGGACCAAGCAGCCTTTAGGTACCTTCTCGCAAAGAAGGATGCTAAACAGAGATTGATCCGATGGATTCTTCTCCTGCAAGAGTTCACCTTGGAAATTAAGGACAAAAGAGGAGTCGAAAATGTAGTTGCCGACCACTTATCTAGACTAACAAATGACGATGATAGTGATTATGAGTCCATACCTAACTCTTTTCCTAATGAGCATCTGTATGCTATTTTTTCTACACCATGCTATGCTGACATTCTGAATTATTTAGCAACTGATATTATTCCTGATATTCGGTCAAGAAATGAACGTAAGAAATTTTTTGCCAGAGTTAAGCTATACTACTGGGATGAGCCCTACCTTTTTAAGTATTGTGCGGATCAAATTATTTGTCGTTGTATTCCCCTAGTGGGAATATAATGAGGTTCTATCATTCTACCATGACAAAAAGTGTGGTGGACATTTTAGTGGTATGAAAACAGCTGCTAAAGTTCTTCAATGTGGGTTTTATTGGCTTACCCTTCTTAAAGATGCCCAAGTGCATTGCAAAACATGTGTTCATTGCCAGCAACTGGGGCGAATCAATAAACGTAATATGATGCCATTAAATCCCATCATAGTAGTAGAAATTTTTGATGTATGGGGCATTGATTTCATGGGTCATTTTCCTGTTTCCCACGGTTTTATTTATATTCTTATCATCGTGGACTACATGTCTAAATGGATAGAGGCTATGGCTTGCCGTAGCAATGACCATAAGACAGTTGTGTTTTTTGTTAAGGAATATATTTTCTGTCGGTTTGGCATTCCTAAAGCCATCATTAGTGATGGCGAAACACATTTTTACAACAGAGTTGTTGCATCTCTAGTAAAAAAGTATGGAATTACCCATAAGGCGGTAACTCCTTATCATCCACAAACTAGTGGCCAGGTAGAAGTCTTTAATAGGGAAATCAAAAAAAAAAATATTAGAAACAACAGTAAATCCTGATAGGAAAGATTGGTCTAAGCGTCTAACTGATGCCTTATGGGCGTATATGACTGTTTTTAAAACTCTTATAGGTATGTCTTCCTTTAGACTTGTATTTGGAAAACCTTGTCACTTGCCCGTCGAATTGGAGCATTGTGCTATGTGGGCTATAAAAAGCCTTAACTTCAATTTTGATGAGGCGGGTGTCAAGCGCAAATTGCAATTAAATGAGCTTGAAGAAATCAGTAGTGATTCTTATGATCTCGCAAATGATTATAAAGCTAACATGAAACGTGTTCATGATAAATAAATCTTGCGCAAAGAGTTAAGGTTGGTCAAAAGGTCTTGCTTTAGAACTCCCTTTTGTATATTTTTCCCAGAAAATTAAAAACCCGTTGGTCTGGTCCTTTTCTGGTTACTGAAGTCACCCCTTACGGGGCAATCACCTTGGTAAATCCCAAGGACAATAGTACCTTTCAAGTCAATGGCCAACGGTTAAAACATTTTCACAAGTTAATGTCCCCTGATGTGGAGGATGTCCTTTTACTGGACTCTGTGTATGAAGACTGACCTTTGTTGCTTGGTGTGCTTCCTTTCACTTCCATATATTGGTAAGTGCATGATAAACGTAATAATTTGTAACTCTACTCATGAATAAATGATAAAATTCAAATGCAAGTAGAACTAAAACTTTATACGAAGACAGTTCTTATTAAAGATTTCTACTCTCGATACTATTGAAATAGAGTTAGAATAGAAGATTCGTTCCACTCCTAGTTCTTTACCATTCAATGTTTTCTAATATTGCGAATCTATCCAAAGTCTAATGAGAGTAATGGTGGGGTTATACAACGATGCAAATTCAAAAGACAAGATATGCTAATTCAACTACAGAAATGCTAAATTGATACTATATGATAAGGAATTAGGGGGGATTGATTCCACCTTAACTCGACTTAATCAACTAACAAAGATTCGTCATGATCCAATTTTCCATGCTTTCGCATATCAAAATGGTATTTCTAATCCCTATACATGGCAATCTCTACCAATTAATAACTAGCATGTGAAGCAACCAAACCCATTCTCATGGTGAACTAATCACTTTCTAGAATTGAATAGATTATCACAACGATTTCTAAGTTAACAACGATTAAGCTTCATCAAGGCTTCTTCAACCCCCTCTAATGGAGGTTTAGCCTAGAATCATTATGCTCTCATTTCCAATCGAAATTGAATAAGACATAATATAAAAATTCTAACTTTATTAAATTGAACTAAACAATAATTGAAATCTAAATTAACAACTAAGAAATCATTAACAAACAAGAATTGAAATTAGATCTAAGCAATTTTAAATAACAAAATCGAAATTATCAAGAACTAACTATTTTATTTATCTAATGAATGATAAACATTGATTCCAATAACTAATCTAAAACACGGAATGAAACTAATTAATGGAATGAAAACAAATTAATTAACTAATTCAAAAACTCAAAACTAGATCTAGATTATTCTCTAATGGCTACCTTCTATCCTAAGCTAATTGATACTTAAAGACTAAGTCTTGTGTGTGGAAATGGAGGAGACCAGATCCACATTTTCGTGCATGGGCTGAGGATCCATGTTTTCGGCCAGAAAATCGAGCCAAATCCCAATTTCTTTAGTCCATAGGGCCCTTTTCAGCTGGCTTTGACTTCAACAAACTTTTTGTCCACTTTTTCTTCTCTGATTGGGTCAAATTTTGGACAATTTGAAAGCTCTTTCCGAGCCGGTCATTTTGACGTAAAGTATGCCCAATTCTGAGGCCTGAGTCCAAAGATATGGTCTACGGAATTTCTGCTGACTTTTGTGTGTTGTTTCTACCCGCATTGGCTTTGACTTTTCAGCTTTTGACTAGGCTTTACAAAGGAAGGTTTTTTCTCCTTGAATCTTGGCCTTTAATCACATAACTTCTTAGAAACTAACCCTTGCTCCTTTATCTCGCCAAAGTGACACATTTCTGTACATAATTGACTTCAATACCAGAAATACATAAAAGCACATAATCAGCATTAACTCTTATTTATTACTCGCATAATTGGTCTAAAAGTATTATTGTTAAGGGGTTAAAACTACAGTTTTGGGCTCTTATCAAACCACCCCCAAACAGCATTTTGCTTGTCCTCAAGCAAATATGAGAAATTAGCATAAGTGACCAAAAATGGAGTTCTAACTAATCTCGTTTCGCTGAGTGCGATTGCCTTTACCATATGCAACAAGGCCTTAAACCACTAGGAATTCCCTAGTAGACGAGTTATAGCCTCATGAGAGTTTTCCAGTGAAGTTACTCACAAACTTCATCTATACTACAACGACTAAGAAATAAAACTATTGTTTCCTTATCTATGACCCCAATTATCTATATATCTCACTAGTAATGAATAAAAATAATCAAGTCGAAACCTAAGCTAATATATGCATAATAATCAATCATCTACGAATAAACATATATACAATGAGTAATACTATGAAATGCACTAGCAGGTCCGTTTCTGAAAACTCGGAATAGCGTCCTTAAGTAGGTCCTCACATAAATGTCAAGACAAAAACAACTCTAATTTTTCCGCTCAAGTTTCTCTACTCCAGTGTGCAGTGGGCACACTTTA
Organism: Coptis chinensis; assembly: GCF_015680905.1. Classification (NCBI taxonomy): domain Eukaryota; kingdom Viridiplantae; phylum Streptophyta; class Magnoliopsida; order Ranunculales; family Ranunculaceae; genus Coptis; species Coptis chinensis. Next base: position 41,667,786 of record NC_141459.1, read on the forward strand.
CCTTACAATCTTTTAAGGACACACAAGAAAGCCAGAGTCGATCAAACACATCTGCCAGTTACTATCACACTAACCTATTCCTAATTGAGTTAGGGGTCTTTATTAGGTGTTGCGGGGATTAGGACATGGTTTAAGAAGGAAGAAAATGAATATTCAAAAAGGACAACTCTGAGATAATAGAGATTTCATATTATGTAACTAGAGAAACCCTTGTTCTTTACTTTTGCTTCTACACTTTGTTTCCATCCTTAGCCATAATTTTTTTTCTTTTTCTTTGGCTTTTGACTCCTTTGATTCTATTTTTGGAGTTCTAACTCTTTATTTTTTTTATTTTTTTTTTATTAGGATGGAAACTTTCTTTTCTTATATGAAGCAACTAACAAATTCTTGATTTCAAAGGTCTTTCTCTTTTCTATTCTTCATCTCTATTCTCAGACTCAATTCAAAGAATTGGGTAGGTTGATTTTTTTTATTTTTATTTTGTTTTGTTTTGTAACAGGGTAAAGGATTTGCGGTTTATGAAAGGCTAAAGAAAGGCTTAGAGGGGCACTAGCGGAAAATAATTCATAGGTTTGAATTTCTGGCTATATCGAATCCAAAGAGGGCCTAAATTCTCGCTTAGGATATGGTATAATGATCAAGCAAGTGGATGTGTGATTTCTCTATCCGGATATTACTTCTCCTTTATGTCATTTCTCAAATGTTTCACTCAGATAAGGATTTAGGCTATATTCTCACAGGATTTGTAAAATAAGTACTCTAGCCTAGATTTCAGAAACTTACTGCCAACAATCATGGATACTCATGTAACATATTTATAGATAGATGTAATGATTATTACCTACATATTAACCTAAGTTTCTAAAAACTATTCTAATGCAAAAGCTACGTGAGATTTCTAGATTATCAAGGGCCTAGAGAAGGAAAACAATACCAATATTCCTAAGTGTACAGCATAAACTTTTTATTAATATTTTTAAAATTTTTAAATTTTTAACTAGAAAACAAGTGCATATTATACATATCTATATCCTAACAGATGCCTTAATTACACGTGTTTATATGCCTCCCCCCCCCCCAAACAAAAAGCATGCTTTGTCCTCAAAGTATTTAAATAAATTGGGTAGAGAAATACTATGGAAACGCATGAAATTCTGGAACATCTGCAAAACAAGGTTAAAACATACTAATATAGAAAATAAAAACTGACGCAACTCTATAAGAGTTCCACCCGTTATGGGGTTAATGAGAAATAAATTACTTGGGATATAAGCAGATACTAACTGAAATAAAAACTAACCTTAACTCCCGTTTAATCATTTAATCATTTCCCTCTCCAAATAGAGAAGGTTCCTTCACATCTTGCCATGCCATGATAACTTGCCAAGCCTGCCGCCGTGTGTCGTCAACTTGTGCTAACCTGTCTAGTGTTACTATGTCTGATGGGGTGTAAGGAGCAACCAAATGAGGTTGCACCTGCCATCCCAGCCAAGTCATTACTCGAAATGAGCTAACCACCTAATTGGTGGGTCTCATGACTTTTCCAATCCGTGAACTGGGTACAGAATTCAGATAGACAACTGAGCATTATGCGGCAAACCAAAATAAGCATAAGAAGATATTTATGTCACATGCTTTGGGCTCTCTTAAGATTAGCCACTAATACTTAGGGAATGTCATATCGGCGACGTCCCTCAGCTAAAGCAAGGAAAACGTCACCAGCGGTACTATTTGCAGAGGTAAACTGCCAATCCCTTAAAATATTCATCATGATGAATAACATAGTGGTGCTTACATTTAGGGACAGGCTACCAAGGGCTATGTTGTAACCCCTTAGTCCATTATACAAAATACCCCTCCCCCATAATACTCATGGAAATATGTATAGTCATAGAGGTATTCATTATCGGTCATATATCCCCACGTGTGAATAGGATCAGGTATTGGTATTCTTGAAACTAACACTACCACATACTTATTGAATTCTAGTGGTGTGTCATCAACCGTGACGGAGAATTCTTGTTCTCCATCCTGGTTACAATAGAACTTAACATTATTGTAAAAAAATTCAGTAAGTTTAGGTGAATACGAGTCGTCTTCACTTACCAGAAGATGCCTCCATCCGAACTGCATGATCTTTTTGCAAAACCAATGTCCATAAGCCTCGCTCCCCAACAAGTGTTCGAAAGACTGCTCCGGTATTACTATAAGAGAAGTCATCACAAAACTACTCTCTAGAACAGTTGTAACGATCCTGGAACAACCCACAAAAAATTGGAGTTTTTCGTGCCCACGAGGGTCAGGGCGCGGGGTGCACTCAACCTATGCCTGGGATGGGCGCAGGTTGCGCTCTAGTGAATTTTGAGTTCCAGGCACTTGGGAGCAGGCCGCGCTCACTCTTTGCCTGGGATGGGCGCGGGTCACACTCAGGATGAAAACTGGAATTCCTGTGTTTTGGGCGCAGGTCGTGCTCAGTTTTGGGCTTGGTAGGGCCCGGGTTGCGCTCTGAAGAATTTTGACTGACAGTGCCTAGGGCGCAGGTGGTGCTCCATCTGGGGCGCAAGTGCGCTCCGAGCTGCTAAGTTGCTAAAATGGAGAAGAAAAATGGGAAACGTGGGAGTGAAAGGTGAGAGATGAAAGTGGGGTGTAGTGTGGGTTGTGAGTGTAGAATAAATGAAGTTTTAATAGGTTTTAAGTTGCTAAAACGAATCGGGAAGTTGCCAAAAAGCTTTAAGGCAATTGCCGGAAACAAAAAATTTTCAAAACCGAAAATGGAAACAACTCATATTCTGGATTCTAAAACAACCCTAATATCTTTTAGATTTAATTTAGAATAGTAACTTCTAAACTCTTTTAGATTTCATCCTATCACAACATCTAATTATAGGTATGGCCATATCGGCAATATTCTCAACCATCACTCCAAAACAACTTATAAAATGGAGGATCATATAACAAATCATGCTAGAGTATAAAAACAATGCACAATTTGGAAAGAACCATATTATATTAAAAATGAAATTCAAATACAATTAACTATCGAATTTAAATTTAACTACTGAATTTAAAAAAACTTAATATCTGAACTAATAAAAACAATAAAAACAACTAAATAACATCGAAACCATATATTTTTAGAAAATCTAGTCACGTGATGAAGATGGACCCTGAGATGGAGATTAGGCCTAGGATGAAGATGGGGCCTAAGATGAAGAAGGGTCCGAGCCATCCGTCCTTTCACGACAACGCCCATGCCTCTCGAACTCATCTGAAATAGAAACCTCTAGGGGTGGCATGCGTCGTAGAATCTCTACTCGGAATAGGCGATGTGCTTCCATCGTCTGAAGGGTATTTTGTTTCCTTCGAATTTTAATCTGCCTATCTCGTATATCTTCACAAATAGCATAAATGCAACGCATGCCAGTATGCAACACTGACATGCGTTCTGAATCAGACGTACACCTCTCCAAGGCATCTTCATCCAAACATGTCATGTCCTCCCTTTCCTCATCCGAATCAACCATCCTATCCTCCGGCAACATCCAAGTCTTTTGGATACACTCCGTATAAATAATTTCCTTTGAATGCAATTTCAACATAGTCTGCTCAGTTCTTGGTTCCCCCCACAAGACAACATTATCTTCATAATTAAAGTAGGAAATGGTGCAATACTCTTCCCAACTCTTCTAATCATATTTATCAAAAACTCGAGGATACAGAATTCATACCTCTTCTCTTGTAATATCCAGATAACGTGTAAACATGTCAAACCGATGTCGCTCACTTTCTCCTTCCCAATGAGGTTCTTACCAATCCACTGAGCTACAATCAGTTGGTTGGTTTGCAGAGATGACTGTCGAGCACAATGAGAATTCGGATTGTATTAACCCTCAATGACAGTGTCTTTCATCAATGCAGGAACTCCAGTATACTGGGATTCCTGCACGGTGGCTTCGAGGTGGCGTTCAGGGGTAATGCCTACAATCTCAGCCAACTTCTCTCTCGATAATTCTCTCCTAGTCCTAGCCACCTTCATGAAAATTTTCTGACCATCCAACTATCTCTTTTCTTAAAGAATTGTTCGACCAAATCGGAGTGGTAGAAATCATCTGTCGAGTACCACAACCTATTCCAATTCCTCCTAATCATCTAGTCACCAAAATACGGCGTAAAGTGGGCAGCAGTAAAAGCTTGTTCCGGCAAAATTCTTCGTCTTAGAGCCATTGAAGTCTTGAAAGGATTTGTGGGTTTGAATAAAGTGGGAAAAGAGTTTAAAAACCAACTCACTAAAAATAATGGGAGGAGGCGTAGTGGCAGTTCAAAATTTTATTTTATTTTTATTTTTTTGATGTTTTTGGTGGTGGGAAAGGGTTGAAATGGTGTGGGAGATGGTTTGGAGAAGATTTGGGTTGGGATTGAACTTTGGGCGTGGGTGTAGTTAGGTTTTTCTTTTCATTTTTTTATTTTTAGCTAGGGTTTATAAGCTTTGTTAATGGTGGAGGTGAAGAGGGAAATCGCGATTTTGTTTTTGATATGGAGGAAGGAGACGCATGTGCGTGCGAGATTGGGCCCAAGCCCAATTTGATTTTTCAATTTTTGTCGATTTTTTGTGCAACTTCAAACTAAAATTGCCGCTTCGTTATCGGTCTGATTTTTGCGAATGAGATATGGAAACGATCAAGAGAGAATTTCCAATCCAAAGATCCATAAAACACTCTATTCTGACCATGGATGACATATAAGAAGATGGAAAATGCCTCGAAGTGTGTGCGTAATGTAAGTTATGTGAACGAATAAAATCTAATTTCATAGAGAATGTTAACCCCAATCAAAATACACTTAAATGGCCTAAGCAACACCAATGGAAAGTTGGACAGTCCCGGATGGAAAACGAACATACCACCCCCAAACAAATTTTTGGCAACGAAGTTTAGAAAATTTGTTTTCACGTGGGTCTTTTTTAGGTTACATTCCTGAGACTTTAACAAATAACTGGATATATATATATACCCTACAGTTTTCCATATATCAACAACCTAAAGAGTTGTGGGTCTTCCCATAAATAAATAACATGGAATGCACCCCCAAAAAGAATCAAACACCAAGATTTCCTACAACGCAACTTAGTGAAATGGAAATGAAGTCTGATAGATCTAGAACGTAACCATGCATGCACATTCGTATTCATCTTTGAACGAGAGGGTGTCCAAGTGAATGATCGTGAGAAAATGGATGTTTGTGGAAGATATGGTGAATATGGATGAAATTTAGACGTAAGGAATGGAAGAAATGAGAATGTGGGTTTGGCACAAAACTCATTCATGGTGTAGGTGGGAGCTGTCTCAATTCTGAAAATGAAAGTGTCAAGTGCCTTTCCCTTGGGAATTATTTCTGTATTAAGAGGATTTAGAAAATCATTAAGTACAGAAGAAACAAATAGGTCAAGTGCAAACTCTAGGTTCCTTTGAAAAGGTGGAAGGTGGAGAATATTGGTGATGGAAGATGAGTGAGTGTCAGCTAGAGCTCTCAGGTCTAGATCATTAGAAGCCTTGAGATATGCCAGACATTCCTCAATAGGTGGGGCAAAAGAATCACTAGGATAGAGGGTAAAAAATTCATCTTCCGTCATAGGGTCAAGGGATAAGTGGATGTTGGCAGGGTGGGACTCGCGAGAGGGTAGGGAAGAGTTGCAAAAGATTTGAAGGAAATCTTCCTCAATTTCCTTTACATCCAAGGATACCTTGTCAAAATTAGAACTTCCAAAGGAAAGGAATTTGTGCATCTGGTCATCCGAAAATGTGGTTTTGAAATAATCATGAACAAAGCTCTTGATCATGCTAACCTCTCCATCAATATTCGTATTAGGAAACTGTTTGATCATTTTAAAAACAATGACCTCAACGGAAAGATGGCCAAAGGACAAGGACATCGAACCATCACGGCGGTTTATAAGCGCGTTGATAGTTGCCAAGAAAGGGCACCCTAAAATGATCGGAACAGAGTCGTTAGCGACTTCTGTATCGAGGATAACAAAATCAGCATGATAGTAGAAATCCTGGACCTTAACAAACACGTTTTCAACCACACCCTTAGGGTACTTAATAGATCGATCCGTTAATTGCAACGTCATTTTAGTAGGTTGCATCTCTTGTAGACCTATTTGTTTGTATAGATAATACGGGAGTAAGTTAACACTCGCCCCGAGGTCTAGTTAAGCGGTCATCGTGTGAGAATCTCCTAAGGTGCATTGTATAGTAGGACGACTAGGGTCCTTGTACTTAACAATTCCATTGTGTTCCTTTAAAGTAGGAAATTGTTCAATTAAAAAGGCGTCTTTAGGAATATTTGTCTTACGCCTTTTAGTGCACAACTCTTTGAGAAACTTAGCTTGGTGAGGTAATTTTTTAATTGCTTCCAGAAAAGGTAAGTTTATCGTTAGATTTTTAAAAATTTCTCTAATCTTGTCAAAGTTTTTATCCCTGTTTAACATAGCTAATTTCTAGGGAAATGGTGGTTTCTCTCTATATTTATCGTATGGATCAACTGGATGTCTAACCTTTGCTTTCTGTTTCTTAGGTTGTGGTTTAACTGGTACCTCTAAAGGGGTAGGCCCATCAGTTTCTATTTCGGTATCTAGTTCAATCTCCGGTGTAGGGACTATTTTGGGGTAACTATAGGCATAGTTCGTTGTTATCAACCACTCTCCCGAGGCGGAGAGTGGTGATGGCATTCAATTTCACCTACATTTGCATTTTCCATACTAGTATTACCGTTCACCTCAAAGGCTGTGTTTGTTGTTTTAGGATTAGCTATCGCTTGACCTGGAAACACACCTTTGGGTTGTACTTTCTCTTGAGCTAACTATTATAAGAAAAGTTGGATGGCTTGTAAAATCTGTTGTTGAGATTGCATAAAGGTATCGAAATGATCCGGTTGTGGAAGAGTGTTAGTTATAGGTTGTGTGACAGGAACTATGTCACGTTGATTATTAATGGGTGGATTTTGATAGTTATTTACCAGAATGATATCTCTATTAGCATTATAATTATTATTGTTATAATTATTATAATTACCCTAACCTTGTGCTTGACCTTGTCGTGGTTGCGCTTGGTTGTTATAATTATTATAATTACCCTGACCTTGCCCTTGTCGTGGTGGAGCTTGGTTATAATTGTTTGCTTGCCTAACATTTTGATTATTAAACCCTGGAGGTGTTACTTGTTGATTATTTCTCCAACTGAAGTTGGGGTGTTGTCTCCAAGGGGCGTTAGGAATAGGATAACTATTAATTGAGCAAAAGTTATCTTGTTGTAGTGTTTGTTGTTCGTAAGCGAGAGGACAATAGAAGTCTGGATGCTCAGGATTCAAACAAAAATTACATGGATTGGAGTTGACATTCATGACGGGAATAGGCTGTTGTTGAACAAAAATAGCATCTAACTTTTTAGTGAGAGATTCGATTAAATATTTAAGTTCCGGATCGGGTTTCATCTCAAACATATCGGTGGCCTTAACTGTTGTAGAAGAACTAGCGTTACGGGAGATATCATCACTACCCCCAGTTATTATTACGCTTAGTTTGATCTTCTAAAAATTTATAAGCCTCTGAGGATCCCTTACTTAGGAAATTACCCCCATTCATTATGTTAATGACTTCTTTATGGTGGTGTAGAAGTCATTTGAAAAAGGCACAAACTAACGTGTCTTTGGCGAGGTTATGGTGTGGACACTCTATAAGAAGATCGGTGAAACGATTCCAAGCCTCTGAAAAATGATTCATGAGAATTCTGTCGAAATAAATGAATCTTGGAAAGCATTTCATCGGTCTTCAGTGGTGGGTAAAAATGTTCCATAAATAGTTGAACAAGTTTAGCCCATGAGTCAACAGAATTAGGAGCTTGGGTAGTTAACCAAGACGCCGCCTTATCGGCTAAAGTGAAAGGAAATAGCTTGGGTAGTTAACCAAGACGCCGCCTTATCGGCTAAAGTGAAAGAAAATACCTTTAGTTTAATTTGTTCAGCCACAACCGTAGGATGGTGGAATGTAGTAAGAACTTGGTCAATCCTACGCATGTGCTGATAAGGCTTTTCATGGTCTAACCCATGAAAAACGGGTAACAAATTAAATATATTTAGGGGGATTCGGAAATCCCCCACTACGTTCGATAGAACGATGCAAGATTTAGGGCTATCGTTCAAGGCTTTGTAAAAGTCAGAGAGAGGAGGCTCTCTTTCTTCAGCCATTATTTCAGGTGGTGTGTGTGGTATATTAGCTAGAGGTGTAGTGAGTGGTATACTAGAAAGGCGTGTTTGTTGACGTTGCCAGTTGATTACATTAAGCATTTTTCTTTGGCCTGACCTTAATCTCATGCAAGGCTAAAACCAATCTTAATGAAACACAACAACACTCCAACCAGTCCTGATATGCTAGTATGAACCTCTAACAGGAGATGCAAGGTGTGGAAGAAAAGAGTACCTGAATGCCTCCTTGCTTCGGTTATGAATAACGTCTTGTTTACGCATGCTCAGTGTGTATAACAAGTTAGAACACTGAAAACCTTGAAGAAATGGAAGTTTGAAACAAACCTGTGGAAATCGGGTAGTTTCAGTAGAGGGCGCAGGTCGCGCTCAGAATAGGCCTAGGTAGGCGCGGGTCGCACTCAGGTGAAGCTGGAGTTCCAGGCGTTTGGGCATGGGTCGCGCTCAAAGTTAGCCTTGGTAGGGTGCGGGTCGCGCTCAGGGAAAAACTCAAGGTCTAGGTGCTTCAGCGCGGAGGGCATTCGAGTTTTGCCTTCGCAAGGCGCGGGATGCACTCAGCTAAAAAGTGGAGTTCCAGGCGTTTGGGTGTGGGTGGCACTCCAATTTAGCTTGCCCAGGGCTCGGGTTGCGCTCCATGTAATTCTGCGAGGAAAATTTTCAGTGCTGAAATGGACAACCACAGTGAGAATCAAACAAGGGTGGGTGGGGTATTCGACTTTGGAAAACTAACAATTCTAAAGAAAACAATACTAAAGGGAACTAAGATGGCAGCGGCGCCATTTTATAAATGTATAAATTTGTATACTCTACTCACGAATAAACGATAAAATTCAAACGCAAGTAGAACTAAAACTTTATACGAAGACAGTTCTTATCAAAGATTTCTACTATCGATACTATTAAAATAGAGTTGGAATAGAAGATTCGTTCCACTCCTAGTTCTTTAGCATTCAGTGTTTTCTAATATTGTGAATCTATCCAAAGTGTAATGAGACTAATGGTGGGATTATACTACGATGCAAATTCAAATGACAAGATACGCTAATTCAACTACGGAAATGCTAAATTGATACTATATAATAAGGAATTAGGGGGTATTGATTCCACCTTAACTCGACTTAATCAACTAACAAAGATTCATTGTGATCCAAATTTCCATTCTTTCGCATATCAAAATGGTATTTCTAATCCCTAATTATACATGGCAGTCTCTACCAATTAATAACTAGCATGTGAAGCAACCAAACCCATTCTCATGGTGAACTAATCACTTTCTAGAATTGAATAGATTATCACAATGATTTCTAAGTTAACAACGATCAAGCTTCATTAAGGCTTCTTCAACCACCTCTAATGGAGGTTTAGCCTAGAATCATTATGCTCTCATTTCCAATTGAAATTGAATAAGACATAATATAAATATTCTAACTTTATTAAATTTAACTAAACAATAATTGAAATCTAAATTAACAACTAAGAAATCATTAACAAACAAGAATTGAAATTAGATCTAAGCAATTTTAAATAACAAAATCGAAATTATCAAGAACTAACTATTTTATTTATCTAATGAATGATAAATAAGGATTCCAATAACTAATCTAAAACAAAGAATGAAACTAATTAATGGAATGAAAACTAATTAATTAACTAAGTCAAAAACTCAAAACTAGATCTAGATTATTCTCTAATAGCTACCTTCTATCCTAAGCTAATTCATACTTAAGAGCTAAGTCTTATGTGTGGAAATGGAGGAGACCAGATCCACATTTTCGTGCATGAGCTGAGGATCCATGTTATGGGCCGGAAAATCGAGCCTAAAGCCCAATTTCTTCAGTCCACCGGGCCCTTTTCAGCTGTCTTTGACTTCAATAGATTTTTCGTCCACTTTTGCTCCTCTAATTGGGTCAATGTTTGGACCATTGGAAATCTCTTTTCGAGCCGGTCGTTTTGACATAAGGTACGCCCAATTCTGAAGCCTGAGTCCAAAGATACGGTCTTCAGAAGTTCTGCTAACTTTTGTGTGCTATTTCTGCCCGCGTTGGCTTTGACTTTTCAACTTTTGACCTTTACAAAGGCTTTTTCTCCTTGAATCTTGGCCTTTAATTACAGAACTTCTTAGCAACCAACCATTGCTCCTTTATCTCGCCAAAGTGGCACATTTCTGCACATAATTGATTTCAATGCCTGAAATACATAACAGCATGTAATCAGCATTAACTCTTATTTATTACTAGCATAATTGGTTTAAAAGTATTATTGTTAAGGGGTTAAAACTACAGTTTTGGGCTCTTATCAGTGCACCATTCAGGTAATCGGGCCCTCCCTATGGAGTGTGTGGCTATAAGTATCGGATCCTAAGTCCACGTTTAACATAATTCACGTTTTCCACTATTGCATGTTCTCTTGGTGTTTGAGTTATGTTTCTCTATGGTGTGAATTATGTCTTTATTGCTTTATTGTTTTACCTTAGATTAATCCGTATTCATAAAAAGTAAAAAAATATTAAAACCATAAAAATAGTAATCTAGCAAGTCTCAGAAATCTGACTTTAAAAGACCCACGTTTTTAAACAAATTTTTTTAAACTATGTTGTCAAAAATTTGTTTGGGGGTGGGTGTTGGTCTTTCCATTCTTGATTGCTCCTATTCTTTTGTCTTATGCCATTTAATCATATTTTGATTTGGGTTGACACTATCTATGAATATAGATTTCATTTGTTCGCATAACTTATGCAATTCACACACTTCGAGGCATTTTCCATCTATTTATATGTCAACCACAGTTAGAATAGAGTGCTTTATGGATCATTGGTTTGTAAATTCTCTGCTGATTGTTTTCATACTCATTCACAAAAATCGGACTGTTAACGAGTCGAGAATTTCAGTTTTAAGTTTGCGCGCATAGGGACAGAATGGGCAATTTTTGAAATTGTTTGGGTTTGGGCCCAAAATCTCGTAGTCACGTGCCTCGCATGTGAGTCCACAGAATTAGCCAAAAATGCATCGCGTTCTTCTTTTCCACTCCACCTCCATCAGCCTCCATTAACGAACCAAAGAAAAAAAAACAAAACAAAACAAAACAAAAGCTACACCGATTCGCCCACTCCAAAAACACCAAGGTTTAAATAACCCCCCTCGCGTTCATCTTCCCATCCCTTATCAGTATGAACGAACCAAAAAAATAAAAAAATATATATATTTTTGAATTCCAATAAATCCGCTCACTCCACTCAAACCAAAATTCGTTCTTTGATCAATTTTACTCTCCCCCACCTTATCCTAACCCAATTTTCAAATTCAAACATCAATGGCTCAAAAACGCAAAATCCTTTCGGAACAAGCTTTCAGAGCGGAACATTTTGCGCCCTTTTACAATGATGAGATGAGGCATAGGAGTTGGCGGATGTTATGGTATAAGGAGAGTGATTTTTACCATCCGGATTTGGTTGTGAATTTCTACAAGAAATGGGAAATTGAGGGTAGGAAGGTTTTTATTAAGGTGAATGGTGCGAGGAGAGAATTGTGTACAGGGATGTTATCTAGGTTGCTAGGCATTGATCCAAACCGCCACTCCAAAGTTATATTGCAGGAATTGCAGTGGGGCGGGATCGATGCATCGATGAGAGAGACTGTCTTGGAGGGACAGTACAATGCGAAATCGCATTGTGTCCAACAGTCATCTCTGAGAACCAACCAACTGGCTGTAGCTTAGTGGATTGGTAAGAACATCATCGGCACCTCGAAGGTCAGCGACATCGGCTCATCTTACCTACACCTTCTTTGGATTCTTTAAGAAAAGAGGTATCAATTTTGTATCCTTGACTTTTTGATTTCTGAGCTTAGAACCATTGGAGTACATTTTGCACCGTTCCTTGTTTTGATCACTAAGATCATGTTGCATTTTAGTAAGAAACCGAAAACTGAGCGGATTATGATAAAATTGCATTCAAATGTAAAGATTTATTCGGAATGTATCTAGAAACTGTGGAGGTTGCCTGGAAATAGGGTTAGGAGGATGAGGATGATGATGATGAGGATAATACAGCATGTTTCGAAGTCGATGCCTTAGAAAAGGCTACCTCTGATATAGAATGCATGGCATTGATTCATTCTGGCCAGCGTTCTATTAACACCATTTGTGAAGACATCCGGACTAGGCAAGTTAGCATCCATCAGAATTATGAGGAGCTCAGGACTACCGTGGAGACCCTAGTCCAGCGAGATAAGGAGCGCGAGGAATCCATGAACATGTATATAGAGGGACAGTGGCGTTCCAAGAAGAAGTTCAAAGATGCTTGCCACCTTATTAGAGTCCTACTTCTGACGACTCTAAGAAGCATGAGCGTCGTCGACGCAAGACTGACGACGCTGGACCATCTTCATCTCATGGCGAGTAGTTTAGTTGTTTTGTATTTAGGAAATTTCCTTGTTTTTGTAGAATTTTATTTTGAGTTGTTTAGTTTATTAGTTAGATTTGGATTATGTATTTGTTTTCGACTATTTGATTGCTAGTTGAATTTTTAATTTTATTTGGTTTTTGTCCAAGCATGCGATGAATTTTTCCATGAATCCCACCTTCCCAAATTGTTTGGGGGTGGTATTATTATTTTTAGCATTGCTTTTATCTTATCCACCGTTTTAGAAGTTAATTTTGCAAACTGTGAAAATATGAGTTGTGTGAGAATGCTGCAAATTTGGTGTGGCTAAGATTAGCTAGTGTGGTAGTGGTGAAAATTTTAAGGAATGAAATTGGAAGGTTGCTATGTTAAATTCAAACCATTAAGCTATTAGATTTGTTTTGGAATAATGAATCTGGTTTGTTTTTGTTTTTGGTTTTAGAAATATTATGTTTCCGTCAATTGCCTTAACAATTGGGGAAACTTGTAGAATTCGTTTTTGAAACTAAACCTCTATAAATCCTTGATCACTCTTCACTCCACACCACACCTCTCCCTTTACACCTCTCATTGTTTTCTCTCACTTTTATTTTTCACTTTTCAAGTCAGAGAACTTTAAGGTAGACGGAGCGATCCCCGTGCCCTTCATAGACAAATCCTGAGCGCGCCATGCGCCATGAAGTCGAGCAAGACAAGAGCGGGCCCCGTGCCCTTCCACAGCCAACCTTGAGCGCGCCCCGCGCCCTGCGCCTTGCACCTCCACAGCCACTTCTGATTTTTTCTGTTGGGTTGATTCTTCTGAGCTTGATTTCAAGACTTCTAGAGTGTATTTGTTGTGATGACATCCCCTCATATCATACCAGAGCAGTCTTTTGAAGATTTGTTCTGAAGTGACACCTATTGAGGATGGTTCCATGATAGAATCGTGTAGTCAAAATGGGCACATCTACTGGTAAGTCTTGATGACTCGTATTCACCTCAACTAACTGAATATTTCTATAATAATTCAAAGTTCTTTTGTCAACCAAATGGAGAACAAATGTTCTCTGTCATAGTTAATGATACGATAATGGATTTTAGCAAGTTCTTAGTTGCTTTTGTTGTGGGAATGCCTATGCATGTTCCTACAAACTCATGGGGATATCTGACTAATAATGCATACCTTTATAACTATGAGTATTTTCACGAGACTTATGGGGGAGGGCGTTTTCGTGTAATAGACCGAAGGCAGTATAACATAGCCTTTGGTAGCCTGTCCCTAAATGTAGGCCTTATCATGTTCTTCATTATGAAGAATATTTTAGGAGATTGCTAGTTTACTTCTGCGTATAGTACCGCTCATGACATTTTTCTTGCTTTAGCTGAGGGACGTTTCCTATATGACATTCCCAAGGTTTTAGTGGCTAGTCTAGCTAGAGGCCATAGTATGAGGCATCAGTACCTTCTTATGCCTGTTTTGGTTTTTGTATCATGTGTTGTTTTTTCCCTGATTTCTATACCCGCTACACGGATTGGGTTGGGGTTGAAATTATGAGACCCACCAATTGCGTTGTTCATTCGTTTCGTGTTATGACTTGGCTAGGATGGAGGGTACAACCTCAATGGGTTGCTCTTTACACCCGATCAGACCGAGTAACACTTAACAGGTTAGCACGGGTTGATGATACATGGAGAGAGGCTTGGCAAGTTATCATTGTGTGGCAGGACGCGAAAGGACCTCGCTTCTATGTAGACGAGGATGATGACACCTAAATGCTGGATAGGAGGTAAGTTTTATTTTTGTTTGTGTCTGCTTATGTCCCAAGCAATTTACTTTTTTGTAACCCCATAATGGGTGGAACTCATATAGAGTTGCGACTGTTTTTAATTATATATATTAGTATGTTTTAACTTTGTTTTGTAGATGTCCCAAAATTTCACGCATTTCCATAGTATTTTTCTACCCTTCTTATGTCAATACTTTGAGGACAAAGCATGCTTTTGTTTGGGGTTGGTATAGAAACATGCGTAATTTAAGGCAGCTGTTAGGATATAGATATGTACAATATGCACTTGTTTTCTAGTAAAAAAAAATAAAAAATATTCAAAAATATAAATAAAAAGTTATGCTATACACTTAGGAATATTGGTATTGTTTTCTTTCTCTATGCTCTTAATAATCTAGAAGTTTCACTTTAGCTGTTACATTAGAATAGTTTTTAGAAACTTACGTTAATATGTAGGTAATAATTTTTGCATCTTTCTATAAATTTATTGCATGAGTATTTATGTTTGTATTGACAATAAGTTTCTGAAATCTAGGCTAGTATACTTATTCTACAAATCCTGTGAGAATATAGCCTAAAGCCTTATATGAGTGAAATATTTGAGAAATGACACAAGGAAGAATATAGCCTAAAGCCTTATATGACACTCATATAAATTTATTGCATGAGTATTTATGTTTGTATTGACAATAAGTTTCTGAAATCTAGGCTAGTATACTTATTCTACAAATCCTGTGAGAATATAGCCTAAAGCCTTATATAAGTGAAATATTTGAGAAATGACACAAGGAAGAAGTAAATTCCGAATAGAGAAATCACACATCCACTTGCTTGATCACTATACCATATCCTAAGCGATAATTTAGGCCCTCTTTGGATTGATGAGCCTTTCTTTAGCATTTCATAAACCACAAATCCTTTACCCTTTTAGACAAAACAAAATAAAAATAAAAATTAGCCTACCCATTTTTGAATGAGTCTGAGAATAGAGATGAAATGAAGAATAGGAAAGAGAAAGACCTTTGAAACAAAAAAATTGCTAGTTGCTTCAAAGAAGAAAAAAAAAAGTTTCCATCCAAAGAAAAGAAAAAAATAAAATAAAATAAAAATTAGAACTCCAAAAACAGAATCAAATGTGTCAAAAGCCAAAAGAAAAAGAAAAAAAAATGGCTAAGGATGGAAACAAAGTGTAGAAGTAAAGTAAAAACAAGGTTTTCTCTAATTACGTAATATAAAGACTCTATTATCTCAGAATGGTTCTTTTTGAATATCCATTTCCTTCATTCTTAAACCATCACCTAATCCCTTCAACACCTAATAAAGACCTCTAGCTCAATTAGGAATAGGTTAGTGTGATAGTAAGTGGCAGATGTGTTTGATCGACTTCGGCTTCGTTGTGTGTCATTGAGATTGTAAGGTAAAGTGTGCTCACTACACACTAGAGTAGCGAAACTTGAGTGGAAAAATCAGAGTGTTTTTGTCTTGACATTTATGTGAGGACCTTCTTAAGGACGCTATTCCAAAGTTTCAGAAACGGACCTATTACTGCATTTCATAGCATAGCTCATTGTATATATGTTTATTCGTAGATGATTGATTATTATGCATATATTAGCTTAGGTTTCGACTTGATTATTTTGTATTCAATGCTAGTGAGATGAATAGATATCTGAGAATAAGTAAGAAAACAATAGTTTTATTTCTTAGTCGTTGTAGTATAGATGAAGTTTGTGAGTACCTTCACTGGAAAACTCTCACGAAGCTATAACTCATCCACTAGGGAATTCCTAGTGGTTTAAGGCCTTGTTGCATAGGGTCAATGCAATCGCACTCGGCGAAAAGAGATTAGTTAGAACTCCATTTTTGGTCACTTATTTTAATTTCTCATATTTTCTTGAGGACAAGCAAAATGCTGTTTAGTGGTGGCTCGATAAGAGCCCAAAACTGTAGTTTTAACCCTTTAACAATATTACTTTTAGACCAATTATGTGATTAATAAGTAAGAGTTAGTACTGTTATCGTGCTCTTGTGTATTTTAGGCATTGGAGTCGAATATGTGCAGAAATGTGTCCCTTTTGCGAGATAAAGAAGCAAGGGTTGGTTGCTAAGAAGTTCTACGACTAAAGCCCAAGATGCAAGGAGAAAATGCTTTTTTAAAGCCCGGTAAAAGGTTAAAAGTTAGTAGAACTTCCGAAGGCCGTATCTTTGCAGTTAGACTTCGGAATTGGGCCTACCATATGTCAAAATGCCAGCTCAGAATGAGCTTTCTAATGGTCCAAGCCTTGACCAAATCAAAGGAGCAGAAGTAGACGAAAAAGCTAATTAAGTCATTTCCAGTTGAAAACCCCTTTGTGGACTGAAGTAATGAGGTTTTGGGCTCAATTTTTCGGCCCAAAACATGGCTCGAAGCCCATGCACGAATTTGTAGACCTAATCGTGTTCTATATAAAGATGACTAAGGCATAACACTTGATATACTTAGTTAGCTTTAGTTTGTCTTAATTTCATAATTAGTTATTCATAAACTCAGTTTTAATTAGTTTTAATTCAATTTTGAATCATTAGACTATTGTTCATTAGATTAATAAAGTAATTGTTATTCTTTCAATAATGTCTTGTCCTTATTGTTCTTATTCCGGAAATGATAGTTTGATGAATCAAGGCTAAAACCTCCATTAGAGGGGTTTGAGGAAGCCTTGATGAAAACTTGATTGTGTTAGCGTAGAAATGGTTGTAATAACCTATTCGACTCTAGAAAGTAATTAGTTCACTATGAGAATGGGTTTAATTGCTTCACATGCTGATTGTTAGTTGGTAGAGATTGTCATGAACAATTAGGGATTAGAAACCCCATTGTTATGTAAAAACATTACAATTCGGATTACAACAATTCTATGTTGGTTTATTAAGTCGACTCAAGGTGGAATCAAATTCCCCTAATTCTTTCCCATATTCACATCGTAGGTTTGAATTGCCATCATTTGATTTATAACATCTTGATTAGTTAATTCACCATCTTAGTTAAATTTATTTTCATTACTCTCACGATTTTGTTAGAATTACATAAACTAGGAAATGTGTACATCTAAACGTACTAGCTAGAAGTGGAACGAATTCTCTACTCCAATTATATTCTGATTCACGAGAGTAGAACTTTGATACATTAGAGAAAATTAATTTAGTTTTACTTATTCTTGAGTTTAATTAGTTAAGTCTAGGTAAAACTATACTTTTTACGTTTATCATGTGACAACTGAGAAAAAGTGCTAAAAAGTCAACAGTCAAAGTCAACTCAAGGGTCCAAAAACTTAAAAGCTCAGGAAACACTCCAAGGCCTCAAAGACCAAGGGCTCAACCCTATGCAAGACAATGGCTAGGCACCTAAAGCTTCAAAAGACCAAAGGCTAAAATTCCCAAAGACATGGGCTTAGACACAAAAGGGCTTGGTCCTATCCACTCAAATCTAAAAGGCGCACAAGAAGGTTCTAGATTAGGTTGTTTGATGGATAAGATATGAGAGGGGCAAACTTGTACATCTCTACACATATATAAGGGAGCTATTTAACTAATAGCTAGACTCTAGTAGGAGTAGGAGATAATAATTAGTTAATTGTTTTATTTAGTTTTATTATTATTGTTTTCCATTTCCATTGTTTTAAAGCTTCAAGCTTTGTTGAATCAAGTTAGTTTTCTTCCATTCAAAGTGTTTAATCTTGTCTTTTATCAAAATAACTCTTCAAAACATCTTCTTATTCATTCATTCAACACACCAAAATTAGTTATACTCATTTGAATCAATCAAATGAGTATAACTTGCTAACCAAGCTACATTTTCATATCTAGATCTACATGTTTTACACCTACACAACTCAAGTATTCATGTTTTCATCGTCAAAACCTTAATAACTAGTTGTTGTCTACATCTTCATATACCAAAAACGTACTAAGAACAAATGAAAGGTTAAGAAAATATTTAGTTTTTCTCCATCATACTTCTACTTTTCAAAGATCTAAGATGAACAACTTCAAAACCCAATACCCAACCACTAGATCTAATTCAAATAACATCACCGTCATGGATCTGATGATATGAGAAGAAGGGTGAATCAAAAGGGGAGTAACTTTCTCTTTTCTTTATACTTTTCAACTTGTTTTTCTTATTTTCAAGTTTTATTTACTGTTTGAATCTTACTGATCCAGTTTTTTGATGATTTTAGATATCACTCTAGGTTAAAGACAACTTTGTGAAGCCACAGAAGGAAGCCGGTCAAAAGCTACTAGAACAAGACGGGCGATCGCCCTTGCTCGACTCCCAACAGGCCGCGACTCGCCCCCTCGAGTTGCACCACCTGGAAAACCCTTGGCTCAGATGGTAGTCCTTGTTAAGTAGATCTCTCTCCTTAGCCCGACCCGTTTTTATTCAACTGTTATTGTTTTGAAACTAGTTAGATTTTCAATATTTAGTGTTCTTCAAAATCTAAAATATATAAAAAAAATAATATAAATAAACAAAAGGAAGAAAAATCAGCTTAGTTTATTATCATTATTAGATAAATGTTAGGTTTTTTTGGATAATATCATATTTTGCTTTTACCATTATTAATTATGGTTAATTAAAAAAAAGTTAGGATAATATCAACTTGTTTAAAGATAGGGTTTAAGATAATATAAAACTTAGGCTTAAAATAGGAAGTAATTGTCTTTTGGTTAAAGTTGACAAACTTACCAAGTGTTGAATATTTGATCACCTTGGGACATTTGAATGCGCGAGGTGAGTCGTATAACAAAACGCTCGCGCATTAGAAATCAACTTGGGGATTAAAGATTCAATCTTTGGCAATTTTTGTTATCTTTTTTCTTTGGTCGATAAGCGAGGTTTTTACAAAGGTTCCCTACCCCTTTTATTAATAATAAAAATAAATAAATCATAGGTTGTTACATTCTCACTCTCACTAGGAAGTAACTCTATGTAACTAGATGTGGAAAAAATACTAGCTAAAGTATTAGCTAGTTTATATGATTCCCAAAATACATGTTCAACACCAAAATGTTAATTAATATAACCCGGTCCTGGACTCAGCTTGCACCCTAATCTTTTTGATGACGTGCCTTAGTGCCATACTGATTTCTTTCTCCACTATTTGCATCTCAATTAGCTTGATGGATTTCCTGCTAGTCTTTCCATGACTTGCTACACCCACTTCTCCTTCCTCATTACAATTGATTGCTGCCCATCCACTCACCATCCCTTGATGATTACCAAACTCCCAGTTATTTTCGTAAGTTTGTGGGAGCTTTTCTTGCAAGGTTGGCATCATCTGTTCTTGTTTGTATGTCATCCTTAGCTACTTTAGTCTCCACTTCAGATTCATTATTTGTCTTGAATAAGTGTTTAAACATGTTCTCTCCATGCTGCAACAGTAATAGTCTCACTTTATTACTCGCTGCTTTTTCCTTAGGTATAGCATATAACTTGGTTTTATCTACAACACTACTTTCTTTGCTCTTGTTATCTGTATTTTTTTCTTCTCCTTCATGTGGCTCATTCCCTTCCCGTCAGTTTCTAGTTTTACCACTTTGTTTTCTATTTGGAGATTGCCATCCTCCGTCATCACTAACTACCAAC
This sequence comes from Coptis chinensis, assembly GCF_015680905.1. Taxonomy (NCBI): domain Eukaryota; kingdom Viridiplantae; phylum Streptophyta; class Magnoliopsida; order Ranunculales; family Ranunculaceae; genus Coptis; species Coptis chinensis. Next base: position 41,687,836 of record NC_141459.1, read on the forward strand.
ACTTCTTGTTCTTCAAAGTCAGCTATCGCATTTTTTTTAGGTGATCTCTCCTGCTCATCCGCTCCCTCAGTAGTTTTGCTCGTGCTTTCCACTCTCCTCTCTTTTCTAAGCCACATTGTTGTCGTTGTCACTTCTGATTTTGGTTTCTTTGGACAACTGAAGTCAGTATGCCCAAAAACATTGCATGATTTACAGCATGTCGGCTTCCAATTGTATTTGAAAGTTACCTTGTACTCTTGTCTTTGATCTAACACAACTGTGACATTTTCAGGATACGAGCATGTTGAATCTATCTCTATGTAAACTCGTGCATAAGTTGTTCTAGCCATGGTTTCTGTTAATCGATCTGTGAACATTGGTACTCCAATAGGCTCCCCACTTGACTGAATCCAGCCTTATTCCACATCTTCATTGGTAATCCTTTCACCACTACCCAAATCGGTATCATTTTTAATTCTCTAGTTTTAGCCTTTGTAGTGGTCATATTCGTGACATAAGATGTCATTGGTGGTGAGTGGGCTATAGGCAGAATAGTGAAGAGAAGATAGGATGCAGCAGATCAGAGCCACGAAAACCTAACTGCCGAGAACTGCGGTCAATACTGAAGTAACAGGTGGAGAGATAGAGAACGTGGGATAAGAAGAGATCAACGAACCAAAAAAGAATGAGGAAAAGAGGAGGTTATAAAGAAAAGAGAGAGAAGAAAAAGAATGAAGAAAAAAAAGATCGAGAGAATAGTGGTGAGGTAATAGAAGCAATCTTATAGGTTGTAATAAGAGATAATACATTTGGCGCCATCTGTGGGGACCAGTAAGAAAATGGACACTGTACCAAAAAGAGGAGTAGGAAGACCTAAGAAAGTAGCAGTTAGAGAAGCGGTCGAGGAAATAGAGAGCGCTGAGATAGAATGGGTAGGGAGAGGAAGAAATATCAGATGTGGCGGCAGATGCTACCAGACTTCTTCAGGAGGAGATAGTTAGGCTAAAGAATGAGAATGACGAGTTGAGAAAGGAGAGGGAGACTACACGTGGTGAAACGGAGTGGGGGGATCCTCAAGGCAGTGAAGTGGAGGGGGAGAATGAGGAGTACCCGCCACCGGATGCAGAAGAAACGGCGAAGATCACATTGGAGGTAGTACATGCTATGATTGAGAAAGATAGGGAAATGAACCACGTAGCAGAAAGAGCGAACCAGAGCGCTGCACAGAAGGAGGTTGCGAGCCTCAATAAAAATCCACTGGCAGATTTGATATGGAATTTGGAAGTGCCTAAGAGGTTCTCCCAACCCAGGTTTGACAGGTATTATGGGAAAGGAGACCCGACTGATCATTTGCACCATTTTCGGCAAAAGATGCCGTTATGGCAGGAGAGTAAGTATGATGGATTCCGCTCCATGATGTTTCTCACCAGTCTTAAGGGGGAGCTTCAGATTGGTATTACAGGTTGGCTTCGTGGAGCATCAAAAGGTTTGAAGAGCTAGAGCACGCATTTGTTGATCACTTCATACACCAGAAAAGAAGGGTGGTTGATATCACGGCTCTGTTCAACATCAAACGAAAGTCCGCAGAATCATTAAAGGAGTTTTTGTGTAGATTCAAGAAGGAGACACTGAGAGTGGAAAATATGGATGAACATACAACGATCATAGCCTTCCAGCACGGCTTGAGGTCGGGAACTAGAGTTCATGAGTTGGTTTCCAAAATCGAAATCACTACTTTGCGCGCTCTGTACCCAAAGGTAGAAAAATACATACGATATGAGGATATAATGTAGAGGAATGCGAAGGAACAAAAGAAGTCAGGGAAGGCAGTGCAGGTGTTCGACAAAGATGACCAAAAGGGTAAAGATAGGGTAGAGGAAAGAGAGAGAGGATCATATAGAGGGGAGAACCCAGGTCCAGAGAGGATGGGGGATCGAGGCAGAAGGGATATCAGAGAGAGGAAGCCATACCGCAAAATAGAACAGACTCCTTTTAACAGGCCCTTAGAGGAAATCTTGCCTCTAATTAAGGGGCAACAATATTATGAGGGTCCGCGATATACACCAGGGGAGATAGAGGGGAAACCATTTTGCGCGTATCATCAAATCAGGAATCATGCCACTAATAAGTGTTATGCCTTGAAGTGGTTAGTGGAAAGAATGATTGAAAAGGGGATGCTCAGGGAGTTTGTAGTGAAGGTTCATCAAGCCGAGAGAGTGCGAGCTCCGGCTAGAATTTTAGGTACTATCAATGTCATCTTCAGTGGAGAAACACTGGGAAGGAATGCACACAGAGACAAGATAAGAAATATAGCGAGTTTACAGCAGGAGGTGAATGAGGTGGTGAGCATACCGTAGTTAGTTTGTGGAACTGCAATGGGAGAGGAAAACATAATGTTCACCCCAAAAGACTTAGAGTCAGTAATTTCACCACATGAGGATGCATTGGTAATTACTATAGCGATGAGTAATTATCTGGTAAAGAGGGTGTTGATAGACTGCAGCAGTTCAGTGGATTTTCTATTTAAAGGGGCCATGGAGGAGATGAACATCGACAAAGACCCTTTAAAAGCTCCTCAAACCAATTTGTACGTGTTCAACGATAGTATGACAGAGCCCATGGGGGAGTTGGTGCTACCAGTAACAGCAGGTCCGACGACAGTATTCACTCGATTATGGTGGTGGACACTAGTTCCCAATATAAAGCAATTCTAGGGAGAAGATGAATCCATGAAATGAAGGCCATTCCATTGACATATTACCAGGTGATCCGCTTCCCCACGAATGGGGGGATGTATGAAATAGAAGGGGATCAAGTGGCAGCGCAGAATATCCATTAGGTGACTCTAAAGAGTATGGTCCAAGGAACTAAAGGGGAAGGGTCGTCACATGAACAAGGATCAGCATAGCAATTACAAGAGGCGGCGGCGACAGAAGTGTACGAGCCTCCGCTGGGACCGAAAACTTTGGATGAAATTGAGGTAGTGAACCTGGGGTTGGGAGATGAGGAGAAGTTTACATCGATTGGGTCTGACTTGCCGGAGGAATGGAAAAGTAAGCTAGTGTAGTTTTTGGCAGAGAATACAGATATATTTGCATGGGTGATTGAGGATATCACGGGGTTAGACCCAGAGTTTGCCTGTCATCACTTGCATATGAAGGAAGATGCTAAGCCTGTAAGACAAAAGATGTACCAAAGGGCAAAATTTGGAAGGGGATGAAAATATATATAGACGATATGGTGGAAAAGAACATGTCAGAAGAGGAACACTTAGAAGGTCTCCAGGAAACTTTTCGCATACTGTGGACGCATAAGTTGAAACTTAATCTCGAGAAATGCACCTTTGGGGTAACTTCTAGAAAGTTCTTTTGTTAGATAGTCACGTACTGCGGAATAGAGGCGAATCCCAAACAGATCAGATCACTGATAGAAATGTCATCCCCTCAAAATGTCAAAGAAGTGCAAAGATTGGTTGGGAGGGTCGCGGCACTTAACAAGTTTATTTCCAAATCATCGGACAAATGTCGACCGCTATATCGTTTGTGAAGGAAAATGTCGAACTTCCAATGGACTGCAGAGTGTGAAGAAGCCTTCCAGGAGTTGAAGAGTTATTTAGGAAAGGCACCTTTACTGTCACGACCAGAATAGGGGGAGAAACTATATTTATATTTGGGAGTTTCGAAATACGCAGTAAGCTCAATCTTGGTGCGAGTCGTTGAAAAAGTAGAAAAGCCAGTTTACTTTTAGAGTAAAACCATGCTGGACGCGGAGACTTGGTATAGCAGGATTGAGAAATACGCTTTAGCTTTGGTATTTTCTACTTTAAAGTTGAAGCTATATTTCGAGGCTCATTCAGTCATGGTAATAACAATTATGCCCCTCAAGCAAGCGTTAAAGGCAGAGAAGTCAAGCAGAATGCTAAAATGGGGTGTGATGCTCAGTTGTTTCTGGCAGAGTTATTACCATGACCCAACAGCAGAAAAGGCACAAGCAATGGCGGAGTTTCTGGCAGAGTTCCCAGCCAAGGACCCAACGTGGGGAGAGGAAATGGTCATGGACCAAGAAGGGGAACCTAATCACAATCCCTTGGATCCTTGGGATATGTAGAACGGGTGGAGAGTTTTTGCGGATGGCTTCGCTACAGACACAAGGAACGGAATAGGCGTCGTTCTGGTAACTCCTGAGAACACTAGGTTAGAGTTATCGATGAAACTGGAATTTGTGACTTCTAATAATGAGTCTGAATATGAAGCAGTGATAACAGGATTGGATTTGGCACAAGATCTGGGGGTAAGCGAATTGTCTGTTTACTCTGATTCTAACTTGGTAATTTGTCAAGTGAATGGGGGGTTTGTGGCCCGCTGCCCAAGGATGGCGAGATACCAGGAGGTCCTACAAAGAAAAGTAAACAAATTCAATAAGATTAAGTTTGCCCACTTGGGCTGCGGAGAGAATAGACATGCCGACGCATTGGCTTACGTGGTTCCATTACTGCCAGGGATAGAGGGTCGGTCTATTGAAGTGAGGGTATTGAGTAAACCAAGTACCTCAGAGGAGGAAGGTGTTTAGTTTACCACTGAGAAGGATCCAGGTTGGATAACACCCATAAAAACTTTTCTGATGGGAGTAGAGATAGAAAACAAACAGGAGAGACAAAGAATGGAACAGGTGAGTCAAAGATACACCTTACTAGATGGGGATCTGTATAGGAGAAATTTCAGCATACCAATGTTAAAGTGCATAGGGCCACAGTAGGTTCAAGAAGTTTTGGCCGAGGTGCACGAAGGTGATTGTGGAAGTCACTCAGCTGGGCACAACCACACACAGATTGATATCGCAAGGGTATTTTTGGCCACATATGAAGAGAGATGCCACAGAGTATGCCAAGAGATATGAGAAATGCCAGAGATTTGCACTGCTGATACATTCACTAGCTGAGCCGTTACATAATGTGTTCAGCCTTTGGCCATTCGCCATGTGGGCAATGGATATAGTTGGACCTCTGCCCATGGCGAGTGGTAAAAGGAGGTTTATGTTGGCCGCTACCGACTATTTTACCAAGTGGGTTGAAAGAGTGGCATTACAACAAGTTAAGGAAAAAAATGTGAAGAAGTTTTTGTGGGAGAATATTATATGTAGGTTCGGATTGCCACATACGATCATCGCGGATAATGGAACTCAATTTACTGGGGGAAAGGTCCTATAGTTTCTTTAGGCATTTAAAGTGAAGCAAGGGTTCTCATCCCCCTACAATCCTGAAGGAAATGGGCAAGCAGAGTCATCAAATAAAATCATAATAGATAATCTCAAGAGAAAATTGGAGCGGAAAGGAGCATGACGAACTGAATCAAGTACTATGGCCTTATCGCACAACACCGCGAACCTCCACAAATGAATCACCATTCGCAATGGCGTATGGGGTAGAGGCAGTAATACTAGTGGAGATTATAGAGAAAACGACAAGAACCAGAGATGTGGAATTGGTAATGAATGAGAGGATCTTAGCCACTAAGTTGAATCTCATAGAGGAAAGAAGACGAATAGCGCGCATACGGCTGGAGGAGTATCATCGGAAGTTACAGAGACCATAAGATAAACGAGTGAAGCCGCGAACTTTCAAGGTTGGGGATTTGGTGCTGTGACGAGTTACACCAGCCACCAAGAAGAAGAATGAAGGTAAACCAGGTCCTAACTGGGAGGGACCATATGTCGTGACGGAGAAGGGTACTTTTGGAACTTACAGGTTACAGACTTCAGCAGGGGAAAAGATAGATAAACCATGGAACATAAGAATGCTGAAAAAATTCCATTGCGGAAGCCTTGTTTAGTTTTTCAATTGAGGGAGAATAGACTTGCTTTTAAATAAAGTTATGTGAACCAAGGAATGATATCTTGTATTTTGATTATTATATCTTTGAAATAAAGAAAGCATTTCTTCCGCCAATAGCATGTGCATTGAATGAGGAAAGGTGACAGCGGGGGGGATGAGCCCTTCGCGGACTATATGTCCATATCAACTTAGGGGAAAACTGAGTTGCCCCCACCAGCCTTCATAGCTAACCCAAGGCAGCTGGGGGACTAGCCCTTCGCGGACTATATGACCAAATCAACTAGGGGGCAAGTTGAGTTGCCCCCACCAGGCTTCACAGCTGACCAAAAACAGTGGGGGAGATGAGCCCTTCGCAGACTATATGTCCAAATCAACTTGGGGGCAAATTTACTTGCCCTCACCAGCTTCCTGGTGACCAAAGGCGGCGGGGGATGAGCCCTTCACAGACTATATGTCCAAATCAACTTGGGGGCAAGTTGAGTTGCCCCCACCAGGCTACGCAGCTGACCAAAGACAATGGGGGGGATAAGCCCTTCGCGGACTATATGTCCAAATCAACTTGGGGGCAAGTAAAGTTGCCCCCCACCAGGCTTCACAGCTAACCAAAGACAGTGGGGGGATGATCATTTCATGGACTAGAGGTCCAAATCAATTTTGGGGCAACTTGAGGTGACCCCACCAGGATTCACAGCTGACCAAAGACAGCGAGAGGGATGAGCCATTGACGGAGTATATATCCAAATCAACTTGGGGGCAAATTGAGGTGCCCCCACCAGGCTTCACAGCTGACCAAAGACAGCGAGGGGGTTGATCCCTTCGCAGACTATATGTCCAATTCAACTTTGGGGCAAATTGAGTTACCCCCACCAGGCTTCACAACTGACCAAAGATAGCGGGGGGGATGAACATTTAGCGGACTATAGGTCCAAATCAACTTGGGGGCAACTTGAGTTGCCCCCACCAGGCTTCACTACTGACCATAGACAGCAATGGGATGAAATAATCGTGGGCTAATACCTCATTAATTCTAAAACATGTCTTGTGCATATATTCAAGGTTGAGTAATTGGAAGTGGAGGGGCGTTATGACTGCTTGCAAGGCTAATGAAGTGGTTATCTCACATTATGAAACTGGGGGAGGTGGAGTAAAAATTGAAAGTCAAAATAAATTTTAGTTAATGACCTGCTGGGCATACCCAGAAAACCAGGCTTTAAAATATAAATATACAGACACAAAAAGTGCAATGCTAGAGTGGTGAACTTCAAAAAACAAAAGTACCAATTTTAGTGCTTCACTGGTGTCCTTCGGCCGCATCCTTCTTGGAGGAAACCTTAGCCACTTCCACAGCTGTGGTAAGATCATTATCCACCTCAATCGGGGAGGTAACCGTGGTAGCAGTACCTAGGGGTAGCACCGGTGTAATAGCCTCGGAAATAACCGGGGATGGCGATGAAGTTTGAGTATTAGGGACTGGAGGCGGAATGGGAAGTAAATGACCGGCCGCAGTAAGCTCTTCAAGCTGTTGCTTAAGTTCGCGTGCAATCTTCTTCTCAACTAGGCTTTAGAATCTGTCCGCTGCGTCCTTCACAACCTTGTCCACAGCAGCTTGAGTAGTGAGTTTATCCATCTCCTTTTGGCTCTCCATTTTGGAGGTGACCCCCGCTACATTGTCGCGGTGCTTGTCCTCAGCTTGCTGGAAAGCTTTTTGGGCCTTCACAGCAACGATTTGAAGATCGTCCCGGTCCTTCCTTCTCTAGCTTTGCCATGCTTGGCATTCCAACCATCAGGGTCGTTAATCTTCTGCTTCACGACCTCCAGAGATTCTAGGGTGTTGGTCAGTCCGTGCACCACATAGCCGATGTCCAGACTCAACTGAAGAAAAATACTTGTTAGAAAGGGTTATAAGGGAAAATAAGGGAAAAGGAAAAGTAAAACACACCTTTTCCCAGCCGGTGTATATGGATGCTTTGTGATAAGTTAACGAGCCAGAGTCGCCGTATGCTTGGTCTCTGGGAAGATGAGAGCTGAAAAGCAAAGACACCGCGATAGCTGGGTTGTCTCGGGCCAAATCACGGGTAGTTATATCGCGATCTCTGGCCTTGAATTGGGGGTGCTAGATTTCCGCGGCACCAGAGGAAAGGGAGCTAGATAAGTGGGGGTCCTTCCCAAGATGGCAAGCTGGAGCCAATAGCCGCGTCGAGTCAACATGTGGTTCAGGGGGGCAGAAGACGCAGTCCGGGCCTTTTTTGCTGGGGGGCTCTTGGCCGCAACTTCAGTGGGCTCATCACCATCTGAGTCACTTTCCCATAGTTTGAGTTTGTTGGTGGCCATGGTAGGGGCAGGAATAGGAGAGGAAGGGTGGGCAAAATCTTCTTCCCAGTCTGCTAAAGCAGAATACGAAGAGGGGGCGGTATCTGGAGTAAGAGTGGGATTAAGTGGAGGCTCGTTGGGCGACGGCTTGCGAGTGGTAGATCTTAGTGGTGTATCCAAACGACTTGTGGGCTTTACGCTTTCTTTTGGGAAGTGGAGAGGATTTTGGTTTTCCTTCTTTGGGTGGCGGCAAATGATAGAGGGGACCTTGGTACTTACCTACGTTTTTTAGAGAGGGGTCAAGCAAAAGAGGGTTGCCTTTTTCGGGTTTGCCGAGAACCTCATACTGGTCACTCCCTAGATCACGGAGCCCTTGGAAAATTTCAGAGGAGATGCCAGCGTAGAGTTGAGATTGTGAATCTGGTTTCCAGCCTGGGACACAGAAAGAAAGACAAATTAAAAATAAAGTTATACAGAAGCACTGCAGATCAAAAGGTTTTACTTACCACTTTTAAGGAAATTGAGGTTCCTTAGAGAAACTTCTGAAGCGAGGTCCATGGAAATAAAACTTCCAGACACATACAATAGATAATGGTGCCACACCTTGTCAGAAGTTGTAATGCGGAGAACAAAAGACTTCTTCTGCAGACGAGTACAAAAGGATAGATACCCTACACTTCCGAATTTGGTGCTCTTTTTCATATAATAATGAGTGATTATGTCACGGAGTTGGATTTTAAGAGTGGGTTTTGTTGTAATGGTTAGCGACGTACATAACACGCTAGAAGTTACTTATGCCTTGTCATGGCGGAATGTTGAAATGGTTGTATACCTCGATATCGAGAAGAGTTAAAGGAAAACACATACCGGCCGCTATCTAGCCAACGGTCGTGACAAGACATCCTGGTTACGGTTTTACCAAATGTGGAAAATGGGTGATACCAGACACGTGCTTTAATACCACGTCATCTGGGATGCCATAAGCGGCTTTAACTGCAACTAAATTAGGTCTGCTGTAATATTATGGTGGGGGAGGAAGAGAAGCCTTCCTCCCTGAGGTAGATGGTATAGCAGCCAGACTGGCAGAGCCTGAAGCCGAAGAATCTGATCTATCCATGGTGGAGTGGCTAGATCTGGATGTAGAGGACTCAGATCCATCGGATCTGGTGGCTGAGGTATCCACCGATTTCAATCCCGACATGCTATAATCAACACTAAGATTGGTAACTTGAAGCAATGGGGGAGAGTAAAAGCTATGAAAGAAGGAAAGAGTGCGGAACAGTAACGAAAATTGAGTACAACAAATAAACGAGGGGAAGAGAGAGGGTGGAGAACAAACCTGAGGTGCAAAGTAGCCAAGGTGACGGAGTAACTGAAATGGAAACACGAGCGGTGCTGGAAGGATCCACGAGATTGAGGAATAGTAGAGAAGAAGTTGAAGAAGATAAAAGATGAAGAATGAAAAAAAATGAACGAAAGGTTTTGGGTTTTGAGGGAAGTCAGAGGTTTGAGGGGGATTGGAAGAGACAGGGGTAAAAGGGTAATTATCAAGAAAAGGACCAGGGGAAATGTGACGCGTGGGGTCTCAAAAATCGAAAAGCCAGGTTCAGATGCGCATGTTTCGTTCCCACATTGTGATAAAGATGGAACACGTGCCACACAATAGATGGAATGGCTTAAAATAATATGGATATACCGCGAATGGAGAAAGTTAGGTCTCGGCCCCATTGTATGTCCGCTGACTATCAATAAGACCGAGAGAGGGCATCTGTAGTGGTCATATTCGTGACATAAGATGTCATTGGTGGTGAGTGGGCTGTAGGTAGAATAGTGAAGAGAAGACTCAGTAGATCATAGCCGCGGAAACCTAACTGCCGAGAACTGCGGTGAATACCGAAGTAACAGGTGGAGAGGTAAAGAACGTGGGATAAGAAGAGATCAACAAACCAAAAGAGAATGAGGAAAAGAGGAGGTTATAAAGAAAAAGAATGAAGAAAAAAAATATCGAGAGAAGAGTGGTGAGGTAATACAAGTAATCTTATAGGTTGTAATAAGAGACAATATAGCCTCTACAAACAATTTCCAAGGGCGTACTACAAATAATTTGCTTGCAATATGAAACGACTAGTGGCGGAGCCAGTGGGGGCCCAGCATACACCTTGGCGAACCTCACCTGACCCAAAAAAAAAAACTAGTTATGGCTGCTAACTGCTAAGTGGTAAGCGTACCCTCACCTGACCCAAACAAAAAAAAAACTAGTTATAGCTACTAACTGCTAAGTGGTAACTGGTAAAAGACAAAATAGAAAAAGAAAAGTAGCATATGCTCATGAGTCATGAGAGAGGAAACAAAAGAGATGTGCTGATGTCATGTGATGTACTTGATGTACAAATTTGATTCGGTTAAAGCAAATAGTACCAAAAAGCAAATAAAAAACCCAATACTACTTGTGTTCCTCTTTATCTCGTATTTATGCACCCATATATAAGCCCAAATAGAAACCATCATGTATCTATTAAAAAAAAAATAGAAAGAAAAAATCCCTCTCACCTACTCTACTTCTTTTCTCCTCCATTCTCTATTACTCTATATTAAAGTTTAAGTCTTCTACTTTTCTACCCAAACAAACAACTTTACACCTACCGGTTTTGAAGAGGTAACTAGGTAACCCTTATATTATTTAATTTTTATTCGTCTTTTTGTACTGATTCCTAAACCATATTATTTATATTTTTTATATGTTTGTGATTATTATTTTATTTTGTGAATATTATTGGTGGTTTATTTTAATTGTTTAAATAGCTATGCTAAAGTATTTGATCAAAGAAAAGTCGTTACCCGCTCAACCAACTAGTAACACAGATCATGTTGTTAGTGTTGAAGTAGGATCCTCTTCAAAGCGAAGTCACCAAGAAACTGAGGATGGTGGTGTTGAACAACCTATGTCAAAGCGGGTTCAACATGGAAATCGTGAGGAACTTAACTTGTCTAGTCTTCCGAGAGACCCTGGATTGAGGAACAAGATTTCAGATTATCATCCTAATGATCGTGACTCAGTGAGAAGAACATATTTGCTTAGGGGTCCTTGCTAGCCTAATCATACTTTTCCTCGAAGGACAATAGGCAAGAGGAACCGTCGCTTTTGGAAAGAGTGGTATGGAGAGTTTAGTTGGTTGGAATATAGTATTCATAAAGATGCCGCGTTTTATCACTATTGTTATCTCTTTAAATCTGATCAGGGGGCACAAGGAGGCGGAGATGTTTTTTCTTACAAGGGGTTTAATAATTGGGAAAGGAAAACCAAATTAAAAGAGCATGTTGGAGGACCAAATAGTGCTCATAATATTGGTTACAGGGCAGCACGGGCATTGCTAAATCAAGAGCAGCATATCAAAACATTTCTTGAGAGACAATCTGACCAAGTTCGAAGGGATTACCAAATACATCTAACTGCAATAACTGATTGTATTAGGTTTCTTTTGAGACAAGGTAAAGCTTTCCGTGGCCATGATGAATCGGAGGAGTGGATCAGTAAAAGAAATTTTCTTGAACTTATATGATTTTTGAAAGATCATAACGAAGTCATTAAGAACGTTCTTGATAATGCTTCTAAAAATTGGAAATTGACCTCGCCTGATATACAAAAAGAGATTGTGAATGCAGCTGCTGTGGAAACTACAAATGCTATTTTAAAGGATTATGGAAATTCATTGTTTGCTATTTTAGTCGATGAAGCACGTGATATATCAATTAAAGAGCAAATGGTAGTTGTTTTGCGTTATGTCGACAAGAAAGGTTGCGTGATTGAGAGATTTTTTGGAGTTGTGCATGTTAAGGAAACTAGTGTAGTGACACTTAAAAAGGCAATTGATGAGTTGTTCTCTAAGCATGGGTTAAGCATATCTAGACTGCGTGGACAAGGGTATGATGGGGCCAGCAATATGCAAGGTGATTTGAATGGCCTAAAAACACTTATAATGAAAGAGAATGAGTATACATTTTATGTTCATTGTTTCGCTCATCAGCTTCAGTTAGCCCTTGTATCAGTTGCAAAGAACCATGAGTCAATTGCTAATCTTTTTAGTGTTCTCTCTAATGTGGTAAATACTGTTGGAGCATCGTGTAAGCGACGAGATATGTTACGCAAAGCAATGAAGGCTAGAGTTGTTGAAGCCTTACAAAGCGGAGAAATTTCAAGTGGTAAAGGTTTGAATCAAGAGACTAGTCTTAAACGATCTGGTGACACTCGATGGGGCTCACACTATTATATACTTCTTGGCATGATAACCACTTATGGTTCAGTAGTTTATGTGCTTGATAACGTAGCGGAAAATGGTTCAAGCTTGGAACAAAGAGGTGAGGCTTACGGATTATTGAGTTTAGTGCAGTCTTTTGAATTTATCTTAAATTTGCATTTGATGAAAGCGATACTAGGAATTAGCAATGATTTGTCAAAGGCTTTCCAGTGTGAAGACCAAGACATTGTCAATGCTATGACTCTTGTTAAAATAACAAAGGTACGCTTACAGACGATGAGAGATGATGGGTGGGATAGTCTCTTGATTGAAGTTTCTTCACTATGTGCCAAACATGATGTGGTTGTTCCAAATATGGAAGAGAGGTATGTGGCTCGAGGGAGGTCTCGATGAAGAGCGGAAGGAAGCACCAATTTACATTACTATCGTGTTGGATTATTCTATCACTGTATTGATTTGCAACTTCAAGAGTTAAACGACCAGTTTAATGAAGCAAACACAGAATTACTTCTTTGCATGGCATGTCTTGATCCTTGTGAGTCGTTTGCTGCTTTCGATAAGCAAAAGTTGATCCATTTTGCTGGACTTTATCCCGATGATTTTTCAGAGATAGATCAGATGGAATTAGCGGATCAGCTTGAGAATTATATCATTGATGTGCGTTCCGATACTAAGTTTGGTAAAGTAAACGGAATTAGCAGTCTAGCCAAAATAATGGTTGAGACAAAGAAAGACATTGTGTACCCACTTGTGTATTTGTTGATTAAGTTGGCGCTGATTTTACATGTTGCTACTGCTACTGTGGAGAGGGCATTTTCTGCTATGAATATCATAAAGAATCGCCTGCGTAATCGGATGGCGGATGAATGATTGAATGATTGTTTAATAACATATATTAAAAAAGAAGGTTTTGATAGCATTGATACCGAGTTGATCTTGCAACGCTTCCAAAAGATGAAGAAGGATGACAAAAAAGAAGGGCACCCGACAACTATGAATAAGTATTTGTTTAGATTGAATTATTTTTTCTTTTCTTATTTTTTTTTATATTACATTTATTGCAATTATTTTATATGATTTTTTTATGTTCAAAATATATTTGTTTTGTGACCGGGTTTGAATTTTTAGTTAAAAAAAAATTAGTTTTTTTTTTTTTTAATGCTTGGTTTATGGGTGGCTCACCCTCACTTATATTCCTGGCTCCGCCACTGGAAACGACCCGATGTCTAACACTGCTTTGCGATCATCTTCTCTCTCGAACTGAAAGGTGAACATACTGTCACCGTATGGTTTCATTGTGAAAGTCTCCAAGTTCTGCTGACGATATCCTTAACATAATTATAATTTAATCTTTTCCCCATGAAGGATCCATCCACCAGATTATCGTACTTCTTGTTGTAAGATGCAAATTGGGAGCTTTCCACATGGATAATTGGCTTACCGTTAATTATAGTTGGTTGCACATAGCTCAATTATTCTCTTCCTGCTGCTGTCTTCCCTATCACCTCAGCCCAAGTGCTTTTGTCCCCTTTCTTCTCCTGTTACTCCATGACTGTGTAGAGCAATATTAAGGGCAATATTATTGAGCTTGATATCTTCTTGGTTTCCTTCATTAGAACCTAAGATGTTTGTTTCAGTACTGATACCCTTATTTTCCCGAACCAAAAAGTAAGCCTCAATCAAATCCGATACACTAGGATTTGCAGCTTCATTTGCTTTTCCTTCAGACCTAATATGTTTTGAGTCTCCATGAGTGGTAAAGCTTCCATCTTGAACTTGTGTAACTTCAAGGTTGTATCCAGCAGCTGCCAACAAATCCTTTGCCTCTTGGATCAGTTCTTCTTCAGTTTTGTTGTTTGTTGCGCACTCCAAAGACATCTGTGAGTTTATTCTGAATCTTCTCAATGGTATCCATCACGTTTATGCCTTCGGAGTCAACATCGCAAGCTTCCTTACTTTCAGCTCCAGTAAAGGAGGCATCTTTCTCCAATGAACTGACGCCCTTCGTCTGAGTCATTCCCCGTGGTGTATAAGTCAAGCCTTGCATGTCCTCCTCCACTGCTGCCATCTCTAACGTTGCTGTAAAAGTTGGGTCTTGGTCATCCTCCACAGCTGGAAGTTCTTTAGAATGGTTTAGAACAAGGTCCAAAGCCTCCTCCTTGATCTTACGACTTTCTTGGTTTGCCCACCTCTCATCAACTCCGACTTCTTTAAGCTCAAGTCTTCTCCTGAATCTCTCCAGTGAACCTAGTCCATACTTCTTTATGAACACAGACGTGATTAACTCTAAATCCTCCTCTTCACTTGTTGGTTTTGTGCTCTCAAACTCTTCTCCCTCATCAGGGCCGGCTCTGAGGTTTGGGTGGCCCTAGGCGAGCTCCTAAAAATGGGCCCTTTGTCTTAGGAAAAAAAAAAGTATGCACACACACATTTTTTTTTTTTAAAATTACTAGGATGTGCCTGACCTTGAGAAGCGTCGGCGTGATGCTTGGGGCTATCTAGACGCTTGATGTGCCTTACGGTCGGTCTACGATATACAGATATAATAAATATAAAAATGACAAAAACAAATAACATAAGTAGGGGTGATCCATATATAGCTCCAATTAATATTATGCCCTCTCTATCTCTCGTACAAGTTCTAGCTAATGTAAGAATGGTTCGGATACACACGGGGAGGAATGCCAAGTTCAAGAATAGAGGACCCAATATGAATCCACCACCAAGACCAAGGACTCTAAGGAGCCCCCGACCACACCAACTAGTATATCACAAGTTACCTGTATAAAATCAGTGATGCACTTTCGGTTTGTGTTTGTGTCTCCCTTGGATGCAATTACGCCTTTCCATTATACAAGCTAATTGCCTGATACAGAGTAACTCCCACAGCAATAGGAATCTGCAAGCCATTGTGGAAACAACTTAGACTACTAGTTCAAATAGTATTAACGGGAAATGCTTTGTGATAAAACAGTGATCCGTTGGTTCCACATTACCCTCCAGCAACCTTCTCTTTCCATTAATAATGTAAACCATCATAAAAGAAATAGGGGAAAAAAAACTGTCAGGAGCATTTCCGTCCGAATAAAGCTACAAATAGCTGCATTAAGTTCAAAATCCAATAGGCAATGGTTCATTACCTGCATAGGCGCATAGCTCTCCCCTGTTAAGAACATGATAAGAATTGAAGCACCAATCTGAGCAGTTGAATACCTTCACCTAAAATTTACCCGTCTCGAAGTTTTCGCTGCAAAATCAGTAATTACATTTGTATAATCCAACTTCTCTACCAACTCCTTTTCAATAGATAACATAGCCAATCCATTTAGTCTTTCTTGCGACATGCTTGACCGAAGGTAAGACTTGATTAGTTTCAACTTAGAAAAGCTTCTCTCAACAGAGGCAATTGTAACTGGTACAGTAAACAAAATTCTATAAGCAACCCATGCATTTGGAAAACAACTAGCCCTCGAAGTTCAAATGAGTTAGCACATCAATTGCCTTCATTGTGTCCTCTGGTAAGACTTCTCTCAAGATTTGCAATTCCAAAAGTAACTCTGTCCCATCAATATCAGAGATGCCATCATGTTTCAGAAACTCCGCAAGATTGCCACAAGAAGCCATTAAGCTATTCCTATCCGCAGACTTTAACTTCTCCAAATTAAACAAAAACCCAAAAAATTTCTCATATACTTGAAATTGTTCAAACCTACTCTTAAGTGAAGAAAGAGCTTGGTCTATAGTGTAAATGAAGTAGTTGACTCTAAAGGATTCTTCAGCTGATTGTGGAACCTCTTCATCGACATTCTCATCAAATTGCCTCTTTCTTCGAAAAATATGTTTTTCACGGAAAACAGGTTCAATTTCCATACTAGTTGCAACTTCTTTAGCTTCTATCATGGCTTCTTCAAATCTAGTTTCTCGATACTTTTTAACAAAAGAAATGAGCCTTTTCAACTCACTAATAGCAACATCTATCTGCATATCTTCAGCTTGCATCAATTTACTAACAAAGTAAACACCACTCAATATTGTGTGCCAAACAATCATGCCGACCAAGAACTCAAAATTCTCAATTTCATGTACGGCTAGAGACTCGGCTTCACTCTTTGTCTTCGGATCATCACTAGTACGTGTCAGCCAAGTGAATTAAAGCGTCTCTTATCTCTCGAGCTTGACTTCTAATAGCTTTAACACTGTCCACGCGACTTTCCTAACGTGTTGACGATAATGTCTTTAGAGTAAGATTCGGAGCTTTTTTGACATGGTCTTTGAAAACTTGCCATCGCTTCTTAGATGAAGAAAACAGTGTATAAACACATTGCACCACTCCAAAAAATGATACTGCTTTGGAACAAGAATTGGCCATATCACACAATGCAAGATTAAGGCTATGGCAATAGCATGGGGTATAGAAAGCTCTAGGATTTATTTCGAGTAATCTTTTCTGTACACCTTTGTGTTTGCCTTTCATATTAGATCCATTGTCATACCCTTGTCCTCTTACATCACCAATATCTAGTTGAAGAGTACTCAATACACCTTTCAACACATTAAAGAGTCCCAAACCCGATGTGTCGTCTACCTACATAAATTCTAGAAAGAACTCTTCCATCTTGACAGGATTCGTTAAAACATCTACACATCATATTACAAGCGACATCTGTTCTTCATGGCTTACATCTGGAGTGCAATCAAGAATAACTGAAAAGAACTTTGCTTCTCGGATTTTTTGAAGAATCACATTTTTAACCTCGGATGCTAACATTTGAATTAGTTCATTCTGAATGTTATGACCAAGGTAATGGTAATGAACTTCAGACTTCATAATACGCCGCATGTGCTCTGCCAATATTGGATCAAACTTCGCAATCATTTCAATCATACTCAAAAAGATACCATTGTTTTCTTCATAAATCTTCTCATTGTCCCCACAAAATGCCAAATTATTTTTAGCTAGAGTTTTAACGACAGCAAGTATCCTCAGTAAAAGTTGTCTCCAATGTTCTTTATCTTTACTAATTTGGTATTGAACACTCTTATCAATTGTTTTATTCCTTTCCAATCTTTTTTTCAATTCACACCAGCTATTCAAGATTCTTTTGTGGTCATCACTTTTCTCATGATCTTTAAGCTTCTGACCAATGTTGTGCCATGTAGAACATCCTTCACTATCTAGTTGAGAAGTCTTTCCATTTTGCTTGAACAACTTGCAACAAAAACAAAACATCCTATCCAGTGAATGTGAATAGACAAGGCACTCTCTATCCTGCTTCAAACCACTATCCATATGTCAAATGTAATGCACAACATAAAAATGCCTGCTTTCACCATTTCTAGGAAAATCAATATCATTATCTCTTATTGGACCTTTCTCAACTAAAAAATCTCTGCATTTCTGATCAATATTATTCCAATTCCCTGGATCAAATAAGTTAAACGGTCCACATTCTTCATTCTCATTCATAGCTTCCTCTTCAATTTCAACATCAACTCCCTCGTTATTTTCAGCATCAATCCTCTCTTCATGTTCAACATTCACCCCTATTTCGGTTTCAACATCTAATCTCTCTTCGGGTTCAATATTTATTATATCATCAAGTTCTTCAAGCACAATATCTTCATCGACCAAATTTTCATTAGAACTTTCTACTTGTCTATTGCCAGGGAAAAACTTTCGAATGCTTCCAACCTGAGATTGAGTGAGTTGTTCTAGTCTTTGCTTCTTTCTTCTCTTTTCACTATCGGAGGGATGCTTTCTAGCATTCTTCATGACAATAACCAATCAAATAAGAGTGTTATGCATAGGAAAGATTAGAAGTTATTACTCACTCAGTAAAACAACTTAGTGAAACAACTAGTCAACAATTACAATTCATCGACTTCATTAATCATCACAACAAAATAACCAACGAATTTCGAAACTTCACAAACAAAATTGTGATGTAACACTTAAATGCATGCCTAAACCAATGGCAAATATCCAATTCAAATAATTTCTACTCCTAAAAGTCCTAATTCAGTTTAAAACTTTGTCTAACATATTATATATTCAAACTCATAATTCATAAACAAAAGAAATTTTAAATTGAAATAATAGAATAAGCAATTCAAATAATTTTAGCATTGAGAGTTTGAGACCTCATACATTTGTTAGAAGAACTTTCGACTTTTGTAGGAAAAAATCAAAAGAGAAGAAATCCGGCATCCGCTAATTCGCTAAAATAGTCTGAAATCCGGCATCCTCATTCCTCATATCTCTTGTTTTGTTAATTGCTATTGTAAGTCTAAAGTCTATAGGTTTCGGTTGGTTTCTTTTGTTTAGTGTAGTTGGGCTTTTGAGTACTAAATGGGCCAAACAGCCAAACTAAAATATATATATATGGAGTGATGGACGTCGGTCAGTGCCTCAGTGGGTGTGGACTTGTGTAGCAGCTGGAGGTCCTAAATATTAGCAGTCAAATGGGGGCCCTAGGCGGTGCCCTATGCTGCCTACCCCTCAGAGCCGGCCCTGTCCCTCATTGGAAACCCTACCTACCTAGTGTATTCGGGTTTCCGGCCGCAAGAAACCTAAAATCACTTGAATTTAGCATGTTTTTCTGATTTTTTTGGTTAATGACTAATTTACCCCTAAGGCTTAAAATCGCCCCTTAAAGGGCTCCGTTAGAGCAAAACCAAGCTCCATTTTTTATCGCGATTTTTGTTATCTTTTCATAATCACATAGTTAATAGTTCAATCCTGATTAGTTAAGAAGTTTAACTTAGTTACTTTTTGCTTTACATTTCTGTTAATTGAGCCCAGGAAGGCAAATTTGTAAACCTATTGGCTTTGCCACAATTCCAACCCAAAATGTGGGTTTAGTTTAGAAATTTTGTAACCGAAAAAAAACGTAAAACTTGAGCAGTGGGTTTGACGTATCAAGACACCCAACACTTGGTCAAACCCCACCACGTCACCTCTATGCCCAAGTATGTGTACGCACACTTGGGAGGTAATATCTTAACCTCATCGCAACTACCAGTTAGAGGATACTTGGTTGTTTACAAAAGCATGCTCGTGCGACTCCGTGTTAAATTTCCGTATTGTATTTACTTTACGCGCTTAAGGCTAAACCCGAGCTATAACAAACAACAAGTGGGATTAATCCCCACTTTACTTAACGGACATTGTGTGATTCAAATGCTACATTGACTAAACTAAAATCTGAAATCAACCAAGCATAGCCAAGCTAGTCACGTCCATAGGACAAACACTTAGCACGAAGATTGAGAGTGGAAAACTATAAAATTTCAATGGACCAACTACCTTCCTCACTCCCCTCCCTCATTTCATTACGAGTGAGATTTTTGGTAGCACCCCACGTGGTGAAGTAGTGATTTTCTCTTTCGAAGCATGTAGAGCCCCAAAACCTAGTTTTGCGGCCCAACTGTTCGTTCCGAACAGGGCATAGTATCAAATCTATAGACAAAACAAAATTTCCAAAATTCCAAAGCGGTCAAACGTATTTCGATTGATTGAGCATCTAACTCTTTGATTGCGCATATAGTTAGATTTTACTAGTCTTGCAAATGTGCATGAGACTACGTTCAGGCAATCAAAAGCTTAGAACAACTAAAACACGTACACTCACATAGGAGAACACGTCAGTCTCGACAAACTCCTATCTTTTGTCCCCCACTTTCTAAAATGGAAGACGAAGACGAAGTTGTACAAGATGAAGAGCCTCTCTCTAACTTCTACACATTGTTACATGATGGTCTTCCATCTTGTATACGACTCACACCGCTCACAAGCGATTTCTGCATCCCACCAAACGTGTTCAATCTCTTACCCGTCTTTCACAGTTTTGAACACGAGTTATTGTATGAACATCTACGCTGGATACATGAGTTATGCAATATTTTCAATCATCCAGGCGTTTATGATGATCAGGTTAAATTACGAGTGTTTTCCTTCACTCTAGCTGGCAAGAGCCACACATGGCTTTTGTCTTAAAAGCCCCGATTCTTTCGATACATGGGAAAAAGTAGTGTTCTCCTTCATGAAGAAGTACTTTCCACCGAAGAAAACAGAAGAGATAGTAAGCAAGATACATTTCTTCAAACAAAGTCCGAGTGAGATATTCTCCGAAGCACGGGATAGATTCTTTGACTTGCTCCATTCATGTCCTCACCATAAACTAGAAAAATCTACTCTTGTGCAATGTTTTTTCAAAGGTCTTCCCCAAGAACACAAGGTAAAACTCGATATTATGAGTAATAACAATTTTTTGGATAAAGGTGCAAAAGCTTTAACATTTCTTGAAAACCAACAAGAAAGGAGTACTCATTGGGGCGACACAAACAACTCTAGAACATCCCAGGCCATTACATCTAAAGCCAATGGTATTTTTGAAGTAAAATCTGGTCCGGAGATCAAGACATTAATTGAATCCCTCACAAGAAAGATAGATGCCCTCACAACCAAACAAAATAACCATTCTCCTAACCCGCTCATGAACATATATACCTTACCATGCAATTTCTGTCTCAACTTAAATCACGTAGATACCAATTGTCCTTTACTCAATAACATCCCATCACTTCAACCATAAGAAGTCTGTGCTTTCAATGTACCAAATGCACCATGGAGGCAACACCCAAATTATACATAGAGTATTAATCCACAAACCCAACCACCACCAGGGTTCACAAATCATGCCAAACCACAAAATATATTCAATCAATTCAGACAAGGATAAGGTACCTACAACAATCATAACAGAGCAATGGTTCCATCTAATTTTAACCAGAACTACCAAAATCCACCAATTCACAACCAAAGAGACCTAGTTCTAGTTACACCACCTACTAGTGTCCCATCAGATAAAACATTCGAGATGATGCTATCTTTGATGTAACAACAAGCTCAAATCTTGGTGTCCATACAACAATCTCTAAACCAATTAACTTAAGAAAAAGCCCAAAAAGGTGTGTTCCCAGGGCAAGCAGTTCCCAATCATAAACAAGCAAACACAGCCTTTGAAGCTACAAGTGATCCCAACTAAAGCACTTTCATGAGTTATGGTCTACAGATGTAGAAGATACCCTTCTCCATGATCCTATCTATGAGGATTAAATCCTCTATTCCATGATGTATTTCCTATCCATTCATTCTATTAGAATTGCTTCAATGGAATACTTCACACGAGGTAACCAGATGATAAGAATCGAATAATTATTTATATAAAGATGTGAAAATATTTATTTAGATACTCTCAAATATCATAAGATAAAGGGGAGTAGTCGTGTTTGATCCACTCTTAGTTGCACGTACTCAAATACTTATTTAGACTAACTAAACTACTTCACTAATGAGAGTAATATGATATGAAAACAGTACTTTTAAGACGCTAAACAGTGATTTAATTGATGAGATAAGATATTAGAAAGGAGAAATTCCACCAGGCAATTCGATTGACTATTAGTTAGTTGTCAAGTTGCTTGTTTAAATCCCTAGTGAATACCAAGTCATCTCTAATCAAGGTTTCACCAACATGAGAGATTAGCACCCCCATAAATCTCTTTGATGGGGTTTTTAATCTCTAGTTCTCCTTTATGAGTTATATCTCTAGAAATTCACAACAAAGAACTTGAAACTCAAATTGCAAAACAATAACTAAACTAGTTACCAATCATCCTCATATGGCTTCATAAACCCCCGCTAATCGAGGTTTTAGCTTTGTGTCATCAGATTATTTAGACGAAAACAAGAAGAAGAAGACATAATAAAAATAAACATTGAATATGATGAACTAAAGCTTTATTTGAAGGTTTAATGATGGCTACAATATTAAACCCTAATTACTTAACTAATAACTAAACTAAAACTAAACTAAATTATACTAATGGCTTCTATTCTATGTATTTTGAGAGGCTAGCCCTAATCCTCTTTATATAGGAGAAGAATATGTTACAATTTTTGTGCATGGACCTGGAAGGGCAACTTCGGGCCTCTAATATGAGCCCAAAGTCCATTAGGTTCAAAGGGGCTATTGTTGTTGGAAATTACTTCATTACCCTTTTTGTCCTTTTTTACAGCTCTGATTTGGGCAAGTTTGGGTCAATTGGAAAACAGGTTCTGAGTCGGTCGTTTTGACATAATGTAGGTCCAATTTCAAGGCTCGAGTAAAAAAATAGGCCCATTTGAAGTTCTTTTGGCTTTTTATCCTTTTCTTCCCGAATTGGCTTTGACTGGGCTTGGAAAGGCTTTTCCTTCTTGATTCTGGGGCTTTAAACATCGAACTTCCTCAGCAATCACCTTGACTCCATTTTTATGAAAAAATGGTGTCTTTAGTCACCTAATCAACTTCAAGTCCTAAAATACATAAAAACACGTAAACAGTAATAACTCTCATTTATTATAAACATAGTTGGCCTAAGTAGAATACTATTAAGGGATTTAAACTACACTTTTTGGTACTTATCACACAACCCCTGATAAGAGCCCAAAACTGTAGTTTTAACCCCTTAATAATCATACTGTTAGACCAATTATGTGAATAATAAGTAAGAGTTAATACTGATTACGTGTTTTTATGCATTTCGAGCTTCAATGTCCATTATGTTAAATGTGCCACTTTAGCGAGATAAAGGAGCAAAAGTCAGGAGAACTTCCGAATGCCATATCCTTGGACTCAGACCTCGGAATTGGGCCTACCTTATGTCAAAACGACCGGCTCAAAAAGAGCTTTGCAATGGTCCAAGCCTTGACCCAATCAGAGGAGCAGAAGTGGACGAAAAGTCTGTTGAAGCCGAATCTAGCTGAAGAGGCCTTTTTGATTTGAAGAATTGGGTTTTGGGCACGATTCTTCCGCCCAAAACATGGCTCCAAGCCCATGCACGATTTTTGGATCTGGATGTATAAAAACAAAAGCTTGACTCATTGTTAATGGCAGTTAGGTTAGGAAGCTAATGTTAATGGAGTTTAGGGTTAGAAAAAGTTAGATCTAGATTAGTTAATTACTTAGTTTTAATTAAGTTTAGTTCCATTTAAATTATTGTATTAGATTAAACCTTTGAATCTTGCTCTTCAATTTGATTAGATCAATAAAGTAGTATTCTTTATCAATTTCGATTTTTGTCATTTCCATTTCTAGATCTAATTTCAATTCTTGTGTTTATTTCATTTTAGTCATTAAATTAGATTTCATTATTGTTTAATTCAGTAAATTTCAATGCTTTATATTATGTTTAGTTTTAATCTAAATGGAAATGATTGCGTAATGACTCAAGGCTAAAACCTCCATTAGAGGGGTTGATGAAGCCTTGATGAAAACTCAGTGGTTAGTATAGAATTGGTTGTAGAATCTATTCCATTCTAGAAGGTCGTGTTTCGCCATGAGAATGGGTGGACGACCTCACATGCTAGTTAGTATCCGGTAGGAATGCCATGAACACTAGGGATTAGAACTCGAAATTCTCGCCGTAAGAACGTGAGAATTGAGATACAACATTCTACGCTAGGTTGTTAAGTTGGATTCGAGGTGGATTCAATTCCCCTCTGATTTCTTTATCTAGATTCAACCAATCGCATTTCCATAGCAATTCGTAGTTTAAATTCAAATAATCAATTTCATATTGCATCGTAGTATAATTCCCCTTCGTAAAGCTCTCATTGACTTAAGACTGATTTCTTAGACTTAGAAAACAATCCATGCTAGGGAACTAGGAGTGGAACGAACTTCCTACTCCACTTAGTGCAATTCGCATCGAGAGTAGAAGCTTTGATAACATAGGCTCAAAAGAGAAGTTTTAGTTTACTTACATTTTGAATTCATCGTTCATTTCGTAGGTAAACTATACATTTATACAGTTATCAAATGGCGCCGCTGCCATCTTAGTTGCACTTTAGCATTGTTTTCATAGTAGAAGTAGTCATTTTTAAGTCCCATTAAACCCACCCACCCTTGGTTGTTTCATACTGTGGTTGCCCATTTAAGCTTTGACAAATTCAAGAAAATACACGGAGGCGCCAAGGAGAGCGACCCGCTAAGTTCTTGGAATTTCGTTTACCGCGAAAGGCTACATACCATAAAGCGACCAGCTCAAACACTGTAATTAATTTATAATCGACGACCAGCGCTAAAACACTGTAATTTGAAAATTACTTTCGAGCGACCACGCTTCTATCTGCGGCCTTGGCCGGCCTTTGTGTTAAATTTTTCGGATTTTTCACGGTTTTGATTCAAACTTTGATCTTTCATATTTTTCAGTGTTCTAACCTGCTCTATACACTCGAACAAAGCGTAAACAAGACGCTATTCATAAGCCGAAGCAAGGACGCTATCGGTATTCCTTTCTTCCATACCTCGTGATTTCCGGTTAGAGGTTTTACGCTAGTATATCGAATTGTTTGGAGTGTTGCATGTTTAGTTAAGCTCAACTTAGTCTTGCATGAGATTAAGGTCTGGTCGAACAAAACAACAAACGTAATTACACGGCAACAAACAAGTCTATCTAGTATACCACACACTACACCTCTAGCTACTATTTCACACACACCACCGATATAATGGGGAAGAAAGAGAGACTCCCTCTCGGACTTCTACAAAGCCTTGGCGATAGCCCCAAATCTTGCATCGTTCTAGCAGACCAGGGGGGATTTCAGAATCCCTCCAAATTTTTAATTTGTTACCCGCTTTTTCATGGTTTAGACCATGAAAAACCTTATCAGCACATGCGTAGGATTGAACAAGTCCTAACAACATTCCACCATCCTACGGTTGGTACGGAACAAATTAAATTAAGGGTATTATTTTCACCTTAGCCGATAAGGCGGCTCTTGGTTAAGCGCTGGCGCCTATTAATTACGTGGACTTCGTGGGCTAAACTTGTTCATTTGTTTATGGAACATTTTTACCCACCCCTAAAAGACGGATGAGATGCTTTCCAAGATTCATTTTTCCAACAGAATCCTCATGAATCATTTTTGAGGCTTGGAATCATTTCACCGATCTCCTTATAGAGTGTCCACATCATAACTTAGCGAAAGACATGTTAGTTCGTGCCTTTTCAAAGGTCTTCTACACCACCATAAAGAAGTCCTTGACATAATGAATGGGGTAGTTTCTTAAGTAAAGGAGCCTCGGAGGCTTATAAATTTTTAGAGGACCAAACTAAGCGAAATAATAATTGGGGGTAGTGGACGATTACTCGGCTCCGCTAGTTCTACTAATACGATTAAGGCGCCCGGTATGTTTGAAATTAAACACGATTCCGAGCTTAAAACTCTAATCGAATCACTCACTAAAAAGGTAGAGGCCATTTATGTACAACAAAAGCCTATCCCCGTCATGAATGTAAATTCAAACCCATGTAGTTTCTATTGGAGTCCTGAGCATCCCGACTCCCACTGTCCTATAGCCTATGAACAGGCTTGTTCCATTAATAGTGAACCTAACGCCCCTTGGAGACAAAATCCCAACTCCGGTTGGAGAAATAACCAACAAGTCACACCTCAAGGGTACAATAATCAATATGTTAGGCTAACGCACAGATTTAACCAAGCTCCACCACGACAAGGACCGGGTCAGGGTAATTTTAATAATTATAACAACCAAGTGCAACCTCGACAAGGTCAAGCACAAGGTCAAGGTAATTATAATAATTATAATGCTAATAGAGGTATCGTTAGGTCAATAATAATTATCAAAATCCACCCATAAATAATTCATGAAATAGTTCCAGTCACACCACCCGTGACTACTACACCCACACAACCGGATCGCCTTGACACCTTCATACAAGTGAGCCAAAAACTTTTCCAAACCATGGCTCAATCTAACCAACGGCTTCTACAATCCGTTAATAATTTAACCCAACAGGTTGGCTCAAGATAAAGCCCAAACCAAAGGTGTGTTGCCAGGTCACGCAATACCTAATCCTAAAACAACAAACACAGCCTTTGAGGTAACCGATAATACTAGTAATGAATATGAAAATGTAGGTGAGATAAATGCCATCACCACTCTGGATTCGGTAGAGTGGTTGATAACAAGGTAACTATGCCTATAGTTACCCCCACCAAGAGTCTCCCCTACACCTACTATTTTACTAGATACCAAAATAGAAACCGAAGAGCCTACCACCGTAGAGGTACCAGATTACAACACAACCTAAGAAACGTAAAGCCACGGTTAAACATCCAGTGATACCATTGCTAAATATAGACGTAAACCACCGTTTCCACAAAAATTAGCCATGTTAACTAGGGATACAAATTATGAGGAGATTAGGGACGTTTTAAGAATCTAACTATAAACCTTCCCTTCCTCGAAGCTATTAAAAAGCTACCACATCATGCTAAGTTTCTTAAGGAATTGTGTACTACTAGGCGTAAGACAAATATACCAAAAGACGCCTTTTTAACAGAACAATTCCCAACCTTATCTGAACATAATGGAATTGTTAAGTACAAGGACCCTGGTCGTCCTACTGTACAATGCACCTTAGGAGATTCCTATACGACGACCGCGTTATTAGACCTGGGGGCTAGTGTTAACTTACTCCCATTTTATTTGTATAGACAAATAGGTCTAGACAAGATGCAACCCACTAAAATGACGTTGCAATTAGCTGATCGGTCTATTAAGTATCCTAAGGGTGTAGTCGAAAATGTGCTGGTAAAAGTTCAGGATTTCTACTATCCGGCTGATTTTGTAGTCCTCGATACAGAAGTCGCTAACGACTCTGTCCCGATCATTTTAGGGCGTCCTTTCCTGGCAACTGCCAATGCGCTCATTAATTGCCGTGATGGTTCAATGTCCATGTCTTTTGGCCATCTTGTTGTTGAAGTCAATGTTTTTAAAACAAAGACACAGTTACCCGATTCGCCTATGGATGGAGAGGTTAGCATGATCGAGAGCTTCATTTCGAGATTATTTCAACAACACGTTCCACGATAATCATATTCCCAAAATTCTTTCCTTTGGAAAGTCGACTACAACATTTTCATTCCTACACTAGATACACATATTATTGATGAGGGCCGGGATAGATGACTTTCTCAAAGATGTAGAGGACTACCATAGTAATGTGGATATGACCAATCTAGATGAGGAATTCGATGAGTTTCTTCGAGTAGGTGACAATTCACCCTATCAAGAACTAACTTGCACAACATCCACCTCGACTCCCCTCCTTCCACCCTTTCAAAGGAATCTCGAGTTTGCACTCGATCCTTTTGTTTCTCCTGTGCTTCATAATTTTTTAAATCCTCCTAGCAAACAGATACTTCAGAAGGACAAACTATTTGACACCTTCATTTTCAGAACTGAGACAGCCCCTACACACACAATGAATGAGTTCGGTGCTAAAACCACATCCTCATTGTGTACATGCTGTCTTTCTACAACTTATCCATATCCACCATATTCTCCACAACCATTCACTTTTCCACACTTATTTACTAGAACACCCACTCATTCAAAAATTAAAAGAAGGTGCATGATAGGTTACACAATAGGGTTATCCGACTTTGTTTTCATTCCACTAGGGTCGTCGTAGAAGAAATCTTGGTGCTTGATTGTGTTTGGATATGTTTTCTGTGATATTTATTTATGGAATGATCCACAACTATTTCGGTTGTTGATATATGATCAACTACATATTCATACATATGTTTTAGATAAAGTCTCGAGTATCTGACTATAAATGACTCAATTTCTGTGTTTGGTGCATTTCCTTTCACTTTAATATATTGGTGAGTGCACCATTAAGGTAACCGGGCCCTCCCTATGGAGTGTGTGGCTGTAAGTACCGGATCCTAAGTCCACGGTTCACATAGTTCACGTTTTCCACTCTTGCATGTTTTTCTCGGATTTTTGAGTCATGTTTCTCTATGGTGTGAATTATGTCTTTATTGCTTATTGTTTTCCATTCTAAAAATAAAATAAAATAAAATAAATAAATAAATAAATAAATAAATAAATAAAAAATAAAAATACACATAGTAATCTAGGAAGTCTCGGGAATCTGACTTTAAAAGACCCACTGCTAAAAACAAATTTTTAAGCTTCGTCGTAAAAAATTTGTTTGGGGGTGGGGTGTTCGTGTTTCCGTACTAAAATGTTTTATGTCCCATTAGAGTTGCTTAGGCCATTTTATTGTATTATGATTCGGATTGACATAATCTATTAATTTAGAGTTCATTCGTTCAAGATAACTTACGCCATGCACGCACTTCGAGGCGTTTTCCACTATCTCGTATGTCATCTGAAGTCGGAATAGAGTGTTTTATGGATCATTGGATAGGAAATTCTCTCCTGATCATTTCCATATCTCATTCGCAAAAATTGGACCGGTAACGAAGCGGCAATTTTGATTTGAAGTTCGCGAAAAAATCGAAAAAAAAAAAAAAAAAAAAAAAAAAAAAAATTTCGATTTTGGGTTTGGGCCCAACCCGCGCCCATGGACAGCGCGCTCGCGCCCTTACTTCACCTACAGTTCATCATTTCTTCTCCACACCGCCATTAACAAAGCTTCAAAACCCTAACAAAATAAAAATTAAAAAGAAAACCAAAATAACTCACGCCAACCATCAAACATCCAATTCAAATCTCCTCTAAAACCAAACCACACCACCTCCACCAATTTAACCCAACAAAACCACCGAAAAATAAAATTTGTGCTGCCGCCGCCACTACATCACCACCACCATCGGTTTTATCAAGTAAAGGTCTTTCCTCATTACTCCTACACCTTCTACAAACCCCAAACCGTGATTCAAACTTCAAATGGCTCAACAACGCCGAATTTTACCGAGCAAGTTTTCATCGCCGACCACTTCGCTACCGCCGTTTTACGGTGACGAAATGGCTAGTAGGGACTTGGAGTAGTTTATGGTACTTTCGACCGAAGCCTTCTACCACGGCTAAGACTTGGTCCGACGGTTCTACAACACCGAGAGTTGGAGGGGAGTAGGATTTTTTTGTGTTGGTAAGGAAGAAGAGGAAGGAGTTGACTCATCGATCGTTGGCCGAGATTCTAGGCATTCCGCCTAGAATCCATCCGATGCCACTTTACAGAGCCCCGGTTTTGACGGGTAGAGCCTTTGATGGGCGTGGATCGTCATCAATGGGAGCTACAATACAAAACCCCCATCAGGTTCGCCAGATCCCTCAGACCAACCACCGGCTACACTCGGTGGATTGGTCGGAATGTCCTAGGGAAGGACAAGGTCGGTGACATCGGTCCGCCCCTGCCTCCACATCTTATGGGTACTCCAGAGCGAAGTCACGATTTCTGTATCTTGGAGTTTTTGCCGAGCATGATTAGGGGGTCGGAAAGTCTTTGGCACCTCTTCCCGTGTTAATTACCAAGATCATGCCGAAGATGAAAGCGACCCCGCGGCCCGATAGGATTTACATTACCCCGCACCGTAACCCGCGTGATCTATAGGAGTGTGTCCAACAACGCTGGATATTGCCCGCGGATAGGGAACGGGATGAGATAGAGGAGGAGGATGAGGATGATTCGGAGGAGGATGAGGAGGACGTGACTTGCTTTGATACGGATGCCTTCCGAGGTGTTGAATTACGATGCGTAACGCATGGTCGCGGCTTCATAGGGGCATCGTTCACTAAACACTATCTCAGGTGCAGACCTCCGGACTCGACTGGCGACTATTCATCACAACCGAGATCCGCACCCGAGAGAGGATGAGAGATGGGAACAAAGCGAGGGCTGAGATGGAAGCCCGCCCGGTTTAGAGTGGATATGCTTGCACGCTTCCCACCTCATACAGACTCTGCTTCTGAGGACACAGCTACGAGGCATGAGCGTCGTCGACGAAGGACGACTGCTTTGGACCTTCGGGAGCCCAGGAGCCACCACTAGAGAGTGTGCCCTCCGCCACCAGTGGCGAGGTGTTTAGAGAGTCTGAGGATTGATAGTGGTTGTTGTTTTATTTATTTTTGTTGTTTTTATTGTAATGTAACTTTTTATTTTCGTAATTTGAATTTTGTAGTGAAAGGTACTCGAATGAAAATTTTAATATAAGGGGTTATTTTTCAGTATGTGTGGTTGTTTCATATTGATTCCACCTTCCCAACTTGTTTGGGGGTGGTTTTATCAATTCAAGCTTTATTTTTATATAACCCTAGTGTTAGAATTTATTGCGGAGTAAGGTGAAAATATGGCCGTTTAGGCATATCTATGATTGAGAATCATTGTAGGATGAAATCTAGATTAAATAGGTACATTCAATCATAAAATCAACCTAAAAGATACTGGGTTTGAATTAGAATCAAGAAAATGAGTTGTTTCTATTTTAGGGTTTGGAAATTTTAGGATTTCCGGAAACTGCCGTAAATACTTTGTGGCAACTTCCCGATCCGTTTTAGCAACTTAAAACCTATATAAACTTCATACATTCTACACTCACAACTCACACTACATCTAACTTCCATCACGCACCCTTCACACCCGCGATTCCCACGTTTCGTCTCCATTTTTGCAAATCGCAACTTCGGAGCGCCAGCAGGAGAGGAGGGCTTCGCGCCTACACACTTCGACACGAAAAATTTTGCTTTCGAGCTAGCGCCTGCAAGTCAAGCTGGCGACTCAAGGCTCAAACACTAGAATTCCAAAATACAAAGAGGCGACGACTCGCCCTAGTTGGCGTGCTTTCATACCGACTTCCGGGGACCAGAAAAATTCCAGTTTTCGCGAAGTTGTGCCCGGTTGTTTTGCAGCTGTTCCAGGCGTAGTTTTGAGATGACATCTCCTATAATAATACCGGAACAGTCTTTCAAAGATTTGTTCCAAAGCACTACTTACGGTGCTTGGTTTCACGAGGTGATCACATACGTTGGCTGGGAACCTCTTATGGTAAGACCGGCTGAACTTTATTCTCCAGCACTTGCATCTTATTTTTATAATAACTGTATTTTCTTTGAGAGACCGGATGGAGAACAAGTGTTCTCCATCAACATTGACGATGAACCAATGGAAATTACCAGGTTCTTGCTAGCATTTGTTCTTGGACTTGCTATGCCCGCTGAGATACAAGACCCATGGTGCTATTGGGTCGATAATATGCATGTCTACACTTATGAGTTTTTGCACGCAGTATGGGGCAGGCATTTTCCATATTGAGGACCAAGGGAACTATAACGTTGCCCTTGGTAGCCTGTCCATGAACATAGGAACTGTTATGTTTTGGATTATGCTAAACATTTTAGGGGAATGGCGTTTTTTTCTTGTGTGAATGACGCCACTTGCAGCGTTTTCCTTGCTTTAGCCACGGGGCCGGTTCTATGACCTTCCCAGAACTTTGATGTCTAGTTTAGCACGAGCCCATACCATGAGGCATAAGTACCTTCTTATGCCTGTTCTAATTTCACGTATTATGCTATGTTTCTTTCCTGTTTTTTGTACACGTTTCATGGATTGGATTAGGGTAGACACGGTGCGACCCACCAATAGTATTATTCGATCTTTCCGCATGCAATGACTTGGCAAGGGTGGTGGATACAACCCCACCAGGTTGCACCCTACACCCCATCGGACCAAGTGGCACTTAATATGTTAGCAACCATAGATGATAAATGGGCGTGAAGCCGGCAAATTATCATAGCATGGCAGACGCTGAAGGAGCCTCACTTCTTTATAGAAGTAGAGGATGACGAAGATGACGAATAACAGCGGGAGTGGAGGTAAGTTTTAGTTTCTGTTAGTGTCTGCTTATGTCCCAAGCAATTTAATTACGTTAACCCCATAATGGGTTGAACTCTTATAGAGTTCGTCAGTTTTATTTCCTATATTAGTATGCGTTCTAACCTTGTTTTGCAGATGTTTTGAATTTCACCCGCTTCAATGGTATTTTTCCTACCCTCTTTATTTAAATGCTTTGAAGACAAAGCATGCTTCTTGTTTGGGGGCATAGAAACACGTGTAATTAAGACATCCGCTAGGATATAAATATGTATAATATGCATTTGTTTTCTAGTTAAAATTTCAAAAATTCAAAAATATAAATAAATAAGTTATGCTATACACTTAGGAATATTGGTATTGTTTCTTTCTCCATGCTCTTAACAATCTAGAAGTCTCAATGATTTGCATCGTAATAATTGTTAGAAACTTAGGTTAATATATAGGTAATAATCTTTACATCTATCTATAAATATATTACATGAGTATCTATGATTGTTAGCGATAAGTTTTCAAATCTAGGCTAGAGTACTTATTCTACAAACAAATCCTGTGAGAATATAGCCTAAAGCCTTATACACTTGCTTGAAAAAATTGAGAAATGACACAAGGGAGAAGTAAAATCGGATAGAGAAATCACACGTCCACTTGCTTGATCACTAAACCATATCCTAAGCAAGAATTTAGGCCCTTTTTGGATCGATATAGCTAGAAATTTTGTCCTAAGTATATTTTTTTTTAGTAAGCCTAATCGAGCCTTTCATTAGCCCTTCCATAAACCACAATTCCTTTACCCTGTTACAAAAACAAAACAAAATAAAAAAAAACTAAATCAACCTACCCAATTTAGAATAAGTCTTAGAATAGAATGATGAAGAAAGAAGAAGAGAAAACCCTTGTAAACAAAAATTAGTTAGTTACCGGTAAACAAAAAAAACAAGGAAAATAAAGAAAAGAAGTTTCCATCCAAAGAAAAGAAAAATAAAAATAGAAATAAAATAAAAACTCAAAAAATAGAATAAAAGGGAGTCAAAAGCCAAAGAAAAAAAAAAAAAAATATGGCTAAGGATGGAAACAAAGTGTAGAGCAAAAAAGTAAATAACAAGGTTTTTCTAGTTACATAATATGAAGACTCTATTATCTCGGACTTGTCCTTTTGAATATCCATTTCCTTCCTTCTTAAACCATCTCCTAATCCCGTAACACCTAATAAAGACCTCTAGCTCAATTAGGAATAGGTTAGTGTGATAGTAAGTGGCAGATGTGTTTGATCGACTCCGCTTCCTTGTTGTCATTGAGATTTTAAGGTAAAGTGTGCCAATGTATTAATCGGAGTAGCTTAAACTTGAGTGGAAAAATCAGGGTGTTGTTTCTTGACTATTATTGTGAGAACCTACTTAAGGGCTTATTCGAAGTTCTCCTAAAACAAACCCGCTAAACATTTTATAGTACTACTCATTGTGTATATGTTTATTGTAGATGATAGATTATTATGCATATATTAACTTAGGTTTCTGACTTGGTTATTCTTATTCAATTGCTAGAGAGATGTATAGATAGTTGAGCATGAATAAGGAAACAATAGTTTTATTTTTCTTAGTCGTTGTAGTATAGATGAAGTTTGTGAGTACCTTCACTGGAAAACTCTCACGAGGCTATAACTCGTCCACTAGGGGATTCCTAGTGGTTTAAGGCCTTGTTGCATATGGTCAATGCAATCGCACTCAGCTAAACGAGAGTAGTTAGAACTCATTTTTGGTCACTTATTAAATTTCTCATCTTTGCTTGAGGACAAGCAAAATTTGTTTTTGGGGGTGGTTTGATAAGAGCCCAAAACTGTAGTTTTAACCCCTTAATAATCATCTTGTTAGACCAATTATGTGAATAATAAGTAAGAGTTAATACGATTACGTGTTTTTATGCATTTCGGGCTTCAAAGTCCATTATGTGCAGAAATGTGCCACTTTAGCGAGATAAAGGAGCAAAAGTCGTGAGAACTTCGAATGCCATATCCTTGGACTCAGACCTCGGAATTGGGCCTACCTTATATCAAAACGACCGGCTCGAAAAGAGCTTTGCAATGGTCCAAGCCTTGACCCAATCAGAGGAGCAAAAGTGGACAAAAAGTCTGTTGAAGCCGAATCTAGCTGAAGAGGCCTTTTTGGACTGAAAGAATTGGGTTTTGGGCCTGATTCTTTGGCCCAAAACATGGCTCCAAGCCCATGCACGATTTTTGGATCTGGATGTATAAAAACAAAAGCTTGACTCATTGTTAATGGCAGTTAGGTTAGGAAGCTAATGTTAATGGAGTTTAGGGTTAGAAAAAGTTAGATCTAGATTAGTTAATTACTTAGTTTTAATTAAGTTTAGTTCCATTTAAATTATTGTATTAGATTAAACCTTTGAATCTTGCTCTTCAATTTGATTAGATCAATAAAGTAGTATTCTTTATCAATTTCGATTTTTGTCATTTCCATTTCTAGATCTAATTTCAATTCTTGTGTTTATTTCATTTTAGTCATTAAATTAGATTTCATTATTGTTTAATTCAGTAAATTTCAATGCTTTATATTATGTTTAGTTTTAATCTAAATGGAAATGATTAGCGTAATGACTCAAGGCTAAAACCTCCATTAGAGGGGTTGATGAAGCCTTGATGAAAACTCGATGGTTAGTATAGAATTGGTTGTAGAATCTATTCCACTCTAGAAGGTCGTGTTTAAGCCATGAGAATGGGTGGGCGACCTCACATGCTAGTTAGTATCGGTAGGAATGCCATGAACACTAGGGATTAGAACTCGAAATTCTCCCGTAAGAACGTGAGAATTGAGATACAACATTCTACGCTTAGGTTGTTAAGTTGGATTCGAGGTGGATTCAATTCCCCCTCGATTTCTTTATCTAGATTCAACCAATCGCATTTCCGTAGCATTCGTAGTTTAAATTCAAATAATCAATTTCATATTGCATCGTAGTATAATTCCCCTTCGTAAAGCTCTCATTGACTTAAGACTGATTTCTTAGACTTAGAAAACAATCCATGCTAGGGAACTAGGAGTGGAACGAACTTCCTACTCCACTTAGTGCAATTCGCATCGAGTAGAGAGGCTTTGATAATTGAGACTCGTAAGAGAAGTTTTAGTTTACTTACGTTTTGAATTCATCGTTCATTTCGTAGGTAAACTATACATTTTACAGTTATCAACCCCCAAATAATATTTTGTTTGTCCTCAAGCAAAGATGAGAAATAAAAACATATAAGTGGCAAAAAATGTGGTCCTAACTAATCTCGTTTCGCAGAGTGCGATTGCATTGACCATATGCAATAAAGCCTTAAACCACTAGGAATTCTCTAGTGGACGAGTTATAGTCTCGTGAGAGTTTTCCAGAGAAGATACTCACAAACTATATTTATACTACAACGACTAAGAGATAAAGGTAATATTTCCTAATTAATCTCAGATATGTATACATCTCACTAACAATATAATAAGAACAATTCTTTCAAAACCTAAGCTAATATATACATAATAATCAAATCATCTAAAGATAAACATACATGGAATGAACTATGCTATGAAATGCAATGGCAGGTTTGTTTATGAAACTTTTTGAATAACATCTTTAAGTAGGTCCTCACAATGTGTCAAGATAAGAATACTCTAATTTTTCCACTCAAGTATCGCTCACTCTAGTGTGCAGTGGGCATACGTTCCTCATAATCTCAATAATGTCTAAGGCAGCCGAGGTCGATCAATCACATTTACCACTTACTATCATACCAAATTAATCCTAATTGAGCTAGATGTCTTTATTAGGTGATATGGGGCTTAGGTGATGGTTAAAGAATGAAATAAATGAATATGCAAATCAACAAGTCTGAGATAATAGGGTCTTCAATTACATTTACTAGAGAAAATCTTGTTCTTACTTTGCTTCTACACTTAGTTTCCATCCTTATCTTTTTTGTTTTGGCTTTTAAGTCATTCAATTATGTTTTTTGGAGTTCTAACTTTTTATTTTATTTTTCTCTTTTCTTTGGATGGAAACTTTTTTTCTTTTTCTATTTTTCTTTTCTGAAACAACTAACTAATTTTGGTTTTCCACAGGTCTTTCTCTTTATTTTTTTTACTTCATCCTATTTCTCAGACTCATTCAAGATAGGTAGGCTTATTTTTATTTTTATTGGTTTTAAGGATGGGTAAAGGATTTGTGGTTACAAAAAGGCTAATGGAAGGCGCAGTGGGGCGACTAACGGATAATTACTTATAGGTCAGAATTTTTGGCTATATCGATCCAAAAAGGGCTTAAATTCTTGCTTAGGATATGAGATGGTGATCAAGCAAATAGATGTGTGATTTCTCTACTCGGATTGTATTTCTCCTTTGTGTCATCACTCAGATATTCACTCATATGAGGCTTTTAGGCTAGATTCTCACAGGATATGTAGAATTCAGTAGTGTAACCTAGGTCCCAGAAAAGTACTGCCAAGTACACTCATACATGCTCATGCAAGATGTTAATGAAAAAATGCAATGACTATTACCTACATATTAACCTAAGGTTCTAAGAACTACACTTAATTCTATTGCTACTTGAGATTTCTAGACTAATATCATCACAGAAATGGAAATATATAATACAATTATCCTAAGTCCATAGTATAAACTATATTTATGCTTTCTATACTTTTCTACTTTTTATATGACAAATAATACGTAATATAAAATCTAATATGTGCTTAAACATTTACAACGTGTTTCTATACCATCCCCAAATAGAATTATGCTTTGTCCCCAAAGTATGGAATGAAAAGGAAAGATAGAGAGTACCTTATAGAAACGTGCTTGTAAATGGGAGCGCCTGTAAAAGAAAGTTAAACTATACAAATATACATAAATAAAATGCAGACGCAACTCCTATATGAGTTCCATCCATTATGGAGATAACAGGAATTAAAAATCGCTTGGGACATAAGTGGACTCTAACAGGAATTTAAAATTTTACCATATATAGTTGTGCTAATCAAGTATTATCCTCCCTTTACTCCTCACTTGTGAAATGAGGCTCCTTCAAGTATTATCTTCCATGCCTTCCTTCTATTGTCATCTACCATAGCTAACCTATTTAATGCAATTTGTTTGGACGGGGTATATGGGGCTACTAGGTGAGGTTGGATACGCTAGCTAGGCTAAACCATAACACATGGAGAACGGATTATAGCATTGGTCGTGCGCATAGTGTCAAACTTAACCCAAATTAGTGAATCGTTGACAGAATTTCAGAAAAAAGAAGGTCATAATACGAGTGACTGTGACTGGCATAAGAATGTACCTATGCCTTACAGTTTGAGCTCTGGCAAGACTAGCTACTATGGTTTTGGATAAGTCATAAAACCAATATCCCTTAACTAAAGCAAGGAAAGTGTTGCATGCAGTAGGATCCACAGAAGTGAAGTGCCAATCTCCTAGGACATTTAACATAAGGAAAGTCATTTCAAGGCCCGTATTAAGGGTCATGCTTCCTAGGGATATGTTACGTTCGCCTTGTTCTTCAACTTGAAAAATACCCGCACCATAGGTCTCATGGAAGTGCACCCAGTCATAATAGTTTGCATTATCATCAATATAATTAACATGGGTGTCTTGGGCAGGGATAGGAATTCCTAATGAAAAAGAAATTAAGTACTTAGTCAATTCAAAGGGTTCGTCATCTAACATCACTCTTATGGCTTGTTCTCCATTAGGGCATGCAAAGAAATTAGCATGCTCATAAAAATAAGTAGTAAGAGCAGGAGACTAAGTTTGATCAGGTCTTACTAGTAGGGTGAACCATTCGTGCTCCATCATCATCTTGTTAAAGTGGACCCATAATTGTCATTAAGGAATAGTTTCTTAAAAACTGTTCCGGTATAATTTTTGGAGTATTCATAGCAACCAAGTAAAGAAAAGAACAACTGGAAGTAATAGAAGAAGAACCTGGAAGTCCGAGCCTAAAAGCTTGTAGTGAAGGTGTGGGTGTGCTCAAGAATTGCCTTACAAGGGAGCGGGGTGCTTAAGTAAAAACTGATAAGAATTATATGAGGGCAGGTCGCTCTCTAATTGTTCTTGGGGAGGGCGCGGGCGCGCTCTGAGATGCAGCGATATGTTTAGGTTTTTAGTAATGAAAGTGCATGCTTAGGTCTTGTATTTATAGTGTTTGGTTGTTAAGTCTAATTCGGATGGTTGCTACATAAAAAGATGTGGAAAAACATATTTTTAGGAATAGTTTCCTACACATGAATTCTATTTTTGATTTGGAATTTCTATATATGATTAGCTTCCGAAATTCCACAAAATATTGATATTCCACGAATATAAGGTTCCTAATTACATTATGGATCCCAATTTAAACAAACAAGGCCCATGGGTGATATACTGTGGGATTTCTATATAAGATTAGCTTCTAAAATTCCGCAAAATTTTGAATTCCTCGAAATATCAGGTACCTAATTACATTATGGATCCCATGTGAATAAATCAAGGCCCAAGGAGTCTTATATTTAGGCCCAAGACTTCTAAAAATATGATTAAAGCATGCAATTTCATAATTGCACATACATTGTGCTAAATTTAAATATACCACCCCCAAACAATTTGAGGGGGTTCATGAAATAGTTCAGTAAAATCCCTAAATGTGCTGATATGCAACTAGAAATACTATATGGTAAGAAAATAAAAATATGTGATTAATCATGCATTAAATTTAACAATACGTGCATAGATGGGCAATCACATAAACAAATACTAACTACTTAACTACAAAATGTAATGAACATAAATTAACTAGTTCTTACAAAACAAAATAAATCTAAAGCAATTTCATCACAAAAAACCAAGAAGGGATCTATCCCTGAGAAGTAGATGGTCCAGAGCCATCATGAGAACGGCGACGACGATGCTCACGCTAGTAGTCAAGAGAAGAAGAGGAACCTCTGGGTTGGGGCAAACGTCTCAAGACCTCAGCCTGAAACTGAGCCTGCGCATCCCGGTATTGCTGTTGTTCCTGGTCCATATTCTCCAGATAATTAAGCATGTCTACCTAGTTGTCATTCAGGGTCTAGACGTTCTGCTCTAAGGTTTGGTGATGACATTGAATGGAACCCTGACGCCTCTAAATCGATTCACAGTGCTCAGTTAGGGTTCGTTGGTTATCATAAAGCGTATGTATCCCGCTATGGAGTGGTGAAAAATGTGCAAAGTTAGTAGGTGCACGATCCATAACATCCTCACCAAAACAAGTAGGATAGTCATCTTCTTCATCCTGGTCTACACCATCAACCCTCTCTTAAGGCAGTGTCCAATTCCTTTGGACACATTCATTATACGCCTTGGCATTCAATTGAAGCTTAATATTAGTCCTAGGTGACTCAAGCACGCAACCCCAAGATAACATAATCTTAGTAACTAAAACGGGTAGGGGTGTAGTGGTCATACCGGTAGCCATAAACTTTTCACGCAGAAAATCAATGAGGCAAAAACCATACCTCCTGTTCTGCAGAATCCAAAGGGTGTGTAGGAAGGACAAGTTGATGTCACTGGCCTTTTGGGTGCCCATGATGTTCTTGCCTAGCTATTGCGTCACAGCTAGCTGGTTAATCCTTAGTGACTGTTGTAGCGGCCTAATAAGAGCTTAAAACTGTAGTTTTAACCCTGTAACAGTCATACTGTTAGACCAATTATGTGAGTAATAATTAAGAGTTAATACTCATTACGTGTTTTTATGCATTTCAGGCTTCAAAGTCCATTATGTGCATAAATGTGCCAGTTTAGTGAGATAAAGGAGCAAAGGTCGGTTGCAAAAGAGTTCTGTGATTAAAGACCAAGATTCAAGAAGACAAAGCCTTTCTAAAGGCCGGTCAAAAGCTGAAAAGTCGACGTGGGCAGAAACAGCACACAAAGTCAGCAGAATTTTCGAAGGCCGTATCTTTGGACTCAGACCTCGGAATTGGGCCTACCTTATGTCAAAACGACCAGCTCGGAAAGAGCTTTCCAATGGTCTAAGCCTTGACCCAATCAGAGGAGCAGAAGTGGACGAAAAGTCTGTGGAAGCCAACTTCAGCTGAAGAGGCCTTTTTGGACTGAAAGAATTGGGTTTTGGGCCTGATTCTCTGGCCCAAAATATGGCTCCAAGCCCATGCACGATTTTTGGATCTGGAAGTATAAAAACAAGAGCTTGACTCTTTGTTAATGGTAGCTAGTTAGACCTAAAACTATAGATAATTCTAAATCTAGATTTATTTGTTTTTAATTTAGTTTAGGTTCAATTCAATTCTTGTTTTAGATTAAACTCTTAGAATCATTGTTCTTAATTAGTTTGATAAATAAAATAGCTATTTGTCAATTTCGATTCTTGTCATTTACAATTTTTTAGATCTAAATTCCCTTATTACGTAGATAGTTAGACCTAGATTAGTTAGCCTCCATTAATTAGTTTGAGAATTTCAATTAGTTAATTAATTAGTTTTTCATATCTTGTTTTAGATCTAGTTTCATATTTAATTACTTTAGAACAAGTAGATTATTAATTTAGTATTTGAATAATTGTTTTATTATTCATTAGATTAATAAAATAGTGTTCTTGGTAATCTAGTTCATTTTCCATTTACTTATTTAGTTCAATTCTTAGATTCAATTGTTTGTCATTATTAGTTAAATTCAATTATTGCATGAGTAGTTTTGAATTTAGTTTAAACAAGCAAAGTTTCAATCTTTATATAATGTCTTGTTCGAATTCCATTGGGAATGATTGCGTAATGATTCTCGGCTAAACTTCCATTAGAGGGGGTTGAGACGCCTTGATAAAAGCTTGATTCCGATTATCATAGAGTCGTCGTAATTTCCTTTCTACTCTAGAAATGATTAGTTCACCATGAGAATGGGTGTAATCGTTCACATGCTAGTTATGAATTGGTAGAAATGTCATGTGTAATTAGGGATTAGGAGTAACCAGATTGTTCTGCGAAGCAGTTCAATTCGGATTACGACGATTCGTCGTTAGTAGGATTAAGTCGAGTTAAGGTGGAATCAATCCCCCTCTAACTCCTTATCATAGAATCGACGTAGCATTCCCATAGTTGTTCTAATAGTCGACTAGTTCCATCTTGTGGGTAGTTGCATCGTAGTCTAGTTGCCATTTCGAAAATCTCTCATTAGACTTTAGTTTAGATTATTTATACGTAGAAAACATTACCATGCGGAAGGACTAGGAGTGGAACGAATCATCTACTCCACTATATCTCATAGGATTGAGAGTAGAAATCTTTGATAAATCTTAGGCACATAAAATTGTTTTAGTTTACTTCAGTTTTGAGTTTCATCGTTCATTTCATAGGTAAACTTTATCTTTTTATGTTTTATCAAATGGTGCCGCTGCCGTCTTAGTTTCACTTTCGCATTGTTTTCGTAGTATAAGTACTCTTCTTAAAGTCCTATTAAACCCACCCGACCCTTGTTTGATTCATACTGTGGTTGTTCGTTTCAGCATTGAAAACTTTCGAGAAAAATTTGCACGGAGCGCACCTCCGCCCCAAAGGAGCGCGACCTGCGCTCAAGTTACTGGATGCTGAGCGCGACCCGCCCCCCAACCGAGCGCGACCCACGCTAAAACACTGTAACTTGAAGTTACACTGAGCGCACCCGCGCCCTGAGCTGAATTTTGCCGGATTTCCATAGGTTTGATTCGAACTTTGATTTTTCAAGTTTTTCAGTGTTCTAACTAGTTATATACACTGAACACGCGTAAACAAGACGCTATTCATAAGAGAAGCAAGGACGCAATCAGGTATTCCTTTCTTCCACACCTCGCATCTCCTGTTAGAGGTTTATACTAGTATATCAGGATTGTTTGGAGTGTTGACATAATTAGCTAAGTTTGGTCTTAGCCTTGTATGAGATTAAGATCTGGTCGAACAAAAACACCGAGCATAATTACACAGCAACATCAACAAGCACGCCTATCTAGTATACCACTCATTGCACCTCTAGCTACTATTCCACATACTCTACCTGACACAATGCCCGACGAAGGAGAGACTCCTCTCTCGGACTTTTATAAAGACTTGAGCAATAGCCCCAAATCTTGCATCGTTCTAGCAGACCCAGTGGGGGATTTCCGAATCCCCCCAAATATTTTTAATTTGTTACCCATTTTTCATGATTTAGACCATGAAAAACCTTATCAGCACATGCATAGGATTGAACAAGTCCTTACAATATTCCATCATCCTACGGTTGGTGCGGAACAAATTAAACTAAGGGTATTCCCTTTAACCTTAGCCGATAATAAGGCGTCTTGGTTAAGCGCCCAAACGCCTAATTCTCGTGGACTCGTGGGCTAAACTTGTTCAATTTGTTTATGGAACATTTTACCCACCCCTAAAGACGGATGAGATGCTTTCCAAGATTCATTTCTTTAGACAAAATCCTCATGAATCATTTTCAGAGGCTTGGAATCATTTCACCGATCTCCTTATAGAGTGTCCACATCATAACTTAGCGAAAGACACGTTAGTTCGTGCCTTTTTCAAAGGACTTCTACACCACCATAAAGAAGTCCTTGACATAATGAATGGGGGTAGTTTCTTAAGTAAAGGAGCCTCGGAGGCTTATAAATTTTTAGAGGATCAAACTAAGCGAAATAACAACTTGGGGGGTAGTGACGATATCCACCGCTCCGCTAGTTCTTCTAATACAGTTAAGGCCACTGGTATGTTTGAAATTAAACACGATCCCGAGCTTAAAACTCTAATCGAATCACTTACTAAAAAGGTAGAGGCCATTTCTGTTCAACAAAAGCCTATTCCCGTCATGAATGTAAATTCAAATCCATGTAGTTTCTGTTGGAGCCCTGAGCATCCCAACTTCCACTATCCTATAGCCTATGAACAGGCTTGTTCCATTAATAGTGAACCTAACGCCCCTTGGAGACAAAATCCCAACTTCGGTTGGAGAAATAACCAACACGTCACACCTCCAGGGTACGCACAGTTTTATCCAAGCTCCACCACAACAAGGACAGGGTCAGGGTAATTTTAATAATTACAACAACCAAGTGCAACCTCGACAAGGTCAAGTACAAGGTCAAGGTAGTTATAATAATTATAATGCTAATAGAGGTATCGTCCCGGTAAATAATAACTATTGAAATCCGCCCATAAATAATTCACGCGAGATAGTTCCAGTCACACCACCCGTGACTACTACACCCACACAACCGGATCGTCTTGACACCTTCATACAAGTGAGCCAAAAACTTTTCCAAACCATGGCTCAATCTAACAAACAGCTTCTACAATCCGTTAATAATTTAAGCCAACAGTTGGCCCAAGATAAAGCCCAACCCAAAGGTGTGTTTCCAGGTAACGCAATACCTAATCCTAAAACAACAAA
The DNA here is from genome assembly GCF_015680905.1 of Coptis chinensis. NCBI lineage: Eukaryota > Viridiplantae > Streptophyta > Magnoliopsida > Ranunculales > Ranunculaceae > Coptis > Coptis chinensis. Next base: position 41,731,335 of record NC_141459.1, read on the forward strand.
CACAGCCTTTGAGGTAACCGATAATACTAGTAATGAATATGAAAATGTAGGTGAGCTAAAAGCCATCACCACTCTCCGTTCTGGCAAAGTGGTTGAACAAGTAGCCCCTACACCTGCTATTTTACTAGATACCGAAATAGAAACTGAAGAACCTACCACTGTAGAGGTACCAGTTACAACACAACCTAAGAAACAGAAAGCCAAGGTTAAACATCTAGGTGATACCATTGCTAAATATAGACAGAAACCACCGTTTCCACAAAAATTAGCCATGTTAACTAGGGATACTAATTATGAGGAGATTAGGGATGTTTTCAAGAATCTAACTATAAACCTTCCCTTCCTCGAAGCTATTAAAAAGCTACCACACCATGCTAAGTTTCTTAAGGAGTTGTGTACTACTAGGCGTAAGACCAATATACCAAAAGATGACTTTTTAACATAATAATTCCCAACTCTATCTGAACATAATGGAATTGTTAAGTACAAGGACCCTGGTCGTCCTACTGTACAATGTACATTAGGAGATTCTTATACGACGACCGCGTTATTAGACATGGGGGCTAGTGTTAACTTACTCCTATTTTATTTGTATAGACAAATAGGTCTAGACGAGATGCAATCCACTAAAATGACGTTGCAATTAGCTGATCGGTCTATTAAGTATCCTAAGGGTGTGGTCGAAAATGTGCTGGTAAAAATTCAGGATTTCTACTATCCGGCTGATTTTGTAATCCTCGATACAGAAGTCGCTAACGACTCTGTCCCGATCATCTTAGGGCGTCCTTTCCTGGCAACTGCCAATGTGCTCATTAATTGCTGCGATGGTTCAATGTCCATGTCTTTTTGGCCATCTTTCTTTGAAGTAAATGTTTTTTAAAACAAAGACACATTTACCCGATTCGTCTATGGATGGAGAGGTTAGCATGATCGAGAGCTTCGCTCGAGATTATTTCAACAACACGTTCCCTGATAATCATATGCCCAAATTTCTTTCCTTTGGAAGTTCAGACTCTAACATTTTCATCCCTACACTAGTCGATACACATATTATGGATGAGGACGAGATAGATGACTTTCTCAAAGATATTGTGGACTACCATAATAATGTGGATATGATCAATCTAGATGAGGAATTCAAGGAGTTTCTTAGAGCAGGTGATGATTCACCCTATCAAGAACTACTTTGCACAACATCCACCTCGACTCCCCTCCTTCCACCCTTTCAAAGGAATCTCGAGTTTGCACTCGATCCTTTTGTTTCTTCTGTGCTTCATAATTATTTAAATCCACCTAGTAAACAATTACTTCAGAAGAACCAAGCATTTGACACCTTCATTTTTAGACTTGAAACAGTCCCTACCTACACCATGAATGAGTTTTGTGCTAAACCCACATCCTCATTGTTTACATGCTTTCCTTCTACAACTTATCCATATCCACCATTTTTTCCACAACCATTCATTTTTCCACACTTATTCACTAGAACACCCTCTTGTTCAAAAATGAAAAAGAAGGTGCATGCTAGGTTACGTTATAGGGTTATCCGACTTCGCTTTCAGTTCACTAGGTTGCGTCATAGGAAATCTTGGTACTTGATTGTGTTTGGATATGTTTTCTGTGATATTTATTTATGGAATGATCCACAACTATTTCGGTTGTTGATATATGATAAACTGCATGTTCATACATATGTTTAGATAAAGTCTCGGGAATCTGACTTTAAAAGACCCACTTAAAAAAAAACAAATTTTCTAAACTTTGTTGTAAAAAATTTGTTTGGGGGTGGGGTGTTCGTGTTTCCGTCCTAGAATGTTTTATGTCCCATTAGAGTTGTTTAGGCCGTTTAATTGTAATTCGATTCGGGTTTACATATTCTATGGATTTATAGTTCATTCGTTCGCATAACGTATGTCATGCACGCACTTTGAGGCATTTTCCACTATCTTATATGTCATCCACGGTCGGAATAGAGTGTTTTATGGATCATTGGATTGGAAATTCTCTCCTGATCATTTCCATATCTCATTCGCAAAAATCGGACCGGTAACGAAGTGGCAATTTTAGTTTGAAGTTACGCAAAAAATCGAAAATTTCGAATTGGGCTTGGGCCCAACCCGCGTGCACCGGCAGCGCACCTGCGCCCCTTACCTTTGCACCAACAGTCGCGTTCTTCACTTCCAAACTGCCATTAACAAACAAAACAAAAACTTAAACCCTAAAATCAAAAATTAAAAAGAAAGCTAATAAAACCCACGCCCACAGTTCAAATCAACTTCAAATCTTCTCTAAATCCTTCCACCACCACCTCCACCAAGTTAAAAAAACCAAGAACCACCGAAAATTTCAAAATTGTGAACTGTCGCGCCACCACCACTGTTTGTTTCATTCGGTCGAATCAAATTCCAACACCACATCTCATTTAAACCCCCACTACATTCCAAACACTCCAATGGCTCAACAACGTCGAATTTTGCCGGAGCAAGCATTTACTGGCAACCACTTCGCACCGTTTTACGGTGACAAAATGATTAGTAGAGACTGGAATAGCTTGTGGTACTCGACCGAAGCCTTTTACCACGAAGACTTAGTCCGACGGTTCTACAACACGAGGGAGTTGGAGGGGAGTAGAATTTTTGTTATGGTGGCGAAGAGGAGGAAGAAAGTAACTGCTGGGTTGTTGGCTGAGATTCTAGGCATTCAACCTAGAATCCATTTGGATGTCACGTTATAGGAGTCCCAATATAATGGGGTAGAGCCGTTGATGAACGTGACAGTTACCGAAGGGAACTACAATGCGAGCTCGCATTGTGTTCGTCGAGCATCCTCGAACCAACCAACCGGTGGCTGCATTTCGATTGGATTGGGGAACTTCATAGGAAAGGAAAAGGTCAGCGACATCAGTCTGAACTGCCTCCACATTTTATGGATACTCCAGGAGCAGAAGTACGAGTTCTGTATCTTGGAGTTTTTACTTAACATGATTAGGGGAGTAGGGAAGTCTATTGCACCTCTCCCTATTTTGATAACCAAGATCATGCTGAAGTTGAGACAGCTCCGGCGTCTGATAGGATTTACCTCACCCTACACCGAAATCCTCGTATCTATAAGGAGTGTGTCCAACGAGTTTGGAGGTTGCCTGAGGAAGGGGTAGAGGAAGAGGAGGATGGTGGAAATGAGAATGAATCAGAGGATGAGGAGGATTTGACTTGTTTTGATGCTCATGCCTTGGAGAGGTGTTGGTCAGATGCAGAATGTATGGCTGTGATTCATCGTGGCATGCGTTCACTCAACACTATCTGCGAAGACCTCCGGACTCGCCAGGCTACTATCCATCATAACTTCGAGATCCGATCCCAGCGGGAGGATGAGTGGTGGGAACAAATGAGGACTGAGCTAGAAGCTCAGCACCAGTTCCAGGCCGACATGCTTGCACGATTCCCACCTCACGAGGATTCTCCTTCTGAGGACACACCATCGAGGCGCGGCGCCGCCGCGCCGAAAGGCTTAATGGTGTTGGCCCATCGGGAGCTTAGGAGCCATCTCCTCGAAGGCGTGTGCCCTCCGGTACCGATGCGAAGTGGTTAGGGATAATATAGCTTGATGTTTTTGTAGTTTTATTATTGTTAGTTGTTTTAATGTAAGTTTTAATTCCGTAATTTGGATTTTGTAGTAAAAGGGCATTTAATGCCAATATTAATATAATGTCGTTATTTTCATTGTGCGTGGTTGTTTAATGTTGATCCCACCTTCCCAAATTGTTTGGGGGTGGTGTTATCTATTCCAGCATGATTTTTATATGACCCTTGTTTTAGAAGTTATTGTAGAGTCAGGGTGAAAATATGGCCGTTTAGGCATATCTATGAATAAGTATCATGGTAGGATGAAATCTTGATAAAATAGGTAGATTCTATCCTAAAGTCAACCAAAAAGATACTAGGTTTGTTTTAGAATCAAGAAAATGAGTTGTTTCCGTTTTCGGGTTTGGAAATTTTAGTATTTCCGGAAACTGCCGTAAAAACTTTTTGGCAACTTCCCGATCCGTTTTAGCAACTTAAAACCTATATAAACTTCATTCATTCTACACTCACAACTCACACTACACCTAACTTCCATCACTCACCTTTCACTCCCATGTTTCCCACGTTTCGTCTCATTTATCGATTTTCAAGAGCACCTCGGGCACTCGCGCTTCTTGAGGAGCGACTCGCTTCTCTACACATTTGTCAGAATTTTGTACAGAGTGCACTCGCGCCTAAGGTGAGTGCGACTCTCGCTCAAACACTGGAATTCCAAAATCATCGAGCGCTCGCTTCAAGTGGAGCGACTTTCGACGACTTCGTGGACGGAGAAAATTCCGGTTTTTAAATGCGTTGTTGTCGGGTCATTCGCAGCTAGTCCAAAGCGTAATTTTGAGATGACATCTCCTACATTGATACCGGAACAGTCTTTCAAAGATTTGTTCCAAAACACTACTTATAGGCTGGGAACCGCTTATGGTAAGACTTGATACACTTTATTCTCCAACACTAGCATCTTATTTTTACGATAACTGCATTTTCTTTGAGAGACTAGATGGAGAACAAGTGTTCTCCATCAACATTGATGATGAACCAATGGAAATTACCAGGTTCTTGCTAGCATTTGTTCTTGGACTTGCTATGCTCGCTGAAATACAAGACACATGGTGATATTGGGTAGATAATATGTATGTCTACACTTATAAGTTTTTGCATGAGTCGTATGGGGCAGGCATTTTCCGTATCGAGGACCAAGGGGACTATAACGTCGCTTTTAGTAGCCTGTCCATGAACATAGCAACTGTTATGTTTTGGATCATGCTAAACATTTTAGGGGAATGGCGTTTTTCTTCTGTGAATGATGCCACTTGCAGCATCTTCCTTGCTTTAGCCACGGGACATATGTGCCATGACCTTCCCAGAACCTTGATGTCTAGTTTAGCACGAGCCCATAGCATGAGGCATAAGTACCTTCTTATGCCTTTTCTAATTTCCTGTATTATGCTATGTTTCTTTCCTATTTTTTGTACACGTTTCACGGATTGGATTACGGTCGACACTATACGACCCACCAATAGTATTATTCGATCTTTCCGTGCAATGACTTGGCAAGGGTGGAGGATACAACCTCATCAGGTTGCACCCTACACCCGTCCCGCACAAGTGGCTTTTAATAGGTTAGCAATAATAGATGATAAATGGTGGGAAGCCTGGCAAATTATCATGGCATGGCAGGACGCGAAGGAACCTCACTTCTTTATAGAAGAAGAGGATGAGGAGGATGATGAATAAAGCGGGAGATAAGGTAAGTTTTAATTCTAGTTAGTGTCTGCCTATGTCCCAAGCAATTTGATTCTTGTTAACCCATAATGGATGGAACTCTTATAGAGTTGCGTAAGTTTTTTATTTCCTATATTAGTACGTTCTAACCTTGTTTTGCAGATGTTCCTAAATTTCACGCGCTTCAATGGTATTTTTCCTACCCTCTTTATTTAAATGCTTTGAGGACAAAGCATGATTCTTGTTTGGGGGGCATAGAAACACGTGTAATTAAGGCATCTGTTAGGATATAGATAGGTATAATATGCATTTGTTTTCTAGTTAAAATTTCAAAAATTCAAAAATATAAATAAATAAGTTCATGCTATACACTTAGGAATATTGGTATTGTTTTCCTTCTCTATGCTCTTAATAATCTAGAAGTCTCACGTAGCTTTTGCATTAGAATAATTTTTAGAAACTTAGGTTAATATGTAGGTAATAATCTTTGCATCTATCTATAAATATATTACATGAGTATCTATGATTGTTAGCAGTAAGTTTCTGAAATCTAGGCTAGAGTACTTATTCTACAAATCCTGTGAGAATATAGCCTAAAGCCTTATATGAGCGAAACATTTGAGAAATGACACAAAGGGAGAAGTAAAATCCGGATAGAGAAATCACACGTCCACTTACTTGATCACTATGCTATATCCTAAGCGAGAATTTAGGCCCTCTTTGGATCGATATAGCCAGAAATTCAAACCTATGAATTATTTTCCGCTAGTCACCCTTTTGAGCCTTTCTTTAGCCTTCCATAAACCACAAATCCTTTACCCTGTTACAAAACAAAACAAAATAAAAAATTCATCCTACCCAATTTAGATAAGTCTGAGAATAGAATGAGGAAGAAAGAAGAAGAGAAAAACCTGTGTAAACAAAAGTTAGTTAATTGCTTCAGAAAAAAAAGAAAAGAAGCTTCCATCCAAAGAAAAGAAAAATAAAAATAGAAATAAAATAAAAACTCCAAAAAAAAATAGCATAAAAGGAGTCAAAAGCCAAAGAAAAAGAAAAAAAAAATATATGGCTAAGGATGGAAACAAAGTTAGAAGCAAAAGTAAATAACAAGGTTTTCTCTAGTTACATAATATGAAGACTCTATTATCTCAGACTTATCCTTTTTTTTTGAATATCCATTTCATTCCTTCTTAAACCATCTCCTAATCCCCGCAACACCTAATAAAGACCTCTAGCTCAATTAGGAATATGTTAGTGTGATAGTAAGTGGCAGATATGTTTGATCGACTTCGGCTTCCTTGTTGTCATTGAGATTGTAAGGTAAAGTGTGCCCATTGCACACTGGAGTAGCAAAACTCGAGTGGAAAAATCAGAGTGTTGTATCTTGACTATTATTGTGAGAACCTACTTAAGGACGCTATCCCGAGTTTCAGAAACGAACCTGCTAGGCATTTCATAGTATTACTCATTGTATATATGTTTCTTGTAGATGATTGATTATTATGCATATATTAGCTTAGGTTTCGACTTGATTACTCTATATGCATTGCTAGTGAGAGGTATAGTTAATTTAGAGCATGAATAAGGAAACAATAGTTTTATTTCTTAGTCGTTGTAGTATATATGAAGTTTGTGAGTACCTTCACTGGAAAACTCTCACGAGGCTATAACTCGTGTACTAGGGAATTCCTAGTGGTTTAAGGCCTTGTTGCATATGGTCAATGCAATCGCACTTAGCGAAACGAGAGTAGATAGAACTCCATTTTTGGTCACTTATTCTAATTTCTCATCTTTGCTTGAGGACAAGCAAAATGCTGTTTGGGGGTGGTTTGATAAGAGCCCAAAACTGTAGTTTTAACCCCTAGAAATCATCTTGTTAGACCAATTATGTGAGTAATAATTAAGAGTTAATACTGATTATGTGTTTTTATGCATTTCAGACTTCAAAGTCCATTATGTGCAGAAATGTGCCAGTTTAGTGAGATAAAGGAGCAAAGGTCGGTTGCTAAGGAGTTCTGTGATTAAAGGCCAAGATTCAAGAAGACAAAGCCTTTCTAAAGCCCGGTCAAAAACTGAAAAGTCGACGTGGGCAGAAATAGCACACAAAGTCAGCAGAACTTCCGAAGGCCGTATCTTTGAACTCAGACCTCGGAATTGGGCCTACCTTATGTCAAAACGACCAGCTCGGAAAGAGCTTTCGAATGGTCTAAGCCTTGACCCAATCAGAAGAGTATAAGTGGACGAAAAGTCTGTGGAAGCCAACTGTAGATGAAGAGGCCTTTTTGGACTGAAAGAATTGGGTTTTAGGCCTGATTCTCTGGCCCAAAATATGGCTCCAAGCCTATACACGATTTTTGGATCTAGAAGTATAAAAACAAGAGCTTGACTCTTTGTTAATGGTAGCTAGTTAGACCTAAAACTATAGATAATTCTAGATCTAGATTTAATTGTTTTTAATTTAGTTTAGCTTCAATTCAATTCTTGTTTTAGATTAAACTCTTAGAATCATTGTTCTTAATTAGTTTGATAAATAAAATACCTATTTGTCAATTTCGATTCTTGTCATTTACAATTGTTTAGATATAAATTCCCTTATTACGTAGATAGTTAGACCTAGATTAGTTAGCCTCCATTAATTAGTTTGAGAATTTCAATTAGTTAATTAATTAGTTTTTCATATCTTGTTTTAGATATAGTTTCATATTTAATTACTTTAGAACAAGTAGATTATTAATTTAGTATTTGAATAATTGTTTTATTATTCATTAGATTAATAAAATAGTGTTCTTGGTAATCTAGTTCATTTTCCATTTACTTATTTAGTTCAATTCTTAGATTCAATTGTTTGTCATTATTAGTTAAATTTAATTATTGCATGAGTAGTTTTGAATTGAGTTTAAACAAGCAAAGTTTCAATCTTTATATAATGTCTTGTTCGAATTCCATTGGGAATGATTGTGTAATGATTCTCGGCTAAACCTCCATTAGAGGGGGTTGAGACGCCTTGATGAAAGCTTGATTCCGATTATCGTAGAGTTGTCATAATTTTCTTTCTACTCTAGAAATGATTAGTTTACCATGAGAATGGGTGTAATCGTTCACATGCTAGTTATGAATTGGTAGAAATGCCATGTGTAATTAGGGATTAGGAGTAACCAGATTGTTCTGCGAAGTTGTTCAATTCGGATTACGATGATTCGTCGTTAGTAGGATTAAGTCGAGTTAAGGTTGAATCAATCCCCCTCTAACTCCTTATCATAGAATCGACGTAGCATTCCCATAGTTGTTCTAATAGTCGACTAGTTGCATCTTGTGGGTAGTTGCATCGTAGTCTAGTTGCCATTTTGTAAATCTCTCATTAGACTTTAGTTTAGATTATTTATACGTAGAAAACATTACCATGTGGAAGGACTAGGAGTGGAACGAATCATCTACTCCACTATATCTCATAGGATTGAGAGTAGAAATCTTTGATAAATCTTAGGCACATAAAATAGTTTTAGTTTAATTACGTTTTGAGTTTCATCGTTCATTTCGTAGGTAAACTTTATCTTTTTATGTTTTATCACGGCCCTCTAGCAGCATCTCCAGCATCAACTGATGCACTCCTTCAAACTAGGATCCTTGTAAGGTCAAAGTGACTTGTTTCGCAGCTATCCCAGTGATGGATGCTAGCAACTCGTGAGTCATATCTATCTGAACTTCGTCCAAATTCACAAACAGCCTCCCTGATAGAGTTGTCCTCTTAAACCGATATAATTTTAACACCAAATCCTCATGGTAGTACTCATTAATAGAGCACCACATTCTATCCAACCCTCTAGCATGCATCTTAATACCATAGAATGGCTGGAATCTCTTCGCGTCGAATACGAATTCTGGCATGATTTGTCTAGCCATTATTTGGGTGAAATTGGAATACGAGTAGAGGAATATGTAGGGGAAGATGAGTGGAAGGTGCTGTAAAAAACTTAAAGAGTTTGGTTTCGATGAAGGGGCGGGTCGTGCTTGGATTTAGGCTTAGATGGGCGTGGGTCGCGCTCTGTGCGATTTTGGTCAGATTTAATTTTGTTTGGTGAAAAAGAAGGAAGAAGGGTGGGCCGCGTGGTGAAGTAGGATGGTCGGTGGGGTGTAAATAATGTGGTTTTGGTGAAAAAGTAATTTTTGGCCCAAGCCCAAATCTTTCCAGAAATATCCATCATGTCCTACTGCCTCATTCTGAACTTGAAACTAAGATTCCAGATTCGTTAGCGGTCCGATTTTTGTGAATGGGCTATGAAAATGATCAGCATAAAGAATGATATCTAGAGATCTAGGAAACACCCAAATCTAATCTTGGGTAACACATGGGATGATGGAAAAATGCTTCAAAATGCCTAAGTGGCATAAGTTATGTGGGCGATGAAAATCTAGATGACTAGATTGTATCAACACGAATCTATACGACTTAATATTTAGCATAAACAAAGATAGGAAATTAAGAGAACAAGGTGGGGAGATTACCCACCCCAAAACAAAATTTTGGAATAAGATGATTTTTTTTTTGTTGTGGTGAAAAAGAGGGTCTTTTAAAGTCATATTCCCTAGACTATCTAATCTATCTCATATTTATGGATTTTAAAGTTTTCTAGTATTTATGAAAATGATTTTTTTTAAATTAAAATAATAAAAGAAAATATAAATATAAATCACTCCGTGGAGAAACACTACTAAAAAGAAACGAGAAAAAGTGCAAGAGAGGAATGCGTGAATTATATGAACGTAGACTAAGGATCCGGCACTTATAACCACACACTCAGAAAGGAGGGCCCGATTACCTTAATGGAGCACTCCCAAAATATAGAATATGAATAGGAAGCACACCAAACATAGAGGGCTAGTTCTCATAAACAGGGTCTTGTAGAAGGGTTTCTTCTATAGCTGGCGAACGTAATTCGCGAAAATGTTTTAAGCGTTGGCTATTTACTTGAAATGTATTGTTATCCTTGGGATTTACCAAGGTGATTACGCCATGAGGGGTGACATCAGTAACTAGAGAAATGCCTAACCAACGTGTTTTTCATTTCCCAGGAAAAATGTGCAAACGTGAGTTATATAGCAGAACTTTTTGGCCAAGATCAAAATCTTTATGCAAAATATGTTTATCATGAACACGTTTCATGTTAGCTTTATAATCCTTCGCTAGATCATAAGAATCACTCCGGATTTCTTCAAGTTTATTTAATTGCAATTTGCGCTTGACACCAGCGGTGTTAATGTTGAAAATAAGACTCTTAATAGCCCACAGGGACGATATTCCAACTCAACAGGAAAGTGACAAGGTTTAGCAAAACCTAAGCGGTAGGGTGACATACCAATAGGTTTTTTAAAAGTCGTTCTATATGCCCATAAAACATCTGTTAGGCGTCTAGACCAGTCTGTTCTATCAGGATTAATAGTTGTTTCTAAAATCTTTTTGATTTCTCTATTGGACACCTCGACTTGACCACTAGTTTGAGGATGATACAGAGTCGCCACCTTATGGGTAACTCCATATTTCTTGACTAAATCTTTAGCAACTCTGTTACAAAAATGTTTTCCCCTATCACTTATGATGGACTTAGGGATGCCGAAAAGGGAGGAAAAAAAAAATAAAAAAAAAAAAATCCACGCCCCTTTACAAGATGAGTTAAAAGCTAATATTTTGTCGATATGATCTCCTAACTATGGATAGATTTTCCACAAAAATTCGGCTAATTTGGAAATATCTAACCTATTTAAAAATTATTGGCAACTTTAATTTTTTTTTAACGGCCCAGATTTTTCGATTTTGCAATCATATTTTGACATTGTTAAACATCATCAAATGAGCTGAAATTTTGTGGAGGTGATCTTCATGGTTTGTTGGACATATCCGCAAAAAAATTAGGTTCTAGTTCGTCTTGTGGGTGAAGTTGTGGGCCATAGTATAAACCATGGTATGAAAACCATGGTATATTGATCCTCCCCCCACACACACACACACACACACATATATATATATATATATATATATATATATATATATATATATATATATATATATATATATATATTTTTTTTGATTGGTAAGCCTGTTTTAAATGAGATTAGTAACTCTTTGATGCTGGTGCGATCCCCATACTTCTGGTATCATCACCCAAAGGTTTTACCGACTTTGCTAGTCAGCACCTGCAGGGAGAAAATATATTCCTTCATAAAAAATATTATACTCTTATGGTCATTGCTACGACAAGCCATAGTTTCAATTATTTAGAAACGTAGTGTACAACTACGAGGATATAATAAAACCATGCGAGACGGGAAACGGGCTCATGAAATCAATACCCCAGACATAAAAAATCTCCACTATGAGAATGGGATTTAGGGGCATCATATTACGTTGAGTAATACACCCAAGTTGTTGACATCTAATACACGCTTTGCAGTGTGCATGGGCATCTAAAAAAAAAGTAGGCCAATAAAAACTGCATTGAAGAACTTTTGCGGCAGTTTTCTTCCACTAAAATGACCCCCACATGATTGTTCATGGCAAAAGGATAAGACTTCATTGTGCTCCCACTGGGGAATACAATGGTGAATTATCTGATCCGCACAATATTTAATAAGGTAGGGTTCATCCCCGTAGTAAAACTTAGCTTTGGCCAAAAATCTCTTGCGTTCACTCTTGGACCATATATCAAGAATAATTACGGACACTAAAAAATTAACAATGTCCACATACCATGGTGCAGAAAAAATTGAATAAAGATGCTCATCCGGAAAAGAGTCGTATATCGATTCGGAATCACTGTCATCCTCATTAGTTAACCTAGATAAATCATCTGCAACTACATTTTCAGCCCCTTTCTTTTCCTTAAGTTCTAAGGTAAACTTTTGCAGGAGAAGAATCTAACGGATCAATCTCTGTGTAGCGTCTTTCTTCGCGAGAAGGCCATGGTACCTAAGCGCTGCATGGTCAATGTAGACGATGGTCGTGGAACCAACTAAGTAGGGACAAAACTTATCTAAGGCATAGATAATAACTAGAAATTCCTTTTAAGTAGTGTAGTTACGTTAAGCATTGTTTAAGATTTTACTAGCATAAAAAATTACGATGGACTTATCATCTAACTTCTGTCCTAGCACATCACCAACGACATAATCACTAGCATCACACATAAGTTCAAAAGCATTAGACCAGTTTGGTGGTTGTATGATAGGTGCAGAGGTTAAAGTAGCTTTCAAAGTTTCAAAAGCTTGTTTACAATCATGATTAAAATAAAAAACATCTTTTAGGAGCAATTTTGTTAACGGTCTAGCTATTTTGGAAAAATCTTTTATGAAACGTCTATAAAACCCTGCACGGCCTAAAAAAGTCGTTATGTCACGGACAGTGCATGGTATAGGTAGAGACGCTATCATATCTAATTTAGCTTTGTCTACTTCTACACCATCTTTAGATATAATATGACCTAATACTATGCCTCTTGTGACCATAAAATGACATTTATCCCAATTTAAGACTAAGTTCTTTTCTTGACACAATTTCAAAACATTAGAAAGGTTTGGAAGACAATCTTCAAAGGAATGACCATGAATGGAAAAATTATCCATGAACACTTCCATGAATTTCTCCACCATGTCACTAAAAATATGAAGCATATAACGCTGGAAAGTACCAGGTGCGTTACAAAGGCCAAAGGGCATTCATTTATATGCATACGTACCGAAGGGACACGTGAATGTACTCTTCTCTTGGTCATCAGGGTAATTAAAAATCTGAAAATAGCTTGAGTAGCCATCTAAAAAATAGTAATAAGCATGGTCGGCTAGATGTTCAAGCATTTGGTCTATAAAGGGTACAAGAAAATGATCTTTACGTGTCATGACATTTAGCTTCCTAAAATCAATACAAATCCGCCACGTTATAGGAACTCGGGTGGAAACTAACTCTCCATCGGCCTTACAGATGACTGTAACACCTGATTTCTTAGGGATTACATGAACTGGGCTAACCCATTCGCTATCAGAGATGGGGTATATAAAACTAGCATCGAGTAATCTCAAAACTTCCGCCCTAACTACCATTTTCATGGTAGGGTTCAAACAACGTTGTGGCTCATGGGAGGTTTTTGCATTATCCTCCAAATGTATGAGATGTTTGCATACACTAGGGTCAATACCCTTAATGTCATCTAGGGACCGACTAATCGTAGAACGATGTTAATGAATAACCCTAATCAAATTTGCCTCTTCAGTAGCAGATAACTGAGATGAGATGATAATCAGATGAGTGCCATCCAGATCAAAATGAATGTACTTTAACTCAGCGGGAAGACGTTTAAGCTCAGGAGTGGGAGGAGTGGGTAGGAGGGACTTAGGAGGGTCTTCCTCCTCTACAATGCATATTTGTTCAGAAATGAGTTCTTCAAACTCAAGAGCTAGATCTATTGAGGGTTCATGGATAGGAGTAGACTCTAAAAGTGCATGTACTTCTTGGATGTAGGAATCATCAATGGAGTCAGTACTGCCAAAGGAAAGGAATTGGTGCATCTAGTTTTCTGGGAATGTTTTGTTGAAATAATCTTGAGCAAGGCTCTCTGATAATTTGAATTAAATTAGATGTGTGAACAGTAGATTGAAGGTGAAAAAATAATAGATTGGGAGGAGAGTAATTAAATTAGATGTGTTCAAACAAGCTAATTCATTCTAATCAATAATAATAATACTCTCTAAACATGTTGGTAAGAGGAGAGTAATCGTGTTCGATCCACTCTAGTTGTTCGTTAGCTACTTGAATACACATTTAGATTGCTAAACTATTTTACTAATGAGAGTACTAAGATATCAAAACATTAAATTTAAGAGTAGAAAATAGTAATTTGGTTATATGAGAAGAGATTAGAGAGGGGTTAATCCACCACACGATTCGATTGGCTATTAGTTTAGTCAACGAATTGCCTTTCTTGATCCCTAGCAAATAACCTACATCTCTATAGTCATTGTTTGACTAGCAAGAGAGATTAGCACCCCCATAAATTTCTTTTATGGGGTTTCTAATTTCTAGTTCTCTGTTATGAGCTCTATTTCTAGACACTCACAACGAAGAACTTTAAGTTCTTATGCAAAACAATAATAAAACTAAAAACTAATCATCCTCACGTGGCTTCATAAACGCCCTCTGATGGAGGTTTAGCCTTGTGTCATCGGATTCATATTAACTACATAATGAGGAAGACATAATATAAAAGAACTTGAATTGAATTGAATTGAAAAAGCTTTATTGCTAAGGTTTAATGGAGTCTACAATGCTAACCCTAATTCATAAACTAAACTAAAACTAAACTAAACTAATGAGAGAATAATAATTAAGAGTAAGGAGGAGGGCTTAAATTTAGCCTTAACCCTCTTTATATAGGAGAGGGTTAGGGTTACATTTTCATGCATGGGACAAAAAGGGGGACTTTGTGCCTCTAATGTGAACCCAAAGTCCATTAAGTTAAGTTTAAAGAGGCCACAGCTGTTAGAAATGACTTCAGTGCCCTTTTCATCCACTTTTACAGCTATGATTGGGACAATGCTGTGTCCATTAGAATGCTGGTTCCAAGCTAGTCGTTACGACATAAATTAGGCCCAATTCTGAGGCCCGAGTCCAAAGATACTCCGATTTGAAGTTCTGATGGCTTTTTCGTCCTTTTTCTACCGGAATTGACTTTGACTTCCCAGCTTTGACTGGGCTTGAAAAAGGCTTTTCTTCATGATTATTGGAATTTAAATGTAGAACTTCCTCAACAATCATCTTGACTCGTTTTTCCATGTAAAAATGGTGTCTTTAGTCACCTAATCAACCTCAAGTCCGGAAATGCACAAAAACACATAAACAGTACTAACTCTCATTTATTAGAAACATAATTGGCCTGAGTAGAATACTATTAAGGGGTTTAAACTACACTTTTGGGTGCTTACCACACCACCCCCAAACAGCATTTTGCTTGTCCTCAAGCGATAAGAAATAAAAACAGATAAGTGACAAAAAATGTGGTCCTAACTTATCTCGTTTCGCAGAGTGCGATTACATTGACCATATGCAATAAGATCTTAAACCACTAGAAATTCCCTAGTAAACGAGTTATAACCTCGTGAGAGTATCTAGAGAAGGTACTCACAAACTTTATTTATACTACAACGATTGAGAGATAAAAGTAATATTTCCTAATTAATCTCATATATCTATACATCTCTATAACAATATAATAAGAACAATTCTATTGAAACTTAAGCTAATATATGCATAATAATCAAATCATCTAAAGATAAACATGCATGCAATGAACTATGTTATAAAAATGCAATGGCAGGTCCGTTTATGAAACTTTTGGAATAATGTCCTTAAGTAGGTCCTCACAATGTGTCAAGACAAAAATACCCTGATTTTTCTACTCAAGTTTCGCTCACTCCAGTATACAGTGGGCACACATTTTCTCACAATCTCAATGACGTCCAAAGGAGCCGAGGTCGATCAATCACATCTATCACTTACTATCACACCAAATTAATCCTAATTGAGCTAGAGGTCTTTATTAGGTGATACGGGGATGAGGTGATGGTTTAAGAAGAAACGGAATAGATATTCAAATAAACAAGTCTGAGATAATAGGGTCTTCAAAATATGTAACTAGAGAAAACCTTGTTCTTTCTATGCTTCTACACTTAGTTTCCATCCTTAGCTATTTTGTTTGGGCTTTTGACTCCTTCGATTATGTTTTTTTTTTTTGGAGTTCTAACTTTTTATTTTATTTTTGTTCTTTTCTTTTCTTTGGATGGAAACTTCTTTTCTTTTTCTTTTATGAAACAACTAACTAATTTTGGTTTTCTACAGGCCTTTCTCTTTATTTTCCTTACTTCATCCTATTTCTCAAACTCATTCAAGATGGGTAGGCTTATTTTGATTTTTATTAGTTTTAAAGATAGGTAAAGGATTTATGGTTGTGAAAAGGCTAATGAAAAGGCTCAGTGGGGTGACTAGCGGATAATTACTTATAGGTATGAATTTTTAGCTATATCGTGATAGGGTTATATACTAAAAGCATTACTTTTGTATTAACTCTAATTCTTTATATTTTGAATGAAAATCATATGGGCAAATATTATGCATATTATATATGTTATTAGTTATATGCATGTGTCTAATACTTTATGTTGTAGATGATATGGTGTGTGGTGACACACAGAAGATCATATCATCAGTACCTTATAAAGTATAAGTTAACATTCACAACCTAGATGGATTTGGACAAACCATTGGTAAGGTTATAGTATAATATGGTATTAGTCTATCTTGACTATAGGATTACACTAGTACACTTTGTGTGTATTGAACAGGACCAAGTAAGGTTATTTCTCTTTATACTGACTATATAAGAGAACAAACACCTTTGTTATTATGGATGCTTGTCCTCTTAATCCGGATATAATAACGGGCACTTACGTGCATTGTACATTGCTTTAAATCATCAATGAGTGAGATTCATTTGTGAATCAACAAACTCGATGGATTGGGTAATGACATTGTATGTAAGGTGTATTGTTGATTATAGAAGGAATCCATGACCCGCAGGAAGTTGGGTTGATGATGTCCCTTTGAGGAGCTCATAAGGATTGTCATGTAAACCCTGTAGGTGGATTTATTCCAACATGACAATGAGGTTGAGTGGTACTACTCAAGGACATAAGAAGTTGATTGATGTAGTTGTCAGTAACTTGACTTAATCAATGGGCATTCAATATCTTAAACATGGGGAGATCAACAAGCATATAATATGGAGCCCATAAGCATAACACATAATTTGGGATTAGGGCGGTAGAACAACAATGGCCTTTAGTGGAATAAACCATTTGTTGACGGACTTAGGCTGTGTGTTCGGGCGAACATGGGAAGCCCAAGCTTGTTAGGAGGCCCAACCCTAATTTCTCCTCATGATTCCTGTTGTAGCCTATAAAAACAAACCCTTTTCTCCTTGCAGAATTCACTATTCATTTGGTTGAAAAAGAAAGGCAAGAAAAGTAGATCTGAATTCGTTTCTAGCTTTAGAGAAAGAAGGGGGTTGGTAGATCGTTGCCCACACAAAGTCCAATCTATTGATAGGAATATAAGAGAAGATCAAGAGGTTGTTGATTTCATAGCTATTGGATTCTCAGAGTTATCTTAGCCGATCTAAAGGTATGATTTTCTATCCAAAATCGTGAGAACCAATTAATTCCGCTGCGCATGGTTTTCTTGGTTTGTAGAAATTTATATTATGAAATAACGGTTCCTACATATCGATCCAAAGAGGGCCTAAATTCTCGCTTAGGATATGGTATGGTGATCAAGCAAGTGGATGTGTGATTTCTCTACTCATATTATACTTTTCCTTTGTGTCATCATTCAGATACTCACTCATATGAAGCTTTTAGGCTAGATTCTAACAGGATATGTAGAATTAAGTAGTCTAACCTAGGTCTCAGAGAAATACTGTCAAGTACAATCATACATGCTGATAAACCATAAAAATGAATAGTTTACCTACGAAATGAACGATGAAACTCAAAACGTAAGTAAACTAAAACTATTTACGTGCCTATATTTTATCAAAGATTCTACTCTCAATCCTATGAGATATAGTGGAGTAGAGTGATTCGTTCCACTCCTAGTCCTTCCGCATGCTGTGTTCTCTACGTATAAGTACTCTTAACTCTAAAGTCTAATGAGAGATTTACGAAGTGGCAACTAGACTACGATGTAACTACCCACAAGATGCAACTAGTCGACTATTAGAACTACTATGGGAATGCTACGTTGATTCTATGATGAGGAGTTAGAGGGGGATTGATTCCACCTTAACTCGACTTAATCCTACTAACGACGAATCGTCGTAATCCGAATTGAATGCGCTTGAGAACAATATGGTTACTCCTAATCCCTAATTACACATGGCATTTCTACCAATTCATAACTAGTATGTGAACGATTAAACCCATTCTCATGGTGAACTAATCGTTTCTAGAGTGGAAAGAAAATTACAACGACTCTACGATAATCGGAATCAAGCTTTCATCAAGGCTTCTCAACCCCCTCAATGGAGGTTTAGCCGAGAATCATCACGCTATCATTCCCAATGGAATTCAAACAAGACATGATATAAAGATTGAAACTTTGCTTGTTTAAACCCAATTCAAAACTACTAATGTAATAATTGAATTAAACTAATAATGGAAATTACTTGAATCTACGAATTGAAACTAAACAATTAATGGAAATGAAACTAACTTATGGAGAACACTATTTTATTAATCTAATGAATAATAAAACAATGATTCAAATACTAAATTAATAATCTAACTAATCTAAGTCTAGCTATCTACGTAATAAGGGAAATTAGATCTAAACAATTGTAAACGACAAGAATCGAAATTGACAAACTAGCTATCTTATTTATCAAACTAATGAAGAATAATGATTCTAAGAGTTTAATCTAAAACAATAATTGAATTTAAACTAAACTTAATTTTATTACATGAAAACTAGATCTATAATTATCTATAGTTTTAGGTCTAACTAGCTACCATTAACAAAGAGTTAAGCTTTGGTTTTTATACTTTCAGATCCAAAAATCGTGCATGGGCTTGGAGCCATATTTTGGGCTAGAGAATCAGGCCCAAAACCCAATTCTTTCAGTCCAGAAAGGCCTCTTCAGCTACAGTTGGCTTCAATAGACTTTTCGTCCACTTTTGCTCCTCTGATTGGATCAATGCTTAGACCATTGGAAAGCTCTTTCCGAGCCGGTCATTTTGACATAAGATAGGCCCCATTCGGAGGTCTGAGTACAAAGATACGGCCTTTGGAAGTTCTGCTGACTTGTGTGTTGTTTCTGCCCGCGTCGACTTTTCAGCTTTTGACCGGGCTTTTGAAAGGCTTTGTCTTCTTGAATCTTGGCCTTTAATCACAGAACTCATTAGTAACCGACCTTTGCTCCTTTATCTCGCTAAAGTGGCACATTTCTGCACATAATGGACTTTGAAGCTTGAAATGCATAAAAACACGTAATCAGTGTTAACTCTTAATTATTACTCACATAATTGGTCTAATAGTATGACTGTTATATGGTTAAAACT
The DNA here is from genome assembly GCF_015680905.1 of Coptis chinensis. NCBI lineage: Eukaryota > Viridiplantae > Streptophyta > Magnoliopsida > Ranunculales > Ranunculaceae > Coptis > Coptis chinensis. Next base: position 41,750,789 of record NC_141459.1, read on the forward strand.
ACAGTTTTGGGCTCTTATCAAACCACCCCCAAACAGAATTTTGCTTGTCCTCAAGCAAAGATGAGAAATTAGAATAAGTGACCAAAAATGGAGTTTTATCTACTCTCGTTTCACTGAGTGCGATTGCATTGACCATATGCAACAAGGCCTTAAACTACTAGGATTTCCCTAGTGGACGAGTTATAGCCTCGTGAAAGTTTTCCAGTGAAGGTACTCACAAACTTCATCTATACTACAACGACTAAAAATTAAACTATTATTTCCTTATTCATGCTCTAAATTAACTATACCTCTCACTAGCAATGCATATAGAGTAATCAAGTCGAAGCCTAAGCTAATATATGCATAATAATCAATCATCTACAATAAACATATATACAATGAGTAATACTATGAAATGCCTAGCAGGTTCGTTTTTGAAACTCGGAATAGCGTCCTTAAGTAGGTTCTCACAATAATAGTCAAGATACAACACTCTGATTTTTCCAATCAAGTTTATTTACTCCGATTGTGCAGTGGGCACACTTTACCTTACAATCTCAATGACAACAAGAAAGCTCGAGTCGATCAAACACATCTGCCACTTACTATCACACTAACCATTCCTAATTGAGCTAGATGTCTTTAATAGGTGTTCTTGGGGATTAGGAGATGGTTTAAGAAGGAAGGAAATGGATATTCAAAAAGGACAAGTCTGAGATAATAGAGTCTTCAGATTATGTAACTAGAGAAAACCTTGTTATTTACTTTTGCTTCTACACTTTGTTTCCATCCTTAGCCATATTTTTTTCTTTTTCTTTGTTTTTGATTCCTTTTATTCTATTTTTTTTTGGAGTTTTTATTTTATTTCTATTTTTCTTTTTCTTTTCTTTGGATGGAAACTTCTTTTCTTTATTTTCTGAAGCAATTAACTAACTTTTGTTTACACAGGTTTTTCTCTTCTTCTTTCTTCCTCATTCTATTCTCAGACTTACCTAAATTGGGTAGGTTGAATTTTTTTTTTCTAATTTTTTTTTTTGTTTTGTAACAGGATAAATGATTTGTGGTTTATGAAAGGCTAAAGAAAGGCTCAAAGGGGCGACTAGCGGAAAATAATTTATAGGTTTGAATTTCTGGCTATATCGATTCAAAGAGGGCCTAAATTCTCGCTTAGGATATGGTTTAGTGATCAAGCAAGTGGACGTGTGATATCTCTATCCGGATTTTACTTCTCCATTGTGTCATTTCTCAAATGTTTCGCTCATATAAGGCTTTAGGCTATATTCTCACAGGATTTGTATAATAAGTACTCTAGCCTAGATTTCAGAAACTTACTGCTAACAATCATCGATACTCATGTAATATATTTATAGATAGATGCAAAGATTATTACCTACATATTAACCTAAGTTTCTAAAAATTATTCTGATGCAAAAGCTACGTGAGACTTCTAGATTGTTAAGAGCATAGAGAAAGAAAACAATACCAATATTCCTAAGTGTATAGCATAACTTATTTATTTATATTTTTAAATTTTTGAAATTTTAACTAGAAAACAAATGCATATTATATATATCTATATCCTAACAGATGCCTTAATTATACGTGTTTCTATGCCCCCAAACAAGAAGCATGCTTTGTCCTCAAAGTATTTTAAATAAATAGGTTAGGAAAAATACCATTGAAACGCGTGAAATTCAGGAACATCTGCAAAACAAAGTTAGAACGTACTAATATAGAAAATAAAAACTGACGCAACTCTATACGAGTTCTACCCATTATGGAGTTAACAAGAATGAAATTGTTTGGGACATAAGCAGACACTAACTAGAATGAAAACTTACCTTATCTCCCGCATTACTCATCATCTTCCTCATCCTTTTCTTCTATAAAGAAGTGAGGTTCCTTCGCGTCCTGCCATGCCATGATAATTTGTTAGGCTTCCCGCCATTTATCATCTATTATTGCTAACCTATTAAGAGCCACTTGGTCTGACGGGGTGTAGGGTGCAACCTGATGAGGTTGTATCCTCCACCCTTGCCAAGTCATTGCACGGAAAGATCGAATAATACTATTTGTGGGTCTTACAGTGTCGACCGTAATCCAATCCGTGAAACGTGTACAAAAAATAGGAAAGAAACATAGCATAATACGGGAAATTAGAACAGGCATAAGAAGGAACTTATGCCTCATGCTATGGGATCGAGCTAAACTGGACATCAAGGTTCGGGGAAGGTCATGACACATACGTCCCATGGCTAAAGCAAGGAAGACGCTGCAAGTGGCATCATTCACAGAAGAAAAATGCCATTCCCCTAAAATGTTTAGCGTGATCCAAAACATAACAGTTCCTATGTTCATGGACACGCTACCAAAGGCGACGTTATATTCCCCTTGGTCCTCGATACAGAAAATGCCTGCGCCATACGACTCATGCAAAAACTCATAAGTGTAGACATACATATTATCTACCCAATAACACCATGGGTCTTGTATTTCAGCGGGCATAGCAAGTCCAAGAACAAATGCTAGCAAGAACCTGGTAATTTCCATTGGTTCATTATCAATGTTGATGGAGAACACTTGTTCTACATCTGGTCTTTCAAAGAAAATGCAGTTATTGTAAAAATAAGATGCTAGTGTTGGAGAATAAAGTGCATCAGGTCTTACCATAAGCAGTTCCCAGCCTACAGTATGTGATCGCTTCGCGAAACTAAGCACCGTAAGTAGTGCTTTGGAAAAAATCTTTGAAAGACTGTTCCGGTATCAATGTAGGAGATGTCATCTCAAAATTATGCTCTGAAATAGCTGTGAATGATCCGGGAACAACCCGCAGACAAACTGGAATTTTTCTGGTCCACGAAAGTCAGGGCGCGAGTGCGCTCTGAAGATTTTGGAATTCCAGTGTTAGAGAGCGGGTCGCGTTCACCTTGGGCACGAGTGCGCTCTGACAAAAATTCTGAAAAAATGTAGGGCGCGAGTGCGCTCCTCTGGGGCGCAGGCGTGCTTCGAGGTGCTGAAGATCGGAAAATGAGACGAAACGTGGGAATCGTGGGAGTGAAAGGTGAGTGATGGAGGTTAGGTGTAGTGTGAGTTGTGAGTGTAGAATGAATGAAGTTTATATAGGTTTTAAGTTGCTAAAACGGATCGGGAAGTTGCCAAAAAGTTTTTACGGCAGTTTCCGGAAATCCTAAAATTTCCAAACCCGAAAACGGAAACAACTCATATTCTTGATTCTAAAACAAACCTAGTATCTTTTAGGTTGAATTTAGGATAGAATCTACCTATTTAATCGAGATTTCATCCTACCATGATACTTATTCATAGATTTGCCTAAACAGCCATATTTTAACCCTGACTCCGCAATAACTTCTAAAAGGAGGGTCATATAAAAATCATGCTGGAATAGATAACACCACCCCCAAACAATTTGGGAAGGTGGGATCAATATTAAACAACCACGCACAATGAAAATAACCTCATTATATTAAAATTTTCATTCGAAGTACCTTTCACTACAAAATTCAAATTACGGAATTAAACTTACATTAAAATAAATAACAATAATAAAACTACAAATAAACATCAAACGATACTATCCCTAACCACTTCGGTACTGGTAGCGGAGGGCACACGCTCAGGAGATGGCTCCTAAGCTCCCAATGGGCCAGCACCATTCATCTTTCGGCGACGACTTTCGTGCCTCGATGGTGTGTCCTCAGAAGGAGAATCCCCGTGAGTTGGGAATCATGCAAGCATGTCGGCCCGGAATTGGCGTTGAGCTTCTAGCTCGGCCATCATCTGTTCCCAACGCTCGTCTTCTCGCTGGGATCGGATCTCGAAGTTATGATGGATAGTAGCCTGTCGAGTCCGGAGGTCTTCGCATATAGTGTTGAGTGAACGCATGCCACGATGAATTATGGCCATGCGTTCTGCATCTGACCAACACCTCTCCAGGGCATCTCCATCAAAACAAGTCAAGTCCTCCTCATCCCCCGAGGCATTATCATTTCCCCCATCCTCCTCGGCATTCTCATTTCCACCATCCTCCTCATCCTCTACCCTATCCTCAGGCAACCTCCAAACTCGTTGGACACAATCCTTATAGATGCGAGGATTTCGGTGTAGGGTGATGTGAGACCTATTAGACGCCGGAGCTGCTCTCAACTTCAGCATGATCTTGGTTATCAACACAGGGAGAGTTGTAACAGCCTTCCTGACTCCCCTAATCATGCTAAGAAAAAACTCCAAGATACAGAACTCGTACTTCTGCTCTGGAGTATCCATAAAATGTGGAGGCAGTTCAGACCGATGTCGCTGACCTTCTCCTTCCCCAGGACGTTCCGACCAATCCACTGAGCTGCAGCCAGCTGGTTGGTTCTGAGGGATGCTTGGCGAACACAATGCGATCTCGTGATTGTAGTTCCTTCGTAATCGCCATCCGCGCATCAACAGCTCTACCCCATTATATTGGGACTCCTGTAACATGACATCCAGATGGATTCTAGGCGGAATGCCTAGAATCTCGGCCAACAACCCAGTAGTTACTTCCTTCCTCCTCTTCGCCACCATAACAAAAATTCTACTCCCCTCCAACTCCCTCGTGTTGTAGAACCGTCGGACTAAGTCTTCGTGGTAAAAGCTTCGGTCGAAAGTACCACAAGCTATTCCAGTCTCTCATCGATCATTTTTCACATGTAAAATGGCGAAGTGGTCGCCGATAAATGCTTGCTCGGCAAAATTCGACGCGTTGTTGAGCCATTTTAGTGTTTGGAATGTAGTGGGGGTTTAAATGGGATGTGGTGTTGGAATTTGAGTCGAATCGACTGAAACAAACAAATGGTGGTGGCGGTGGTGGTGGGCGACGACTTAAATTTTTAATTTTCGTGGGTTTTGGTGATGTAAGTTGGTGGATTTGGTGGTGGTTTGGTTTTAGAGAAGATTTGGACTTGATTTGAATGGGAAGTGTGGGTTTAATTAGGTTTCTTGTTTAATTTTTGGATTTAGGTTTTGAAGTTTTGGTTTTGTTTGATAATGGCGGTTTGAGAAGATGAAGGACGACTGCTGGTGTGGAGCAAATAGCGATGAAGTGGCGCCTGCCGGTCTTGGCTGGTTGGGCCCAAGCCCAATTTGAAATTTTTGAATTTTTCGATTTTTCGCGAAACTTCAAACTAAAATTGCCGCTTCGTTACCGGTCCGATTTTTGCGAATGAGATATGGATATGATCAGGAGAAAATTTCCAATCCAATTATCCATAAAACACTATATTCCGACCATGGATAAAATATAAGATAGTGAAAAATGCCTCAAAGTGCGTGCATCACGTACGTTATGCGAACGACTGAACTCTAAATTCATAGATTATGTCAACCCAGATCGAAATACAATTAAACGGCCTAAGCAACTCTAATGGGGCATAAAACATTCTAGGACGGAAACACGAACACCCCACCCCCAAACAAATTTTTTACAACAAAGTTTAGAAAATTTGTTTTTTAAGTTGGGTCTTTTAAAGTCAGATTCCCGAGACGTCCTAGATTACTATGTTTATTCTATATATATATATATTTACTTTTATAATGAAAAACAATAAGCAAGAAAGACATAAGTCACCCCATAGAGAAACATGACTCAAAAATTCGAGAAAACATGCAAGAGTGGAAAACATGAATTATGTTAAACGTGGACTTAGGATCCGGTACTTACAGCCACACACTCCATAGGGAGGGCCCGATTACCATAATGGTGCACTCACCAATATATGGAAATGAAAGGAAACGCACAATTCACAAAAGTTGAGTCGTTTATAGTCAGATACTCGAGACTTTATCTAAACATATGTATGAACATGTAGTTTATCATATATCAACAACAAAAATAGTTGTGGATCATTCCATAAGTAAATATCACAGAAAACATATCCAAAAACAATCAAGCACCAAGATTTCCTATGACCCAACCTAGTGAAATGAAAGCGAAGTCAGATAACCCTATAACGTAACCTAGCATGCACCTTCTTTTTCATTTTTGAACGAGAGGGTGTTCTAGTGAATAAGTGTGGAAAAGTGAATGGTTGTGGATAATATGGTGGATATGGATAAGTTGTAGAAGGAAAGCATGTAAACAATGAGGATGTGGGTTTAGCACAAAACTCATTCATGGTGTGTGTAGGGACTGTTTCAAGTCTGAAAATGAAGGTGTCAAATGCTTTGTTCTTCTGAAGTATTTGTTTACTAGGTGGATTTAAAAAATTATGAAGTACAGAAGAAACAAAAGGATCGAGTGCAAACTCGAGATTCCTTTGAAAGGGTGGAAGGAGGGGAGTCGAGGTGGGTGTTGTGCAAAGTAGTTCTTGATAGGGTGAATCATCACCTGCTCTAAGAAACTCATTGAATTCCTCATCTAGATTGGTCATATCCACGTTACTATGATAGTCCTCTATATCTTTGAGAAAGTCATCTATCTCATCCTCATCCGTAATATATGTATCGACTAGTGTAGGGATGAAAATGTTGGAGTCTAAACTTCCAAAGGAAAGAAATTTGGGCATATGATTATCAGGGAACGTGTTGTTGAAATAATCTCGACCAAAGCTCTCGATCATGCTAACCTCTCCATCCATAGACGAATCGGGTAAATGTGTCTTTGTTTTAAAAACATTTACTTCAACAGCAAGATGGCCAAAAGACATGGACATTGAACCATCGCGGCAATAAATGAGCGCATTGGCAGTTACCAGGAAAGGACGCCCTAAGATGATCGGGACAGAGTCGTTAGCGACTTCTGTATCGAGGATGACAAAATCAGCCGGATAGTAAAAATCCTGAACTTTTACCAGCACATTTTCGACCACACCCTTAGGATACTTAATAGACCGATCAGCTAATTGCAACGTCATTTTAGTGGGTTGCATCTCATCTAGACCTATTTGTTTATACAAATAAAACGGGAGTAAGTTAACACTAGCCCCCAAGTCTAATAACGCGGTCGTTGTATAAGAATCTCCTAAGGTGTATTAGACGATGGGGCGACTGGGGTCCTTGTACTTAACAATTCCATTATGTTCGGATAGAGTTGGGAATTGTTACATTAAAAAGCGTCTTTTGGTATATTGGTCTTACGCCTAGTAGTACACAACTCCTTAAGAAACTTAGCATGGTGTGGTAGCTTTTTAATAGCTTCGAGGAAGGGAAGGTTTATAGTTAGATTCTTGAAAACGTCTCTAATCTCCTCATAATTAGTATCCCTAGTTAACACGGCTAATTTTTGTGGAAACGGTGGTTTCTATCTATATTTAGCAATGGTATCACCTGGAAGTTTAACCGTGGCTTTCTGTTTCTTAGGTTGTGTTGTAACCGGTACCTCTACGATGGTAGGCTCTTAGGTTTCTATTTGGGTATCTAGTAAAATAGCAGGTGTAGGGACTCTTGGTGGGGTAACTATAGGCATAGTTACTTTGTTATCAACCACTCTGCCGAGCAGTAGAGTGGTGATGGCCTTTAGCTCACCTACATTTTCATATTCATTACTAGTATTATCGGTTACCTCAAAGGCTGTGTTTGTTGTTTTAGGAGTAGGTATTGCGTGACCTGGAAACACACCTTTGGGTTAGGCTTTATCTTGGGCCAACTGTTGGGTTAAATTATTAACGGATTATAGAAGCTATTGGTTAGATTGAGCCATGGTTTGGAAAAGTTTTTGGCTCACTTGTATGAAGGTGTCAAGAAGATCCAGTTGTGTGGGTGTAGTAGTCACGGGTGGTGTGACTGGAACTATTTCACATGAATTATTTTGGGTGGATTTTGATAATTATTATTTACCGGAACGATACCTCTATTAGCATTATAATTATTATAACTACCTTGACCTTGTGCTTGACCTTGTCGAGGTTGCACTTGGTTGTTGTAATTATTAAAATTACCCTGACCCTGTCCTTGTCGTGGTGGAACTTGGTTAAAACTGTGCGTTGGCCTAACATATTAATTATTGTACCCTGGAGGTGTGACGTGTTGGTTATTTCTCCAACCGAAGTTGGGATTTTGTCTCTAAGGGGTGTTAGGTTCACTATTAATGGAACAAGCCTGTTCATAGGCTATAGGACAGTGGGAGTCAGGATGCCCAGGGCTCCAACAGAAACTACATGGATTTGAATTTACGTTCATGACGGGGATAGGCTTTTGTTGAACAGAAATGGCCTCTACCTTTTTAGTAAGTGATTCGATTAGAGTTTTAAGCTCGGGATCGTGTTTAATTTCAAACATACCGGTGGCCTTAACTGTATTTGATGAACAAGCGGAGCGGTGGATATCGTCACTACCCCCCAAGTTGTTATTTCGCTTAGTTTGATCCTCTAAAAATTTATAAGCCTCCGAGGCTCCTTTGCTTAAGAAACTACCCCCATTCATTATGTCGAGGACTTCTTTATGGTGATGTTGAAGTCCTTTGAAAAAGGCACGAACTAACGTGTTTCCCGCTAAGTTATGATGTGGACACTCTATAAGGAGATCGGTGAAACGATTCCAAGCCTCTGAAAATGATTCATGAGGATTTTGTCCAAAGAAATGAATCTTGGAAAGCATCTCATCCGTCTTTAGGGGTGGGTAAAAATGTTCCATAAACAGCTGAACAAGTTTAGCCCACGAGTCCACAGAATTAGGCGTTTGGGAAGTTAACCAAGACGCCTTATCAGCTAAGGTGAAAGGGAATGCCCGAAGTTTAATTTGTTCAGCGCCAACCGTATGATGGTGGAATATTGTTAGGACTTGTTCAATCCTACGACGATGTCGATGATAGGTTTTTCATGGTCTAAACCGTGAAAAGCGGGTAACAAATTAAAAATATTTGGGGGGATTCGGAAATCCCCCACTGGGTCTGCTAGAACGATGCAAGATTTAGGGCTATCGCTCAAGGCTTTGTAAAAGTCCGAGAGAGGAGTCTCTCCTTCGTCGGGCATTGTGTCAGGTGGTGTGTGTGAAATAGTAGCTAGAGGTGTAGTGGGTGGTATACTAGATAGAATCGTTTGTTGACGTTGTTGTGTTTTTGTTCAACCAGACCTTAATCTCATACAAGGCTAAGACCAAATTTAGCTAAACACATCAACACTCCAAACAATTCTGATATACTAGTATAAACCTCTAACAAGAGATGCGAGGTGCGGAAGAAAGGAATACCTGATTGCGTCCTTGCTTCACTTATGAATAGTGTCTTGTTTACGCGTGTTCAGTGTATATAACTAGTTAGAACACTGAAAAACTTGAAAAATCGAAGTTCGAATCAAACCTTTGGAAATTCGGCAAAAATCAGCTCAGTAGCGGAAATGCGCCGCTTAGACACGGTCGCTCCGTGTAACTCCAAGTTACAGTGTTTTAGGGTATGGTCGCTCAAGGTTCCAGCTTATGGGCGAGTGCGCCGCTTTTAGCGCGTGATCGGCGCTCCGTGTATTTTTCGCGGAACTTTTCAATCTTTGAAAGCGGACAACCACGGTATGAATCAAACAAGGGTGGGTGGGTTTAATGGGACTTTAAGAAAAGTACTTATACTACGAAAACAATGCGAAAGTGAAACTAAGATGGCAGCGGCGCCATTTGATAAACCATAAAAATGAATAGTTTACCTACGAAATGAACGATGAAACTCAAAACGTAAGTAAACTAAAACTATTTACGTGCCTATATTTTATCAAAGATTCTACTCTCAATCCTATGAGATATAGTGGAGTAGAGTGATTCGTTCCACTCCTAGTCGATTCCAAATCTTTGTGTTTCACATTATAAGTACTCTTAACTCTAAAGTCTAATGAGAGATTTACAAAGTGGCAACTAGACTACGATGCAACTACCCACAAGATGCAACTAGTCGACTATTAGAACTACTATGGAAATGCTACGTTGATTCTATGATGAGGAGTTAGAGGGGGATTGATTCCACCTTAACTCGACTTAATCCTACTAATGACAAATTGTCGTAATCCGAATTGAACTGCTTCGCAGAACAATATGGTTACTCCTAATCCCTAATTACACATGGCATTTCTACCAATTCATAACTAGTATGTGAACGATTAAACCCATTCTCATGGTGAACTAATCGTTTCTAGAGTGGAAAGGAAATTACGACGACTCTACGATAATCGGAATCAAGCTTTCATCAAGGCTTCTCAACCCCCTCAATGGAGGTTTAGCCGAGAATCATCACGCTATCATTCCCAATGGAATTCAAACAAGACATGATATAAAGATTGAAGCTTTGCTTGTTTAAACCCAATTCAAAACTACTAATGCAATAATTGAATTAAACTAATAATGGCAATTACTTGAATCTACGAATTGAAACTAAACAATTAATGGAAATGAAACTAACTTATGGAGAACACTATTTTATTAATGTAATGAATAATAAAACAATGACTCAAATACTAAATTAATAATCTAACTAATCTAAGTCTAGCTATCTACGTAATAAGGAAAATTAGATCTAAACAATTGTAAATGACAAGAATCGAAATTGACAAACTAGCTATTTTATTTATCAAACTAATGAAGAATAATGATTCTAAGAGTTTAATCTAAAACAATAATTGAATTTAAACTAAACTTAATTTTATTACATGAAAACTAGATCTATAATTATCTATAGTTTTAGGTCTAACTAGCTACCATTAACAAAGAGTTAAACTTTGGTTTTTATACTTTCAGATCCAAAAATCGTGCATGGGCTTGGAGCCATGTTTTGGGCCAGAGAATCAGGCCCAAAACCCAATTCTTTCAGTCCAGAAAGGCCTCTTCAGCTGCAGTTGGCTTCAACAGACTTTTCGTCCACTTTTGCGCCTCTGATTAGATCAAGGCTTAGACCATTGGAAAGCTCTTTCCAAGCCAGTCATTTTGACATAAGGTAGGCCCTATTCCAAGGTCTGAGTCCAAAGATACGGCCTTCGGAAGTTCTGCTGACTTGTGTGCTGTTTCTGCCCGCGTCGACTTTTCAGCTTTTGACCGGGCTTTAGAAAGGCTTTGTCTTCTTGAATCTTGGCCTTTAATCACGGAACTCCTTAGTAACCTACCTTTGCTCCTTTATCTCGCTAAAGTGGCACATTTCTGCACATAATTGACTTTGAAGCCTGAAATGCATAAAAACACGTAATCAGTGTTAACTCTTAATTATTACTCACATAATTGGTCTAATAGTATGACTGTTACAGGGTTAAAACTACAGTTTTGGGCTCTTATCACATGCTCATGCAAGATAGTAATGAAAAAATGCAATGACCATTACCTACATAACCTAAGTTTCTAAGAACTACGCTTAATTCTATTGCTACTTGAGATTTCTAGACTAATATCATCATGGAAAAGAAAATAATACCATTATCCTAAGTGCGTAGTATAAACTATATTATTTATGCTTTTTCTATTTTTTATACGACAAAGAATACGTAATATACAACCTAATATGTGCTTAAACATTTACAGCGTGTTTCTATACCACCCCCAAACAGAATCATGCTTTGTCCCCAAAGTATGGAATGAAAATAAAGTATAGAGAGTACCCTTCCTTTGTTCCTCACTTGTGAAATGAGGCTCCTTCAAGTCTTGATAGTCTATGTCCACTTTCCATGCCTTCATTCTATTTTCATCTACCCTAGCTAACCTATTAAATGCAATTTGGTTAGATAGGGTATATGAGGATACTGGGTGAGGTTGGATGCGCCAGCTAGGCCAAACCATAGCATGTAAAGAATGGACTATAGCATTGGTCATGCGCATTATGTCAACCTTAACCCAATCGGTGAAACGTGTGCATAATTATGGGAAAAAGAATAGCATAATGCGACAAACCATCATGGGCATAAGAAGGAACATATGCCTCAAGGTATGAGCTCGTGCTAGACTAGAAACTAAGGTCGGGGAAGATCAAAATGCATACATCCCTCAGCTAAAGCAAGGAAGAAGTTACAAGTGGCGCTTTTCACAGTAGAAAAATGTCATTCCCCTAAAATATTAAGCATTATAAAGAATATAGTAGTTCCTATATTAAGGGACAGGCTGCCTAAGGCTACATTGTGTTTCCCTTGGTCCTTTAAAAGAAAAATTCCCGCCCCATAAGTCTCATTAAAATATTTATAATTGTAATAACATGCATTATGAAACATATATTCCCATGTGTCTTGGGGAGCAGGTAGGGACAGTTCTATGGCTAATGCTAATAGATATTTGCTTAAATCAACTGATTCATCATTTGTAGTGACATAGAACACTTGTTCCCCATCTAGTTGATAGAAAAAATTACAATTATCATAGAAATAAGCAGTAAGTGCAGGAGAATAAGTTTCATCAAGGTATACCAATATAGGGTTTCATCTGAACCGCACAATCATATCTTGGAAGAAGAAACCATAAGTGTCACTTTCAAGCAATTCATGAAAAGACAATTCAGGTATAATTTTTAGAGTACGTCATAGCAACCAAGTAATGAAATTAAGTACTGGAAGTTAGAGAAGAAAAACCTGGAAATCTGAGCCTGGAAGCTTCCAATGAGGGCACGAGCACACTTGTAATAAGCCTTCGGTAGGCGCGGGGTGCGATTAAGTAAGTTTTGATAATCAAATATATAAAGGGGTGTGCGCACTCTGTTTGCTCTTGGATAGGGCGCGGGCGCACTCTGAGATGCAGCGATGTGTTTAGGGATTTTTTTTTTTTTAAAGTTTAAAGGTTATGGCTGACCTCAACCTGTATTAAGATATTCTCTTAAGTACATAGTTCCTTTCCTATCTTCTTCTACAATATAGTATAACTTAAAGTCCAGAGGAGGGGAAAAGGAAACCACCTGATTAGTGGATGATCTATATAACTTCGAAAGGTAATCAACTGCCTGATTACCCTCTCTATACACATGCTTAAAAATACAATCCCCAAATGAACTTTTCAGGAATTTTATCTGGGCCACTAAATTGGCACAGTACCATGGGCCACGAACCCCGCCATTTATGATGTTGATAGCGCCTAAGGAATTACAGTTTATCTCCAATTTTGCTATGCTTAGTAAATGGGCTTGCTTAAGGCCCACAACAATAGCCATAAGTTCCTGGTAGATGACCGAAGGTTTTGAGGAGCTTCCCGCAAACCCAAAAGGACGTTCCCCTATGAGTCTGTGATAATCCCGTCAAAGCCATTCCCAGCTTGCTGGACTGATCCATTGGTATTGAGCATGTGGTAATCTTCCTCTGGGCCTCTCCAAGTGCAACCGATTTGCTCATGTACCGTGTAACTAAGATCAAGTCCCAATCTAGCAGCCATTACTCGATTCGCTGGTGAGTTATCCACTTCAGACAGATTTCGGTGAAGATAAAACTTCATGTAAGACATAATCTTGAAACTAAGCTGTTATTCCGTGAGCTTCAAGTTCTTTTCCTTCCTTTTATTTCTTTCGTACCAGAGCTCATGCACCGTGGCTCCAACAAAAGCTTTGTATATCTCCACCACTGTAGTAGAATGCCTACAAATACTAAAGATGTTGAACCATTCTTCTGAAGAGCTCTTTACATTACGGGGTAGACCAATGTTGCTTTTGACCAATTCCCAGACTTTTTTCGAGTACTGACAGTCAAAGAAGAGATGTTTGGAATGTTTTGCAGAAGAGTTACAAAAGCTACACAGAGAATGTTGCAAGACTTATAGTGTTTAGGGATTTTAGTTATGGAAGAGCATGCTTAAAGATTGTTTTTATAGTGTTTGGTTGCTAAGTCTAAGGCCGGATGATTGCTAAATAAAAAGATGTGCAAAAACATATTTTTAGGAATAGTTTCTAACACATGAATTCTATTTTTGATTTGGGAATTCCTATATATGACTAACTTCCGAAATTCTATGAAATTTTGATATTCCCCGAAATTTAAGGTTCCTAATTAAATTATGGATCCCAATTGAATAAAACAAGGCCCATTAGTTGCATATAATGGGTTTTCTCTATTAGATTAGCTTCTGAGATTCCGGGAAATATTAGGTACCTAATTACATTGTGGATCCCAATTAATTTAAACAAGGCCCAAAGGTTCTTATATTTTGGCCCAAAACTTATAAAAATGTGATTAAGGCATGTGATAAGCACCCAAAACTGTAATATTAAACCCCAAGAGGCATAGCATTTTGGTCAATTATGTGTTTAATAATCATGTAATAATTATATTTTCGTACTTTTGCAAGTTTGTGCAGTTAATGTGAATATAATAATAAAACATGCATCAAAGTACGGGAATACTGAAATATTTGAAGTCTTCCCACTCAGCCCTAGTGAAGCCCAACAAAGCTTGACTAGAGCCGAAGTTTCCAAAGGAACAGTGCAGAACGGGTCCACATATAAAGAAGCAGCAAACTTCCGGAGCTCACATCTTTCAATCCTGGACGCCGACTTCGGCTAGTGAACTACCAAAGCAACCAGGGCAACGAACTCTACGCAAAGATATAAAATTGTAAAAACGCCAAAATCAGTGCCGCCACTGGGCACACCACATGGACCCACTCTGCGGGCCCAAAAGGCATGACGAGTTAACATAGGCAGGTGGCAAGTGAAGGTCACAATTTTGTGCCACATTGCAATAGGAAAAGACACGTATCAATATCAATTCAATGTTTGAATTGAATTGAGGAAAGGGACAAAACATAAGGTACAAAATGACAAAGAACCAAATTAATTCATATGAAGCCAAAACTTGGTATTTCAAAGTTTTGAATATATCAATTGGAGAAAAAGACGAAACCAAATTAAATGGCTTCACGAGGGGAGACCATCCTATATATATGTGAGGGGGTCTTCAATATTTCTCCTTCAATATTTTATGCTTTAGCCTTGCTCATTAGTTAGTTAGATTTAGTTTATCGTCTGTAGCTTCATTCCAGTAGGTACTTTATATTCCGTCATTTTCTCTTCCAGCAGCCTCAATACTGTCAGTTATTTCTTCTTAATAAAAGTCATTTCTTTTCAAGTTTAATTCCTATCCTGCATTTACTTATTTATTGTATACATCAAGTTTAATTATTCCTCCTATGACCATGAGCTAATCCCCCCCCCCCCCTCAGGGAGAGGGTTATGCTGCTCGTGTGAGAATCCGGATTGACACTTTAATGTTCTAGAATCATTGCTTAGGAATTAGGTATATATTATACATCCGGTCCCAAAATGATTGAGACTGTACAAATTTGGAGTGCTGATGCTCCAGAACAGTCTCTTGAGAGACCCAAAATGTCACGCACGACTCTCTGGTGTCAGACAGCTCTCCAATTTCTCCAGCTGATGTATAATCAAACCAGGAGCTGAAATGATATTCTAGAGATGAAATATTAGCTCAACTCCTTATGCTAGTGCGATACGACTCAGAGATGTGGGCATTTCGCAAGGGATCGATACTCGACGTCGTCTCGGGTTTGTCTGTGAACTCGAGATGAATTAGAGCTGTAGTGATGTGGTAATATAAACTGTTGAAAAATAATTCTTGCATGAGTATGATTAACTCTCTCCCTGTTTCTCTATCTTTGTTTATTTACATTGAAATCGCCGTTATTATTTTATGTTATTTGCATTACCATTAAATTACTTAAACCAACTAAATAACCTAAAATCCTACTCACCAAAAGTTGTAATTCTAGTTGTAAACCTTGCTGAGCCCTAAGGTTTGGATGATCCCTGATAAGATCCCAAAACTGTAGTTTTAACCCCTTAACAATAATACTTTTAGACCAATTATGCGAGTAATAAATAAGAGTTAATGCTAATTACGTGATTTTATGTATTTCAGACATTGAAGTCAATTATGTACAGAAATATGCCACTTTGGCCATAGAAAGGAGCAAAGGGTTGGTTGCTAAGAAGTTCTGGGATTAAAGACCAAGACGGGCATAAACAGCACACAAAAGTTAGCAGAACTTCCGAAGATCGTATCTTTGGACTCAAGCCTTAGAATTGGGTGTACCTTATGTCAAAACAACCGTCTCAGAAAGAGATTTCCAATGGTCCAAACCTTGATCCAATCAGAGGAGCAAAAGTAGACTAAAAGCCTGTTGAAGTCAAAGCTAGCTGAAAAGGGCCCTGTGGACTGAAGAAATTGGGTTTTAGGCTCGATTTTCCGGCCCAAAACATGGACCTTCAGCCCATGCACGAAAATGTGGATCTGGTCTCCTCCATTTCCACACACAAGACTTAGCTCTTAAGTATCAATTAGCTTAGGGTAGAAAGTTGCCATTAGAGTAGCCATTAAAAAAGCTTAGTTCTAGATCTAGTTTTTGGATTTAATTAATTAGTTTCCATTCCATTAATTAGTTTCATTCCTTGTTTTAGATTAGTTATTTGAATCATTGAATATCATTCTTTAGATAAATAAAATAGTTAGTTCTTGTTAAATTCGATTTTGTTATTTATTGAATTACTTAGATCTAAATTCAGTTATTATTGTTATTCAATTCTTAGTTGTTAATTTAGATTTCAATTATTGTTTAATTAAATTCAATAAAGGTAGAATTTTTATATTATGTCTTATTCAATTTCATTTGAAAATGATAGTTTGATGAATCGAGGCTAAACCTCCATTAGAGGGGTTTGATGAAGCCTTGATGAAAACTTGATGTTGTTAGCTTAGAATCGTTGTAAGAGTCTATTCCACTCTAGAAGGTCGTTGATTCGCCATGAGAATGGGTGGATGTCCTCATATGCTAGTTATGAATTGGTAAAGATGTCATGTATAATTAGGGATTAGAACGACCAATTCTTACCGTAAGAACGTGAGAATTGGATTACAACAATCTATGCTAATTCTTAAGTTGGATTCAAGGTGGATTCAATTCCTCCCTAATTCTTATTCTAGATTCAAACCTTAGTATTCTGTAGCATTTCGTAGTATAATTCATAATTCTCTCATTGACTTTGGTAGGATTGATAGTCGTAGGAAACTTGAATGCTAAAAAACTAGGAGTGGAACAAATCTTCTATTCCAAATCTACTTCAATAGTATCGAAAGTAGAAATCTTTGATAAGTCTAGTATAAGTTCAGTTTGTAGTTTTACTTGCGTTTAAAGTTTCATCGCTTTATTCATTAGTAAAACTATCATTTTTACGGTTATCAACCCCTTACTCGACCTATCCTACCAAACCCACGTGGGTAAGGTAACTTGACTAAACAGATGACTATACGGACTTTGGACTTTGGACTTTGGACTTCGGACTTCGGACTGTGGACTTCAGACTTAAGTATAAAACCAAAATGTGAGTTTAACATTTTATCAAATGGCGTTGGTGCATGCCGAAGGACTCTGGACATTTAAACGTAATAACTAGAATAAATCAACAAAACCCCCTCCCCTACCCCCTCATCTTTTTTATTTCCATTTCTTTTGCAATACTAACGTGTTATGTACCTGTTTGCCCCAACTTTTTCTACTAACATATATTTGTGAACCATATCTTGTTAGCACAGTCTAAATATTCCATAGGAAGTTGAAGTACTAAACTGATAAAAGAGTTTCGAGACGAGACTAAATTAGTACCGCTCGAGACTAACCTGGAGTATCAACACTCCGATTTTCAAGTACATGTCACTTTCTTTCTCAGTACTATTTTGGACTCTCTAGTCCTATTTATACAACATCCAGTAACTCCACGAGCTCGGGAGTTAATTCGATCGTTATACGAGGAATCGCGGGACACCAAGTTTCGAATTCTTAAACTCCTCAAATTTTATCGAGGATATTATTTGGTTGTTTGCTATAACCTGTTTTACCTCGCATTTTTGTGTGTTGGCATTAGAACTCTTTGCATATAAATGTGGTTCATCATTACATCTTCACGTTAATACGATTAATATGATTCGAATATATTTGGATGTATGCATAATTTCAAACCACCTGCTTAGAATATTTTTGTATGTGTATGTTACATCAATTCACGTACACGGTATTCATTTGCATGAGTTCATTCTCGACATTCCCCTAGCTCAAATATAGTTGCACATATCGGTAACTATTGATTATTGCATGCGTAGGACATATTTCTATTCACATATAAGTAATATAGAATTGCATGTGTAGACTTTCTGTGTAAAACTAGCATATGTTAATTGTATGTTTAGTTTCTATTTTGGCATCTATCGTTTTTAATTGCATGTTCCGTAATCACGTCTCCATAATACATTAATTACATAAACTAAAAAAATCAAAAAATCAAAAAATAAAATAAAAAAAAAAAAACAAAAAAATAATAATAATTAAAATAATAAAAAAATTCTAATAATTAAAATTTCATCATAATCATCTTAATAATACCCCGCATAAGACACCATCATAAATCATCATCCTATTCCATCAGTGTCTAGGAAACTTGAAAGATTGAGGTTGCCTAATTAAGAAATGTGCTAGCACGGACAACCTCCCTCAATTCTCTTCGGTGACCTGGCTGCTGGAATATTCACACGTTATCCTAGCTTACCTGCTCAAGAGGACGTTCTTCACCTCCCGCCTTCCTTAATTCTAAATCCTCCTGTCATAATTTGTTCTTTATGAGCCTTGAATTAAAACTTGAGTTTGTATTAGACTATGGTCTGGTACTAATAAGGAATTATAACTTACATATCGTCGTCGAAAATACAATAAACAACTGCTTAAGTTATCTCCTAAACATATTTTTTCCTCTGTAAATCAATCTCGTCAAGTATCTCCGTTGCCATTATCTCCCTTAATTATGGCCCAGGAAAATCAAACAGTCGAGAAACCCCTTTCAGATTTCTATACTGCCTTACAAGAATGACCTGCTTCTTGCATTAAACTAGATGAGATTGCAGGAGATTTTCACATTCCGCCAAACATTTTCGGTTTGTTACCTGTTTACCATGGTCTAGACCATGAAAAACCATACAATCACCTTCGTCGAATGCAACAAGTAGTCACCACTTTCCGCCATCCGACCATTACCAACAAACAAGTCTTGCTTAGGTTGTTTCCCTTCACCTTAGCTGATAAAGCTTCAGTTTGGCTCGCAGGCGAAGCGCCGCAATCCATTGACACATGGGCCAAACTCGTACAAGAATTCATGATAAAGTTCTATACTCAGAAGAAAACTACAAAAATACTTCAGAAGATTCAATTCTTTCCCCAGCAACCCCAGGAATCTTTTTCGAAAGCATGGAACAGATTTACTGATCTGCTTCTCGAATGTTCCCATCATCAACTCGACACCGCTGTAATAGTCCGTTCATTCTTTAATGGTCTCTCTAACCATCAAAAGGAAACATTAGATATCATGAACGGCGGTTGTTTCATAGACAAAGGCGCTACTGAAGCATACACTTTTCTTGAGAAACAGGCTTCACGAAGCACCAATTGGGGTAACATTGATTCTTCCAGATCTTCTAAAGACACTCCTACGAAAGTTACGTCTATGTTCGAAGTCAAACCCGATCTGGAATTAAAAACTCTGATCGAGTCCCTAACCAAAAAGGTCGATACTCTTTCGATTCAAGTAAATGATCAAAAACCTAAACAAGTCATGGCTGCCAACGCTTCCCCATGTCCTCTTTGCTTAGGTCCTGAGCACCTCAATTCTTATTGTCTTTTGGCATACGAGTGCCCTCCCCAACCTTCTGAAGAGGCTTGTGCTTTCAACATTCCTAATCCACCTTGGCGACAACATCCGAATTTGGCTTGGGCCCCTCCCTGTCCAACAACAAGCTCTTCCGGGTGTCAACAACGCTCCTATACGACCACCCGCAAACTACAATTCCTACCATCAAGGAAATCCTCTGCAATTCCAGCAAGGGCAAGGTAATATTCCGAACAACACGAATATAGGGTACTAAAACAACCGCAGCCTTGTTCCTGCTAATCAAGGATATGGCTACCAAAATCAACCCGTAAACAATAACCGTGAACTTGTTCCTGCTGTTCCACTTGTACAATCCACTGTAGATAAAACAGCTAAAACTTTTCTAACTTACACGAATTAACAGAATTAAATCCTATCATCTATCCAACAGTCTTTTCAGCTGTTAGCACAGGATAAAAGTCAAAAGGGCGTGTTCCCTAGCTAAGCAGTTCCAAACCCTAAGGCTACAAACACTGTCTTTGAACTCAACAATGCACCAGGATCTAGTAATCGCAGCCAGGGTGAGGTAAATGCCATCACCACTCTTCGTTCTAGCCGAACTGTAGACAATCACATAAGTATGCCAGTCGTCGAATCAACGGAAGCCGCGGTTGATGTCCTTCCAACTCCTACCTCGCAACCTATAGCGGACGAAATTGTTCCTTCCAAATCTACATCCACGTCCCTAGGAAAAGACGCTACTGATCCATATGTGCGATTCCACCCAAAAGCTTCATTCCCTGCCCGTTTGGCAAAGAACAAACCTGACGAACATTTCGATGAGATTCGTGAAACCTTCAAAAATTTGACCATAAACCTACCTTTTCTAGATGCGCTTACACATTTGCCCAAGCATGCCAAGTTTTTGAAGGACATGCGCACCACCAAACGACGTACGAATGTTCCTCAACAAGCATTCCTCACTAAGCAGTTTCCCTCAATTACTACTACCAATGGTGTGGTTAAATACAAAGACCCTGTGTCGATTAACCTGTACCATGCACGTGCCATGACAACAAGTATACCGCTACCGCGACTTTTAGACCTAGAAGCCAGTGTTAACCTACTTCCCTACTACTTATTTAAGTAGTTAGGTCTTCATGAATTAAAACCTACCAATATGACTCTGCAACTCGCGGATCGCTCCATCAAGTACCCAAAGGGCATAATAGAAAACATCATAGTCAAGGTCCAAGATTTTTATTACACAGTTGATTTTGTCATTCTAGATACCGAAGTAGCTTTTGACTCCATTCCTATCATTTTGGGACATCCATTTCTTGCAACTGTTAACACTCTCATAAATTGTCGGGACGGTTCAATGACATTGTCTTTCGGGAACCTTTCTGTCGAAGTCAATGTGTTCAAATTAATGAAATAATTTCCCGATCTTATAATGGAGGGTGAGATTAGCTTGGTTGATAGTCTGGCACATGATTATTTCACAAACTCTTTTCCCGAAGATGAGGTACACCAATTTCTTTCTTTTGATAATCCTGAGTTTGACGATGACTCATAATTAAGGATGTCCACGCATTATTAGAGTCAGTACCACTATTTGACCCTACTACTGCGTTGCCATCTGATTCAGAAGAACCGGACTCGCTTTTTTCCATTGAAGAGACGACCCCTCATGAATCCTTGATCCCCACTTCTCTAACTCCAGATTTAAAACCTCTACCCTCTGATTTGAAGTACGTGCATCTCAATTCTGTTGGTAGTCACCCTATAATAATTTCTTCACACTTGACTACCGATGAAGAAGCACATTTGATTCGTGTCATTCGTGAACACCGCTCCGTTATTGGATGGTCCTTAGATGATATCAAAGGAATAGACCCTAGTGTATGCATGCATCGTATACATCTGGATGACAGCTCAAAGACATCGTGAGAACCACAACGTCACCTTAACCCAGCCATAAAAGAGGTGGTGAGAGAGGAAGTTTTATGTTTACTTGATGCGGGTATCATATACCTTATCTCTGATAGTGACTGGGTTAGTCCTGTCCACGTTGTTCCCAAAAAGTCTGGCATTCAAGTTGTACAAAATGAAAATGGTGAATGCATCTCCACTCGTATTCCATTAAAATAGAGAATTTGCATTGACTATCGCAAACTTAATGCCAGAACACGTAAAGATCACTTCCCTTTCCCATTCATTGACCAGATGCTAGAACGTTTAGCCGGTCATGCTTACTACTGTTTTCTTGATGGCTATTCCGGCTACTTCCAAATTGTCATCAATCCCACCGATCAAGAAAAGACAACTTTCACATGTCCTTTTGGAACCTTTGCATACAGACGAATGCCTTTTGGTCTTTGTAATTCCCCAGGCACCTTCCAACGCTGCATGCTTCACATTTTCAGTGATATGGTGGAACATTATATGGAAGTCTTCATGGAAGACTTTTCCATTTATGGAAATTCCTTTGACGACTGCCTATCCAACCTTTCTAAAGTGTTAACGCGTTGTGAAGAGAAAAATTTGGTACTTAATTGGGAGAGGTGTCATTTCATGGTTACCAAAGGACTTGTTCTAGGTCATATTGTTTTGAAAGACGGGATAGAGGTGGATAATGCTAAAATTGTTAACATTACTTTGCTACCTTTCCCACGAATAGTTCATGATATCCGTGCCTTTTTTAGGCCATGCTGGGTTTTAAAGGCGATTCATTCAGGATTTTTTCTAAAGTTGCCCCATAACCAATCTCTTGCTTAAGGATGACGTATTCGACTTCAATTTCAATTGCAAACAAGCGTTTGAAACTCTAAAAACCGCTCTGACTACCGCTCCTATCATTCAACCCCCTGATTGGTCTCAACCATTCGAACTGATGTGTGACGCTAGCGACTTTGCTATTGGTGTCGTACTAGGCCAACGACGTGATGACAAACCCATTGTCATTTACTACGCTAGTAAAACTCTTAATGACCCTCCACATAATTATACAACAACTAAGAAAGAGTTCCTAGCTGTTATCTATGCTTTGGATAAGTTTCGCCCTTACCTAGTTGGATCATCCACCATCATTTATACTGACCATGCTGCACTTCAGTACTTACTCGCGAAAAAGACGCGAAATAGCGATTGTTCCGCTGGATCCTTCTCTTGCAAGAATTCACCCTGGAAATCAAAGACAAGAAAGGAACCGAAAATGTCGTGGCCGACCATTTATCAAGGCTGGTTGGTGACATTGATAGTGATTCTGAATCCATCTATGATTCCTTCCCAGATGAATATTTGTACTCCATTTTCTCCTCTCAATGGTACGCGGATATATTTAACTACCTAATTACTGAGCAAGTTCCTTCCTCTTGGTCATGTCCTGATCATAAAAAGTTCTTATCCACTGTAAAATATTATTTCTGGGATGACCCCTACCTCTTTAAGTATTGTTCCGACTAACTCATTCATTTTGTATTCGGTGGGAGCACACCGGCGTATTATCCTTTGCCATAAACAATCTTATGGAGGTCATTTCAGGTGGGAAGAAAACTGCAGCCAAAGTGTTACAATGTGGTTTTCTTGGCCTACCCTTTTTGCGATGCACACGAACATTGCATAGCTTGCATTCGTTGTCAGCACCTAGGTCGAATTACCAAACGCAATATGATGCCCCTAAATCCTATCTTAATTGTGGAATTTTTTTATGATTGGGGCATTGATTTTATGGGACCCTTTCCTATTTCTCAAGGTTTTCTCTACATTCTAGTCGCTGTAGACTATGTGTCTAAATAGATTGAGGCACTCGCATGTCGCTCAAATGACCATAAGTCTGTCGTGAAATTTGTAAAAGAAAACATTTTCTCTCGTTTTGGTGTCCCCAAAGCTATCATCAGTGATGGGGGTACACATTTTTGTAATAAAATTTTTGGATTTTTAATGAAGAAATATGGAGTTACTCACAAATTTGCTACTCCATATCACCCACAAACGAGTGGCCAAGTGGAAGTCTCCAACAGACAGATAAAGTATATTTTGGAGAAAACTATCAATCCATCAAGAAAAGACTGGTCTCTTCCCTTATCAAATGCCTTGTGGGCATACCGAACAGCATTTAAGACACCTATCGGGATGTCTCCTTACCGCATTGTTTTTGGAAATGCTTGTCATCTACCAGTTGAACTTGAGCATCGTGCCCTTTGGGCCATCAAAAGCCTCAATTACAATATCAACGTGGCAGACGAGAAGCTAAAACTGCAATTAAATGAGCTTGAGGAGATTCGAAGTGATGCTTATGATCTCTCAAAATCGTACAAAGCTAATATGAAAAGAGTGCACGACAAGCACATTTTGTGTAAATATTTTAAAATTGGCCAAAAAGGTTTACTATACAACTCCATATTACACATTTTTCCTGGTAAATTGAAAACACTATGGTCTGGTACTTTCATTCTGTCAGTTGTGACCCATTATGGGGCAATCTCTTTGCTTAATCCACAAGATAACAGCGAATTTCAAGTAAATGGACAACGCCTCAAACATTACCACAAATTACGCTCCCCAAATGTTGAACAGACTCTTCTTCAGGATCCAGTCTACATAGACTAGATGTTTCGTTGGACATACTCAATCTTGTTTCTATAGAGGGTATGCCATTTTGGTACTCGGGCCATCTTCTATTTTACGATCTCAAAAGTTCTTTGAAGTGTGTGGTTGCAAATGCCGGAAACTTAGTCCACGAAAACTCTATTTCAGAACTGAGTATAAATGTCTTCTACAATGCGAGCAAACGTTCCTGTCGGTAAACGATGGGTACCAAAAATTTCCCCTCCTTCCTTCTCTTCCCTTTTATACTTTTTGCCTCACGAACTTCAGCTAATCATTTGGTGTAAGTGTCACTCATCACGAATAGGTAATGGTCGTAGTACTTTTTTGCTTGTAAACAATGTGCGCGAAGGATGGGGTGGTGTATGCATTGTCAAACACCTTTCTGTCCAGGTCTTGACTTCCTATCCGATACTAGCCGGTATAAGGTATACTTTTGTCTGACACCAGCTGCACATGATAATCTTCGTCGCCGCGCCATTTCTCCCACGGGTTGGGAATTGTCTTGAGAATCTGACATTAAAAGACTCGCAAACGTCTTGAGAATCTGACATTAAAAGACTCAATTGTTTTGAGGATCTGACGTTAAAAAACTCACCTTGTAGATATGTATATATGGTTGCCTTTTAAAAAAAAATCTCCATGCATTAAGTTATGCACATAGAGATTCGTGTTCAACCTCGGATGTTGCATACTTGGAACACATATGGGCAATGTATTCCACCAGACCAACCCCTAGAATTGGTTACTTTGAGTTCCCTTTGGGGCAGTTTGAGGATAGTCGTATGTAATAAGGGCAATATTATTAGACTGTAGCGCGCATGGTCCAAGATGGTACCGACCTGCCCCTAACCCCATAATACATAGAGTTAAAGCCACAGTCTGGCTAGATTGGGTTCACTCCAGAGCCGACATAACAGTTGCCTATGAATTTAGATGATGACTCTTCTGGACATCCAGTGTTGTTCACATTAATCTCCCTTGCTTATAAATAAAACAACCCTCCTTCTTTTCAAAAACTATTATGACCTTTAAGAATGACTTATATAATTGGATGACATTTTTTGTGCCGATCATTTTGATCTCTCATTCATCCAATTCGGAGTCCGAACGAGTCGTGGGTGAGCGTTTAGATTTTTTAGGCTTAAATTGGGCTTTAGGCTTGATTTGGGCTTGGGAATTTTTTTGGGCCCAACCAAATCTTGTTATTCTTGGCCCATTTAAACCCGAGATACCCATCCCACACATCACAATTTCGTTTTTCTTCTTCCCCATAATCCGGATCTTGTTCCCCCTCGATTTAGTCATACACGAGACAGGCCCACGTTATATCCAGGTTTCACGCGCGACCACCACAGCTCTGAATCCAATTCCTTTTCGTCAGCAACTCCAAATTCTCCCCCTCATCTCAAATCAATATTCATCCTCTTCATACGATCACCAATAGCCGAAAATAGGCGGATTTCGGTGGAGAAAAATTTTGGTTTCTTATTTGAAAATGGGATGTTTGCTCCATTCTTCGATACGGAAATACACTCTAGAGGATGGGAGTACTTGTTGTATGCCAATGGCGGGTTATATTCAAAGGATTTGGTGATGAAATTTTATGAAAATGGTAGCTTTAATGGCGACCATTTTTGGGTTACCGTCGACGGTGTGCGCCACGAAGTCACACCCACTTTGATCTTCGGGATAACGGGCATACCTCTGGTCAACCACGTACTGACTCAGCAGTAGTTCGTGTACCCATGGACTTACGACCTAATGCTCAACACACTAATCGAGGGCGAGTACAATATGGATGGGAAATGCGCGTATCAGCGCTCGGTGCGACGGAACCAGTTGGCAATGACTCAATGGCTGGGACAAAACGCCATTTGCACCTCGAAGCCCTCAGACATCAACAAGACATTCCTCCACCTACTTTGGATCCTCCAGGAGCGCAAGGGTAACTTTTGCATAGTTACCTTTCTTTTTGATATCGTTACACATGCCACTCTCAGGTCAGCCCCTCTTGCCATTCTTGTAACGCAAGTTATGATTAATTTGGGTTTCCTGTCTACCACTCCGTTACTCCTTATGCCACTATATGAGAATATGCTTGTTTTCAAGAAATACATACTGGCCCCCTTGGAACCCACAGCACCAATGGCAGCTGAGCACGCTAACGTAGGTCCATCTCACCAACCCTCCTTTGATGAGACTGCTATGAGTAAGATGAGCCATCCTATGGATGCCTTACGTGCTATGAATAGTGGCATGAGAGACATGTACACTCGCCAGGTATCGATGAAACATACCTTGGGCGAGTTAAGGACGGATATGACCACTCGCCACGAGCCGCTGACAGACATCATGGGCGAATTTCAGCAGGAAATGCGAGCTTCCATGAATGCATTTCAGGACCAAATGACAACTCGCCAGAACCAGTTCCAGCGAATGATCATTGATAACCGTAAAAACAATAAAATCCTAAATATTAATGCTACAAGAACACTAATACGTAATCCTACCGTTCTTACGTTTAGATCAATTCTTCTTACTCTCAAAACATAATCATGCAATACAACGAGTAAGGATTTCGTTCCACTCTCAATCTATCAAGACTTAATAGAATTCAACTAATCAAACCCAAAAGGAACAATGGTGAGAGTGATGTGTTTGGTGTGAAATTTCTATACTACCATTCTCAACACAAGAACAATAATAACAATAAGACATAATTAAATTAATTGAATTTAAAACTAAGATTGTGAATAAAGATAATTAACTTTATTGATCTAATAAAAAATAACAATGATATGATTGAATGAATAACAACTATTTTATTTATCTAATGAATGATATTCAATGATTTAAATAACTAAGCTAAAACAAAGAATGAAACTAATTAATGGAATGAAAACTAAGTAATTAACTAATCTAGATCTAACTTTTTCTAACCCTAAACTCCATTAACATTAGCTTCCTAACCTAACTGCCATTAACAAAGAGTCAAGCTTTTGTTTTTATACTTCCAGATCCAAAAATCGTGCATGGGCTTGGAGCCATGTTTTGGGCCGGAAAATCGGGCCCAAAACCCAATTCTTTCGGTCCAAAAAGGCCTCTTCAGCTGCAGTTCGCTTCAACAGACTTTTTGTCCACTTCTGCTCCTCTGATTGAGTCAAGGCTTAGACCATTGGAAAGCTCTTTCCGAGCCGGTCGTTTTGACATAAGGTAGGCCCAATTCCGAGGTCTGAGTCTAAAGATATGGTCTTCGGAAGTTCTGTTGACTTTTTTGTTTTCACTGCGTGGACTTTGACTTTTCATCTTTTGACCAGGCTTTACAAAGGCTTGGTCTTCTTGAATCTTGGCCTTTAATCACCGAACTCCTTAGTAACCAACCATTGCTCCTTTTATCTCATCAAAGTGGCACATTCACGCACATAATTGACTTTGAAGCTCGAAATGTATAAAAACACGTAATCGGATTAACTCTTACTTATTATTCACATAATTGGTCTAACATTATGATTATTAAGGGGTTAAAACTACAGTTTTGGGCTCTTATCAAACCACCCCAAACAGCATTTTGCTTGTCCTCAAGCAAAGATGAGAAATTAGAATAAGTGACCAAAAATGGAGTTCTATCTACTCTCATTTCATCGAGTGCGATTGTATTGACCATACGCAACAAGGCCTTAAACCACTAGGAATTCCCTAGTGGACGAGTTATAACCTCGTGAGAGTTTTACTGATGAAGGTACTCACA
The DNA here is from genome assembly GCF_015680905.1 of Coptis chinensis. Lineage (NCBI taxonomy): Eukaryota > Viridiplantae > Streptophyta > Magnoliopsida > Ranunculales > Ranunculaceae > Coptis > Coptis chinensis. The sequence goes on from NC_141459.1 coordinate 41,778,685, forward strand.
AACTTCATCTATACTACAACGACTAAGAAATAAAACTATTGTTTCCTTATTTATGTCTCAATTATCTATACATCTCACTAGTAATGAATCTGAGAATAATCATGTCAAAACCTAAGCTAATAATATATGCATAATAATGAATCATCTATGATACCAATATATATACTATGAGTAATACTATGAAATGCCTAGCGAGGTTAGTTTTCGAAAACTTCGGAATAAGCGTCCTTAAGTAGGTCCTCACATAAATGTCAAGACAAAACCACTCGATTTTTTCCGCTCAAGTTTGCTACTCGGTTGTCGGTGGGCACACTTTACCTTACAATCTCAATGACAAACAAAGGAAGCGGTCGATCAAACACATCTGCCACTTACTATCACACTAACCTATTCCTAATTGAGGCTAGAGGTCTTTATTAGGTGTTGCGGGATTAGGAGATGGTTTAAGAAGGAAGGAAATGGATATTCAAAAGGACAAGTCCGAGATAATAGAGTCTTCATATTATGTAACTTAGAGAAAACCTTGTTATTTTCTTTTTTCTATACTTTGTTTCCATCCTTAGCCATATTTTTTTCTTTTTCTTTTCTTTGGCTTTTGACTCCATTTTATTCTATTTTTGGAGTTTTTATTTATTTTTTTTTTTCTTTTCCTTGGATGGAAACTTCTTTTCTTTTTCTGAAGCAACTAACTAATTTTTGTTTACACAGGTTTTTCTCTTCTTCTTTCTTCACTCATTCTATTCTCAGACTTATTCTAGATTGGGTAGGTTGATTTTTTTTTTTTTTTATTTTGTTTTGTTTTGTAACGGAGGTAAAGGAATTGTGGTTTATGGAAGGCTAAAGAAAGGTTCAAGGCGACTAGCGGAAAATATACTTAGGTCAGAATTTCTAGCTATATCGATCCAAAAAGGGCCTAAATTCTCTCTTAGGACATGGTATAGTGGTCAAGCAAGTGGGCGTGTGATTTCTCTATTCGAATATACTTCTCCCTTGTGTCATTTCTCAAATGTTTCACTCATATAAGGCTTTAGGCTATATTCTCGAGGATTTGTAGAATAAAGTACTCTAGCCTAGATTTGAAACTTACTACTAACAATCATAGATACTCATGTAATATATTTATAGATAGATGCAAAGATTATTACCTACATATTAACCTAAGTTTCTAACAATTATTCGATGCAAAAGCTAACGTGAGACTTCTAGATTGTTAAGAGCATGGAGAAAGAAAACAATACCAATATTCCTAAGTGTATAGCATGGACTTATTTATTTATATTTTTAAATTTTTGAAATTTTAACTAGAAAACAAATGCGTATTATACATATCTATATCCTAACAGATGCCTTAATTACACGTATTTCTATGCCCCCCCCAAACAAGAAGCATGCTTTGTCCTCAAAGCATTTAAATATAGAGGGTAGAAAAATACCATGGAAATGCGTGAAATTCTGGAACATCTGCAAAACAAGGTTAGAATATACTAATATAGGAAATAAAAAAGCGACCTTGAACTCTATAAGAGTTCCACCCATTATGGGGTTAACAGAATTAAATTGCTTGGGACATAAGCGCATTAACTAACTGAAACTAAAACTTACCTCCACTCCAGCGTTTACTCGTCATCCTCCTCTTCTATAAAGAAGTGAGGTTCCTTCGCGTCCTGCCATGCCATTATAATTTGCCAAGCTTGCCGCCATTTATCATCTACGGATGCTAACCTGTTAAGCGCCACTTGGTCGGATGGGGTGTAAGGTGCAACCTGATGAGGTTGTATCCTCCATCCTTGCCAAGTCATTGCACGGAAAGATCTGATAATATAATTGGTGGGTCTCACAAATGTCGACCCCAACCCAATCCGTGAAACGGGCACAAAAATAGGAAGAAAACATAGTATAATACGGCAAACTAATATAGGCATAAAAGATACTTATGCCTCATGCTACGGGTCGTGCTAAACTAGACATCAAAGTTCTGGGAAGGTCATGGCACATACGTCCCGTGGCTAAAGCAAGGAAGACGCTGCAAGTGGCATCATTCACAGAAGAAAAATGTCATTCCCCTAAAATGTTTAGCATGATCCAAAACATAACAGATTCCTATGTTCATGGACGGGCTACCAGGCGGCGTTATATTCCCCTTGGTCCTCGATCACGGAAAATGCCTGCCCCATAACGACTCATGCAAAAACTCATAAGTGAAGACATACATATTATCTACCCAATAGCACCATGGGTCTTGTATTTATTGGGCATGGCAAGTCCAAGAACAAATGCTAGCAAGAACCATAAGCGGTTCCCAAACTTCTACGTGTGTGATCACCTTGTGAAACCAAGCACCATAAGTAGTGCTTTGAAACAAATCTTTGAAAGACTGTTTCGGTATTATTATAGGAGATGTCATCTCGAACTACGCTTCTAGAACAGGCGAATGAACCGGGAACAACCCGCTGAAAACTGGAATTTTTCCGGTCGACGGAAGTCGGTATGGCGAGCTTTTCAACTAGGGCGCGAAGTCGCTCGCCTGTATTTAGAATTCCGGTGTTTGAGCGAAATGAGTCGCTTTGGTATGTATGGTGGTCGCTCAGGTCCGATGTCGAGGGCGGTCGGCGCTTCGGTATGAGATGGTCGCGCTTCTAGGTTCGAGAGGAGGCGGGTAGTCTTCTAGGTCAGTCCGATGAGGGCGGTCGTATGCTCGCGATGGCGGTCGGCCTCGACAAAATTCTTCAAAAAGTAAAAGGCAGCGCGGCCTCGACAAAGCGCAGCCTTCGTAAAGTTAAAATTTGAAACCGGAGTTTAGAGCAAAAAGAAGGTAAAACTTGGAGTGGAAAACGTTTTTTTTTTTTTTTTTTTTTTTCAAGGGGCGAGGTGGGGGTAAGAATAGGAAGTTTAGTGATCAAGCATGGAAAAACCAAACACCCCACCCCAAACAAATTTTTGAAAACAGGTTTGTAAAATTTGTTTTAAAACGTCGGGTCTTTTAAAGTCGATTCCCTAGACTTAAAGTGATATATATGTATTTACATGCAGTTTCCCATATATCAATAATCTAAAAAGTTGTGGGTCTTTTAACAAATAATTAACATGGAATGCACCATCAAACGTAATTAAGCACCAAGATTTCCTATGATGTAGCTTAGTGGAATGAGAGTAAAGCCTTATAGATCTAAAACCTAATCGAAAGCATACGATTTCTTCTTTGTCCTCCTACTGAAGGGAATGCCAAGTAAATGAACATGAGAAAATTGATGGTTGTGGAAGATACATAGGATGTGGATAATTTTGAGAAGGGAAAAATGGAAAAATGAAAAAGTGTCGGTGGCTTGTCCTTGGGTGTTACTTCTTCACTAGTTGGTTTTAGATAGTTATGAAGCATAGGAGAAACGCCAAGGTCAAGTACAAACTCAATGGTTCTTTGAAAAGGTAGAGGCGAGGAACATTCGTGATGGAAGGTGAATGAAAGTGACATGAGGATGTGAGGTGGGTGAATGGTGTTCAACTAGTGTTCTTAGGTCTATATCATCAGAGGCCTTGAGATATGCAAGACATTCCTCAATAGGTGGGTAAGAAGAATCACTGGGATAAAGGGCAAAAAATTCTTCTTCCGTCATGGCGTCAAGAGATGAATGGATGTCAATAGGAGAGAACTCAAGGAGTCGAAGGAAATCTTCCTCGATGTTATCTACGTCTAGGGAGTAGAAATTGTGATCCTTGTCTTCTTCCATAAGAGGGGTATCTACTAGTGTGGGGACTAAAGTGTCAGCCGCACTAATGTGAGGTACAAAACTCTCAATGGACTTCACTTCTCCTTCTATAGGCAAAACCTAGTTGTCCCTGTTTTTGTCTAAACATGTTAACTTCTACAGAAAGATTTCCAAAAGAAAGAGTCATTGAGCCATCCCGACAATTGATTTGGGCATTGGCGGTTGCCAAGAAAGGACGCCCTAAGATGATGGGAATGGAATCATGAGCAACTTCTGTGTCGAGAATTAACAAAGTCGGCAGGATAGTAAAAATCCTGAACTTTAACAAGAATATTTTCAACTACACCCTTGGGATACTTAATAGAACGATCGGCTAACTGCAAAGTCATTTTGGTTGGTTGAAGTATTGTTAGACCAGTTGTTTATATAAATAAAAGGGATTAGGTCTAATAAAGCAGTTGTTATGAAGGTATCACCTAAGGTGCATTGTACTGATGGGGCGACCGGGGTCCTTGTACTTAACAATTCCGTTATGTTCGGATAAAGAGGGATATTGTTGATTAAGAATGCTTCGTGGGGTATGTTGGTTTTCCTCTTCTTGGTGCACAACTCTTTTAGAAACTTAGCGTGTCCAGGTAGACTTTTTATAGCTTCTAGAAAAGGTAGGTTTATAGTCAAATTTTTAAACACTTCCCTAATCTCATCAAAATTCTCGTCCTTTTTAAACACAACTAGTCTTTGGGGATATGGTGCTTTATCGCTATTTTTAGTAGAAGGGATAAAAGTTTTATTAGTCTTTGCTTTCTCTCTATCCGTTTTCCATCTAGGTATCCATATTGGAACCTCTACAGGTGTAGGGTCTTCACTTTCTATTATTGGATCTTGTAATGTTTTCCCTTTTGGTTGTGGTTTAACTGGTACTTCTACAGTTGTAGGGTCTTCAGTTTCTATTATAGTATGTGGTATGGTATCATTTTTAGTTTGTGGGTAATCTTTAGGCATAGTCACTTGGTTATCAACTACTCGCCCTGAACGAAGGGTAGTGACTGCCTGTAGGTCCCCTTGGTTTATATTACCATTACACTGAATACTTTTTATTTCAAAGGCGGTGTTTGTTGACTTAGGATTAGGCATTGCTTGACTTGGAAACACGCCGGTTTGGTTATTATTTTGGTTAGAAGACATGTTAATAACCTTTTGGCACAAAGACTGCATCATTTGCATTGTTTGTTTCATCATATTAGAGTTTTGATCATGCTGATCTTTCATTAAGTTGGAGTTTTGTTGCATAATTTGATTTTGTTTCTCCAACAAGGTCACTACTACTTTGTCTGTAGATGGTTGTATTGGAATTAAAGCTTGTTGGCGTTCATGTCTTGATGTTGATAGTCTGGGTTATGGGTACTAAACCTCTATTCTGGTCACCTAAGTTCCCTTGTCCTTGATGTTGAGTTAACTGGGTTGAAGTGTGATGGTTTGTGGTGGTGTTTGTGCATAGACAAGAGGACAATAGAAGTCGGAATGCTCAAGACTACAAACAGACATTACAACGAAAGTAGAGTTAATGTTCATGACTGGAGTGGGTTGTTATTGAACAGAGATGGCATCTACCTTTTAGTGAGGGCATCGATAAGAGTTTTAAGCTCGGGATTATGTTTAACCTCTTGAAGAAGGAGAGGAGCGGGAGGAATCGTTACCCCCAATTGTTGTTCCTCTTAGATTGATCTTCTAAGAATGTATAAGCCTCTAAGGCTCCTTTACTAAGAAAACTACCCCAGTCATGATATCTAGAACCTCCTTATGACGATGTAAAGCCCCCTTGAAGAAGGCACGAACAAAGCGTGTCTTTCGCAAGATTATGATGTGGGCATTCAATGAGAAGATCGGTGAAACGATTCCGGGCCTCCGAAAAGGATTCATGAGGATTCCGCGGAAGAAATGAATCTTTTGAAGCATTTCATCTGTCTTTAGTGGTGGGTAAAATTGTTCCATGAACAATTGAACAAGTTGAGCCCATGAGTCCACGAGTTTGGCGTTTGGGTAGTTAACCAAGGCGCCGCCTTGTCGGCTAGGGTGAAAGGAAACACCCTAAGTTTAACTTGATCCGGACTTACGCCAGGATGATGGAATGTAGTGAGAACTTGGTCTATCCTACGCATGTGCTGGTAAAGGCTTCTCGTGGTCTAAACCATGAAAACCGGTAACAAGTTAAATATATTAGGGGATTCAAAATCCCCACTAGGTCTACAAGAACGATGCGACTTAGGGCCATCGTTTAGGGCTTTTATAAAAATCGAGAGATGAGTCTCTTGTTCTTTAGCCATTGATGCAAGTGTAGTGTGTGAAATTCTAGATAGGCGTGTTGTATTTATTTCTATGAAAAACAAGCCTGATTATACTAGAATTAAAACTCCTCGGCGTAAGAGAGAAGTGGAAGAAGGAGTACCGAATGCCTCCTTGCTACAGCGTTTGAATAGCGTCTTGTATACGCGATTTCAGTGTATTTAACAAGTTAGAAACACTGAATAACTTTAAGGAATAAAAATATTCATTTACCTATGAAAATTGGGCTGTTAGGATGAATTTTCCTTGTAGGCCCATGGGTTGGGGCGCGGGTTGGTATGGCTACCAAGGTAAGTTGAAATTACAGTGTTTAAGGGCGGGCGCGGGTCGCGCTCCAGGGTTTTCAAGTTTTAGGCCTTTTATCGTACTCCAAAAAATCCGAAATTTTTACAGTAATTTGTTAAGACGTCTATCAAGTAGCCTGTAAAATTTCAGATCGATCGGAGCTGTGAAAGTCCCTCTACAGCCCTCCAAAGTTTGCGAAACCGTTTTCGGACACAATACAAACAACCGAATGGTTAACCCATCAAAACAAATCCAAAAATTTCCAAGTTTTTACTGGAGACTCCTAACATATCCTAGTTGTTTCTGTAAAAAATTTAGAGAAATTGGAGTTCTACAACCTTTCCTTATTGGCTGGTGTTTCAGATATTAAGTGTTTGCAACACTGCAGAAACACACTGGAAACACTCTACTATTTAGGTGGTCAAACTAAATAAAAAACTCATCAAATTTTTACTACAAACTTCTGGATTAGGATAGATACTCCTGTAAAAATTATAGAATTTTTAGAACTCCCTAAGTAACCTTATTCGTCTGTTTTTCAAGAACATACGGTGTGAAAACTGAAATGCAGCACTGTAAAGATCGTATTTGTTTCACAAGGTAAACCAACTTTGAAAAATCTGAAAATATTCCAGTAAATCAACAACACACTCAACAATATGTATGAAAATTTTCAGAATTTTCGAAAATTTAGAAATACCTTCACCGCAGTGTTTTTCTCAGTGAATCCGCAGCCCCTATGCCTGAAACAGTGAACAGTTCCGAAAATTCAAGAAATAAGAATGAAAAATTAAAAGGGTGGGTGGGTAGAGAATGGGGGATTGCCCCTTGGATTCAAGCAATTGAATTCTTGTCTTGAACGAGATTAAGATGGCAGCGGCGCCATTTGATAACCCGAAAAACAATAAAATCCTAAATATTAATGCTACAAGAACACTAATACGTAATCCTACCGTTCTTACGTTTATATCAATTCTTCTTACTCTCAAAACATAATCATGCAATACAATGAGTAAGGATTTCGTTCCACTCTCAATCTATCAAGACTTAATAGAATTCAACTAATCAAACCCAAAAGGAACAATGGTGAGAGTGATGTGTTTGGTGTGAAATTTCTATACTACCATTCTCAACACAAGAACAATAATAACAATAAGACATAATTAAATTAATTGAATTTAAAACTAAGATTGTGAATAAAGATAATTAACTTTATTGATCTAATAAAAAATAACAATGATATGATTGAATGAATAACAACTATTTTATTTATCTAATGAATGATATTCAATGATTTAAATAACTAAGCTAAAACAAAGAATAAAACTAATTAATGGAATGAAAACTAAGTAATTAACTAATCTAGATCTAACTTTTTCTAACCCTAAACTCCATTAACATTAGCTTCCTAACCTAACTGCCATTAACAAAGAGTCAAGCTTTTGTTTTATACTTCCAGATCCAAAATCGTGCATGGGCTTGGAGCCATGTTTTGGGCGGAAAAATCGGCCCAAAACCCAATTCTTTTCGGGTCCAAAAGGCCTCTTCAGCTGCAGTTCGCTTCAACAGACTTTTCGTCCACTTCTGCTCCTTTGATTGAGTCAAGGCTTGGACCATTGGAAAGCTCTTTCCGAGGCGGTCGTTTTGACATAAGGTAGGCCCAATTCGAGGTCCGAGTCTAAAGATATGGTCTTCGGAAGTTCATTGACTTTGTTACGCTTGTTTCTGCTGCGTGGACTTTGACTTTTCACTTTTGACCAGGCTTTACAAAGGCTTGGTCTTCTTGAATCTTGGCCTTTAATCACCGAACTCCTTAGTAACCAACCATTGCTCCTTTATCTCATCAAAGTGGCACATTCCTGCACATAATTGACTTTGAAGCCTGAAATGTATAAAAACACGTAATCAGTATTAACTCTTACTTATTATTCACATAATTGGTCTAACAGTATGATTATTAAGGGGTTAAAACTACAGTTTTGTTCTCTTATCAATCATTGCGAACCAGCATCAGTTTCAAGCTCAATTGATGGATACTCTAGGTGATATCCAGGAGCAGTTAGCCTCCACGGGAGCTCGTCCTATACGTCGTCGCAGGACTCCTGGTTCTTCTTCTGCATCCCCTGAGGATTCCCCTGCAGCCCCCAAGGATTCTCAGTAGCTAGTTTATTTTCCAGGTCTTGTATATTATTTATGTCGGATATTTTATTTACGTGTTTGCATTTTTATTTTCCAACCTAGGATGTCTGTTATTTCCTACATGTTCCAAAATTTCTGCCTTGTCAAATAGTATATTAGTTATCTCCAATATTATATTATATAGGTAGAAACATTTATAATAATATTAGTAATAATAATTTATATAGATATATATATAAATATATACATTTTTAACGTCACACTTAACGGCAAATTTTACAGTCAACTAACGTTTTGTAAAACGGTCATGAAATCGCATCCTTAAAACGGTCAAGAAATCACATCCAAAACCAATCAGAAAATGGCTCAATTTTCTTTCTATAAAAACGCTCAACACATCCTTCACATTCACTCCTTTCATCTTCTCCCCTCTACACTTCTTATTCTAAATATCGTTTTTTAGTTCGCTACAAATTTCAAGCTTCATGGATGTACTAGAAAAGTTTGAGCAGCAGTAGATTGAATATGCTACTCAAGTCTTCATGCTCGGTTGTTTTATTATAGTAATGTTGTTAATGTGGCATATTGTCTTATCTAATATTTAAGTTGTATTTTATTCCTCATGTCATTATGATGTGTTTTCACATCTCTGTACGTTGTTACATCTTATTGTGATATTATATCTACATCTTCCTTGTCCTTCTACTTACGCTATTTACGAAAAAAAAAAAAAAAAAAAAAAGGCCACTCCTTGTAGTCACATGCCCCATTCCTCCCATCCACACTACATCCACTTTTGCACCATGTTTCAGAAGATACACGTGGTCTAACTACCTTGTGACACCTCGATCCGTATTTTCTGCATCTTTGGATTGGTGCCTATTTATATCAAGGATAGACACCTCTAAAAATTAAACTTCCCCTTTCCACTAAATTTTCTTCACCACTCCATCTTTAATGGTCCTCACTCGAATTTTCGTGCCTGAGTAAAATATTATGGAAAATTTCCAAAACGGTCTTTTTCATCCATTTTTTGACACATAAATTTTACGTCGAGGATGGTACCCTCTATTACATCATAAGCAGGCATTTTATTCCAGAGAATTGGTCCTTCTATTCTATAAACACGGTTATTTTCAAAACGGGCAATTCTTTGTCCGTGCAAACGGATGCGAGCGTAAATTGACTATGGAAATCATCTCCGAAGTACTTCAAATTCCCATTACAAACCAAGGAGTACACCTTCAGGATTCACCTTTCCACAATATTAGGCATCTGATGTTTGCAACTATCCTTTACAGCAAATACAACCGGAAAAACCGTATTGTTTATCAGCGATCCTTGCAAAGAAACCAATTATATGTGATCCAATGGCTAGCTCATAATGTGCTCAGCACATCTAAGACTTCCGAAATAACAAAACCCCTCCTCCATCTACTCTAGGTCTTGTAGACTAACTGCAATGATTTTTGCATTATTAAATTTCTCTGGAATGCTATCGCACGTGCCAGGAAAAAGGCAGTTCCTTTGCCAACCATTGTGAAATTTATCATGATGTGTTGGGGTTTTTCTATTTCTGCTCCTAATACACCTCTCAGAACAGCTAACATTCTCACCATTCACTCAGTTTGTAGGAACGGTTTCTGGAATCCCGACGTTGCAAAGAACCATGTCGGTGCAGAAACCGAAGAAGCTTATTCCGCTGACAACATCTTCACTGAAAATGCATTATGTAAAGTATTTAATCCTATGGAAGGCCTTCATTTAATACTTTAATTCAACAAGGATTGATGACATTATACAAACGTCAGAATATTATCATCACCAGTCTTCTTGAATTTCACGACTTGCGGACAATACAAGAAGAGGAACAAGCACAATTCTTGCACAGCCATAACCATTTCTTGGCAAATCACACTCTCATAATGGAGAACCACTCCGAGATTTACCAGACACAGAGCGAAATGTTGCAACGGGCTGTTGCACGGATTGACGGCATCGAGAATTATCGAGAATCTTATTAATGGATATCTCTCACAAAAGGACCCTCGCCATTACTTGGGCCCATGACACAATTTAAATTTTGCAATTTTATATTCTTTGTCATTTTTTTTTTAGTTTTTAAATATATTACAATTTTCCTATGATAAATAAATGTAATTTGTTTTAATTAGTCATTTCCATCGTATTCTCATTTTTGTTTATCTTTGTTTACAGGTAGTATCTTTCTTCACACGTCTTCTACGATGGCATCTCTAAAGATTATTCCAGATAATCTTTCCATTCGTTGCAGAATTCTCCTGCATATGGACATCTTTTCAGAGACTTCATCACCCAAGTTGGTTGGAACTCCTTGATACTACACCCTGAGTAGACATACTCTCTAGGTTTGGCAACTTATTTTTACAATTATATGGAGGATCTACCTGCTGATGGTTTCGTGTCGAACGGATTTGCAATCCGTATTGGTAACAACTGCCACCCTTTTTATGAGCCAGCAGTTGCTATGGCTTTGGACCTTCCTCCTTTTTAGCCAGACATCCCCATTTAATACATGATAGAAAACAACTTTAATGACTATTCTTGGGAAAATTTTGCCGCCCGTTATGACGATGGCCTTGCCCAGGTCATTGAACGTGTAGCTGGGCGATGGCCAAACAACACTATTCCACTAGCCAGTATGACCATGAATGTTGGAACTGCCATGTTATTTATTCTTCTGAACATCATGGGGGATTGGCATTTTTCCATTGCCTCAAAATCAGCTTGTAAGACGTTCCATGCCCTGGCTCAGCAACATACCGCCTTCGACATCACAGACCTAGTAATTGAGAGCCTTAAGAGGGCTCGGTCTTTTCGGCAGCACTATATCACTTTGCGATTCATAAAGATGCAAGATAATGAGGACGACTTCCCCGGTTTGCCACGCGTTTGAGATGCGTAAAGGTAGACTCTATGTGTCCAACAAACAAGATAATTCGTTCTTTGCAATTTTGGGTATGGCAGCGCCCTGCAAGGTATCTAAAGAAAGTTTGTTGCTTCCCTGATGATGATAAAATGATAGCTCATCTGGACACTTCAAGGAAGAGGAAGTGGAGCGAAGTCTGGAAGGCTATGATAAATTGGTGTGACGCAAAGGAATGGCATTTCTACAAAGACGAAGCAAGGATGGACCATCCCCAAGTTCGTAATTGGGGCAATGTGAGTTGATGTACATATTTGTTTTACATTTTGATATGAAAAATAAATAACCTAACAGTGTGCTTTCACTTTTATGATATATAATATATAGTGTGTTACAATAAATTTTTCTGTGGAAGATGTCAGCTATATTTTTGCTCAAAGCCCCTCAAGTATATTCTTTCTTCCTCTTAACACTTTGAGGACACAGCTTCCGACTGTATGGGGGTGGCGAGAACCTTTCGTAAAAATTAAGCATTCATAGTTATATATAGTTTTATTTGATGCCTAAATAAATGTATTTAGTGACAAATTCTTATTTTCTTTTCTTTGATGAAAAATATTTAGAAATCTCACCCTTGCATTTGAATTAGGACTTGTTCTTAGAAACTTGAGTTAATACGTATGCAATAGTTTTTACATCTTTTTATGAGCATTCATGCACTGACTATCATTAAATGTACACAACAGTAAGTTTCTGGGACCCATGGTTAGACAACTTAGTTTCCATATCCTGTAAGAATCTAACCAAAAAGCCTCAAAATGTGTGATATATGAGTAATGACACAGATGAGTAGTTTTTCCAAATAGAGAAGTTCACACGTCTACTTACTTGATCACTACCCAAATCCTAGGCGAGAATTTAGGCATTATTTGGATCGATATAGCCAAAAATTCACACCTGTAAAAAAAAATTATCGCTAGTCGCCCCATTGAACCTTTCATTAACCCTTTCTATTTCACCAAAACATTACATCAGAAAACCTTATAAACTTTTAAAAAAAACCGTCCTAAAATGAGATTTACGATGGTAAAAATCGTCCTTAATTCCGTCGTATATCCCTCTATCGCTAATATTAATGACGGAATATATTGTCGTATCATTAATTAGAAAAGGACTGTATATATTGTGCTAATACTAACGACGGAATTTATTGTCTTAAAACCACTTCCCAAACGGCTTTTTTTTTAATATGCGATCCCTTAGACCGTCGTAATATTTATTTTTTAATTTAATTTTTTAATGTTTAATATTTTTTTTTTCTATTTTTGACCTTATTATTATTATTATTATTTCTGTTTTAACATGGAAGGATCTTTTTTTGGTTGCTTGTGTTCTGAAATATCCAAAAAAAAGGAACATACATGTAAACCATGCACCATATCCAAAAAAAAATAAGAACATACATAAACAACTTGTAATTTCAAATTAAAACATTGAACCTGTAGTACAACTTAATATTCGTCTTCTTACAAAAGAACAAACCTATAAGATTTACATCTGACATAATTAAACATCGGTGTACAAAAAACATATCAGATAATCTAATCCTTCGCATGCATCGTGATATACAAAATGTTAAAGCTAAGACCTATACAAGCATCTTCCAAAACCCCCGTAAACACCGATATCAAAAAGAGGAGATGAACTTACAAAAGTCACATCCACATCTTGCAAACAAATTTAAAGTGCATATGCATTAGTATCAATCAAAAACGTTAATATAAGTTACTATAAGATCTTATATATATATAAGTCAGCATATATGTACACCTAACAGTTAAAGATGGTAAAAGCTTTAGGCCATTCAATAATCCCGCCTATCTCCTCCTCCCCAAGAGTTTCCATGTGTGTACTTTGAGCAGTAGGTACAAGCACCAAATCCAAAACAACATCATAAGTCTAACTTATTTCTTGATTGCCTTATTCTCCTAAGATAGCCCTACCACTCGCCACATGCACACGACGCATTGAGTACAATTTACAGCTTACCGAGCTTAGCTCAGAAGGAAATCCATCTGGTGCTGGTCCATGATGATTCAGCTAGACATAGATTTAAAATGTAATGGCAAAGTTAAAACAATAAAATTTTGGATCAAAGACGCAATAACTATAAAAAGTGAAAACTTACATGAGAAGAATCAGGAGAGAAATGTGCATTTGACCCTTGAGCAGACTTCATGATGTTGACATCTTCTTGCATCTTTTAGTATAACACTTTCAGGTTTTCAACCTCTCCCACAAGAGCTGATTCTTTTTCCTTCTGTTTTTTGAGTAGATACTTTGCAGGGGCTGAAGCATCAAGTCCCTTTTTAGTAACCCCACTACCCATACCACGCACACGACCCTTAGAATCAGGACCATAGACACGTGCAATAGGGTCATGATCCAAATCTAACAAAGTGCTCGAGGGATCATTTGCAGCAATTTCCTTTATGCTTTCCTATAAAAAGATAACTTGTATATTAGTTAGAAGATACTACATGACATAAAAATTTTACCACTTATTAACATTCTTACCACTTCATCTCGATGCTCTTCGGTGGGGCAAGTGCCATCATCATTGGTATGTAAAGTGACATACATGAGTGTTCTAGTAACAAGAGTGTTAGGATTCTTTTCTTTCTGAAATGTCAGAAGAAACAATCTATGTTATATACAAAATATGACCACCAAACCAAATATGACAAAGCATCCTCCATTTGCTAAAACACTTGCACACACCTAGCACCAACCCACACACATGCACAAAGATAAAATAACACTGCAACACACACATACCAAGACAATTTAGACCACACCACCCACCTGCACTCAATATTCAGACAACACCATCCACTTGCACTCACCTACCCAACCTTCACACGCCCACTAGTTGATAAACATAAAATAGATAGTTTACCTACGAAATGAACGATGAACTCAAAATGTAAGTAAACTAAAACTATCTTATGTGCCTATTCTTTATCAAAGATTCTACTCTCAATCCTATGAGATATAGTGGAGTAAAGTGATTCGTTCCACTCCTAGTCCTTCCACATGCTGTGTTCTCTACGTATAAGTGCTCTTAACTCTAAAGTCTAATGAGAGATTTACGAAGTGGCAACTTGACTACGATGCAACTACCCACAAGATGCAACTAGTCGACTATCAGAACAACTATGGGAATGCTATGTTGATTCTATGATAAGGAGTTAGAGGGGGATTGATTCCACCTTAACTCGACTTAATCCTACTAACGACGAATCATCGTAATCCGAATTGAACTACTTCATGAGAACAATATGGTTACTCCTAATCCCTAATTACACATGTCATTTCTACCAATTCATAACTAGTATGTGAGCGATGAAACCCATTCTCATGGTGAACTAATCGTTTCTAGAGTGGAAAGGAATTTATTTGATTTACTCTAACGATAATCGAATCAAGCTTTCATCAAGGCTTCTCAACCCCCTCAATGGAGGTTTAGCCGATAATCATCACGCTATCATTCCCAATGGAATTCGAACAAGACATGATATAAAGATTAAAACTTTGCTTGTTTAAACCCAATTCAAAACTACTAATGCAATAATTAAATTAAACTAATAATGACAATTACTTGAATCTACGAATTGAAACTAAATAATTAATGGAAATGAAACTAACTTATGGAGAACACTATTTTATTAATCAAATGAATAATAAAACAATGATTCAAATACTAAATTAATAATCTAACTAATCTAAGTCTAGCTATCTACGTAATAAGGGAAATTAGATCTAAACAATTGTAAATGACAAGAATCGAAATTGACAAATAGCTATTTTATTTATCAAACTAATTAAGAACAATGATTCTAAGAGTTTAATCTAAAACAAGAATTGAATATAAACTAAACTTAATTTAATTAAATAAAAACTAGATCTATAATTATCTATAGTTTTAGGTCTAACTAGCTACCATTAACAAAGAGTTAAGCTTTGGTTTTTATACTTTCAGATCCAAAAATCGTGCATGGACTTGGAGCCATGTTTTGGGCCAGAGAATCAGGCCCAAAACCCAATTCTTTCAGTCCAAAAAGGCCTCTTCAGCTATAGTTGGCTTCAACAGACTTTTCGTCGACTTCTGCTCCTCGGATTGGATCAAGGCTTATACCATTGGAAAGCTCTTTCCGAGCCGGTCGTTTTGACATAAGGTAGGCCCCATTCGATGTCTTTGTCCAAAGATACGGCCTTCGGAAGTTTCACTGACTTGTGTCTTTGTTTACACCAAGCGTCGACTTTTCAGCTTTTGATCGGGCTTTAGAAAGGCTTTGTCTTCTTGAATCTTGGCCTTTAGTCACGGAACTCCTTAGTAACCGACCTTTGCTCCTTTATCTCGCTAAAGTGGCATATTTTTGCACATAATGGACTTTGAAGCCTGAAATGCATAAAAACACGTAATCAGTGTTAACTCTTAATTATTACTCTTAGCAGTTGAGTCGTTTATAGTCAGATACTTGAGACTTTATCTAAACATATGTATGAACATGCAGTTTATCATATATCAACAACTGAAATAGTTGTGGATCATTCCATAAATAAATATCACAGAAAACATATCCAAACACAATCAAGCACCAAGATTTCCTATGACGCAACCTAGTGAAATGAAAGCGAAGTCGGATAACCCTATTACGTAACCTAGCATGAACCTTCTTTTTCATTTTTGAACGAGAGGGTGTTCTAGTAAATAAGTGTGGGAAAGTGAATGGTTGTGGAGAATATGGTGGATATGGATAAGTTGTAGAAGGAAATCATGTAAACAATGAGGATGTGGGTTTAGCACAAAACTCATTCATGGTGTGTGTAGGGACTGTTTCAAGTCTGAAAATGAAGGTGTCAAATGCTTTGTTCTTCTGAAGTATTTGTTTACTAGGTGGATTTAAAAAATTATGAAGTATAGAAGAAACAAAAGGATCGAGTGCAAACTCGAGATTCCTTTGAAAGGGTGGAAGGAGGGGAGTCGAGGTGGATGTTGTGCAAAGTAATTCTTGATAGGGTGAATCATCACCTGCTCTAAGAAACTTATCGAATTCCTCATCTAGATTGGTCATATCCACGTTACTATGATAGTCATCTACATCTTTGAGAAAGTCATATATCTCATCCTCATCCGTAATATGTGTATCGACTAGTGTAGGGATGAAAATGTTGGAGTCTGAACTTCCAAAGGAAAGAATTTTGGGCATATGATTATAAGGGAACGTGTTGTTGAAATAATCTCGAGCAAAGCTCTCGATCATGCTAACCTCTCCTTGCCCAGACGAATCGGGTAACTGTGTCTTTGTTTTAAAAACATTGACTTCAATAGCAAGATGGCCAAAAGACATGGACATTGAACCATCGCGGTAATTAATGAACGTATTGGCAGTTGCCAGGAAAGGACGCCCTAAGATGATTGGGACAGAGTCGTTAATGACTTATGTATCGAGGATGACAAAATCAGCCGGATAGTAGAAATCCTGAATTTTTACCAGAACATTTTCGACCACACCTTTAGGATACTTAATAGACCGATTAGCTAATTGCAACGTCATTTTAGTGGGTTGCATCTCGTCTAGACCTATTTGTCTATACAAATAAAATGGGAGTAAGTTAACACTAGCCCCCAGGTCTAATAACGCGGTCGTCATATAGGAATCTCCTAAGGTGCATTGTACAGTAGGACGACCAGGGTCCTTGTACTTAACAATTCCATTATGTTCAGATAGAGTTGGGAATTGTTCCGTTAAAAGGTCTTTTGGTATATTTGTCTTACGCCTAGTAGTACACAATTCCTTAAGAAACTTAGCATGGTGTGGTAGCTTTTTAATAGCTTCGAGGAAGGGAAGGTTTATAGTTAGATTCTTGAAAACGTCCCTAATCTTCTCATAATTAGTATCCCTAGTTAACACGGCTAATTTTTGTGGAAACGGTGGTTTCTGTCTATATTTAGCAATGGTATCACCTGGATGTTTAACCGTAGCTGTCTGTTTCTTAGGTTGTGTTGTGGCGGTACCTCTACGGTGGTAGGCTCTTGAGTTTCTATTTCGGTATCTAGTAAAATAAAGAGGTGTAGGGACTCTTGGGTGGGGTAACTATAGGCATAGTTACTTTCTTATCAACCACTCTGCTAGAACGGAGAGTGGTGATGGCCTTTAGCTCACCTACATTTTCATAATCATTACTAGTATTATCGGTTACCTCAAAGGCTGTGTTTGTTGTTTTAGGACTAGGTATTTCGTGACCTGGAAACACACCTTTGGGTTGGGATTTATCTTGGGCCAACTGTTGGCTTAAATTATTAACGGATTGTAGAAGCTGTTGGTTAAATTTAGCCATGGTTTGGAAAAGTTTTTGGCTCACTTGTATGAAGGTGTCAAGACGATCCGGTTGTGTGGGTATAGTAGTCACGGGTGGTGTGACTAGAACTATCTCGCGTGAATTATTTATGGGTGGATTTTGATAATTATTATTTACCGAGCGATACCTCTATTAGCATTATAATTATTATAACTACCTTGACCTTGTGCTTGTCCTTGTCGAGGTTGCACTTGGTTGTTATAATTATTAAAATTACCCCGACCTCGTCCTTGTCGTGGTGGAGCTTGGTTAAAACCAATGCGTTGGCCTAACATATTGATTATTGTACCCGGAGGTGTGGCGTGTTGGTTATTTCTCCAACCGAAGTTGGGATTTTGTCTCCAAGGGGCGTTAGGTTCACTATTAATGGAACAAGCCTGTTCATAGGCTATAGGACAGTGGAAATCGGGATGCTCAAGGCTCTAACAGAAACTACATGGATTTGAATTTACATTCATGACGGGGATAGGCTTTTGTTGAACAGAAATGGCCTCTACCTTTTTAGTGAGTGATTCAATTAGAGTTTTAAGCTTGGGATCATGTTTAATTTCAAACATACCGGCGGCCTTAACTGTATTTGATGAACTAGCGGAGCGGTGGATATCGTCACTACCCCCCAGTTGTTATTTCGCTTAGTTTGATCCTCTAAAAATTTATAAGCCTCCGAGGTTCCTTTGCTTAAGAAACTACTCCCATTCATTATGTCTAGGACTTCTTTATGGTGGTGTAGAAGTCCTTTGAAAAAGGCACAAACAAATGTGTCTTTCGCTAAGTTATGATGTGGACACTCTATAAGGAGATCGGTGAAACGATTCCAAGCCTCTGAAAATGATTCATGGGGATTTTGTCGAAAGAAATGAATCTTGGAAAGCATCTCATCAGTCTTTAGGGGTGGGTAAAAATGTTCCATAAACAATTTGAACAAGTTTAGCCCACGAGTCCCGAATTAGAATTAGGGGCAGTTAACCAAGACGCCCTTTATCGGCTAAGGTGAAAGGGAATACCCTTAGTTTTAATTTGTTCGCACCAACCGTAGAATGGTGGAATGTTGTTAGGACTTGTTCAATCCTACGCATGTGTTGATAGGATTTTTCATGGTCTAAACCGTGAAAAACGGGTAACAAATTAAAAATATTTGGGGGGATTCTGAAATCCCCCACTGGGTCTGCTAGAACGATGCAAGATTTAGGGCTATCGCTCAAGGCTTTGTAAAAGTCCGAGAGAGGAGTCTCTCCTTCGTCGGGCATTGTGTCAGGTGGTGTGTGTGAAATAGTAGCTAGAGGTGTAGTGGGTGATATACTAGATAGAGTCGTTTGTTGGCGTTGTTGTGTTTTTGTTCGACCAGACCTTAACCTCATACAAGGCTAAGACCAAATTTAGCTAAACACATGAACACTCCAAACAATTCTGATATACTAGTATAAACCTCTAACAAGAGATGCGAGGTGCGGAAGAAAGGAATACCTGACAAGGCCCTTGCTTCGCTTATGAATAGTGTCTTGTTTACGGCGTGTTCAAGGTGTATATAAATAGTTAGTAATAATGAAAAACTTGAAAAATCGAAGTTCGAATCAAACCTGTGGAAATTCGGCAAAAATCATTTCGAGAGTGCTTGCGGCTTCGCTTAGGCGTGGTCGCTCTCGTGTAACTTCAAGTTACAGTGATTTTATGGGGTCGCTCCACATGGGGGCGGTCCTTCGATTGTTGATCTTTTGGGCGCAGGTGCGCTCGATTAGGGCGCGGTCGCGCTCCGTGTATTTTTTCGCGAAACTTTTCAATGCTGAAATGGACAACCAAAGTATGAATCAAACAAGGGTGGGTGGGTTTAATGGGACTTTAAGAAAAGTACTTATACTACAAAACAATGCGAAAGTGAAACTAAGATGGCAGCAGCGCCATTTGATAAACATAAAATTGATAGTTTACCTACGAAATGAAAGATGAACTCAAAACGTAAGTAAACTAAAACTATCTTATGTGCCTATTCTTTATCAAAGATTCTACTCTCAATCCTATGAGATATAGTGGAGTAAAGTGATTCGTTCCACTCCTAGTCCTTCCGCATGCTGTGTTCTCTACGTATAAGTGCTCTTAACTCTAAAGTCTAATGAGAGATTTACGAAGTGGCAACTTGACTACGATGCAACTACCCACAAGATGCAACTAATCGACTATCAGAACAACTATGGGAATGCTATGTTGATTCTATGATAAGGAGTTAGAGGGGGATTGATTCCACCTTAACTCGACTTAATCCTACTAACGACGAATCATCGTAATCCGAATTGAACTACTTCGCAGAACAATATGGTTACTCCTAATCCCTAATTACACATGTCATTTCTACCAATTCATAACTAGTATGTGAACGATGAAACCCATTCTCATGGTGAACTAATCGTTTCTAGAGTGGAAAGGAATTTACGACGACTCTACGATAATCGGAATCAAGCTTTCATCAAGGCTTCTCAACCCCCTCAATGGAGGTTTAGCCGAGAATCATCACGCTATCATTCCCAATGAAATTCAAACAAGACATGATATAAAGATTGAAACTTTGCTTGTTTAAACCCAATTCAAAACTACTAATGCAATAATTGAATTAAACTAATAATGGCAATTACTTAAATCTACGAATTGAAACTAAACAATTAATGGAAATGAATCTAACTTATGGAGAACACTATTTTATTAATCAAATGAATAATAAAATAATGATTCAAATACTAAATTAATAATCTAACTAATCTAAGTCTAGCTATCTACGTAATAAGGGAAATTAGATCTAAACAATTGTAAATGACAAGAATCGAAATTGACAAATAGCTATTTTATTTATCAAACTAATTAAGAACAATGATTCTAAGAGTTTAATCTAAAACAAGAATTGAATATAAACTAAACTTAATTTAATTAAATAAAAACTAGATCTATAATTATCTATTGTTTTAGGTCTAACTAGCTACCATTAACAAAGAGTTAACCTTTGGTTTTTATACTTTCAGATCCAAAAATCGTGCATGGGCTTGGAGCCATGTTTTGGGCAAGAGAATCAGGCCCAAAACCCAATTCTTTCAGTCCAAAAAGGCCTCTTCAGCTGCAGTTGGCTTCAATAGACTTTTCGTCCACTTTTGCTCCTCTGATTGGGTCAAGGCTTATACCATTTGAAAGCTCTTTCCGAGCCGGTCGTTTTGACATAAGGTAGGCCCTATTCCGAGGTCTGAGTCCAAAGATACGGCCTTCGGAAGTTCTGTGACTTGACTTGTGTCTTTGTTTTACGCCCAGCGTCGACTTTTCAGCTTTTGATCGGGCTTTAGAAAGGCTTTGTCTTCTTGAATCTTGGCCTTTAGTCACGGAACTCCTTAGTAACCGACCTTTGCTCCTTTATCTCGCTAAAGTGGCACATTTCTGCACATAATGGACTTTGAAGCATGAAATGCATAAAAACACGTAATCAGTGTTAACTCTTAATTATTACTCACATAATTGGTCTAATAGTATGACTGTTACAGGGTTAAAACTACAGTTTTGGGCTCTTATCACTAGTATTCACCTACCCACTTGCACACACCCACCAGTAGTCTCCCACCCACTTTCCAACACAATTCATACAACACCATCCACCTGCATTCACTCACTCAACCTACACATGCCCATATTCACCCACCCACTTGCACACACCCTGTGACATCCCACTTTGGAGCACACTACTCGTGGGATGCACCTGGTGACTCAATAGCATGAGTCCTTATATATGAACGCCAACAACAAATCTCACAAGCTGTGATACAATATATGAAATACAAAAACAATTTCGAAAGCCCTTTCTCTCGACATTCACCAATCAATAATACAACTACGAATAATAATAAACCAAAATATTTAACACCTATGAATTCAAGCTTCAAACCTGATTCAAGTCACTCTCCTTGGAATTTGCAACGCAACAGTGAAAACGGTTCGACAAACGGAGTTATAACGAGAAAGTTATGACCAAAACAATATAAGTTCTAATTAACCCAATCAAAACATCCGAAAATTCTTGCTGAAGTATTGCAATTTCAGATGGGAAGACTTGTTGCAGTCCAAGTTTAGTGGCTGAATGCATAATAAGAAAACATAAGTAAACTACTACAATCAATGAAAATGGTTTTACATCATTCTAAACAAGTATTGTGTGCTTTAGTTCAAAATGTGTCATAAACTTTACTTGTGAAACTATGAGTTAACTTGTACCAAAAATCAGCACTAAACAAACTTCAATTCAATTCTAACGAAATTAGAACATAAGTCAATTATTGAGAACATTCTCTAGCAAGCTCCTAACATGGTGGAAATAAAGGGGAAGGAAGACACCTACCTCAAACCTTGAGCAACCCAAGCTATAAAGAACTACAAGACTCCAATCTTCTAGAGTGAATACTCCCAAATGCCATTCCCCACAAAAGTTTCGAACCAAACTATTTTGAGTTTCCAATTCATTATTAAGAGTTTTAATGGGGATGAGAACGATTAGAGGATGAGTTTCCAGTAGCAAAACACTCATACTTGTGTGAAAAACCAAACCAATATAAATAACCAAATGTCAAAATGAGGTTACTACACACCCACCAGTAGTCTCCCACCAATATCCACACACAAAAAATAGCCCAACCCCCACCCACTGCACTCAAACACGACATAGTATGTTTAATAAAACTACTTGCATTCTTTCCATAAGTAAATAACAAAAATATTATCCAATTATTACCATATCATGAGCTAATCTAGTTGAACCCTTTCTACCAGATCTATGACGTGCTTTTGCAGCCTCCCTAGAGATCTTGCCTTTAACACAGCGAAGCTTTGCTGCTTCCATAGACTCATTATCAATGAACCTTTCCCAATCTTCTTGTCTCACACAACCAGAGCAATTTCTTTTCTTTTCTTCATCCGTATGAAATTTGTCATGTATCTTCCTTAGTTTACTCTTTTACTTTCTCCAATATTCATTAGCTTTTTTAAGGACTAGTGCTCGTGTTGTTCCAGTCACTACGAATTCTTTCTACAATGACGATAACATCTTAGTCAAAAACAATGAAGTAAACTATTAAGTAATGTACACTGACCAACAATAAAGGACGACCAAAATATAGGATTAAAGCACTAGCTATGAACATTTCAGTAGTTCTAAAAGACACTCACTGAAATCACAAAGACGATGGTGAAAACGGTTCGTAAAATGAATTTGACACGAGAAAGATATGACCAATACAAGATTTAATCCACATAACACCAAACTCACCGAGATCAATTCCCATATGAGGTCTTTCTTTTGGTCGGGTACCTCTTTCCACCTTTGGAACATAATTGGAGCATGGGCACGACTGATTTCACCAAGGGAACTAGAGAAATCAGCAGATTTGTCTCCAACAGGTCTTCCATCTTCATCGAATAGAACAAGCTTCTTTTCAATAATTGCTACAACAAAGAAAAAAATACTTTAGAAAAAAAAAATGCAAGTATCATATAATTTCCAATAAGTAAACAATACATTACTTACCATCATCACCATGCTTACTTTGTCTAGATCCAACCCCACCCTCAGAATGTTGAGATTCGGAAGACATTATGCTGAAATCTTTCGCAAAACATCAATAACTAACTTGAAAAAAAAAACATGACGATAAAAAAATGCAAAAATTACGTGATGGGCATCCAGACCTAGTACTCATAACAAATACACTTTCATCTATTACACTTTAAACCATTACATACAAACATGAAGACACACCCAACAAAACAAGTCCACACAAAAATAACAAGTACAAACTAGTACATACAAACAAGATTTGCATTTCAACTAAGAATTGTGGCACATGAAGTACACACAGCATTACAAAACAAACAAAAGTACCATAACAGAAGTGTTGTTGCTCTTTTAAAACTTAATCAACCCATGATCCTTCATTTATCTCTTCATCTACCACCTCATCCACTAATGTGGATCTAAAAGCATCTGCATTCACTCTTAAGCGAAAAACCAGAGGATCCTCATAGGAATCAACATCTCGGGTCAACTTCTTAGGAGCATCTAAAACAACATGCCAATCATCTCTTTTGGGATCTTTGCAATAAAAGACTTGGTGTGCTTGAGAGGCAAGGATAAAAGGCTCGTCATCAACTTTTGAATTGTTCATGAACTTTCTAAAATTCACAAAAGTTAACTTTGTTTCCGGATCAATCGAACATCCATTTACTCTATCTTCTGTTCATACCCAATCACAACAAAAAACTGTTTGCTTGAAATTAATATAATCCAGCACAAGAATCAAGTTAACAACACCATAATAGGCTGCATCCCCATCAACATAGTTCTTATCTTTAGCGCTTGCTCTAAAGCTTGTCATAGCATTCATGGTAACCCCACTGTTTTGTGTTGTCTTAGAAATTTCAAACTCCGCTGTGCAAAATGTATACCCATTTACACTATATTGGTTATATGAGGTAGCTTTAAAAGACTGGCCTTCAACAAGCCTTTTCAAAGTAGACATCTCCTCTTTTTCCAACTGGTGAGGTGAAAATGCATAATGTTAGAATTCTTGTATAACCTAAATGTCAGAAATTACTAGAAAGCTATATATGGCTCATACGGACCTGTTCTCTAAGCCATGGAATAAAATTCAATAGTTTTTTGACTATTTTTCTCTTTCGCCCTCTCCTCCTAGCTGGGTGGTTTTGTTGGTAAGACTCGTATTTCCTGTTTTAGAATAGGCATAAGTACAGAATGTTATCTACTAGCTAGATTGGACATTAAAGTTTATGGAATTTTAAGTAGAAGTTGTGCATACTCTCTCCATAGAACAGCATCTTTAGAGCACTCTAAAACCCATCTTCTTGCTTGCTCGTATTGCAAATTTGAAAGCTTGTACACCCTTCCCTTTCTACCCATAGGATGCTCACTTGAACATCCCTTCTCTTCATCCATGAATTTTTTTTCCTTCTGCGACTATGACTTCCATTCCCACCTTCTGGAATGTATTCATTATAGTATAATATCGACTCTTCAACAAGGTAGCGCTCCGCAATACACCCTTCTGGATACCTTTTATTCTTCAAGTATGTTTTGAAAGTTCTCATCATCCTAAAACAAGACACTAGTTAAACATTTTCATTGATAATCAACACTGAAATCATCAATGAGCAGTTAAATAATTCACTAACCTCTTGAAAGGATACATCCACCAAAATCTAACAGGACCACATATCCGTGCTTCCTCTGCTAAGTGCACTACAAGGTGTGTCATCGAAACAAAAAAGGAAGGTGGAAAGTACTTCTCGAACACACATAAAACTTCAACAATTTATTGACTTGCAAGATCAAGGTCCTTCCGGCAAATAACCTTGGCGCAAAGGACATTGAAAAATATAGATAGTTGTCTAATGGCAGCAACCAATGGCTTTTGAGTCTTGTAGGCGTACATCAACAGTACCGGCAATAATTGTTGTATAACAATGTGATAATCATGTGATTTAGGACACCTGATTTGAAGGTCCTCCATGTTCACATTATATTTCCAATTAGAACTGTACCCAATCGGAACTTTCAATGATTGAAGGGTTTCACAAAATAGCTTCCTCTCTTGCTTTGAAAGTAAAAAGGGAGCATTTGGCAGAAATGTTCTATTCCCATTTTGGATTAGCCACATTTTTTTCCAGATATTCAAATCCTTATGGTCCAAACGAGCTTGAAGGCCATCCTTAGTCTTACCCTTCGTGCCCATTATTGTAGCTAAGAGATTTTCAGCCACATTTTTTCCACATGCATGACATCTACGTTGTTATGGACATCCAAACTCTGCATATACATTCAAATTTAAATGATTAATTAAATGTTAATACAAAAATGGAATTGATAGCTATTAATATTGTACCTTCCAATAAGGCAACCTAAATAGGATTGATTCACTAGACCACGGAGTCAAATTGTCATCCTCAAGCCTCTTTCTTTTCCTAGCTGCTACTTTTCCATACACATATTGAAGTTTTTTAACTTTTTCAAGTACCTTGCTGCCAGGCAACCGCTTAGGAGCCTTTCTATGTTCTTCTTTTCCATTAAACTGAGATTTTTGTTTTCTAAACGGATGTTCATCAGGAAGAAAGCATCTGTGACCCATGTAAGCTTGTTTCATTCCATGTTTAAGCCTAATTGATGATATATCTGATAGGGTTATATACTAAAAGCATTATTTTTGTATTAACTCTAATTCTTTATATTTTGAATGAAAATCATATGGGCAAATGTTATGCATATTATATATGTTATTAGTTATATGCATGTGTCCTAATACTTTATGTTATAGCTGATATGGTGTGAACACATAGAAGATCATATCATCAGTACCTTATAAAGTATAGTAATCGTTCACAACCTAGATGGATTTGGACAAACCATTAGTACGGTTGTAGTATAATCTAGTATTAGTCTATCTTGACTATAGGATTACTTTAGTACACTTTGTGTGTATTGAACAGGACCAAGTGAGGTTGTTTCTCTTTATACTGACTATATAAGAGAATAAACGCCTCTGTTATTATGGATGTTTGTTCTCCTAATCCGGATATAATAACGGCCACTTACATGCATTGTACATTGATTTAAATCATCAATGAGTGAGATTCATTTGTGAATCAACAAACTCGATGGATTGGGTAATGACATTGTATGTAAGGTGTGCTGTTGATTATAGAAGGAATCTGTGTCCCACAAGAAGTCGGGTTGATGATGTCCCCTTGAGGAGCTTAAAAAGATTGTCATGTAAACCCTACAGGTGGATTTATTCTGACATGACAATGAGGTTGAGTGGTACTACTCAAGGACATAAGAAGTTAATTAATATAGTTGTCAGTAACATGACTTAATCAATGGACATTCGATATCTTAAACACGGGGAGATCAACGAGCATATAATATGGAGCCCATAAATGCTGACACGTAATTTAGGATTAGGGCGGTAGTGTAACAATGGCCTTTAGTGGAATAAGCCATTTGTTGACGGACTTGGGCTGTGTGTTCTAGGCGAACATGGGAAGCCCAAGCCCGTCAGGAGGCTCAACCCTAATTTCTCCTCATGGTCCCTATTGTAGCCTATAAATAGAATACTCTCTCTCTAGCCAAAATTAACTATTCACTATATTAGAAAAAGAGGCAAGGAAAGATAGATCCAAAAATTGGATCTAGCTTTGAGAGAAAGAAGGGGATTGGTATATCGTTGCCCACACAAACGTCCAATCTATTCTAAAGGAATACAACAGAAGATCAAGGGGTTGATTTCGGATTTGATAAAGCTTTGATTCTCAGAGATTACATCTAAGTCGATTCTCAAAAGGTATGTTCTCTATCCAAAATCGTGAGAACTCCATTGATTCCGCTGCAGGTGGGTTCTCGCGGTTTGTAGAAATATTCGTTCTGAAATAACGGTTCCTACAATATCTTCACCGCAAATTGGACACGCGTACTTCCCAGCAGTTTTGCAACCCGAAATGTATAGCTTTCATTGTAAAACACTTTTTACTATGAGATTCATAAACTTGCGATCCAATATTCCACAAATCAATCAGCTCATCCACTAGCGGTTCCAAGTACACATCAAT
Organism: Coptis chinensis; assembly: GCF_015680905.1. Lineage (NCBI taxonomy): Eukaryota > Viridiplantae > Streptophyta > Magnoliopsida > Ranunculales > Ranunculaceae > Coptis > Coptis chinensis. The sequence goes on from NC_141459.1 coordinate 41,806,120, forward strand.
GTTTCTTCCCGGACTATTTTTTCCGGGAATTAACAATGATAGCATAGTAAATTCTTTCAGCATGCAAAAAGAAGGTGGAAGGTTGTATGGAACAACCATTACGGGCCAACAACTATAAGAAAGGCTATTGTTTCCGAATGGATTGAATCCATCAATTGAAAGCCTTAACTGAACATTACCCTGCTCAGTGGCAAATTCAGGATATGCGGTATCAAATCCTTTCCAACAAGAAGAATTTGATGGGCGACGCATGTATCCAATTGGGGAGGCTGATTTGAAATGCCATGTCATCATCTCAGCAATCTAAGGAATGCTAGAAAGTAGAGACAATTAGAAAACTTACACGAAACAGTTTTGTGTGAGATGAACATATAGGAAAAATAATTACTAGAGAACAAGTAGCTAACCTATATAGCCTACGCAGCCGTGGTGTTAAAGGAAAGTATCTCAACACTTTCTTTGGGACAAGCGACGCCTTATTATGGAACTCAGCCTTATACCTTCCCTCTCCACATGTAGGACACCGTTTCAAAGCTTTATTATCTTTCCAATACATAATACAATCATTTGGGCATGCTACGATAGACTTGTAATCCATACCCAATGACTTGATAATTTCCAAAGAATCTAATGTACTATCGGGCAAGGTGTTACCACTTTGAAGGACTCGCTTGAGTGTTTTCAGCAATGCATTAAAGCTGTTGTTAGACCAATTATGCGTTGATTTCAAGCCCACTAACTCAACTATGACAGATAACTTCGTGTCTTCAATGCTACATGATGGATATAAAGGTTGAATAACATCATCCCTTAATTTTTTTGCTTTCATATCCTCGCGTGAATTGTTTTAAGCATGATCATCTTCTTCTTCATGATTAGTAGAAAGATTGTCATGTGAATTTAATTCATTCATACAAGCATCAAGGTCCTTAGGATGAACATGCTTAAAAGTGTCATTCACCAAATCAGGCATTCTAGGTTGCTCTCCTTGAGTCTGACCACTAACAAATCCCTGATTCTCACCATTAACAGATGCCTTATACCTCTTAGGGTTAGCCTCAATCGGTTTAAGGGGTTCCCCATGACAATACCATGTAGTGTATGATGGCATTATACCCTTATAAATTAAATGTTCCCTCATCACTTCATAAGTTTTTCCATCACCAATATTACAACAATTTACACATGGGCAAAGATACCAATTAACACCCCCGGAGTTGCCTTTGGCAAATTTCATAAAAGACTCAACACCTGCCAAATACTTGGTCTGCGGTCGTATTTCTTTCATCCAAGCCTTGCTTGGAGAAGTAGAAGACATCTAGCACAGAAGTTTAGATCTCTGCCTTCTTTTACTTCACATAAACGAAGCAAAAAGGTTTATAATATAATATACTTTACATATATAATAGAAAATAACATAATCAATTAGCAACAGTTCACTATGAAGTTGGCATGCCATATAACCCAAATGATTTTCACTATTCTACGATACGACATTTCAATTAAGACTATGGCTTGGTTACAAATTTACTAAATACAAGAAAACCACCGTAACAAGATATGATCTTGAAAAATCAAGCAAAAGAAAGACAAGAAAAAACATTATTCTTATAGATAATTGACCAATAAATCTGAACATTTATAATTATATATACATTCATTACTATGAAGCAAGTTGCAATAGGTAATATATCCACCTATTCACGTCAAATTCCAAATATGCACTATCAAACAACAAAGACTACAAACAAGCAGTGAGCCAAGCCCCAAGTCTCACTAACTGCTACAGAAACATGTCATAAAAAACAACAGAGAAGCTAATATGCATACCTCAGCTAATTTAATCTATGGATCAAATAAAAATACTCATAGCAAATGTTCACGGAAGATACTACAAACAAGCAATGTTGATGAGGAAGTTAAACATTCAATCAATACATTGTTCTTCTTCATGGGCACTACTAAGTGTTAAGGTCAAGACCTAGTCAAGAGTTCCAAAGAGAAAACTAAGGTCCTTATGATAGCAATTCCTTTGAGATATTATGTATATACAAAGAATTTTTTGGGTGCAAACAAAAAAAAATCAGGAACATCAACAGTTTTTGTCACCCAACGTGACACTCATATACATATTTAACCTCTTAATCTAAAACCCCCCATCAAAGAAAAATCGAAATAACAAATACCCATGATAGATTCAGCAAACCACATTGAATCCATAGTAATAAAACAATAAGAAATGCAAAATAATGAAAAAAGGAAAGAACTTTACCTCAATTTTGAGAAAGAACTTTGCTTTGATTCAAGTTTCAAATACCCATTTCAGTTTACTGAACCATGCATCAATATAACAAACAAAAATCAGTCAAAAAAAACACAAATTTGAAGATTTAAAATAATTAACTAAATATTATGTTTTGAGAGGGAGAGGGAGGGAGGGGGAGGGGGAGCTTACAATTACACAGAAGCTCCTGCTTTGTTGTTCCTTGGCAGAAGCTCTGAACGGCTTGTTAGAAGTCACCCCCTTTTTTTATCTCTCTCTTTCCACTAGTATTTTTGTATTTTTGTATTTATGGCTGTGTTAGTGAAAAAAATGAGCGCAAGAATGGAAAACGTTGAGCGCCAGAATGAAAAAACAGTGAGCGCTAGAATGAAAAACCAGCCCCACCACCTAAGCGACGAGTTCCAGAACTACCTCTACCGTCGTGTACTTAGTACACTAAAACCCGTTCCCTATTTTAGCTTAGGTTAGTATACGATGGATTTATGCCATATACGACGGTTTTTTAAGTTCTAAATTAAGGACGGTCAGGACAGTCTTAAGTGGTTGCCGTTTTTCAACAATTCTAGTGTAATGAAAAATTCATTACCCATCTATTAACCACAAATAAATAAGCCTACCTAGATGATGAGTATGAGAAATAGGATGAAGTACAGAAAAATGAAGAGAAAAACTTGTCATAAATCAAAATCGGTTAAAAAAAAAAAAAAAAAAAAATATATATATATATATATATATATATATATAAAAAATATATATATATATATAAATATGTTTCCAAAAATCAAAAGAATTATCAAAGTTAGAATTTCCCCCAAAATCAAATCAAAAGGGAATACAAAAGCTTAAAAAAGCCAAGTATGGAAACCCATGTTAGAAGCAGGAAAGAAAATAATGATTTCTCTAGTATAAATATCTCGAAGACCTTATTCTCTCATACTTATCATTTTTGAATTTTCCATTCCAAATTCTTCTACACTACCACCTAAGCCCCATAAAACCTAATAAAGACCTCTAGCTCAATTAAGAGTAGGATAGTGTGATAATAAGTAATAGATGTGAATTCTCGACCTCGGCTCCTCTGACTGTCATTGAGTATGTGAGGAAATGTGTGTCCACTGCACACTGGAGTTAGCAAAACTTGAGTGGAAAAATAAGAGAGAAATTGTGTTTCAACATATACCTGTGAGAACCTACTTAAGGACGCTATCCAAAGGATCCAGAAACAGCCCTGCTCGTACATTTCATTGTAAAAGATCACTGCATGCATGCTTATATGTAGATATTTTGATTATTGTATGTATATTAACTTAAATTTCGAAAGAATTAATTCTTGTTTTACCTGTTAGTGAGATGTATAGATACCTGAGATTAATTAAGGAAACGGGCCTTTGTTACTGAGTCGTTATAGTATAAATGAAGTTTGTAAGTATCTTCTCTGGAAAACTCTTATGAGGCTATGACTCGTCCACTAGGGACCTCCTAGTGGTTCAAAGCCTTGTTGCATACGGTCAATGCAACCGCACTCTGCAAAATGAGACTTAGCTTAGGACAACACATTTTTGGCCACTTATCATTTTAATATCTCTTCTTTGCTTGAGGACAAGCAAAGTGCTGTTTGGGGGTGGTGTGATAAGCACCCAAAACTGTAATATTAAACCCCGAGAGACATAATATTTTGGTCAATTATGTGTTTAATAATCATGTAATAATTATATTTTTATACTTTTGCAAGTTTCCGCAGTTAACGTGAATATAATGATAAAACATGCATCGAAGTACGGGAATACTCGAATATTTGAAGTCTTCCCACTTCGCCCCAGTGAAGCCCAACAAAGCTTGACTAGAGCCGAAGTTTCCAAAGGAACAAAACCAATGCAGAACGGGTCCACATATAAAGAAGCAGCAAACTTCCGTAGCTCACATCTTTCAAACCTAGATGCCGACTTCGACTAGTGAACTGCCAAAGCAACCAGGGCGACAAACTCTATGCAAAGACATAAAGTTGTAAAAATGCCAAAATCAGCGCCGCCACTAAACACACCACGCAGACCCACTCTGCGGGCCCAAAAGGCATGATGAGTCAGCATAGGCAGGTGGCAAGTGATGGTCACAATTTTGTGCCACATTGCAATAGGAAAAGACACGTATCAATATCAATTCAATGTTTGAATTGAATTGAGGAAAGGGACAAAACATAAGGTACAAAAAGACAAAGAACCAAATTAATTCATATGAAGCCAAAATTTTGTATTTCAAAGTTTTGAATGTATCAATTAGAGAAAAAGATGAAACCAAATTAAATGGCTTCAGGAGGGGAGACCATCCTATATATATGTGAGGGGGGTCTTCAATATTTCTCCTTTAACATTTTATGCTTAAGCCTTGCTCATTAGTTAGTTAGCTTTAGTTTATCATCTATAGCTTATATTTCGTCATTTTCTCTTCCAGCAGCCTCAATACTGTAAGTTATTTCTTCTTAATAAAAGTCATTTCTTTTCAAGTTTAATTCCTATCCTGCATTTACTTATTTATTGTATACAACAAGTTTAATTATTCCTCCAATGACCATGAGCTAATCCCCCTCCCTCAGGGGGAGGGTTATGCTGCTCGTGTGAGAATCCGGATTGACACTTTAATGTTCTAGAATCACTGCTTAGGAATTAGGTGTAGATTATACATCCGGTCCCAAAATGATTGAGACTATACAAATTTGGAGTGCTGATGCTCCATAACAGTCTCGCGCACGACTCTCTGGTATCAGACAACTCTCCAATTTGTCCAGCTGATGTAGAATCGAACCAGGAGATGAAATGATATTCCAGCAATGAAATATTAGTTCAACTCCTTATGCTAGTGCGATGCGACTCAGAGATGCGGGTATTTTGCTAGGGATCGAGACTCGACGTCGTCTCGGGTTTGTCTATGAACTCGAGATGAATTAGAGCTGTATTGATGTGGTAATATAAACTGTTGAAAAATGATTCTTGCATGAGTATGATTAACCCTCTCCATGTTTCTCTATCTTTGTTTATTTACATTGAAATCGCTGTTATTATTTTACGTTATTTGCATTACCGTTAAATTACTTAAACCAACTAAATAATCTAAAATCCTACTCACCAAAAGTTGTAATTCCAGTTGTAAACCTTGTCGAGCCCTAAGGTTTGGACGATCCCTTACTCGACCTATCCTACCAAACCCACGTGAGTAAGGTAACTTGACTAAATGGATGACTATACGGACTTTGGACTTTGGACTTTGGTATTCGGACTTCGGACTTAAGTATAAAACCAAAACGTGAATTGAACGTTTTATCAGCATGCAATTTCATACGTGCACATACATTGTGCTAAATTTAAATATTCCACCCCCAAACAATTTGAGAGGGGGGGTTCATGCAATAGTTCAGTAAAATACCTAAACATGCTGATATGCAACAGAAAAACAATATGGTAAGGAATATGTAATTAATCATGCATTAAATTTAACGATACGTGCATAGTAGAGCAATCACATAAACAAATATTAACTACTTAACTAAAGAAAATGCAAGTAACAAATAATTAAAACAAGTACAGAAATTAAATAGTTATTACAAAACAAATCAAATGCATCACAACAAAACAAGAAGAAATAATCTATCCCTGAGAAGAATATGGTCCAGAACCATCAGAACAACGACGACGATGACGCTCACATCTAGAGTCAGAAGAAGAAGACGAACCTCCGGGCTGGGGCAAACATCTCAAGATCTCAGCCTGAAAAGATGCCTACGTATCCCGGTGTTGTTGTTGCTCCTATTCCATATTCTCTAGAGTATTAAGCATATCAGCCTGGTTGTCATCCAAGGTCTGGATGTTCTGCTCTAAGGTTTGGTGATGACGTTGAACGGAACCCTTGTGCTTCTGCATCGAGTCACAGAGCTCAGTTAGAGCTTGCTGGTGATCATAAAGCATATGCATCCCGCTATGGAGTAGTGAAAAACGTGCAAAATCAAAAGAAGCTCGATCCATAGCATTCTCAGCAAAACAAGTAGGATATTCTTCTTCTTCATCTTTATCTATACCATCAGCCCTCTCCTCAGGCAGTGTCCAATTCCTTTGAACACAGTCATTATACACCTTTGCGTTTTAGTGAAGCTTAATATGAGTCTTAGGTAACTCATGCACGTAAATAAGAATTATTGATAGTGGTGGAAAGGGTTTTGTTGTTCATCTTAGATTCTTTGTTTAGAGGAGGGTTTTTGATGGATGAAACACTAAACTTTGTAAATCTTCTCTCCTAGTCTCTTTTGGCTATTTGGAATTACTCTCAATCTTAAACTTGTATTAAAATGATTAAGAAAACTTGTATTGAATTGATTAAGAACTTTTTTTTTGGTAGGTATTGATTAAGAACTTGGTTTACACTAAAGCTTGAAGAACATGAAAATGGAAAATAAGGAAATAACAATTTAAAATAAAAACATTTAACCTACTCCTAATAACCAAATATTTAGATCTAGGATAAAGATCTTTCTCTACAACTTTGGTTTATATAGGACATCATTTACAATTATACCCTTCCTTCTAGAAACAAGCTTATGGGCTTTTGACCTAAGCCCACATATTAAAAGTCTTGATTTTGGCTTTAGGTCCCTGAGTTTGTAGATTTCAGCCTTGAGTCCTTGAGTCCTTGAGTCTTTGACTTTGACAGTTGACTTGACTTTTGACCTTAACTTTTAACTTTGATTTTTGGCAACTTTGCTCCGAAGTTAGAAACTTCCCCAACAGCGTAAATAGCCATCCTTTTTGTGCTAAACTGCACGTATTAGGAATATGCGTCCTAAATGACTTGTATCCTACAAACGGTAGCAAAAGCTATAAGTTGACTGTTCATTAAGCATAAGAAGGGCATATATGAAGCATTGTAAAGGTAATAAAACACATATTTGGGGACTGATCAGCACGTAACCCAAAGATAACATAATCTTAGTAACTAAAATAGGTAGGGGTGCAGTGGTCAAACCTATAGCCATAAGTTTTTCACGCAGAAAATCAATGAGGCAAAAACCATACCTCCTGTTCTGCAAAACCCAAAGAACATGCAGGAATGACAAGCTAATGTTACTCGGCTTTGAAGTGCTACAGAGGTTCTTGCCTAGCCACTGCGTGACAGCTAGCTGGTTAATCCTAAGTGACTGTTGTCTAGCACAGTGAGAACGACTGTTGTATCAACCCTCGAGCAGCATCTCTAGCATCAACTAATGCACTCCATCAAACTGGGATCTCTGTATGGTTAGGATGATGACCTGTTTCACGGGTATCCCAGTGATAGGATGGATGCTAGCAAATCGTGCGTCACATCCATTTGAACTCAGTCCAAATCCACAAACAGCCTCCCGAAGGATTTATCCTCTTATTACAATAACAATTTAAAACCAAATCCTAACGGTAGTACTCATCATTAGAGTACCACATTCTATCCCACCCTCTAGCACGTATCTCTATACCATAAAATGGCTTGATTTGGTCCGCATTAAATGTGAATTTTGGCATGATTTTTGCTGGTCGGGACATTGGTAGGTTGAAATTTGAATACGGGTAAGGGTATAAGTAGGGGATGATGAAGGGAAGGTGTTGTAAAAAACTTGAGAAGGTCTATTTTTGTGAAGGCGCTGATCGCGCTCTGATCGATTTAGGTCAGATCTATTTTGTTTGGTGAAGATGAAGAAATTGGGCCAAGGCGCGAGGTTAAATGGGATGGTCGGTGGGGTATAAATATCATGGGTTTGGGTGGAAAATGAATTTTTGGCCCAAGCCCAAATCTTTTTCTGAAATACCCATCATGTCCTGCTGTGTCGTAAAACATAAAACTAAGATACCCGATTCGTTAACGGTCCGATTTTTGCGAATGAGTTATGAAAATGATCAGCATGAAGAATGCTATCTAATGATCTAGGAAAAACTTATATCTAACTATAGGTGACATATGAGATGGTAGAAGAATGCCTTAAAAATGCAAAAGTTATGTGAGACTTCTAGATTATTAAGAGCATAGAGAAAGAAACAATACCAATATTCCTAAGTGTATAACATAAACTTTTTATTTTTATTTTTATTTTTTTTAAGACAAATAATACGTAATATACAACCTAATATGTGCTTAACATTTACATCGTGTTTCTATACCACCCCCAAACAATTTGGGAGAAGGGGGTTCATGAAACAATTCAATAGCACAATTAAATTATGTAACTAACTAATTTTTATAATTTTTAACATTTTATAAATAAAAGTGCATAATTTACATCCTAAAAGTGTCTAATTTTTGCAAATGTTTCTATCCCACCCCCAAACAATCGAACGCTTTGTCCTCAAAGTGTAAAGAGATAAGGAAAGAATTTACCATAGAAACGTGGCAAAAATTGGCAATACCTGTAATGTAAATATTGTAAAGATGATATGCTAATATGAAGCACAATTAAACTGTTATGTACTAACTAACACAAACTCTACTGGAGTAAACATGACAGGCTTAGGGTGGCAACAAGATTTGAAATGAATACCAAAATACGCCACCCCCAAACAAAATTGGAAAACTCTTTTTAAGTTTGAAAATTTTGTTTGGCCTATACTCTAGAACGTTGGTATTGTACGAAAACTTGGGTCTTTTAAAGTCAGATTCCCTAGACTTATCTAAACATATGTATGAATATGCAGTTTATCATATATCAACAACCTAAATAGTTGTGGATCGTTCCATAAATAAATATCCCAGAAAACATATCCAAACACAATCAAGCACCAAGATTTCCTATGACGCAGCCTAGTGGAATGAAAGCGAAGTCGGATAGACCTATAACATAACCGAGCATGCACCTTATGTTTCATCTTTAAACGAGAGGGTGTCCTAGTGAATAAGTGTGGAAAAGTGAATGGTTGTGGAAAATATGGTGGATTGGGATAAGTTTTAGCGGGAAAGCATGGAAAAAATGAGGATGTGGGTTTAGCACAAAACTCATTCATGGTGTAGTTAGGGACTGTCTCAAGTCTGAAAATGAAGGTGTCAAGTGGTTTATCCTTGGGAAGTATTTGTTTACTAGGTGGATTTAAAAATCATGAAGCAATGGGAGAAACTAAAGGGTCGAAAGTGCAAACTCGAGGTTCCTTTGAAAAGGTGGAGGGTGGGGAATATTGGTGATGGAAGGTGAATGATTCTCAGCTAGAGCTCTCAAGTCCATATCATCAGAAATCTTGATATATGCAAGACATTCCTCAATAGGTGGGTCAAAAGGATCACTGGGATAGAGATTGAAAAATTCATCTTCCGTCATAGCATCAAGGGATGAATGGTTGTTGGCAAAGAGGGACTCGCGAAGTGGTAAAGAAGCGGTGCAAAAGAGTTGCAAGAATTCTTCTTCGATTTCTTCTACTACCAGGGAGTCATTGTTAAAGTCGGAATTTCCGAAGGAAAGGAATTTGTTAATCTGTTTCTCCGAAAACATGTTTTTGAAGTAATCTTGAGCTAAGCTCTCGATCATGCTAACCACGCCATTTCTAGATGAATCGGGATACTGTGTCCTCATTTTGAAAACATTTACCTCAACAGAAAGATGGCCAAAAGACAAGGACATCGAACCATCGCGGCAGTTTATGAGCGTTGGCAGCTTGAAGAAGGGACGCCCTAAAATGATAGGTACAGAGTCGTTAGTGACTTCGCGGTCGAGGATAACGAAGTCGGTGGGTAGTAAAAATTTTGGACTTTAACCAAAGACGTTTTCAACCACACCCTTAGGATACTTAATAGACCGATCGCCTAATTACAATGTCATTTTAGTAGGTTGCATCTCCTCTACACCTATTTGTTTATACAAATAAAACGGGAGTAAGTTAACACTAGCCCCCGTGTCTAGTAGGGGTCGTCGTCGTGTGAGAATCTCCTAAGGTGCATTATGCTGTAGGGATCGACCGGGGTCCTTTACTTAACAATTCCATTATTTTCGGATAAAGTTGGGAACTGTTCAGTTAGAAAGGCGTCTTTAGGTATGTTGATCTTACGCCTAGTAGTGCACAACTCCTTAAGAAACTTAGCATGGTTAGGTAGCTTTTTTATAGCTTCGAGAAAAGGAAGGTTTATCGTTAGATTTTTGAAAACATTCCTAATCTCCTCAAAGTTAGTATCCCTGGTTAGCATGGCTAATTTCTGAGGGAACGGTGGTTTCGCTCTATATTTAGAGTATGGCTCGACTTGATGTGTAACCTTGGCTTTCGTTTCTTAGGTTGTGGTTTAACCGGTACCTCTACGGTGGTAGGTTCTTGTTTTCTATTTCGGTATCTAGTTCGATATCCGATGTAGGGAGTACTGATGGGGTAACTATAAGCATAGTTACTTTGTTATCAACCACTCTTCCAGAACGAAGAGTGGTGATGGCATTTAGCTGACCTACGGATGTAGTTTCCATACTAGTATTACAGTCTACCTCAAAAGCTGTGTTTGCTGTTCTAGGGTTGGGTATCGCTTGGGCCGGAAACACGCCTTTTGGTTGGGCTTTCTCTTGGGCTAACTGTTGGTTTAAATTATTAACGGATTGTAGAATGTGTTGGTTAGATTGAGCCATGGTTTGGAAAAGTTGTTGGCTCACTTGTATGAAGGTGTCAAGATGATCCGGTTGTGTGGGTGTAGTAGTCACGGGTGGTGTGACTGGAACTATCTCGCGTTGATTATTTATGGGCGGATTGTGATAGTTATTATTTATCGGAACGATACCTCTATTAGCATTATAATTATTATAACTACCTTGACCTTGTGCTTGACTTTGTCGAGGTTGCGCTTGGTTGTTATAATTATTATAATTACCCTGATCCTGTCCTTGTTGTGGTAGAGCTTGGTTATAACTGTGCGTTGGCCTAACATATTGATTATTGTACCCTGTAGGTGTGACTTGTTGGTTATTTCTACAACCGAAGTTGGGATTTTGTCTCCAAGGGGCGTTAGGTTCACTATTAATGGAACAAGAATGTTCATAGGCTATAGGACGATTGGGAGTCGGGATGCTCAAGACTCAAAAATGTAAACTACATGGATTTGAATTTACATTCATGACGGGATAGACTTTTTGTTGTACAGAAATGGCCTCTACCTTTTTGTGAGGGATTCAATTAGAGTTTTAAGCTCGGGATCTGATTTAACCTCAAACATACTTGGTAGCCTTTAATCGTTGAAGAAGAACTAGCGGAGCGGAGTAATCGCCACTACCCCCATTATTATTACGCTTTAGTCCGATCTTCCAAAAATTTATATGCCTCGAGGCTCCTTTACTTAGGAAACTACCCCATTCATTATGTCTAGGACTTCTTTATGGTGGTGTAGAAATCCTTTGAAAAAGGCACGAACTAACGTGTCTTTTGCTAGGTGATGGTGTGGATACTCTATAAGGAGATCGGTGAAACGATTCCAAGCCTCTGAAATTGATTCATGAGGATTCTGTCGAAAGAAGTGAATCTTGGAAAGCATTTCATCCATCTTTAGGGGTGGGTAAAAATGTTCCATAAACAATTTGAACAAGTTTGGCCCACGAGTCCACAGAATTAGGCGTTTGGGCAGTTAACAAGACGCCACCTTATCAGCTAAGGTGAAAGGGAATACCCTCAATTTAATTTGTTTCCGTACCAACCGTAGGATGGTGGAATGTTGTAAGGACTTGTTCAATCCTACGCATGGCTGATAAGGTTTTTCATGGTCTGCGGGTAACAAATTAAATATATTTGGGGGGATGCGGAAATCCCCAACTGGGTCTGCTAGAACGATGCAAGATTTAGGGCTATCACTTAAGGCTTTATAAAAGTCAGAGAGAGGAGTCTCTCTTTCTTCATCCATAATATCAGGTGGTGTGTGTGAAATAGTAGCTAGAGGTGTAGTGGGTGAGAAACTAGATAGACTTGTTTGTTGACGTTGACGGTTAATTACGTTCGGTGTTTTTCTCCGACTAGACCTTAATCTCATGCAAGTCTAAGTCTAAATACGAAAACAATCCAAACAATCTTGATATATTAGTATGAACCTCTAACTGGAGATGCGAGGTATGGAAGAAAGGAATACCTGATAGCGTCCTTGCTTCGCCTATGAATAGCGTCTTGTTTACGCGTGTTCAATGTAAATAACAAGTTAGAACACTGAAAAACTTAGAAATCGAAGTTTGAAACAAACCTGTTGAAATCCGGGAAATTTCAGCTTAGGGCGCGGGTGCGCTTGCTTTGGGCGCGGTCACGCTCCGTGTTCCAGTAACTTAGCGCGGGTCGCACTCGGTATGGGGGCGGGTCGCGCTCCGTGTTCCAGTAACTTAGCGCGGGTCGCGCTCGGTATGGGGGCGGGTCGCGCTCCGTGTTCCAGTAACTTAGCGCGGGTCGCGCTCGGTATGGGCGCGGTCGCGCTCCGTGTAATTTTTCGCGGAACTTTTCAATGCTGAAACGAACAACCACAGTATGAATCAAACAAGGGTGGGTGGGTGAAATGGGACTTAAAAATGACTAATTATACTATGAAAACAATGCTAAAGTGAAACTAAGATGGCAGCGGCGCCATTTCATAAACGTAAAAATAATAGTTTTACCTACGAAATAAAGCGATTAAACTTACAAACGCAAGTAAAACTAAAACTATTTATGTGTCTATATGTTTATATTTATCAAAGTTTCTACTCTCAATTCTATCGAAATAGAGTGGAGTAACAAATTCGTTCCACTCCTAGTGCTCTAGCATGGGATGTTTTCTAGTCTAATTAGTCGGTCTTCAGTCTAATGAGAACTTTACGAAGGGGAATTATACTACGATGCAATATGAAAAGCAATATGTTGAATGTCACTACGAAATATATGGAAATACTAATGCTCTTTAATCTAGATAAAGAATTAGAGGTGAATTGAATCCACCTCGAATCCAACTTAATCACCTAGAATAGACTGTTGTAATCCAATTCTTACGTTCTTACGGTAAGAATTGCTCGTTCTAATCCCTAATTAACATGGCATTTCTACCAATTATAACTAGCATGTGAGATCGTCCACCCATTCTCATGGCGAAACACGACCTTCTAGAATGGAATAGACTCTACAACGCTTCTACACTATACAACTAAGTTTTCATCAAGGCTTCATCAACCCCTCTAATGGAGGTTTTAGCCTTGATTCATCAAACCATCATTTCCCATTGAAATTGAATACAACATATTACAAAGATTCTAACTTTGTGAAATTTAACTAAACAATAATCGAAATCTAATTAATAACTAAGAATTGAATGATAACAAGAATTGAAATTTGATCTAATAAATTGTAAATGACAAAAATCGAAATTGACAAGAATAACTATTTTATTTATCTAATCAATAAAGAACAATGATTTAAAGTTTTAATCTAAAATAGGGAATGAAATTCTAAAACTGAGATCTAAAACTAATTAATGGAGGCTACTAATCTAATTTCTAATCTAGGTCTAACTATCTACCATTAACAAAGAGCTAAGCTTTTGTTTTTATACTTTCAGATCTAAAAATCGTGCATGGGCTTGGAGCCATGTTTTGGGCCAGAGAATCAGGCCCAAAACCCAATTTCTTTAGTCCAAAATGGGCTCTTCAGCTGCAGTTGGCTTTGACAGATATTTCGTCCACTTCTGCTCCTCTGATTGGGTCAAGGCTTGGACCATTGGAAAGGAATTTCCGAGCCGGTCGTTTTGACATAAGGTAGGCCCAATTCCGAGGTCTGAGTCCATAGATATGGTCTTCGGAAGTTCTGCTGACTTTGTGTGCTATTTCTGCCCGCGTTGACTTTGATTTTTCAGCTTTGACCGGGCTTTAGAAAGGCTTTGTCTTCTTGAATCTTGGCCTTTAATCACAGAACTCCTTAGCAACCAACCATTGCTCCTTTATCTATCTAAAGTGGCACATTTCTGCACATAATGAACTTTGAAGCCTAAAATGCATAAAAACACGTAATCAGTATTAACTCTTACTTATTATTCACATAATTGGTCTAAAAGTATGATTATTAAGGGGTTAAAACTACAGTTTTGGGCTCTTATCAATAGTCCGTTTGTCAAGATTTAGACAAGAAACACTAGAGTTTGATATTTCACTGTGTTGCCTTACAACTTCAATTGTTGAAAAGGTCCTAAATGCAATTATACTAGAAAGCAATAAAACTAAACTATGATGCAACTATATTAAGAATAAAATAAAAAAATGAAGATTCAACTAACCTAGATGGTAAATCTTGTCTTCGAGATGTCCTTCAAGCTTCTTTCTTTCTTAAAAGGATGGATGATGTGGCTAAAATTGCCTCAATATCCAAAGTTCTAATCTTGAAAGAAAACGTTAAACATAAACAACTTAAAACAGCAGCGACGCCATTTGACAAGCCTTTTTTCGTGTATGTAGATGGTGTATAGTCGTTGAACAAAATAGAAGGGTATCAAAACCTAATTATCCCTTAATAGGTAAAGGATGAGTAGGGTATCGTTCCACTTTTAAGTGTATGTTTATATGAAAGACAGGACTGGAAAGGGGGCTTAAGGGATTAAAAACTATGATTGTAGAGATTTTAGATTCTAATGCTAAACTAAACTAAATTAACTAAACTATTGAGAATTTATAAGAAAGGGAATTCAAGAAATTAGAATCCACCAATACTTTTAATCTATGACCTTCTGCTTCATGGTTGTTCTTACAAGTAGACTACAATTAGGCAATTGAGCGAGTGCCGATGCCCTCTTGGACAAAGCATCGTTAATCATTAACTCTACTTAAGGTTGTTCCTATGTTTATGTTATTAATATCTTCTTTCCTTTTATGTAAGCTTGGGAAGCCATTCAATATATTACCAAGAGCAACATCAAGGAGTACTTCCTAATAGGACGGCCATTCAATGAATCACCACTTAAGGCAAACACAAAGAATACTTCCCCTAGGCAGCCACTCCCTGAGCTACCCCTTCTAAGGCAACACAAAGAATACTTCCCTAACTCTAAAGAATTATACTACTAGAAGAAAAGTAAAGAACATTAGCATGATATTAATATTGCAAAATATAAACCCTATTATATACTTCCATCCCCTGGTGTGGGCAATGAAACTAATAACTAAAAACATAAAGAACTAACCTGATTGAAGAACACCATAAACCAGAAGAATCATTAAACCTTAAGCATCGGCTTCATCTTTTCCCTTGAAGGAGAAGATTTGCCTTCCATTGAGAAGGAAGAACACGAAGAACGAGAAGAAGAAGAGTCGAAGAACATAAGACTAGAAAGACTAATTTATTAAGACTCAGCTAGTTAAAACCGATCTTTTATTATTAATCTCTCTCTGCCTCAAGTTCTGGACACAAGAGTATAAGTGAATTGGCAAATTACATGAGGCACTTAGGTCCTCTATTTATAGAGGTTACAATGAGCTCTAGAAGCATTCCAAACCGTCATTTGTTTCCTAATACAAATAGACTTCTTTCAGAGTCCAACTTCGGCTCCAAAACTCAGAAGCAATTGGCTACAGTGTCGATTCATGCGTCAGGATGCACTATTCATGCGTCTCAGACGCAAGCAATTCGTCTGGACGCTCGATCCATGCGTCCCAGACGCGTTAGCCAATTTTGTCTTTTCTGCTCTATCATTCTATCATCTTTTGCGGGCTTTGGTCCAAGCAACGAATCCTTTGGCCTTGGGATTCCAAATAGGCTTTAAAATAGGTTCAAGTCGCATCTTTAATAGCTCAAATTCCTTGGCCTTCTCCATGATTGTCCACAGGCTTTCTATGTGATCCTTAATACTCCGAATTGCTCCGTTTTACCCCTTTTTCTCTAATATTCCACAAAACTCTCTCTTTAACCTGTAGAATCATAAAACATAACTTACAAATACTATTAGTCCACTAAGATAGCTAAACAAGAGGCATAATCGAGGGTTAAATAGCAGTTTTTGAGCACTTATCAACCACCATATCCGTGTGCTGGGTGATGAATAGGACGTTCGTTCTTCTGATGATGATGGTAAGCCTGTGGGAATTCCTGTTCCTAGAAAACACACCCATGCTCCAACCATTAAGCCTTTTTCCTTATGAATTTTGCAATCATTACTAGAGTCTTTCAACTGAGTTTCTTTACTATTTTTCCTTAGATGACTCTTCCCTATGGAATCAACTAACTGTAACAGACACTGTGATAAATGAATAAAATTGATTGCATACCTACGAAATGAACGGTGAAATCAAAACGTAAGTAAACTAAACTATTTATGTTGCTATGTTATCAAAGTTTCCTACTCTCAAGTCTATGAGATATAGTGGAGTAGGAAGTTCGTTCCACTCCTAGTGCTCTAGCATGGAATTGTTTTCTAATCTAATTAATCGGTCTTAAGTCAATGAGAGCTTTACGAAGGTGATATACTACGATACTTACTGAATTTGATTATTTGAATTTAACTACGAATGCTATGGAAATATGATTGTGCTTGAATCTAGATAAAGGATTAGAGGGGAATTGAATCCACCTCGAATCCAACTTATAGCCTAACATAGATTCTTGTATCTCGATTCTTACGTTCTTACGGCAAGAAATTCGAGTTCTAATCCCTAGTGTTCATGGCATTTCTACCGAGTACTAACTAGCATGTGAGGTCGTCCACCCATTCTCATGGCGAATCACGACCTTCCAGATTGGAATAGATTCTACAATGTTTCTACACTATACCACTAAGTTTTCATCAAGGCTTCATCAACCCCTCTAATGGAGGTTTTAGCCTTGAGTCATCAAACCATCATTTCCCATTTCATTATAACTACACATCATATTAAAATTCTAACTTAACTAAATTAACTAACAATGGCTCAATCTATTTAAACTACGAAATGATAATCAACAAGAATTAAAATCATATCTATAAATTGAAATAACACAATTTGAAATTGAGAAAACAACTATTTTATTTATCTAATCAATCAAGAACAATGATTCAAAGAATTAATCTAAAACAAGAATGGAAAATGGAACTAAAGCTTAATTTAATTAATGAAAACATATCTAGAATTATCTATATTATTTTAGGTCTAACTAGCTACCATTAACAAAGAGCTAAACTTTGGTTTTTATACTTTCAGATCCAAAAATCGTGCATGGGTTTGGATCCATGTTTTGGGCCAGAGAATCAGGCCCAAAACCCAATTCTTTCAGTCCAAAAAGGCCTCTTCAGCTACAGTTGGCTTCTACAGACTTTTTGTCCACTTCTGCTCCTCTGATTGGGTCAAGGCTTAGACCATTGGAAATCTCTTTCCGAGCCGGTCGTTTTGACATAAGGTAGGCCCAATTCCGAGGTTTGAGTCCAAAGATACGGCTTTCGGAAGTTCTACTGACTTGTGTGCTGTTTCAGCCCGTGTCGACTTTTCAGCTTTTGACCGGGCTTTAGGAAGGCTTTATCTTCTTGAATATTGGCCTTTAATCATAGAACTCCTTAGTAACCGACCTTTTCTCCTTTATCTCACTAAAGTGGCACATTTCTGCACATAATGGACTTTGAAGCCTGAAATGCATAAAAACACGTAATCAGTGTTAACTCTTAATTATTACTCACATAATTGGTCCAAAAGTATGACTGTTAAAGGGTTAAAACTACAGTTTTGGGCTCTTATCACACTGCTATGGTGGACTTCATCAAGAAGATCCCCAAGGAACAGAGGATACCTTGGGTGATAGTTGCTGACCCCACCCGTCTTTTTGAATATTTCAACATGTGTACTAAAGAATTACTGCAACTTACCCCTGGCTTTTCCCTTTTTGGGATAAATACTGTGAATTTTGGGCGCACAACACTTCCTCCTCTTGTGGATCAGGATGTTGGACTTCTTCCTCCTCTAGTTCAGGATGAATCCTCTTTAAGTACTAGAAGAGGAGGAAACCGAAAGGAGAAGAGCTCTGTGGCGGCCTCTAGTGATGCTGCGGCATTGGGTCTAATTTAGGAGCCTGCTGTCAGTGATGATTGTGTGATCACTGGTGGGAGGGGCCCTGAACTGCCTCATGAACTGCTGGTGGCTAGTAATTTTAAAAGGGAAGTGCGTGCGTCCAACCATCATAAGCTGAAGAGAGCTGCTCCTGCTTCTACTTCTGATGTTGCCCCGTCTGGTAAGAAGATGAAATTTTGCCCTCTCTCTGTGAATGAGGAAAAACTTTTTAAGGTTCCTGTAACTATTCCCCATTCCGGTTTTGAGAAAGTAGTTGTACCCCTACCAGTTCCAGATCCTCCCACAGGTTTTGCACAAATTGGTGACAAAGTCCCTTTGACTGTTAACCCTTCCCTCCTTGATAATCACAAGGAGAAGGGCTTTACTGAAACAACTGCCATAACTGTCGCTCTCCCTCCTCCTCAATTCAGTGATAGGAGGGTGGTGAGTGACGACATTCCCTTTTCGCCAAGATCTCCATATTCCCCTGGAAGGGAGTGATAATGGAGATGAGGCGTTGGGGATGAACTGATGAACTACCTGTTACCAACAAACACTCTGTTAAAGATGTTGATATCGTGCTTGGAGTTTTGGAAGTTGCCCAACTTCCTGTTGACAAGGCTAAAGCTAACATAGCTGGGACCTTGGACCTGTCCTTTTGCCGATTTGCTGCTCACTTTGCCGAGGTAAGACTTTCCTCTCTATTCAATGTTTGATTTCTCTCATTGTGTTACTTACACATCCTATATTCTTTTCCAGTTAGTGAATAACTTTTTGGCCATGAAAGAACCTATCTTTACGGCTTCCGCCGATACATCCACTGATGACATGGCTACCGGTGAGTGATCACGCAAAAAAAGAGGTCTGAGAAGAGAATCGCAGAGCTCTGAGATCCGAGTTGACCAGCTTTTGGTGAAAGGGAAGAAATCTGATACTGGCTTCAAGAATATGAGACACTGTCCCTAACCTTCGGAGCTCTCTCTCGAAAACCCAAAAAAGAGCTGTTGATGCTGACACTTAGAAAGTAAAGTTCTTAGAACTGCGTGCCCACTTCACTACTCTACAAGCAAAACATGGCCAGGTCCAAGGGGAACTTTACCGTAGGAACACCGAGATGAGGACCATTGGCCAAGCCATTGCCCATACAAATGAGGTCATGTCAAGCTATAAGAGGGCTCTAAAAGATAAGCGTCTTCGCTCTGATAAGAAGGCTGGTGACCTCTTGGCAGAGACCTTTGAGTTCTATTCTCAAGTGGTGAAGGAGTTGAAGAAGAGGTCAGCTAAAAATGTCGTTCGCTTTGCTCTGAGGGTGCTTGATGTTTCTGAAGAGTCCTTCCATGTAGCCAGACAAGTTAAGTTTGATGAGGCTATTGAGGCTACTGGATATGTCTCTCAGTTGGATGATCAGGGCCGAGTGACCAACCTTTTCATCTTGTTTCCTGACCTAGACACCAGTATCTCAGCTATCTAGGATGAACTTATGCCTGATGCCTCCTCACCTTCTGAAGAAGACACTGATGATGACATGCCTCTCGTTCAGCTTCCTTTTCTACCAGTTCTAGCTTCAGGTGAGTGCTCTATTCAGCCCTCAACCGTTACAACTAATCCAACCACACAGTCTGTTCTTGAGAGTGAAACAAAAGTTCTTGACGATGGTGCAGCAGCAAGCACTGATGGTGAACCAAAGTTTGATTCTACCCTTGCAGGTGGATTTATTCCAACATGATAATGAGGTTGAGTGGTACTACTCAAGGACCTTATATCCCTTACTTCGTTGGGTATCATAGCGACTAACTAGATTCGGATTATAATCCGAAATTGGATCCAACCAGACACTCGAGTTCACACGGAACTGACTTCTCTTGGTATTCAAGTTCTCAAGGTATGAGGGATGGACGCCCGAATGTGTTTTCTCGGAATCCACAACTATCAAGGTCACCCTTGGCATGAAGAAGACTTTCAGTTCTAAGGGCACCTTCATTACCTCGAAATCCCTCAGTTCCCCGATCCAGTTTTGCAAACTCCTCCACTCGATCTTGAGAACTAGAACCACATTATCATCGAGATGAGAACTACAAAGTCTAGGTCCAAGGTACAACAACAAGAGAACTCCAATTCATGAACAGACTACTCTTACACAGCTTAAGGTGCAAATACTGGAGGAACTGCGAGATTCGAAACCAACCAAGATGGATGAGTCAATTGTTTAGTCAGCAATCGAGGGAGACATTGGAACTCCTTTTTCAAGACATGTTATGAGTGGATACATCCCCCATGATTATAAACCACCAAAGTTCTCTAAATTTAATGGAAAAAAAGATCTGATCTCTCATGTGCTTGTTTATCGTCAAGCAATGGTGGGTTTTTCTAAGAAAGATCATTATTTGTGCTGGTATTTTGTTTCAAGTTTGACAGAATCGGCATTCATCTGGTACACGAAGCTGCCCAAGGCAGCATTCACGAGTTTAAGGTGTTATCTATAAATTTCATTGCGAAATTTAGTTGCAACCGACCTTACATTAAAACCGCTGATGCAATATTTGACAAGAAGATTCGAAAGGATGAACGTATTAGGGATTTCACCAAAAGATTTAACGAGGTTCAATTACATGTTGACAACGTCGATGAGACCCTCGTCATTGTGGCCTTTACAAAGGGGTTAGATCCTACTTCTAGTCTATACATGTCCTTGAAGAAAGAGAAGCCGACGAACATGACAGAGTTGCAGGCTCAGATTGATAAGTATGCGGAACTGGAAGAAGACTAATTAGATAGGGAATCTTCTCACAAAAGAGTGATAACCAGTGTCACCTCCGCTCCTATTGGTAGGACCTCTGCTAGTCATTATAATGATAGGAAGTCCGAGAAATCACAGTCGGAGCACAAGTTAGTCGATAGGAATTCCTATCAAGATAAGTCCAAGAAACAGAAGATTGGTGACACGTTCGAAAGTAATAGATTACCCGCACAGGATAGGGACTTTACCACTTCAACTTATCCTTATGAGAACATATTTGAAGTTAACCAGGAACAAGATGTTCATGAAAGATCCTCCAGTGGTGAATCTCGATGCTAACATGTACTGTTTCCAAGTAATGTTACACTACACTTAGCTTCTAAGCAACAAAATTTTCACAAATTTGGATCTGCTTCCACTATACTAGGGGCATGATCTATGCCAATCAATTCTCAATAAAGGTTATATTTCTTTTTCAAAGCACTGTTTCTTTTATAATTTGGATATTGGGTGAGAGATCATACCAGATCATTTAAGGACGTTATAGGAATTAATACAGGGGCACACCCTACGTTCCTACAAAGTCTTATTTCTTAACAAAACTAAAGGTATTTATAGGAATTGACACAAGGGCAAACCCTATTTTCCTACAAAACCTTGTTTTTCTAAGATTCGAAATACGAATTCGTATAAAATATAATTCGACACTTTTGTCATTTTCCCTCAACGGTCAAATGTGTAATCGTCGTCTGAGAGAAAAGTGGGGCATCTGTGTCTATATATTTATGCAAATAAGGAGAAAAGAACACCACTTCCTAGCTAGCCTGGAACTTCACGTTCGGAACTTGTCCAAGTTTGAAACTCCACTTCCTAGCTAGTTAGGAACTCCACTTCCTAACTAGGAGTTATGGTTCGATTAGCAAACCCGGAGTTGATCAAGACCGAGTTTGACAGTTCAGTTTTTAAAGAAAAAGATGTGGTTGTTTACACCAAAAGCCTCAATTTTCTCTTGTACAAACTTAAAGAAGACAACCGAATGCAAAGAGAATGGCATTGTGTGGCGACCAAGCAGCTTCAACAACCCATTAGTGGTGGTTTCATAGAAAAGAAACAATCGAATCTTTAGACCAGCGTAAACTGTTGGAGCCAAAATTTGAGCTTACTGTTTTCTTTTTGGCGAAATCGATAGACGTTAAATTGGATGTAAGCACAATGCTACAAACTTAAAGAGATGTATAGGATGCTTCAAAGAGCGGACACAACCAAATTGGTTCTAGTGGTTGCAAGGACTTTGTGGAAGTGGGTGTTTAAGTTTACATGCGGATGAGATAGTAAGTTTATACTAATAAAAACAAGCGGGTAAAGAAGTTATACTAATAGAAACAACAATGGAATTCAACAAGTATGTGAGGAAGTCAGGCTTCCAAATTTCCTTTATCTCAATTTCGGATGACTATAGGATTCACCTATTCCAGATGTGGTTTGCAACTTCGCATGTGCTGATTTCTAAAGTCAAGTCCGGGTGAATTAATAAGAGCTAATACATGTTCTTATTTGAGAAAGTCTAATTCCCGAGCTTGACATGTGCTGCTTTAATAAGTCCAGATGGATTAGTTTGACATGTGCTGCTTTGAGTGATTTCTCAACTCTGGGTTATGGTGAGGCATTGGTACAGGTCCAGGTTATTATTAGATTATTATCATTATTAGGCATGCCAATTCCGGGTCATTATAACACTTGGCAAGTCCGGGTCATTGGTACAGGTTCAGATTCCCTTCTTAATCTCAAGTCTGCATCTTGTTCTTAATCTCAAGTCCGGGTCTTGTGCGGCATGTGCTTATTTGCTCAGGTTTGGGTTATAAGGTATGACAGGTTCGGGTCAATATAATTTGTAAGGCATGATAGGTCCAGGTTATGATAAGGCTCGGTCCGGATCTTCTCAAGTCCGGGTCATAAAATAAGACATGTCTGGACTAGGAAAAAGTTTAGTTCCTACACCTTGACACTCGTGATCAATTTATCCAAGTCCGGGTCACGGTGATTTGGAAAAGTCTTGATATGTTCACATCCGGGTTATTATAAGACAACTTCGGGTTATGGTTGTGGCTTGTACGGATAACACAATTCTTTGAGTTGAAATAATGCGAGATTTTGGGCATAAATTCCAAGGAGAAAATCATGCTATATTGCTCAGTGATTTTTATGTGGTTCTACGCAACGTGCACAAACACTTTTTATCCTTTTTCCTTAAGGGTTCGAGTTACAACCCGTGAAGAAAAAAGGGGCGCATCTGTGTGTACATATTTTAGCAAATAAATATGTGACACGTGGCAGCATCTTCTTAACGCTCGGGTATATATGGTCTTAGTGTGGGTAGGAAGTAATAGAACACACTTTAAGTCCAGGTCCTGACTAACTCACCTCCTAGGTTCGGGAGTGAAATAAGAAGAGGAGGTTTGAAACTGGTAAGAGTAGTAGGCTCGACGAACTGGAGATTCAGAACCGGTTAGAGTAGTAGGCTCGGAAAACTGGAGGTTCGGATCTGGTTAGAGTAGTAGGCTCGGAAAACTGGAGGTTCGGATGTAGTTCGAGTTGTAGGCTCGGAGAACTAACTCCAGACTAGGAACACCAAATCCGAAACTACTAAGTTTGGAACTCCAACTCCCAATCCGAACCTGAACATGTTTCCTTATTGTTCAAGTCAAT
Source organism: Coptis chinensis (assembly GCF_015680905.1). Classification (NCBI taxonomy): domain Eukaryota; kingdom Viridiplantae; phylum Streptophyta; class Magnoliopsida; order Ranunculales; family Ranunculaceae; genus Coptis; species Coptis chinensis. The sequence goes on from NC_141459.1 coordinate 41,829,808, forward strand.
AAAGGAGATTTATTGACTTGGGAAACATGAGCTTCTAGAAGAGTCTGTATATGACTTAACAAGAGATTGTTTTCTAGTTAAACACTAATTACTTAATTCACAAGTAATTATGGGAAACCTAATCTATTCTTATGAATAGAATAGTTGAACTATGTTTTGAGTTGGATTCCTATTCACAGGATACGTAGGCAGCCATTAAAGAATGTGGTTCAACTCATCATCTTCTACATCTCTTCTTCTTCTTGATCTAATATTTCTCATTGTTCTTTGATCTTCAACAAAATATTTGTGTTTCTAGATTAGGAAAAATCATCACACACCCACCATTGAAGACAGATGAAATAATTCAAAAGATTCATTTCTTTCACCAGAACCCTCATGAATCCTTTTCAGAGGCCTGGAACCGGTACACAGATCTTCTTATAGAGTGTCCACATCATAACCTTGCGAACTACACTCTTGTTCGTGCCCTTTTCAAGGGGCTTTCACATCATCATAAGGAGGTTCTTGATATAATGAATGGGGGTAGTTTCCTTAGTAAAGGATCCTCAGAGGCTTATAGGTTTTTAGAAGATCAATCCAAGAATAATAATAACTTGGGGGTAACAATATCCCCTGCTCCGCTACTTCTTCTTCCACAACCAAGGCTGCCAGTATGTTTGAGGTTAAACTTGATCCCAAGCTTAGAACTCTAATCGAATCCCTCACAAAAAAGGTAGAAGCCATTTCTATTCAATGTAAGCCTATTCCTATCATGAACATCAACTCTCTTCCATGTAATTTCTGTTTTAGTCTTGAGCATACCAACTCCTATTGTCCTCTCGTCTATGAACAACCACCCGCACAGCCGAATAATGTTTACTCCATAAATAGTCTTCCTAACGCACATTGGAGACAAAACCCCAATTTCAGTTGGTGAAATAATCAACCAGTTACACCTCTGGGATTTAATAGTCAAAATGTTAGGCCAGCAAATAACTATAACCCAGCTCCACCAAGACAAGTACAAGGACCAGGTAATTATAATAATTATAATAAGAATAGAGGTATCATCCCACTTAATAACAACTATCACAACCCACCCATTAATAATCAACGTGAGATAGTTCCTGTCACACCACCTGTGGCCACTACACCTTCACAACCGGATCGTTTCGATGCCTACATGCAAGCTCAACAATAGATTCTACAATCCATTCAACAATCCATACAACAGTTAACCTAAGATAAAGCCCAACCAAAAGGTTTGTTTCTAGGTCAAGCTATACCTAATTCTAAAATGCCAAACACAGCCTTTGAAGTAATTGGTAATACTAGTAACACAAATTTAAACGTAGGTGAGTTAAATGCCATCACGACTCTCTATTCTGGCAGAGTGGTTGATAATGTCGTAACTATGCCCGTTGATACACCACCAGTGGTCATTGAAAATGAAAATTTGCTAGATACCAAAATAGAAACTGAAGATCTTATCGTTGTAGAGGTACCAGTTAAACCACAACCCAAGAAAAAAACGGCCAAGGTTAAAAATCCTATTGACCCATATGCTTAATATAGAGAGAACCCACCGTTTCCCCAAAGACTAGCCATGTTAAAAAATGATACAAATTTTGATGAGATTAAAGAAGTTTTTAAAAATCTAACAATAAACCTACCTTTTCTTGAAGTTATTAAAAAATTACCATAACATGCTAAGTTTCTAAAAGAGTTGTGCACAACTAAGTGGAAAACAAACATTCCAAAAGACTCCTTTTTAACTGAACAACTTTCCACTCTATCTGAACATAACGGAATCGTTAAGTACAGGGACCCTGGTCGTCCTACTATATAATGTACCTTAGGGGATACTCACACGACAACTACTCTATTAGACCTGGGGGCGAGTGTTAACGTGCTCCCTTATTATCTATATAAAAAAATAGGTCTACAAGAGATTTAACCAACTAAAATGACATTGCAATTAGCTGACCGTTCTATTAAGTATCCTAAGGGTGTTATTGAAAACATGCTGGTCAAAGTTCAAGATTTTTACTACCTAGCTGACTTCGTTATCCTCAACACAGAAGTCGCTAATGACTATGTTCCTATCAGCTTAGGGCGTCCCTTCTTGGTAACTGCAAACACGCTCATAAATTGCCATGATGGTTCGATGCCCATGTCCTTTGGACACCTTTCTATTGAGGTGAATGCTTTCAAAATGATGAAACAGTTACCAGATACGACTATCAATGGACAAGTTAATATGATCGAGAGCTTAGCTTAAGATTATTTCAACAACACGTTTCTAGAGAATTAGATGCATCAATTCCTTTCCTTCGGAAGTTCTGACTTTGACGATAACTCCTACGAAGAGAAAGTCAACGCTCTTTTCGAGTCTACTCATATCTTAGATCCTTCTGTAGCTCCATCTTCCGAGTTTGAAAATCTCTTACCTAAACAAGTGTTTACTACTCAAGACGAAGACCCTCCGAAAGCCTTTCTACCCATTCCTCCCACCCCTGTGCTTAAACCTCTTCCTACTTAGTTGAAATATATCCAGCTTGATCCGGATGGTAGTCATCCGGTGATCATATCTTCTCAGTTGTGGGTGATTAGGGAATATCGTTCGTGATCGGTTGGTCCCTTGACGACATTAAGGGGATTGACCCTTGTGTATGCACGCATCGCATCCATTTAGAGGATAATTAAAAAACTTCATGCGAACCTCAGTGTCGTTTGAACCCTGCCATGAAAGAGGTGGTTAGGGAAGAAGTTTTATGATTACTCGATGTGGGTATCATATATCCCATCTCTGATAGCGAATGGATAAAACATATTCACCTAGTGTGTGGGTATCATATATCCCATCTCTGATATCATATACCATTGTGTGTAATGCTACTGGTGAATATGTTTTCACACGAGCTCCTATGAAGTGGAAGATTTATATTGACTACAGACGTTTAAATGCCATGACACGAAAGGATCACTTTCCTTTACTTTTATAGATCAGATGCTCGAACGTTTAGTTGGTCCTGCTTATTACTATTTTTTATAGATGGCTACTCTAGCTATTTTCAGATTATTGTCGATCCTGACAACCAAAACAAGACTACCTTCACATGTCCTTTTGGAACATATGCCTATAAACGGATGCCTTTTGGCCTTTGTAATACTCCTGGTACCTTCCAGTGGTGTATGCTTCATATCTTTAGTGACATGGTAGAGCACTTTATGGAAGTTTTTTATAGGGTTACATACTAAAAACATTACTTTTGTAATAACTCTAATTCTTTATATTTTGAATGAGAATCATATAGGCAAATGTTATGCATATTATATATGTTATTAGTTATATGCATGTGTCTAATACTTTATGTTGTAGATGATATGATGTGTGGTGACACACAGAAGATCATACCATCAGTACCTTATAAAGTATAAGTAATCGTTCATAACCTAGATGGATTTGGACAAACCATTGGTACGGTTGTAGTATAATCTGGTATTAGTCTATCTTGACTATAGGATTACACTAGTACACTTTGTGTGTATTAAACATGACCAAGTGAGGTTGTTTCTCTTTATACTGACTATATAAGAGAACAAACGCCTCTGTTATTATGGATGCTTGTCCTCTTAATCCGGATATAATAACGAGCACTTACGTGTATTGTACATTGCTTTAAATCATCAATGAGTGAGATTCATTTGTGAATCAACAAACTCAATGGATTGGGTAATGACATTGTATGTAAGGTGTGATGTTGATTATAGAAGGAATTCGTGTCCTACAAGAAGTCGGGCTGATGATGTCCCCTTGAGGAGCTGATAAGGATTGTTATATAAACCCTGCAGGTGGATTTGATCTGACATGACAATGAGGTTGAGTGGTACTACTCAGAGACATAAGAAGTTGATTAATGTAGTTGTCAGTAACTTGACTTAATAAATGGGCATTCGGTATCTTAAACACGGGGAGATCAACGAACATATAATATGGAGCCCATAAGCGTAACACGTAATTTGGAATTAGGGAGGTAGTGCAACAATGGCCTTTAGTGGAATAAGCCATTTGTTGACAGACTTAGGCTGTGTGTTCTGGGCGAACATGGGAAGCTCAATCCCGTCAGGAGGTCCAACCCTAATTTCTCCTCATGGTCCCTGTTGTAGCCTATAAATAGAAACCCTTCTCTCCTAGCCAAATTCACTATTCATCTAGATTGAAAAGAGAGGCAAGAAAAGATAGATCCAAAATCAGTTCTAGCTTTGTGAGATAGAAGGGGGATGGTAGATCGTTGTCCACACAATGTCCAATTTATTGAAAGGAATACAATAGAAGATCAAGAGGTGGTTGCTGATTTCATAGCTATTGGATTCTGAAAGTTATCACAGCCGATCCAAAGGTAAATTTCTAACCAAATCGTGACACCCCTTATTCCACTGCGTGTGGGTGTTTTTGCGGTTCGTAGTAAATCATTCGGCGAAACCATAACGGTTCCTACAGTTTTTATGGATGATTTTTCTATTTATAGAAACTCTTTCAGTGATTGCCTGTCTAACCTTTCTAAGATGTTGACATGGTGTGAGGAAGAGAATCTGGTTTTAAACTGGGAAAAATGTCATTTTATGGTTAAAAGAGGAATAGTTCTAGGTCATATTGTATCTAGTGACGGCATAGAAGTAGATAATGCCAAATTAGATAAAATAGCGTCTCTACCTATACCACGGTCTATCTGTGACATTAAAGCCTTTTTAGGCCATGCAGGTTTCTATAGTCGTTTTATCAAGGATTTTTCAAAATTAACTAGGCCTTTAACTAATCTACTTTTAAAAGATGCCATATTTGATTTCAATTATGACTGCAAACATGCTTTTGAAACATTAAAAGTCACTTTAATATATGCACCCATTATACAGCCTCCCGATTGGTCAAAGAATTCTCGACGCGAAAACACAGAGACAAAAGGCTGATCTTTGAATAGGAACAAGAATGGATCTGCAGGGTCCCAAATGAATTGGTTTATTAGAAAAAACCTTGTTCTTTGGAAGATCTATCTCGTGTCTGGTACTGCATGGTTCCACTCTGCAAGAACTCCAAATCATTCTCTAAACCTTTCGAACTTATGTGTAACTCTAGCGATTATGCTATTGGTGCTGTGTTCGGCCAGAAACTAGATGGTAAGTCCACCGTTATTTATTATGCTAATAAGACTTTAAATGATGCTCAAAGAAATTATACTACTACAGAAAAGGAATTTTTAGCTGTTGTTTATGCTTTAGATAAGTTTCGTCCATATTTGGTTGGTTCAAAGACTAATATACTGACCATGCAACTTTTAGGTACCTTCTCGCCAAGAAGGATGCTAAACAGAGATTGATCTGATGGATCCTTCTCCTGCAAGAGTTTACCTTAGAAATTAAGGATAAATAAGGGGTCGAAAATGAAATTGCCGATCACTTATCTAGACTGACCAATGACAGTGATAGCGACTCTGAGTCCATACTTGATTCTTTTCTTGATGGGCACCTTGATTCTATTTTTTCTGCACCTTGGTATGCCGACATTGTGAATTTTTTAGCTTCTGATATTATTTCTGATGTTTGGTCAAAAAGTGAACGTAAGAAATTTTTGGCCAGAATTAAGCTATACTACTGGGATGAGCCCTACCTTTTTAATTATTGTGCGGATCAGATTATTCGTCGTTGTATTCCCCATTGGAAATATAATGAGGTTTTATCCTTCTGCCATGACAAAGCGTGTGGTGGCCATTTTAGTGGTATGAAAACGGCAGCTAAAGTTCTTCAATGTGGTTTTTATTGGCCTACCCTTTTTAAAGATGCCCAAGTACACTACAGGACGTGTGTTCGTTGCCAACAACTTGGGCGTATCACTAAACGTAATATGATGCCTTTAAATCCCATTATGGTAGTGGAATTTTTTTATGTATGGGGAATTGATTTCATGGGTCCTTTTCCTATTTCTCATAGTTTTATTTATATTCTTGTTGTCATGGACTACCTTTCCAAATGGATAAAGGCCATGGCTTGTCGTAGTAATGACCATACGACAATTGTGTTTTTTGTTAAAGAATACAATTTCTCTCATTTTGGCATCCCTAAAGCCATCATCAGTGATGGCGGAACATATTTTTGCAATAGAGTTGTTACTTCTTTAGTTAAGAAATACAAAGTTACCCATAAGGTGGCAACTCTTTATCATCCGCAAACTAGTGGCCAAGTAGAAGTCTCTAATAGGGAAATTAAAAAAATATTAGAAACAACAGTCAATCCTGATCGGAAAGATTGGTCTAAGCGTTTAACAGATGCTTTATGGGCGTCTCAGACATCTTTTAAAACTCCTATAGGAATGTCTCCCTTTAGACTTGTGTTTGAAAAACCTTGTCACTTTCCCGTTGAATTGGAGCACCGTGCTATGTGGGCTATAAAAAGTTTGAACTTCAATATTGATAAGGCGAGTGTCAAGCGCAAATTGCAATTAAACAATCTTGAAGAAATCCATAGCGATTCTTATGATCTCGCGAAGGATTATAAAGCTAACATGAAACGTGTTCATGATAAAAAGATTTTGCGTAAAAAGTTTGTAGTTGGTCAAAAGTTTCTGCTTTACAACTCATGTTTGTGTAATTTCCCAGGGAAATTAAAAACCCATTGGTCTGGTCCTTTTTGGTTACTTAAGTCACCCCTTACGGGGTAATCATCTTGGTAAATCCCAAGGACAACAGTACCTTTCAAGTCAATGCCCAACATTTAAAATATTTTCACGAGTTAAGGTCCACATATGTAGAGAATGTCCTTTTGCAGGACCCTATCCTCATGACCTTTGATGATTGGTGTACTTCCTTTCATTTCCATGCATATTGGTAAGTGCACCATTAAGGTAATCGGACCCTCCTTTTGGAGTGTGTGACTGTAAGTACTGGATCCTAAGTCCACATTTAACGTAATTCACGCTTTCCACTCTTGCATGTTTTTCGTTTTTAGTTGTGTTTCTTTATAGAGTGCTTTACGTCCTTATTGATTTATTATTTTCTTTTATATTAAGCCTTATTCATAAAAAGTAAAAAATAATAAAATCCGATAAACATTAGTCTAGTAAATCTCAGGTTGAAAGGAACTTGAGGAAGTTTCAGCAGAAGCAGCAAATCGAAGACCGACTCTGTGAAAAGGTGAAGTGGGATATGAAATTATATTTGCAGACAGTGTTAAAAGAAGTCCCTGAAACGGTGGTAGCTAGAGTACTTCTTGACAGGTTAGGAATACAAGCTTCTTTCATAGCACAATCCCCTATCTGGTGTAAATGGTTTAAGCCAGAACCAGGTGAGTTTGTAGTCAATACAGATGGATCAGTCACTGAAGAATTTAATGGGTTTGGTGGTGCGATAAGAGATGCAGCTGGGGTTGTTCAGCTGGCTTATACTGGGAGATCAATAAGACAAGTCGGTCATTACCCAGTAACTCTTGGTTGTTGAAGCGGGTATGAAGGGAGCTATTTGTACTAGAGCTCGACGAATTATAGTTTGCTCAGACTCTAAATGTGCAGTAGGAGCGATAACTGGATGAGAGGAACCTCCTTGGTATTATCTTAACATTATTGTTTCTATCCAACTCTTGAAATAACAGGTTGATTTCAAGAATGTGTATAGAGAAACAAACAGGGTAGTTGATTACTTCTCTAAGTTATGTAAGTCTCATGAGGATTTTGTTTTCTATTTTCTTCTTCCTTTAGACTGTACACTAACTAAAATTGTAATGGAGGATGCACAAGGAAAAGTGTACTTGAGATCTTAATTAAAAAAAATAAAATCTCGGGAATCTGACTTTAAATGACCCGCGTTTAAGACAAATTTTCTAAACCCTATTTTTAAAAATGTGTTTGGGGGTGGGGTGTTTGGTCTTTCCATTCTTGATCGCTCAACTTTCTATTCTTGTTGTTTATGCCGTTAGTCGTACTTTGATTCGGGTTGACACTATCTATGAATTTAGATTTCTTTCGATCACATAATTTATGCCATTCATGTGTTTCGAGGCATTTTCCATCTCTTTATGTGTCAACCACAATTAGATTTGAATTTTTTTTTTTATAGATTATTGGATTGTATTTTCTATGTTGATCATTTTCATAGCTCATTCGCCAAAATTGGACCTTTAACGAATTGGTAATTTTAGTTTTAAATTATACGAGGCATAGGACAGGATGGGTATTACAGATTTGTTTTGGGCTTGGGCCCGAAAATTAAAAACCCTACTAGGTCACGTGCCACGCATGTGACTCCCTATTTAAAAAAATTCACACGTTTTTCTTCTTCTCTTCCTCGCCTCCATTACAGAACACCGCTTGACCCTGGGAAAACATAGATAGCGTACGCCCTCGTATTCAGACCATCTTGAGCGCGCCCATGCCCTTACCTCCACACAGCTACCGTCTAAATTTCAACCGAGCTATTTTTTCTTCTTCCACACCTTAAACATCATTTTTTTTGCTAAAGGTAATTGTATTAATAAATTAAAAGGTTACAAAGTATAAAAAATGGATAAGATTGATTGTAAGCACTATCTCAAAGCTGCTGAGCTCAGTTTACAAATTTATAGTACGTGATGTTCATATCCTCAATTCGGTGCAAGAACGGCGGCCTGCCATCCCACCACTTCTTCTCTCCCTTTGCCAAGTTTGTGGCTTCCTTAGAACAAATGTCCGCACCAAAATTAACCTCCATCCATGTGTTAGGCACAATGATCCAGTCCACTAGCCCTTTCACTTTGTCCCAAGCTGCACGAATTTGCCAATGTACCTGGCCATTCTGGAAAGATTTGACTGCCAGAGTAAAGTCAGATTCCACCCAGATTAGTTTCCATCCAGTTCCACCGCTTTTGAGATGCCCTCCACTATCGCAAAACTCTCAGCTATAAAGTTTGTGGCAATACCCAGACCTCCAATTTATGTGCCAATCACATTTCCATTGATATCTCTAAAAAGCGTGCCCCAACCTGAGTTTCCGGGATTACCTCTAGAGCAACCATTAGCATTCACTTTTATCATGTTGCTAGGTGGAGCCACCCAATAACATTCTAAAGTACGTGGATCCTTCCTTAACTTGGGCGGTAGCTTCCAAGCCTTCAGGACTTCCAAATCTCTGGTAGTATTATGCATATGCTTCTTCGATCGATCATTAGCTCTCTTCACTATTCTACGAACTTGGGACATGACGAAACTGATGCTCGACTTCTTGCTGCCATAGATGACTCCATTCCTATTCCTCCAAATCGCAACCAAGCAAGAAATTGAGGTTGCTTTCCATAAATCTTGTAAGAGTAGGCTTTCATTTCTGCACTTTATGAACATCTCTTCCCGATCGGCAATCCTCGTATGATGTTGTATATTGTGTGCTCCGAGTTCCCATCATCTCTGCCCGGAACTACATTCAAATAAGATGTGGTCCTGAGTTTCCTCTGCCACCGTGCAAATGCTGCAGCGAGTCGCCATCTTGAAGTTTTTCCCCCTTAGTTTCTCGTCTGTGTGCATGGCACCATGGAGAATTTTCCATCCTGTCCCAAGAGTCCTTGGCAGTACCTCTGCTAACCAGAGAAACTTTGTCCACGGCAGTGCATTCGCCCTCTCTCTAATAGCTTCATATGCTCCACAGTGAACCAGCCATCAGTGGATTGACGCCAAACTCTGCTATCCTCTCTCTGCTGGTCAGGAAGCCCCAACTGGCTGATTTCCACCCCTAGATTACGCAAAATCTGTTTCATAGTTTCAGAGAAATTCCATTGGTTCCCCTGGATGCAAGTGCTGAGGGGGGCTTTGAGTTTCTGCAGGAGCCTCTTATCCTGGATAAAATTTCCAATAATCGCGTCACCTATCTAGTTGTCCCTCCATAAACTAATATTCTCTCCTTTGCTAATGATCCACCCTTGATGAGTATCCATCACTCTGAGAGCCCATTGTAACCCAATCCACACTGTATAACTCTTATGGCTAGACCAACCCCCCGCTTTGTTTCTATATTTTCCGTTCATAAACTCTGACCAATCCGAGTTTCCATTTAGTAAATTCCAAGCTAGTTTCATGAGCATAGATAGGCCCACACCTTAAACATCACAACAAATTCTATTTCCAGATCTCTGTGGCTCCTAAAGCCCCAAAAATTCTTCCCGAACAAGTTTTTTCTAGTGCACGGTTTGCACCTTTCTTCGATACCAAAATGCATATTAGGAAGTGGGAAGGGTTGTGGTATTCTACTGATGATTTTTATTACCCTGATTTGGTGTTCTCTTTTTACAAGAAGAGGGAGATTAGTGGTCGTAGGATTTTTCTAGATGTGAATGGTAGTCGTAAGGAGTTGACTACAGCAGTGTTGGCTGAGCTAACTGGCATTAAGGAAAGAGGCATCGTAATCACCATGTAGGAATCTCAGCTCGGGGGTATAGGTCTGCTGATGACGGAGACAGTTTTGGAAGGTTGTTATAATGCTAGGTCACATTGTGTTCGTCAGGCGTCTCTTAGAAGAAACCAACTGGTAGTGGCTCAGTTGGTTGGCAGGAATATTATTGCCACCACGAAAGCTAGTGACATCAATTTGAGTTGTCTGCACATTCTCTAGACCTTTTAGAACAGAAGGTATGGGTTTTGCATCCTCGAATTTTTATTGAATGAGATTATAGCAGTTGGTCAACTTACCGCAGCTTTCCCTACGTTGATAACGAAGATTATGTTGTTTTGGGGATGTGTTATGGAGTCTAGTAAGGTTAAGTTGAAGTTACATGAGAATGCATGTATTTATCGGGAGTGTGTTTAGAAGGAGTCGAATTTGCCTAAAGTTTTGGCTGCTGAGATGGAATCAGAAGAAGAGGAGGAAGATGCAGCCTATTTTGATGCAGGAGCTTTAGAAAGGGCTATTACGGATATAGCCAGTTTCTCATTACTTCATCGTGGCCTGCGAACTCTCCATAACTAGTATGAGACGATTCGTACAAACCAACATTCTCTTAGTGACCTCTGTGAGGCTATCCAAACTAGGCAAGGTACCATTATCCATAACAAAGATAAGCTTCAGTCTAATATTGAGTTACTTGGTTATAGTCACTAGGATATCAAGGATAATATGGAGACTGATAAGAGCCTAAGACTATAGTTTTAACCCTTTAACAATAATACTTTTAGACCAATTATGCGAGTAATAAATAAGAGTTAATGTTGATTATGTGTTTTTATGTATTTCAGGTATTGGAGTCTATTATGTGCAGAAATGTGCCACTTTGGCGAGATAAAGGAGCAATGGTTGGTCGCTAAGAAGTTATCTGTGATTAAAGGCCAAGATTCAAGGAGAAAAAGCCTTTGAAAATCCCGATCAAAGCTGAAAAGTCAAAGTCAACACGGGCAGAAACAGCGCATAAAAGTCAGCAGAACTTCTGAATGCCATATCTTCAGACTCAGACCTCGGAATTGGACCTACCTTACGTAAAAACGACCGGCTCAGAAAGAGATTTCCAATGGTCTAAGCCTTGACCCAATCAGAGGAGCAAAAGTGGACAAAGAGTCTGCTAAAGTCAAATTCGGCTGGAAAGGCCTTTGTGGATTGAAACAATTGGGCTTTGGGCTCAATTTTTCAGCCCAAAATATGGCTCCTCAGCCCATGTACGAAAATGTGGATCTAGTCTCCTCCATTTCCACACACAAGACTTAACTCTGAAGCATCAATTAGCTTAGGGTAGAAAGGAGCCATTAGAGACAATTCTAGATCTATTTTTGAAGTTTTATTCCTTTAATTAGTTTTCAATTATTGTTGTTAGATCTAGTTTTACCTTTTAATTAATTACTGTTAGAACAAGTAGATTATTATTTTAGAATCAATATTAGTTCATAATAAAGTATTCATTTTCATTCCAATTTAGTTTATTGATTAAAGTCTTAGTTAGTTTTAGTATTGTTAAATTCATAAATTAGTTGTCTTTATTTCATAATTAGTTAATCATAAGCTAGTTTAATTATTAAATTCATTATAATCAATTTCATTTCTTAGTTGTTAATTTAGATTTAAATTATTGATTAGTTAAATTAGTAAAGTTAGAATCTTTATATGATGTAGTTTAATTTTGATTGGAAATGATAGCATAATGATTCTAGGCTAAACCTCCATTAGAGGGGGTTGAAGAAGCCTTGATGAAGCTTGATTTGTGTTAGCAAAAAGTAGTCGTAATTTCCATTCCATTCTAGAAAATGATTAGTTCACCATGAGAATGGGTTTGATTGTTTCACATGCTAGATGTTAGTTGGTATAGATTACCATGAACAACTAAGGATTATGAAAAACCAATTGTTATGCGAAACCAGTTCAATTCGGATTACGATGATTCTTCATTAGTAAATTAAGTCGAGTTTAGGTGGAATCAATCCCCCCTAATTCTTTATTTAGTATGAAATTAGCATTTCCGTCATTTTCGTTATTCGTATCTTGTTTAGTATTTAAATTGACATCGTAGTATAAATTCCCACCATTACTCTCACTAACTTTGGCTAGGACTGATAATATATAGAAAACTTTGAATGCTAAAGAACTAGGAATGGAACGAATCTTTTACTTCACTCTATTTCGATAGATTCGAGAGTATATACATCTTTGATAAATTAGTATTCGTAAACTTTTAGTTCTATTTACGTTTGAGTTTCATCATATATTCGTAGGTAGAATTAGTAATTTTTACATTTATCAGAGACTCTCGCTCATACTAATAATGAGCATTGGGAAGCCATGGATATTTTAATGAAACAACAGCACACGTTTCAAGAAAAAGTTCTACGATGCCTGCCACCTCATGATGGTTCTTCCTCTACTGGCTCTGGAAGACGTGAGTGTCGTCGACGTAGGACGGATAGCTCTGGCCCTTCCTCCTCTCGTGGCTAGTTTATTTGTCTTATTTTTAAGGAAATCTCCCTATTTTAGTAGAATTATTATTCTCAATTGTTAGTTAATATTGGATTATGTAAGTTGGTTGTTATTTGAATTTTAAGTTGGTTAAATTTTTGTCCACGCATGCTATCTATTTTTCATGAATCCCACCTTTCCGACTTGTTTGGGGGTGGCATTATTTGCTTAGCATTGTATTTTACCATATCTGCATGCTTTTGGAATTAATATTGCAATGTTGAGGAATATAGTTTATATGAGCATCCTGCTAATATGGTGTAGCTAGAATCAGCTACTGTTGCTTGGTGCAACCTCAAGGGTTAGAAGCATTGAGATTGCTATTTTGATTCCATGCTTAAAACCCTATAGATTTGGTGTTAGAGTTTGCTTTCGGCTATTTCTATTTTGGTTTTAGAAGCCTTTTTCTTATTCCATCTTTTTCCTTATCAATTTGGGAACATTGGGAACCTTTGTTTAAGAAACTTGTGCTCTATAAATACCTATACATGGCATGCCATGTACTTCACTCTGCATCTCTCAAATTCATATCACAAGTCTTGCTCAAAGTGCTCATGCCCTTATATTGCATTAACACAGAGCATGCCTGTGCTGTAATTCTAGTATCGCAGAAATTTCTTTTGTTAGAAAAAAGCGTGCTCGCGCTCTTACTTCCACATACCTCCAGTTCTTTTTTATGGGGTTTTTTGCAGTCACTTCCAGGAGTTGATTCGTGTGTTTGTTTGCTATGAAATCTCCTCAAATCATACCGAAGCAACGCTTTGAAGAATTACTCAAAAGTGACACCTATGGGTTCTGGTTCCGCAACCTGATTGTGTAGTCAGGATGGTAGCCTCTAATAGTAAGTGCTGATGAATCTTATTCTCTTGCACTTACTTCTTATTTCTATGATAATTGTAGGTTCTTTTATCGACCAAATAGGGAACAACTATTCTCTATCACCATTGATGATAAAACAATGGATTTAAGTAAGTTTTTGTTAGCCTTTGCTATTGGACTTTCTATGCCTGCTACCCAAAACTCATGGGGCTATATGGCTGACAATATTTACATCTACAACTATGAGTATTTCCATGAGACCTATGGGGCAGGGATTTTTCATGTAGAGAACCAAGGGCAATATAGCGTAGCCCTTGGTAGCTTGTCCCTTAACTTAGGCACTATTATGTTCTTTATCATGTTAAATTTCTTAGGGGAATGGAATTTTTCTTCTGCAAATAACGTTATTTATGACGTCTTACTTGCTTTAGCTGAAGGACGTATGTTGTATGACCTTCCCCAGACCTTAGTGTTTAATTTAGCACAAGCCCATAGTTTGAAGCATAAGTACCTTCTTATGCCTGTCTTGGTTTGCCGCATAATGCTATGTTTCTTTCTTGAGTTTTGTACCCGTTTCACAGATTGGGTTAGGTCGACATTATGTGACCCACCAATTGCATTATACGCTCTTTTCGTGTTATGATTTGGCCGGGGTGGCGGGTACAACCTAATTAGGTTGCCCCTTACACCCCATCCGACCAAGTGGCGATTCACAGGTTAGAAAAGGTAGATGATAAATGGCGTGAGGCCTGGCAGATTATCATGGCTTGGTCGGACACAAAGGAACCTCACTTCTTTATAGGAGGGGTAGACAACGCTTACTGCTGGATATAAGGTAAGTTTTACTTTCTGTTAGTGTCTGCTTATGTCCTAAGCAATTTAATTCTTGTTATTCCCATAACGGGTGGAACTCTTATAAGAGTTACGTCTATTTTTCTTCACCTATATTAGTATGTTCTAAATTTGTTTTGCAGGTGTTCTAAAATTTTCACGCGTTTCCATGGTATTTTCTATCCTTCTTATTTCTATACTTTGATGACAAAGCATGTTTTTGTTTGGGGGTGGCATAAAAACACGCGTAATTTAAGGCACCTATTAGGATATATATATGTATAATATGCACTTTGGTTTCTAGTAAAAAATATTAAAAAAATAATAAAAATATAAATAAAAAGTAGTTGTATTATGCACTTTGGAATATTGATATTGTTTCTTTTTCTGTAATGATAGTAGTTTAGAAGTTTCATAAGCTCTTAAATTAGAACAGTTTTTAGAAACTTAGGTTTATATGTACGTAATAGTCATTGCATCTTTCCATAAATATATTGCATGAGCATTTATGTTTGTATTGGCAGTAAGTTTCTGAAACCTAGGCTAGAATACTTATTTTACAAATCCTGTGAGAATATAGCCTAAAAGCCTTATATGAGTGAAATATTTGAGTAACGACACAAGGGAGAAGTAAATTCCGAATAGAGAAATCACACCTCCACTTGCTTGATCACTATATCATATCCAAAGTGAGAATTTAGGCCCTTTTTGTATCGATATAGCTAGAAAATCACACCTCCCTTTTATAAAAATAAAAATAAATAGCCTACCTATTTTAGGAATAAGTTTGAGAAGTAGGATGAAATAGAGAAAAGAAAAGAGAATGACATGTGGAAAACTAAGAATTTGTTAGTTTCTTCAAATAAGAATAGAAAAGAAAGTTTCCATCCAAAGAAAATAAATAAATAAATAAAATAAAAAGTTAGAACTCCAAAAACATAATCAAATGAGTCAAAAGCCAAAAGAAAAAGAAAAAAAATGGCTAAGGATGGAAACAAAGTGTAAAAGCAAAGTAAGAACAAGGTTTTCTCTAGTTACATAATATGAAGACTTTATTTTCTCAGACTTGTCCTTTTGAATATCCATTTCTTTCCTTTTTAAACCATCACCTAATCCCCACAACACCTAATAAAGACCTCTAGCTCAATTAGGAATAGGTTGGTGTGATAGTAAGTGGCAAATGTGTTTGATCAACCTCGGCTCCCTTGTACGTCATTGGGATTGTGAGGAAAAGTGTGCCCACTGCACACTGGAGTGAGCGAAACTTCATTGAAAAAATTAGAGTATTTTTGTCTTGACATATTTGTGAGGACCTACTTAAAGATGCTATTCCAATGTTTCAGAAACGGATTTGTTATTGCATTTCGTAGCAAAGTTCATTGTATATATATTTATCCATAGATGATTGATTATTATGCACGAATTTGCTTAGGTTTCGAATTAATTATTCTTTATTCATTGCTACTGAGATGTATAAATATCTGAAAATAAATAAATAAACATTAATTTTATTTCTTAGTCGTTATAATATAAATGAAGTTTGTGAGTATCTTCTCTATAAAACTTTCATGAGGCTATAACTCATCTACTAGGGAATTCCTAGTGGTTTAAGGCCTTATTACATATGGTCAATGAAATCGCACTCGGCAAAACGAGATTAGTTAGAACTCCATTTTTGGTCACTTATTTTAATTTCTCATCTTTGCTTGAGGACAAGCAAAATGTTATTTGAGGGTGGTTTGATAAGAGTCCAAAACTATAATTTTAACCCTTTAATAATATTATATTTAGACTAATTATATTTATAATAAATAAGAGTTAGTTCTGTTTATGTACTTTTGTGTATTTAAGGTCTTGGAGTCAACTATGTGAAGAAATATGTCACTTTTGCATGAGAAAGGAGCAAAGGTTGGTTGCTAAGAAGTTCTATAGTTAAAGCCCAAGTTTCAAGGAGAAAAAGACTTTTTAAAGCCCAGTCAAAGCTAAAAAGTCAAAGTCAACCCAGGCAGAAATAGAGCATAAAAGTCAATAGAACTTCCGCAAGCCGTATCTTTGGACTCAGACCTCAAAATTGGGCCTATTATATGTCAAAATGACCGGCTCGGAAAGAGCTTCCTAAAGGTTTTAACCATGATCCAATCAAAGGAGAAAAAGTGGACGAAAATACTATTGTAGTAATTTCTAGCAGAGAAACCCTTTTTGGACTTAAGTAATTAGGTTTCGGGCTTAATTTAGTGGCCCAAAAAATAGCTCCATAGCCCATGCACGAAATTGTAAAACTAGCCCTCTCCTATATAAAGAGGACTAAGGTAAAACTCTAACTCTCTCATCTCCTACCTCTTCTCTTTAGTTTAAACCTAGTTTATGTTTTATTAGCCTAATCACCATTAATACAATTTAAGTTATTTATATTCTTTTAATTATGTCTTCTTCTTCTTATGATTTATTCCACGATAGTCTAATGAACCATAGCTAAACCTCCATTAGAGGGGTTTGATTGAAGCTGTAATGAAGATTTGATGTGTTAGTATAGAATAGTTGTATTAAAGAGCTTCAAGTCTAGGGTTTTCTATTTAGCAATAAGTAAAATAAACGTAGACTATAGGGTAGTTCATTCACCATGAGAATGGGTTTCAACTTCCTCTCATGTTAATTATTAGTTTGCTAGAGATGCCATGAATAATTAAGGATAAAAAGACCTAACCTTTATGTTGAACCTTGTGTGAAAACATAAAGATTGGGGTTACAACAAACTTTATACTAGCATGTTAGGGATTAATCAATGTGGATTTCAAATCTCCCTAATTCCTTCTTCATATTCACATCTTATTCTTCAATTGTCATAGTTTAATTTAGAATATATTCAATATTAGTTCTCACCATATTTGAATCATTACTCTTGTATTATTTAATTGTTAATCACAAATTGAATTAGTATTTTCTAAGCAACTAGGAGTGGAACGAATTCTTACTCTAGTTTTATTGCATGATAATTGAGAGTAGAAACTTTGATACAAAAAGACATGCAAATTATAGTTTACTTCTTCCTAGTATAAATTAGCTAAGTAGGTGTAAAAGCATAATTTTAGTTCTATCAAACAACTTATGCACGAGTTTGCATAGAGATAGATTCAACATGCTCATATCCTGAAAATGTCACAGTTGTGTTAGATCAAAGATGAGAGTACAAGGTAAGTTTCGAATACAATTGGAAGCTGAAATGATGTAAACCATGCAATGTTTTTGGGCATATTGACTTCAATTGTCCAAAGAAACCAAAATCAGAAGTGACAACGGCAACAGTGTGGTTTAAAAAAGAGAGGAGAGTGGAAAGCACGAGAAAAGCTACTAAGGGAGAGGATGAGCAGGAGAGATCACCTAAAAAAGATGCAGTTGCTGACTTTGAAGAGCAGGAAGTGCTGGTAGTTAGTGATGACGGAGGATGGCAATCTCCAAAAAGAAAACAAAGTGGTAAAACTAGAAACAGACGGGAAGGGAATGAGCCATATGAAGGAGAAGAAAAAACCACAGATAACAAGAGAAAAGAAAGCAGTGTTGTAGATAAAACCAAGTTATATGCCAAAACTAAGGAAGAAGCAGCGAGTAATAAAGCGAGTCTATTACTGTTGCAGCATGGAGAAAACATGTTTAAACACTTATTCAAGACAAATAATGAATCTGAAGGGGTGACTAAAGCAGCTAAGGATGACATACAAACAAGAAAAGATGAGGCCAACCTTGCGCGAAAAGTTCCTGCAAACTTACAAAAATAACTGGGAGTTTGGTAATCATCAAGGGATGGTGAGTGGATGGGCAACAATCATTCGTAATGAGGAAAGAGAAGTGGGTGCAGCAAGTCATGGAAATACTAACAAGAAATCCATCGAGCTAATTGAGATGCAAGCAGTGGAGAAAGAAATCAGTATGGCACTAAGGCACGTCATCAAAAAGATCAGGGTGCAAGCTAAGTCCAGGACCGGGATATGGTAATTAACATTTTGGTGTTGAACATGTATTTTGGGAATCATATAAACTAGCTAATACTTTAGCTTGTATTTTTTCCACAACTAGTTACATAGAGTTACTTCCCAGTGAGAGTGAGAATGTAACAACCTATGACTTATTTATTTTTATTATTAATAAAAGGGGTAGGGGACCTCTATAAAAACCTCCCTTATTGACCAAAATAAAAATAAAATGCATGGTTAATACCAATGAACACAAACAAAATCCAATTTAATCAAACCGCTAGGTTTATGTTCTTAATGACTCATCTTATTGATGTTTTTCTATACATGATCAAAATTCTTTTCGATTCGTAAACCTGTCGATTTGAACGTAATAACATCAACATCGATGAAATCACTGGTGCATCAAGAATAGATGAAAACGAACTCTTAGCAAAAACTCCATTCCAAAAAACTCAAAAAAAAAAAAAAAAAAAATTGTAGCATTAAACCAAATTAACATACATATTAAATTCAAGAACCCCATTCAAGCTGTTTTTGAACCCGTATTCAACCCAATTAAAACCTCGAATTTACCTTTATACTTACTGTGTATGATAGTCCGGGTATAAAAAATGCATGTAGATCAGAAGAAGCCAACATCATTCATACTTTGCTAAACCTGGAAACCAATTTCAGAAGATTATGAGGGGCCAAAGAGAATTATGATTATGTGAACTTGCAAATTAACCAAACCTCCAATATTGCATATCTTTATAAACCCTTCCAATAATATGAAGAAACCGACTACACTTTATAAAAATTAAGTAGAAATGAAAAAACAAACACCAATACAATAAAGGCAAGAAATACCATAGCAGATTGAAGAAATATAGCAATGAAAATTACATGAATGAAATAGTATGTAGAGTTAAAACAAATTCAAAATTCAAAATTCAATGAAACATGGTAAATGTCAAATCAACAACACACCTTTAGTCCATGCATAGATGAAGAGGGAACCTTTATTCAAGAGTGAGAGAGAAACCCAAACGATGAAGGGTAAGGGTTTGACAAAGTGGAAAAAGTTGGCATTGGAGAACCAAATAATTGGAGACCTCATTTAAATTGAAGTGATTGAAGGGTTTGGGTGTTTGTAAATTTGGGAATGATGGGTTTTTTGCCGTTTAATTTCACAATTAAGAATCTAATTAATATCCAAATTAATTTATAATCAAATAAACACTGTAGTCAAGGCGGGGCCTTTGATTTGTTAAGTTGAAACGAATGGTTTTTTAAATTTAATTTCACTATAATTAAGAATTTCTAATCCAACTCACGGCTGTCATCGTGGCACTCTTCCCAACCATTGATTTATACCCCCCCTTATATTGAATCCAAGTCGTAGGCTATCAAGACCTGCCCTGTTTTGTTAAGTATAGTAGTTAATGTCCGTGCCTTCGGCACGGATTCCATAAAGAAACATCATTGATAATGTGATTTAAAATTCCACGTACAGTGACTATTTCCCTAATTGTAAGGGAAACAAAAAATTGATAAGTAGGCCAACTCTATGAGTAAGTCTAATTAATGCGCTCCAAAAAAAAATGATTCAATGATGTATATTAGGTAACTCTGATCATTTTTGTGCCAAAGTAATTGAAACCATTTTGAAGTAAGATAGTAATGTGTAACATTTTGAAGGGGGAAATGTATGATACAAAATGATTCGAAAACGTAATAATAACTAAATTATTCATGTGGTGTTAACTCTGTGATGTACAACAACTTAATCTATATCGTCCCCACAATTCAAATATAAGTAAGTATATGCCTTTTTTTTAGGGTTTTCTCCAATGGTGAGTTTTGGTTTTAGGTGCGACTTGTAGATGTAGTCATAAAGATATAGAAAAACTTTATGTTTTGAGGTGCTTTGAGTAGTATAAATTAGAAATATGTCTTCATAAAATGTTGTGGTTGTCTTGTTTGTAATTCTAGAGGTGTTTGACAAGACTATCAATTTCTACAAAAAGAATAAATAATAAATAAAATAAATGAATAAATAAATAAATAAGCAATATTAACTATAGTGGAAGCAACATAGTTACATAGGGAAATGATGTATACAATATACAAAGGAAGGATTTATCAGGTTGAGGTCAAACAAAAAAAGTAAGTAAATATTGTACAAACCTAAACATTGTTATTAAGTATGGTATGTGTAAGGGGGATTTCCCGTCATTGAACAGATGACACATGTGTCGGGGAATAACGATATCAATCAATCCCCACTACACAGATTACTTGTACTTGAACCAACAATTCTATTCCAGACAAATTCTAAATATCCACTACAACCTAGCTAGCATGCCCAACTCTCTAAACAACTAATAACAACAGATAATAATGCAAAAAAGTAAAACGCATACCATAACACAAAGATATATCGTGGTTCGGCCAATGGTGCCTACTTTCACAAGAACTAATCCTTTTATAAAGTAGGAAGGACGATTACAATCACTCTTTTTCAGTCTCTCACCTTACTAGATCACTCATTTATCTTTACAAGCTTTTGTCTCTGCAAAGGTTATCTCTCAAATTTGATAGCTCTCAAAATTTGGTTTTCTCTCTTGTTTTCTTGTGTTAGGTTTTCCAAAACCTTACTTCTTGTTTTTATAGAAACCCCCAATTTCGCGGTTACTGTAGCAAACAAAAAAACTACAAAAATAGACATGGGTGCGGGCGTGCCCTTGACCAGGTAAAATCAAGCTCGCGCGCCCTCTGATTTGTCCTCGAACCAAAAATCCAGTAACATGAGGGCGGGTGCGCTTTATGCTTAGGCCAATCTGAGGGCGTGCGTGCTCAGCCTTTTCCATGCAGACTTCAATCGATTTCTCTCATTTTCCTCATGTGAGGGATAACTCCAACAATCTCCCCCTCCCGAACAGTGAGGGGGAATACCTCCATGCAATTTCCAAATCAACAGGAGGAGTGTGCTACCATTCCAGCGGTAGCACAACAAATATCAAACTTACCTTTTGGTAAGACTTTGGTCATCATATCTGACCAGTTCTTGTCGGTATGGATCTTCTCAATGCACAAATGCTTATCTTCAAGAATTTCACTAATCCAATGATAACGCACATGTATGTGCTTGGATCTAGAATGAAAACTCGGATTCTGTCTCAAATGGATGGAGCTCTAAATGTCACATAGAACTACAAACTGTTTCTGCTTTAGCCCTAGTTCATCGAAGAACCTCTTCATCCATAGCATCTCTTTGCAACACTCAGTGACTGCAATATACTCGGCTTCTGTAGTGGAGAGGGCAACACACTTTTGCAACTTAGATTGCCAAGAAACTGCTCCCCCTACAAAAGTAACCAGATAACCGAAAGTGGACTTCATCGAGTCAACATCACCTGCCATGTCTGCATCAGTGTAGCCTTCAAGTAAGGTCTTACTTCAACCAAAACACAAACATAATTTGGAACTGCCCTTGAGATATCTTAATATCTACTTAACACCTTCCCAATGCTTCTTACCCAGATTTGACAGAAATCGGCTTACCACACCAATGGTGAAAGCAATATCCAGTGTCGTACACACCATTACATACATCAAGCTGCCCATTGCGGATGGATAAGGAATTTTTTCCATTTGACTCTGCTCATGCTCACCCTTTGGACACATCTCTTTGGTCATGCAGAACTGGCTACCAAGCAGACAACTGACTGGCTTCGCTTGATCCATGTTGAATCTCTTCAACACCTTATCAATGTAGCTTTCTTGAGAAAGCCACAACTTCCCACTCTTTCTATCACGAGTGATCCACATCCCAAGTATCTGCTTTGCTTGACCCAAATCCTTCATCTCAAAGGACTTACTCAAGTCTTTCTTCAGCTTGGATATCTTGTTGATGTTCGGGCCAACTATCAACCTATCATCCACATACAACAAGAGCACTATGAAATCCCCATTTGGAAATTTCTGAACAAACACACAATGATCAGAAGAAGATTTCTTGTATCCTTGCTTCACCATAAAGGAATCAAACTTTATGTACCACTGTCTTGATGTCTGCTTCAATCCATACAAGCTCTTTATCAACTTGAATACTAGGTGCTCCTTGCCTTTGACCTCAAACCCCTCTAGTTGGTCCATGTAGACATCTTCTTCAAGGTCTCCATGAAAAAAAGTTATCTTAACATCTAGTTGCTCAACCTCCAGGTTCATACTTGTGGTCAGACCCAATACCACCCGGATAGAAGTCATCTTTACTACAGGAAAGAAAATTTTATCAAAGTCAATACCTTTCCTTTGATCGAATCTCTTCCTTACAAGGTGAGCTTTGTGACTTGGGTGCGGATTATTTTTCTCATGCTTGACTTTGTAGATCCACTTATTCTTGAGAATTTTTCTTCCTTTCAGTTTCTCAACTAACTTATATATGTGATTCTTATGTAAAGAATCCATCTCATCATGCATGACCTTCAACCACTTCTCCTTGTCTATACCTTCAAGAGCCTCTTGATAGTACATAGGTTTTCCACTACTAGATAGTAAAACATATGTATGTGGTGGATACCTAGTTGAAGCTTATCTCTCTCTATCTGACCTCCTTGCCCCATTTGCTGGTGCCTCAGGAGGATGCACTTCTGCTTGCTCAGGTGGTAGTTCATGCACTTCATCTACATCTTCTATATCAATAGGTTCTATCCCATCATGAGTAATAGGATCATCATCATGAGCTTTAAACCCATGGTTCTCTGCATTCTCAATACCTTCTACACGTTCCACAGTAGGAACTTCTGGTTTTGAATCAACAAGATCATTAGTGAAAGCTTGTAGCTTCTCACCCTCCTCGAAATCTGCTATGGTTTGGTTTTCCAAGAACACAACATCTCGACTTCAGATTACCTTCTTGTTAATCAGATCATAGAGTTTGTAGCCAAACTTCTCATCACCATAACCCAGAAAAATGCACTGTTTGGCTTTATCATCAAGCTTGGATCTCTCATCCTTGGGAATATAAAAAAATGTCGTGCACCTAAATACCCTCATGTATCCAAAATCAACATCTCTGCCTGATCATACTCTCTCTGGATAATCACTATTCAGAGGCTTTGACAGCGATAGGTTGATCACATGCACGGCTGTACGCATTGCTTCTACCCAGTAACTTCTAGATAACTTAGAGTGAGACAACATGCATCTCATCCTCTCTACAATGGTACGATTCATCCTCTCGGCTATACCATTTTGTTGCGGAGTCTTGGGAACGGTCTGCTCATAACGAATCCCATGACTCTTGCAATACTCTTTAGACGGTCCTATGTACTCACCCCTATTATCTGAGCGAATACACTTTAAAGGCTTCCCTGTCTCTCTTTCCACCATGATATGGAAAGTCTTGAACACGCCAAGTACTTCATCCTTGGTCTTGAGACTATATGCCCATATTTTTCTTGACGCATTATCAATGAGAGTCAAGAAGTACAAAGCTCCCCCGTGGGACTTTACTTTCATAGGACCACATAAGTCAGTGTGAATTAGCTCAAGGGCATTGTCTTTTCTGTGAGACGAGAATCTTTGGAAAGACACCCTGTGTTGATTTCCAACCAAATAGTGAGTGCATCTATTTAAATGTATACCTTTAATGTCTGGCAAGGCCTTTTGCTTGGCAAGAACTTCCATGCCTTTTTTGCCCATATGACACAGTCTCTTGTGTCATAGTTCGAAGGAAGCTTCTTCTTCTGCCACATTTACTTCTGCTTTACACAAACTAGCATGTGTCTTGTAAAGAGAGCAAGTTTTATTCCCTTTGGATACTACAATGGAACTTCTACTCAGTTTCCATACCTGATAACCCGTAAAAACTCAATTAGATTACTCTAACCTTATTCATACGGTATCAATATTTTATTTCCTACTCTCACATATAGATTCATGCAATATATATAGAGTCAGAATTCGTTCCACTCTTAACTCTCAAGACTTAAACAAATTCAATTGAACAAACACAAAGAACAATGGTGAGAGTAATGTGTTATGTGAAATTTCTATTCTACGATTATACTACGGATTCAATTTATACTAACAAGATATGATAATTCAACTACAGAAATACTACGTTGATTCTATGATAAGGACTTAGGGGGGATTTGATTCCACCGTAACTCAACTTAACTTGCTAACGACGAATCATCGTAATCCGAATTGAACTGCTTCGCAGAACAATTGGTTTTTCCTAATCCCTAATTACACATGGCATTTCTACCAATTATAACTAGCATGTGAATGATTAAATCCATTCTCATGGTGACTAATCATTTCTAGAGTGGAAAGGAATTACGACTATTCTACGCTAACACAAATCAAGCTTTCATCAAGGTTTCGCAACCCCCTCTAATGGAGGTTTAGCCGAGAATCATTCTGCAATCATTTCCATAGGAATCTAAACTAAACATAATATCAAGATTCCAACTTTACTAATTTAACAAACAATAATTGAAATCTAATTAATAATTAAGAAATGATATCAACAAGAATTTAAACTAGATCTATAAATGTAATGACAAAAAACGAATTGAATAATAATAAACTATTTTATTAATCTAATCAAATGAATAACAATAATGTAATACTGAAATTGAACAAGAATTAACTAATGAATTAATGTAAAACTAAATCTAGATCTAAATTATTCTAATCTAACCCTAGCTACCATTACAAGGAACTAGTTTTCTAAATAAAACTAGATGACTTAAGAACTAAGCTTTTCTTTGTTTTTATATGTTTCAGATCCAAAATCGTGCATGGGCTTGGAGCCATGTTTTGCGCCAGAGAATCAGGCCCAAAACCCAATTCTTTCAATCGAAAAAGGCCTCTTCAGCTGGAGTTGTCTTTGACAAACTTTTCGTCCACTTCTACTCCTTTGATTGGGTCAAGGCTAAGAACATTGGAAAGCTCTTTCCGAGCCAGTCGTTTTGACATAAGGTAGGCCCAATTCCAAGGTCTGAGTCCAAAGATATGGTCTTCGGAAGTTCTGCTGACTCTGTGCACTGTTTCTGCCAGTGTGGACTTTGACTTTTCATCTTTTGACCGGGCTTTATAGAGGCTTTGTCCTCTTGAAAATTGGCCTTTAATCACAGAACTCCTTAGGAACCGACCTTTTCTCCTATATCTCGCTAAAGTGGCACATTTCTGCACATAACGGACTTTGAAGCCTGAAATGCATAAAAACACGTAATCAGTATTAACTCTTACTTATTATTCACATAATTGGTCTAAAAGTACGATTGTTAAGGGGTTAAAACTACAATTTTGAGCTCTTATCAAACCACCCCCAAACAGCATTTTGCTTGTCCTCAAGCAAATATGAGAAATTAGAATAAGTGACCAAAAATGGAGTTCTAACTAATCTCGTTTCGCTGAGTGCGATTGCATTGACCATATGCAACAAGGCCTTAAACCACTAGGAATTCCCTAGTGGACGAGTTGTAGCCTCGTGAGAGTTTTCCAGTGAAGGTACTCACAAACTTCATCTATACTACAACGACTAAGAAATAAAACTATTGTTTCCTTATTCATGCTCTAAATTAGCTATACATCTCACTAGCAATGAATATAGAATAATCAAGTCGAAACCTAAGTTAATATATGCATAATAATCGATCATCTACGAATAAACATATATACAATGAGTAATACTATGAAATACATTAACAGGTCCATTTCTGAAACTCGGAATAGCGTCCTTAAGTAGGTTCTCACAATAATAGTCAAGATACAACACTCGATTTTTCCACTCAAGTTTATTTACTCCGATTACCGGTGGGCACACTTTACCTTACAACCTTAATGAAAAACAAAGGAAGCGGTCGATCAAACACATCATCGCCACTTACTATCACACTAACCTATTCCTAATTGAGCTAGAGGTCTTTCTTAGGTATTGTGGGGATTAGGAGATGGTTTAAGAAGGAAGGAAATGGATATTCAAAAGGACAAGTCTGAGATAATAGAGTCTTCATATTATGTAACTTAGAGAAAACCTTGTTATTTCCTTTTGCTTCTATACTTTGTTTCCATCCTTAGCCATATTTTTCTTTTTCTTTTCTTTGACTTTTGACTCCCTTTTATTCTATTTTTGGAGTTTTTATTTATTTCTATTTTTCTTTTTCTTTTCCTTGGATGGAAACTTCTTTTCTTTTTCTGAAGCAACTAACTAATTTTTGTTTACACAGGTTTTTCTCTTCTTCTTTCTTCACTTATTCTATTCTCAGACTTATTCTAGATTGGGTAAGTTGAATTTTTTTTATTTTGTTTTGTTTTTGTAACAGGGTAAATGAATTGTGGTTTATGGAAGGCTAAAGAAAGGCTCAGTGGGGCGACTAGCGTTTAATAATTCATAGGTTTGAATTTTTGGCTATATCGATCCAAAGAGGGCATAAATTCTCGCTTAGGATATGGCATAATGATCAAGCAAGTGGACGTGTGATTTCTCTATCCGGATTTTACTTCTCCCTTGTGTCATTTCTCAAATGTTTCGCTCATATAAGGCTTTAGGTTATATTCTCACAGGATTTGTAGAATAAGTACTCTAGCCTAGATTTCAGAAACTTACTGCTAACAATCATAGATACTCATGTAATATATTTATAGATAGATGGAAAGATTATTACCTACATATTAACCTAAGTTTCTAACAATTATTCTAATGCAACACTACATGAGACTTCTAGATTATTAAGAGCATAGAGAAAGAACAATACCGATATTGCTAAGTGTATAGCATAAACTTTTTTTTTTATTTATATTTTTGAATTTTTTTTTTTAAAATTTTACTAGAAAACAAGTGCATATTATACATATCTATATCCTAACAGAAGCCTTAATTACACGTGTTTCTATGCCCACCCCTAAACAAGAAATATGCTTTGTCCTCAAAGCATTTAAATAAATAGGGTAGGAAAAATACCATGGAAACGCGTGAAATTCTGGAACATCTGCAAAACAAGGTTAGAACATACTAATATAGGAAATAAAAAAAAAAACTGACGCAACTCTATAAGAGTTCCACCCATTATGGGGTTAACAGAATAAAATTGCTTGGGACATAAACAGACACTAACTGGAATTAAAAATTGGTCTTATCTCTCTCTTTTATTCTTCATCCTCCTTATCCTCTTCTTTTATAAAGAAGTGAGGTTCCTTCGCGTCCTGCCATGCCATGATAATTTGCTAGGCTTCCCGCCATTTATCATATATTATTGCTAACCTATTAAAGCGCATTATTTTGTCCGGACGGGGTGTAGGGTGCAACCTGATGAGGTTGTATCCTCCCTCTGCCAAGTCATTGCACGGAAAGATCGAATAATACTATTGGTGGGTAAAATGCGATTAATAACCGTAATCCAATCCGTGAAACGTGTACAAAAAACAGGAAAGAAACATAACATAATACGGGAAATTAGAACAAGCATAAGAAGGTACTTATGCCTCATGCTATGGGCTCGACCTAAACTAGACATCAAGGTTCTAGGAAGGTCATGGCACATACGTCCCGTGGCTAAAGCAAGGAAGACGCTGCAAGTGGCATCATTCACAGAAGAAAAATGCCATTCCCCTAAAATGTTTAGCATGATCCAAAACATAATAGTTCCTATGTTCATGGACATGCTACCAAAGACGACGTTATATTCCCCTTGGTCCTCGATACGGAAATTGCCTGCCCCATACGACTCATGCAAAAACTCATAAGTGTAGGCATGCATATTATCTACCCAATAGCACCATGGGTCTTGTTTTTCAGCGGGCATAGCAAGTCCAAGAACAAATGCTAGCAAGAACCTCATAATTTCCATTGGTTCATCATTAATGTTGATGGAGAACCCTTGTTCTCCATCCGGTCTCTCAAAGAAAATACAATTATCATAAAAATAAGATGCAAGTGCTGGAGAATAAAGTTCATCAGGTCTTACCATAAGCAGTTCCCAGCCTACGTATGTGATCACCTCGCGAAACCAAGCACCATAAGTAGTGCTTTGGAAAAATCTTCAAAAGACTGTTCTGGTATTATTGTAGGAGATGTCATCTCAAAACGACCCTCTGGAATAGCTGCAATTGATCCGGAACAACCCGCAGAAAACTGGGAATTTATGGTCTACGGATGTCAGGGCGCAGGGCGCAGGTGCGCTCTAGTGCTTTTGGATTTACAGTGTTTTGGGCGTAGGTGCGCTCCTCTTGGGCGTAGTTGCGCTCAGTGTAAAATTTCTGACAATGGCTTAGGGCGCAGGTGCGTTCCGAGGTGCTGATTTGTGAAAATGGTGAAGAACAACGGGAAACGTGGGAGTGAAAGGTGAGAGATGGAAGTTAGGTGTAGTATGGGTTGTGAGTGTAAAATGAATGAAGTTTTTATAGGTTTTAAGTTGCTAAAACGAATCGGGAAGTTGCCAAAAAGCTTTTACGGTAATTTCTGAAAATACTAAAATTTTCAAACCCGAAACGGAAACAACTCATATTCTTGATTCTAAAACAACCCTAGTATCTTTTAGGTTGAATTTAGGATAAAACTACCTAACTTATCGAGATTTCATTCTAACCAATATTTATTCGTAGATATGCCCAGATCGGCAATATTCTCACCCTAACTCCGAAATAACTTCTAAAAATGAGGGTCATATAAAAATCATGTTGGAATAGATAATACCACCCCCAAACAATTTGGTAAGGTGGGATCAATATTAAACAACCAAGCACAATGAAAATAACCGCATTATATTAAATTTTTCATTCAAAGTACATTTCACTACAAAATTCAAATTACCGAATTAAAACTTACATTAAAATAACTAACAATAATAAAACTACAAATAAAAATCATCAAGCTATACTATCCCTAAACACGTCGGTACCGGTAGTGGAGGGCACACGCTCAGGAGATGGTTCCATAGCTCTCGATGGGCCAGCACCATTCGTCTTTCGATGACGACGCTCGTGCCTCGATGATGTATCCTCAGAAGGAGAATCCCCGTGAGGTGGAAAGCGTGCAAGCATATCGGCTCAGAACTGTCGCTGAGATTCCAGCTCAGCCCTCATCTGTTCCTACCGCTCATCCTCTCGCTAGGTACGAATCTCGAAGTTATGGTGCATAGTAGCCTGTCGAGTCGGAGGTTTTTGCAGATAGTATTGAGTGAACGCATGCCACGATGAATCACAGCCATGCGTTCTGCATCTGACCAACACCTCTCCAAGGCATCAGCATCAAAACATGTCAAGTCCTCATCGTCCGAGTCATTCTCATTTCCGACGTCTTCCTCGTCGACTACCCTATCCTTAGGCAACCTCCAAACTTGTTAGATACACTCCTTATAAATCCGAGGATTTCGGTGTAGGGTGAGGCAAATCCTATCAGATGTCGGAGTCGCTCTCAACTTCAGCATGATCTTGGTTATCAAAATAGGGAGAGGTGCAATAGACTTCCCCACTCCCCCAATCATGTTAAGCAAAAACTCCAAGATACAGAACTCATACTTCTACTCCTGGAGTATCCATAGAATGTGAAGGCAGTTCAGACCGATGTCGCCGACCTTCTCTCTTCCCTATGACATTCCTACCAATCCAGCGAGCTCTCTGACTGGTTGGTTGGTTCGAGGGATGCTGGCGAAACACAATGCGAGCTCACATTGTAGTTCCCCGGTAACGATCAGCGTGCATCAAAGGCTCTACCCCAGTATATTGGGACTCTGTAACGTGGCATCAAGATGGATTCTAGGCGGAATGCCTAGAATCTCAGCCAACAACCCAGTAGTTACTTCCTTCCTCCTCTTTGCCACCGTAACAAAAATTCTATTCCCCTCCAACTCCCTCGTGTTGCAAAACCGTCGGACTAACTCTTCGTGGTAAAAGGCGTCGGTTGAGTACAACAAGCTATTCCAATCTCTAATAACCATTTCGTCACCGTAAAACGGCGCGAAGTGGTCGCCAGTAAAGATTTGCTTTGGCAAAATTCGGGGTTGTTGAGCCATTGGAAGTTTGATAAGGTTTGGGGGTTTGAATAAGGTAGGGGGAAGCAATGAGGGACAACCTCACCAAAAAAACGATGGTGGTGGTGTGGTGGCGCGGCAGCTCCACTATTTGGATTTTTCGGTGGTTTTTGGTTTTGTAAATTGATGGAGGTGGAGGTGGGACGGTTTTGAGAAGATTTGGAGTGGGTTTGGATGTTTGGCGTGGGTGTAGTTAGTTTCCTTTTTAATTTTAATTTTTGGTTTAGGGTTTGAAGCTTGGATGTTTTTTAATGGCGGTTTGGAAGATGAAAACTCACGACTGTTGGTGGAAACATAGGGGCGCAGGTACGCTGCCGGTGCGTGCGAGTTGGGCCCAAGCCTAATTCTAATTTTTCTAATTTTTGTCGATTTTTAGCGCGACTTCAAACTAACATGGCCGCTTCGTTACCAGTCTGATTTTTGTGAACGAGATATGGAAATGATTAGGAGAGAATTTCCAATCCAATGATCCATAAAATACTCTATTCTGACCATGGATGACATATAAGATAGTGGAAAATGCCTCGAAGTGCGTGCATGACGTAAGTTATGCGAACGAATGAACTCTAAATTCATAGATTATGTCAACCCGAATTGGAATACAATTAAATGGCCTAAGCAACTCTAATGGGACATAAAACATTATAGGATGGAAACACGAACACCCCACCCCCAAACAAATTTTTTACAACAGAGTTTTTTTTTTTTTTTTTTTTTTTTTTTTTTTAAGTGTGTCTTGTATAGTCAGATTCCCAAGACTTCCTAGATTATTATGTTTATTATTTAATATTTTTTTACTGTTATAAGGAAAAACAATAAGCAATAAGGACATAATTCACCCCATAGAGAAACATGACTCAAAAATCTGAGAAAACATGCAAGAGTGGAAAACGTGAATTATGTTAAACGTGGACTTAGGATTCGGTACTTACGCCACACACTCCATAGGGAGGGTCCGATTACCTGAATGGTGCACTCACCAATATATGGAAATGAAAGGAAATGCACCAAACACAAAAATTGAGTCGTTTATAGTCAGATACTCGAGACTTTATCTAAACATATGTATGAACATGCAGTTTATCATATATCAACAACCGAAATAGTTGTGGATCATTCCATAAATAAATATCACAAAAAATATACCCAAACACAAACAAGCACCAAGATTTCCTATGATGCAACTTAGTGAAATAAAAGCGAAGTCGGATAGACCTATAATGTAACCTAGCATGCACCTTCTTTTTTGGCTTTGAACGAGAGGGTGTCCTAGTGAATAAGTGTGGAAAAGTGAATGGTTGTGGAGAATATGGTGGATATGGATAAGATGTAGAAGGAAAGCATAGAAAAAATGAGGATGTGGGTTTAGCACAAAACTCATTCATGGTGTAGGTAGGGACTGTCTCAATTATGAAAATGAAGGTGTCAAATGGATTGTCCTTCTGAAGTATTTGTTTTCTAGGAGGATTTAAAAAAATATGAAGCACAGGAGAAACAAAAGGATCGAGTGCAAACTCGAGATTCCTTTGAAAGGGTGGAAGGAGGGGAGTTGAAGCGGATGTTGTGCAAAGCAGTTCTTGATAGGGTGACTCATCACCTGCTCTAAGAAACTCATCGAATTCCTCATCTAGCTTGGTCATATCCACATTACTATGGTATTCCTTTATATCTTTGAGAAAGTCATCTATCTCGTCCTCATCCATAATATGTGTATCGA
Source organism: Coptis chinensis (assembly GCF_015680905.1). Taxonomy (NCBI): domain Eukaryota; kingdom Viridiplantae; phylum Streptophyta; class Magnoliopsida; order Ranunculales; family Ranunculaceae; genus Coptis; species Coptis chinensis. Next base: position 41,862,098 of record NC_141459.1, read on the forward strand.
CTAGTGTAGGAATGAAAATGTTGAAGTCTGAACCTTCAAAGGAAAGAAATTTGGGCATCTGATTATCAGGGAACGTGTTGTTGAAATAATCTCGAGCGAAGCTCTCGATCATTCTAACCTCTCCATCCCTAGACGAATTGGGTAACTGTGTCTTTGGTTTAAACACATTTACTTCAACAGAAAGATGGCCAAAAGACATGGACATCGAACCATCGCGGCAATTTATGAGCGCATTGGCAGTTGCCAGGAAAGGACGCCCTAAAATGATTGGGACAGAGTTGTTAGCGACTTCTGTATCGAGGATGATGAAATCAGCCGGATAGTAGAAATCCTGAACCTTTACCAGGACATTTTCAACCACACCCTTAGGATACTTAATAGACCGATCAGCTAATTGCAACGTCATTTTAGTGGGTTGCATCTCCTCTAGACCTATTTGTCTATACAAATAATACGGGAGTAAGTTAACACTAGCCCCCAGGTCTAATAACGCGGTCATCATATAGGAATCTCCTAAGGTACATTGTACAGTAGGACGACTAGGGTCCTTGTACTTAACAATTCCGCTATGTTCAGATAGAGTTGGGAATTGTTCTGTTAAAAATGCGTCTTTTGGTCGGTCTTACGCCTAGTAGTACACAACTCCTTAAGAAACTTAGCATGGTGTGGTAGCTTTTTAATAGCTTCGAGGAAGGGAAGGTTTATAGTTAGATTCTTGAAAACGTCCCTAATCTCCTCATAATTTGTATCCCTAATTAACATGGCTAATTTTTGTGGAAATGGTGGTTTCTCTCTATATTTAGCATATGTATCACATGGATGTTTAACCTTGGCTTTCTGTTTCTTAGGTTGTGTTGTAACTGGTACCTCTACCGTGGTAGGCTCTTCAGTTTCTATTTTGGTATCTAGTAAAGTAGCAGGTGTAGGGGCTACTGGTGGGGTAACTATAGGCATAGTTACTTTGTTATCAACCACTATGCCAGAACGGAGAGTGGTGATGGCATTTAGCTCGCCTATATTTTCATTTTCATTACTAGTATTACCGGTTACCTCAAAGGCCGTGTTTGTTGTTTTAGGATTAGGTATCGCGTGACCTGGAAACACACCTTTGGGTTGGGCTTTATCTTGGGCCAACTGTTGGCTTAAATTATTAACGGATTGTAGAAGCTGTTGGTTAGATTGAGCCATGGTTTGGAAAAGTTGTTGGCTCACCTGTATGAAGGTGTCAAGACTATCCGGTTGTGTGGGTGTAGTGGTTACGGGTGGTGTGACTAGAACTATCTCGCGTTGATTATTTATGGGCGGATTGTGATAGTTATTATTTACCGGAACGATACCTCTATTAGCATTATAATTATTATAACTACCTTAACATTGTGCTTGACCTTGTCGAGGTTACGCTTGGTTGTTATAATTATTATAATTATCCTGACCCTGTCCTTGTCGTGGTGGAGCTTGGTTATAACTGTGCGTTGGCCTAACATATTGATTATTGTACCCTAGAGGTGTGACTTGTTAGTTATTTCTCCAACCAAAGTTGGGATTTTGTCTCCAAGGGGCGTTAGGTTCACTCTTAATGGAACAAGCATGTTCATAGGCTATAGGACAGTGGGAGTCGGGATGCTCAGGACTCCAACAGAAACTACATGGATTGGAATTTACATTCATGAGGGGGATAGGCTTTTGTTGCACAGAAATGGCCTCTACCTTTTTAGTGAGTGATTTAATTAGAGTTTTAAGCTCAGGATCGTGTTTTATCTCAAACATACTGGCGGCCTTAACTGTATTAGAAAAACTAGCGGAGTGGTGGATATCGTCACTACCCACCCAGTTGTTATTTCGCTTAGTTTGATCCTCTAAAAATTTATAAGCCTCCGAGGTTCCTTTACTTAGGAAACTACCCCCATTCATTATGTCAAGGACTTCTTTATGGTGGTGTAGAAGTCCTTTGAAAAAGGCACGAACTAACGTGTCTTTCGCTAGGTTATGATGTGGACACTCTATAAGGAGATCGGTGAAACGATTCCAAGCCTCTGAAAATGATTCATGAGGATTTTGTCGAAAGAAATGAATCTTGGAAAGCATCTCATCCGTCTTTAGGGGTGGGTAAAAATGTTCTATAAACAGCTGAACAAGTTTAGCCCACGAGTCCACAAAATTAGGCGCTTGGGCAGTTAACCAAGACGCCGCCTTATCAGCTAAAGTGAAGGGAAATACCCTGAGTTTAATTTGTTCAGCACTCACCGTAGGATGGTGGAATTTTGTAAGAACTTGTTCAATCCTACGCATGTGCTGATAAGGTTTTTTATGGTCTAAACCATGGAAAACGGGTAACAAATTAAAAATATTTGGGGGGATTCGGAAATCCCCCACTGGGTCTGCAAGAACGATGCAAGATTTGGGGCTATCGCTCAAGGCTTTATAAAAGTCCGAGAGAGGAGTCTCTCCTTCGTCGGGCATTGTGTCAGGTAGAGTATGTGGAATAGTAGCTAGAGGTGCAATGAGTGGTATACTAGATAGGCGTGCTTGTTGACGTTGCCGTGTAATTACGTTAGGTGTTTTTGTTCGACCAGACCTTAATCTCATACAAGGTTAAGACCAAACTTAACTAAACACGACAACCTCCAAACAATCCTGATATTCTATTATAAACCTCTAACAGAAGATGCGAGGTGTGGAAGAAAGGAATACCTAATTGCGTCCTTGCTTCGCTTATGAATAGCGTCTTGTTTACACGTGCTCAGTGTGTATAACAACTTAGAACACTGAAAACTTGAAGAAATGGAAGTTTGAAACAAACCTGTGGAAATCCGGCAAAAATCAGCTGAGGGCGCAGGTGCGCTCAGTGTAAACTTCGAGTTACAGTGTTTTGAGCGCGGGTCGCGCTAAACTTCTAGTAACTTTAGCGCAGGCCGCGCACCTTCGGGGCGCAGGCGCTCCGTGCAATTTTTGCAAGGAAGTTTAATGCTGAAAAAGACAACCACAGTTAGAATCGAACCAGGGTGGGTGGGTGAAATGGGACTTTAAGAAGAGTACTTATACTACGAAAACAATGCGAAAGTGAAACTAAGATGGCAGCGGCGCCATTTGATATACGTAAAAATGATAATTAGATTACTCTAACCTTATTCTTACGGTATCAATATTTTATTTCCTACTCTCACATATAGATTCATGCAATATATATAGAGTCAGGATTCGTTCCACTCTTAACTCTCAAGACTTAAGCAAATTCAATTGAACAAACACAGAGAACAATGGTGAGAGTAATGTGTTATGTGAAATTTCTATTCTACGATTATACTATGGATTCAATTTATACTAACAAGATACGATAATTCAACTACAGAAATACTACGTTGATTCTATGATAAGGAATTAGGGGGGATTTGATTCCACCTTAACTCAACTTAACTTGCTAACGACCAGATTAATCGTAATCGAATGAATCGCTGCCATTAGAACAATTGGTTCTTCCTAATCCCTAATTTCACATGGAATTTCTACCAATTATAACTAGCATGTGAACGATTAAACCCATGCTCATGGTGACTAATCATTTCTAGAGTGGAAAGGAATTACGACTATTCTACGCTAACACAAATCAAGCTTTCATTAAGGCTTCACAACCCTAATGGAGGTTTAGCCGAGAATCATTCCGCAATCATTTCCATATGAATCTAAACTAAACATAATATCAAGATTCCAACTTTACTAATTTAACAAACAATAATTGAAATCTAATTAATAATTAAGAAATGATATCAACAAGAATTTAAACTAGATCTATAAATGTAATGACAAAAAATGAATTGAATAATAATAAACTATTTTATTAATCTAATCAAATGAATAACAATAATGTAATACTAAAATTGAACAAGAATTAACTAATGAATTAATGTAAAACTAAATCTAGATCTAAATTATTCTAATCTAACCCTAGCTACCATTACAAGGAACTAGTTTTCTAAATAAAACTAGATGACTTAAGAACTAAGCTTTTCTTTGTTTTTATATGTTTCAGATCCAAAATCGTGCATGGGCTTGGAGCCATGTTTTGCGCCAGAGAATCAGGCCCAAAACCCAATTCTTTCAGTCCAAAAAGACCTCTTCAACTGGAGTTGGCTTTGACAAACTTTTCGTCCACTTCTGCTCCTCTGATTGGGTCAAGGCTTAGACCATTGGGAAGCTCTTTCCGAGCCGGTCGTTTTTTACGTAAGGTAGTCCCAATTTTGAGGTCTGAGTCCAAAGATATGGTCTTCGGAAGTTCTGTTGACTTTGTGCACTATTTTTGCCCACGTGGACTTTGACTTTTCATCTTTTGACCGGGCTTTACAGAGGCTTTGTCCTCTTGAAAATTGGCCTTTAATCAGAGAACACCTTAGCAACCGACCTTTGCTCCTTTATCTCGCTAAAGTGGCACATTTATGCACATAATGGACTTTGAAGCCTGAAATGCATAAAAACACATAATCAGTATTAACTCTTACTTATTATTCACATAATTGGTCTAAAAGTACGATTGTTAATTGGTTAAAACTACAATTTTGGGCTCTTATCAATACCCCGTTACCAAAATAGTTTAAAAAGCCATCATCATCTAACTTCCCAGCAGAAATTAGATTTAGCTGAATGTCAGGGACATGTCTTACTTCCTTGAGTGTCAAGGTATAGCTGACATTGTTTTCTACATGAACATCACCAATGCCTACAATCTTTGAGACTCCAGTGTTACCCATTTTTACTTCACCAAATTCACCACAGTTGTAGGTAGTGAAGAATCCCCTGTGTAGTGTGACGTGATAGGATGCTTTTGTATCTATCAACCACTTGTATCCTGGCATGAGGTACTATGATAGCACACACCACAATTGGACATAATTCCCACTAGATCATCATTGATTAGTGCGGTAGTATCTCTGCCTGTGTTTCCATTCCTCTGTACAATGTCTTCATGTACACAGTTATTCTTCTCATCCACTTTCAGTGTTCTGCACTCATACCTGAAGTGACCCTTGGTGGCACAATAGTAACATTGTCTCTCTACCTTAGGAGTTCTAGATATGCTTCCGTCATCACTTCTAGAATGAGATGGTTTTCTGCTTTTACCTATCCCTCACTTCTCTGTGACAAGGATCTCTGAGTGAGAGGAGTGGCTTCGTGAACCCCTTCTTGTCTCCTCATTCAAAAATGCCCCGGTAGCCATCTCCATGGAAATAACTCCATCCTTAGTGGCTCCGTTTAGAGAAACTGCTAACGTCTCCCAATTGTCGGGTAGAGAGATTAATAGGAACAAAGCCTCAACTTTGTCACCCATATTAATCTTCATCAAATGCAACTGATTGATGATATTCTGCAGTTCATTAAGATGTACAGACATTGAAGAACCTTCTTTGTACTTCGTGTTGGCAAACTTCTTAATGAGCAGCACTTTGTTTCCGGCCGACTTCCTCTCATAGAGGTCTTCATGTTTCTTCCACAAGCTAAAAGTAGTAGTCTCTTGGGATACATGGTGAAAGACACTATCGTCAATCCACTGTCCAATATACCCTATTGCTTTTCTGTTAAGCTTGCTCCACTCAGCTAAAGGAATCGCTTCTGGTTTTTTCTCCCCCATTCTCAATGGGTTGTGCCAAGTCCTTGCAGTATAGCAAGTCTTCCATCTTGGCTTTCCAAATAGTGTAGTTTGCTCTATTCAAACTAATCATGTGAGTGTTAATATAATGGTCCATCTCTACAAGCTATTTCAACTCAAACCTTCTCTGAGGAATTTTGTCAAATACCTTCCGAGCAAGGTTTGGATAACAACCTAAATTAATTTAACCAAGGCTCTGATACCACTTGTTAGGGAATAACGATATCAATCGATCCCCACTACACAGATAACTTGTACTTGAACCAACAATTCTACTCCAAACAAATTTTAAATATCCACTACAACCTAGTTAGTATGCCCAACTCTCTAAACAACTATTAACAACAGATAATAATGCAAATAAGTAAAACGCATACCATAACACAAAGATGTATTGTGGTTCGACCAATGGTGCCTACTTCCACAAGAGCTAATCCTTTTATAAAATGGAAAGGACGATTACAATCACTCCTTTTCAGTCTCCCATCTTACTAGATCGCTCCTTTCTCTTTACAGGCTTTTGTCTATACAAGGTTATCTCTCAAATTTGATAGCTCTCAAAATTTGGTTTTCTCTATTGTTTTCTTGTGTTAGGTTTTCCAAAACCTTACTTCTGGTTTTTATAGTAACCCCCAATTTTGCGGTTACTGTAGCAAATAGAAAAACAACGAAAATAGACATAGGCACCCTTGTCCAAGCAAAATCTAGCGCGCGCGCCCTCTAATTTTTCCTCGAACCAAAAATCCAGTAACATGAAGGCGAGCACGCTTTGTGCTTAGGCCAATCTGAGCGCGTGCATGCTCAGCCTTTTCCACAGAGACTTCAACCGATTTCTCTCCTCTTCCTCATGTGAGGGATAACTCCAACAACGTGTATGGGAAATAACCCAACATTATAGATGTCCAGAATGAGACGAGGACCATCAGATCAGTTCAATGAATAAATGATCTCATGCTTAGCACGAGTGTTTAGTGGACATATGTCAGGCACGTGGCTAACCACCTCTAAGTATAATAGTTCTCCGAGTCGTTAGGAACTGACGAAGACAGTTCCTGAACATAAGGAAACTGAAGATGGCCATCTTTGATGATAAGTAAGGAATTGTGATAACATATCTTAGGAGTTATCTTTTAGATATAATCTTCCTACGCATGATGGGACATTATGATAGGGTTATATACTAAAAGCATTACTTTTGTATTAACTCTAATTCTTTATATTTTAAATGAGAATCATATGGGCAAATGTTATACATATTATATATGTTATTAGTTATATGCATGCGTCTAATACTTTATGTTGTAGATAATATGGTGTGTGGTGGCACACAGAAGATCATATCATCGGTACCTTATAAAGTATAAGTAAACGTTCACAACCTAGATTGCTTTGGACAAACTATTGGTACAGTTGTAGTATAATATGGCATTAGTCTATCTTGACTACATGATTACACTAGTACACTTTGTGTGTATTAAACAAGACCAAGTGAGGTTGTTTCTCCTTATACTGACTATATAAGAGAACAAACACCTCTGTTATTATGGATGCTTGTCTTTTTAATCCGGATATAATAACGGGCACTTACGTGCATTGTATATTACTTTAAATCACCAATGAGTGAGATTCATTTGTGAATCAACAAACTCGATGGATTGGGTAATGACATTGTATGTAAGGTGTGCTGTTGATTATAGAAGGAATTTGTGACCAGCAGGAAATCGGGTTGATGATGTCCCCTTGAGGAGGTCATAAGGATTGTCGTGTAAACCCTGCAGGTAGATTTAATCAGACATGACAATGAGGTTGAGTGGTACTACTCAAGGACATAAGAAGTTGATTAATGTAGTTGTCAGTAACTTAACTTAATCAATGGGCATTCGATATCTTAAACACGGGGAGATCAACAAGGATATAATATGGATCCCATAAATGTAACACATAATTTGGGATTAAGGCGGTAGTGCAACAATCACCTTTAGTGGAATAAGCCATTTGTTGACGGACTTGGGTCGTGTGTTCTTGGCGAAAATGGGAAGCCCAAGCCCGACAGGAGGCCCAACCCTAATTTCTCCTCATGGTCCCTGTTGTAGCCTATAAAAGAAACCCTTCTTCTTGGACATTTTTTACACTAAGAGAAACTCAAGTTTTGCTCAAGAAAAGAGAGTTCCAAAATCAGTTCTAACTTTGTGAGTGAGAGAGGCCAAGAGAGAAAGAAGGGGCTGGAAGATCGTTAGCCACACAACGTCCATTCTAAGGATAGGAATACAATAGAAGATCAAGAGGTTGCTGATTCATAGAGCTTGGATTCTTAGAATTATCACAGCTGATCAAAGGTATGAATTTCTAACCAAAACTGTGGACACCCCTTATTCCGTTGTGCATGGGTTTTCGCGGCTTGTAATCATTCGATGCAACCATAACGGTTCCTACACATTATGATCAACAAGGAAACTTACCTCTCATAAGATATGGTCTATATTCAAACTTCCATAAGAAAAGGAATCCTAATAGGAAGGCAGAGTCCAAAGATGGAAGGGAACTCACAAGCGGTGAGGACAGTCCTAACCCTAGGACTCCCATAGCCCTTCCTATATAAACCATAGAGATTCGCTCTTAGGAAATACGAAAAATAGGGTTTGATTCTCCTAAATAAACAAGGAGATATGTAGGCAGCCGTCAGAGGGTTCAACCCTAAACTCACAATCATCTCATCCTTTCTCCATTCAAAAAAAGCTTCTAGATCACAAGGCATAAAGTAAGATCAGGGGAGACACAAAAACTCCCCTACAATATGGATTATTATAATTAAGAAAAAAAATATATTGAGTAATGTTCTTTAAATTGATAAGGTATCTATAATTGTGCACAATATGTATGATAAGAAGAAAAAAAAACATAAGAAAATGGAAAACCATGGCTTTGTTAGGATGAAGAAAGTTTTTGAATTGATTATGTTGGAATTGTGATGAAATGCATCTAATTTCTGCACAACAGTATATAAATAAAAGTTACATTGAAGGGAAGATGCTTTACAGTAGTAAAAAAAAAAAATTAATAGAGAACCATACCTTTCAGACCAATGCACTTGATTTTTGTGGACCATGCAATTTATAGAGGTGGACAAAGTGTAACGTTATAATTAAAAGTGTAACCCCATGTCAAATGAGTTACTATTACCATAAGAACAAATGAGTTTCATTATACTGAAGAATTATAATAACTTGAAGCGTTGGTTTTGGAAGGTGGAGTATTGTTTGTTGCAGGTACTCCAGCAAGCTCGGAAGTGAAAAAACCCATATGTATTTAACTTGATGAGTCAATTTGGTAGCCGTGAATATTTGTTTTGTTTCTGGTAAAAGACAATTCAATAAATTTAAGGGCCAACTATAAAATTTAAAAGATAACCTGAATTTTTAAAGTTGTAATAACCCGTTCGACAGGTGGAACAATACTGTATGTAGTGGTACTTTGTTAGTGAAGGGTTAAGGTATCGTATGATATGAAAGAATCAATAATCTATGTATATTTTGGGTGTGTGGGTGTGTGCGGGTGTTTTTATGTTGGGGGGGTTAGAATAAATGAGCAAAACCCATATGCACATCAAAGTAATGTACACACAGAAAAGGTACCCTTCGCTAGAAATATTTAAGCAATCATCATTCATTCCCGTGTTTAAGTTTAAGGAATAATGCCAACACCAGATTCAAAACAGAAAGTTCTAAACACACAAAAAACTGTAAATGTAGACGACTCGAGCAAATAGTAAATTCAAAAGCAGACAACGTAAGAAAAATGAGATCTAACTACGAAGCATGAAATCCCAGACCGTGAAGTAGGAAGGAAATGACAGGATTGTGTACTTGCCTAGCACACATGTCCTGCATCAGGGAGAAGACAATCATGTGATTTTATGATGATTCATTTTTAAGCGATAAACCAAAAAAAACTTTACTGGATTGGACAAAGGGTTGAATAAGTGCTGACCCACTACTGAATCCTTGATTTTTTTTGCTTAGTGGAGTTCAGATTCCATATCTTGGCTTGAAACCTCTTTTCCAGTTACTGCATCTTCTGAATCGGTGCTTCCACTTTTCTTGTCCTGTATTTAACTACAATAAGTTTAATGGAGGTGAAACATACTATTTTTTAAATAAAGGGAACAAAAGTATACCTCATCAATCACTTCTTTTGTAAGTGTGGCATCAACATCCATAGTAGCTTGGAAAATTTTGTAGATAACAAAAGATTGGTTTTCCTTTGTATTCTGACTGAAATAATTTATTTTCACTTGGAAGATGTACTCTTTTCCAACAACTTGTTACAATGCATCCTAAATGGTAACTCATCATCTGAATTGTATAAAGGAACATATTCTAAGGTTGTAGTGGTATCTTCTTTATAATGATCCATATCAAAATCTGAATCTTTGAAAGATAAGAACTGGTGCACCTCATTTTCTGGGAAAGTCCAGTCACAGTACTCTTGCACTACACTGTTTATCATACTAACTTCTCCATCCAACTCTTCTTCCATCTGTTGTTGCCTCATCTTGAAAACATTGACTTCTACTAAGAGATTTCCGAAAGACATGGTCATAGATCCATTACGGCAATTTATGAAGGCGTTGGCAGTTGCCAAAAATGGGCGCCCTAGAATGATGGGTATGGAATCATGAGCTACTTCGGTGTCAAGGATGACGAAATCAACAGGGCAGTAAAAATCATTAACCTTGACAAGCATATTTTCGACTACTCCTTTTGGGTATTTGATGGAGCGATCTGCTAATTGTAAGGTCATAGTTGTAGGTGTAAGCTCATGGAAACCGAGTTGTTTAAATAGGTAGTATGGAAGAAGGTTAACACTCGCTCCAAGATCAAGCAAGGTAGTGGTTGTGTATTTGTCTCCTATAGTGCAAAGGATGGTAGGACGACCAGGATCTTTGTATTTGACAATTTTGTTATTAGTTTCTGTGAGGGATGGAAATTGTTCTATAAAGAAGGCATCTTTTGGAATGTTAGTTTTTTTTTTGTTGGTACACATATCCTTAAGAAACTTTGCATATTTGGGTAAATGCTTGATGGCATCGAGAAATGGTAAATATATGGTTAAACTCTTGAATGTTTCTCTGATTTCATCAAAATTTTCATCCTCCTTGGGTGTCATTAAGCGAGATGGAAAAGGTGCATTTGGTTTGTATTGCCTAACTGGGTTAGGTGGATGAGTTGATGGTTTAGGAACTTGAACATTGACAGGGATATGTGGAGGTATCTGGCTTTCAATTTCTGGTTATGGTACTAGAACTGGTACTTCTATGGGCGCAAGGTTTTCTGGTAAGACTACTTTGTTGTCAACTGTTTTGCCAGAACGCAGGGTTGTGATTGCTTTAATCTCTTGGGTTTTAAGGTTTTAAACTTTGTGTCCTGGTAACACAGTTTTCGGAGTTGTGCCTTGGACTAACAAGTTTAGAGATTGTTGCATGGAGGCTAAAATTTGGGTTTGTTGTAGCATGACAGATAGCATTATCTCGGTAGGTTTATCTGTTTGGACACTAGTTGATGGTGTAACTGGAACTAGGTCTCTTTGGTTGTTGATAGGTGGGTTTTGGTAGTTCTGGTTGAACTGAGATGGAACCAATGCTCTATTTTGATTGTTATAGGTACCTTGTCCTTGTTTGAATGTATTTAGTGGTTTATTGAAACCTGGAGGTCGTTGGGTTTGTTGAATATTAGTTCATATAAAGTTTGGACGTTGTCTCCATGGTACATTTGGTACATTGAAAGCGCATACTTCTTCTAGTTGAAGTGATGATAAGTTTGTGATCAAGGGACAGGTGGCATCTATATGATTTAAGCTTAAATAAAAATTGCATGGTGAGGTATTTATTTCCATAACAGGATGAGGGGTTTCGTATTTTTTTTTGGTTGTGAGGGCATCTATCTTTCTTGTGAGAGTTTCGATTAAAGTTTTGTTTTCTAGATCGGATTTCACCTAAAAAATACCACTAGCCTTAGATGTACTGGGTTGGGCTGTTCTGAAATTTTTTATATTGCCACAATGGGTACTCTTTATAGCTTGGTTTTCAAGAAAAGTTAAAGCTTTGGTTGCACCTCTATCCAAAAAACTACCATTACTCATGATGTCAAGGGTTACTTTGTGTTTATGGAGAAGACTTTTGAAGAAACATTGGACAAGAGTGAATTTTTCTAGTTTATGGTGAGGACATGAATAGAGTACGTCAGAGAATCTATCCCATACTTCGAAAAATGTCTCACTTGGACTCTGTCTGAAGAACTATATCTTACTTCTTATTTCTTCTATTTTCTTCAACGGAAAGTACTTCTTCATGAAGGAGAACACAACCTTTTCCCATGTATCAAAATAATCGAGTGATAAGTGCTCAAAAAGTGCTATTTAACCCTCGATTATGCCTCTTGTTTAGCCATCTTAGTGGACTAATAGTGTTTGTAAGTTATGTTTTAAGATTCTACAAGTGAAAAAAAGAGTTTTGTAGAATATTAGAGAAAAAAGGGTAAAACGGAGCAATTGATAGCATTAAGGATCACATGGGAGGCCCGTGGACAATCATGGAGAAGGCCAAGGAATTGGAGCTATTAAAGATGTGACTTGGACCTATTTTAAAGCCTATTTGGAAGCAAAAGGCCAAAGAATTTGTTGCTTGGACCAAAGCCTGCAAAAGAGGATAGAAGGATAGAGCAGAAGAGACAAAATCGGCTTACGCGTCTGGGACGCATGGATCAAGCGCCCAACGCATTGATTGTGTCTGAGAAGCATGAATAGTGCGTCTAGATGCATAGATCGACACTGTAGCCAATGTCTTATCAGTTTTGGAGACGAAGTTGGACTCTGAAAGAAGTCTATTTGTATTAGGAAACAAATGACGGTTAGGAATGCTTCTAGAGCTCATTGTAACCTCTATAAATAGAAGACCTAAGTGCCTCATGTAATGGGCCAATTCACTTATACTCTTGTCTCCAGAACTTGAGGCAGAGAGAGATTAATAATAAAAGATGGTTTTAACTAGCTGAGTCTTAATAAATTAGTCTTTATAGTCTTATGTTCTTCGACTCTTCTTCTTCTCGTTCTTCGTGTTCTTCCTTCTTTATGGAAGGCTAATCCTCTCCTTCAAGAGAGGAGATGAAGCCAGTGCTTAATGTTTAATGGTTCTTCTGGTTCATGGTGTTCTTCAATCAGGTTAATTCTTTATGTTTTTAGTTATTAGTTATGTTGCCCACACCAGGGGATGGAAGTATAGAATAGGGTTTATGTTTTGCAATATTAATATCATGCTAGTGTTCTTTACTTTTCTTCTAGTAGTATAGTTCTTTAGAGTTAGGGAAGTATTCTTTGTGTTTGCCTTAGAAGGGGTAGCTCAGGGAGTGGCTGCCTAGGAGAAGTATTCTTTGTGTTTGCCTTAAGTGGTGATTCATTGAATGGCTGCCCTATTAGGAAGTACTCCTTGATGTTGCTCTTCGTAATACATTGAAGGCTACCAGAGCTTACATAAAAAGAAAGAAGATATTAATAGCATAAACATAGGAACAACCTTAAGTAGAGTTAATTGTTAACGATGTTTCATCAAGAGGGCATCGACGACGATTTCGATTGCCTAATTGTAGTCTACTTGTGAGAACAACCATGAAGCAAAAGGTCATTGAATCAAAAGTATTAGTGGATTCTAATCTCTTGAATTCTCTTTCTTATAAATTCTCAATAGTTTAGTTTAGTTTAGTTTAGTTTAGCATTAGAATCTAAAATATATAATAATAGTTTTTAATCCCTCAAACCCCTTTTCCAGTCCTGTCCTTCATATAAAACATACACTTAAAAGTGGAATGATACCCTACTCATCCTTTACTTATTGAGGGATAATTAGGTTTTGATACGCTTCTATTTTGTTCAACGACCATCATCCATCATCATCTATCTATACCATCTCATCTACACACACAAAAAGAGGCTTGTCATCGAGCTTTTGAGAAAGAGTGAAAGGAAACACTCGTAGCTTCACTTGATTCTCGGTGACGCCCGGATGGTGGAAAATATTACATACTTCATGTATCCGACATAGATGTTCGTACGGTAACTCATGTTCAAACCTGTGAAAGATAGGTAGAAGATTGAACATGTTTGGTGGAATGCGAAAGTCGCTCGTGAGCGATGTGAGTCGTATACAAGATGGAGGCCCATTTGGCAACGGTGTGTAGAAGTTAGAGAGAAGCTCCTCAACTTGCACTACTTCGTCGGCCATCTTAGTAGGTGGAGGACGAGAAATTGGAGATTGTCTAGGATGACATGCTCTCCACGTGAGTAAGTTTTATTCTCGCTAATACTTGTAGTGCCTGAATGCAGTATCATGCACTTTTAGTAAGATCCCAAACTTATCCTACCATGCGCAAACGATGCAAGGTGTGTTCAAGAAATCGAAATTCATTTTTGCAAGTTTGGAGTTTTGAAAACTTTGCTTGGTCTATAATTTACTATACCCCAAATAGGTATGAACAATGATTGTTTGTACTTTAATAAGTGTTCTTATTGATCATACATTATGCTGAGATATGCACATTGATTGTTCATACCCCAAATAGGTATGAACAATAATTGTTCGTATATGAACAATAATTGTTCGTATGAACATTTATTGTTCATACCCCAAATTTGTATGAACAATGATTGTTCATAGCTCATGTTGATGTATGAACAGTGACTGTTCATACCCCAAATAGGTGTGAACAATGATTGTTCATACTCCAATAAATGTTCTTATTGATCATACATTATGTTGAGGTATTAACATTGATTGTTCCTACCCCAAATAGGTATGAACAATAATTGTTCATAGCTCATGTTCAGGTATATACTCCAATAGGTGTTTTTACTGATTATACATTATGTTGAGGTATGAACAGTGATTGTTCATACCCGAAATAGGTATGAATAATTAACAATGAGTGTTCATACTATATACACCAAGTCGTTTCGGTTGGGCTGAGCCGTTTATTATTTCGTACCAGGGGTATACTTGACCTTTCAACGAAAAATCAACAATGATTGCTCATATAAACAATGAATGTTCATAGCTCATATTATTAAGGTATAAATAGTGATTGTTCATATCATAAATAGGTATGAACAATCATTGTATGAACAATCATTGTTCATACTATATACATCGGGTCGTTTCGGTTGGGTTGGGTCGTTTATTATTTCGAACTAGGGGTATACTTGACCTTTTATCTACCCAAGCTGTTTTTAATTTCGCTTCAAGGGTATACTTGACCTTTCATCTACCTGGTCTTTGTGAGTGATTAAAAAAAAAGGTATCCTCTAGAGTTACTTTTTCCCCCGATCTGTCCTGGAGAGTCACTCCCTGAGAATAAAATTTATTGGCAGTTAGTTAAAGTGCTCTCAAAAAGTTGAAAGGTCAATAAGACCAAACAACCCCTGTCAATGAATACATATTCTTGCTTGTGGTGAATTGGGCATTAAACTAATAGTTTATGTACCTAATCTGGTTATTAAGACAATCTTTGAGAGACATACTTCGACTTCAACTAAAGACAAGATTATCAGGGTCAACTCCAATACTAGAAAGTTTAGTTATATGAAGGTTGCTTACAAACTCATTTGTGTTGAGGCTCCAATATTGGAAAGTTTAGTATGTGTGATAGGGTTAAATAATAAAAGCATTACTTTTGTAATAACTCTAATTCTTTATATTTTGAATGAGAATCATATGGGCAAATGTTATGCGTATTATATATGTTATTAGTTATATGTATGTGTCTAATACTTTATATTGTAGATGATATGGTGTGTGGTGACAGCACAGAAGATCATATCATCAGTACCTTATAAAGTATAAGTAAACGTTCACAACCTAGATGGATTTGGACAAACTATTGGTAAGGTTGTAGTATAATCTGGTTTAGTCTATCTTGACTATAGGATTACACTAGTACACTTTGTGTGTATTGAACAGGACCAAGTGAGGTTATTTCTCTTTATACTGACTATAGAAGAGAACAAAAACCTCTGTTATTATGAATGCTTGTCCTCTTAATCCAGATATAATAACGGGCACTTACATGCATTGTACATTGCTTTAAATCATCAATGAGTGAGATTCATTTGTGAATCAACAAACTCGATGGATTGGGTAATGACATTGTATGTAAGGTGTGATGTTGATTATAGAAGGAATCCGTGACCCGCAGGAAGTCGGGTTAATGATGTCCCCTTGAGGAGCTCATAAGGATTGTCATGTAAACCCTGCAGGTGGATTTATTCCGACATGACAATGACGTTGAGTGGTACTACTCAAGGACATAAGAAGTTGATTGATGTAGTTGTCAGTAACTTAACTTAATCAACGGGCATTCGATATCTTAAACACGGGGAGATCAACAAGCATATAATATGGAGCCCATAAACGTAACACGTAATTTGGGATTAGGGCGGTAGAACAACAATGGCCTTTAGTGGAATAAGCCATTTGTTGACGAACTTGGGCCGTGTGTTCTGGGCTAACATGGGAAGCCCAAGCCCGTCAGGAGGCCCAATCCTAATTTCTCCTCATGGTCCCTGTTGTAGCCTATAAATGGAAACCCTTCTCTCCTGGCCGAATACACTATTCATTTTATTTCATTTTTGATTAAAAAAAAGAGAGACAAGGAAAGAGAGAAAGAAAGGGTTGGTAGATTGTTGCCCATACAACGTCCAATCTAAGGATAGGAATACAATAGAAGATCAAGAGGTTGCTAATTCATATATCTTATATTCTCAGAGTTATCTTAGCCGATTTACAGGTATGTTTTCCAATCAAAATCGTGAACCCCATTAATTCCGCTGCGCATGGTTTTCACGATTTGTAGAAATTTACGTTCTGAAATAACGGTTCCTACAATGTGAAGGCTACTTACAAACTCATTTGTGTTGAAACTCCAATACTGGAAAGTTTAGTTATGTGAAGGTGATAAATGTAAAATGAATAGTTTACCTACGAAATGAACGATGAATCCACACGTAAGTAAACTAAACTTATCCTTTTACGAGTCTATTATCAAAGCTTCTACTCTCAATGCAAATTGCACTAAATGGAGTACGAAGTTCGTTCCACTCCTAGTTCCCTAGCATGGATTGTTTTCTAAGTCTAACTAGTCGCTCTTAAGTCAATGAGAGCTTTCTTAAATATTATACTCACGATACTTAATTAAGATGATTACTAGAAATGAACTACAAATGCTATGGAAATACTATTTTTGACTCTAGATAAGGAATTAGAGGGGAATTGAATCCACCTCGAATCTAACTTAATGACCTAGCATAGATTGTGGTATCTCGATTCTTACGTTTTCACGGCAAGAATTCCGAGTCTAATCCCTAGTGTTCATGGCATTTCTACCAAGTACTAACTAGCATGTGAGGTCGCCCACCCATTCTCATGGCGAAACACGACCTTCTATAGTGGAATAGATTCTACAACGTTTCTATACTAAACAACTAAGTTTTCATCAAGGCTTCATCAACCCCTCTAATGGAGGTTTAGCCTTGAGTCATCAATCTAACATTTACCATTGAATCTAAACTAAACATAATGTGAGAAATTGAGAACTACTTAATTTAGCAATAATGAATCTAATTTAATGGCTGGAATAAAACAATGACAAGAATTGAATTTAGATCTAAAATGGAAATGACAAATTGAACTTGATAAAAATACTACTTTATTTATCTAATCAATCAAGAACAATGATGAGGAGATTTAATCTAAAACAAGAATTTAAATGGAACTAAAACTTAATTTAATTAATAAAACTAGATCTATAATTCTATATCTTAATTTAGGTCTAACTAGCTACCATTAACAAAGAGCTAAGCTTTTGTTTTATACATCCAGATCCAAAATTCGTGCATGGGCTTGGAGCCATGGGTTGGGCAGAGAATCGGGCCCAAAACCCAATCTCTTTCGATCCAAAAGGCCTCTTCAGCTGCAGTTGGCTTCCACAGACTTTTCGTCCACTTCTGCTCCTCTGATTGGGTCAAGGCTTCGACCATTGCAAAGCTCTTTCCGAGCCGGTCGTTTTTGACATAAGGTAGGCCTCAATCCGAGGTCTGAGTCCAAAGATATGGCATTCGAAGTTAAGCTGACTTTTGCTCCTTTATCTCGCTAAAGTGGCACATTCTCAAGCATAATGGACTTTGAAGCCTGAAATGCATAAAAACACGTAATCAGTATTAACTCTTACTTATTATTCACATAATTGGTCTAACAATTATGATTATTAAGGGGTTAAAACTACAGTTTTGGGCTCTTATCAAACCACCCTTAAAACAAAGCATTTTGCTTGTCCTCAAGCAAATATGAGAAATTAGAATAAGTGACCAAAAATGGAGTTCTACCTAATCTCGTTTATTTGAGTCGATTGCATTGACCATATGCAACAAGGCCTTAAACCACTAGGAATTCCCTAGTGGACGAAGTTATAGCCTCGTGAGAGTTTTCCGATGAAGGTACTCACAAACTTCATCTATACTACAACGACTAAGAAATAAAACTATTGTTTCCCCCTTCATGCTCAACTATCTATACATCTCTATAGCAATTACATAAGAATAACAAAGTAAAACCCTAAGTTAATATATGCATAATAATCAATCATCTACAATAAACATATAACAATGAGTAATACTATGAAATGTTTAGCAGGTTTTTTCTGAGAACTCGGAATAGCATCCTTAAGTAGGTCCTCACATAAATGTCAAGACAAAAACCTCTCTGATTTTTCCACTCAAGTTTCGCTACTCCAGTGTGCAGTGGGCACACTTTACCTTACAATCTCAATGACAACAAGGAAGCCGGGGTCGATCAAACACATCTGCCACTTACTATCACACTAACCTATTCCTAATTGAGCTAGAGGTCTTTATTAGGTGTTGCGGGGATTAGGAGATGGTTTAAAAAGGAAGGAAATGAATATTCTAGAGAACAAGTCTGAGATAATAGAGTCTTCATATTATGTAACTAGAGAAAACCTTGTTATTTACTTTTGCTTCTACACTTTGTTTCCATCCTTAGCCATATTTTTCTTTTCTTTGGCCTTTGACTCCCTTTTATTCTATTTTTTTTTTTGGAGTTTTTATTTATTTCTATTTTTTTTTTTTTTTTTTTTTTTTTTTTCTTTTTCCTTTTTTTTTTTTTTTTTCTCTTTGGATGGAAACTTCTTTTCTTTATTTTTCTGGAAGCAACTAACTAATTTTTTTGTTTACCACGGGTTTTTCTCTTCTTCTTTCTTCCTCATTCTATTCTCGGACTTATTCTAAATTGGGTAGGTTGATTTTTTATTTTGTTTTTTTTGTAAAGGGGTAAAGGAATTGTGGTTTATGGAAGGCTAAAGAAGGGCTCAGAGGGGCGACTAGTGGAACATAATTCATAGGTTTGAATTTCTGGCTATATCGATCCAAAGAGCGGCCTAAATTCTCGCTTAGGATATGATTTAGTGATCAAGCAAGTGGACGTGTGATTTCTCTATCGGATTTTACTTCTCCCTTGTGTCATTTCTCACATGTTTTGGCTCATATAAGGCTTTAGGCTATATTCTCACAGGATTTGTAGAATAAGTACTCTAGCCTAGATTTCAGAAACTTTCTTTGCTAACAATCATAGATACTCATGTAATAAATTTATAGATAGATGCAAAGATTATTACCTACATATTAACCTAAGTTTCTAACAATTATTACGATGCAAATGACTCATTGAGACTTCTAGATTGTTAAGAGCATGGAGAAAGAAAAACAATACCAATATTCCTAAGTGTCTAGCATACTTTTTATTTATATTTTTGAATTTTTGAAATTTTAACTAGAAAACAAGTGCACATTATACATATCTATATCCTAGCGGATGTCTTAATTGCACGTGTTTCTATGCCCCCAAAACAAAAAGCATGCTTTGTCCTCAAAGCGTTTAAATAAAGAGGGTAGGAAAAATACCATTGAAACGCGGAAATTCAGAAACATCGCAAAACAATGTTAGAACGCACTACTATAGGAAATAAAACCGACGCGAACACTATAAGAGTTCCACCCATTATGGGGTTAACAGACTTAAATTGCTTGGGACATAAGCGGACACTAACTTAACTAAAACTTACCCGCACCCCAACATTTACTCGTCATCCTCCTCTTCTATATGAGGTTCTTCGAATCCTGCCATGCCATAACAACTTGCCGCCTTACGCCGTAGGTGTATCATCAACTAATGCTAACCTCTCTAGTGTTATTTGGTTGCGATGGGGTGTAAGGAGCAACCAAATGTGGTTGCACCTGCCATCCCGACCAAGTCATGGCTCGGAATGATCTTACCACCACGATTGGTAGGTCTCATGATTTCGACCCTTTTTCCAATGTCGGTATGTGGCTGGTAATAATACGGGTAGGCAAGCAAAAGCGTAAGGACAAACCAAGACAGGCATAAGAAGGTACTTATGCCTCAAGGTATGGGCTCGCCGGAGTAGCAACTAAAACTTCGGGGAATGTCATACCCTCACGACGTCCCTCGGCTAAAAGCAAAGGAAAACGTCACCACCGGTATTATTGGCAGAAGTAAACTGCCGTTCCCCTAGAATGTTCATCATGATGAACAACATGGTTATGCCTACATTCAGGTGATAGGCTACTCGAGGCGATGTTATATTGGTCTTGGTCCATGATCTGAAATACCCTCCCCATAATACTCATGGAAATAGGCATATTCATATAGGTATGAGTTATCTGTCATATATCCCCACGTGTGCATAGGGTCAGGTAATGGCAATCCCGAAACCAAAGCTATCAAGTGTTTATTGAATTCCATAGTCGTACCATCAATAGTAAGGGAAAATTTTTGTTCTCCTTCTTGGGTACAAAAAAGTAATATTATTATAGAAGAATTCAGTAAGCTTAGGTGAAAAAGAATCGGCATCACTCACGGAAGATGCCGCCATCCTAACGCAAGAAGATCCGCTGAGCGATGCTCCATAGGTATAGGTTCCCATCAAGTCTTCAAAAGACTGTTCGGGAATGACTATAGGTGGTGTCATCTCAACACTACTTTGTAGAATAGCTCGCGAAACCTGGAAGAACCTCGGAAAATCTAAAATTCCTGTGTTTACTAAAGAGGCGCTGGCGCATGTATAGAGAGCGAGTCAGCTCTTTGGTGTTTGGACTCTACGAGTTTGGAGCGCGTGGTCGCTGATTATTGGCGCTGGCGCTTCGATGAAATTTTCGATTTCCAGTGTTTTGGTCTGGTCGCTCTACTTGAAGCGTGGCTTCTAGTGAATTTTGATTTGATGTAAAAAGTAGCGAAGTCGAAAAATTTCGGCTGGCAAGGCTGCTAAATCGTGAAGTGCAGAAATTGAGTTTCTAAGAAAAAAAACAAGAAAAACAAGAAAAAGGAATTTTGGAGTGAAAAGTGAAAGATGATTGTGGGGTGTAGTGTGCGTTGTGAGTGTAGTATGATGGAAGTTTAAATAGGTTCGGGTTTCCAAAAAACGAATCGGCAAGTTGCCAAATTGTTTTAAAGGCCATTTTCGGAAATAGGAAAGCGCCAAACCCGAAAACGGAAACTATCCATAGCTTTGATTTCCTAACAACCCTGGTATCTTTTACACTTGGTTTAGGATAGTAACTTCTAAACTTTCCTACATATCATGCTACCACTACAAAACTTCATAGATATGCCGGTATCGGCCTAATTTCAACTTTTACTCCAAGACAACCTTTCGAAAGATGATCAAAATAAATTATATTAAAATAATATGAAATCCAAGCAATCTAAAACAAACAACTTAATACTCAAATCTAACTACTGAAATAAAATTCCACTACAAAACAATAAAGACAATGAAATAAAAGGACACAATTGATGGTGAACACCTAGGCGTGTGAAGAAGATGGTCCCTGAGATGGAGACTGGCTCTGTGGTGACGAATGGCTTGAGCCATCTGGCCTGCGGCGACGACGCTCATGCCTCTCGACTTCGGTGAGACGGGACTCATCCACGAAAGTGGCATGCGTCGTAGCATCTCTATATCTGAACAAAGCTGTGCTTCCATCTCGAGTCTTGAGTACGGCATACTGGGCTTGGTGGTTATTGTGGATAACCTCCATGTTAGACAAGATATCATCCTGACCCTTTACGAGCATTTCAACTGTCGTCTGAAGGTCCGTTTGCTTATTTCGAAGTACAATCTGTCTATGTCTAATATCTTCACAGATACGATAACCGCATCGCAAACCAGTTTGCAGCATTATCATTCGTTCTAAATTAGAAGTATGACTATCAAAATTATCCTCAACCAACCATGTCATATCTTCCTTTTCATCATCCGACTCAACTTCCGTCTCTGCAGACAACGGCCAAGTCTTTTGAATGCATTCCTTATAAATACTCGCATTAGAGGGCAATTTGATCTTAATAGGAACAGATCTAGCGACGGCTCTAAATGAGAGCATAATCTTAGTGATCAATACGGGAAGAGGCCGGGCTCTTTCCCCTCCTCTAATCACATTCAAAATGAAATCGAGGATGCAGAAATTATACTCCTTCGTTTGCAAATTCGAGCGTCGGAACACATCGAAGTCCGATGTCGCTGACTTTGTCTTTTCAGAGAGGGCGTTCTTACCAATCCATCGGCGACGGCCGGTTGATTAGTTCTCGTGGTCGTCGTCTGGCTTAACGAATGAGATATCGTATTGTATTCACCCTCTATGACCGTATCTTTCATCAAAACAGAACTGCAGTATACCGAGATTCTGTGTTTTGGTCGTATCTAGGTTGGTTCTGGGGGTGATTCCTAATAGCTCACCCAACAACCTGTCTCGTAACTTCCCTCCGGCGTTCTGCTATCCTAATGAAAATCCTAGTTCCTCCACTTCTTCGTTTCTTATAAAACTGTTCTACCAAATCATAGTGGTAGAAATCCTCTGTCGAATACCACAGTCCGTTCAATTTCTCTTAAACATCTCTCAGCGTCATAAAATGGCGAAAACGGTCGGAAGCAAACGGCGTTTTTTCGGCAAGAATTCTACGTCGTTGCGCCATTGAAGTTATTTACTGATTTGGGGTTTGTAGATGGTGGTGGATGCGAGTTTGATGAAAACTAACCAAACCAACAGTGGTGGTTATGGTAGGTTCGGCGGCAGGTTCGAAACTCGAATTGGTTGGTG
The DNA here is from genome assembly GCF_015680905.1 of Coptis chinensis. Classification (NCBI taxonomy): domain Eukaryota; kingdom Viridiplantae; phylum Streptophyta; class Magnoliopsida; order Ranunculales; family Ranunculaceae; genus Coptis; species Coptis chinensis. The sequence goes on from NC_141459.1 coordinate 41,884,968, forward strand.
GTTTGTTGGTGGAAACGGTTGGAGATTGTGTTGGTGTTTGACAATGGGGGTTGGGTGGTCTTTCTATTTGAATGTATTCTATTTTTATTTATTATATATATATATATATTTTTTTATTTGGGTTGCTAGGGTTTGGATTTATACTTTGTGTCAAGCGGCTGGAGAAGAAGAAGATCGCGATTTGGTTTTGGAAAGGGGGCTCTAGGTGAGCGCTAGTCGGCCCAAGCCCAATTCGTATTTTTCGACTTTTTGTCGATTTTAGCATAATTTCAAACTAGATTTCCCGCCGTTATCGGTCCGATTCTTGCGAATGAGATATGGAAATGATCAGGAGAGAATTTCCAATCCAATGATCCATAAAACACTCGATTCCAACCGGGGGTGACGAATAAGATAGTGGAAAACGCCTCGTAGTGCGTGCATGGCGTAAGTTATCGCGAGCGAATGAACACTAAATTTGATAACGTCAACCCAAATGAACTATACTAATGGACCTAAACAACACAACTAGAATGTGCGAGCAATCCGGATGGAAAGACTGATTTCCCACCCCAAACAAATTTTTAACCACAAAATTTGTTTACAACGGGTCGTTTAAAGTCAGATTCCCAAGACTTGTTGGATTGCTATGTCTATGATTTTTATGAATTTTAATTTATTTTTATTTGTTTACTATAAGAAACACGAAAAACAATAAATACATAATTCACTCCATAGAGGAACATGACTCAAAAATCGAGAAAAAACACGCGAAAGTGGAAAAGCGTGAATTATGTGAAGCTGTGGACTTAGGATCCGGTACTTACAGCCACACACTCCATAAGGAGGGCCCGGTTACCTGAATGGTGTACTTATCAGTATATGGAAATGAAAGTAAGTACACCAAATGACAAGGTCAGTCCTCATAGACAGGGTCTGTGAAAAGGACTTCCTCCACATCGGGGACAAAAAGTTAGTGAAAATGTTTTAACCGTTGACCATTAACTTGAAAGGTCTTTGTTGTCATTGGGATTTACCAAGGTAATTGCCCCGTAAGGGGGTGACTTGATAACGAGAAAAGGACCGGACCAACGGGTTTTAGTTTCCCGGGAAAATATGTAGGCGGGAGTTGTAAAGCAAAATCTTTTGTCCGACCACAAACTCTTTCGCGGGGATATGCTTATCATGAACACGTTTCATGTTGGCTTTATAATCCTTCGCGAGATCGTAAGAATCGCTACGGATTTCTTCAAGCTCATTTAATTGTAACTTGCGTTTGACGCCCGCCTCATCAATATTGAAATTAAGGCTTTTTATAGCCCACAGAGCACGGTGCTCTAATTCAACGGGCAAATGACATGGTTTCCCAAATACAAGTCTAAAGGGAGACATACCTATAGGAGTTTTGAAAGCAGTTCTATATGCCCATAAGGCATCCGATAGACGCTTCGACCAGTCTTTCCTATCAGGGTTTACTGTTGTTTCTAAAATCTTTTTGATTTCCCTATTAGAAACTTCTACTTGTCCGCTAGTTTGTGGATGATAAGGAGTTGCTATTTTGTGTGTAACTCCGTACTTTTTCACTAGGGATGCAACAACTCTGTTGCAAAAATGTGTTCCCCCATCACTAATGATGGCTTTAGGAATGCCAAACCTACAGAAAATGTATTCTTTAATAAAAAATACTACGGTCTTATGGTCATTGCTACGGCAAGCTAGGGCCTCTATCCATTTAGACATGTAGTCCACGGCAACTAGAATATAAATATAACCGTGGGAAACAGGGAAAGGGCCCATGAAATCAATACCCCAAACATCGAAAATTTCTACTATCAAGATTGGATTTAAAGGCATCATATTACGCCGTGATTAAGCCCAAAGTTGTTGGCAACGAATACACGTCTTGCAATGCACTTGGGCATCCTTAAAAAGGGTAGGCCAATAAAATCCACATTGAAAAACTTTAGCGGCTGTTTTCATTCCACTAAAGTGGCCACCACACTCTTTGTCATGGCAGAACGATAGAACTTCATTATATTCCCATTGGGGAATCTGGCGGCGAATAATCGATCCGCACAATACTTAAAAGGTAGGGCTCATCCCAATAGTATAACTTGACTCGGCCAAGAACTTCTTACGTTCATTTCTTGACCAATTATGAGGCATAACATCAGCCGCTAAATAATTTCACGATGTCCGTGATACCATGGTGATGAAAAATAGCATCTGAGATGCTCATCAGGAAAAGAGTCAGGTATGGACTCAGAATCACTACTATCGTCATTTGTAAGTCTAGATAAGTGGTCGGCAACTACGTTTTCGACCCCTCTTTTGTCCTTTATTTCTAATGTGAACTCTTGCAGGAGAAGAATCCATCGGATTAATCTCTGCTTAGCATCCTTCTTTGCAAGAAGGTACCTAAGGGCTGCATGGTCCGTGTAAACTAAAGTTTTAGAACCAACCAAATAAGGACGAAATTTATCTAAAGCATAAATGACAGCTAAGAATTCTTTTTTCAGTAGTTGTATAATTCCGTTGAGCATCGTTTAAAGTTTTACTAGCATAATAAATAACAGTGGACTTATTATCTAGTTTCTGTCCCAAGACAGCACCAACTGCATAGTCACTAGCATCACACATGAGTTCGAAAGGTTTTGACCAATCAGGAGGCTGTATAATAGGTGCAGTGGTTAGGGCGGCTTTTAAGGTGTCAAAAGCCTGTTTACAGTTAAAATTAAAATCAAAGATTGCATCCTTCAAAAGCAGGTTAGTTAAAGGCCTAGCTATTTTGAAAAATCTTTAATGAACGCCTATAAAACCTGCGTGGCCTAGAAAGGCTCTAATCTCACCGGACATCCGTGGTTTAGGTAGGGTCGCTATCTTATCTAGTTTGGCTTTATCTACCGATGCCATCACTAGATACAATATGACCTAGTACTATGCCCTTTTGACCATGAAATGACACTTTTCCCAATTTAAAACAAGGCTCTTTTCTTCACACCGTGTCAAAACCTTAGGCAAGTTAGACAAACAGATGCGTGAAGGAGTCTCCATAGATAGAAAAATCATCCATGAAAACTTCCATAAAGCTCTACCATGTCACTAAATATATGAAGCATACAATTTGGAAGGTACCGGGGAGCATTACAAAGGCCAAAAGGCATTCGTTTATAGGCATATGTTCGAAGGGACATGTGAAGGTTGTCTTTTCTTGGTCATCAATATCAATAATAATCTGAAAATAGCCGAGTAGCCATCCGGGGAAACAATAAAAGGCATGACCAGCCCGGACGTTCAAGCATCCGATCTATAAATGGTAAGGGAAAGTGATCCTTTCGTGTCATAGCATTTAAACGCGTCTGTAATCAATCTGATTCTCCATTTCATAGGACCTTGAGTGACAACGTAGTCACCCTTCCGTTACGTACCATGGTAATTCCCGACTTCTTAGGAACTACATGAAGGGACTTACCCATTCGCTATCGGAGATTGGGTATATAATACCCCATCCAAGTAATCGCAAGACTTCTTCCCTAACCACCTCTTTCATGGCAGGGTTCAAGCGACGCTGAGGTTCGCGAGAAGTCTTCGCGTTATCCTCCAAATGTATACGATGAGTGCAGACATTAGGGTCGATGCCCTTAATGTCAGCTAAGGACCAACCAATCGCAGACCGATGTTCCCTAATCACCCTTATTAAAGATGTCTCTTCATCTTTAGTTAGCAGAGAAGATATAATTATCGGGTGACTACCATCCGGATCAAGTTGAATATATTTTAACTCCGGGGGAAGAGGTTTAAGCACTGGTGTGGACAGACTGTCCGTTGATGTTTCATAAGTGTCCTTATCTTGCGTAATGAATACTTGCTTAGGTAGCAAGTCTTCATACTCAGTATATGGAGCAACCGACGGGTCTACAATTGGTGTGGACTCCAGGATGGTGTTGACCTCCTCTAAGTAGGAGTCATTCACAAAATCAGAAGTTCCAAAAGAAAGGAATTTGTACATATTGTTTTCGTGAAGCGTGTTGTTAAAATAATCTTGAGCTAAACTCTCGATCATGCTAACCTCCCCATCTATAGGCGAATCGGGTAACTGTTTCATCATTTTAAAACATTTACCTCGGACGGAAAAAGATGGCCAAAAGATAAGGACATCTTTCCATCGCGACAATTTATAAAGCGCATTGGCGGTTGCCAAGATGGGGGCCCTAAGATGATTGGTACGAGTCATTAGCGACATCTGTATCGAGGATAACAAAATCAGCGGGATAGTAGAAATCCCGAACCTTAACAAGCACGTTTTCCACTACACCTTTAGGATACTTAATTGACCGTCCGCTAATTGCAACGTTATTTTTGTAGGTTGCATTTCCCGTAGACCTATTTGTTTATACAAGTAATACGGGAGTAAGTTAACACGCCCCGTGTCTAATAAAGCGGTCGTCGTGTGGGAATCTCCTAAGGTGCATTTTCTGATAGGGACGACCGGGGTCCTTGTACTTAACAATTCCATTATTTTCGGATAAAGTGGGAACCGCTTCGGTTAAAAAGGCGCCTTTGGGTATGTTCGCCTTCGCCTAGTAGTACACAACTCTTTAAGAAACTTAGCGTGGTTAGGAAGCTTTTAATAGCTTCGAGAAAAGGGAGGTTTATCGTTAGATTCTTGAAAACGCGTTCCTAATTTCCTCAAAGTTTGTATCCCTAGTTAGCATGGCTAATTTTTGAGGGAACGGTGGTTTCGCTCTATATTTCGCATATGGCTCTACTTGCTGTGTAACCTTGGCTTTCGGTTTCTTTGGTTGTGGTTTAACTGGTACCTCTACCGTGGTAGGCTCTTCAGTTTCTATTGCGGTATCTAGTTCGATATCTGGTGTAGGGAGTACTGATGGGGTAACTACAGGCGTAGTTACTTTGTTATCAACCACTCTTCGTAAGCGGAGAGTGGTGATGGCATTTAGGTCACCTACGATTGTAGTTTCCGCACTAGAATTACCGTTTACCTCAAGGCCGCTGTGTTTGCCGTTTTAGGGTTTGGTATCGGTTGACTGGAAACACGCCTTTTGGTTGGGCTTTCTCTTGGGCTAACCGTTGTATGCCCCGATTTATTGATTGTAAGATCCGTCGCTCGTTTGATTTAGTCATTGATTGGAAAAGTTGTTGGGTAACCTGTGTATAAAAGGCGCCGACACGATCCGGTTGTGTAGGTGTAGTAGTCACGGGTGGTGCATTTGGAACTATCTCGTTGATTATTTATGGGTGGGTTGTGATAGTTATTATTATTAACGGAACGATACCTCTATTGGTATTATAATTATTATAATTATTTTGACCTTGTGCTTGACCTTGCCTAGGTTGGCGCTTTGGTTGTTATAATTATTATAATTCCCTTGACTTTGTCCTTGTCCTTGTCTAAGTGAAGCTTGGTTATAATTGTTTGCTTGCCTAACGTTTTGATTATTGTACCGGAGGTGTTACTTGTTGATTATTTCTCCAACCTGAAGTTGGGATGTTGTCTCCAAGGGTTAGGAATAGGATAGTTATTAATAGAGTAAACATTATCTTGCTCTAGTGGTTGTTGTTCATAAGCTAGAGGACAATAATTGTCGTGGTGCTCGGACTCAAACAGAAATTACATGGGTTGGAGTTTACATTCATGACGGGATAGGCTTTTGTTGAACGAAATAGCCTCCACTTTTTAGTTAGAGATTCGAGTAAATTTTTAAGTTCGGATCGGTTTTATTCTCAAACATACCGGGCGGCCTTGGTATTTGAAGAAGAACTAGAGGGGCGGGGATATCATCACCCCCATTATTATTCCGTTTAGTTTGGTCTTCTAAAATTTGTAAGCCTCCGAGGCTCCTTTTACTTAGGAAACTACCCCCATTCATTATGTCAAGGACTTCTTTATGGTGATGTTGAAGTCCTTTGAAAAGGCACGAACTAACGTGTCTTTTGCTAGGTTATGGTGTGGACACTCTATAAGGAGATCGGTGAACGATTCCATGCCTCGAAAATGATTCATGAGGGTTGGCCGGAAGAAATGAATCTTGGAAAGCATTTCATCCGTCTTTAGGGGTGGGTAAAATGTTCCATAAACAGCTGAACAAGTTTAGCCCACGCGGTTCACGAGAATTAGGCGCTTTGGGCAGTTAACCAAGACGCTTTTATCGGCTAATGTGAAAGGAAATACCCTTAGTTTAATCTATTTCCGTACCAACCGTAGGATGGTGGAATGTTGTAAGGACTTGTTCAATCCCTACGATGTAGCCGATAGGGTTTTTCATGGTCTAACCCATGAAAACGGGTAACAGATTAAATATATTTGGGGATTCGAAAATCCCCGTTGGGTCTGCTAGAACGATGCAAGACTTAGGGCTATCGCTCAAAGCTTTGTAGAAGTCGGAGAGAGGAGTCTCTCTTTCTTCAGCCATTATGTCAGGTATGGTGTGTGTGATAGTAGTTAGAGGTGTCGTGGGTGGTGTACTAGATAGACTTGTTTGTTGTGGTGTAATTACGTTTGTTGTTTTTGTTCGACCTGGACCTTAATCTCATGCAAGACTAAGTTGCTTAACTAAACATGCAACACTCCAAACAATTCTGATATACTAGTAGAAAACCTCTAACTGGAAAATGCGAGGTATGGAAGAAAGGAATACCTGATAGCGTCCTTGCTTCGCTTATGAATAGCGTCTTGTGTACGCGTGTTCAGTGTATATAAGAGATTAGAACACTGAAAAGCTTGACAACTCGAAGTTCGAATCAAACTGTGGAAATCCTGAAATTTCAGTGAAGAGGGGCGCCTTCAAGATTGCGGCGCTTCTAGGCAAAGTCGACCTCGGTAAGAAGATAGCTGGTCGCTCTCTTTGAAAGCTGGCCTTCGGTTATAATCGAGAATTCCAAGAAGATAGCTGGGTCGCGCTCTCTTTTTCATGAAGGCGCTTCGAGTGTATTTTCTCGGAATTTTTCCAAACCGAAACGGCAAACCACGGTATGAATCAAACAAAGGGTGGGTGGGTGAAATGGGACTTAAAAATAACTAATTATATTATGAAAACAATGCTAAAGTGCAACTAAGATGGCATGTGGCCATTTGATAAATGTAAAATGAATAGTTTACCTACGAAATGAACGATGAATCCACACGTAAGTAAACTAAACTTATCCTTTTACGAGTCTATTATCAAAGCTTCTACTCTCAATGCAAATTGCACTAAATGGAGTACGAAGTTCGTTCCACTCCTAGTTCCCTAGCATGGATTGTTTTCTAAGTCTAACTAGTCGCTCTTAAGTCAATGAGAGCTTTTACTTAAATATTATACTACGATACTTAATTAAGATGATTACTAGAAATGAACTACAAATGCTATGGAAATACTATTTTTGACTCTAGATAAGGAATTAGAGGGGAATTGAATCCACCTCGAATCTAACTTAATGACCTAGCATAGATTGTGGTATCTCGATTCTTACGTTTTTCACGGCAAGAATTCGAAGTCTAATCCCTAGTGTTCATGGCATTTCTACCAAGTACTAACTAGCATGTGAGGTCGCCCACCCATTCTCATGGCTTAAAAACACGACCTTCTATAGTGGAATAGATTCTACAACGTTTCTATACTAAACAACTAAGTTTTCATCAAGGCTTCATCAACCCTCTAATGGAGGTTTAGCCTTGAGTCATCAATCTAACATTTACCATTGAATCTAAACTAAACATAATGTGAGAAATTGAGAACTACTTAATTTAGCAATAATGAATCTAATTTAATGGCTGGAATAAAACAATGACAAGAATTGAATTTAGATCTAAAATGGAAATGACAAATTCGAACTTGATAAAAATACTACTTTATTTATCTAATCAATCAAGAACAATGATTCAGAGATTTAATCTAAAACAAGAATTTAAATGGAACTAAAACTTAATTTAATTAATAAAACTAGATCTATAATTCTATATCTTAATTTAGGTCTAACTAGCTACCATTAACAAAGAGCTAAGCTTTTGTTTTTATACATCCAGATCCAAAATTCGTGCATGGGCTTGGAGCCATGGGTTGGGCAGAGAATCAGGCCCAAAACCCAATTCTTTCAGTCCAAAAAGGCCTCTTCAGCTGCAGTTGGCTTCCACAGACTTTTCGTCCACTTCTGCTCCTCTGATTGGGTCAAGGCTTGGACCATTGCAAAGCTCTTTCCGAGCCGGTCGTTTTGACATAAGGTAGGTCTCAATCCGAGGTCTGAGTCCAAAGATATGGCATTCGGAAGTTCTGCTGACTTTTGCTCCTTTATCTCGCTAAAGTGGCACATTTCTGCACATAATGGACTTTGAAGCCTGAAATGCATAAAAACACGTAATCAGTATTAACTCTTACTTATTATTCACATAATTGGTCTAACAATATGATTATTAAGGGGTTAAAACTACAGTTTTGGGCTCTTATCAGAAGGCTGCTTACAAACTCATTTGTGTTAAAACTCCAATACTGGAAAGTTTAGTTATGTGAAGGTTACTTACAAACTCATTTGTGTTGATAAATTGCCTCTAGGTCAATCTTCTACAAACTTACATGAGAACCAATATGTTAAAACGTGACCCCATTTCGAGGGGTTTGACTAGCCCATGAGACGAAGCATAAACCTATAAGCGAGAAGCAGAAGTCTTAAGCGCGTACTATTTTTTGAATTCCAAAAAAATTATAGTACGCAAATACAAAGTTCTATGTCCTATTAAGTTAAAATTTAATAAGAAATATCAATGAAATAATTCAGTATTGGATATAATAATTAGTTAGTCAATAATTCAGTATCTATTTATCTATATGCACATTCCCACTAAGAAATTGACATGTCATTTCTCTTTTTTTCTTTTTTGGTAACTAAACATTTTTTTGGTATAGAAAATCTGGAAGTCAATTCTGACTCTCTGGGGGCCATAAACATCTTAAATGGTAATGAGCGATGTCCATGGTATTGTTCTAATATGGTCGCCTATATTAGATGTCTTAGTAGCTCATTTGTAAATGCTCTTTCAGTCACATCTTTAGAGAGGGAAATCGGGCAGCCGACTAACTTTCAAAGTTGTATAGATCGCCAGAAGAAGGTGTTGTTTTATTTTCTCTTCCTCTAGATGAAAAGTTACATCATATAATAGAGGAAGATAGAATAGGCACTATGTATCCCCGTTTTTCATCTAATACAGGTTGAGGTCAGCCATAACCTCTAGTTTATTAAAAAAAAAAACATTTTTTTGGTAACTAAACATGTCGTTTCTCATTAGTAAATGTTAACTAAACATTTTAAAGTGTTCCATCCAATTACCCTAATTCCAAATGTGCTACAGTTTGGAAAAAAAACAAGAATAGAGTGAGGCAAAAGTGCGTAACACATAAGTCAATCGACAAACCTTGCTAATGGTTAAGGAGGGCAGAGCTTCTTCTTGATGGCTTAAATAAAGTGTTAGGGCAGAAATATAATAGAAACTCATGTGACTTGAATAAGGGCTTCAAATGGTACATCATTACAACTTAAGATGTTGATGTCTGCATTATACACAAAAATTTTTTCAACAATTATTTAAAAGTGGACAAACATTTCACAATTGAGGCTTAGCACACCTTGATAGTGAAGCAAACTCCTCGGGTAAGCTTCAATGCCTAAGTAACGCTCGGACCATGAAGCACACATCTCTAGCGTACAAACCCATCACCCAGTGCTTTAAGGGCGTTTTAGGTATGCCTCGCCTCGAGACTTACGCCTCAAATACCTTTTAAAACACTGAGATGGACTATAACTTTTGTTGGGCCTCAAACTGCTAGCAAGGTTAAAACACTTTCTTTGGAAGTTGGTGAGGAACATCCTACCAATTGTAGAGAACTTATGTTAGAGCAATGTGTTAGTGGTGTTAGTAGAAGAGGTGTGTGAACACAAAAATATGTACCTCAGTTTATGCAATTGATTTTAGTTGTCGCCTAACTTCATAAGAGAATAATTAAGTAAAGCCTATGTGAAGGACTAGCCTTCAAACTATATGATTATTAGGTTCGGGAGTCAAGGTATGATGTGGGAAGGTGTTAGGCACACACACTCGCATGGTGAAACCAATCTTATTTCTATTGAGGTGTGAAGTTTTGATGATAGGTAAGAGAGAAGATTTTGAGATTTTACTACCACGTTGGATAATCTTTGCTAAATTATTTAGAGACTAATAATTATATATTATATTATGGTAAGACTAAATAAATAACCCTAATATGCAATGGTAAATAAAATAAAATAGAAAGAAAAGATATTTGCCTCATACTTGATTGTCAATTAATGATTGACTCATGATTGTTGAGGAATGATGATTTAATTAATTTGAACTTGACTTTGAATTGAAAATTTTGAATCCTTTTTAAACAAGTGTTTTTGGTAGAAGAAACAAATTTTGTTGAAGTTGTATCTTCTACTCAAGATTGAACTAAGAGAAAAGTTAGCTAAAATGATGAACTAGAAAAGAAAAGAACACTACCATGCGATTAGCTCTCTAAATAACTAGTTCGTTGAAGATGATTTTATGAGTGAATTGAAAATCTTGAATTTTTTTTTTGAAACAAGTGTTTTTGGGAGAAGAAACGAATTTTGTTGAAGTTGTATCTTCTACTCAAGATTGAACTAAAAGAAAAATTGGCTAAAATGATGAACTAGAAAAAAAAATATATATATACTACCATGCGATTAGCTCTCTAAATAACTAGTTGAAGATGATTTTATGAGTGAAATGAGCCCTCTATTTGTAGTTTTTAGGATGGAAATTAATTTGGAAATGAAAATATTCAATTGTTGAGTATTCAAGAAAAAAGATCCAAAGGATGATAGCTTTCTTGATCCACCTCCTCAAATAAAGAAAATATAGCCATTGATAAAGGAGGTACGATGAGAGGTGCAATCTTGACCTCTAATTTAAAGGGTTTTGTATATGATTTTGGGGTGAAAAAGGAAACCCTAGAAATCCTAAATTTTTCCAGTATCTAGAATTTTAAAGCATATCTCCAAAATGACATATTCTCCTAAATAGAGTTGTTTTATATGAACAAACAACTTTGAACAAACTGACGTGGTAGTGCAACCTTCATGTTGCAGTGTCAATTACCATTGCCATATGGATGTTGTAGTGTCAACTCCCATTGCTATGTTGTATTGTTTATCTCTGCAACATAGATGTTGCACTATCAAATCGCACTATTTACCTCTACAACATGGGTGTTGCACTATCAAATCGCACTATTTACCTCTGCAACATGGGTGTTGCACTATCAAATCTCACTATAACATGGATGTTGCGCGTACTGTCGAATCCCACTATTTATCTTTCCAACATGGGTGTTGCACTATCAAATCTAACTCTGCAACATGGATGTTGCACTGCCATAGCAGTTTGTTAAGAATAGCAGCCATGTTGCCCTATCAAGTACAACTGCAACATGAATGTTGCACTGCCACGTCAGTTTGTTCACAATTGTTTATTCAAAGTTGTCTGTTCATATAGAATTTTTGCTCTTGAATATTCTTGATTTTTGGGATCAAATCAAATCATTTTTTTATAGAAGGTTCTCTAGGGTTGAAGGAAGTTCTATGAACTCTCAAAAATACCCTTGGATCGAAACTTTAATCCAAACAAGTATTGCACTGAGCTGCGCACCAAACGGACTGAAACGGGATAGGGAAAGATTATGATTTCTAATATCCAAATGGAACCTAGGCAAGCTTATACTCATTTCAAATGATATTTTGAGGGAAATTCAAATGTAAAATAGTCAAATCCAAAGAAAGTGGAAATTTTGAAATTTGGAGTCCAAAGGCATCCAGGGGCATTTTATTCATCTTTAGCGTGAAACTCAAAATGCAATGAAACTTCAGCCATAGTAAGAACTTGATGCGAGGAGTCTAAAGACACTAATATGAGAATTAAAGAAGAAGTTTGATGTACAAATGAAGACTCTAGAATGCAAATTACCTTATATGATCATATTTAATTCAATACAAAATTCTAAATGAGTTATGTTTGGGGTGCAAAAATGGGGTATCTACAAGGTGTGTATTTTCTGTGAAACAGGTAAAGAAAACACTCAAGCATCTTTTCTTCATATGTCTTTGGGTTCAAAGGCTTTGGATCTATTCACCTCTTGGCATGAGACTTGACCTATCCTCTTTTCCAGTAGGATAGTGTTTCAAGATCTTTATTTTGAATGCAACTCTTAAACAAAACAACCATACCACTTACGTATTTCCTATTATGTACTATGTTTGGTGGCATAGGACTATTAGTGCCTAGCACACCCTCCACAGGTAAAATAGGTCTGAGGCAAGACCCCACCGACCCAACTACTACCAATATTGTCCCTACTTAGCCACCTTGTTCTGTTCAAGGTGTGGGAATTTTCTTAAAAGGTAGCACTACTTGAATTGAGGTCTTCAATTCACTAATATACTTTGATGTGAACTCCAACTTGGGAGATGAGGGACTAATTTTGCTCCACACACATACCCGAACAAATCTCCACTTGGAGCCAAATGAGTCCACCACAATCAATGCAATCATAATCTAATTTGTTTATGCCATCTCAAGAGTACACTAATTTCAAGGAAACACATGAACCAATTGAGAAAACTACTATTGGTGTACATGGAGGTTGATCCAGCCCCCACACCTGCTCCACCTTAATTATAGATAGTCTAACCCTCAATCCAATCCAAGTAACCTGATACCAGCTGTAGTACCTAGCGCACTACACTTAGCCGACTTTATCAAATAACAACACTCCTTAGGGGGCATAAACAAGGCTTAGTGGTACTTGTTGTAGCACTAGAGCTCATGACTATCATATAAGGATTCAAAGGTTGTTGATATGTGGGCTATAAGTTGTTATGCCTTACACGGTTACATAATTATCCTACTTCCTTCATAGACCAATTTTAATTCAAGGTCAGCGTTATCCAAAATTAAAAATATCAGTAACTAACAAAATCAAAAGCAATGACTGCTATTCCTATGACTTACTTAGTTTGGTGCTTTAAAACTTGGAAGTCCATTTTTTGTTACTCAACAGATTTAATGATGGATGATTGATTATTGAGGTTGAATTGACACTTCTATTTTGTGGGGGTAGAGTCTGCGACATAAAGGGTTAAAGGTAATGTGGGCCCGATTCAAGCTATGGTTGTGCAAGCCGGGGTGTAGAGGATCAATCATAGGATGGGCCCGAAGCACTGTAGTCAGAGAACTCGGGAGTAGGGTATCAGACCGCGGTCTCGTAGGTGCATGGTAGAAACCCTACACGTGGAAGAGGAGTGAGTGAGGGATGAGTGGACAAGTGGACGACTATGATGAAAGGCAAGAAGGTATATAAAGAACAGTGAGGGAGAGAGAAAGAGGAGGAAAAAGAAAGGAAAAGAGGAGAGGCTAAGGCAAGAGAGAGAGGAGAGACTCAAGAGCTCCAACATTTGGCGCCGACTGTGGGGAAGGTTAAAACAACTAGAGAAATGTCAACAAGGGTGAAGAGAGGAGTAGGAAGACCGAGAAAGGTGGTGGTTGCAGAGGAGGAGGGGGAGTCAGTGAGGAATGAGAGGGGAGAACAAGGCGGACAAGAAACCACTGCGTCGGTTTTAGAGGGAACAAGGTTGTTGCATGAGGAAATAACAAGATTGAGGGAAGATAATGACGAACTTCGGATGGAGAAGGAGACCATAGAGGAATCGGAGAGAGAGGTGTTGGAGTCGGAGAAAAAGAAGGAGGGGACGTCGAACCTGGTGGATAATGCAGTGGCTGGACTCACGAGGGAACAAGTGAGGGAAATGATTGCCAGTGACCTGAAGGCGAATCTGGAGCAAGCCAAGGGCATAGGTGGAGCGGCGAACCAGGTGGTGGCGGGGCTAAACCGCAACCCATTGGTTGATGTAATTTGGAAGTCTGAGGTTCCAAAGCTGTTCAACCAGCCCCAATTTGAGAGGTATGATGGGAAGGGAGATTCGGCAGATCACATCTACCACTTCCGACAACAGATGCCATTGTGGCAAGAACTTCGGTATGATGGGCTACGATGCATGATGTTCCCCACAAGCTTAAAGTGGGGAGCTTTTGATTGGTATTACCGGTTGCCGTCAATGAGTATAAACAACTTTCAAGAGTTAGAGCAAACTTTCGTAGACCATTTCATACATCAGAAAAGGCAGGTTGTAGATATCGCTGCGCTGTTTAATGTAAAACAGAGATCCGCAAAGTAAATAAGGGATTTCTTGTGCAGATTCAAGGTAGAGACATTGAAGGTGGAAAACTTGGATGAAATAATAGTGGTGATAGCATTCGAAAAGGGGTTACGCCCGGGAACGAGGGTACATGAGTCCGTAGCCAAGAATGAGATCGCGACATTACAAGACCTATACCAAAAGGTAGAGAAATATATAAGATATAAGGACACTATGTAGAAAGAGATGAGGATGCCGGGGAAGGCCGTATTGTCATTAGAAGGAAGTGAGGATCACCGGAGATATGAGGCATCAGACAAGGGAAGCAGTGGGTATCGGCGATACTTTCGCGGCCCGAAAGTGGTAGAACCGAAGTCAAGAGGGAGAACAGGGAGAGAAAACCTTACCGTGAAGTGGAACAGGCATCGTTGAACAGACCGCTGAGTGAGATATTGCCGTTGATTCAAAATTTGCAGGGTTATGAAGGGCCGCGAAACAAACTAGATGAAATACAAGGTAAGCCATATTGTGCAAACCATCAAATACAGAACCATGAGACGAATGCCTGCTTCACGCTAAAGTGGTTAGTACAGTGGATGATAGGGAAGGGATTACTGAAGGAGTTTACGACGAGGAAGGACAAAGAGGAGTAGGTACCAAATCAGGGGAGGATACTGGGAACAATCAACGTCATTTTCAGTGGAGCAGTTTTGAGTCATAACGCCCACCGAGATAAGATAAGATGAACTGCGAGCATCCAGTAAGTCAACGAAGCATCAGGACACTAGCGGCCAGCACCATGGTCCACGAATGGAAGGGGGAGCATAGTGT
This sequence comes from Coptis chinensis, assembly GCF_015680905.1. Lineage (NCBI taxonomy): Eukaryota > Viridiplantae > Streptophyta > Magnoliopsida > Ranunculales > Ranunculaceae > Coptis > Coptis chinensis. Next base: position 41,900,004 of record NC_141459.1, read on the forward strand.
TTACTGACACGGACTTGAAGGCAGTTAACTCCCCTCACGATGACGCATTTGTAATCACGGTGGAGATGGGTAATTACATGGTGAAAAGGGTACTAATTGATTGTGACAGCACCGTGGATTTGTTGTTCAGAAAGACAATGGAGGAGATGAAGATAGATAGGAAACAGTTAAAACCCTCGCAGACAAATTTGTACAGGTTCAATGGAAGCATGACTAAGCCTTTAGGAGAACTCTTGCTCCCTGTGACAACGGGACTGGTAATAGTGTTCTCTCGATTCAAAGTGGTGGACGCCGATTCTCAATACAATGCCATTCTAGGGAGGCGGTGGATTCACGAGATGAGGGCGGTACCATCCATTTACTATCAAGTGATCCGATTTCCCAACACAATCGGGATATATGAGGTCCACGGCGATCAGGTGATAGCGAAAAATAGTCATCAGGGGACAGTGAAGAGGTTGGTCTGAGGGGCAAAAGGAGAAACCTCAAACCCTAGGAAGAGGCAAGCATAGCAATTGCAGTGTGCCTCTGAAGAGGGGGAGGCGGAGTCGTCGGCGGGACTGAAGACCCTCGATGAGATCAAAATTGAATTTGGGGACGGGGGAGGAAGAGAAGTTTACGTCGGTAAGGTCCAGTTTGCCTGAGGAGTGGAAGAATAAGCTGGTACAGTTCTTGTCTGAAAATAAGGATGTCTTCGCTTGGGTAATTGAGGATATCACTTGATTAGACCCAGGTTTCGCATGTCACGGTTTGCACATGAGGGAAGATGCTAAGCCTGTGAGACAAAAGATGTAAAGCATTAGGCCGAAGTATGCTAAGGGAATTGCGAGGAGGTCGCAAGGTTGAAAGGAGCTGGAATAATACGAGAAGTGGAGTTCACGGACTGGTTGTCTAACATCATCGCGGTTCTGAAAAAGAATGGAAAGGTGCGTATGTGCATCAATTTCACAAATGTTAACTCAGAGTGTCCTAAAGACAGTTACCCCATGCCGCGAGTGGATGAGTTAGTGGACCGAACAGTGGAGTTCAAAATATTCTCATTCATGGACGCGTCGATGGGGTATAATCAGGTTGCGATGTATGAAACGAATCAGGAGAAGACGTCCTTCATAGTAGAAGGGGATACATATTGTTATATTAGGATGTCGTTCGGTTTAAAGAATGTCAGGGCCACTTTCTAGCAGTTGGGAGAGAAAATTTTCGAGATCAAGATCCGAAAGGGAATTGAAATATATATAGATGACATGGTGGAAAAGAGCATGTCAGAGGAAGAGCACCTAGAGGGCCTAAGGGAGACATTTAGCATACTACGGATACATAATTTAAAGGTCAACCAAGAAAAGTGCACATTTAGGGTGACCACAGGGAAGTTTCTGGGGTGCATTGTTACTCATCAGGGAATAGAAGCCAATCCCGAACAAATACAATCGATGATAGAGATGCCTTCGCCTCAGAATATTAAAAAGGTGCAGCAGCTAGCAGGAAGAGTTGATTATTAAGGAGTACCCCAGACTTCATTTGGACGGCTGAATGCGAGGAAGCGTTTCAGGAACTGAAGGGTTATTTGGGCAAGGTGCCATTGTTGTCGCGGCCAGAACAGGGAGAGAGTTTGTACCTATATCTGGGGGTTACAGAGTACGCAGTAAGTCCAGTCCTCATCCGAGTGGTCGATATGGTTGAAAAACTGGTGTATTTCCAGAGCAAAACCTTGTTGAAAGAGGAGACCCGGTACAGTAGAGTGGAGAAGTATGCTTTGGTATTGATATCCTTAGCATTGAAGTTGAAACCTTACTTTGAAGCACATTCGGCAGTGGTGGTAACAAATCTACCCCTCAAGCAAGCACTAAAAGCAAAGAAGTCCAGAAGAATGCTAAAATGGGCGGTGATGCTGAGTTCTTATGAAATCCAATATCAAATAAGGACTGCGGAAAAAGCACAAGCAGTGGCGGAGCTTTTGGCAGAGTTCTCGGCGGAGGATCCTACTTTGGGGGAAGAAATGGTCATGAAGCCTGAACATGAGGGGGAACCGGACCTGTTAGATCTATGGGATAAGAGGAATGGATGGAGAGTGTTCGCAAATAGGTCTACCACAAAAACATGCAGCGAAATAGGGGTCGTAGTGGTCACTCCAGATAATGACAGAATATAGTTATCTATGAAGCTGGGGTTCGCGACAACCAATAATGAGTCAGAATATGAGGCTATGATAGCGGGATTGGGAATGGCAGAAGATTTGGTGGTGGACGAGTTGACGGTGTACTCAGACTCAAACTTGGTCGTGTGTCAGGCAAATGGAGGATTTGTTGCTAGATGTGCGTGAATGTCGAGATATTTGGAGATTATACACAGTAGAGCAGCAAAGTTCAAAAAGATCAGATTCATACATTTGGGTCGTGGTGAGAACAGACATGCGGATGCCCTAGCTTACGTAACGGCCGCAATACTGGGGTTAGAAGAGAGAAAACCATAAGAGTAAGGAGGTTGGAGAAACCGATTATCGAGAGGGTGGAAGAAGTATGCCAAACCGTGGAAGAGGTAGGAGGATGGATGGACCCTATTAAGCATTTTCTGTCTAAAGGAGAGGTGATTGATAAGAAAGAGAGGAGAAGGTTGGAACAGACTTCATGGAGATACACTCTGATAGAAGGGGAGGTGTATCAAAAGAATTTCGATGGACCGCTGTTGAGGTGCCTGGGGCCAAATCTGGCACAAGAAGTACTAGCAGAATTGTACGCGGGATATTGTGGGAGCCATTGAACCACAGCACACTGGCTTTTGACTCAGGGTTACTTTTGGCCTCATATGAAAAGGGACACGGTAGAGTTGGCTTTTAACTAGTTATTGAATCACATCACACTATTAGAGGTTTTCTCAGTTAATATTTGCACCAGCGGAACCGCTACACAATGTATCAAGTCCGTGGTCGTTTGCCATGTGGGCCATGGATATTATGGGTCCACTGCCAATGGCCAATGGCAAGAGGAGATTCATGCTAGCGGCTACAGATTATTTTACCAAATGGATAGAGGTCGTGGCATTGCAGCAGGTGAAGGAGGAGCAAGTGATTAAATTTTTATGGGAAAACATCATATGTAGGTTTGGACTACCACATTCTATCATAGCGGTCAATGGAACACAGTTCATGGGGTCAAAGGTGAAAGAGTTCTTGCAGGATTACAATGTGAAACAGGGATTCTCGGCTCCCTACAATCTCGAAGGTAAAGGACAGGCTGAATCATCTAACAAGACCATAATGAACAACCTCAAGAGAAAGTTGCAAGATCGGAAAGGGGCGTGGGCCGATGAATTAAGTCATGTGCTCTAGGCTTACCGTACTACACTGTGAACTTCCACTAGAGTGACTCCTTTCTTGTTAGCTTACGGCATAGAGGCCGTGATCCCATCATAAATAGTGTCCACGACACGCACTAAGGTTGTTGAAGAGGGTTTGAACTGGGGCATACTGTCTAAAGACTTGAATTTAGCTGATGAGAGGAGGGACACTGCACGTGTTAGGCTAGAGGAGTACCACAGACGCCTGAAAATGCAGTATAACAAGAGGTTAAGGTCGCGGCAATTCCAAATGGGAGACTTTGTGCTCCGCAGAGTGACTCCAAGTACCAAGAAAGTAAATGATGGGAAAAACTACACTAGAACTGCCATTTTCTAACGACCCTAAGTTTACATTACTAACGGTTATATCTATTACCAACTCTATCACGGATATATCCATTAGTGAATGAAGAAATCGTTAGTAAATATCAAGAATAATAATTTTAATACTTTTTAGTAACATGGCCATGGTTGGTGTGGTATTGTCTAACTTTTGTATCCGTGACTAACTGACTAAAGGGTCATTTGTTTTTTTGAGCCTCTGAATGTTGAATGCTAAATGCTAAATGGCCCACTCTCTGAATGCTAAATGCTGTTTGCTGAACTCTGAAAAACATGTTTGTTTTCTGTCAGAATGACCTGTCTCTGAATGCTGAATATAAATCATTTGAACAATTTTAACCCTGTTATCAATTTTGAACACAAACTTATAGTTTATAAAAACAAATTAAAATATCTATTTTTTTTTTATATAGAGTTTTCTTTGTTTATTCAACATTTTGAGCACATTTTGGGTATATCTTATGTTGTGTAAGTTTTTCATACCAAGACCTAGGGGCTCGTTTAAGACCATAAAGACTTTTATGTAAATGACAAACATGTACTTTTGTTAGTTGTTAGATGCCATTTCAAATTAAAGCATAGTCTGTTATCAATCACATTTTCAACTTTTGGTGTTTGAAACATACATCTATGAGAAACAATGCATAGTACATTCGAGAATGTCTCATGTGAGCTTATGATAATAGCAATTATAGCACCATGAAGTTCATAATCACAGGTTTGTGATAACTATTAGAGTATTAGCTGCTTTCATGGAATCCCCGTGTAAGCACAAGTACAAACAACATTGCAATGGATCAGTTTAACCACAGGCAAGAACCCTCTTTCAACATAGAGGCATTATAATAAATCTGCCAAGTGTCAAAGTAAGCCATGAAAAGAACAACAAACTCACATTATCATGTTGAAGACCTTTAGCCGCCATTAAATCAATGAGCTTCAGAGCAGTACCCACTTTCCCCGCCAAATAATATCCATGTACCAGTGTGTTATATGTCATCGTGTTAGGCTCAATACCTCTTTGAATCATAGTTTCTAATAGTTCATGTGCGTTGTCAGGTTTTCCTGCTTTGCATAGACCAATAATCAATATGTTCAATGTCACATTAGGTGGAATTCTTCGATCCACCATTTCATTGACAAATTTACTGGCTGCTTGCCAATGCCTCGAATTGCAACGACTAGAAATCAAAGAACTATAGGTTACGACATTTGGTGGAATTCCCCTATCCAGCATATCATTCAGAAACCATGTGGCTTCCTTAAAAAAGCTAGAAACACAAAGTCCATGAATTATGGAATTGTAAGTAACAACATCTCGAGATATTCCTTTGCCCAGCATTTCTTCAAAGAGCTCTTGAACAGATTCAGCTCTACCAACTTGCCCCAGCCCACCCAACAGAGTAGTGTAATTAACAACGGTAGGTTTCAACCCCTTGCGTTGCATTTTTTAAAACATACCCACTGCCTCATCTACTCTCCTACTTCTATAATATCCATTAATCAAGGCATTGTGACTAATAACATCCACTTTAACCCCCTTAGAAACCATTGAATCAAAAAGATTCAGTGCATCATCCACTCGTTCGGCCAAGCAATAGCCATCCATCAATATATTGTACGAATCCTCATAAGGAACCTCACCACTCCGAATCATCAAAAATAGCATTCCATGTGCTTCCACAACCCTCCCTTCTTTGCAAACAGCAACATAATAATCTATAAGCCCTTAGAAAGAATTACTGATCTAAAGAGTACCGATCTTTATACCAAAAGAAAAAATAAAAGAAAGAGTACCTAATTTTAAGCAACCTTTAATAGGGTTATTTTGATGTTCCACTTGGATTATATGTTGTAGGATAAGTTGTCTAATGAGGGAGAGTGATGGAGAGAAAGGATAGTGATGGAGTGAAAGGAGAGAAGCTAATGAGGGGCAAGAGAGGAATGATGTCTTTAACAATTCTTTTTTCAGCATTCAGGAGGTGTGAGACTGCGGAATGCTGAAGAGCAAATGTGTCACTGATGCTGAAATGAACTTAAAAAACAAACAACTGGACAACCACTGAATGCTGGAAACTTACTTTTCAGCGCCTTTTAACGCTGAAAACCGAAAAAACAAACAACCCCTAAGTAACAAACCCATAACAATATTAAAAACGAAAAGTAAAACAAAATTTTTTAAAATAAACAAAGCCACAATTTTTTTTAATGCACCATCTCCCCCTTTTGACACACACACTCTCTCTCTCTCTCTCATTGTAAACCCTAACCAACAGGGAACTCTAATCTGTCCTGGTAAACACCTTTTTCTCTATTTCTCTCAATTAAGGGATATGCCTATGGGAATTCACTGGTAAAGGCTAGCCCCAATTGAGACTTCGCCATTATGAGGAAAACAAATTGTCAGCTCACTCTCATTCTCTTAGATATTACATGCTCTTCAGATTTGTTAATTTAGTGATTTACTTTTCTATTTTTTTTCCAGGTTAGTTTAAAAAGACTGATTTTTTCTTCAATTTGGGTACCCCAGACACTTTAGAGAAGAATTTCAGTAAGCTATCTTTACTATCATGTGTTTTCGGTTATAAATTCCTTTCCTTTTTTCCTTTATCTCATATTTGTTCTATTTACTTATTTATTGAAGGGATTTGTCTACTGATTTTTGCAAAAGTTTCCCTGTGGAGGTAAAAGGTTAAATCTTTTTGGGTTTGTTCATTTTTGCCTAGCTCAGTAATTAAGGCTTCTGACTCAAGTGAGGGCATTAAGGTGATTGGACATGGGCTTTATCTTCCCTTGTGTAACGATCTTATTCTAAAACTTGACAAAAAAAAAGAATGATTGTGCTGCAATATTGCTATCTTAATACCAAAAAGCTTTGTGGTAGTACTATTTGTGGATTTATAGTCATATGCTTAAGATTGTATAATGGTTGGATGTTCGTACAAGCCTTGTACTAAATATTTTATTCTGATGCGTTCTGTGTACCATGCGTTCCAAATATTTTGTTTTAAATAGTACATACAATAGTTTGTTGCCTCCTCCAAGTTTGTATGGCCACGTTAAATGAGTCAAATTTGATTTTCCCCAAGTTTCATGTGCTTGTTTTCTTAATACTTTTTTACATGACCAACCAAGAAATCCAACATCTAAAATAGAACTGCTGGAACTCGCTAAGTATGTTATTAACTTGATAAGTAAGCTGACCTTTTTTCGTGCCCAATCGTAGCTTGTCTTATGGAAAACTACCATGGCATTGATAAGGGCAGGATAAAGAGTATTGCATTTCAAGAGGGCAGCCTAGCATCACTCTAGATAGAGAACTGGGGTGTCATTGCATTGTATTATTGTATCTCATATTCTCATCTATTTGGTAGACATTTGTACGTGTTACAAAATCTGTTTCTTGGAAGCATTGAGTAGCTATATTTTTCTTGAATGCCATTCTTATCCTTTGTCTATTTGTAGGAAGATAACAAGTCCAATTCCTGAGAATATGGGTGGAATGAAGTATTGCATGTGCGAGCATACATACAGCTCATCATATATGACCCTGGGCATCAATATCAGGTTTGTTTGCTAGCCCCAATGATGATATTGCTTTTTCTTTCCACTACTAAGTACTGGTAATATAATATTTTTTATCTTCTTTTTGAGAATTTGATCTACATTCTAAGATTTTGATGTGTGTTTATGTAATATATCTTCTAGATCATGTAATGATCTCTTTAGTTATCTTTTTATCTTGGACCCCTATCTGGTTTCTTACAAAATGGAAACAGTTCTATATATTTTATTGAAATGGAAAGAGTTCAATAAGGTTCATAGGCAGATGGCGAATCATCTCTAAATTGTTCTAAGCGTTTTGTACTGTCTGACTTATAACTTGTTATGTGTGCCTCTAATATGTGTTTTTATTTCTCTTATTTCATTCCTTAACAGGATGAAGAAATTGGCACACTAACTGATTTTCTTCTATTTTAAAGGGTGTGGGAAACAATGATTATTTCTGGGATATGACTGCAAGGCAAAAATTTAGCTTCGAGTCATTAGATTCAGAAGAATGAAATCCAAGTTCACCTTCAAGTATTGTTCTAGCTCAAATATTGGATTGAAGGTTAATTCTTTGTGTACTCTTTTTTCTATTATTAGAAAAAAGAAATTACTTACCTTGCTGAAAGAAATTATTACATACTAAATTTGTTCTTATCAAGGAAATGGGTTGTTGGTAGTGTTTAGATATTGTTTTCTGCATTTAATTCACTTGCAAAATGGATGACTCATTAGCACTATGGTGTTTGAGTGGTAGTTGTTCTACCTTTCTAATACATTGTGGGAAATCATAGTGGTAAAGGACAAAGTGTTGTTAAGGTGTTATAAGAATTGTTTGATAATGTTGAGGTAGTGCTTTTTGGATTTTGTTTTAAGCCTTGGTGAGAGAACCATTTTGTCCAATTTCTTTTCTACCATGGTAGACTCATTGTATGCATGCTGAATCCATGTGATCTTTTAGGGAGGGTGAATCAAGTAAATTGATTTGGTTATGTGTAGGTTAAGCTTACTAAGGTGATCGGACAAGGGAATTTATTTTTCACAGTACAAGTTTAGACATCTAAATTTCGGTTGTTTCTTAGGTGCATGAGTTTAATTACTTGCGTGTATCCTTATTTGTTAGTAATCAACTGATTACTTTATGATGGATAGACACTTCTTTGGCACATAGGAATTTGAATGCAGACATAGATGTTCTCAAAGCAATACAAGAGGTACACTTGATATTGCGGTATTGCCGCATAATATACTTTGAGATTAAAAAAGAAATGGAACTGTCCACATCCTAGTGCCTTCATTGAGGTAATAATATACCTGTTACGTCATTTTGCGGTATTAAACTACATTTTAGGTTTCAACTTTTTGTGGTCTCTTCTTTTATGTGGGAAGTATGAGATTAAGACGACTTTTTTTGGTAAAAATAGGTATACACATCCAACGATGTAAGGGTGCGGATGGTGGTGTTGCTTTTGACTGGTACTTGGCATATTCTCAATGGTCGAGTTGGTAGTTGTGTCAACTTGTTAGTGTTTGTCAGCTTCTGTTATGTTGTCTTACAATTCTTGTTGTAACTTTGGATGGATAGGATTAGGTTAATTCATTTTTACAAGTGTTTGCATTGGCTTGTAAATTGGGATTTGGATTGGTGGCTTTAATTATATAATGTTAACCAAGTGGGGTTTTTTTTTATTCACTTGTTACTTGAGTTGTAATGTAATGTAATATTTTCGTATGTAAGATGGATTGTGGATAATCCGATGTGATTCCCTGTACAGGGTGGAAACCTTTTGGCGCCAGAAAATAAATAAAATAAAATAAAATTGCACTGGATTGTTTTTTAGTAACGGTTATACCTGTTACGCTAAATGTTAGTAATGGAAGGGCCCCAAGCTTCACTAACACTTATATCCGTTAGAAATGACAAATTTAAATGACCTTTCAACAGTTGCTTATCCGTTACAAAGAATTTTAGTAACAGATATAACCATTACTAAAATTATTATCAATAACGGTTATATCCGTTACTAAATTTGGCCTACGTGAGAGTGATGCCCCAGAGGTAACGGATATAAGTATTAGTAAAAATATAAGTAACGGATATAGTCGTTGGTAAATGCCTTTTTTGGTGTAGTTGGGACCGGATTGGGAGGGACCCTACACGGTGGTGGATGTCGGAGGGGTTCGCACATACAAGTTGCAGACCATGGAAGGAAAATTGATAGAGACCCTGGAATGTAAGAATGTTGAAAAAGTTTTATGTTTAATTGTAATACTAGTCCGAGGCAAGGGACTTGGGCTGTTTGCAAATATATAATACAACGACACTTTTGGTAAATTGACATGGAAAATTAATAAAGGTGGAACAGCCTCGGAGAGACAGCAGGGGGGGGGGGAGCCTCTCGCAGATATCATGTCCAAATCAAATTTAGGGGCAAGGTGAGTTGCCCCCAGCAGGCTCATCAGCCTCAGAGAGACAGCGGGGGGGGAGGAGCCCTTCGCAGACGTATCAAACTTAGGGGCAAGGTGAGTTGCCACCAACAGCCACATTAGCCTCGGAGAGACAGCGAGGGGGAGGAGCCCTTCGTGGACAGCATGTACAAATCAAACTTAGGGGCAAGGTGAGTTGCCCCAACAAGCTCATCAAACTCAGAGAGACAGCGGGGGCAGGGGGGAGAGGAGCCATTCGCGGACGTGATGTCCGAATCAAACTTAGGGGCAAGGTGAGTTGCCCCTAGTAGGGTCATCAGCCATCGGGATACATCGGGGAGAGGAGCCCTTCGCGGACATGATGTCCAAGCCAAACTATGGGGCCAAGAGAGTTGCCCCAGCGGGGTTTTTGGGGAGAAAAATTTTTGAGCATAGATTTGTGCCAACTAACGATAAGAAGGACAACCGGGAAGAAAGAGCAGAGTACGAGAGAGAGTATCTCATAATATTATGTAGAGAGAGAAAGAGCAAACAGATTCCAAAATAGATTGATACTTGATTACTCAAAAATAGAAGCAGTAAAAGATGTAACCATAGTGTATGAAAGAAAACATCCATAATGTCAGATACATACCAAAAAAAATACAAAAGCCATAGCAAAAGATGAGCACACTGGGTAATGTAAATAAGTAAAGTATAACAAAATCTAAGACATGGAACTCTCAATCATAGGTTCAAAGTGTTTCGGGGGGTGGCTCCATAGAGGTGGTATCCGCAACAGAGGTTTCCGTAGTAGTAGTTGCTGCTTCATTGGTGGTGTCCTCCGCAGTGGGGCCCAACACCTCAGCTCCCACTGCAGCTTCAGGGTGCTCCTCTGCGGACTCCTTAACAAGGGTGGATGGCTTTTCAGGAAGGAGGCATCCCTCCTTGAGAAGCCGAGCATGTTCTTCTTGTATTTTCTTGGCCACCCTCTTGTCCGCCAGGGCCTTGAAACGGTTCTGAAGAGCGACCATGTTCGCTTTGTGTTGTTCTAAAAGGGCCACGGTACTTTCCTGACGCTGCAAAGCCCGAGCGTCCAGACTGGATTAGTGCTGCTGGAGGAGGGTTGCACGCTGATGACTCAGATGTTCGTTGACCCTATCCATCTATTGCTGGTGCGCGGCTTCATTCCATAGTTGTTAACTCGACCTGAGCTTTGCTTTTAGCTAAGTCTGCAGCTTCTAGCTTTTGTTGGAGTCGGGCACAAATGCCTCTTAGTCCATTAGGACCACCACATTCCTTCTCCAGGGAATCTACCTTGGCACGGGCACCGAAGAGACCCCGGATCATGTAGGAGATGTCAAGGCTCACCTAAAAGCAAGAAGGACAATAAGTCAGAGATGAAAGGTGAGAGAACAAGGGCGGAGATGAGAGTGGGTATCTTATCCCAGTTGGTGTATAGGGAAGTACAGTGGTGTTCAAAGGTTCCACCTTCTGCGTAGGCCATATCTTTCAGAAGATGGGAACCATAGAAAAGAGAGGAAGCCACAGCAAGATTCTCGAGAGCGGAGTCCGCGACATTAACTTTGCGGTTGCGAACCTTCAAACTAGGGGCGAACTCTTCAGGAATGACATCTTTACCGGACGAGAGGGCTTGCTCTTTACCTAGTCGGCGAGCAGGCTCCAAAGGGGCCACAGAGTCAGTGGCCTGAGTGATAGGAGCAGGTTCCTCAGACACATTGGTCCTCGGTTGTTTGCTTGGCGGCCCCTCAGTGGAGGCAAACACTGCAGTGGGAGAGACTTCCATCACTTCATCATCGTCATCATCAGCATCGCTGTCAAACAGCTTCATCTTGGTGATATCCATGTCAGCGGAGGGAGAGAGGGGAGGGGTGTATTGATCTCCCCAGGTGGAAATGGATCTGTAAGAGGGAAGGGTTTCTGAAACTGATAGGGAAAGAGTATCGTGAAGACCGGGGGTAGTGGGAGAGGGGGAGGAGTCTCAGACGTGGCTGCGGCAGGGAGTATGTAGGCGGGAATGTTTCTTGGGAGGAGGCGATGCTCGGGGTCTCCTTTCTTTCGAAGAGGGAGGACGGTAAAAGGGAGCAGTGAAGCCCGCGATGGTGTGTAAGGCTGGCACTTCTAACAACGGAGTGCCCGTGGTCGGATGGAGGTTCAGAAAGGCAGCTTGGGCAGATCCTAGACTGTGGAGTCTTTCGAAAACAGGAAAAATTGAGTCTGAGTATAACCGAGACTTGGAATCAGGCCACCAACCTGCAATGAAAGACATCAATAAGACCGTTGATAACTTGGGTTAATTGCAAGAAGAGAAAAAGACTATAGTAAAACTCACCACTGGTCTGGAAAGCAAGATGGTTAAGTGTCAACTCGAAGGGGAGGTCTGCGGACAAGAAATTCCCAGATACATACAGAGGGTAGTGATGCCACATTTTATCAGAGGAGGTGATGCGAAGGAGAAAGGATTTCTTTTGAGGGCGGACACAAAAGGATTGGTACCCCACACTGACGTCTTTGGTGCTTGTCTTTATGAAATATTGAAAAATAATATCGCAGTAGGACAGTTTGGGATCACCCAACCTGTTGTAGTAGTTCGCGGCATACATCACCCGCCATAAGTTTCCAATGCCTTAGCAAGGAGGGATATTGAAATGATTGCACACCTTAACGTCTAATTGGGTGAGGAGAAGCCCCAGCCCGGCTACAATTTGACCTACCGAGACTACAAGAGACCTCGGACACCGAGGAACTAGGTGAGGATAATGGGTGACAGATGGTACATGTTCTAGAAGAATGTCAGCGGGGATTCCATAGGCATCCCTAATCGCATCCAAATTAGGTCTACGACACCGGGAAGGGGGTGGTAATGGAAGGATGAGTTGTCCAGATGTGGACGGGGCCGCAACAGCGACCACTGGAGGTGGAGAGGCCACCACTGTAGACTGGGAAGAGGAGGAGGTCGCAGAGTCCGATGCCGACATCGATAGAGGAAGATCAACAGACTCGAAGAGAGAGGAAGACTCTAACAGTTACTATGTAAAGGGAAAGAAAGAGTTAAAGAAAATCATTAAGAGAAAGGGGAGAAAGAAAGAACGAACCTGAATCAGAATCCCAGGAAAGAAGAGTCGAACCGGAGCAAACATCGATAGTCTAGGTAGATCGGAGTGCTTGGGAAGAGGAGGAGCTGTTAGAGAAAGATAGGAGTGTAACTGGTGAGAAACGAAATAGAGAAAGTGAGGGAGAAGAAAGGAGCGAGACTTTAAATAGAGGAAGGGCAAAAGGGTAATTCCCAAGGGTGCAGAAACCGAAGAGACAATAGGTGGACCAATAAAAGGGTGACGCGTGGGGGGTCAAAACACGGAGAGGTGCTGAAAAGACGTGCATGATGAGTACTCTGCAGTGCACACACATACCAATGAAGAGTCAGAAAAGAGAGGTCGAGTGTTGAAATAGAGAGGGCAGTTGAGTTCTCAACCCCGGGCATATATATGGCCGCGGAATCGAGAAGGGGCATATGTGGGGGTAGAGTCTGTGACATAAAGGGTCAGAGGTAATGTGGGCCCAATTCAAGCTGCGGTTGTACAAGCCGGGGTGTAGAGGATCAATCGTAGGATGGGCCCGAAGCACTGTAGTCAGAGACTCAGAAGTAGGGTATCAGATTGCGGTATTGTAGGTGCACGGTAGAAACCCTATACGTGGAAGAAGAGTGAGCGAGGGATGAGAGGACAGGTGGACGACTATGATGAAAGACAAGAGGATATATAAAGAACATTGTGGGAAAGAAAAAAAGGAGGAAAAAGAAAGAAAAAGAGGAGAGGCTAAGGCAAGAGAGAAAGGAGAGACTCAAGAGCTCCAACATATTTCACTTCCTTTCAAAGCTAGTGGGAAGTGTAACTGTGCTATGTGGAGCTTAATAGAACTCTGAAGTACTACTTCGAAAGGTGTCGAGTGACTGGAATTATAGGGAGGTGAAGATGTTGGACTTGTTGCCCCTCACTAGTGAACCAAGCCTTATTCTTGGTAGAAACCCTCATTGGTAGAGTGAACCCAATTATGTTCAAGATGATGAGCCTTTGTGTATTTAAAAAAGTTATTCCTGGCAACTGATCCTTCGGTGGATGCAAAACGCCAAGTTTTGTTGTCATTTTTTATGGCCGACGTAAAAATAAGGCTAACTCTAATGGTTTGTGTCACCATCTTACTTACGAAACCCACTTTTTTTTTGTTTAGATTGAAGGGCCCATAAATTGACCCCACACCCACTTTCCTTTCTTTTTCCCATATATTCTATATTCATCTTTGGATGTGGAGTTCATTTCAGGACATTTTAGTCTAAACCATTGTCACCAAGTACGGTACGGGTTTAAAACGGTATACTTGAAAAAAACTTAGTTCGTGTTTTAAGCGGGCGTCTCGGGAAAAAAACGGAAAAAAAAGCGTAAAAAGCGTGGGGCATAAAAAAGCGGGTTTAAAAGCGGTAAAAGCGGGTTTAAAAGCATTATAATACGATATATCACGTAAAAGAAAGCGGTAAAAACCGATGATAAATAATATAATAGATAAGGAGTTTGATTTTCTATAAAAGTGGGAAAAAAATAGACACATAAAATAAAAATAATAATAATACAAATGAAAGAAAATTCAAATACATGAAAGTATCAAATTATCATTACTCATCCAAATACTAGAAGTTTTAGATTCGATTGCCAAAACACTATTCAAAATAAGATACTACTAATTACCAACCATAATGGCATAATTAAGTACTACAAATAAGTTAATAACTTTAAATTTTTTAATTAATTATTAATAGTCTAAAGCAAAATAGAATGGTCTCAATAAGTCAATCTAAGCCCACTCTTCAAAAGGTAAACTCCAAAACCCTTTTCTTTTCTAGCATTTTTTTTTTTTTTAAAAAAAAAAAAAAGTTTTAAGCGGAGATTTTCAAAATCTCGGGTTTTAAACGTTTAAAACGTTTAAAAGCGGGTTTAAATCGTTTAAAAGCGGGTTTAAAAAGCGTTTAAAAGCGGGTTTAAATCGTTTAAAAGCGGGTTTAAAAAACGTTTAAAACGCGCATTTTGTTGAAAAACCCGGTTTTAAACTGGAACCAGACGCCTTGGCAATATCTCGGGTTTTAAACGCGTTTTAAACCCGTATTTGGTGACAATGGTCTAAACTAGTCTGATGCACGTGCCAAACACATCTTATTATATGGACCCACTATGAAGTATGAAACCATGAAGGACGAAAAGTGGGATGGTGATAACTCACTCAATCATTTACAGTTTTACCCCTCCCTCAAAATTTGATTGCCATATTTTGTACACTTTATTGTTGGAGTTTAACATTTTTAATGGGAGCAAAACTGTCACTTAATAAAGTTAGATGTGATGTGATAACTCACTCAACCTCAATTACATATTTACCCCTATCCCAAATTTTAAATACCATCTTGTGTAGCTTATAGTTTTGTGTGTTTGAGTTTAAATTTTTATTGGGGCAAAAACCGTCAAAAAAATGACCAAGAAGAGATACATTTTTTTTTTTTGCTAAGGATAATTAATTAATAAAAAAAGTTACATAGTACAATTAATAGATAGGATTGATATTTATCACTACCACATTAGATACTGAAATCAGTTTACAAATCTATAGTAGGTAGTGTTCATGTCCTCTATTATACGCAAGAAAGTTGGTCTGCTGACCCACCATTTCTTCTCTCATTTGGTCAAGTTGGCCGCTTTTTGGGAATAAGTGTATGTCCTAAAATTGGCCTCACGGCCAAGAACTTGTCACCAGGGATGGCCTTGAGTTTCAAGGGGACCTAGGCGAGTTCCTAAAATGGGCCTATGTAAAAAAGAAAAAAAATCACTACTATTTTAAAGGAGAAAATGATGTATTTTTGCCATGTTAAAATAGTATAAAACTCAACTAAAAATTAGAAAATACAACAAGAAGCGAAAAATTATAAAATAATAATGTACACTACAAGTTAGCTTGTCAAATTGGTGTGATGTTATATATTTCCTTAGGGTTGTTGGTTAGAACCACCTTGCTTACTTATATTTAGTTTTTTTAAATTAATAGTTAGTAGAAAGTAAAAAAGAAAAAATTAAAGTTAAAGTGGGCCTTAAGTGGGGTAGGTTGATAAAAGGCTTATCTTGGACCTAAATGTAGCGGGTAATTTGATTAAAAAATATAATGAAACACTATACAAATATTTGGATTGGCATAGGTGGGGCCCTATTTTGGGCCAAACGTTTAGGGACCCCAACCAACAAACGTTTGGACTTGTGTGGACTGTCCCAAGGGTCGGCATTGCTTGTCACTATGATCCAATCAGGTAAGCTTAAACTCTAATGGACATGGTCATTTTGAATAGAAGCAACTGCCGCAGTGGAGTCTGATTCCATCCCAGTTCCACTGCTTTGGAGATGCCATCAACAATCGCAAAACTCTCAGTAATGAAGTTCGTGGCAATGCCCAAACCTCCTATGTATGCCCCCAATAACGTTGCCAATACTGTCTCTGAGTAGAGTGCCCCATCCTGAGTTACCCGGGTTACCTAAACTCTATTGAGCAGCCATCTGCATTTACTTTGACCACATTGATTGGAGGTGATGCGCAATAACACTCAAAGATTTGTGGTGTTTTCCTCAATTTGGGTGGTAATTTCCATGAGTGTAGAACTTCCAAGCCGTGACTAGAGTTTTGCATATGTTTCTTTGATCTGTCGAAGGCTCTTCGAACTACTACCTATACCTGGAACATGGTTGCAATGATGCTAAACTTCTTGTTGCTATATAGGAAACCATTTTTGTTCTTCCATATTGCAACTAAGAAAGTAACGGAAGCTGCCCTCCCTAGATCCTGTAGAAGTGGGCTCTCATTTTTGCATTTTGTAAACATATCTTCTTTGTTTATGATCTTGATCTGGTGGTACATATGGTTGGCAATGAGCTGCTAACATCTCTGCGCAAAGCTACAGTCTAAAAGGATGTGATCTTCAGTTTCTTCAGCCGAGATACAAATGCAACATCTTGACACCACTTTAACATTCTTACCCCTCAACTTGTCGTCTATATGCATAACACCATGTAGAATTTTCCATCCCGTCCCCAAGGTTCTTGGCAACACCTTTGCAGATCAAAGAAATTTAGTCAATGACAGTACATTTTCCCTCTTTTCTTATAGCTTCATATGTCGATCCTACATAAAAGATTCCATTGGTAGATTGCCTCCATACTCTACTATCCTCTCTAGCTAGATCATAATGTTGCAGTTGAGTAATGTCCACCCCCTAAAGTAGTGAGAATCTGCTTCATAAGATCAGAGAACATCCATTGATTTCCTTGAATGTAAGCACTAAAAGGAGATTTAAATATCTCCAAGGCTTTCTTACATTGGATATAATTTCCAATAATCTTGTCTCCAATCCAGTTGTCCCTCCATATGTTGATGTTATCACCCTACCCGCTGATCCATCATTGATGAGTATCCATTTCTCGTAGCACTGTATACCGGGCAGTCCATACAGTTGATCTCTTGTAACTTGACCATCCACCCTCACTGTTCTTGTATTTCCCATTCATGTACATCGACTGTAGGGGAATTTTCGGGTATCCCCTGATCTTCCTCTGTGCCTTGTGATCTAGAAGTTTTTACTGAGTAGAGAAGGGATGAGATGATTGTGAGTTCGGGGGGGTTGAACCTTTGCAAAAGTGTTCTATGTATCTCCTTGTTTATTTAGGAGAATCAAACCCTATTTTGCATAGTTCCTAAGAGTGAATCCCTATGGTTTATATAGGAATAGCTTTTAGAGTCTTAGGGTTAGGGCGAACCTCACCGCTTGTGAGTTCCCTTCCATCTTTGGACTCTGCCTTCCTATTAGGAATCCTCTTCTTATGGAAGTCTGAATCTAGACCACATCTTGTTAGGGGCAAGTTTTCTTATTGATCATAATGTCCCATCGTATATGAGAAGATTATATTTAAAAGGTAACTCTTAAGATATGTCATTACGATTGCTTCCTGATCATCAAAGATCTCCCTCTTCAGTTTCTTTCTATTCAGGAACTGTCCATATTAGTTCCTAACGACTTGGAGAACTGTTATGTTTAGAGGCGGTCAGTCACGTGCCTGGCACATGTCCACTAAATAGTCGTGCTAAGCACGAGCTTACTTATTCACAGAACTGATCCGATGGTCCTCATCTTATTTTGGACATCTATAGTCTTAGGTTATTTCCCATATACATGTCATCTATCCATTGATGGGAAATCCCCCTTACAGATGCCCCCTCTCGTGCCATCTAGCACGTCGGCGCTTGGAGCGACACTGCTTTTGGTGCGAGAATCTTTTTCCAAAACAGTTGTTGGAACTACTTACATACTCAACTAATTAAGGCTCTGAAAAGATGGCTCGAACAGACACGCCATTTCCCAAAAAGGTAATGATGGCAGTTCCATCCTGAAAAGACACAATGATTGGGCTAATCGTAACCATCCATCTTATCTGTATATAAAGGATCTGGTGAGAGAACCCTAATTATCTCTTCTGCTACTTTTTCCCTGTATACTGAACCTTTTGATCCCGTTTAGGGTTTAACCAAAACTTGAAACTTTCTTTCTTTTTCGATCATGAATCCCAACTAGTCACTTGTAAACTGTGGAGATCTTTCCTCCCTAGAACTGATCCGAGAGAAATTTCACATCCCTGATGATATCGGTTTAGAGTAAGGGAGGTTGTCAGATGAGCTGGCCTATAAAGAAGTGGCGCTTATCGCCATTGGGTAACTTAAGGCCAGACTCACTCTTCCCCTCCACCCACTGTTAAGAGAGTGTCTGATTCACTTCAATCTTGCTCTTGGTCAAGCAGCACCTCTGTTCTACATAACTGTCATGTACTCTGTCATACTGGCCAAAAGGCATGGATTTGTTTTGAATCGTTGGGTGTTTGGATACTTTTCTGAGGTCCGGCGTATTCGAGACCAATCCTACTACTACCTAATGACCAGATATAAGAACTTTCCGATTGTCTTTGTTGAGGGGAAGCAGAGTGACGAAGGCTGGGCTGATCACCACCTTCGTGTGTTGGGTGATGCGTTGGACGTTCGTCCTTCTGATGTTGATGGTGAGTTTAGTGGTTTTTTCGAGTATCCCCTTATCTTCCTCTGTGCCTTGTGATCTAGAAGTTTTGACTGAGTAGAGAAGGGATGAGATAATTGTGAGTTCAAGGTTGAACCGTCTAGCGGCTGCCTACGTATCTCCTTCTTTATTTAAGAGAATCAAACCCTATTTTGCGTACTTCCTAAGAGCGAATCCCAATGGTTTATATAGGAAAAGCTACGAGAGTCCTAGGGTTAGGACTGTCCTCACCGCTTGTGATTTCCCTTCCATATTTAGACTCTGCCTTTCTATTAGGATTCCTCTCCTTATGGAAGTCTGAATCTAGACCATATCTTATAAGAAGTAAGTTTCCTTGTTGATCATAATATCCCATCGTGTATGGGAAGATTATATTGTAGGAACCGTTATTTCAGAATGACTATTTCTACAGACCGCGAACACCATGCGCAGCGGAATTAATGGGTGTCCACGATTTGTGATTGGAAAACATACCTTTGAGAATCAGTTTAGATAACTCTGAGAATCCAAGCGTTATGAAATCCAAAGTCAACCTCTTGATCTTCTATTGTATTCCTTTAGAATAGATTGGACGTTGTGTGGACAACGATCTACCAACCCCCTTCTTTCTCTCAAGATTAGAAACGAATTCAGATCTACTTTTCTTGCCTCTTTTTCAGAACCAGTGAATAGTGAATTTTGGCCAGAGAGAAAGAGTATTCTATTTATAGGCTACAGCAGGGACCATGAGGAGAAATTAGGGATGGGCCTCCTGACGGGCTTGGGCTTCCCATGTTCGCTCCGAACACACGACCCAAGTCCGCCAACGAATGGCTTATTCCACTAAAGGCCATTATTGCACTACCGCCCTAATCCCAAATTACATGTCAGCGTTTATGGGTTCCATATTATATGCTCGTTGATCTCCCCGTGTTTAAGATATCGAATGTCCATTGATTAAGTCAAGTTACTGACAACTACATTAATCAACTTCTTATGTCCTTGAGTAGTACCACTCAACCTCATTGTCATGTCGGAATAAATCCACCTGCAGGGTTTACATGACAATCTTTTTGAGCTCCTCAAGGGGACATCATCAACCCGACTTCTTGCGGGACACGGATTCCTTCTATAATCAACAGCACACCTTACATACAATGTCATTACCCAATCCATTGAGTTTGTTGATTCACAAATGAATCTCACTTATTGATGATTTAAAGCAATGTACAATGCATGTAAGTGCCCATTATTATATCCAGATTAGGAGGACAAGCATCCATAATAACAGAGGCGTTTGTTCTCTTATATAGTCAGTATAAGGAGAAACAACCTCACTTGGTCTTGTTCGATACACACATAGTGTACTAGTGTAATCCTATAGTCAAGATAGACTAATACCAGATTATACTACAACCGTACTAATGGTTTGTCCAAATCCATCTAGGTTGTGAACTATTACTTATACTTTATAAGGTATTGATGATATGATCTTCTGTGTGTTCACACCATATCATCTACAACATAAAGTATTAGACACATGCATATAACTAATAACATATATAATATGCATAACATTTGCCCATATGATTCTCATTCAAAATATAAAGAATTAGAGTTAATACAAAAGTAATGCTTTTAGTATATAACCCTATTAATCTCCCACTTATACTCAAAGCATTGCTTTTTAGTATACTACTAACAAATCTCCCACTTATACTTAAAGCTATGATGCCAAACATCTGATTCCCATTTCCTCAACATGCCTGTCAAGGGGTCAGCTAGGTTATCTTCTGATTCTATCTTGGTAACATAAACATCTCCTCTTTTCTAGGTGGTACTTGCGCTCAATGTGTTTACTTGCTTACAAGAAGTTCCGGACCCAAAATTGATTCTTTGGCTGCCTCAATGGCTGCCACATATTCAGCTTCCATGGTGGAGTCAGACAAGCATTTCTGCTTGACACTCCTCCATACTATGGCTCCACCTCACAAGGTAAACACACAACCTGAGGTAGACTTACTCTTGTCCTTATCTGACCTTTTAGCATCCTCCACACCGAGAAGTAGTAAGCCACGATAGTGTGGACGTTTACCATTCTTCATTCATGGAAATACTTTTAGGAGTTCACGATAGTGTAGACTGTATACCTTAAGGGAACCAAACTATCTACATGGTATACTACCATATAATCCTTAGTCCTTTTTAGGTACTGATGTATATGTTTTACTGCAGTTCAGTGCTCTTGTCCTGGGTTCTTCTGATATTTACTAACCATGCCAACGGTAAAGCAGATGTCTAACCTCGTGCATAGCATGGCGTACATTAAGCTTCCTACAGCCGAAGCATAAGGAAGCGCCTTCATGTCATCTATCTCTTTTGGTGTCTTGGGACACATATCCTTTGATAGAAGAACTCCATGCCTGAAAGGCAAAAACCTTTCTTGGAGTTTTGCATGTTAGAATGAGTCAACACAGTATCAATATAGGTAGCCTGAGATAAGCACAACAACCTTTTCTTGCGATCTCTTATAATTTTGATCCCAAAGACGTGACTCGCTTCTCCCAAGTTCTTCATATCAAATAGTTTGGATAACCATATCCTTATGTCTGTCAACACTTTCACATTGTTTCCAATGAGTAAGATGTCATCTACATAAAGCACAAGAATTACCACTATGTTTCCATCAAATTTCTTGTACAAAACAAGATGCTCTCGACCTTTTTCAATGAATCCTTCTGATTGCTCCATATAGATGGTTTCCTCAAGACTTCCATTAAGGAAAGCTATCTTGACATCCATTTTATAGACCCACTTGCATCCAATGGGTTTTACACCATTGGGTGGCTCGACAAGCTCTCAGATCTGATTGGAATCCATAGATTTCGTCTCAGAATTCATTGCCTTTTTCCAAGATATTACATTTCTATCTTGGAGTGCTTTATTGTAGATTAAGGGATCAGGATCTTGGTTATCAGTGGTTATGTCTAAAGACATACCCAAACCAATCACCTATCTGGTTGTCTAACAACCCTCCCACTAGGACGAAGCACCTCTTGTTCTTGTACGTCATTTGTGACACGTTGTGGTTCCTATTCTTGTACAATTGGTACTGAAGTAGTTGGTGTCTCTCCTCTTAATTCTTCTAGAATAATACTACTTAGGGTTTTGTGGTTCATTACATAGTCTTCTTCTAAGAATCGAGTATTGGTGCTAACAATGATCTTCTGATCCTTAGGACTATAAAATAAACCACCCTTCGTTCCTTTCGGATAGCCTACAAACAAGCGTACTTTTGCACGAGATTCCAACTTATCAGCATCTCCCAACACATGTGTTGGGGTACCCCAAATCCGAATGTGTTTCATACTAGGCTCACGCCCAGTCCATAATTCTGTTGGGGTCTTAGGTACT
Source organism: Coptis chinensis (assembly GCF_015680905.1). Lineage (NCBI taxonomy): Eukaryota > Viridiplantae > Streptophyta > Magnoliopsida > Ranunculales > Ranunculaceae > Coptis > Coptis chinensis. The sequence continues at coordinate 41,922,190 of NC_141459.1, forward strand.
GATTTAGAAGGTACCAGGTTCAGAATGTAAGCTGCCGTTTCCAAGGCATATCCCCAAAACGAAATTGGTAAATCCGAATAACTCATCATCAATCTAACCATTTCCATAAGAGTCCTATTTCTCCTCTCTGCTACACCATTCTGTTGGGGAGTCCTAGGTGCAGATATTTGGGATGTAATCCCAACCTCTGATAAATAATCCCTAAACGCTTCTAAGAGGTACTCACCACCACGATCTGATCGTAGTGACTTGATACATTTTCCATGACGTTTCTCCGTCTCAGCCTTGTACATTTTAAATTTTTCAAAACACTCAGACTTACGATGCATCAAATAAATGTACCCATATCTTGAATAATCGTCAATGAAAGTGACAAAGTATTCAAAACCACCTCTAGCCTGGACAGTCACGGGTCCATATAAATCAGAATGAACCAGTTCCAACACATCTTTGGCTCTATACCCCTTGGCCATGAAAGGCCTTTTCGTCATTTTACCTTCCAAGCAGGATTCACAGATAGGAAAAGTTTCCACTTTCAATGAACCCAAAGGTCCATCGGCTACCAATCTCTGAATCTTCCTCAAGTTGATATGACCTAACCGTAGATGCCAGAGATATGTTTGGTTCATTTGAGAAGGTTCCTTTCTCTTATTTGAATTAGAAGATGTGTTATTAATTTCTATTTGATGCACTGTGGGTGGAATAGGATTAATGATGTATAGATTGCATTCTAATATACCAGAACAAATAAAATGTTTACTTTTCTTAATGACTACCTTGTCATTAAAAGAAACAGAATATCCATCCTTAATTGCCATAGAAACTGAAATTAAATTCTTTCTAAAATTAGGCACATAAAGGCAATTCTTTAACACCATAGTCTTATTTCTACCAAAAGATAAACAAACATCTCCCACTGCAACAGCCACTACTTTCGTAGCATCCCCCAAAGATATGGTAATCTCTCCAGCACTTAGTTTTCTGGTTTCCTGGAACCCTTGCATCGAAATGCATACATGGTCAGTGGCTCCTGTATCTACACACCAGGTATTGATAGATAACACCACTAAACATGTTTCAACAACTAGTGCATGAGGCATACCTCCATTATTCTCTAGTTTGAGAAAAGGATCATCTCCCTTCCAGTCTATGTTATTAGGGCCAAGAAGTTTGTTTTCCTTAAGAATAGTTGCTAGTGGGATGAAAGTAACCATTTTGAAAACGTGAGAATCACATAAAATAACTATTACGTAGGGCAAAAACTTCTTGAGTTAATAACAAAATTTAATTAATTAATCAACCCATCACTTGTACCCTCCACACCGAGAAGTAGTAAGCCACGATAGTGTGGACGTTTACCATTCTACATTCATGGAAATACTTATGGAGTTAACTTAAAAATCAATTAATTAACCCATCAGCACCCTACACACCGAAATGTAGTAAGCCACGATAGTGTGGACGTTTACCCTATCTACATTCGTGTAGAGAGGTTTTTCCTATTAGTTTTACTTCTCATCAACTTAACAACACACCACTCGTTAGAGTGGACACATGCCATCTAGACAAGTAAAACTAAAATGCTGACCTTCTTTGGTCCTACAAATAATAGTAGTGACTCCGATAGGGAGGATACCATTACTTGCATCTAAGTGTATACCATTACTCAACTTCTTAGTCCATTATTTGTAATGAATCCCTTCAGATGGAGAAGTGAATCCATACATTAATAACTTCATATAGTTGTCCTTTAGAAGTTTGTTCTGGTAATCCGTAATTAGACTCATCCGATATGGAGGAAGACACTAAAACCGACGCGCAAGTATAATTACATTACCAACAAACCAGTAATGGAGACCATGGGATTTATACGAAACAAATTCCCACTCCCACTTAGTTATTTAGAACTGAGGATCTTTCTGTTTACTGGTCAGGCCTATGTCCATGTTATCTATTATTCATGTTTTTAACAAACATCCACAAATAAAAACATGCATATAGAGTGTCCATATTATCTATTATTCATGTGGGCTTAGTTTTTAACAAAACATCCACAAATAAAAACATGCATATATAATAAGAAAATATGAACAATAAAATGGAAAACAAATTCCCAACTGTTATGGCCCATATTCATTGTTCCATCATGTTCGCCGAACTCTTTTAGTTGCCTTCACAAAGTCCTGTTTCCTTCTTTGGAAACCTCACGAAATCACTTCATAGACCCCCGAACAGCAAACAAAAATCATCTCATCTTAGAGAAAAAAAATTTCTCTCACTGCCGTATAGGGTGCAACCCGCGCTTCAGTTGTTCTTGCATAGGGCGCGACCCACGCTCATGCTCCAGGCGCAACCCGTGCTCATGCTCCAGGCGCTTCAGCGCGACCCGCGCTCCACTTTTGCTTGTCCAAGGCGCGTGGCGCGCTCAAGCTCAATTTTTTTTCTTTCTAGCGTTAAAAGTGGCTGAGCATCCAATTGTGCTGCATGATAGGGGCGACCCGCACTCACTTCCAGAAGGCAAAGGCGACCGCGTTCAACAGAAAAATCCAGATCCAGATTTCGACCAATCCAAATCTTGTTCTTTTTGATCTTTTGATCTTTACAACAGATTGCATCAATGATAAAAACAATAACACGATACATACCGTGATTTAAATTACATCCATTGATAATCAAAACTTGTAAAAATGATCAATTTTTCATAAAATAAAAAATGATCCATTTCTTTCCAGAAATCATCCTGACCATAACAGTTGGTCTAGATTCCTGCAAAACCATGTTAGAACAGTTCTACATCTACCAACATGTATATGCTCCGATACCAATTGTAGGAACCGTTATTTCAGAATGACTATTTCTACAAACTGTGAACACCACGCGCAATGGAATTAATGGGTGTCCACGATTTGTGATTGGAAAACATACCTTTGAGAATCGGTTTAGATAACTCTAAGAATCCAAGCTTTATGAAATCCAAAATCAACCTTTTGATCTTCTGTTGTATTTCTTTAGAATAGATTGGACGTTATGTGGACAACGATCTACCAACCCCCTTCTTTCTCTCAAGATCATAAACGAATTCAGATCTACTTTTCTTGCCTCTTTTTCAGAACCAATGAATAGTGAATTTTGGCCAGAGAGAAAGAGTATTCTATTTATAGGCTACAACAGGGACCATGAGGAGAAATTAGGGTTGGGCCTCCTGACGGGCTTGGGCTTCCCATGTTTGCCCCGAACACACAGTCCAAGTCCGTCAACAAATGGCTTATTCCACTAAAGGCCATTGTTGCACTACTGCCCTAATCCCGAATTACGTGTCAGCATTAGTGGGCTCTATATTATATGTTCGTTGATCTCCCCGTGTTTAAGATATCGAATTTCTATTGATTAAGTCAAGTTACTGACAACTACATTAATCAACTTTTTATGTCCTTAAGTAGTACCACTCAACCTCATTGCCATGTTGGAATAAATCCACCTGCAGGGTTTACATGATAATCTTTTTGAGCTCCTCAAGGGGACATCATCAACCTGACTTCTTGTGGGACACGGATTCCTTTTATAATCAACAGCACACCTTTCAAAATATAAAGAATTAGAGTTAATACAAAAGTAATGCTTTTAGTATATAACCCTATCATATATCTAAAAGATAACTCCTAAGATATGTCAGCACGATTCCTTCCTTATCATCAGAGATCACCATCTTTAGTTTTCTTCTCTTCAGAAACTGTCTATATCAGTTCCTAATGACTTAGAGAACTGTCATACTCAAAGGCAGTCAGCCACGTGCCTAGAACATGTCCACTAAACACTCGTGCTAAGCGCAAGATAACTTATTCACAGAACTGATCTGTGGTCCTCGTCTCATTCTAGACATTTATAGTCTTAGATTATTTCCCACACATGTGTCATCTATTCAATGATGGGAAATCCCCCCTACAGATGCCCTTTATCGTGCCATCTAGCACGTGGGCGCTTGAAGCGACATTGCTTTTGGCGCGAGAATCTTTTTCCTAAACTGTTACTGGAACTGCTGACTTATCCAACTAATTAAGCTAGGTTATGAAAAGATTACTCGAACAGACACGTCGTTTCCCAAAAAAGGTAATGATGGCAGTTTCATCCCAAAAAGATGCAATGCTTGGGCTAGTCGTAACCGTCCATCTTATATGTATATAAAGGATCTTGTGAGAGAACCCTCATTACCTCTTCTGCTACTCTTTCTCTATATACAGAACCTTTTGATCTCCCGTTTAGGGTTTAACCAAAACTTGAAACTTTCTTTTTTTTCCAATCATGAATCCCAACTGGTCACTTGTAAACTTCGGAGATATTTCCTCCTTGGAACTGATCCGGGAGAAATTTCACATCCCTGAGGATATCGGCCTGGAGTGGGGGAGGTTATCTGACGAGTTGGCTTATAAGGAAGTGGCGCTCATCACCATTGGTTAGACTAGGGCCGAACTTACTTTTCCCCTCCACCCATTGCTAAGAGAGTGTCTGATTCACTTCAATCTTGCTCTTGGTCAGGCAGCACCCCTGTTCTACAGAACTGTCATGTATTCTGCCCTTCTTGCCAAGAGACATGGATTCGCTCTGAACCGTTGGGTGTTTGGTTACTTTTATGAGGTCCGACGTATTCGAGAATAATCATACTATTATCTCATGACCAGAGACAAGAACTCTCCGATTGTCTTTTTTTAGGGGAAACAAAGTGATGAGGGCTGGGTTGACCACCATCTCCGTGTGCTGCGTGATGTGTGGGACGTTCGTCCTTCTGATGATGATGGTGAGCTTGTGGCAATTCCTATTCCCATAAAACACACTCATGCTCCAACCAGTAAGTGTTTTTTCTTATGAATTTTGCTATCACTATGATAGTCTTTCAACTGAATCTCTTTACTATTTTTCCTTAGATGTCTCTTCCCCATGCTATCACTATGCTATCACTATGATATCTTTCAACTAACTATAACTGATGCTGCTACGGTAAACTTCATCAAGAAGATCCCCAAGGAACTGAGGATGCCTTGGGTGATAGTTCCTAATCCCACACGTCTTTTTGAATATTTCAACATGTCTACTAAAGAATTGTTGCAACTTGCCCCTGGCTTTTCCCCTTTTGGGATAAATATTGTGAATTCTGGGCGCACAACACTTCCTCCTCCTGTGGATTAGGATGTTGGACTTCTTCCTCCTCTAGTTTAGGATGAATCCTCTTTGAGTACTAAAAGAAGAGGAAACTGCAAGGAGAAGGGCTCTATGGTTGCCTCTAGTGGTGCTATGGCATTGGGCCCAGTTCAGGAGTCTACTGTCAGTGATGATTATGTGATTACTGGCGAGAGAGGCCCTGAACTGCCTCATGAATTGCTGGCAACTAGTAATTTTAAAAAGGAAGTACGTGCGTCCAACCACCATAAACTGAAGAGACTTGCTCCTACTTCTGCTTTTGATGTTGCCCTGTATAGTAAGAAAATGATGTTTCGCCCTCTCTCAGTTCCAGATCCTCCCACAGGTTCTGAACAAACTAGTGACAATGTCCCTCAAACTGTTGACCCTTCCCTCCCTGATAATCGCAAGGAGAAGGGCATTGCTGAAACAACTATTGTAAGTGTTGCTCTCCCTCATCCTCGATTCAGTGATAGGAGGGGTGTGAGTGACGACATTCCCTGTTTGCCAAGATCTCTAGGTTCCCTTGAAAGGGAGATGACCATGGATATGAGGCGTTGGGGATGAACTGATGAACTACCTGTTACCAACAAGCATTCTATTAATGATGTTGATATTGTGTTTGGAGTTCCGGAAGCTGTGTGACTTCCTGTTGACATGCTGCTGAAGCCAATATGGCTAAGAGCTTGGACCTGTCCTTTCACCGATCTGCTATTCACCTTGCCAAGGTAAACCTTTTGTTAAGAATTAAATTGGACTTACTCAAACTCACACTTATATCAATTACCTTACTCTCGATTCATGTTGAAATATAGTTCGAGTAAAGGAATCGTCCCATGCCTAACATTAAAGCACTTGTTCACAACTTAGCTAAACTACTAGCTCAAGAGAAATCTTAAATAAGAGAAGGCTTTAGGTTTAAGTTTTTACATAACTCTTGGATTATTTTACCTTAACTTACAATTTACGTAAACTTGATTTGTACCTACTTACACAAAGAGAATTTAGAGAGAGAGAAAAAGATGTGGAGAGTTATATGTGGAGGATTAACTCCACTCATGCAAGGATAACTACCACTTTTAATCAATTCATTACTAGAACTATAATCATTATTGGGTTCATAGACAAACCCAAGAATAATACCAAGTTTGATCCTTAGTGGATTTATCTTATCTCTAAGAGAACCTACTAGTATGAGGACTTATTACAGTACTCTATCTCTAGAATACCCTAACAAGTCTTAGCTTGTTATTAACATAAACTATTTTGGAGTTGATGTTGATAACAAGCTTGTGAAATATTAAAGTAATGAAAGACTCTATTAATGGAGCTTCTCCTCACATTAGCATCATTAAACCCTCCACAAAGGAGGGTTTTAGCTCATGATCCTAGGACTTATGAACTACTTACAAGAGATACTTAAGAAGAACTAGAGTTTGAGAAGAAGAAGAAGAAGAGAGTGAAGGGCTGCAAGACCACAAATCCAAAGTAAATTGGCAAGTTTATTTACAGCACCACCCCTCCTATTTATAGTTTCAAATGAGTGAAATGGGTGACCAAGATTACATCTTACATTTTCAATCCAAAGGTTACAAATTAATCTACTTTTATAATGGAATTTATTTAATCTAAGTGGAGAAAGTGGGTGAATAGTAATTTCTATTACAAGATAAATAATTAGGAGTGGTTTGTGCATGTATTAAGTGGAGAAAGTGGGTGATTACATAAGCTTCCACTTAATGACATCATGATGAATAGTAATTAGATTTTTACTTTGTCTTAGTTCGGACCTATTTTAATTCCCTATCTAGTAAATTGATAGAACCTATATACCATTATGTACAGCTTGTCGCGCTGATAATTTTGACAGGTCACACGCCCAAAACAGAGTTCAGAGTCAAAAGATATGATTTTCTGAAGTTTCGTTGACTTTTATGCAAGATTTGACCAGGGTTGACCCGGAATTGACTATTTTGACCAGGCTTTATGGGCTTGATTTAAGCTTCCAATGGGCTTCTTTTGGACTTGATAAAAAGGCTTTGTTTCCAATTAGCATATTCACCTTGTTTCCATGCCAAAATGTCAGTTTTGTTGAAATTTCATCATTTACGCGTCGAAACCTACAAAAACATGGAAATACAATTAATTTATATTTATTACACACACAATTAACCAATATGTAATGTCTCTAAAGGGTTTATATTATAGTTTTGGGTGCTTATCACACCACCCCCAAACAGCATTTTGCTTGTCCTTAAGCAAAGAAGAGACACTAAACAGATAAGTGGCCAAAAATGTGTAGTCTAAGCTAATTCTCGTTTCACAAAGTGCGATTGCATTGAACATATGTAACAAGGCCTTAAACGAGTTTTTCAGAGAAGATACTCACAAACTTCATTTATACTACAACGACTCAGTAATAAAGACTTATTCCCTTAATTAATCTCAGATATCTATACATCTCATTAACGGGAAACAAGAACTAATTCCATTGAAACTTGAGTTAATAAATTCACAATAATTAAAACATCTACATATGATAATACATGCAGTGAATTTTTACAATGAACTGTACAAGCAGGGCCGTTTCTGGATCCTTTGGAGAGCGTCTTTAAGTAGGTTCTCACAGGTATGTGTCGGAACACAAATTCTCTCATAATTTTTCCACTCAAGTTTTGCTAACTCCAGTGTGCAGTGGGCACACATTTTCTCACATACTCAATGACATTCAGAAGAGTCGAGGTCGATCGATCACAACTACTACTTATTATCACATTACCCTACTCCTAGTTGAGCTAGAGATCTTTAATAGGAATTATGGGGCTTAGGTGATAGTGTAGAAGAAAATGGAACGGAAAATCAAAAGTATGATAAGTATGAGAGAACAGGGTCTTCAAAAATTTTAACACTAGAGAAATCATTTGTTTGCTGCTTCTAAATATATTTTCCATGCTTAGCCCTTTTTGGCTTATTGACTCCTTTTGGTTTGATTTTTGGGAGTTCTAACTATGACTTTTTACTTTTTACTTGGAATTTTATTTCTATTTTTCTTTTCTTTTTCTTTTTGAAGCAAATAACTGATTTTTGTTTGGACAAGTCTCTCTCTTCACTTTTCTGCATTTATCCTATTTCTCATACTCATCAAATAGGTGGGTTTATTTTATTTTGGGGTTAATAGATGGGTAAGGAAATGTTGGTGAAAAACGAAAATGGCTAAATGAAAGGTTCAATGGGGTGACTATCGGTAAAATTTGTACTGGTATGTATTTATGGCTATATCGATCCAAAGAAAGCCTAAATTCTCTTATAGGATTCGGATGGTGATCAAGTAAATAGACATGTGATTTCTCTACTCGAAATAACTACTCTTCTGTGTCATTACTCATAAATCACTCCTGCAGCTGTCGAGGCTTTTGGGCTAGATTCTCACTAGATTTGAAATTAAGTAGTCTAACCGTGGGTCCCAGAAACTTACCGCTAGGTACAGTCAATGATACTCATTGCATGAATGTTCATGAAAAAATGTAAAAACTATTGCCTATGTATTAACCTAAGTTTCAAGGAAGAAATTCTCATCCTAGTGTTAAAGTGAGATTTCTAGACAATTTTCATTACGGAAAAGAAAACAAGACTTTGTCAATAAATACATTGAAAAGAAAATAAAGTAAACTATAAACAAGCTAATAATACGCTAAATTATTACAAAAAAAGGTTCTAACCACCCCCAAACAGAAGGACACTTTGTCCTCAAAGTGTAAGAGAGAGTAAGAAGATACCTGAGAAGCTTGAGCAAAGATTTAGTGAACAAACTGCAACAAAATGTTATTCGAACACAATATACAATATACCAAAAGAAAACTGAAAATATTACACTAAGCAAATAAAACAAACAACATACAAAGAAACAAACAAATATCATACCACAAAAAAGGAAGAGCACACCAAATACATATATATACATCCCAACATGTAAATTCAGGGTGTAACCAATCGAGGATCATCATATGTGAAGTGCCACTCTTTAGCATCACGCCAGTTAATAATGGCCTGCTATAGTTTGCTCCATTTTGTAGCTCCAGATCGGTCCAAGTGTCGCAGCATTTTATTGTCATTTGGGTAGCAAGGATCGTTCTTCAGGTACCTTGAACAACATCGCCATACCTGAAACCATAAAGAATTAATTATTTTATTTGTAGGACACATGGAATCTACTGTAACCCAGTCAGTAAAACCGGTTGAAAACTGTAGGAAGAGGACCCTCATTAAGCTGGCTGGCAGTGACGGGTAAAAGTAAATAACGGTGTCGAAAGTCCCGAGCTCGTTTCAAATTCTGAACTACACAGTGAGTGATGTTGAAAAATGTATGCTGCTGAGCAAGTGCATTGAAGACGATGCAAGAAGACTCATTGGCAGTAGAAAAATGCCAATCGCCCATAGCTATCAGAGGTTCAGGAAAAACATGGTGTGTATCACCAAGTCAGACTATGAAGCCATCAAGGAAGAAACCATGTGCATGGTTTCTTCCTTGATGGCTTCATAGTCTGACTTGGGCATGGTTGAAAGCAGTTGTGTCTTCCATATGACCATAAAAGTATGCAGCCAAACTTGGAGAATAAGTTTACTCGGGTTGAAGAACGAGGGAAGACCAACCAATGTCGGCAATGAATTCACAAAAATGAAGTCCATAAGAGGGAGAGTCCATCATAGCGGTATAATTATACTGACCACCCTACCAATTATACCGACCACCCTACCAATTAACGTCAGATTCCGAAGAAGAAGAAGAAGTTGTGCAAAAATACTAGAAAATACAGAGGAAGCTGGTGTCATAATGAAGTTGGACCAACACATATTTTCTACCTTGGATCTAAAAAAATAGGTCGTTTAACGTCAGATCCCTAAGACGGTCATAGAGGTTTTCTTACTGAGGTAGAACATATGGAGGAAGGTTTCATAGGGTACTTAGACCAACACACATATTCTGAAAAGATGTAGCAAACCCCGAAATTGAAAGCTGTGGAGAGTTGAAAGGATCACGCATGCTACTAAAAAAGTGGCGCACGCGACTTGAGTTGAAGATTTTTTTATTTTTATTTTTTTACAATGTGAAGGGGGTTGAGGCTCACTGAAGTAAGACTCAATCCTTTCAGATTTTTTTTTCACAACTGTACAAGGGAAGATTAACGTGTTACCATCACTGTTACGCCTATTGAACTCTTTTTCAATCGAGATGATCCTAGAATACTTTCATGTCGGCTCATAAACGAATCCAATCCAGCTAGATAGTGGCTTCACCTTTATGTTTTGGGGGCCTAGTGGTCAGGACGACTGTATATCACCGTCCTGGTCCTTGCGAGGAGCGTGTTGGACTAATAACCCTTATTACATTTGGATATAGCCTCAAACTGCCCCATCAGGGGTTAGTCTAGGTGGAATCCATTGCCTGTGTCCCTAGTATGTAAACATATGATGGCCTACACAAAATCTTTTTGTGCACAGCAATAGCGCAAAGGTGAATTGTAAAAGACACGAGTATATATAATAGGAGTCTTTTAACGTCAGATCCTCAAGAGGAATATATATAGGGTGAGTCTTTTAACATCAGATCCTCAAGATGATTATATACAGGGTGAGTCTTTTAACTTCAGATCCTCAAGATGATTCCCATCCTGTGGGGGCAACGGCGCGGCGGCGAAGTTTATCCTGCTCAGTTGGTGTCAGACAAAACTATACCTTATATCGGCAAGTATTGGATAGGAAGTCAAGACCTGGATAGAAAGGTGTTTGACAATGCATACACCACTCCATCCTTCGCGCACGTCGTTTATGAGCAAAAGAGCTACGACCTTGACCTATTCGAGATCGGTGATATTTACACCAAATGATGAGCTGAATGTCAGTTTGAAGAGAGTAGAAAAGAGTGGAGAAGGAAGGAGGGGAAATTTTGGGTACCCATCTTGTACCAGAATTAATGTTTAATCGATTATCAGAAGACATTTATACTCAGTTATGAAATAGAGTTGGCTCCGGCGCTTTCAACCACACACTCCAAGATAATTTTAAGAGAAGAAAAGAAAGGAGGGCCCGGGTACCAGAATGGTGCACTCTCTTTAAATAAGAGTGGAATGGAGTACACTATGAAAAAGGTCTAATCTTCATAGACAGGATCATGTAGAAGAGTTTTTTCTACAGCTGAATAGCGTAACTCGTGGAAATGCTTGAGGCGTTGACCATTGACTTGAAATTCGCTATCATCTCTTGGATTTAGCAAGGATATTTCCTCGTAAGGGGTGATAGCGGTGACAATGAAAGGACCAGACCATCGTGTTTTAAGTTTTCGAGGAAAAAGATGTAACCGTGAGTTGTAAAGCAAGACCTTTTGACCAATTTGAAAATCGTTCCGTAATATATGTTTGTCATGCATTATTTTCATGTTTGCTTTATAGGTTTTTGAGAGATCATAAGCATTACTCCGAATTTCCTCAAGCTCATTTAATTGCAATTTGCGCTTCTCACCTATCGTGTTGATGTTATAATTGAGGCTTTTAATAGCCCAAAGAGCACAATGCTCAAGTTCAACCAGTAGATGACAAGGTTTTCTAAATACAAGACGGTAAGGAGACATCCCTATAGGAGTCTTAAAAGTTGTTCTATATGCCCACAAGGCATCAGAAAGTCTGAGATACCAGTCTTTCCTAGATAGATTAACTATTTTCTCTAAAATGGATTTAATCTCTCGATTAGGGACTTCCACTTGTCCACTAGTCTGAGGATGATATGGAGTGGCTACCTTGTGGATAACTCCATATTTTCTTACCAAGGTTTCAAAAATTCGGTTGCAAAAATATTTGCTCCCATCACTAATGATACCTTTGGGGACGCCAAATCGTGAAAAAATATATTCCCTTACAAAAAACACGACGGTCCTATGATCATTTGCTCGACACACCATTGCTTCAATCCATTTAGACACGTAGTCAACTGCTACCAGAATGTAGAGAAAACTGTGAGAGATAGGGAAAGGACCCATGAAATTGATGCCCCAAACATCAAAATTTTTGATAATGAGAATTGGATTTAAGGGCATCATGTTTCATTGAGTAACGCTGCCAAGCTGTTAGAATCGTACACATGCTTTGCAATGATCATGGGCATCATGAAAGAGAGAGGCCCAGTAAAAACCACATTAGAGAACTTTTGCTGTTGTTTTCTTACCACTGAAATGACCACCACAAGATTGCTAATGGAAAAAAGAAAGAACCTCATGATGTTCCCATTCTGGAATTCAACGACATATAAGTTGATTAGCACAATATTTGAAAATGTAGGGGCCATTCCAGAAGTAATATTTCACTGCGGATAAGAACTTTTTCCGAGCACTACGTGGCCAAGAAGAAGGAAGTTCTTTAGTCACCAAATAATTAACTATGTCAGTGTACCAAAGAGAGGAGAAAATGGAGTATAAATGCTCATCATGAAAAGAATCTGAGATCGACTCGGAATCACTATCACAGTCATGGTCTAGCCTTGAAAGATGGTCTGCTACCACATTGTCTGACCCTTTTTTATCTTTTATTTCTACGGTAAATTCTTGCAGGAAAAGTATCCAACGAATCAATCTCTGCTTAGCATCCTTCTTCATGAGAAGGTACCGAAGGGCTGCATGGTCTGTGTACACAATGGTTGTAGAACCAACAAGATAAGGGCGAAATTTTTCAAGGGCATAGACTACAGCCATAAATTGTTTTTCAGTTGTGGTCTAATTTCTTTGGGCATCATTCAGAGTCTTGCTGGCATAGTATATGACAGTGGGCTTATCTTCTCTTTTTTGGCCTGGTACAACACCAATGACATAGTCGCTAGCATCGAACATAAGCTCAAAAGGTTTCAACCAGTCAAGAGGTTGAATGATTGGTGTTGAGGTCAAAGCGGCCTTTAGAATGTCAAAGGCCGTCTTGCAATCAAAGTTGAAATCAAATATGGCATCCTTTAGCAGTAAGTTGGTAAGAGGCTTAGCAATCTTTGAAAAATCCTGAATAAATCTCCTGTAAAATCCGGTGTGTCCTAAGAAGGCACGAATATCACGGACATTCTGTGGAATGGGCAGAGATTCTATTTTTATTACTTTGGTCGTATCCTATACCAGCTTTTGACACAATGTGACCTAAAACTATTTCTTTTTGGACCAGAAGTGACATTTTTCCCAATTTAGAACTAGATTCTTCTCTTGACAACGCTTAAATACTTTGGAAAGATGAGAAAGACAGTCGTCAAAAGAATTTTCATAGATAGAGAAGTTGTCCATGAAAACTTCTATAAAATGTTCAACCATATCACTGAAGATATGAAGCATACAACGCTGGAAGGTTCCAGGTGCATTACAAAGACCGAGTGGCATACGTTTGTATGCAAAAGTTCCAAAGGGGCAAGTGAAAGTGGTTTTCTCTTAATCTGCTGGAACAATGACAATTTGAAAGTAGCCGGAATATCAATCAAGAAAATAATAGTAAGTATGTCCCGCTAATTGTTCTAACATCTGGTTAACGAATGGAAGAGGGACGTGATTTTTACGAGTCACAGCATTAAGTTTACGGTAATCGATGCAAATTCTCCATTTGACGGGCATGGGATTGGAGATGCATTCGTCATTTTCATTATGCACAACTGTAATGCTTGATTTTTTTGGAACAACGTGGACAGGACTTACCCAAACACTGTTAGAGATGGGGTAAATGATACCAGCATCAAGCAAGCGTAAAACTTCTTCCCGCACCACTTCTTTCATGGTGGGGTTTAGACAACATTGAGGTTCACGTGATGTCTTGGCTCCTTGATCGAGATGTATGTGATGAGTGCACACACTAGGGTCAATGCCCTTGATGTAAGCTAAGGAGACGAAATGGTGTTCTCGAATGACATGAAGTAAACGCACTTCTTCATCTGCAGTCAATTGTGATAAAATAATGATTGGGCGACTACCATCTATGTCGAGATGGACGTACTTTAGATCAGAAGGAAGTGGTTTTAAATCTGGAGGTGGGGGAGTTGGAATCAAAGATTCATGAGGGATGTCGTCATCAACTGAAAAGACGTGCTGAGTGTCTTCAACATCACAAGATATCGCAGCCGTAGGGTCAAAAAGTGGTATTGACTCTAGTAACGTGTTAACCTCTTGAATGTAAGAGTCAACATCATAATCGGATTCACCAAAAGAAAGAAATTGGTGAACGTCATCATCTAGAAATGCGCTGGTGAAATACTCGTGCACTAGACCTTCAATCATGTTAATCTTAGCATCAATGTCAGCATCTGAGATTTCTTGCATCAATTTAAAAACATTGACCTCGACAGAGAGATTTTCGAAGGACATTGTCATAGAACCATCACGACAGTTGATGAGGGCGTTTGCAGTGGCAAGAAAGGGACGATCTAAAATGATAGGAATCGAGTCACAGGTAACTTCGGTGTCAAGAATGACAAAATTAATGGGATAGTAAAAGTCTTGGACCTTGACAATGATGTTTTCAACAATTCCTTTGGGATGCTTGATAGATCGATCGGCTAACTGTAATGTCATGTTTGTGGGCTTTAGCTCATGAAGACCTAACTTGTTAAACAAATAGTAGGGAAGTAAATTATCACTTGCTCCTAGGTCTAAGAGTTTAGTAGCGGTGTACTTATCTCCCAAAGTGCATGGAACAATGGGTTGGCTAGGGTCCTTATACTTTATTATACCATTGAATTCAGTGATAGAAGCAAATTGTTCTATGATGAACGCTTGTTGAGGAAGATGTGTTCGCCTTTTGGTAGTGCACATGTCTTTAAGAAACTTCGCATGTTGTGGCAAATGTTTGAGAGCATCGAGAAATGGAAGATTTATTGTCAAATTTTTGAAGGTTTTTTGAATTTCATCAAAATTTTCATCAGGTTTGTTCGTGGCCAATCGTGCTGGAAACGGTGCTTTTGGTCTGTATCTTTCAAACGAATCAACTTGCTCTTTGTTCTTAAGTTGGGATTGAGACTTAGTGAGGTCTGTTGCTTCAGTTGTCTGCTCCTCGGCAGACGTAGGTAGGTACATGTTCTATCTCAGCTTCAAAAGGTTGAATTTCTGGCATACGGATTTGATTGTCAATAGTTCTACCAGAATGAAGAATGGTGACTGCATTCACCTCACCCTGATTTAGATTACTAGTACCTTGAGTATTGCTATCTTCAAAGGCTGTGTTTGTAGGCTTAGGGTTTGGTACCGCTTGGCTAGGAAACACGCCTTTCTGAGTTTTATCTTGCGTTAACATCTGAAGCGATTGTTGAATTGATGTCAGGATTTGAGATTGTTAATTCATGTAAGTTAGAAAATTGTCACTGAGTTTATCAACTGGAGATTGCACAGGTGGTGCTGCTGGAATGAGGTCATGGTAGTTATTGATGGGTTGTTATTGTGAGAAATTTTGATTAATGGGCGTAAGACTACGGTTGAAATTGGAAGTAGAATTACTCGGGAACTGGGCTTGTCCTTGTTGGAATTGTTGATTATATCCTTGCTGATAGGAATTGAAGTTTGGAGGTGGCCTAACTAGTGGATTGGGGAAACCTAGAGGTCCTTGTTGTTGGTTGTTACGCCAAGAAAAATTTGGATGTTGCATTGTCACCACGATGCATTAGGTATGTTGAAGGCACAAACTTCTTCAGGTTGATATGGCATGGATTCATAAAGCAATGGACAAGAGAGTTCAATATAGGCTAGGCTCTAACAAAGATAACATGAGGAACTACTGACGTTCATGACTTGTTGCGATTTTGTATCATTCACTTGCACGGAAAGAGCATCTACCTTCTTGGTTAGGTACTCGATCAAAGTTTTTAATTCTGGATCAGATTTGACTTCAAACATAGATGTGGCTTTTTGAGGAGTGATGTGAGAGGAACGGGAAGAATCTGTGTTTCCCCAAGGGGTACTTTGCGATGCTTGCTTTTCAAGGAATTTGAATGCTTCATTAGCGCCTTTATCCAAGAAATTACCATCGTTCATGATATCGAGCGTTTCTTGTTGATGATCGGAAAGACCATTAAAGAAAGAACGAACGAGGACACCAGTGTTGAGTTGGTGATGGGGACATTCGAGAAGAAGATCATTGAATCTTTCCCAGGCTTCCATAAAGGGTTCCTGAGGATGTTAACGAAAGAATTGAATCTTCTGAAGCATCTTTTTGGTTTTCTTGTAAGTGTATAATTTAATCATGATTGATTGTACTAATTTTTCCCATGTGTCATAAAAATGAGGCAGTTCACCTGCTAGCCAGACCGAAGCTTTATCATCTAGGGTGAAAGGAAACAACCGTAGCAAGACTTGTTCGTCGGAAACATTGGGATGATGGAAAGTATTTAGGACTGTCTGGATCCGATGAAGATGATTATATGGCTTCTCATGTTCCAACCTATGGTAAATGGGTAACAAATTGAAGACGTTTGGCAGGATTTGAAAATCTACATTAAGGTCTGCAAGTTTGATACAGGAAGAAGGTCCTTCCTTTAAAGCATTGTAGAAGTCCAAAAGGGGCTTCTCGACTATAGTAGTCGTTTTAGCCATAACTAAAAGAGCTAATGGTAACGGATTCGCTTTTTGAGGTTTAGTGAAGTAGCTTGTTTGAGGTGATAATTTATGTAATTGCTTATTGTATTTTCTTCTATGATATGTGTACGTGTTCAAGTTCCTTATTAGTACTAGGCCTTAATCTCATGCAAGCATAAAATTAGCTAAGACATACAAGGAATGAATTTTTACGTGATTAATTCAATTACATGAGGATGAAGATGGACACCGTAAGCTTGAGCCTCTGCTAATGATAACAGTTGAACAAGGATTACATTGGCATAGACAAACAGCCAGGTCACTTGACAGATTTAGAACCTCAATTTTTGCAAGCTTCCTAGACACTGTTTGAATATGAAATATGAAATACTAAAACACAAGTTATACAAGGTACAAAAATACGTAGCATGCAAACAACTTATAATCAACAAATTTTAACATGCGACGTAAAAACAAATCTCATATTACGAATATGCTTAGACAACTCAAATTATAAGCATGCTATATACGACAACTCACGAAACATGCGTCTGTTTACACAATATATACAACACTAGTTAACGCATGTTTTGTATAAAGATTCAATTTCGTCAATACTCATTGAGATTGCGAATGTCATATAGAGAGCAACTTTGCCCCCAAAGAGCTTAGAAACAACTGACCCAACTCAGATTTTAACCCTTGTTGGAATGTTCTCCTCTTTCTTGACAAAATCGAATACTTATACAAAACAACCAAAATATACATACATACATACTTATATGCTAAACAATCCTAATCATGCAAACAAATATTATAATACACACTACTATACGTATACAAGGTCTAAACAGGTTATATCATGCAAGAAGTTACTCTTCTAGCAAGTGAGTCGAGGAGTGGTCAAAAACGGAACCTGAAAAGTATCTCGCAACTCCACCTTATAGATATAGAAATGATTTTGGAACTTCCTCACAAGATATGGAACACTAATATCCCCTCCAGGAACAGGTTTCACTGCCTTAGGTAGGCAGTGATATCATATGGATTTTGGAGGACTTGACGTTCAAACGTGGGAATCTAATTCGCCATAACAGAAGCAAGCGCGACTCAAAAATAACAACCATAAGTCGCGCGCCGACACTGTTAAACTGGGGGGACTCGCGCACGCCACCTTTTTAGTCGCGTCCCGCGACTGGAATCTAGTGCTAGATATGAGAACATGTGACCAAAAAAAAAATAACAAAAGTTAAAAAATAACAGTAGACAAAAATAAATTAAAACAAATAAAGAGAAAAAAATAGAAGGGAGAGAAGAGGGGGGATTCCCCGTGACGTAGACGAGCTCTGTTGTCGCGCTTCGGTAGATGCCTCCCCGGCAGCGGCGTCATTTGATAAGAATTAAATTGGACTTACTCCAACTCACAAATATATCAATTACCTTACTCTCGATTCATGTTGAAATATAGTTCGAGTAAATGAATCGTCCCATGCCTAACATTGAAGCACTTGTTCACAACTTAGCTAGACTACTCAAGAGAAACCTTAAATGAGAAAAGGCTTTAAGTGGAAGTTTTTACACTACTCTGGGATTATTTTACCTTAACTTACAATTTATGTAAACTTGATTTGTACCTACTTACACAAAGAGAATTTACAGAGAGAGAAAAAGATTTCGAGAGTTATATGTGGAGGATTAACTCTACTCATGCAAGGATAACTACCATTTTTAATCAATTCATTACAAGAACTATAATCATTATTTGGTTCATAGACAAACTCAAGAATAATACCAAGTTTGATCCCTAGTGGATTTATCTTATCTCTAAGACAACCTACTAGCATGAAGACTTATTATAGTACTCTATCTCTAGAATACCCTAACAAGTCCTAGCTTGTTATTAACATAAACTATTTTGGAGTTGATGTTGATAACAAGCTTGTGAAAAATTAAAGTAATGAAAGACTCCATTAATGGAGCTTCTCCTCACATGAGCATCATTAACCCTCCATAAAGGAGGGTTTTAGCTCATGATCCTAGCACCTATGAATTACTTATAATAGATACTTAAGAAAAACTAGAGATTGAAAAGAAGAAGAAGAAGAGAGTGAAGTGCTACAAGACCACAAATCACAAGTAAATTGGCAAGTTTATTTAGAGCACCACCCCTCCTATTTATAGTTTCAAAGGAGTAAAATGGGTGGCCAAGATTACATCTTATATTTTCAATCCAAAAGTTACAAATTAATCTACTTTTATAATGGAATTTATTTAATCTAAGTGGAGAAAGTGGGTGAATAGTAATTCCCATTACAAGATAAATAATTAGGAGTGGTTTGTGTATGTATTAAGTGGAGAAAGTGGGTGATTACATAAGCTTCCACTTAATGACATCATGATGAATAGTAATTGGATTTTGACTTTGTCTTGGTTCGAATCTATTTTAATACCCAGTCTAGTAAATTGAAAGAACATATATACCATTGTGTACATCTTGTCACGCTGATCGTTTTGACAGGTCACACGCCTAAAACGGAGTTCGGAGTCAAAATATATGATTTTCTGAAGTTTCGTTGACTTTTCTGCAAGATTTGACCAAGGTTGGCCCAGAATTGACTATTTTGACCAGGCTTTATGGGCTTGATTTAAGCTTCTAATGGGCTTCTTTTGGACTTGATAAAAAGGTTTTGTTTCCAATTAGCATATTCACCTTTTTTTCATACCAAAATGCTGGTTTTGTTGAAATTTCATCGTTTACGTGTTGAAACCTGCAAAAGCATGGAAATACAATTAATTTACATTTATTACACACATAATTAACCAATATGTAATGTCTCTACAGGGTTTATATTACAATTTTGGGTTCTTATCACCTTTCCCTCTCTGTTTAATGTTTTGTTTCTCTCATTGTGTCACTTACACACTCTGTATCCTTTTTCAGTTAGTGAATAACTTTTTTGCGATGAAAGAGCCTATCTTTGCGGCCTCAACCGGTACATCCACTGATGACATGGCTACTGGTGAGCTGATCTAGGCAAAAGAGGCTGCTGAGAAAAGAGCTGAGGAGCTACAGATCCAGGTTGACTAGCTCTTGGCAAAGAGAAGAAATATGATGCTAGTTTCAAGAACATGAGAGATATGATCTCCAATCTCTGAGGCTCTCTGGAAAAAGCCCAGAAAGGAGCTGCTGATGCTGCCGCTTAGAAAGTGAAGTTCTTAGAACTGCGCACCTTCTTCACCACCCTACAAGCAAAACATGACCAGATCCAAGGGGAACTTCACCATAGGAACACCGAGATGAGGACCATTGGCTAAGCCATTGCCGATGCAAATGATGTCATGTCAGGCTATAAAAGGTCTCTAAAAGAGAAGTGTCTTTGCTCTAATAAGAAGGCTGGTGACCTCTTGGCAGAGGCCTCTGTGTTCTATTCTCAAGTGGTGAAGGAGGTGAAGAAGAGGTCAGCTGAAAATGTCATTCACTTTGCTCTGAGAGTGCTTGATGTTTTTGAAGAGTCCTTCAATGCTGCCAGACAAGTTTAGTTTGAGGATGCTATTGAGGCAACTGGATATGTCTCTTAGTTAGATGATCAGGGGCGAGTGAGCAACCATTTCATCTTGTTTCCTGATCTAGACACCAGTATCTCAGCTATCCAGGATGAACTTATGCCTGATGCCTCCTCATCTTCTAAAGAAGACACCGATGATGACATGCCTCCTGTTCAGCTTCCTTTTTTCCCAGTTCCAGCTTCAGGTCAGTGTTCTGTTAAAGCCTTCTACCGTTCCAGCTAATCCAACCATATAGTCTGTTCTTGAGAGTGAAACAAGATTTCTTGACGATGGTGCAGCAGCAAGCACTGATGGTGAACCAAATTTTGATTCTACCCCTACTTTATAAGCCTTTCAGTTGATGATTCACATAAACAATTATTTTTAAATAATTATTCTATGGGTCTGTAATATTGAGCTATGTAGCTCACATACTACTTTACTTACTGAGCTCTGCAGCTCTTCTAGTTTATGAATGTATACTACTTACTTACTAAACTCTACAGCTCTTCTAGTTTATGCAAACATTTATGGCATTTTATGTTATATGGCATATGTTACTATGCATACTCTACCCTTGATGAAAGTTTATTTAGAACAATAATAGGTGACCCTAGTAGACTAAATAGATTAAAATAAGGCATAACCAGAATCTGATCAGGATATCATGGAAGTTATTCAAGTTAACTGTAATTAAGAGTTCGATCACAGTAAAGACATATGTCTTTGCAAAAATAACTTGGTGCCATGAGCACAACATTGTGTTTAATAACAACAGGTCCTACTTATTCAAAAAATGAATAGGTTATTGCCAGAACAGCAGTGTGGGAGTCTTCCTCAGCGTTATCATACCGATATAGTTCCAGGCCCATGATTGCGTGCTAGGATCTGGATCCAACCCATATCTTCCTAGTAACCCCTATGTTTGATGTTTTGAGAGCTCTAGGAACTGGCATATAGTTCAGGCTCTCAAGAACACTATCTCTGGTTCCAAGTCAAACTGGCATACAGTTTACTGAGAAATTAGTGTGGTCCGAGTCCCCAAAGGCTTAACCCATCGAGGATAACCGCAATTTGAAATAACTGGTGTACAGTTCTAGCTGCATGGGGATGAGAAAGGAACTGGTATATAGTTCAAATTTCTCATACTCAGTATCACTAGTTATAAAGCAAATTGGCATACAATATTCTTGAACATATAGTGAGAGAATAATTCCCTAAAGGCTTAGTCCACTGTGGATAACAAATAAGGAACATGCAAAGAATAAATTCAATTACAAGGTGAAGAACTTTATTGATGACTGGAGTAATGCATAACAAAGCATGAAATAACAATTTACTGATAGTACTTGCGAAGGTACTGTGTGTTCCATGGTTTGACAATAATGTCACCTTTAACAATGCGTAGGTAGTAAAAACCAATTCGACCAACCTTGTCGATGATGTATGGTCCTTCCCAATTGGGTCCAAGCTTGTCGTTAGGCTATGGGATCTCACACAGAACTAGATCGCCAGATTTGAAAGATCGAATCCGAACTTTCATGTTGTATGATCTCTTCAGAATCTGTTGGTTGGCAGCTAAGCGCAATGCGGCACCTTCTCTCTTTTCATCAAAGAGATCCATTTCTTTGCAGAACAACTCTTCATTGTCCAGGGTGTGCACAATATCAGACTTCTGAGTGAGAGCTACTAGTTCAGGAGGTATGACAGCTTCAGTTTCGTAGGTCAGTGAAAATGGGTGTAGTTCGGTATGCCCATAGGACCTTAGGTAGTTCCTCGACCCATAAACCTTTTGCGTCATCCAATTTACACTTCATACTATCCAAAATAACCTTATTAGAGGCTTCTGCCTGGCCATCACCTTGCAGATACCTTGGAGTTGAAAACAGATGGGTAATGTGTAACTCCTCACAGAGTTTAGCTACTAATCCCCCAGCAAATTGTTGCATATTATCTAAGATAATAACTTTGGGTATGCCAAACCTACAAACAATGTTGTTCCAAATGAACTTTCTGACCTCCTGTTCTCAAATGAAGACCAGGGGAACTGCTTCTACCCACTAGGTGAAGTAATCCGTTGAAACTAGTAAGAATTTGAAATTGCCTGGAGCAGGTGGTAGAGGTCCTACAATATCAGTTCCCCACTATACAAATAGCCATGGGCACATTTGCAGGCAAAAACTTGTGCATCCTTTTGCATATAAGGCCAAAAGTATCCTTGCCTTAGGATCTTGAGAGCTAGTGTTCTGCCCCCAGCGTGGTTGCCACAAATTCCTTCATGAACCTCTCGCATAACCTGTTCAGCGAGGCCTAGGGAGAGACATCTGAGATGAGGTCCCAGAAAGGACTTCTTATAAAGATCATCTTCAATGAGGGTGAATCTTTGTATAGGACTGGAAGTATGGTCGTAACTTCTCTACTGCAAAAAACAAGAGATAATGCGACTCTTTCGATTTTAGGATATCTTGTTTCTGCTGGTAGGAGCGTTCGACTCAAGAAATAGACAGGTTTTTCAACCTTCTTTTCACATATCAATACAGAATTGATACCATAGTCAGATGAACAGAGATAAAGACCCAAAATTTCTCCCTCAACTGGTTTGGAAAGGATTAGTGGTGCCCCCAGGTACGTTTTGAGATGATAGAATGCTTTTTGGCATTCTTCTGTAAATGAAAATGAGGTATTCTTTCTCAGTAACTAAAATAAAGGTTTGCACTTATCTGAACTCTTGGAGATGAACCTGTAGAAAGCTACTAGCCTACCTGTAACTTTTTGAACTTCTTTCATATTTTTAGGTGAAGGCATTTTGATGAGCGCCCGGGTCTGATCTGGGTTTGTCTCGATTCCTCGCTTAGTAACCAAATACCCTAAATACTTCCCTGATGATACAGTGAAAGCACATTTTGCAGGGTTGAGTTTCATGCGGTACTTTTGGAGAACATCGAATGCACGTTTCAAGTGGGAGAGATGATCTCCCCATTTTAGACTTTTGATCAGGAGATCGTCTATATACACCTCCACAATGTCCCCTATCAATCTTTCAAACATTTTGATACTAGTAAAAATATAGTTTTACCTACGAATAAACGACGAAACTCAAACGCAAGTAAAACTAAAACTACTTTATGCTTGGTTATCAAAGTTTTCTACACTCTCGATGATATTGCACTAAGTGGAGTAGAAGATCCGTTCTACTCCTAGTTCTTTAGAATTAGCATTGACTACGATTATCAGTCTATCCAAAGTTAGTGAAAGTAACATGGAAATTATACTAACAAGATACGATGATTCAACTACGGAATACTAAATTGATATTATGATAAGGAATTAGGAGGGATTGATTCCACCTTAACTCAACTTAATTTACTAATGAAGAATCATCGTAATCCGAATTGAAATGCTTTCGCATAACAATTTGGTCTTTCTAATCCCAAGTTGTTCATGGTAATCTCTACCAACTAACAACTAGCATGTGAAACAATCAAACCCATTCTCATGGTGAACTAATTGTTTTCTAGAATGGAATGGATTATTACGTCTATTCTACGCTGATCGAAATCAAGTTTTCATCAAGGCTTCTTCAACCCCCTCTAATGGAGGTTTTAGCCTAGAATCATAAAACTATAATTTCTATATGAATTTAAACAAGACATGATATAAAGATTATAAATTTACTTATTTGAATTAAAATGGTAATCTAATCATGCAAGATTGAATTGAAACTAGTAATGATAATTAACTAAATCTATGAATTGAAACTAAAATGATTTAATGAAATGAAACTAGATTATGAATAACTAACTAACTTTATTAATCTAATGAAGAATTATCAATAATTCAATAACTAAATTAAAAACAAGGTAATAGAAACTAATTAATGGAGTCTAAAACTAGATCTAAAATTATTGGCCCATGGCTACCTAAAAAACTAGATGCTTCAGAGCTAAGTCTTGTGTCTTGAAATGGAGGAGACAAGATCCACTTTTTCATGCATGGGCTGAGGAGCCATGTTTTGGGCCGGAAAATCGAGCCCAAAACCCAATTTCTTCAGTCTACAGAGGCCTTTCCAGCTAGATTTTGCTTCAATTGACTTTTCATCCATTTCTACTCTTCTGATTGGGTCAAGGTTTGGACCATTGGAAATATCTTTTCAATGCGGTCTTTTTTATATAAGGTAAGCCCAATTCTAAGGTCTGAGTCTAAATATACGGTCTTCGGAAATTCTGCTGACTGTTGTGCGCTATTTCTGCCCGCGTTGACTTTGATTGACCGTGCTTTTAAAAAGGCTTTTTCTCCTTGAATCTTGGACTTTAATCATAGAACTTCTTAGCAACCAACCATTGCTCCTTTATCTCGCAAAATTGACACATTTCTGCACATATTACGTAACTAGAGAAACCTTTGTTCTTTTGCTTCTACACTTTGTTTCCATCCTTAGCCTTTTTATTTTGGCTTTTTGACTCCTTTTATTTTTTTTTGGAGTTCTAACTCTTTATTTTCTTTTATTTTATCATTTATATATTTTTTTATTTGGATGGAAACTTTATTTTCTTATTTTCTGAAGCAACTAACTAATTTTTGTTTACACAGGTTTTTCTCTTCTCTTTTCTTCACTCATCCTATTCTCAGACTCATTATATAATGGGTAGGTTGATTTTTTATTTTGTTTTGTTTTTGTAAAAGGGTAAAGGAATTGTGGTTTATAAAAGGCTAAAGAAAGGCTTAGAGGGGCGACTAGCGGAAAATAATTTCATAAGGGTTGAATTTCTGGCTATATCGATCCAAAAAGGGCCTAAATTCTTGATAGGGTTATATACTAAAAGCATTACTTTTGTATTAACTCTAATTCTTTATATTTTGAATGAGAATCATATGGGCAAATATCATGCATATTATATATGTTATTAGTTATATGCATGTGTCTAATACTTTATGTTGTAGATGATATGGTGTGGACACACAAAAGATCATATCATCAGTACCTTATAAAGTATAAGTAATCGTTCACAACCTAGATAGATTTGGACAAACCATTGGTACAATTGTCTGGTATTAGTCTATCTTGACTATAGGATTACATTAGTACACTTTGTGTGTATTGAACAGGACCAAGTGAGGTTGTTTCTCTTTATACTGACTATATAAGAGAACAAACGCCTCTGTTATTATGGATGCTTGTCCTCTTAATCCGGATATAATAATGGGAACTTACATGCATTGTACATTACTTTAAATCATCAATGAGTGAGATTCATTTGTGAATCAACAAACTCGATGGATTGGGTAATGACATTGTATGTAAGGTGTGTTGTTGATTATAGAAAGAATACGTGTCCTGCAAGAAGTCGGGCTGATGATGTCCTTTTGAGGAGCTCATAATGATTGTCATGTAAACCCTGCAGTGGATTTGATCCGACATGACAATGAGGTTGAGTGGTACTACTCAAGGACATAAAAAGTTGATTAATGTAGTTGTCAGTAACTTGACTTAATCAACGGGCATTCAATATCTTAAACACGGGGAGATCAACGAGCATATAATATGGAGCCCATAAATGCTGACACGTAATTTGGGATTAGGGCGGTAGTGCAACAATGGCCTTTAGTGGAATAAGCTATTTGTTGACGGACTGGGCCGTGTGTTCTGGGCAAACATGGGAAGCCCAAGCCCGTCAGGAGGCCCAACGTTAATTTCTTCTCATGGTCCCTATTGTAGCCTATAAATAGAAACCTCTTTCTCTGGCCGTTTTCTACATAAGAAAAATCAAGGTTTTGCTCAAGAAAAATAGATCCAAAATCGGTTCCATTTTTTAGAGTGATAGAGGCCAAGTGAGAAAGGAGAGGTTGGTAGATCGTTGCCCACACAACGTCTAATCTAAAGATAGGAATACAATAGAAGATCAAGAGGTTGATTCGGATTCATAGCTATTGCATTCTCAGAGTTATCTTAGCTGGATTTATAAGTATGTTTTCCAATCCAAAATCGTGAGAACCATTAATTCCGCTGCGCGTGGTTTTCACGGTTTGTAGAAATATTCATTCTGAAATAACGGTTCCTACAATTCTCGCTTAGGATATGGTATAGTGATCCAGCAAGTGGACATGTGATTTCTCTATCCGGATTTTACTTCTCCCTTGTGTCATTTCTCAAACGTTTCACTCATATAAGGCTTTAGGCTATATTCTCACAGGATTTGTAGAATAAGTACTCTATCCTAGATTTCAGAAACTTACTGCCAAACAATCATAGATACTCATGCAATATATTTATAGATAGATGCAAAGATTATTACCAACATATTAACCTAAGTTTTTAAAAATTATTCTAATGCAAAAGCTACATGAGACTTTTAGATTATTAAGAGCATAGAGAAAGAAAACAATACCAATATTCCTAAGTGTATAGCATAATTTTTTATTTATATTTTTAAATTTTTGAAATTTTTACTAGAAAACAAGTGCATATTATACATATCTATATCCTAACAGATGTCTTAATTACACGTGTTTCTATGCCACCCCCAAACAAGAAGCATGCTTTGTTCTCAAAGTATTTAAATAAAAAGGGTAGAAAAATACCATAGAAACACGTGAAATTCTGGAATATCTGCAAAACAAAGTTAAAACATACTAATATAGAAAATAAAAAACAGACGCAACTCTATATGAGTTCCACCCGTTATGGGATTAACAAGAATCAAATTGCTTGGGACATAAGCAGACACTAACTGAAACTAAAAACTTACCTTATCTCTCGTTTAATTGTCATCCACCTCATTTTCCTCTATAAAGAAATGAGGTTCCTTCGCATCCTACCATGCCATGGTGATTTGCCAGGGTTCACGCTTATTTATCATCTACAATCGCTAACCTGTTTAGCGCCACTTGGTCAGATGGGGTGTAAGGGCAACCCAATGAGGTTGTACCTGCCATCCCGGCCAAGTCATAGCACAGAAAGATCGAATAATACAATCGGTGGGTCTGACAATGTGGACCCCAACCCAATCCGTGAAACGGGCACAAAAAATAGGGAAGAAACATAGCATAATACGGCAAACTAAAACAGGCATAAGAAGGTACTTATGCCTCATACTCTGGGCTCGTGCTAAACTAGACATTAATGTCTTGGGAAGGTCATATAGCAGGCATCCCTCAGCTAGATCAAGGAAAACATCGCAAGTGGCATCATTCGCAGAAGAAAAACGCCACTCTTCTAATATGTTTAGCATGATAAAGAACATGACCGTGCCCACGTTAAGGGACAAGCTACCAAGGGCTACGTTATATGTCCCTTGGTCCTCTACACGGAAAATGTCGACCCCATAATTCTCATGCAAAAGCTCATAGTTGTAGTCAGAGAAATTATCAACTATGTAGCCCCATGGGTCTTGAATCTTAGCAGGCATAGGAAGCTCAATAACAAAAGCTAATAAGAACTTGGTTATTTCCATTGTTTCGTCATCAATGTTGATGGAGAACACGTGTTCTCCATCCATACAATAAAAGAATTTACAATGGTCATAAAAATACGAGGTAAGTGCAGGAGAATAAAGTTCATCAAAACTTACCATTAAAGATTGTCATCTTGCTTGTATGATTACTTCGCGAAACCACGCACCATAGGTGTCACTTTGGAACAAGTCTTCAAAAGATTGTTCCGGTATGATACGAGGGGATGTCATCACAAAACTACTCTTTAGAACAGCTGCAAACGATCTTAGAACAACCCACAAAAAATCGGAATGGGCACGGGGGGCGCTCAAACTATGCCTTGTATGGGCGCGGGGTGCGCTCTGGCTATGATCGAGTTCCAGGCACTTAGGCGCAAGGCGCGCTCACTCTTTGCCTAGGATGGGCGCAGGGTGCGCTTGTGCCTTGGGCAAGTTCTAGTGTTTTGAGTGTGGGTCGCGCTTGGATTTGGTCTTGTAAGGGCGTTGGGTGCGCTCAGGTATAAATTGAGTACCATGCGGTTCAAGCGCAGGGAGCGCTCACTGAGGCGCAGGGCGCACTCCTTATGTCTTGAGTGCTGAAGTGAAGAAGCGAAAGAGAAAAAATTAAGAGTGAAAGGTGAGAGTGCAAGGTTTGTAGTGTGGGTTGTGAGTGTAGAATGAAGGAAGTATATATAGGGTTTTAGTTTCTAAAATGAATTAACAAGTTGCCAAAAAGCTTTTAAGGAAATTGCCAGAAACAAAATATTTCCAAAAACCTAAAACGGAAACAACCCATATTCCTTATTCCAAAACAAACCTAATATCTTTTAGGTTGAATTTAGAATAACAATTTCCTAACTTATCGAAATTTCATCCTACCACAATATCTAATCATAGTCATGCCAATATCGGCAACATTCTCAACAATCATCGAAATATCACTTCTAAATTTGTGGATTATATAAAAACAATTCTGAAAGACATAATACCACCCCCAAACAATTCGGGAAGGTGGGATTAAAGTTAAACTTATCGCATACGTAGAAAAGAACCACATTAAATTAAAATCGAAATTTAAATTAAAATTAACTACCGAATTCAAATTTAGCTACTGAATTCAACCACTTAACATCCAAACTAATAAAAACAATAAAACAACTAAATAACATCAAAACAACAAATTTTTCTAAACAACTAGCCATGTGATGAAGATGGACCATGAGATGAAGATTGGGCCTGGGATGAAGATGGGGCCTGAGATGAAGAAGGGCCTGAGCCATCCGTCTTTCAGCGACGACGCTCATGCCTCTCAGACTCATCTGAAACAGAACCCTTTAGGGGTGGCATGCGTTGTAAAATCTCTACTCGGAACCGGCACTGTGCTTCCATCTCTGCCTTCATCTCTGTATAATTCTCATCCAGACACTGGACGAGAGTCTCCATGTTATACTGGAGATCCACCTGACCCTTGTCGAGCACTTCAAAACTCATTTGAAGGTTCGTTTGTTTATTTCAAATTATAATCTGCCTATCCCATACATCTTCACAAATACCATAAACGCAACGCAAGCTATTATGCAGCACTGACATGCGTTCTAAATCAGAAGTACACCTCTCCAAGGCATTTTCATCCAAACATGTCATATCCTCTATTTCCTCATCCGAATCAACCACCCTATCCTCCGGCAACTTCCAAGTCTTTTGGATACACTCCGTATAAATAATTGCATTTGAATGCAATTTTATCATAATACAAACATATTTTGTAATAGCTCTAAAAGACAGCATGATCTTAGTGATCAATACCGAAAAGGGTGCAACACTCTTTCCAACGCCTCTAATCATAGTTAAAATAAACTCGAGGATGCAGAAATTATACCTCTTCTCCTGCAATATCCAGAGAACGTGCAGACACGTCAGACCAATGTCACTGACTTTCTCCTTCCCGACGATGTTCTTACCAATCCACTGAGCTACATCCAGTTGGTTGGTTCGCAGAGATGATTGTCGAGCACAATGAGAAGTCGGATTGTATTAACCCTCCATGATAGTGTCTTTCATCAATGCAAGAACTCCAGTATACTGGGATTCCTGCAAGGTAGCTTCGAGGTGGCGTTCAAGCGTAATGCTAAAATTTCAGCCAACAACTCTCTCGATACTTCTCTCCTAGTCCCAACCACCTTTATGAAAATTTTCTGACCCTCCAACTCCCTCTTCTTATAGAATTGTTCGACCAAATCGGAGTGGTAGAAATCATCTATCGATTGCCACAACCTATTCCAATCCCTCCTAATCATCTCGTCACGAAAAAATGGCGTAAAGCGGGCGGCAGTAAAAGCTTGTTCCGGCAAAATTCTTCGTCTTAGAGCCATTAAAGTTTTGAAATGATTTGTGGGTTTGAATAAGGTGGAGGAGACGAGTTTGAGCAAACTCACTAAATATTTGGGAGGAGGTGCGGTGGTGGTTCGAAATTTTTTATAGTTTGGTGATTTTTTTATTTATTTTTGGTGGTGCAAAAGGTTGGAAATGGTGGTGGGGATGTTGTGGAGGAGTTTTGGAGTGGGTTAAACTTTTGGCTTGGTGGTATTTAGGTTTTTTTTTTTTTAAAAAAATTTTGGTTAGGGTTTAAAGTCGTTAATGGCGGAAGTGAAAACAAACTCGCGACTGTTTGTTTTGAGGAAGAGGACGCACATGCGTACGAGATTTGGGCCCAAGCCCAATTCGATTTCCAAAATTTTCTAATTTTTCCACGCAACTTCAAACTAAAGTTGTTGATTCGTTACTGGTCTAATTTTTGCAAATGAGATATGGAAACGATCAGTAGAGAATTTCCAATCCAATGATCCATAAAACACTCTATTCCAACCGTGGATAACATATAAGAAGATGGAAAATGCCTTGAAGTGCATGCGTGACGTAAGTTATGCGAACGAATGAAATCTAAATTCATAGATAATGTCAACCCGAAGCAAAATACGATTAAACGGCATAAGTAACAAAATGGACAGTTGAGCAATCACGGATGGAAAAACCGACACCCCACAACCAAACAAATTTTAGACAAAAGAGTTTAGAAATTTTGTTTTAAACGTGGGTCTTTTAAAGTCAGATTCCTGAGACTTCCTAAATTACTATTTATGGTTTTGATTTTTTTTTTTACTTTTAATGAATAATATTTAATATAAGAAAAACGAAAAACAATAAAGACATAATTCACACCATGGAGGAACATGACTAAAAAACCGAGAAAACATGCAAAAGTAGAAAACATGAATTATATTAAACGTGGACTTAGGATCCGGTACTTACAGCTACACACTCCATAGGGAGGGCCCGGTTACTTGAATGGTGCACTTACCAATATATGAACATGAAAGGAAGTACACCAAGCAACAAAGGTCAGTCCTCATAGACAGGGTCCTGTAAAAGGACTTCCTCCATATCAGGGGACATTAGCTTGTGAAAATGTTTTAACCGTTGGCCATTGACTTGAAAGGTACTATTGTCCTTGGGATTTACCAAGGTGATTGCCCCGTAAGGGGTGCCTTCAGTAACCAGAAAAAGACCAGACCAATGGGTTTTTAATTTCCCTGGAAAAATATGTAGACGGGAGTTGTAAAGTAAGACATTTTGACCTACCACAAACTCTTTGCAAAAGATTTGCTTATCATTAACACGTTTCATGTTAGCTTTATAATCCTTCGCGAGATCATAAGAGTCACTATGGATTTCTTCAAGCTCATTCAATTGCAACTTGCGCTTGACACCCGCCTCATCAAAATTAAAGTTAAGGCTTTTTATAGCCCACATAGCACGGTGCTCCAATTCAATGGGCAAATGATAAGGTTTCCCAAATACAAGTCTAAAGGGAGACATACCTATAAGAGTTTTGAAAACAGTCCTATACGCCTATAAGGCATTAGATAGACGCTTCGACTAGTCTTTCCTATTAGGATTTACAGTTATTTCTAAGATCTTTTTTATTTCCCTATTAGAAACTTCTACTTGTCTGCTAGTTTATGGATGATACGGAGTTGCTACCTTATGTGTAACTCCATACTTTTTCATTAGAGATGCAACAACTCTGTTGTAAAAATGTGTTCCACCATCACTAATGATGGCTTTAGGAATGCCAAATCGACAGAAAATATACTCTTTAACAAAAAAGACAACTGTCTTATGGTCATTGCTACGGCAAGCCATGGCCTCTACCCATTTAGACACGTAGTCTACGACAACTAGAATATATATAAAACCGTGGGAATAAGGAAATTGACCCATGAAATCAATGCCCCATACATCAAAAACTTATACCACCATGATTGGATTTAATGGCATCATATTACGCTTCGTGATTCGCCCAAGTTGTTGGCAACGAACACACGTTTTACAATGCACTAGGTGACACTGCCTCTTTTTGTGTGTGTAGATGAGATGATGGGTGATGTAGATAGATGATGGTCGTTGAACAAAAAGAAGCGTATCAAAACCTAATTATCCCTCAATAATTAAAAGATGAGTAGGGTATTGTTCCACTTTTAAGTGTATGTTTATATGAAGGACAGGACTGGAAAGGGGGGGAGGGATTAAAAACTATAATTGTAGAGATTTTAGATTCTAATGCTAAACTAAACTAAACTAACTAAACTTATACTAAAGCTAAGAATTGGAAATAGGGAGAGAATATGAGAGAGAGATAGATTCAAGAGATTCAAATCCACTAATGCTTTTGATTCAATGACTTTTTGCTTCATGTTGTTCTCCAAGTAGACTATAATCAGGCAATCGAGCGAGTGCCGATGCCTTTTTGGGTGAAACATCGTTAAACAATTAACTCTACTTCAGGTTGTTCCTATGTTCATGTTACTAGTATATTCTTTCCTTTTATGTGAGCTTAGGCAGCTATTCAATGAATCACCATCTAAAGCAAACACAAGGAATACTTCCCTTACTCTAAAACACTACACAATTAGAAGAAAAGTAGAGAATAATAGTATAATATTCAATTACAATAAATAAAACTCTATTCTAGCATTATATTCAATTGCAATAAATAAAAGCATGTTACTAGCAAATATTCAATTGCAATAAATAAAACCCTAAACTAGCATGATATTCAATTGTAATAAATAAAAACCTTAATCTATACTTCCATCCCCCGTGTGGGCAATGGAACTAATAACTAAAAACATAAAGAACTAACCTGATTGAAGAACACCATAAACCAGAAGAATCATTAAACCTTAAGCACCGGCTTCATCTCCTCCCTTGAAGGAGAAGATTAGCCTTCCATATAGAAAGAAGAACACGAAGAACGAGAAGAAGAAGAGTTGAAGAACATAAGACTAGAAAGATTAATTTATTAAGACTCAGCTAGTTAAAACCGATATTTTATTATTAATCTCTCTTTGCCTCAAGTTCTGGAGACAAGAATATAAGTGAATTGGCAAATTACATGAGGCACTTAGGTCCTCTATTTATAGGGGTTACAATGAGCTCTAGAAGCATTCCAAAACGTCATTTGTTTCCTAATATAAATAGACTTCTTCCAGAGTCCGACTTCATCTTCAAAATTGAGAAGGAATTGGCTATAGTGTCAATTCATACGTCTGGACGCATTATTTATGCGTTCTAGACTTAATAAATGCATCTGGACGCTCTATCTATGCGTCCCAGACTTGATCAATGCGTCTGGACGCCCGATCCATGCATCCTAGATACATAAGCCTATTTTCTCTTTTCTGCTCTATCCTTCTATCCTCTTTTGCGGGCTTTGGTCCAAGCAACGAATCCTTTGGCCTTGGGCTTCCAAATAGTCTTAAAATAGGTCCAAGTCGCATCTTTGATAGCTCCAATTCCTTGGCCTTCTCCATGATTGTCCACGGGCTTCCCATGTGATTTTTAATGCTCCGAATTGCTCCATTTTACCCCTTTTTCTCTAATATTCTACAAAACTCTCTTTTTCACCTGTAGAATCTTAAAACACAACTTATAAATACTATTAGTCCACTAAGATGGCTAAACAAGAGGCATAATCGAGGGTTAAATAGTACTTTTTGAGCACTTATCACTAGGGCATCTTTAAAAAGAGTAGGCCAATAAAACCCACATTGAAGAATTTTAGTAGCTATTTTCATACCACTAAAATGACCACCACACTCTTTGTCATGGCAGAATGAGAGAACCTCATTATATTCCCACTAGGGAATACAACGATGAATAATCTGATCCGCACAATACTAAAAAAGGTAGGGTTCATCCCACTAGTATAGCTTAACACTGGTCAAGAACTTCTTACCTTTATTTCTTGACCAATCATCAGGAATATTATCAGATGCTAAATAATTCACAATTCCAGCAAACCATGGTGCTGAAAAAATAGCATACAGATGCTCATCAGAAAAAAAATCAGGTATGGACTCATAATCATTATCATCATCATTTGTAAGTTTAGATAAGTAGTCGGCAACTACGTTTTCGACCCCTCTTTTGTCCTTTATTTCTAATATGAACTCTTACAGGAGAAGAATCCATTGGATTAATCTCTGCTTAGCATCCTTCTTTGCGAGAAGGTACCTAAGGGCTGCATGGTCCGTGTAAACTAGAGTCTTAGAACCAACCAAATAAGGACGAAACTTATCTAAAGCATAAACGACAGTTAAGAATTTTTTTTAGTAGTTGTATAATTCCTTTGAGCATCATTTAGAGTTTTACTAGCATAATAAATAAAAGTGGATTTATTATCTAGTTTCTATCCCAAGACAGCACCAACTGTATAATCACTAGCATCACACATGAGTTCGAAAGGTTTAGAACAGTCGGGAGGCTGTATAATGGGTGCAGAGGTTAAGGCGGCTTTTAAAGTTTCAAAAGCCTATTTACAGATAAAATTAAAATCAAAGATGGCATCCTTTAAAAGCAGATTAGTTAAAGGCCTAGCTATTTTTGAAAAATCTTTGATAAAGCGCCTATAAAAACCTGCATGGCCTAGAAAGGCTCTAATATCACTGACAGTCCGTGGTATCGGTAGAGTCGCTATCTTATCTAGTTTGGCCTTATCTACTTTGATGCCATCACTAGATACAATGTGACCTAGCATGATTCCCTTTTCACCATGAAATGACATTTTTCCCAATTCAAAACCAGACTCTTCTCTTCACACCATGTCAAAACCTTAGACAGGTTAGACAAGCAGTCAGTGAAAGAGTCTCCATAGATAGAAAAATCATCCATGAAGCATTCTACCATGTCACTAAATATATGAAGCATACACCGCTAGAAGGTAGTAGGTGCATTACAAAGGCCAAAAGGCATTCGTTTATAGGCGTATGTTCCAAAAGGACATGTGAAGGTAGTCTTTTCTTAGTCATCAATATCAATAATAATTTGAAAATAGCCAGAGTAGCCATCCAAAAAATAGTAAAAAACATGACCAGCTAGACGTTCTAGCATTTAATCTATAAAGGGTAAAGGAAAATGATCCTTTCATTTCATGGCATTTAAACGTCTATAATCAATACAGATCCTCCATTTCATAGGACCATGTGTGGCAACATATTCACCCTTGGCATTACGTACCATGGTAATCCCTGATTTCTTAGGAACCACATGAATGGGACTTACCAATTCGCTATCAGAGATTGGGTATATGATACCAGCATCGAGTAACCGTAAGACTTTTTCCCTTACCACCTCTTTCATGGCAGGGTTCAAGCGATGCTGAGGTTCGCGAGAAGTCTTTGAGTTATCCTCCAAATGGATATGATGAGTGCAAACATTAGGGTCAATTCCCTTAATGTCGGCTAGGGACCAACCAATCGCAAAACGATGTTCCCTAATCACCCTAATAAAATGTGTCTCTTCCTCCTTAGATAACAAAGACGATATAATTACCAGATGACTACCATCCGGATCAAGTTGAATATATTTTAACTCAGAATGAAGAGGCTTAAGCACCGGGGTGGAAGGAATGTCGATAAATACTTCTAGAGGGTCCTCATCTTGAGTAATGAATACTTGCTTAGGCAGCAGGTCTTCAAACTCAGTAGATGGAGCAACAGAAGGGTCTATGATAGGTGTAGGCTCGAACATGGTGTTGACTTCCACTAAGTAGGAGTCCTCTGTGAAATCTGAACTTCCAAAAGAAAGGAATTTATGCATATGGTTTTCTGGAAATGCGTTATTAAAATAATCTTGAGCTAAACTCTCGATCATGCTAACCTCCCCATCTACAGACGAATCTGGTAATTGTTTCATCATTTTAAAAAAAATTACCTCAACAGAAAGATGGCCAAAAGCCAAAGACATCGAACTATCGCGGCAGTTTATGGGCGCGTTGGCAGTAGCCAAGAAAGGACGCCCTAAAATGATCGGAACAGAGTTGTTAGCGACATCTGTATCGAGGATAACAAAATCAGCA
This sequence comes from Coptis chinensis, assembly GCF_015680905.1. Taxonomy (NCBI): domain Eukaryota; kingdom Viridiplantae; phylum Streptophyta; class Magnoliopsida; order Ranunculales; family Ranunculaceae; genus Coptis; species Coptis chinensis. Next base: position 41,958,326 of record NC_141459.1, read on the forward strand.
GGATTGTAGAAATCCTGAACCTTAACAAGCACGTTTTCAACCACCCCCTTAGGATACTTAATAGACCGATCTGCTAATTGCAACGTCATTTTAGTAGGTTGCATCTCCTGTAGACCTATTTGTTTGTATAGATAATACGAGAGTAAGTTGACACTTGCCCCCAGGTCTAATAAAGCGGTGGTCGTGTGGGAATCTCCTAAGGTGCATTATATAGTAGGACGACCAGGTTCCTTGTACTTAACGATTCCATTATGTTCTGATAAAGTTTGAAACTGTTCAGTTAGGAAGGTGTCTTTAGGAATATTTGTCTTACGCCTAGTAGTGCACAACTCTTTAAGAAACTTAGCGTGGTGAGGTAACTTTTTAATCGCTTCAAGAAAAGGAAGGTTTATTGTTAGATTTTTGAAAACTTCCCTAACCTCATCTTAATTTGTATCCTTGTTCAACTTAGCTAATCTCTGGGGAAACGATGGTTTCTCTCTATATTTAGCATATGGATCAACTGGATGTCTAACCTTAGGTTTATGTTTCTTGGGTTGTGGTTTAACTAGTATCTCTACAGGGTAGGATCTTCAGTTTCTACATCGGTATCTAGTACAATATCTGGTGTAGGGACCACTGGTGGGGTAACTATAGGCATAGTTACGTTGTTATCAACCACTCTGCCAGAACGGAGAGTGGTGATGGCATTTAGCTCACCTATGTTTGCATTTTTCTTACTAATATTACTGTTTACCTCAAAGGCTATGTTTGTTGTTTTAGGATTAGGTATCACTTGACCTGGAAACACACCTTTGGGTTGTACTTTCTCTTCTGTTAACTGCTGTAACGAAAGTTGGATGGCTTGTAAAATCTGTTGTTGGGATTGCATAAAGGCGTCAAAATGATCCTGTTGTGGAGGAGTGTTAGCTATAGGTTGTGTGACAGGGACTATGTCACGTTGATTGTTAATGGGTGGGTTGTGATAGTTATTATTTACCGGAACGATACCTCTATTAGCATTATAATTATTATAATTACCCTGACTTTGTCCTTGTCGTGGTGGAGCTTGGTTGTAATTGTTTGCTGGCGTAACATTTTGATTATTAAACCCTGGAGGCATTACTTATTGATTATTTCTCCAACTGAAGTTGGGATGTTGTCTCCAAGGGGCATTAGGAATAGGATAACTATTAATTGAGCAAACATTATCTTGTTGTGATGTTTGTTATTCATAAGCGAGAGGACAATAGGAGTCAGGATGCTCAGGACTCAAACAGAAATTACATGGATTTGAGTTGACATTCATGATGGGGATAGGCTTTTGTTAAACAGAAATAACCTCTACCTTTTTAGTGAGAGATTCGATTAAAGTTTTTAGTTTAAGATCAGGTTTAATCTCAAACATACATGCGGCCTTAACTGTTGTAGAAGAACTAGCGGAACGGAGATATCGTCACTACCCCCCTAGTTATTATTATGTTTTGTTTGATCTTCTAAAAATTTATAAGCCTCTAAGGCTCCTTTACTGAGGAAACTACCCCCATTCATTATGTCAAGCACCTCTTTGTGGTGGTGTAATAGTCCCTTGAAAAAGGCACGAATTAACGTGTCTTTCGCAAGGTTATGGTATGGACACTCTATAAGAAGATCAGTGAAACGATTCCAAGCCTCTGAAAATGATTCATGAGGATTCTGTCGAAAGAAATGAATCTTGGAAAGCATTTCATCTCTCTTCAGTGGTGGGTAAAAATGTTCCATAAATAGTTGAACAAGTTTGGCCCATGAGTCCACAGAATTAGGTGCTTGGGCAGTTAACCAAGACGCCTCCTTATCGGCTAAGGTGAAAGGAAACACCCTTAGTTTAATTTGTTCAGCACCAACCGTAGGATGGTGGAATGTAGTAAGGACTTGTTCAATCCTACGCATGTGCTGATAAGGTTTTTCATGGTCTAACCCATGAAAAATGGGTAACAAATTAAATATATTTGGGGGGATTCGGAAATCACCCACTGGGTCTGCAAGAACGATGCAAGATTTTGGGCTATTGTTCAAGGCTTTGTAAAAGTTAGAGAGAGGAGACTCTCTTTCTTCAGCCATTATTTCAGGTGTGGTGTGTGGTATACTAGATAGGGGTGTGTGTTGACATTCCCGATAGATTACGTTAGTCATTTTTTCTCTACCTAATCTTAATCTCATGCAATGCTAGGTCCAATATTGAAGAAACACGACAACAATCAAAACAACCCTGATATGCTAGTATAAGAACTCCTCTGACAGAAGATTCGAGGAGTGGAAGAAAGAAGTACCTGAATGCCTCCTTGCTTCGCTTATGAATAGCGTCTTGTATACTCGAGCTCAGTGTATGTAACAAGTTAGAAACACTGAATAACTTGAAGTAATGGAAATTTGTACTAACCGGTGAAAATCGGGTGGTCCAAGAAGAAGGCGCTGGTCGCACTCAGAATTAGCCTAGGTAGGGCGCGGGTCGCACTCATGTCCAACTCGAGTTCTAGGTGCTTCAGAGCAGGGGGTGCTCAAACTTTGCCTTGGTAGGGCGCGGGTCACGCTCAAGTCCAATTCGAGTTCCAGGTGCTTCACCGCGGGGGGCGCTCGAACTTTGCCTTGGTAGGGTGCGGGTCGCGCTCTAGTCCAAGTCGAGTTCCAGGCGTTTCAGTGCAAGGGGCGCTCGAACTTTTCCTTGGTAGGGCGCGGGGCTTACTCAGGCTTGTTCGTTGAAAAAATTTTAGTTTCTGAACTAAACAATCACTGTTAGAAACAAACAAGGGTGGGTAGGTTTAATAGGACTTTGGAAAGACTAACAATACTAAAGAAAATAATACTAAAGGGAATTAAGATGGCAGCGGCGCCATTTGATACTAGTAAAAATATAGTTTTACCTACGAATAAGCGACGAAACTCAAACGCAAGTAAAACTAAAACTACTTTATGCTTGGTTATCAAAGTTTTCTACACTCTCGATGCTATTGCACTAAGTAGAGTAGAAGATTCGTTCCACTCCTAGTTCTTTACAATTAGCATTGACTACGATTATCTATCTATCCAAAGTTAGTGAGAGTAACACGAAAATTATACTACGATTGAAATTATACTAACAAGATACGATGATTCAACTACGGAATACTAAATTGATATTATGATAAGGAATTAGGGGGGATTGATTCCACCTTAACTCGACTTAATTTACTAATGAAGAATAGTCGTAATCCGAATTGAAATGCTTTCGCATAACAATTGAGTCTTCCTAATCCCTAGTTGTTCATGGTAATCTCCACCAACTAACATCTAGCATGTGAAACAATCAAACCCATTCTCATGGTGAACTAATCGTTTTCTAGAATGGAATGGAAATCATGACTATTCTACACTAACACAAATCAAGCTTCATCAAGGCTTCTTCAACCCCCTCTAATGGAGGTTTATCCTAGAATCATTATGCTATCATTTTCACATGGAATTAAACAAGACATGGTATAAAGATTCTAACTTTACTTGTTTGAATTCAAATGGAAACTACTCATGGAAGATTTGATTAAAACTAATAATGACAAATAACTAAATCTATGAATTGAAACTAAATACTTAATGGAAAATGAAACTAAATTATGAAGAACAACTAACTTTATTGATCTAATAAATAAATAACAATTGATTCAAATCCTAAATTAAAACAAGATAATAAAAAGCTAATTAATTTAATTGAATCTAAAATCTAGATCTAGAACTATCCTCTAATGGCTACTTGCTATCTAAACTAAGTATTTCTTAAGAGTTAAGTCTTGTGTGTGGAAATGGAGGAGAACAGATCCACATTTTCATACATGGGCTGAGGAGCCATGTTTTGGGCGGGCAAATCGAGCCTAAAGCCCAATTTCTTCAGTCCACAGAGCCCTTTTCAATTGGCTTTGACTTCAATAGACTTTTTATCTACTTCTGCTCCTCTGATTAGGTCAAACCTTAGACCATTGGAAAGCTCTTTCCGAGCCGACCGTTTTTACATAAGGTAGTCCCAATTCCGAGGCCTGAGTCCAAAGATACAGTCTTTGGAAGTTTTGCTGACTTTTGTGTGCTGTTTCTGCCCGTGTTGACTTTGACTTTTCAGCTTTTAACTGGCCTTTACAGAGGCTTTTTCTCCTTGAATCTTGGCCTTTAATCACAGAACTTCTTAGCAACCAACCCTTGCTCCTTTATCTCGCCAAAGTGGCATATTTCTGCACATAATTAACTTCAATGCCTGAAATACATAAAAGCATGTAATCAGCATTAACTCTTATTTATTACTCGCATAATTGGTCTAAAAATATTATTGTTATGGGATGAAAACTACAGTTTTGGGCTCTTATCAAACCACCCCCAAACAGCATTTTGCATGTCCTCAAGCAAATATGAGAAATTAGAATAACTCAGACCAAAAATGGAGTTCTAACTACTCTCGTTTCGCCGAGTGCGATTGTATTGACCATATGCAATAAGGCCATAAACCACTAGGAATTCCCTAGTGAATGAGTTATAGCCTCGTGAGAGTTTTCTAGTGAAGTTACTCACAAACTTCATCTATACTACAACGACTAAGAAATAAAACTATTGTTTCCTTATTTATGCTCCCAATTATCTATACATCTCACTAGCAATGAATACAGAATAATCAAGTCGAAACCTAAGCTAACATATGCATAATAATCAATCATCTACGAATAAACATATATACAATGAGTAATACTATGAAATGCACTAGCAGGTCCGTTTTTGAAAACTCATAATAGCGTCCTTAAGTAGGTCCTCACATAAATGTCAAGACAAAAACCACTCTGATTTTTCCGCTCAAGTTTCGCTACTCCAGTGTGCAGTGGGCACACTTTACCTTACAATCTCAATGACACACAAGGAAGCTGGAGTCGATCAAACACATCTGCCACTTACTATCATACTAACCTATTCCTAATTGAGCTAGAGGTCTTTATTAGGTGTTGCGGGGATTAGGAGATGGTTTAAGAAGGAAGGAAATGGATATTCAAAAAGGACAAGTCTGAGATAATAGAATCTTCAAATTATGTAACTAGAGAAAACCTTGTTCTTTACTTTTGCTTCTGCACTTTGTTTACATTCTTAGCCATATATATATATATATATATATATATATTTTATCTTTGGCTTTTTACTCCTTTGATTCTATTTTTTTTTTGGAGTTCTAACTCTTTATTTTCTTTTATTTGTTTTTATTTTATTTATTTGGATGGAAACTTTCTTTTCTTATCTAAAGCGACTAACAAATTCTTGATTTCAAAGGTCTTTCTCTTTTCTATTCTTCATCTCTATTCTCATAACTCATTCTACAATGGGTAGGTTGATTTTTATTTATTTTTTTTTTATTTTGTTTTGTTTTTGTAACAGGGTAAAGGATTCGCGGTTTATAAAAGGCTAAAGAAAAGCTCAGAGGGGTGACTAGCGGAAAATAATTCATAGGTTTGAATTTTTGGCTATATCGATCCAAAGAGGGCCTAAATTCTCGCTTAGGATATGGTATAGTGATCAAGTAAGTGGACGTGTGATTTCTCTATCCGGATTTTACTTCTCCCTTGTGTCATTTCTCTAACGTTTCACTCATATAAGGCTTTAGGTTATATTCTCACAGGATTTGTAGAATAAGTACTCTAGCCTAGATTTCAGAAACTTACTGCCAAACAATCATCGATACTCATGCAATATATTTATAGAAAGATCCAAAGATTATTATCTGCATATTAATCTAAGTTTCTAAAAACTATTCTAATGCAAAAGCTACGTGAGATTTCTAGATTATCAAGGGCCTAGAGAAGCGAAACAATACCAATATTCCTAAGTGTATAGCATAAACTTTTTATTTATATTTTTAAAATTTTTGAATTTTACTAGAAAACAAGTGCATACTGTACATATCTATATCCTAACAGATGCCTTAATTACACGTGTTTCTATGCCCACCCCCAAACAAGAAGCATGCTTTGTCCTCAAAGTATTTAAATAAAAAGGGTAGAAAAATACCATAGAAATGCGTAAAATTCTGGAACATCTGCAAAAGAAGATTATAACATACTAATATAGAAAATAAAAACTGACGCAACTCTATAAGAATTCCACCCGTTATGGGGTTAATAAGAAATAAATTGCTTGGGACATAAGCAGACACTAACTGAAACTAAAAACTTACTTTAACTCCCGCTTAAGCGTCATCCTCCTCATCCTCAATAAAGAAATGAGGTTCCTTCGCATCTTGCCATGCCATGATGATTTGCAAGGCTTCACACCACTTATCATCTACTATAGCTAACCTGTCAAGCGCCACTTGGTTGGATGGGGTGTAAGGTGCAACCTGATGAGGTTGTATCCTCTACCCTTCCCAAGTCATTGCACAGAACGATCGAATAATACAATTGGTGGGTCTCACAATGTCGACCCCAACCCAATCCGTAAAGCGGGCACAAAAAACAGGGAAGAAACATAGCATAATACGGCAAATTAAAATAGACATAAGAAAGTACTTATGCCTCTAGCTATGGGCTCAGGCTAAACTAGACATTAGGGTCTAGGGAATATCATAGAGTGTATGTCCCCCAGCTAAAGCAAGGAAAATATCACAAGTTTCCTCATTCATAGAAGAATAACGTCATTCCCCTCTGATGTTTAGCATGATCCAAAACATAATAGTGCCCATGTTTATAGACAGGCTACCAAGGGCGATGTTAAAATCCCTTTGGTCCTCTATCCTAAAGATTCCTGCCCCGTAATGCTCATGCAAATCCTCATAGTTATACATGTACATATTATCTACCAAATAGGCCCATGAGTTTTGTATTTCAGCGGGCATAGCAAGTCCAAGAACAAAGGCTAGCAAGAACCTGGAAATTTCCATTGGTTCATCCCCAATGGTGATGGAAAACACTTGTTCTCCATCTGGTCTATCAAAGAACTTACAATTATCATAAAAATAAGATGTAAGTGCGGTAGAATAAAGTTTATCAGGTCTTACCATTAGCGGTTCCCAACCTACGTGTATGATAACCTTGCGAAACCAAGCACCATACGCGTCACTTTGGAACAAGTCTTCAAAAGATTGTTCCAACATGATACGAGGTGATGTCATCCCAAAACTACTCTCTAGAACCGCTGGAATGATCCTGGAACAACCCACAAAAAATTGGAATTTTTCGTGCCTACGGATGTCAGAGCGCAGGGGGTGCTCTAGCTATGCCTGGGTAGGGCGCGGGATGCGCCTTGGTGAATTTCGAGTTCCAGGCACTTAGGCGCAGGGCGCGCTCACTTTTTGCCTGGGATGGGCGTGGGTCGCACTCAGGTGAATTTTCGAGTTACAGGTGGGCAAGCGCAGGTCTACTGAGGCATAGGCGCGCTCCATGCTGTTGAAGTCCTAAAATGAAGAAGAAAAAGTAGAAACTTGGGAGTGAAAGGTGAGAGATGAAAGTGGGATGTAGTGTGGGTTGTAAGTGTAGAATGAAGGAAGTTTATATAGGTTGTGAGCTTCCAAAACGAATCGGCAAGGTGCCAAAAAGTATTAAGGCAATTGCCGAAAACAAAATATTTTCGAAACCGAAAACGAAAACAACCCATATTCTCTATTCCAAAACCAACCCAATATCTTTTAGGTTGAATTTAGGATAGTAACTACCTAACTCATTGAGATGTCATCCTACCACCATATCTACTCATAGCCATGCCCATATCAGTAACATTCCCAACAATCATCGCAAAATTATCTAATAAATTTTGGATCATATAAAAATCATACTAGACTAAATAATACCACCCCCAAACAATTCGGGAAAGTCGGATTAACAATAAAATCAAAGCACAATTTGAAAAAAACCAAATTATATTAAAATTCAAATTCAAATACATTTAACTACAAAATTCAATTTTAACTACGGAATTCAAAATTAACATCTGAACTAAATAAAAACAAATACAAAACAACAATAACTCATAATATCTCTAAAGAACGCACTGCTGGTAGTGGATGGCACATGGGAAGGAGATGACTCCTGAGCTCCCGATGGGCCAGAGTCATCCATCCTTCGGCGACGACGCTCGTGCCTCACAGACGCCTCCTCAGAAGAAGAACCCCCGTGGAGTGGGTAATGGTCAAGCATATCAGCTCGGAACTTTTGCTGAGCTTCCATCTCGGCCTTTATCTCTTCCCAATGCTCATCCTCGCTTTGGGCACGAGTCTCGAAGTTACGATGGATGGTAGCTTGTCGAGTCCGGAGATCTTCACAAATAGTATTAAGAGAACACATGCCACGATGAAGCACTGACATGCGTTCTGCATCCGCCTACACCTCTCCACGGTATCGGCATCAAAACATGTCGTGTCCTCCTCATCCTCCGAGTCAGTCTCTTCCCCTACCCTATCTTCAGGCAACCTCCAAACCTTCTGAACATAGTCCGTATATGCTACGACATTCGTATGCATCTTAATCATAGTACACTCAGTTTTTGGGGTTGCTCTCAAATTCATCATGATCTTTGTTATCAATATGGGGAGAGGTGCAATACTCTTCCCAACTCCCCTAATCATATTAATCAAAAACTCCAGAATACAGAATTCATATTTCTGCTCCTAGAGTATCCAAAGAACGTGAAGACAGTTCAGACTGATGTCACTTACCTTCTCTTTTCTCGTGACATTCCTACCAATCCACTGAGCTACAGCCAACTGGTTGGTTCGCAGTGACGACTGGCGAACACAATGCAAACTCGCATTGTAGTTTCCTTCCATAATCGTCACATTCATTAAGGGCTCAATCCCTCCAAATTGGGATTCTTGTAATGTGGCATCGAGATGGCGTCTAGGCGGAATGCCTAAAATCTCAGCTAATAACCTCCTAGATACTTATCTCCTAGTCCTGCCCAACTTAACAAAAATTCTATTCCCATCCAACTCTCTCTTCTTATAGAACTATTCCACTAAATCAGAGTAATAGAAATCATCTGTCGAGTACCACAACCTACTCCAATCCCTCCTAATCATCTCGTCACCATAAAACGGCGCGAAGCAGTCGGTCGTAAACGCTTGCTCTGGCAAAATTCTCCGTCTTTGTGCCATTGAGGTTTTGTAACAATTTGAGGGTTTAAAAGAAATGTGGGGATGGAGTTTGAAATCAAACTCACTAAAACTAAGGGAGGAGGTGCGGTGTTGGTGGTGACAGTTCGAATTCTTAGATTTTTGGATCTTTTCGGTGGTTGAAATTGTTTGAAATTGGTGTGGGAGAGGTTTGGAGAAGATTTGAGATGTTTTAAACTTTAGGCGTGGGTTTAGTTAGGTTTTCTTTTCTTTTCTTTTTTTTTTATTTGGTTTCTAGGGTTTGAAGCATGTTTATGGCGGTGGTGAAAAGGCAAACTCGCGAACTGTTGGTTTGAAGGAAATGGATGCACGACGTGCGTGGCACGTGCGCACGAGATTGCGCCCTAGCAAAATTTAATTTTTGAAATTTGTCGATTTTCCCGCGCAACTTCAAACTAAAATTGCCGCTTCGTTACCGGTCCGATTTTTGCGAATGAGCTATGGAAATTATCAGGAGAGATTTTCCAATCCAATGATCCATAAAACACTCTATTCCAACCGTAGGTGACATATAAGAAGATGGAAAATGCCTTAAAGTGCGTGCATGACGTAAGTTATGCGAACGAATGAAATTTAAATTCATAGATAATGTCAACCCAAATCTAAATATGATTAAATGGCCTAAGAAACAGAAATGGAAAGTTCAACAATCCAGGATGGAAAAATGAACACCCCACCCCCAAACAAATTTTAGACAACAGAGTTTAGAAAATTTGTTTTAAAAGTGGGTCTTTTAAAGTCAGATTCCCGAGACTTCCTAAATTACTATGTTTATGATTTTAACAATTTTTATTTTTTATGAATAAGATTTAATATAAGAAAAACAAGAAAGCAATAAATGTATAATTCACACCATAGAGGAACATGACTCAAAATCGAGAAAACATGCAAGAGTGGAAAACGTGGACTTAGGATCTGGTACATACAGCCACACACTCCATAGGGAAGGCCCAGTTACCTGAATAGTGCACTTACCAATATATGGAAATGAAAGAAACTACACCAACCAACAAAGGTCAATCCTCATAGACAGGGTCCTGTAAAAGGACTTCCTCTACATCAGGGGACAATAGCTCGTGAAAATATTTCAACCATTGGCCAATGACTTGAAAGGTACTGTTATCCTTAGGATTTACCAAGGTGATTGCCCCATGAGGGGTGAGTTCAGTAACTAGAAAAGGACCAGACCAACGGGTTTTTAATTTCCCTGGAAAAATATGTAGACGGGAGTTGTAAAGCAAGACTTTTTGACCTACCACAAACTCTTTGCGCAAGATTTGCTTACCATGAACACATTTCATGTTAGCTTTATAATCCTTCGCGAGATCATAAGAATCGCTACGAATTTCTTCAAGCTCATTAAATTACAACTTGCGCTTGACACCCACCTCATCAAAGTTGAAGTTAAGGTTTTTTATAGCTCACATAGCACGGTGCTCCAATTCGACGGGCAAATGACAAGGTTTCCCAAATACAAGTCTAAAGAGAGACATACCTATAGGAGTTTTAAAGCAGTCCTATATGCCCCCCATAAGGCATCAGATAGATGCTTTGACCAGTCTTTCCTATCAGGATTTACAGTTGTTTCTAAGATCTTTTTGATTTCCCAATTAGAAACTTCTACTTGTCCGCTAGTTTGTGGATGATACGGAGTTGCTACTTTATGTGTAACTCCATACTTTTTCACTAGAGATGCAACAACTCTATTGCAAAAATTTGTTCCATTATCACTAATGATAGCTTTAGAAATGCCAAATTGACAAAAAATATATTCCTTAACAAAAAACACAATTGTCTTATGGTCATTGCAACGGAAAGCCTCTATCCATTTAGACACGTAGTCCACGACAACTAGAATATAAATGAAACTGTGGAAAACTGGAAAGGGACCCATGAAATCAATGCCCCATACGTCAAAAATTTCTACCACCATGATTGGATTTAATGGCATCATATTACCCTCCGTGATTCGCCTAAGTTGTTGGCAACGAACACACGTTTTGCAATGCACTTGGGCATCTTTAAACAGAGTAGGCCAATAAAACCCACATTAAAGAATTTTAGCAGCTGTTTTCATACCACTAAAATGGCCACTACACTCTTTGTCATGGCAAAATAAGAGAACCTCATTATAGTCCCATTAGGGAATACAACGAGGAATAATCTGATCCGCACAATACTTGAAAAGTAGGGCTCATCCCAGTAGTATAGCTTAACTCTGGCCAAGAACTTCTTACGATCATTTCTTGACCAATCATAAGGAATAACATCAGACGCTAAATAATTCACAATATCAGCATACCATGGTGCAAAAAAAATAGCATACAGATGCTCATCAGGAAAAGAGTCCGGTATGGACTCATAATCACTATCATCGTCGTTTGTAAGTCTAGATAAGTGGTCCGCAACTACATTTTCGACCCCTCTTTTGTCCTTTACTTCTAATATGAACTTTTGTAGGAGAAGGTACTTAAGGGATGCATGATCTGTGTAAAATAGAGTCTTAGAACCAACCAAATAAGGATGAAACTTATCTAAAGCATAAACAACAGCTAAGAATTCTTTTTCAGTAGTTGTATAATTCCTTTGAGCATCGTTCAGAGTTTTACTAACATAATAAATAATAGTGGACTTATTATTTAGTTTATGTCCAAAGACAACACCAACTGAATAATCACTAGCATCACACATGAGTTTGAAAGGTTTAGACCAATCGGGAGGCTGTATAATGGGTGCAGAAGTTAAGGAGGATTTTAAAGTTTCAAAACCCTATTTACAGTTAAAATTAAAATCAAAGATGGCATCCTTTAAAAGTAGATTAGTTAATGGCCTAGCTATTTTCGAAAAATCTTTGATAAAGCGCCTATAAAAACTTGCATGGCCTAGAAAGGCTCTAATATCACGGACAGTCCGTGGTATAGGTAGAGTTGCTATCTTATCTAGTTTGCCCTTATCTACTTCGATGTCATCACTAGATTCAATGTGACCTAGTACTATGCCTTTTTTCACCATGGAATGACATTTTTCCCAATTTAAAACCAGGCTCTTCTCTTTACATCATGTCAAAAAATTAGACAGGTTAGACAGGCAGTTAGTGAAAGAGTCTCCATAGATAGAAAAATCATCCATGAATACTTCCATGAAACTCTCTACCATGTCACTAAATATATGAAGCATATACCACTAGAAGGTACCAGGAGCATTACAAAGGCCAAAAGGCATTCATTTATAGGCGTATGTTCCAAAAGCACATGTGAAGGTAGTCTTTTCTTAGTCATCAATATCAATAATAATTTGGAAATAGCCAGAGTAGCCATCCAAAAAACAATAAAAAGCGTGACCAGCTAGACGTTCAAGCATCTGATCTATAAAGGGTAAAGGAAAATTATCCTTTTGTGTCATGGCATTTAAACGTCTGTAATCAATACAGATCCTCCATTTCATAGGACCATACGTGACAACATATTCACCCTTGGCATTACGTTCCATGGTAATCCCTGATTTCTTAGGAACTACATGAATGGAACTTACCCATTCGCTATCAGAGATTGGGTATACGATACCCACATCGAGTAACCGTAAAACTTCTTCCCTAACCACTACTTTCATGGCAGGTCGCTGAGGTTCACGAGAAGTCTTTGTGTTATCCTCTAAATGAATACGATGAGTGCACAAATTAGGGTCAATTCTCTTAATGTCGGCTAGGGACCAACCAATCGCAGAATGATGTTCCCTAATCACCCTGATCAAACGTGTCTCTTCCTCCTTAAATAATAGAGAAGATATAATTACTGGATGACTACCATCCGGATCAAGTTGAATATATTTTAACTCGGAAGGAAGAGTTTTCAGTACCGGGGTGGTTGGAATGTCGATAAATACTTCTAGAGGGTCTTCATCTTGAGTAACGAATACTTGCTTAGGCAGCAAGTCTTCAAACTTAGGAGATGGAGTAACAGAAGGGTAGGTGTAGACTCAAAAATGGTGTTGACTTCCTCTTAGTAGGAGTTATCGACAAAATCTGAACTTCTAAAAGAAAAGAATTTATGCATATGGTTTTTTGGAAACGTGCATTTAAAATAATCTTGAGCAAAGCTCTTGATCATGCTAACCTCCCCATCTATAGAGAAATCTGGTAACTGTTTCATCATTTTAAAAACATTTACCTCAACAGAAAGATGGCCAAAAGACAGGGACATGGAACTATCGTGGTAATTTATAAATGAGTTGGCAGTTGTCAAGAATGGACGCCCTAAGATGATCGGAACAGAGTCATTAACGACTTCCGTATCGAGGATAACAAAATCAGCAGGATAGTAGAAATCCTGAACCTTAACAAGCACATTTTCAACCACACCACCCTTAGGATACTTAATAGACCGATCCACTAATTGCAACGTCATTTGAGTTGGTTGCATCTCTTGTAGACCTATTTGTTTGTATAAATAATATGGGAGTAAGTTAACACTTGCCCCCAGGTCTAATAAAATGGTGGTCGTGTGAGAATCTCCTAAGGTGCATTGTACAGTAGGATGACCATGGTCCTTGTACTTAACTATTCCATTATTTTCTGATAAAGTTAGAAATTGTTCAGTTAGAAAGGCGTCTTTAGGAATATTAGTCTTACGCCTAGTAGTGAACAACTCTTTAAGAAACTTAGAGTGGTGAGGTAATTTTTTAATTGCTTCGAGAAAGGGTAGGTTTATCGTTAGATTTTTGAAAACTTCCCTAATCTCGTCAAAGTTTGTATCCCTGTTTAACATAGATAATTTCTAGGGAAACGGTGGTTTCTCTCTATATTTAGTGTATGGATCAACTGGATGTCTAAGCTTCGCTTTCTGTTTCTTAGGTTGTGGTTTAACTGGTACATCTACAGGGGTAGGCTCTTCAGTTTCTATTTCGGTATCTAGAGCAATCTCTGGAGTAGGGACAACTGGTGGGGTAAATATAGGCATAGTTATGTTGTTATCAACCACTCTCCAAGAACAGAGAGTGGTGATGGCATTTAGCTCAACTACGTTTATATTTTCCCTACTAGTATTACCAGTCACCTCAAAGGATGTGTTTGTTGTTTTAGGATTAGTTATTGCTTAACCTGGAAACACACCTTTGGATTGTACTTTCTTTTGAGCTAACTGCTATAAGGAAAGTTGGATGGCTTGTAAAATTTGTTGTTGAGATTGCATAAAGGTATCGAAACGATCTGGTTGTGGAGTAGTATTTGCTACTGGTTGTGTAACAGGAACTATGTGACGTTGACTATTAATAGGTGGGTTGTGATAGTTATTATTATTAACCGGAATGATACCTCTATTAGAATTATAATTATTATTATTATAATTATTATAATTTCCCTGACTTTGTCCTTGTCGTGGTGGAGCTTGGTTATAATTGTTTGCTTGCCTAACATTTTGATTATTAAACCCTGGAGGTGTTACTTGTTGATTATTTCTCCAACTGAAGTTGGGGTGTTGTCTCCAAGGGGCGTTAGGAATAGGATAACTATTAATTGAGCAAACGTTATCTTGTTGTAATGTTTGTTGTTCATAAGCGAGAGGAGAATAGGAGTCGGAATGCTCTGGACTAAAACAAAAATTACATAGATTGGAGTTGACATTCATGATGGGAATAGGCTTTTGTTGAACATAAATAGCCTCTACCTTTTTAGTAAGAGATTCGATTAAATTTTTAAATTCAGGATCGGGTTTCATCTCAAACATACCGGCGACCTTAACTGTTGTAGAAGAACTAGCGAAACGGGAGATATCGTCACTACCCCCCAAGTTATTATTACGCTTAGTTTGATATTCTAAAAATTTATAAGCCTCTGAGGCTCCCTTACTGAAAAAACTATCCCCATTCATTATGTCAAGCACCTCTTTGTGGTGGTGTAACAGTCCTTTGAAAAAGGCAGGAACTAACGTGTCTTTTGCAAGGTTATGGTGTGGACACTCTATAAGAAGATCGGTGAAACGATTCCAAGCCTCTGAAAATGATTCATGAGGATTCTATTGAAAGAAATGAATCTTGGAAAGCATTTCATCGGTCTTCAATGGTGGGTAAAATGTTCCATAAATAGTTGAACAAGTTTAGCCCACGAGTCCACAGAATTAGGCGCTTGGGCAGTTAACCAAGACGTCGCCTTATTGGCTAAGGTGAAAGGAAACACCCTCAGTTTAATTTGTTCAGCACCAACCCCTAGGATGGTGGAATGTAGTAAGGACTTGGTCAATCCTACGCATGTGGTGATAAGGTTTATCATGGTCTAACCCATGAAAAATGGGTAACAAATTAAATATATTTGGGGGGATTCGGAAATCCCCCACTCGGTCTGATAGAATGATGCAAGATTTAGGGCTATTGTTCAAGGCTTTGTAAAAGTCAGAGAGAGGAGACTCTCTTTCTTCAGCCATTATTTTAAGTGTTGTGTGTGGTACGCTAGCTAGAGGTGTAATGAGTAGTATACTAGAAAGGCGTGTTTGTTGACATTGCCGGTTAATTACGTTAGGCGTTTTTCTTCGGCCTGACCTTAATCTCATGCAAGGCTAAGACCAATCTTAACTAAACACGACAACACTCCAAACAATCCTGATATGCTAGTATGAACCTCTAACAGGTGATGTGAGGTGTGGAAGAAAGAAGTACCTGAATGCCTCCTTGCTTCACTTATGAATAGCGTCTTATATACGCGAGCTCAGTGTATTTAACAAGTTAGAACACTTAATAACTTGAAGAAATGGAAATTTGAATTAACCTGTGGAAATCAGGCGATTCAGAGTAGAGGGTGCAGGTCGCGCTAAGAATCAGCCTAGGTAGGGAGCGGGTAGCGCTCAGGTCCAACTCGAGCTCCAAGCGCTTCAGCGCGAGGGGCGCTCGAACTTTGTCTTGGCAAGGCCCGGGTCATGCTCAGGCAAAACTCAAGTTCCATGTGCTTCAGTGCGGGGGGTGCTCAAGTTTTGCTTTGGCAAAGGCGGGTGGTCTTTCGAGTAAAACTAAAGTTCCAGCGCTTCAGTTGGGGCTTCGAGTTTTGCCTTAGTAGGCTGTGGGTCGCGCTTTGTGTATTCCTGCGATGAAAAATTCAGTTATGAAACAAACAACCACAGTTAGAATCAAACAAGGGTGGGTGGGTTATGGGAGTTTGGAAGACTAACAATACTAAAGAAAACAATACTAAAGGGAACTAAGATGGCAGCGGCGCTATTTGATAACTGTAAAATGATTGTTTTACCTACGAATAAAAGAGTGAACTCTAAACGCAAGTAAAACTAAACTTAACTTGTACTATATTTATCAAAGATTTCTACTCTCGAATCTATCGAAATAGAGTTGGAGTAAAAAATTTGTTCCACTCCTAGTTCTTTAGTATTCAATGTTTTCTAATATTATCGGTCCTACCCAAAATTAGTGAGAGTAATGGTGAGAATTGTACTACGATGCAAATTATGCTAACAAGATACGATAATTTAACAACTAATACTACAGTTTGAATCTAGATAAGGAATTAGGGGGGATTGATTCCACCTTAACTCGACTTAATTTTCTAACGAAGAATCGTTATAATCCGAATTGAACTGCTTTCGCATAACAATTGATTCTTTATAATCCCTAGTTGTTCATGGTAATCTCTACCAACTAACATCTAGAATGTGAAACAAGCAAACTCATTCACATGGTGAACTAATCGTTTTCTAGAATGGAATGGAAATCACGACTATTCTATGCTAACACAAATCAAGCTCCATCAAGGCTTCTTCAACCCCCACTAATGGAGGTTTATCCTAGAATTATTATGTTATCATTTCCACATAGAATTAAACAAGACATGGTATAAAGATTCTAACTTTACTTGTTTGAATTCAAATGGAAACTACTCATGCAAGATTTGATTAAAACTAATAATGACAAATAACTAAATCTATGAATTGAAACTAAATACTTAATCGAAAATGAAACTAAATTATGAAGAATAACTAACTTTATTGATCTAATAAATATATAACAATTGATTCAAATCCTAAATTAAAACAAGATAATAAAAAGCTAATTAATTTAATTTAATCTAAATCTAGATCTAGAATTATCCTCTAATGGCTACTTGCTACCTAAACTAAGTATTTCTTAAGATTTAAGTCTCGTGTGTGGAAATGGAGGAGACCAGATCCACATTTTCGTGGATGGGTTGAGGAGCCATGCTTTGGGCCAGAAAATCGAGCCCAAAGCCCAATTTCTTCAGTTCACAGATCCCTTTTCAGCTGGCTTTTACTTAAATAAACATTTCATCCACTTTTGCTCCTCTGTTTGGGTCAAGACTTAGACCATTGGAAAGATCTTTCCGTGCCGGTCATTTTGACATAAGGTAGGCCCAATTCCGAGGACTGAGTCCAAAGATACGGTCTTCGGAAGTTCTGCTGACTTTTGTGTGATGTTTCTGCCCACATTGACTTTGACTTTTCAGCTTTTGACTGGGCTTTACAAAGGTTTTTTCACCTTGAATCTTTGCCTTTAATCACATAACTCCTTAGCAACCAACCTTTGCTCCTTTATCTCGCCAAAGTGGCACATTTCTGCACATAATTGACTTTAATGCCTAAAATACATAAAAGCACGTAATCAGCGTTAACTCTTATTTATTACTCGCATAATTGGTCTAAAAGTATTATTGTTAAGGGGTTAAGACTACAGTTTTGGGCTCTTATCAATTTTTCACTCCAAATGGCATGACCTGATAACAATACAGGCCATCCTCGGTTGTGAAACATGCATGTTTGTGTTCTTCCTCATGCAATAGGATCTGGTTGTAGCTAGATGACCCATCTGTGAAAGATAAGAGTTCATGTCCAGCCGTCACATCTACCAATTTGTCAATCCGCGGTAGAGGATAACTGTCTTTTGGACATGCACAGTCTAGATCTGTGAAGTCGATACATATTCTCCATGACCTATTCTTCTTACGTACTAGGAAAATATTAAAAATCCAGGTGGGGAAATTAATCTCCCTGACAAAATTAGCTGCCTTTAGTTTTTCGACTTCAGCTTTTACTGCTTTGGATCTGTCAGCACCTATCCTTCTCGGTTTCTTGTTGACTACTACTGCATCTGCATTGAGCCGGTGGCATGCCACGTGGGGGTCAATTCTTGGAATTTCTTTGAATGACCAAGGACACACGTCTTTGTGGTCCCGAAGGAAATGTATTAGAGCCTGACGCTTTTCAGAGCTCAACAAGGTGCCGATGAAAGTTGTTTTTGGCGAGCTGCCTCCCACAATTTCCCACTTCCTCTAATGGCTCCAATGAAGGGGGATCATCCCTCTCTCTTGGGACCAGGTCTGGGAGAGGTGGATCCAACTATAATTGTTATTTGGCAGGTTGCCTCACCTCCTTTGGTTCAAAAAGGAGTGTGGATTGCTTTGTCGCCAACGCATAGCATGTTTTGGCAGCCACCTAATCCCATCTAATTGTCTCAATTTTCTCGTTGTGGGGGAACTTCAGACATTAGTGATAGGTGCTGGGAATAGCTCGAAGTCTGTGCAGCCATGTCCTACCCAATATCATGTGATAGGGTGTGTTAGCTTTTACCACAACAAAATTTATGATGAGAGTTACCAAACCAGTAGCAACGGGTAGTTGGATCTCCCAAACTGTTAGAGATTTGTCGTCGCTGAATCCATATAGGTTGGAGTTGGTGGCGACCATCTCAGAATTAGGAATCTGCAACTTCTTCAATGCGTCGTAGTATAGCACATCTGTTGAACTGCCTAGATCAACCAATATGCGATGCAAATCATAATCTCCATAAGGGAGTGTCTGAACAAGTGCATCTTCATGTAGGCTTTGGATGCTACAACAGTCAGCCTCAATGAAGAGGATAAGCGGATATTTGTGGGGTACCACGTTGACTAGTGCACCCGTTGTCAGTTCGATGTTCATGATCCTCATTTGCTTAGCGATGCGCATTTGATATCGTGCACCCTTTTCAGTGATCTGCCCACTTCGTTTGCTTGCTTTTTCGGAAATCATATTTAGCTGGAGGCGGCCATTGAGCGGTCCAATTCCTGGGGGATCCTGAACTGACTTGCTGATATCTTCAGGTTGTACTGCACTCACTTGTTCGTGTGCTACAAACTGCTTTAAATATGCCCTTTCAATCAGATCATGTAGTTCATTTTTCAGGGTCCTGCAGGCTCTAGTGTTATGACCCTTACTCTTATGAAACTTGCAGTAGGTCTTTGGTCTCTGGTACCCAAGGAGCCTTGCTTAAGTGGAGTTAGCCACTTAAGGTAACTTTGATTCTTGATCGAGTCCAGAACCTCATCTGGCATTTTGTTCAAAGGGGAGAAGTTTATGTCCATCGAGGGAAAAACTTATTCAGCTCCTTCCACTCGTGGCTTCTTCTGTGGTTTTCCATCTGCACTACTGGTTACATTCTGGTATTGTCCTCTGGGCATCCGTCCCTTTGATGGGGACTCAGCCCTTTGGCGTCCATCATTATAGTCTCTCTTCGGTGTTTTAGGGGAAGAGTTCCCTTCTCGAGGGGCTACAGGAGCTGTCCGACTAGTCTTTTTTGCTTCCTAATGTATGTCTGTTCAGGACATCCTCCTCCCACCCTGCATGAGTCTTAACTCTGTCTAGGAGTTCCTCTAAATCATGGGGTGGTTTCCTAGAGAGGGATCCGCATAATGCATTGTTTTCATCCAACCCTTGTTTGAAAGCTATTATGGCAGTCTATTCGTCGCAAGACTCTATCTGGATTAAAATTTCCATGAATCATTGCATGTAGGACCTCAATGCTTCTCTGTCCTTTTTCTTGATGTTGAATAATGCGTCGATCCACTTTGGTTGATGCTTGTTGCATGAATGGTGTCTATGAAGGTCCTAAACATTTCTTCTGAGGACCTGATCTGCCGCTCAGGTAACTTGTGGTACCACTGGAGCGTAGATTCAGATAGGGAAGCTTTGAACTCTTGACACATGATGTGGTCATACCTTTCATATTGTCCCATAGTTGTTCGATATTTAAACATGTGATCCACCAGATCTTACTTGCCATTGAAGACACTAAACTTCGGTTGCTGGTAGCCACGGGGGTAAGGCTTTCATATTATTCGAGATGCGAAAGGAGATATGCCTGCCCTCATTATGGTGGATTGAACAAGGGAGTCTTGTATTTTTTCCCCCTTTCCTGTCATCTGATGCATCTGACGGATCAGGTCATTCTTCTCAGTATCTCATGTAGTTTCTTTGGTAGAATGTTTCTTGTTCTAAGCTCTTTTCCTAGGTTGAGGGTTGACGTCACGATCCTGGTCAGTTGACTCTTGTTCGGATGCTGTATCCGAGTCCTCATCTGAGTTGTTGTATTTCAACTTAGATGTCTCACATCAAGCTGGACCCCCACACCTTGGGTTCTTTACACGACCACCTTCTGGAAGGTCGTCATCACCGAAATCGGTGAACGACTCTTTCCCTATGTCGGATTGGTACAAATGCCTCAACAGTTGTACTTCTCGTTCAAGATTGCTTCAATTCTATTTGTTGTTATAGAGCCTGTACTACCTGGCTTGCCAGAACATACTCTGGGTTGGTGAGGACAGCATTCTCACCATCTTGATGCTCCTCTTGAGCGTTATTCCTAGGGCCTGCACCGGGTGCAGCTGGTCTGTCAGTGCTGGTCATAGGTCTTTGGAAGTTGTTATTCGCGTCATGGTGACCAACCCTTTCCCCCCCTTCAGGTATCTCATGCTCTTATTCTCTCACGGCGACGCTGCGTGTGGTAGCGCCACCCTTTGTTTTCTTTGCTCTTGTCATTACAATGGTAAGAGTTTTTAAATAAAATCAGTCAGTTGAACGAATGTTTACCTGCTTTCGACCCCACAGATGGCGCCACAAGATGTAGGGATTTTTTCGAGTATCCCTTAATCTTCCTCTATGCCTTGTGATCTAGAAGCTTTGACTGAGTAGAGAAGGGATGAGATGATTGTGAGTTCAGGGTTGAACCATCTAGCGGCTACCTACGTATCTCCTTCTTTTTTTAGGACAATAAAACCTTATTTTGCGTAGTTCCTAAGAGCGAATCTCTATGGTTTATATAGGAAGAGCTATGAGAGTCCTAGGGTTAGGACTATTCTCACCGCTTGTGAGTTCCCTTCCATCTTTTTACTCTGCCTTCCTATTAGGATTCTTTTATTTATGGAAGTCTGAATCTATACCATATCTTATGAGAGGTAAGTTTCCTTGTTGATCATAATGTCCCATCGCGTATGAGAAGATTATATCTAAAAGCTAACTCCTAAGATATGTCATCACGATTCCTTCCTTATCATTAGAGATCTCCATCTTCAATTTCCTTCTATTCAGGAACTGTCTATATCAGTTCCTAACGACTTGGAGAACTGTCATACTCAAAGGCGGTCAGCCACGTGCCTAGCATATATCCACTAAACATTTGTGCTAAGCGCGAGATCACTTATTCATAAAACTGATCTGATGGTCCTCGTCTTATTCTGGACATCTATAGTCGTAGATTATTTCCCATACACATGTCATCTGCTCAATGACGAGAAATCCCCTTTACAGTGAGCCTGTGGGAATTCCTATTCCCATAAAACATACTCATGCTCCAACCAGTAAGTCTCTTTTCTTACGAATTTTACAATCATTATGAGAGTCTTTTAACTGAGTTTCTTTGCTATTTTTCCTTAGATAACTCTTCCCCTTGGAATCAACTATCTGCAACTGATGCTGCTATGGTGGACTTCATCATGAAGATCCCCAAGGAACAGAGGATGCCTTGGGTGATAGTTCCTAATCCCACCCGTCTTTTTGAATATTTCAACATGTCAACTGAAGAATTGCTACAACTTGCCCCAAACTTTTCCCCCTTTGGGATAAACACTGTGAATTCTGGGCGCACAACTCTTCCTCCTCTTGTGGATCAGGATGCTGGACTTCTTCCTCCCCTAGTTCAGGATGAATCCTCTTTGATTACTAGAAGAAGAGGAAACCGCAAGAAGAAGAATTATGTGGCCACCTCTAGTGATGCTACAACATCGAGTTCAGTTCAGGAGCCTGCTGTCAGTGATAATTGTGCGATCACTGGCGGGAGAGGCCCTGAACTACCTCATGAACTGTTGGCGGCTAGTAATTTTAAAAGGGAAGTTCGTGCATCCAACCGTTCAAGAATGAAGAGAACTAATCCTGCTCCTGCTTCTGATGTTGCCCCATCTGGCAAGAAAATGAAATTTCATCCTCTCACTGTGAATGAAGAATCACTTTTCAAGGTTCTTGATAGTATTCCCTATCCTGGTAAATCTTTTGAGAAAGTAGATACATCCCTACCAGTTCTAGATCTTCCTATAGCTTCTGGACAAACTAATGACACTGTCCCTCTGAATGTTGACCCTTCCCTCCCTGATAATCGTAAAGGGAAAGGCATTGCTGAAACAACTGCTGTAATTGTTGCTCTCCCTCCTCCTCAATTCAGTGATAGGAGGAGAGTGATGATATTCCCTTTTTGCCACAATCTTTGGATTCCCCTGAAATGGAGATAATCGTGGAGATGAGGCATTGGGGATGAACTGATGAACTACCTGTTACCAACGAACACTTTGTTAATGATGTTGATATCGCGCTTGGAGTTCTGGAAGTTGTGTGAATTCCTATTGACAAGGTGGAAGCCAACATGGCTGGGAGCCTGGACCTGTCCTTTCATCGATCTGCTGTTCACCTTGCCAAGGTAAGACTTTCCCTCTTTGTTCAATGTTCTGTTTCTCTCATTGTGTCACTTACACACTTTGTATCATTTTCTAGTTAGTGAATAACTTTTTAGCCATGAAAGAGCTCATCTTTGCGGCCTCAACTGGTACAGCCACTGATGACATACTACTGGTGAGTTGATCTGGGTGAAAAAGGCTGCTGAGAAAAGAGCTGTGGAGCTGCAGATCCAGGTTGACCAACACTTAGCTAGAGAGAAGATATCTGATACTGGTTTCAAGAACATGAGAGATACAATCTCCAACCTCTGGGGCTCTCTAGAGAAAGCCCAGAAAGGAGCTACTGATGCTGTCACTTGGAAGGTGAAGTTCTTGGAATTGCGCTCCCATCTCACCACCCTGCAAGTAAAACATGACCAGGTCCAATTGGAACTTCACCGTATGAACACCGAGATGAGAACCCTTGACCAAGCCATTGCCCATGCAAATGAGGTCATGTCAGACTATGAGAGGGCTCTAAAAGAGAAACGTCTTCACTATGATAAGAAGGTTGGTGACCTCTTGGCAGAGACCTCTGAGTTCTATTCCAAAGTGGTGAAGGAGGTGAAGAAGAGGTTAACTGAAAATGCCATTCGCTTTGCATGAGAGTGCTTGATGTTTCTAAAGAGTCCTTCAATGCAGCCAGACAAGTTAAGTTTGAGGAGGCTATTAAGGCTATTGGGTATGTTTTCTATTTAGATGATCAGAGGCGAGTAACCCTTTCATCTTATTTCCTGATCTAGACACCAGTATCTCTGCTATTCAAAATGAACTTATGCCTGATGCCTCCTCATCTTCTGAAGAAGACAACGATGATGACATGCCTCCCGTTCAACTACCTTTTTTGCTAGTGCCAGCTCCGATGGTATTCATTTCTAAGCTATCCTAAAAAAAAGGAAAAAATCATTTCTGAGCTACAGATCTTGGTTTTCCAATAATCAGGTTATTTTGTAATCATTTACACGCAACATGTGAGCACTATTCCACGACTCCTGATAGTTTAGTGATGTACACTATACACAGTTCAATTAAAACACAACACAAGGATTAGTTGAATTGAAGTCTGCTAATCAAATAGCATTTTACCTTAATCTACTTTCCATATAAGTGCAGCCGAGTTACCATCACTCTTTCAGCAAGATCTTGCCTCTCCAGAGAAAAAATATGGTACATATTGTCAAATGTGCAACACTTACTCGTCATGTTTGTTATCTCAAACTTAAGCAGACTACCTTATTAAGGATAATGAAGGAAACGCTTCCCATCCCCTGGCTTGTTTGTCACTATTAAGCTGTCAAAGTGAACAATGCAAGAATTAGGTTTAAGCTCTGTATTAAGTTTGTCACAAATAAATAAGAGCTTAAATCCTCTTACTCATCCTTACTGCTTTATATGTAAAATAGTTTACGATTTGCTGCAATTGGAAAGAGTTTTAATCAAGATCCTAAACTGTCTCAATGCAATATATACCGCTTTCCAATAAACGATAAACGAGCATAATTAAATTTCAAAATGTTAGAATCAACCTGCTTACAGGTTTCTGCTTAATGTCGAAGGAGCTAATATGAGAAATACCAATTAGTGTGCCCAATCCTCCTCCTTGCAAGAGTATAAAGCAGATAATAGTGTTCGTTGATTTTAGAGATGCTTTTCAAACACACAAACAAGGGAAATAAAAAGCAGAACATTTCTGGTGATGAAATCAAGAGAAATACCAATTAGCTGAGACATACTAAATGCAAATTACACTGCAGAAGAAAGTAAAGAGTTAGTCTTGCAGAAACCACCATAAACATTACCTCAGTGACTTCTCCTACTGACTCATAGAAGCCCTTCAGATCCTTCCCAGAAGCATCATGCGGAATACCACCAACATACACCTCATAACCATACAATCAAATTTCAAAAATGCATCCACCAGAAGGGAAAAAAACATAGGCAACACATATATGATGAATATCAGGGGGAAAGGATGATAGTATTCACTTACATGTGTAACTCCACCTTCTTGTCCATGCAAAACATATAAAAGCTCCATATTGCCCTAAGAAACAGGATGGAGTAAAATATGAGTTTCTCGCCATGAATAAAAACAAGCAGAAATCGTAGAAGAAAGAAAAAGAATTACTTACATTTATAATAGCACCAGCAGCTTCAGTTAACGTAGGTGAATCCAACAAAACAAAACATCTACCATCCTTCTCCCTCCTCCTTTATCTGGGCTTTGGACTAGCAATGCAAACTTATCATAAGTTTGCACAGGCGGAGTTACCAAGGGGGTTGGTAGAACACAACTCAATTATTGCTTTCCTAAGAACCATATTACATAGTGATAAAAAAATATACAACACAACCACGAAACCCAAAAGGAAATAACAAAAAGCCAATAGTTTACTTAGTACTTGGCACTGGTAAAAGCCAATAAAAACATTTAAGTAAATGAGCAGTGTTTCAAGAAGGTGACCCAATGATTACAACATTAGCAGTTCTTTGGGCCAGATAACACTCCCTTGAGCAACCTCGCCAAGCTTTGATCTCCAATCATCATGAGGCAATGGTAGTACAGCACCTCCGTCATAAACCACGCTCACATAGTTTGTACTCCTTCCACGCTTTTTGGAATTTGCTTATTGTCCAATCCATGTCAATAGTATCGATGTTTTCAAACACATACATTCTTCCTAAAGTTTTAATAGCTTTAGGTATGATGCTCTCATGCGAACGAACTGGTTTCTAGCTATCATAGCGAATTGGGATATCACGACGAGCAATGTGACCAAGCTTGGTGACGAAATGGTCAACCTCTTCTTTGGGCTCATCTGGTTGACCCCACTCATTAAGCTTAATGATTACCTTCTCATAGCCTTCAGGCAGCTCCTCCGAAACACCTATCGAAGGACCTCTTGTTTCCTTAGAAGAGGAAGTTGATGCACCAGAAATATGTGTCTCACCTACATATATCAACCAAATTTGTTAGTAAGATCAAAACAATGGTACGGAAAACTGAAAACTAAAAGTCATCTCCATTACCTAAGTCATCATCAAGGCTGTCACTTAGTGAATGTGAGCTGTTATGTGTTTGTCCCTCGTCCATGTGCAAAGAGCTGTAATACAATACAACAAGTATGCATGTCCATAGTGCAAAGATCAAGATCAGTTAATTTTTTATTTAAACTTCTATTTAACTGGCAAGAGAAAGCGCATTCCATAAAAGGCCTATTATGCACACATGAAAAATACAGCCGGAAAAGAAAAAGATTAAAGTACAGACATACCCTGTTCAAACAAAAAGTTGCACTTAATCAAAGAACTACCAAAATTTTAATACCACAAAACTCACACCACTAAGTCAACACAAAATATAAATGGACTATGTTCTAGATCACTTTCTTTTTCTGCTACTCTCAAGAACTTCAAACATGTCGTTTGGGTCATTGAATATCAGTTCATCCACCATAGAAATGTCAAGGTTCTTAGGCCCTATATCTAAATCATTCACCACTCTTTCCTCTGAGAGACACGGTCCACCTTCATCAAAATACACTTTTCTTGGAACCTCCAGCACTACATGCCATTCAAGATTCTTGGGATCTTGGGAATAGAAAACCTGAGTAGCTTTCTCTGCAAGAATAAATGGTTCATCACATATATGGTCCGAACTGAGTTGATTGGATAAGTTGACCAACCTCGACTTTACTTCCTCATCCACTTTCACACCAAGTTGTGTGCACTTAGCCCAATCACACTTGAACAAAACAGTCTTGTAGTCTTCACGATAATTTAGTTGAACAATGTTTGTTAGAACACCATAGTAATCTGCATCTTCATCAATTAGATTTTTATCCTTAGAACTAGAACGGAAAGTTGTATGGCAACTTGTGCTAACACCGCTATTTTGGTTCCTTTTATTTTTCTGATAGTCTTTGGTGATTAAGAGAAACCCATTGACACAATACTTATGGTACTTTGTAGCAAAGCATGTAGGTCCCCTAACTAAATCCTTGAAGTGATCATCAGTGGATTCGAGGAACTCCTACTATTTTGTCAACCATGTGATGAAATCATCAGAACACAATGCCACCCTAGTGTGCCCAGTCCTCCTCCTTGCACTTGTTCTGTTGTCCTCAATGAAGCTAGTGTACTTCCTAAATGATTTTTGAAGTAATAAAGTCAGTTAGGATTATGTATATAATTTAGATTGTGTTAAGTTTCTAACAACTTTAATACGATGTGATATACTTACGTGTGCCGTCTGTCATAACGGGGATGACTTCTTAGTACCCATTGGCATGCTTGTTCATACTCCACACCTTCCAATAAATACTTTACACTTGGGCCAAGTGGCCCACCCTCATTGGCAGTGTGGTTGTCGTCTACACTATCCAAAAAATCTGCTAAAACATCAAGTTCATTTTCAGCCATCCTATCAAGTTTATCTAAAAGACCACCTCCTCCTTTATATCCAGCACAAGACATTAGTGTCTCCTCCTTCAAGTAACGCTTTGCAATACACCCTTCCGGGCGCGCTTTGTTGGTAACATAATCCTTGAAATATTTCATGTACCTTAAAAAAGTATTTTAGAAGCAATAGAATCTTAAAAATAAGAAAATAAATAAATAAAATAAGTAACAAAAATCAGGCTAAGTACCTTTCAAAACAATACATCCACCTAAAGAAAACAGGCCCACAAAGGCGAGCCTCATGAGCTAAGTGAATAGGAAGATGCATCATAGTAACAAACAATGATGGTGGGCAGATTCTCTCCAGCGCGCACAATGCCTTGACCATACCCCTTTCTAGTACATCAAGTGTTTCAATCTCTACTTTCTTCGAACACAAAGCACTAAAGAAAGTACAAATGGTAGTAATAATTGTTCGAGCTTCTTTTCTGTTGCCATCTCTATAAGCATGTTGTATTAATACTGGCAGCAAATGTTGCATTAGAATCTGATAGTCATGTGACTTCATTTGTCTCAAATCCATTGAATCGCTTTTGACAATATTAGACCAGTTACCACTAAACCCAACAGGTACACTAAGATTGCGCAAGGTTTGGATGAACAACTTCTTCTCCTCTTTTCGAAGCCAAAAGATACCTTGAGGCATAACCTGTTTCCCGCCAAGCTTAGTCACCCAATATTTCTTCTTTCTCTTCATGCGCTTTAAATCTTTGTGTGCATTGACATCATCTTTAGTTTTCACTTTCGTATTCAACATCAAAGCAAGAAGAATTTCACATATATTTTTTTCAATATGCAAGACATCAAGGTTATAACGGACGAGAATGTGTTTCCAATACTTGAGCTTAAAGAAGATAGATGATAAAAGTGAAAACAGTAAAATCCTAAATATTAATGCTACAAGAACACTAATACGTAATCCTACCGTTCTTACGTTTAAATCAATTCTTCTTACTCTCAAAACATATTCATGCAATACAACGAGTAAGGATTTCATTCCACTCTTAAACCCTCAAGACTTAAATAGAATTCAATTATTCAAACACAAGGAACAGTGAGAGTGATGTGTTTGGTGTTTAAACTAAAACTAATTATAAATTTAAGACAACTAAATCTAAAGATTCTAACTTTATGAAACTTAACAAACAATAATTAAAATCTAACATCAATAACTACGAAATGACTAACAACCAAGAAATGAAATTAGATCTAAGCAATAGATAAATGACAAAATCGAATTTGATCAATAATAAACTACTTGATTTATCTAATGAAGCAATAACAATATTTTAATACTTTAAATTAAAACAAGTGAAATGAAAACTAATAAAAATGGAGATTCAAAACTAGATCTAGATCTAAAAACTAATCTAGATCTATCTTTTTCTAACCCTAAACTCCATTAACATTAGCTTCCTAACCTAACTGCCATTAACAAAGAGTCAAGCTTTTGTTTTTATACTTTCAGATCCAAAAATCGTGCATGGGCTTGGAGCCATGTTTTGGGCCGGAAAATCGGGCCCAAAACCCAATTTCTTTAGTCCAAAATGGGCTCTTCAGCTGCACTGGGCTTCGACAAACATTTCGTCCACTTCTGCTCCTCTGATTGGGTCAAGGCTTGGACCATTGAAAAGCTCTTTCCGAGACGGTCGTTTTGACATAAGGTAGGCCCAATTCCGAGGTCTGAGTCCAAAGATACAGCCTTTGGAAGTTCTGCTGACTTGTGCACTGTTTCGCCCCGTGTTGACTTTTCAGCTTTTGACCGGGCTTTACAAAGGCTTTGTCTCCTTGAATCTTGGCCTTTATTCACGTAACTCCTTAGCAACTGACCTTTGCTCCTTTATCTCGCTAAAGTGGCGATTTCTGCACATAATGGAGTTTGAAGCCCCAAAATGCATAAAAACACGTAATTGATTAACTCTTAACTATTACTCACATAATTAGTCTAAAAATATGATGGTTAAGGGGTTAAAACTACAGTTTTGGGCTCTTATCAAACCACCCCCAAACAGCATTTTGCTTGTCCTCACGCAAAGATGAGAAATTAGAATAAGTGACCAAAAATGGAGTTCTATCTACTCTCATTTCTTTGAGCGCGTTACATTGACCATACGCAACAAGGCCTTAAACCACTAGGAATTCCCTAGTGGACGAAGTTATAGCCTCGTGAGAGTTTTCCAATGAAGGTACTCACAAACTTCATCTATACTACAACGACTAAGAAATAAAACTATTGTTTCTTTATTTATGTCTCAATTATCTATACATCTCACTAGTAATGAATACAGAATAATCATGTCAAAACCTAAGCTAATATATGCATAATAATCAATCATCTATGATACAAATATATATACTATGAGTAATACTATGAAATGCCTAGCAGGTTCGTTTCTGAAAACTCGGAATAGCGTCCTTAAGTAGGTCCTCACATAAATGTCAAGACAAAAAACTACTCGATTTTTCCTCCAAGTTGGCTACTGTGGGCACACTTTACCTTACAATCTCAATGACAACAAGGAAGCCAGAGTCGATCAAACACATCCGCCACTTACTATCACACTAACCTATTCCTAATTGAGCTAGAGGTCTTTATTAGGTGTCATGGGATTAGGAGATGGTTTAAGAAGGAAGGAAATGGATATTCAAAAGGACAAGTCTGAGATAATAGAGTCTTCATATTATGTAACTTGGAGAAAACCTTGTTATTTTCTTTTGCTTCTATACTTTGTTTCCATCCTTAGCCATATTTTTTCTTTTTCTTTTCTTTTCTTTTTTTTTGACTCCCTTTTATTCTATTTTTGGAGTTTTTATTTATTTCTATTTTTTCTTTTCCTTGGATGGAAACTTCTTTTCTTTTTCCTCAAGCAACTAACTAATTTTTGTTTACATGTGTTTTTCTCTTCCTCTTTTCTTCACTCATTCTATTCGGACTTATTCTAAATTGGGTAGGTTGATTTTTTTTTTTTAATTTTGTTTTTTTTTTTAACAGTGGTAAAGGAATTGTGGTTTATGGAAGGCTAAAGAAAGGCTCGAGGGGCTTAACTAGCGGAAAATAATTCATAGGTTTGAATTTTTGGCTATATCGATCCAAAAGGGGCCTAAATTATCGCTTAGGATATGGCATAGTGATCAAGTAAGTGGACGTGTGATTTCTCTATACGGATTTTACTTCTCCCCTTGTGTCATTTCTCAAATATTTCGGCTCATATAAGGCTTTAGGCTATATTCTCACAGGATTTGTAGAATAAGTACTCTAGCCTAGATTTCAGAAACTTACTACTAACAATCATAGATACTCATGTAATATATTTATAGATAGATGCAAAGATTATTACCTACATATTAACCTAAGTTTCTAACAATTATTCGATGCAAAAGCTACGCGGAGACTTCTAGATTGTTAAGAGCATGAGAAAGAAAACAATACCAATATTCCTAAGTGTATAGCATAAACTTATTTATTTATATTTTGAAATTTTTAACTTGAAAACAAATGCATATTATACATATCTATATCCTAACAGATGCTTTAATTACACGTGATTTCTATGCCCCCAAACAAGAAGAATGCTTTGTCCTCAAAGCATTTAAATAAAGAGGGTAGAAAAAATACCATGGAAATGCGGAAATTCGGAACATCTGCAAAACAAGGTTAGAATATACTAATATAGGAAATAAAAAACCGACGCGAACTCTATAAGAGTTCCACCCATTATAGGGTTAATGTAATTAAATTGCTTGGGACATAAGCGGACACTAACGAAACTAAAAACTTACCTCCACTCCAGCGTTTACTTTCGCCATCCTCCTCTTCTATAAAGAAGTGAGGTTCCTTCAAGATCCCCGCCATGCCATTATAATTTGCCAAGCTTGCCGCCATTTATCATCTACGGATCCTAACCGTTAAAAGCCACTTGGTCGGATGGGGTGTAAGGTGCAACCCGATGAGGTTGTATCCTCCACCCTTGCCAAGTCATTGACACGGAAAGATCGAATAATAGAATTGGTGGATCTCACAATGTCGAATTCCCAACCCAGTCCGTGAAACGGGCACAAAAAATAGGGAAGAAACATAGTATAATACGGCAAACTAATATAGGCATAAGAAGATACTTATGCCTCATGCTATGGGCTCGTGCTAAACTAGACATCAAAGTTCGGGAAGGTCATGGCACATACGCCCCGTGGCTAAAGCAAAGAAGACGCTGCAAGTGGCATCATTCACAAAAGAAAAAATGTCATTCCCTAAAATGTTTAGCATGATCCAAAACATAACAGTTCCTATGTTCATGGACCGTGCTACCAAAAGGGCGACGATTATATTCCCCTTGGTCCTTGATACGGAAAATGCCTGCCCCATACGACTCATGCAAAAACTCATAAGTGTAGACATACATATTATCTACCCAATAGCACCATGGGTCTTGTATTTCAGCGGGCATGGCAAGTCCAAGAACAAATGCTAGCAAGAACCATAAGCGGTTCCCAAATTTACGTGTGTGATCACCTCGCGAACCCAAGCACCATAAGTAGTGCTTTGAAACAAATCTTTGAAAGACTGTTCCGTATTATTATAGGAGATGTCATCTCGAACTACGCTCTAGAACAGCTGCGAATGAACTGAACAACCCGCTGAAAATTGGAATTTTTCCGGGTCGACGGAAGTCGGTAAGCTGAAGGCCAAGACAACTAGGGCTTAAACTGCGGTATTTGGAATTCCAGTGTTTTAAAAGCGAAGTCGCTTCTGCTTGAAGCGCCGGCCTCTCGAGATTTTTCGATTTAAATGTTTTTTAGGCGAAGTCGGCGCCGCTTGAAGCTGCGCCTTTCGACAAAAAATTTTTTTTATAGAAGTGTATAGGCAGCAGCGCCGCCGTAGAATGCGTAAACTTGATGTTTACAAGAAAAACAAGTAGAAAAAGCTTGGAGTGAAAGGTGAGAGATGATTGTGGGGTGTAGTATGGGTTGTGAGTGTAGAATGAATGAAGTTTTTTATAGGTTTTGAATTGTTAAAACGAATCGGTAAGTTGCCAAAAAGCTTTAAGGCAATTTTAGGAAACAATAAAATTTCGAACCCAAAACGGAAACAGCTCATATTCTTGATTCTATAACAACCCTAATATCTTTTATTAATCGGATTTAGACTAGTAACTTCTAAACTCTCTTAGATTTCATCCTACCACCACATCTAATCATAGGTATGCCAATTATGACAATATTCTCAACCTTCACTCCAAAACAAACTCTAAAATGGAGGATCTTCTACAAATCATGATAGAATAAATAATACCACCCCCAAACCGGGAAGGTGGGATTAACAATAAAATCCATGCACAATTTGAAAAGAACAACATTATATTAAAATTGAAATTCAAACAACATTTAACTACCAAATTCAAAGTTAACTACGGAATTTAACAACGCAACATCCTATCTACTAAAAAATAATAAAAGACAACATCAAAACAACAAACAAAGAGAAATCTAGCTACTCTTAAAGGGGGCGAGGTGGGGATAAGAATAGGAAGTTTAGTGATCAAGCATAGAAAAACCAAACACCCACCCCCAAACAAATTTTTGAAAACAGGGTTTGTAAAAATTTGTTTTTAAAACGTGGTCTTTTAAAGTCGATTCCCTAGACTTAAAGTGATATATATGTATTTACATGCGTTTCCTATATATCAATAATCTAAAAAAAGTTGTGGGTCTTTCCACAAATAATTAACATGGAATGCACCATCAAACAGAATTAAGCACCAAGATTTTCTATGACGTAGCTTTAGTGGAATGAGAGTAAAGCCTTATAGATCTAAAACCTAATCGAAAGCATACAATTTCTTCTTTGTCCTCCCACTGAGGGGATGCCAAGTAAATGAACGTGAGAAAATTGATGGTTGTGGAAGATAATGTAGGATGTGGATAATTTTGAGAAGGAAAAATGGAAAAAATAAAAAAGTGTCGGGTGGCTTGTCCTTGGGTGTTACTTCTTCACCAGGTTGGTTTTAGATAGTTATGAAGCATAGAAGAAAACACCAAGATCAAGTACAAACTCAATGGTTCTTTGAAAAGGTAGAGGGCGAGGAACATTAAGTGATGGAAGGTGAATGAGTGACATGAGGATGTG
This sequence comes from Coptis chinensis, assembly GCF_015680905.1. NCBI lineage: Eukaryota > Viridiplantae > Streptophyta > Magnoliopsida > Ranunculales > Ranunculaceae > Coptis > Coptis chinensis. The sequence continues at coordinate 41,991,770 of NC_141459.1, forward strand.
AGGTGGGTGAATGGTGTTCAACTAGTGTTCTTAGGTCTATATCATCGAGGCTTTGAGATATGCAAGACATTCCTCAATAGGTGGGTAAGAAGAATCACCGGGATAGGGCGAAAAATTCTTCTTCGTCATGGCGTCAAGAGATGAATGGATGTCAATAGGAGAGAACTCAAGGAGTCGAAGGAAATCTTCCTCGATGTTATCTACGTCTAGGGAGTAGAAATTGTGATCCTTGTCTTCTTCCATAAGAGGGTATCTACTAGTGTGGGGACTAAAGTGTCACACCGACTAATGTGAGGTACAAAACTCTCAATGGACTTCACTTCTCCTTCTATAGGCAAACCTAGTTGTCCCCTGTTTTTGTCTAAACATGTTAACTTCTACGTAAAGATTTCCAAAAGAAAGAGTCATTGAGCCATCCCGACAATTGATTTGGGCATTCAAGGGTTGCCAAGAAAGGACGCCCTAAGATGATGGGAATGGAATCATGAGCAACTTCGTGTCGAGAATAACAAAGTCGGCAGGATAGTAAAAATCCTGAACTTTAACAAGAATATTTTCAACTACACCCTTGGGATACTTAATAGAACGATCATTTAACCGCAAAGTCATTTTGGTTGGTTGAATTATTGTTAGACCCAGTTGTTTATATAAATAAAAAGGGAGTAAGTTAACACTTTCGCCCCCGTGTCTAATAAAGCGGTTGTTATGAAGGTATCACCTAAGGTGCATTATATAGGATCGACCGGGGTCCTTGTACTTAACAATTCCGTTATGTTGGATAAAGAGGATATTGTTGGATTAAGAATGCTTAAATTGGGGGTATGTTGGTTTTCCTCTTCTTGGTGCACAACTCTTTTAGAAACTTAGCGTGTCCAGTAGACTTTTTATAGCTTCTAGAAAAGGTAGGTTTATAGTCAAATTTTTAAACACTTCCCTAATCTCATCAAAAATCCTTTTAAACACAACTAGTCTTTGGGGATATGGTGCTTTATCGCCTATTTTTAGCGAGAAGGGATAAAAGTTTTATTAGTCTTTGCTTTGTCTCTAGCCATTTTCCAACTAGGTGTCCATCTTGGAACCTCTACAGGTGTAGGGTCTTCACTTTCTATTATTGGGTCTTGTAATGTTTTCCCTTTTTGGTTGTGGTTTAACCGGTACTTCTACGGTTGTAGGTCTTCGGTTTCTATTATAGTATTTGGTATGGCATCATTTTTAGTTTGCGGGTAATCTTTAGGCATAGTCACTTGGTTATCAACTACTACGAACGAGCGGAAGGGTAGTGGACTGTAGGAGGTCCCCTTGGTTTATATTACCATTACCGTAAATACTGTTTATTTCAAAGGCGGTGTTTGTTGACTTAGGATTAGGCATTGCTTGACTTGGAAACACGCCGGTTTGGTTATTATTTTGGTTAGAAGACATGTCAATAACCTTTTGGCACAAAGACTGCATCATTTGCATTGTTTGTTTCATCATATTAGAGTTTTGATCATGCTGATCTTTCATTAAGTTGGAGTTTTGTTGCATAATTTGATTTTGTTTCTCCAACAAGGTCACTACTACTTTGTCTGTAGATGGTTGTATTGGAATTAAAGCTTGTTGAGCGTTCATGTCTTGATGTTGATAGTTCTGGGTTATGGGTACAAAAGCTCTATTCTGGTCACCTAAGTTCCCTTTGTCCTTGAAGTGTGATGGTTGTGGTGGTGTTTGTGCATAGACAAGAGGACAATAGAAGTCGGAATGCTCAAGACTACAACAGACATTACAACGAGTAGAGTTAATGTTCATGACTGGAGTGGGTTGTTGTTGAACAGAGATGGCATCTACCTTTTAGTGAGGGCATCGATAAGAGTTTTAAGCTTCGGGATCATGTTTAACCTCACGAAGAAGGAGGAGAGGCGGGAGGAATCGTTACCTCCCCAATTGTTGTTCCTCTTAGATTGATCTTCTAAGAATGTATAAGCCTCTAAGGCTCCTTGACTAAGAAAACTACCCCCAGACATGATATCTAGAACCTCCTTATGACGATGTAAAAGCCCCTTGAAGAAGGCACGAACAAGCGTGTCTTTCGCAAGATTATGATGTGGGCATTCAATGGGAAGATCAGTGAAACGATTCCAGGCCTCTGAAAAGGATTCATGAGGATTCTGGCGGAAGAAATGAATCTTGTGAAGCATTTCATCTGTCTTCAGTGGTGGGTAAAATTGTTCCATGAACAATTGAACAAGTTGAGCCCATGAGTCCACAGAGTTTGGCGTTTGGGCAGTTAACCAAGACGCCGCCTTGTCGGCTAGGGTGAAAGGAAACACCCTAAGTTTAACTTGATCTGGACTTACGCTAGGATGATGGAATGTAGTGAGAACTTGGTCTCTCACGCGATGTCTTTGGTAAGGCTTCTCGTGGTCTAAACCATGAAAAACCGGTAACAAGTTAAATATATTAGGGGATTCGAAAAATCCCCACTAGGTCTGCAAGAACGATGCACGACTTAGGGCCATCGTTTAGGGCTTTATAAAAATCAGAGAGAGGAGTCTCTTGTTCTTTAGCCATTGATGCAAGTGTAGTGTGTGAAATTCTAGATAGGCATGTTGTATTTATTTCTACGAAAAACAAGCCTGATTATACTAGAATTAAAACTCCTCTGACAGAAGAGGCGAGGAGTGGAAGAAGGAGTACCTGAATGCCTCCTTGCTACGCGTTTGAATAGCGTCTTGTATACGCGATTTCAGTGTATTTAACAAGTTAGAAACACTAAATAACTTTAAGGAATAAAAATTTGCATTTTTCTGTGAAAATTGGGCTGTTCACACTGAATTTTCCCTTGAGGGCGCGAGTGGGCGCGAGTTGGGCGCGAGTGCCCTCTGTTTTGTCGAATGTCCAGTGTTTTGGGCGCGGGTCGCGCTCGATTTGGGCGAGGGTCGCGCTCCAGGGTTTTCAATTTTTAGGCCTTTTATCGTACTCCAAAAAATCTGAAATTTTTACAGTAATTTTCTAAGACGTCTATCAAGTAGCCTGTAAAATTTCAGATCAATCGGAGCTGTGAAAGTCCCTCTACAGCCCTTCAAAGTTTGCGAAACGGTTTTCGGACACAATACAAACAACCGAATGGTTAACCCATCAAAAAAAATCCAAAAATTACCAAATTTTTACTGGAGACTCCTTACAGATCCTACGTATTCCTGTAAAAAATTTAGAGCAATTGGAGTTCTACAACCTCTCCTTATTGGCTGGTGTTTCAGATATTAAGTGTTTGCAACACTGCAGAAACACACTGGAAACACTCTACTATTTAGGAGGTCAAAACAAATCAAAAACTCATCAAATTTTTACTACAAACTCCTTAGTTAGGATAGATACTCCTGTAAAAATTATAGAATTTTTAGAACTCCCTAAGTAACCTTACTTGTCTGTTTTTCAAGAACATACGGTGTGAAAACTGAAATGCAGCACTGTAAAGATCATATTCTTTTCACAAGGTAAAACAACTTTGAAAAATCTGAAAATATTCCAGTAAATCAACAACACATTAGATAATATGTATGAAAATTTTCAGAATTTTCAAAAATTTAAAAATACCTTCACCGCAGTGTTTTTTTTCTCTGTGAATCCGCAGCCCTATGCCGAAACAAAGGATTGAGCAGTTCGAAAATTCAAGAAACAAGAATAAAAAATTAAAAGGGTGGGTGGGTAGAGAATGGGGGATTGCCCCTTGGATTCAAGCAATTGAATTCTTGTCTTGAACGAGATTAAGATCCCCGGCAGCGGTGCCATTTGATAACCCGTAAAAACAGTAGAATCCTAAATATTAATGCTACAAGAACACTAATATGTAATCCTACCGTTCTTACGTTTAAATCAATTCTTCTTACTCTCAAAACATATTCATGCAATACAACGAGTAAGGATTTCGTTCCACTCTTAAACCCTCAAGACTTAAATAGAATTCAATTATTCAAACACAAGGAACAGTGAGAGTGATGTGTTTGGTGTTTAAACTAAAACTAATTATAAATTTAAGACAACTAAATCTAAAGATTCTAACTTTATGAAACTTAACAAACAATAATTAAAATCTAACATCAATAACTACGAAATGACTAACAACCAAGAAATGAAATTAGATCTAAGCAATAGATAAATGACAAAATCGAATTTGATCAATAATAAACTACTTGATTTATCTAATGAAGCAATAACAATATTTTAATACTTTAAATTAAAACAAGTGAAATGAAAACTAATAAAATGGAGATTCAAAACTAGATCTAGATCTAAAACTAATCTAGATCTATCTTTTTCTAACCCTAAACTCCATTAACATTAGCTTCCTAACCTAACTGCCATTAACAAAGAGTCAAGCTTTTGTTTTATACTTTCAGATCCAAAAATCGTGCATGGGCTTGGAGCCATGTTTTGGGCGGAAAATCGGGCCCAAAACCCAATTTCTTTAGTCCAAAATGGGCTCTTCACCTGCACTGGGCTTCGACAAACATTTCGTCCACTTCTGCTCCTCTGATTGGGTCAAGGCTTGGACCATTGAAAAGCTCTTTCCGATCCGGTCGTTTTGACGTAAAGGTAGGCCCAATTCGAGGTCCGAGTCCAAAGATCAGACCTTTGGAAGTTCTGGCGACTTGTCTTGGCTGTTTACGCCGTGTTGACTTTTCAGCTTTTGACCGGGCTTTACAAAGGCTTTGTCTCCTTGAATCTTGGCCTTTATTCACGCGGAACTCCTTAGCAACTGACCTTTGCTCCTTTATCTCGCTAAAGTGGCGCATTTCTCACATAATATAATAGAGTTTGAAGCCACGAAATGCATAAAACACGAATGTCGGTATTAACTCTTAACTATTACTCACATAATTAGTCTAAAAATATGATGGTTAAGGGGTTAAAACTACAGTTTTGGGCTCTTATCAATAGATCACTTTGAAAGCCACAAATTTCCTTTATTCCCTTCCTTATTCTTGCCGAGCTTCCCAAATTGATGATTTTTCAAACTCTTAGTCATTCCCTTAACTTCAACTCCAGTCAACCTTATTGGTTGCTCACCTTCTTCCTTTGTCTTATCATAGGTGCTTTCTCTTGTATCATTTCTAGCCTCGGATCTCAATGGAAGCAACCGTCTACTTCTCATATACACATGCTTACTTCCATGGTGAAGTCTTATAGAAGAAGTTTTCGGACCACAAGGAGGGAAAGTTTAATTTTCCCTTAGTTCTGACCAGAGATATTCCCATAAGCTGGAAAATCATGGATTGTCCACAATAAAATGGCACGCATATGGAACTCTTCACCTTTGAATGCATCTTTAACCATCGCCCCATCACGCCATAATTCTTGGAGTTCCTTAACCAACGGCTACAAATAAATGTCAATATCATTACTTGGTTGCTTTGGACCCTCAATGAGAGTTGAAAGCATAGTGAATTGAGACTTCATGCATAGCCAAGGTGGGAGGTTATAGTTCACAAGCATAACAAGCCATGAACTGTGTTGCACTCCAAAGTTGCCAGAAGGAGTAAAACCATCAGTGGCTAGTCCTAAGCGAACATACCGTGGCTCTACAGAGAAGTCTGGATATTTTAAATTGACTGGCTTCCACACTACCAAGTCAACAGGATGCCTCATCGTGCCAGGCTTTGATTCTCCAGTAGAATGCCACCGCATCTCCTTTGCCACCTAAGGCACACTATACAATCGCTTCAACCTTTCCGTAAGTGGAAAGTATCGCAAGACCTTAGCAGGCACCCTGGTTCGCTTCCTCAAATCCTCAATGGTTGTAGTTTTGTATCTAGAAACTCCACAAGTAGGACAGGTAACCTTAAATTCATTCTTTTCCCAATACAAGATGCAGTCGTTTCTACATGCATCAATCTTGTTGCATTTCAGTTTCAAGTCTATAATCATCTTATCTGCCCTGTAGTTATTCTCTGGTATCTTGTTACTAGCAGGCAACACCATGCGGAGTAGTTGAAGCAATACGGTAAAACTCTTATCACTCCACCCATTTGTGTACTTCAAGTTAAGGAGTTTCACGACAAATCTAAGAACACTGAAGTCACATCCAGGATATAATTCAGTCATTGCTTCACGCAAGTTAGCATTAAAAGCAACACCGTCTATGACTTCTTCCCCCTCTGTACAACCTCCTGGATCATCTCCAAGAAAAGTGTCCAAGTTGTCAAGACTAAACTCTTGAGCAATGGTGTGGAAAGTAGCATTCATGTCAACCACATGCACGTTCTCTTGAAATCCCGACCCTCTTTCATTGTGTTGTTCTTCCACTTCTTTCCCACCATGCAAGAACCACATTTTATATGTCTTGTCAAACCCATAGCTAAAACAGTGTAGGGCAACATTATCGTGACTCATTGCTGCACCTTGGTTTCGACACTTTCGACAAGAACAGGGTATGACATTCTTGTAAACGTGGTGTTCCGAGGCAAAGGTTACAAACTCTGTAACACCTCTTATAAAACGCGGATGCCAGAAATCGTCTAGATCAATCCAACTCTTATCTATCAAGCACGTTGACTCCATGATGTACTTCTAAGAGATAAGAAAGAATGAATGAAACTCAGAACAAGAAAAATAGCTAAATAGTTATGTAGATGCATACACTAACTAGGCCAAGGAGTTACAATGCTAACTCTAGGCATACACTGACTTCAAGCTAACTCTACACGATACATACAGTGACCTAATATTCAATACCAAAGTGAGTACAAAATTAGATGAAACTAGAGTCAAACACATATATTCATGCATCTTATAATCACCAATTCATGGTATAGTATTGTGACCGTTTCTGCCAACAAGGTTTCAGAACTTAGGAACGCACTCGGTGCAAATGACTTAGAAGCCAACAAGGCAAAGCTTGATGCTGCCAACAAGGTTGTTTCAAAGATTGGACAACACATGTCATTAAATTTCATTCACATGTCATTAAATTCCTACGTAGTAATTAAATTTTGTTTTTGACAACTTTGAGAAGTACAATGAAATTAGATTCAACTTGCTCACCAGTCACTACTATATAAATGTACAAGAGCGTATGAATCAAAGATAGGCCTACCTTTACATGAATTTTAAATAAAAATGTTGGTTGGGTCATATTTATTAATTAACAATGATGTTATTATTTGTAGGAAGGGCATGCATCTATAATCAATATTATTCTCGTTATTCATTTCGACTTCATCAAAACAAAGATTATAAAGTTAGATATTATGTCAAAGATCTTTTGGAAATGAGATTATTGGTCAATTTATAATCTCGGTTTTGGGAACTCTATTATCTCAGTAGATGTTACCTCAGTTTGTTGTGTACTGAAAACCCGAGATAACATTTAGAAGACATATATATCCGCATGAAAAAAACGGTGACAAATGACAGCACTATGGAACAAAACAACAACAAACAAACAAATAACGAATAACAATACCAAACCAAACTATTAACCACCACCACCACAACAACAACAACGACAATTCATGATTCATGACTAGGACACTAAGTAAAACATAGAATACACACTTACATACTGAGCAACAGTATAACCGAACTTTCACCAACACAACGCAGGAAGAACAGAAGAATAGCCAAGGAACCTGCAGCTTCTCATCCAAATCAATTTAAACAAATCAATCAACCACAATGAGAAACACAAATACCATACTAAACTAAATTTGTACATTAAATTCACTCTCCACTAATATCAATCTCTTATATAAAACTCAGAAGTGATTTTATAAGTACCAATAGGGATATAACCAAGTGCTCAAGAATATCAACACCGTCTCTCGCCTGAACAGGGGCATCTCTTGCCTAAACAGTGGTAGTTTAAATCTATCAACTACAAAAAAATCATATTTATTAGAAAATAATTTTGTTAAACTATAATCACCAACAAAAAGTATATTCACCCTTACCCCGCGTGCTAAGTTCCGTACTTTTCAACTCTAAAGATTTAAACTTAATGAAACAACCGAAAAAATCACTGAAACAAACGAAAAAGATCTTTTATTTGGGAGAGAGTGTGAGAATGAGAGAGAGAGAGAGAGAGAGAGAGAGAGAGAGTGCACGTTACCTTTTGGAGTGGGAAGGAGAGTTGAAGCGGCAGCAACTGTGAGGGAGAGAGGGAAAATATATTTTAGGTTTTTTTTTCTTATTATTATTTTATTTTTCCAAATAAATTTAGTGGGAACGAAATTAACGAAATTAGTTTGGCGCCTGATAATTGGGGAAAGGTATGCCGACAGTTGAAATTGGTTGGAAGATACCCCGTGGCTACAAAATATTAAACAACAGTTGGGAAATTTATTAAATCCGTCGGAATTCACCAACTAGTGAAAACTGTCGCCCTATCCGAGGGTTAGTAACTCTCGTAACACCGTCGACCACATCTAAAACTCATAGAATACTCAGAGAGTTTACCCGAAAGACTTTCAGATTTTACCCGACAGACGAAATACGTAAGTAACTTCCCACAGACAGAAACTGTCGGTTATTCTTTATAGCGTCTGTCGGGTAAACTCGTTTTTTTGGTAGTGTCCAGGTCAAATGTTTTGTTCAACCTTCAACCGTTCCAACTAATCCAACCACACAGTCTGTTCTTGAGAGTGAACCAGGAGTTCTTAACGATGGTGCAGCAGCAAGCACTGATGGTAAACCAAAGTTTGATTTTACCCCTGCTCAACAGGCTAAGTAAAGACTTAGCTCTTCAGTTCATGATTTGGAAAACAATTATTTTTAAACAATTATTCTATGGGTCTGTAATATTGAGCTATGTAGCTCGCATACTATTTACTTACTGAGCTTTGCAGCTTGTCTAGTTTTTGTATGTATACTACTTACTTACTAAACTCTGCAGCTTTTCTAATTTATGCATACATTTAAAGCATTTTATGTTATATGACATGTACTACTATGCATACTCTACCCCTGATGCCTAAAGTTCATTTGGAACAACAAAAGGTGACCCTAGTAGGCTAAACAGATTAAAATGAGGCATAACCAGAATCTGATTAGGATATCATGGAAGCCATTCAAGTTAACTGTAATTGAGAGTTTGATCACAATAGAGACATATGTCTTTGCGAAAGTAACTTCGTGCCATGAGCACGACATTGTGTTTAATAACGACAAGTCCTATTTATTTAAAAAATAAATAGGGTATCACCAAAACAATAGTGGGGGAGTCTTCCTCAGCGCCATCATGCCGATATAGTTCCAGGCCAATGATTGTGTTCTAGGATCTGGATCCAACCCAGATCTTCCCAGGAACCCCTATGTTTGATGTTTTGAGAGCTCCAGGAACTGGCATACAGTTCAAGCTCTCAAGAACACTATCTCTTGTTCCAAGTCAAACTAGCGTACAGTTTACTGAACTGTTAGTGTGGTCTGATTCCCTAAAGGCTTAACCCATCGAGGATAATCGCAGTTTGAAAGAATTGGCGTACAGTTCCAACTGCATAGGGATGAGAGAGGAACTTGCATATAGTTCAACTTCCCCATACTCAGTATCACTAGTTCTAAAGCAAATTGGCATATAATATTCTTGAACAGATAGTGAGAAAATTATTCCCTAAAGGCTTAGTCCATTATGGATAACATATAAAGAACGTGCAAGGAATAAATTCGATTGCAACGTGAAGAACTTTATTGATGACTGGAGATAATAAAGAATGCATAACAAAACATGAAATAACAATTTTACTGATAGTATTTGCAAAGGTGTTGTGTGTTCCATGGTTTAACAAGAACGTCACCTTCAACAGTGCGTATGTAGTAAAAACCAGTTCGACCAACCTTGTCGATGATGTATGCTCCTTCCCAGTTGGGTCCAAGCTTTCCACTGGGCTATGGGATCTCGTGCAGAACTAGGTCTCCAGATTTGAAAGATCAAATCCGAACTTTCTTGTCGTATGATCTTTTCAGAATCTACTGGTTGGCAGCTAATCGCAGTGCGACACCTTCTCGCTTTTCATCAAGGAGATCGATTTCCCTGCATAACAACTCCTCATTGTCCAGGGTGTGCACAATATTGGAATTCTGAGTGGGAGCTACCAGTTCAGGAGGTATGACAGCTTCAATTCCGTAGGTCAGTGAAAATGGGGGCTCACCAGTTAATCGTCTGGGTGTAGTTCGGCATGGACAGAGGACCCTAGGTAGTTCCTTGACCCATAAACCTTTTGTGTCATCTAATTTATGCTTCATGTTATCCAAAATAACCCTATTAGAGGCTTCAACCTGTCTATTGCCTTGCGAATACCTTGGAGTTGAAAACAGATGGGTAATGTGAAACTCCTCACAGAGTTCAACTACCAATCCCCCAGCAAATTGTTCCCCATTATCTGATATGTTAACTTTGGATATGCCAAACCTACAGACAATGTTGTTCCAAATGAACTTTCTGACGTCCTATTCTCGAATGAAGACAAGGAGAACTGCTTCTATCCACTTTGTGAAGTAATCCATTGCAACTAGTAAGAATCCGACATTGCCAGGAGCGGGTGGTAGAGGTCCTACAATATCAGTTCCCCACTATGCAAATAGGCCATGGGCTAGCTAATGGGTGCAGTTCCGTTGCTGGAGCATGGGTAAGCGGAGCATATTGTTGACACTTTTCACATTTGCGGGCAAAAACCGATGCATCCTTTTGCATATAAGGCCAAAAGTAGCCTTGCATTAGGATCTTGAGAGCTAGTGTTTTGCCCCCAGTGTGGTTGCCACAAATTCCTTCATGAACCTCTCGCATAATAATAAGAGCCCAAAACTGTAGTTTTAACCCCTTAACAATCATACTTTTAGACCAATTATGTGAGTAATAATTAAGAGTTAATACTGATTACGTGTTTTTATGCGTTTCAGGCTTCAAAGTCAATTATGTGCAGAAATGTGCCATTTTGATGAGATAAAGGAGCAATGGTTGGTTGCTAAGGAGTTCTGTGATTAAAGGCCAAGATTCAAGAAGACAAAGTCTTTGTAAAGCCCAGTCAAAAAGTGAAAAGTCAAAGTCCATGCGGGCAGAAACAGTGCACAAAGTCAGTAGAACTTTCGAAGACCGTATCTTTGCACTCAGACCTTAGAATTGGGCCTACCTTATGTCAAAACGACCGGCTCGGGAAGATATTTCCAATGGTCCAAGCTTTAGCCCAATTAGAGGAGCATAAGTAGACTAACAGTCTGTTGAAGTCGAATCCAGCTGAAGAGCCCTTTTTGGACTGAAGAAATTGGGTTTTGGGCCTGATTTTTCGGCCCAAAACAAGGCTCCAAGCCCATGCACGATTTTGGATCTGATTTCCTCCTTATGAACAAAGAAGACTTAACTCTTAAGATATCTAGGAGCTTAGGATAGAAAGTAGCCATTAGAATAGCTTCTAGATCTAGTTTTAATGGTTTTTAATTAAGTTTAGTTTCATTTCATTCCTTGTATTAGATTAAACATTTAAAATATTGTTATTGCTTGATTAGATAAATAAAGTAGTTTATTATTGATCAAATTCGATTTTATCATTTAAATTTGTTAGATCTAATTTCATTTATTGTTTGTTATTCATTCGTAGTTATTGATTTCGGGTTGGACTATTGTTTAGTTAAAATTTATAAAGTTAGAATCTTTATCTTATGTCGTATTCAATTTCATATCGAAAATGATTGCGTATTGATTCTCGACTAACCCTCCATTAGAGGGGGTTGAGAAGCCTTGATGAAAGCTTGATTCCGATTATCGTAGAGTCGTCGTAATTTCTATTCCACTCTAGAAACGATTAATTCACCATGAGAATGGGTTTAATCGTTCACATGCTAGTTATGAATTGGTAGAAGTGCCATGTGTAATTAGGGATTAGGAAGAACCAATTGTTTGCGTGAGCAGTTCATTCGGATTACGATCGATGGCCGTTAGTAAATTAAGTTGAGTTAAGGTGGAATCAATCCCCTAATTCCTTATCATAGAATCAACGCAGCATTCCGTAGTTAATTAGTCGTATCTTGTGGGTAGTTGCATCGTAGTTTATAATTCGTAAATCTCTCATTAGACTTTAGTTAAGATTGATTAGACTTAGAAAACATTACATGTGAAAGAACTAGGAGTGGAATGAATCATCTACTCCACTATATCTCAATAGGATTGAGAGTAGAAATATTTGATAAATAAGGTAGAAGTTAGTTCTAGTTTTACTAGCGGACAGAGTTCTCGCGAGCTTTATTCATTGGTAAAACTAGCGTTTTACATAATATCACATAACCTATTCATTGAGGTCTGGGGAGAGATATCTGAGATGAGGTCCCATAAAGGACTTCTTGTACAGATCATTTTCAATGAGGGTGAACCTTTGTATCTTTGCAAGCAGATGCCTGGCTACATTCTTATCCTCATGGAGTGTTCCGTCTTTGAGGTAAGACTTGTATGGATCCATCCAATTTGGAGTGATGGCTGGAATAACACAAACTGTTGTAATTATGAGTGCTTGGATGCTGGATTTCTCTTGGAACTCTATAGGGATGGAACGAGACTCACTGTTGCCCAACATCGAGGCAACATACACCAAAGCATCTGCGTGTCTATTTTCTGGTCAAGGCAACTGATAAAACTGAATATTCTCAAACTTGCCCTAAAGACCACTTACCAGTTCCAGGTATTTGGCCATTTGTTCATCTCTGGCCTCATATCCTTCATCAACTTGAAATACAACCAGCTGTGAGTCACTAAAAACTATGAGGTGTGTTAGGCCCAAGTCGACAGCCATTGTGATGCCAGCAATTGTCGCCTCATACTCTGCCTCATTTGAGATGAACCTGTTCAGAGCTGCTAACCTGCCTATAACCTTTTGAACCTCTTTCATATCTTTAAGGGAAGGCATTTCTATGAGTGCCTGGATTTGATCTGGGTTTGCCTCGATTCCTCGCTTCAGAACCAGATACCTGATAAAAAATAAAAAGATAGTTTTGTTTACGAAATGAACGATGAACTCAAAACGTAAGTAAACTAAAACTTTATACGTGCCTATATTTTATCAAAGATTTCTACTCTCAATCCTATGAGATTTAGTGGAGTAGATGATTCGTTCCACTCCTAGTCCTTCCGCATGCTGTGTTTTCTAGTCTAATTACTCTACTCTAAGTCTAATGAGAGATTTACGAAATGGCAACTAGACTACGATGCAACTACCCACAAGATGTAACTAGTCGACTATTAGAACAACTATGGGAATGCTACGTCGATTATATGATAAGGAGTTAGAGGGGGATTGATTCCACCTTAACTCGACTTACTCCTACTAACGATGAATCGTCGCAATACGAATTGAACTGCTACGCAGAACAATTGGTTCTTCCTAATCCCTAATTACACATGGCATTTCTACCAATTCATAACTAGCATGTGAACGATTAAACCCATTCTCATGGCAAATTAATCGTTTCTAGAGTGGAATAGAAATTACGATGACTCTACGATAATCGGAATCAAGTTTTCATCAAGGCTTCTCAACCCCCTCTAATAGAGGTTCAGCCGAGAATCATTACACAATCATTTCCGATTAAATTAAAACTAAACATAATATAAAGAATTGAATTTTACTAATCTAAATTAAACAATAATTAAAATCTAATTAATAACTAAGAATTGAATAACAAGTAATAAATGAAATTAGTTCTAACAATTGTAAATGACAAAAATCGAAATGAATAAGAATCTACTATTTTATTTATCTAATCAATGAAGAACAATGATTCTAAAGATTAATCTAAAACAAGAATTGGATTTGAAACTAAACTTAATTAAAAACAATTAAATCTAGATGCTATTCTAATGGCTACTTTCTATTCTAAGCTACCTTTATTTTCTAACCTAACTATCTACCATTAACTACCTCCTTAACAAAGAGTTAAGCTTTGGTTTTTATACTTTCAAATCCAAAAATGGTGCATGGGCTTGGAGCCATGTTTTGGGCCAGAGAATCAGGCCCAAAACCCAATTCTTTAAGTCCAAAAAGGCCTCTTCAGCTGCAGTTAGATTCAACAGAATTTTCATCTACTTTCGCTCCTCTGATTGGGTCAAGGCTTAGACCATTGGAAATATCTTTCCGAGTCGGTCGTTTTGACATAAGGTAGGCCCCATTCCGAGGTCTGAGTCCAAAGATACGGCCTTTGGAAGTTCTGTTGACTTTGTGTGCTATTTCTGCCCGCATCGACTTTTCAGCTTTTGACCGGGCTTTTAGAAAGGCTTTGATAAACGTAAAATGAATAGCTTACCTACGAAATTAACGATGAAACTCAAAACGTAAGTAAACTAAAACTATTTATGATCCTATATGCTTATCAAAGATTTCTCTACTCTCAATCCTATGAGATATAGTGGAGTAGGAAGTTCGTTCCACTCCTAGTGCTCTAGCATGGAATTGTTTTCTAATCTAATTAGTCGTTTTTAAGTCTAATGAGAGCTTTTACTTAAGGTGTGTTATACTCACGATACCTATATAAAATTGATTATGTTGAATCTAACTACGAATGCTATGGAAATATGATTGTTTTGAATCTAGATAAAGGATTAGAGGGGAATTGAATCCACCTGAAATCCAACTTAATAGCCTAGCATAGATTCTTGTATCTCAATTCTTACGTTCTTACAGCAAGAAATTCGAGTTCTAATCCCTAGTGTTCATGGCATTTCTACCGAGTACTAACTAGCATGTGAGGTCGTCCACCCATTCTCATGGCGAATCACGACCTTCTAGATTGGAATAGATTCTACAATGCTTCTACACTATACCACTAAGTTTTCATCAAGGCTTCATCAACCCCTCTAATGGAGGTTTTAGCCTTGAATCATTCCCATATGAATCTAAACTAAACATATTATCAAGATTCGAAATTTACTAATCTAAACTAAACGATAATTAAATTCTAATTAACAACTAAGAAATGGTAACCAACAATAATTAAAACTAGATCTAATAGATTGAAATAACACAATTTGAAATTGATAAAATAACTATTTTATTTATCTAATCAATCAAGAACAATGATTCAAAAACTTAATCTAAAACAAGAATTGAAAATGGAACTAAAACTTAATTTAATTAATTAAACTAGATCTAGAATTATCTATATTGTTTTAGGTCTAACTAGCTACCATTAACAAAGAGCTAAGCTTTGGTTTTTATATGTCCAGATCCCAAAATCGTGCATGGGCTTGGAGCCATGTTTTGGGCCAGAGAATCAGGCCCAAAACCCAATATTTTCAGTCCAAAAAGGCCTCTTCAGCTGCAGTTGGCTTCAACAGACTTTTCATCCACTTTTGGTTCTTCTGATTGGGTCAAGTCTTGGACCATTGGAAAGCTCTTTCCGAGCCGGTTGTTTTGACATAAGGTAGGCCCCATTCCGAGGTCTGAGTCCAAAGATACGGCCATCGGAAGTTCTGCTGACTTGTGTGATGTTTCTTCCCGTGTTGACTTTTCAGCTTTTGACCGGGCTTTAGGAAGGCTTTGTCTTCTTGAATCTAGGCCTTTAATCATGGAACTCCTTAGTAACCGACCTTTGCTCTTTTATGTCACTAAAGTGGCACATTTCTGCACATAATGGACTTTGAAACCTGAAATGCATAAAAACACGTAATCAGTGTTAACTCTTAATTATTACTCACATAATTGGTCTAAAAATATGATCAATTACGAGGTTAAAACTACAGTTTTGGGCTCTTATCAAACCACTCCCCAAAACAGCATTTTGCTTGTCCTCAAGCAAAGATGAGAAATTAGAATAAGTGACCAAAAATGGAGTTCTATCTACTCGTTTTTATTTGAGTCGCGATTGCATTGACCATATGCAACAAGGCCTTAAACCACTAGGAATTCCCTAGTGGACGAGTTATAGCCTCGTGAGAGTTTTCCAGTGAAGGTACTCACAAACTTCAACTATACTACAACGACTAAGAAATAAAACTATTGTTTCCTCATTCATGTCCCAACTATCTATACATCTCACTAGCAATTGAATAAGAATAACTAAGTCAAAACCCTAAGCTAATACATGCATAATAATCAATCATCTATGATACAAATATAAATACTACAAGTAATACTATGAAATGCCTAGCAGGTTCGTTTCTGAAACTCGGAATAGCGTCCTTAAGTAGGTCCTCACATAAATGTCAAGACAAAAACCACTCTGATTTTTCCTCTCAAGTTTCAAGCTCTCCGATTAAAGTGTGCAGTGGGCACACTTTACCTTACAATCTCAATGACAAACAAGGAAGCCGGAGTCGATCAAACACATCTGCCACTTACTACCACACTAACCTAATCCTAATTGAGCTAGAGGTCTTTATTAGGTGTCATGGGATTAGGAAATGGTTTAAGAAGGAATGAAATGGATATTCAAAAGGACAAGTCTGAGATAATAGAGTCTTCATATTATGTAACTTAGAGAAAACCTTGTTATTTTCTTTTGCTTCTATACTTTGTTTCCATCCTTAGCCATATTTTTCTTTTTCTTTTCTTTGGCTTTTGACTCCCTTTTATTCTATTTTTGGAGTTTTTATTTATTTCTATTTTTTTTTCTTTTCCTTGGATGGAAACTTCTTTTTTTTTCTCAAGCAACTACTAATTTCTTTTTTACGTGTTTTTTCTCTTCTTCTTTCTTCACTCATTCTATTCTCAGACTTATTCTATATTGGGTAAGTTGAATTTTTTATTTTGTTTTGTTTTGTAACAGGGTAAGGATTTGTGGGTTATGAAAGGCTAAAGAAAGGCTCAGAGGGGCGACTAGCGGAAAATAATTCATAGGTTTGAATTTCTGGCTATATCGATCCAAAGAAGGCCTAAATTCTCGCTTAGGATATGGCATAGTGATCAAGCAAGTGGACGTGTGATTTCTCTATCCGGATTTTACTTCTCCCTTGTGTCATTTCTCAAATGTTTCGCTCATATAAGGCTTTAGGCTATATTCTTACAGGATTTGTAGAATAAGTACTCTAGCCTAGATTTAAGAAACTTACTGCTAACAATCATAGATACTCATGTAATATATTTATAGATAGATGCAAAGATTATTACCTACATATTAACCTAAGTTTCTAACAATTATTCTGATGCAAAAGCTACGTGAGACTTCTAGATTGTTGAGAGCATAGAGAAGGAAAACAATACCAATATTCCTAAGTGTATAGCATAAACTTATTTATTATTTCTATTATTATTATTTTTTTTTTTTACTTGAGACAAATGCATATTATACATATCTATATCCTAACAGATGCCTTAATTACATGTGTTTATATGCCCCCCCCCCCCCCAAACAAGAAGCATGCTTTGTCCTCAAAGCATTTAAATAAAGAGGGTAGAAAAATACCATGGAAACGCGTGAAATTCTGGAACATCTGCAAAACAAGGTTAGAACATACTAATATAGGAAATAAAACCGACGCTTAACTCTATAAGAGTTCCACCCATTATGGGGTTAACCGAATTAAATTGCTTGGGACATAAGCGCACACTAACAAAACTAAAACTTACCTTATCTCCCCGCTTTAAGCATCCTCTTCCTCGTTAGTGAGACGAGGTTCCTTCGCGATCCCCGCGGTCCATTGTAATTTGCAAGCTTGCCGCCAGTTATCATCTACTAATGCTAACCTGTTAAGTGTTATCATGTCCGATGGGATGTATGGGGCAACCAAATGAGGTCGCACACCGCCATCCCGCCAAGTCATTATTCTAACGATTTTAACCACCCGATTGGTGGGTCTCATGACTTCAACCCTTTTCCAATCTGCGGAATTGTGCACAAGAATACGTAAACAACTATGCATGATGCGGCTTACTAACACAGGCATAAGAAGATACTTACGCCTCATGGTTTGGGCTCTCTTAAGACTAGCGACTAATACGGGGAATGTCATATCGGCGACGCCCCTCGCCTAAAGCGAGGAAAATGTCACCAGCTAGCATCTATTTGCGAAATGAACCGCCATTCCCAAAAAATATTCATCGGGATGAATAACATGGTGGTGCCTACGTTTAGAGGAAAGGCTACCAAGGGCAATGCTATATCGCCTCGGGTCCATTTACGAAATACCCTCCCCCATAATACTCATGGAAATATGTATAATCATAAAGATATGTATTATCGGTCATATATGCCCATGTGTGAACGAGGGATCGTATTGGTAATCCCTCGAAACTAAAGCGACCACATTTTTATCGAATTGATGTGTCGCGGTCTTCGACTACGACGAGAGAATTCTTGTTCTCCATCCCGATTACAATAGAATTTAACATGGTCGTAGAAATAAGCAAAGAAGTCGTGGTGAATATGAATCGTCATCACTTACCAGTAGATGACGCCATCCTAACCGCAGGATCCTGTGTCGGAACTAATCTCCATAGGTCTCGGTGCCCAACACATCTTCAAAAGACTGTTTAGGTATGACTATAGGAGATGTCATCTTAACTACTCTTTGAACAGTTCCAAAAAATCCTGGACTGACCCTTTGAAAATTGGAATTTCCCGCGTTAACAAAGGCGCGCTGGGTGCGCTAAAATATTGGTTAATGCTTTCGCTCGTGTGTTAATGCTTTTACAGTGTTTTGGGCGCGGGTCGCGCTCTGACAAAATTTCGTGAAAATGTAAAGGCGCAGCGCCATAATGAAAAACCGGGTTTAGAGCAAAAAGAAAGAAAAACTTGGAGTGGAAGGTGCGGGATGATGGTGGGGTGTAGTGTGGTTTGTTAGTGTAGAAAGAAAGGAGTTTAAATAGGTTCTGAGCTACCAAAACGAATTGGGAAGTTCCCAAATTGTTTGAAGGCAATTTCCGGAAATAGAAAAATTCCAAACCCGAAAACGGAAACAAACCATTTCCATGATTTTCTATAAATCCTGGTATCTTTCATACTTGATTTAGAATAGTAACTTCTAAACTCTCCTAGATTTCATGCTACCACCACACAAATCATAGATATGCCGATATCGGCCAAATTATCAACCTTTCCTCCAATACAACTTTACAGCAGATGATCATATAACGACTTATGCTCGGTATAAATATTTCCACCCCCAAACAAGTCGGGAAGGTGGGATTAATGATAAAACAAGCAGTACTCGAAAATAACCAATTATATTAAAAATAAAATTTAAATCCAAACAACATTAAATAAACACATTACTATTTAAATTTAACTATGAATTAAAATCCAACTAATAAAACAAAATTATGAAATAACAAATAACACAACCGATGGTGAACACCTAGTTTCGCGGATGATGATGGGCCCTGGGATGGAGATTGGCTTGAACCATCGTCGTCCTTTGGCGACGACGCCATCCGTTTCGGACTCGGCTGAAACAGAGTCCTCCACGGGTGGCATGCGTCATAGCATCTCTATTCGAACAAGTCTTTGGGCTTCCATCTCAGCATCGAAGTAATCGTGATAACCGGGTTTGTTGATGCCGGTGGATAGTCTCCATGTTAGACAAGATATCGCCCGTAACCCCTTCGAGCATTTCAAATCTCCTCTAAAGGTTCCCTTGCTTCTTTTGAACTACAATGCCTATCTCGGATATTTCCACAAATACCATAAACGCACCGCAAGGCAGTTTGCAACACTTGCATGTGTTCTAAATTAGAATTAGAATTATCTAATGCATCTTCATCCAGACATGTCATATCTTCCCTTTCATCCTCCTCGACTCAACCATTTTTTTCTTCGCATAACGCCAAGTCTCTTGGATGCAATCCAGATAGATACTTGCATTAGAATGCAATTTGATCTTAATAGGAGCAGATCTTGCGACAGCTCTAAAGGAGAGCATGATCTTAGTGATCAATACGGGAAGAGGCCAAGCTCTTCCCCCTCCTAGAATCACATTAAACATTAAATCGAGGATGCAGAAATTATACTTATTTGTTTGCAAAATCCAGAGAACGCGCGACATTGCAGCCGATATCATCGACTTTGTCTTTCCCGAGGACGTTCCTACCAATCCACCGAGCTCTGACCGATTGATTGGTTCTCGTGGTGGATCGGCCGGGCGGACGAATGAGATGTCGGATTGTATTCACCCTCCAGGACAGTATCCTTCATCAAAGCAGAACTCCAAGATAATCGATTCCTGAATTGTCGCTACTGTGTTGCTTTCAAGTGTAATTCCTAACAGTTCGCCAACAACCGCCTTGTTACTTCCCTCCTCGTTCCTCCTAACTTTATGAAAATCCTATCCCTTCCAATTTTCGCTTTTTATAAAACTGTTCTACCAAATCATAGTGATATAACTCCTCAGTCGAAAGTACCACAGTCCGCTCCAATGCCTCTTAATCATCTCCGTCGTAAAATGGGCTAAACCGCTGTTCGGAAGCAAACGCGGCGTTCTAAGCAAAATTCTACGTCGAGCGCCATTGAAGTTTCTTAGACAAGTAATGGTTTTGTAGACTGTGGGGAGGCGAAAGTGTGAAAAAAACTACTAAAAACACGGTGGTGGCGGTGGTTACTTGAACCGGTGGCTGTTTTTTCGAGTTGGGGTGGTGATGGTAATGGTTTAGAGAAGATTTAAGTTGGCTTTGATTATCTTGGTGTGGGTGTAGTTAGGTTTCCTTCTCTCTCTTTTTTTTTTTATTTTGGTTTTCAAAGTTTGATTTAACTTGTAACCGGGCGGGATTGAAAGGGAAACACCAGGCGTGTGGTTTGGGAAGGAAGGGAGACGACAAATAAGCGCGGTTTGGGCCCAAGCCCAATGTGAATTCGAAATTTTCCGATTTTTGCGCAATTTCAAATTCAATTTGTAAAGCCATCTTGGCCCGATTTTGGTGAATGAGTTATGGAAATGATCAGTAGAGAATTTCCAATCCAATGATCCATAAAACATTCAATTCCAACCATGGGTGACGTATAAGAGGGTGGAAGAATGCCTCGAAGTGCGTGTGTGACGTAAGTTATGTGAACGAAGGAAATCTAAGTTTAGATTACGTCAACCCAATTGAACTACAAGTAATGGGCCTAAACAACACAAATGGAAAGTTTGAGTAATCCAGATGGAAAGATCGACTGCCCACCCCTAAACAAATTTTTAAACACAAAATTTGTTTAAAACGTGGGTCGTTTAAAGTCAGATTCCCAAGACTTGTTGGATTGCTATTTCTATGATTTTAGAATTTTTATTTTTTTTATTTTTTTTATTTTTTTATTAGTTTATTATAAGAAACACGAAAAACAATAAATACATAATTCACCCTATAGAGGAACATGACTCAAAAACCGAGAAAACATGCAAAAGTGGAAAAACGGAATTATGTAAACGTGGACTTAGGATCCGTACTTACAGCCACACACTCCATAGGGAGGGCCGGTTACCTGAATGGTGCACTTACCACTATATGGGAGTGAAAGGAAGTACACCAAATGACAAGGTCAGTCCTCATAGATGTGGTCCCGTGAAAAGGACTTCCTCTACATCGGGGATAGAAGTTCGTGAAAATGTTTTAACCGTTGACCATTAACTTGAAAGGTACTGTTGTCATTTGGATTTACCAAGGTGATTGCCCCGTAAGGGGTGACTTCAGTAACCAAAAAAGGGCCAGACCAACGGGTTTTTAGTTTCCCTGGGAAAATATGTAGACGGGAGTTGTAAAGCAAGACCTTTTGACCGACTACAAACTCTTTGCGCAAGATTTGCTTATCATGAACACGTTTCATGTTAGCTTTATAATCCTTTGCGAGATCGTAAGAATCGCTACGGATTTCTTCATGCTCATTTAATTGCAACTTGCGTTTGATACCTGCCTCATCAATATTGAAGTTAAGGCTTTTTATAGCCCACAGAGCACGGTGCTCTAATTCAACGAGCAAATGACATGGTTTCCCAAATACAAGTCTAAAGGGAGACATACCTATAGGAGTTTTGAAAGCAGTTCTATACGCCCATAAGGCATCCGATAGACGTTTCGACCAGTCTTTTCCTATCGGGGTTTACAGCTTGTTTCTAAAATCTTTTGATTTCCTATTAGAAACTTCTACTTGTCCGCTAGTTTGTGGATGATAAGGAGTTGCTACTTTGTGTGTAACTCCATACTTTTTCACTAGGGATGCAACAACTCATTCAAAAAAAATGTGTTCCACCATCACTAATGATGGCTTTCGGAATGCCAAACCGACAGAAAATATATTCTTTAATAAAAAATACAACGGTCTTATGGTCATTGCTATGGCAAGTTGGGGCCTCTATCCATTTAGACACGTAGTCCACGGCAACTAGAATATAAATGAAACCATGGGAAACCGGGAAAGGACCCATGAAATCAATGCCCCAAACGTCAAAAATTTCTACTATCAAGATTGGATTTAATGGCATCATATTACGCTTCGTGATTCGCCCAAGTTGTTGGCAACGAATACACGTCTTGCAATGCACTTGGGCATCCTTAAAAAGGGTAGGCCAATAAAATCCACATTGAAGAACTTTAGCGGCTGTTTTCATCCCACTAAAATGGCCACCACACTCTTTGTCATGGCAGAACGATAGAACTTCATTGTATTCCCACCGGGAATACAACGATTTAATAATCTGATCCGCACAATACTTAAAAAGATAGGGCTCATCCCAAAGAGTATAACTTAACTCGCCAAGAACTTCTTACATTCATTTCTTGACCAATTATAAGGCATAACATCAGCCGCTAAATAATTTACAATGTCAAAGATACCATGGTGTGAAAAAAAATGGCATACGATGCTCATCGGGAAAAGAGTCCCGGTATGGACTCAAAATCACCGATCGCATTCGTTGTTAGTCTAGATAGGTGGTCGGCAACTACATTTTCGACCCTCTTTTGTCCTTTTATTTCTAATGTGAACTCTTGCAGGAGAAGGATCCATCGGATTAATCTCTCGCTTAGCATCTTTCTTCGCAAGAAGGTACTTTAAGGGTTGCATGGTCCGTGGTAAATTAAAGTTTTTTAAACCAACCAAATAAGGACGAAACTTATCTAAAGCATAAATGACGGCTAAGAATTCTTTTTTGGTAGTTGAATAATTCCGTTGAGCATCGTTTAATGTTTTACTAGCATAATAAATAACAGTGGACTTATTATCTAGTTTTTGTCCCAAGATCGCACTAACCGCGATAGTCACTAGCATCACACATGAGTTCGAAGGTTTAGACCAATCGAGGTCAGATAATTGGTGCAGAGGTTAGGGCGGCTTTTAAAGTTTCAAAAGCTTGCTTACAGTTAAAATTAAAATCAAAGATTGCATCTTTCAAAAGCAGATTAGTTAAAGGCCTAGCTATTTTCGAGAAGTCTTTAATAAATCGCCTATAAAACCCGCATGGCCTAGAAAGGCTCTAATATCACGGACAGTCCGCGGGTTTAGGTAGAGTTGCTATCTTATCTAGTTTGGCCTTATCTACTTCGATGCCATCACTAGATATAATGTGACCTAGTACTATGCCCTTTTGCACCATGAAATGACACTTTTCCCAGCTTTAAAACGAGGCTCTTTTCTTCACACCGGTCAAAACCCTAGACAAAGTTAGACAAACAAATGCGTGAAGGAGTCTCCATAGATAGAAAAATCATCCATGAAAACTTCCATAAAGCTTCTATCATGTCACTAAATATATGAAGCATACATTTGGAAGGTTCTAGAGCATTACAAAGGCCAAAAGGCATTCGCTTATAGGCATACGCTCCAAAGGGACATGTGAAGGTAGTCTTTTCTTGGTCATCAATATCAATAATAATCTGAAAATAGCCCGAGTAGCCATCCAGGAAAACAATAAAAAGCAAGACCAGCTAGGCGCTCGAAAGCATTTGATCTATAAAAGGTAAGGGAAAATGATCCTTTCGTGTCATAGCATTTAACCGCCTCAGTAATCAATACAGATCCTCCATTTCATAGGACCTTGTGTGATAACATAGTCACCATTCCCATTTCATACCATGGTAACTCCCGATTTCTTAGGAACTACATGAATGGGGCTTACCCATTCACTATCAGATATTGGGTATATGATACCCGCGATCGAAAGTAATCGTAAAGACTTCTTCCCTAACCACCTCTTTTCATGGCAGGGTTCAAGCGACGCCGAGGTTCGCGAGAGAAGTCTTCGTTATCCTCCAAAATGGATATGATGAGTGCAAACATTAGGGTCAATTCCTTTAATGTCGGCTAGGGACCAACCAATCGCAGACCGATGTTCCTAATCACCCGGATTAAACGTGTCTCTTCATTCTTAGATAACAGAGAAGATATAATTACCGGATGACTACCATCCGGATCAAGTTGAATATATTTTAACTCTGGTGGAAGGGGTTTAAGCACTGGGGTGGAAGGAAAATCAATAGATGTTTCGTCGGGGTCCTCATTTTGCATAATGAATACTTGCTTAGGTAGCAAGTCTTCATACTCAATATGTGGAACAACTGAAGTGTCTACAATTGGTGTGGACTCAAGGATGGTGTTGACTTTCTCTAAGTAGGAGTCATTTACAAAATCTGAAGTTCCAAAAGAAAGGAATTTGTACATATTGTTTTCAGGAAACGTGTTGTTAAAATAATCTTGAGCTAAGCTCTCGATCATGCTAACCTCCCCATCTATAGACGAATCTGGTAATTGTTTCATCATTTTAAAAACATTTACCTCAACTGTAAGATGGCCAAAAGATAAGGACATCTTACCATCGCAGTAATTTATTAGTGCGTTGGCAGTTGCTAAGAAGGGGCGCCCTAAGATGATCGGTACAGAGTCGTTGGCGACTTCTGTATCGAGGATAACAAAATCAGCAGGATAGTAGAAATCCTAAACCTTTACAAGCACGTTTTCCACTATAGCCTTAGGATACTTAATTGACTTGTCCGCTAATTGCAACGTTATTTTTGTAGGTTGCATTTCCTGTAGACCTATTTGTTTATACAAGTAATACGGGAGTAAGTTAACACTTTCCCCCGTGTCTAATAAAGCGGCGTCGCCGTGTGGGAATCTCCTAAGGTGCATTTTACAAGAGGGATCGACTGTGGTCCTTGTACTTAACGATTCCATTATTTTCGGATAAAGTTGGGAATTGTTCAATTAAAAAGGTGTCTTTAGGTATGTTGGTCTTACGCCTAGTAGTGCACAACTCTTTAAGAAACTTAGCGTGGTTAGGGAGCTTTTTAATAGCTTCGAGAAAAGGAAGGTTTATCGTTAGATTCTTGAAAACGTTCCTAATCTCCTCAAAGTTTGTATCCCTGGTTAGCATGGCTAACTTCCGAGGGAATGGGTGGTTTTGCTCTATATTTAGCGATGGCTCGATTTGATGTGTTACCTTGGCTTTCTGTTTCTTAGGTTGTGGTTTAACTGGTACCTCTACAGTGGTAGGCTCTTCAGTTTCTATTTCGGTATCTAGTTCGATATCCGGTGTAGGGAGAGTACTGATGGGATAACTATAGGCATAGTTACTTTGTTATCAACCACTCTTCCAGAGTGGAGAGTGGTGATGGCATTCAGGTCACCTACTATTGTCGTTTCCGTACTAGTAATACCGTTTACCTCAAAGGTTGTGTTTGTTATTTTAGGGTTGGGTATGGCTTGTCCCGAAACACTTTTGGTTGGGCTTTCTCTTGGGCTAACCGTTGTATGCCCCGATTTATGGATTGTAAGATCTGTTGGTTTGATTGAGTCATTGATTGGAAAAGTTGTTAGGTAACCTGTATAAAAGCGCGCCTATACGATCCGGTGTGATTGTGTAGTAGTAGTGTGTGGTGTGGACCGAACTATCTCACGTTGATTATTTATGGGTGGGTTGTGATAGTTACTATTGTTAACCGAACGATACCTCTATTGGTATTATAACTATTATAATTACCCCGACCTTGTGCTAAACCTTGTCGTGGTTGGCGCTTTGGTTGTTATAATTATTATAATTTCCCCGACTTAGTCCCCGGCCTTGCCTAGGTGGAGCTTGATTATAGTTGTTTGCTTGCCTAACATTTTGGTTATTAGACCACGGAGGTGAAACTTGTTGATTGTTTCGCCAACTAAAGTGGGATGTTGTCTCCATGGGGCATTAGGAATAGGATAGTTATTAATGGAATAAACATTATCTTGCTCTAATTGTTGTTGTTCATAGGCTTAGAGGACAATAGTAGTCGTGGTGCTCGGGGACTCAAACGACATTACATGGGTTGGAGTTAACATTCATTACGGGGATAGGCTTTTGTTGCAATAGAAATAGCCTCAACCTTTTTAGTTAGAGATTCGATTAAATTTTTAAGTTCTAGATCGGGTTTCATCTCAAACATACCGGCG
The DNA here is from genome assembly GCF_015680905.1 of Coptis chinensis. Classification (NCBI taxonomy): domain Eukaryota; kingdom Viridiplantae; phylum Streptophyta; class Magnoliopsida; order Ranunculales; family Ranunculaceae; genus Coptis; species Coptis chinensis. The sequence continues at coordinate 42,018,047 of NC_141459.1, forward strand.
GCCTTAACTGTTGAAGAAGAACTAACAGAGCGGGGGATATCATCACTACCCCCCCAATTGTTATTACGTTTAGTTTGATCTTCTAAAAATTTGTAAGCCTCCGAGGCTCCTTTACTTAGGAAACTACCCCCATTCATTATGTCAAGGACTTCTTTATGGTGATGTTGAAGTCCTTTGAAAAAGGCACGAACTAACGTATCTTTTGCTAGGTTATGGTGTGGTCACTCAATAAGCAGATCGGTGAAACGATTTCGAGCCTCAGAAAACGATTCATGAGGATTTTGTTGGAAAAAATGAATCTTGGAAAGCATCTCATCCGTCTTTAGGGGTGGGTAAAAATATTCCATAAACAAGTGAACAAGTTTAGCCCACGAAGTCCATGAGTTAGGCTTGGGCGCTTAACCAAGACGTTTGCCTTTATCGGGCTAAGGTGAAGGGAAATACCCTCAATTTAATTTGTTCCGCACCAACCGTAGGATGATGGAATGTTGTAAGGACTTGTTCAATCCTACGATGTGTTGATAAGGTTTTTCATGGTCTAAACCATGGAAAACGGGTAACAAATTAAATATGTTTGGGGAATTCAAAAATCCCCAATCGGGTCCGCTAGAACGATGCAAGATTTAGGGCTATCGCCAAGGCTTTGTAAAAGTCGGAGAGAGGAGTCTCTTTCTTCAGCCATTATGTCGTGTGGTTGGTGGAATATTAGTTAGAGGTGTAGTGATTGGTATACTCGATAGATTTGTTTGTTGACGTTGACGGTTAATTACGCTCGGTGTTTTTCTCCCACTGGACCTTAATCTCATGCAAGTCTAAGTCTAAACACGACAACAATCCAAACAATCTTGATATATTAGTATGAACCTCTAACCGAGAGATGGAGGTATGGAAGAAAGGAATACCCGATAAGCGTCCTTGCTTCGCTTTATGAATAACGCCTTTGTTTACGTGTTCAGTGTAAATAACAAGTTAGAACACTGAAAAACTTAAAAATCGAAGTTTGAAACAAAACCGTTGAAACCGGGATTTTTTAGCTTAGGCGCAGGTGCGCCAGATAGAAGCAGGTCGCGGTCCCCTTGTTCTTGTTCGATGACTTAGCGTGTCACGCCGGTGTGAGGTGGGGTCGCACTGCGGGTCCAAGAAAATAAAGGGCTGGTCGCTTCGGTATGAGGGCGGGTCGCGCCCGTGTTCTAGACTATAAGGCGTAGGTGCGCTCCTTATAGGCGCGGTCGCGCTCAGTGTAATTTTGTCGCGGAATTTTTTCGACGCTGAAACGGATAACCACAGTATGAATCAAACAAGGGTGGGTGGGTTTAATGGGACTTAAAAATGACTAATTCTATTATGAAAACAATGCTAAAGTGCAACTAAGATGGCAGCGGCGCCATTTGATAAACGTAAAATGAATAGATTACCTACGAAATGAACGATGAAACTCAAAACGTAAGTAAACTAAAACTATTTATGATCCTATATGCTTATCAAAGATTTCTCTACTCTCAATCCTATGAGATATAGTGGAGTAGGAAGTTCGTTCCACTCCTAGTGCTCTAGCATGGAATTGTTTTCTAATCTAATTAATTAGTCGCTTTTAAGTCTAATGAGAGCTTTTACGAAGGTGTGTTATACTCACGATACCTATATGAAATTGATTATGTTGAATCTAACTACTAATGCTATGGAAATATGATTGTTTTGAATCTAGACAAAGGATTAGAGGGGAATTGAATCCACCTCGAATCCAACTTAATAGCCTAGCATAGATTCTTGTATCTCAATTCTTACGTTCTACGGCAAGAAATTCGAAGTTCTAATCCCTAGTCTTCATGGCATTTCTACCGAAAGTACTAACTAGCATGTGAGGTCGTCCACCCATTCTCATGGCTTAATCACGACCTTCTAGATTGGAATAGATTCTACAATGCTTCTACACTATACCACTAAGTTTTCATCAAGGCTTCATCACCCCTCTAATAGAGGTTTTAGCCTTGAATCATTCCAAGAATCATTCCCATATGAATCTAAACTAAACATATTATCAAGATTCAAATTTACTAATCTAAACTAAACGATAATTAAATTCTAATTAACAACTAAGAAATGGTAACCAACAATAATTAAAACTAGATCTAATAGATTGAAATAACACAATTCAAATTGATAAAATAACTATTTTATTTATCTAATCAATCAAGAACAATGATTCAAAAACTTAATCTAAAACAAGAATTGAAAATGGAACTAAAACTTAATTTAATTAATTAAACTAGATCTAGAATTATCTATATTGTTTTAGGTCTAACTAGCTACCATTAACAAAGAGCTAAGCTTTGGTTTTTATATGTCCAGATCCAAAAATCGTGCATGGGCTTGGAGCCATGTTTTGGGCCAGAGAATCAGCCCAAAACCCAATATTTTCAGTCCAAAAAGGCCTCTTCAGCTGCAGTTGGCTTCAACAGACTTTTCGTCCACTTCTGGTCCTCTGATTGGGTCAAATCTTGGACCATTGGAAAGCTCTTTCCGAGCCGGTTGTTTTGAAATAAGGTAGGCCCCATTCTGAGGTTCTGAGTCCAAAGATACGGCCATCGGAAGTTCTCTACCGACTTGTCTTTGTTTACGCCCGTGTTGACTTTTCAGCTTTTAACCGGGCTTTAGGAAGGCTTTGTCTTCTTGAATCTAGGCCTTTAATCACGGAACTCCTTAGTAACCGACCTTTGCTCTTTTATCTCGCTAAAGTGGCACATTTCTGCACATAATGGACTTTGAAACCTGAAATGCATTAAAACACGTAATCAGTGTTAACTCTTAATTATTACTCACATAATTGGTCTAAAAGTATGACTGTTACAGGGTTAAAACTACAGTTTTGGGCTCTTATCAGGCTTTGCCTTCTTGAATCTTGGCCTTTAATCACGGAACTCCTTAGTAACCGACCTTTGCTCCTTTATCTCGCTAAAGTGGCACATTTCTGCACATAATGGACTTTGAAGCCTGTAATGCATAAAAACACGTAATCAGTGTTAACTCTTAATTATTACTCATATAATTGGTCTAAAAGTATGACTGTTACAGGGTTAAAACTACAGTTTTAGGCTCTTATCAAACAACCCCCAAACAGCATTTTGCTTGTCCTCAAGCAAAGATGAGAAATTAGAATAAGTGACCAAAAATGGAGTTCTATCTACTCTCATTTCGCTGAGTGCGATTGCATTGACCATATGCAACAAGGCCTTAAACCACTAGGAATTCTCTAGTGGACGAGTTATAGCCTCGTGAGAGTTTTCCAGTGAAGGTACTCACAAACTTCTTCTATACTACAACGACTAAGAAATAAAACTATTGTTTCCTTATTCATCCTCTAAATTAACTATACCTCTCACTAGAAATGCATATAGAGTAATCAAGTCGAACCCTAAGCTAATATGTGCATAATAATCAATCATCTACAATTAACATATATATAATGAGTAATACTATGAAATGCCTAGCAGGTTCGTTTCTGAAACTCGGGATAGCGTCCTTAAGTAGGTTCTCACAATAATAGTCAAGATACAACACTCTGATTTTTCCACTCAAGTTTAGCATCTCAAAGCAATGCAAGTGGGCACACTTTACCTTACAATCTCAATGACAACAAGGAAGCCGGAGTCGATCAAACACATCTGCCACTTCCAATCACACTAACCTATTCCTAATTGAGCTAGAGGTCTTTATTAGGTGTTGCGGGGACTAGGAGATGGTTTAAGAAGGAAGAAAATGGATATTCAAAAAGGACAAGTCTGAGATAATAGAGTCTTCATATTACTAGAGAAAACCTTGTTATTTACTTTTGCTTCCACACTTTGTTTCCATCCTTAGCCATATATATTTTTTTTTTCTTTTTCTTTGGGTTTTGACTCCTTTATTCTTTTTTTTTTTTTTTTTGAGTTTTTATTTTATTTCTATTTTTATTTTTCCTTTCTTTGGATGGAAACTTCTTTTCTTTATTTTCTGAAGCAATTAACTAACTTTTGTTTACACAGGTTTTTCTCTTCTTCTTTCTTCCTCATTCTATTCTCAGACTTATTCTAAATTGGGTAGGTTGATTTAATTTTTTTTTTTTTTTTTTTTGTTTTTGTAACAGGGTAAATGGATTGTGGTTTATGAAAGGCTAAAGAAAGGCTCAGAGGGGAGACTAGCGGAAAATAATTCATAGGTTTGAATTTCTGGCTATATCGATCCAAAGAGGGCCTAAATTCTCGCTTAGGATATGGCATAGTGATAAAGCAAGTGGACATATGATATCTCTATCCGGATTTTACTTTTCCCTTGTGTCATTTCTCAAATGTTTCGCTCATATAAGGCTTTAAGCTAAATTCTCACAGGATTTGTAGAATAAGTACTCTAGCCTAGATTTCAAAAACTTACTGCTAACAATCATCGATACTCATGTAATATATTTATAGATAGATGCAAAGATTATTACCTACATATTAACCTAAGTTTCTAAAAATTATTCTAATGCAAAATCTACGTGAGACTTCTAGATTATTAAGAGCATAGAGAAGGAAAACAATACCAATATTCCTAAGTGTATAGAATGAACTAATTTATTTATATTTTTGAATTTTTGAAATTTTAACTAGAAAACAAATGCATATTATACATATTTATATCCTAGCAGATTCCTTAATTACACGTGTTTCTATGCCCCCAAACAAGAAGCATGCTTTGTCCTCAAAGTATTTTAAATAAAGAGGGTAGGAAAAATACCATTGAAACGCGTGAAATTCAGGAACATCTGCAAAACAAAGTTAGAACGTACTAATAATAAAAACTGACTCAACTCTATAAGAGTTCCACCCATTATGGGGTTAACAAGAATCAAATTGCTTGGGACATAAGCAGACACTAAGTAAAATTAAAACTTACCTTATCTCCCGCTTTATTCGTCATCCTGCTCATCATCTTCTTCTATAAAGAAGTGAGGTTCCTTCACGTCCTGCCATGCCATGATAATTTGTCAGGCTTCCCGCCATTTATCATCTATTATTGCTAACCTATTAAGCGCCACTTGGTCAGACGGGGTGTAGGGTGCAACCTGATGAGGTTGTATACTCCACCCTTGCCAAGTCATTGCACGGAAAGATCGAATAATACTATTGGTGGGTGGATGCGATTAATAGCCATATCCAATCCAATCCGTGAAACGTGTACAAAAAACAGGAAAGAAACATAACATAATATGGGAAATTAGAACAGGCATAATGATAAAACATAAAATGAATAGTTTTACCTACGAAATAAAGCGATGAAACTTACAAACGCAAGTAAAACTAAACTAAATTATGATGCCTATATTTATCAAAGATTCTACTCTCAATCCTATGAGATATAGTGGAGTAGAGTGATTCGTTCCACTCCTAGTCCTTCCGCATGCTGAGTTCTCACGTATAAGTACTCTCAACCTAAAGTCTAATGAGAGATTTACGAAAAAGGCAACTAGACTACGATGCAACTACCCACAAAATGCAACTAGTCGACTATGGGAATAACTAAGGGAATGCTACGTTGATTCGATTATAAGGAGTTAGAGGGGGATTGAATCCACCTTAACCCGACTTAATCCTATTAACGAATTTAATCGTCATAATCCTAATTGAATCGCTTGCGCAGAACAATTGGTTCTTCCTAATCCCTATTACACATGGCATTTCTACCAATTAATAACTAGCATGTGAATGATTAAACCCATTCTCATGGTGAACTAATCGTTTCTAGAGTGGAAAGGAAATTACGACAAATCTACGATAATCGGAATCAAGCTTTCATCAAGGCTTCTCAACCCCCTCTAATGGAGGTTTAGCCGAGAATCATTACGCAATCATTTCCGATTAAATTTAAACTAAACATGATATAAAGAATTGAAATTTGCTTAATTAAACAATAATGAAATCTAATTTAATGACTAAAATGCAATAAGGGATGTGAATTGAAATTAGATCTAGAAATGGAAATGACAAAAATCGAAGTTGATAGAAATACTACTTTATTGATCTAATCAAAATGAAGAACCAGATTCAAAGGTTTAATCTAATACAATAATTGAAATGGAACTAAACTTAATTAATTTATATGAAAAACTAGATCTAGAATCCATTAATGGAGGCTACTAATCTAATCTATTTCTAGGTCTAACTATCTACCATTAACCATCTACCATTAACAAAGAGTTAAGCTTTTGTTTTTATACTTTTAGATCCAAAAATCGTGCATGGGCTTGGAGCCATGTTTTGGGCCAGAGAATCAGGCCCAAAACCCAATTCTTTTCAGTCCAAAAAGGCCTCTTCAGCTGCAGTTGGCTTCAACAGACTTTTCGTCCACTTTTGCTCATCTGATTTGATCACGGCTTAGACCATTGGAAAGCACTTTCCGAGTCGGTCGTTTTGACATAAGGTAGGCCCCATTCCGAGGTCCGAGTCCAAAGATATGTCCTTCGGAAGTTCTCACGACTTTTGTGTGTTTGTTTTACGCCAAGGTCGACTTTTCAACTTTTCACCGGGCTTTTAGAAAGGCTTTGTCTTCTTGAATCTTGGCCTTTAATCACGGAACTCCTTAGTAACCGACCTTTGCTCCTTTATCTCACTAAAGTGGCACGTTTCTGCACATAATGGACTTTGAAGCCTGAAATGCATAAAAACACGTAATCAGTGTTGACTCTTAATTATTACTCATATAATTGGTCTAAAAGTATGACTGTTAAAGGGTTAAAACTACAGTTTTGGGCTCTTATCAAACCACCCCCAAACAGCATTTTGCTTGTCCTCAAGCAAATATGAGAAATTAAAATAAGTGACCAAAAATGGAGTTCTATCTACTTCTCGTTTCGCCGAGTGCGATTGCATTGACCATATGCAACAAGGCCTTAAACCACTAGGAATCCCCTAGTGGACGAGTTATAGCCTCGTGGGAGTTTTCCAGTGAAGGTACTCACAAACTTCATCTATACTACAACGACTAAGAGACAAAACTATTGTTTCCTTATTCATGCTCTAAATTAACTATACCTCTCACTAACAATGCATATAGAGTAATCAAGTCGAAACCTAAGCTAATATATGCATAATAATCAATCATCTACAATAAACATATATACAATGAGTAATACTATGAAATGCCTAGCAGGTTCGTTTCTGAAACTCGGAATAGCGTCCTTAAGTAGGTTCTCACAATAATAGTCAAGATACAACACTCTAATTTTTCCACTCCAGTTTCGCTACTCTAGTGCGCAGTGGGCACACTTTATCTTACAATCTCAATGACAACAAGGAAGTCGGAGTCGATCAAACACATCTACCACTTACTATCACACTAACCTATTCCTAATTGAGCTAGAGGTCTTTATTAGGTGTTGGGGATTAGGAGATGGTTTAAGAAGGAAGAAAATGGATATTCAAAAAGGACAAGTCTGAGATAATAGAGTCTTCATATTATGTAACTAGAGAAAACCTTGTTATTTTCTTTTGCTTCTATACTTTGTTTCCATCCTTAGCCATATTTTTTTCTTTTTCTTTGGCTTTTGACTCCTTTTATTTATTTCTATTTTTTTTTTCTTTTCTTTTCTTTGGATGGAAACTTCTTTTATTTATTTTCTGAAGCAACTAACTAATTTTTGTTTACACGTGGTTTTCTCTTCTTCTTTTCTTCCTCATTCTATTCTCGGACTTATTCTAAATTAGGTAGGATGATTTAATTTTTTTTTTTTGTTTTTGTTTTTGTAATAGGGTAAAAGGATTGTGGTTTATGAAAGGCTAAAAAAAAGGCTTAGAGGGGCTTAATTAGCGGAAAATAATTCATAGGTTTGAATTTATGGCTATATCGATCCAAAGAGGGCCTAAATTCTCGCTTAGGATATGGCATAGTGATCAAGCAAGTGGACGTGTGATATCTCTATCCGGATTTTACTTCTCCCTTGTGTCATTTCTCAAATGTTTCGTTCATATAAGGCTTTAGGCTATATTCTCACAGGATTTGTTGAATAAGTACTCTAGCCTAGATTTCATAAACTTACTGCTAACAATCATCGATACTCATGTAATATATTTATAAATAGATGCAAAGATTATTACCTACATATTAACCTATGTTTCTAAAAATTATTCTGATGAAAAGCTACGTGAGATTTCTAGATTGTTAAGAGCATAGAGAAAGGAAACAATACCACTATTCCTAAGTGTATAACATGAACTTATTTATTTATATTTTTGAATTTTTAAAATTTTAACTAGAAAACAAATGCATATTAACTCTATCTATATCCTAATAGATGCCTTAATTACACGTGTTTCTATGCCCCCCCTAAACAAGAAGCATGCTTTGTCCTCAAAGCATTTAAATAAAGAGGGTAGGAAAAATACCATTGAACCGCGCGGAAATTCAGGAACATCGTAAAACAAGGTTAGAACGCACTAATATAGGAAATAAAACCGACACAACTCTATACGAAGTTCTACCCATTATGGGGTTAACAAGAATGAAATTGCTTTTAGGGACATAAGGACACTAACTAAAATGAAAACTTACCTTATCCCCCCGATTACTCATCATCTTCCTCATCCTCTTCTTCTATATAAAGAAGTGAGGTTCCTTCACGTCCCCGCCATGCCATGATAATTTGCGGGCTTCTCGCCATTTATCATCTATGATTGCTAACCTATTAAGAGCCACTTGGTCTGACGGGGTGTAAGGTGCAACCTGATGAGGTTGTATCCTCCACCCTTGCCAAGTCATTGCACGAAAAGATCGAATAATACTATTGGTGGGTCATACAGTGTCGACCGTAATCCAATCCGTGAAACGTGTACAAAAAATAGGAAAGAAACATAGCATAATACGTGAAATTAAGACAGGCATAAGAAGGTACTTATGCCTCATGCTATGGGCTCGTGCTAAACTAGACATCAAGGTTCGGGGAAGGTCATGACACATACGTCCCGTGGCTAAAGCAAGGAAGATGCAACAAGTGGCATCATTCACAGAAGAAAAACGCCATTCCCCTAAAATGTTTAGCATGATCCAAAACATAACAGTTCCTATGTTCATGGACAGGCTACCAAAGGCGACGTTATATTCCCCTTGGTCCTCAATACGGAAAATGCCCGCGCCATACGACTCATGCAAAAACTCGTAAGTGTAGACATACATATTATCGACCCAATAGCACCATGGGTCTTGTATTTCAGCGGGCATAGCCAGTCCAAGAACAAATGCTAGCAAGAACCTGGTAATTTCCATTGGTTCATTATCAATGTTGATGGAGAACACTTAGTGTTAAGTGTTCTCCATCTGGTCTTTCAAAGAAAATGCAGTTATCGTAAAAATAAGATGCTAGTGTTGGAGAATAAAGTGCATCCGGTCTTACCATAAGCGGCTCCCAGCCAACGAATGTGATCGCTTCGCGAAACCAAGCACCATAAGTAGTGCTTTGGAACAAATCTTCGAAAGAATGTTCCGGTATCAATGTTGGAGATGTCATCTCAAAATTAAGTTTTGGAATAGCTGCGAATGATCCGGAAACTTCGCGCGAAAAACTGGGAATTTTCTGGTCCACAAAAGTCGTCGCCGAAAAGCGCGCTCGATAGGCCTTGAAAAGCGCTTTGAAGAAATTGAAATTTCCAGTGTTTGAGCGCGAGCGCGCTCTGACAAAAACTCATAAAAAATATACAGAGTCGAAAGTGCACTCTGTAGGGCGCTGAAAAGCGCCGGAGTTGCGTAAACTCGAAAATGAGCCGAAACGAGGGAATCGCGGGAGAGAAAGGTGAGTGATGGAGTTTTGGTGTAGTATGAGTTGTGAGTGTAGATTGTATGAAGTTTATATAGGTTTTAAGTTGCTAAATTGGATCGGGAAGTTGCCAAAACTAATTACGACAGTTTCCGGAAATCTTAAAATTTTCAAACCCGAAAACGAAAACAACTCATTTCCTTGATTCTAATTCAAACCCAGTATCTTTTAGGTTGATTTTATGATAGAATATACCTATTTAATCTAGATTTCATCCTACCATGATACTTATTCATATATATGCCTAAACAGCCATATTTTAACCTTGACTCTGCAATAAATTCTAACACGAGGGTTATATAAAACTCATGCTGGAATAGATAAAACCATCCCCAAACAAGTTGGGAAGGTGGGGTCAATATTAAACAACCACGCATAATGAAAATAACCCATTATATTAAAAATAATTCATTCGGAGTACATTTCACTACAAAATTCAAATTACGGAAATAAACTTACATAAAAATAAATGACAGTAATGAAACTACAAATAAAACATAAAACATCAAACTATACTATCCCTAGCTACTCCGAACCGGTAGCGAGGGAACATGCTCCGAGATTGCTCCCCGAAGCCTCGATGGACCAAAGACCATTCGCCTTACGAAGACGGCGCCGTGTTTCAAGGGTGTATCCTCGTAAGGAGAATCCCCGTGAGGTGGGAATCGCGGTCAAAGATCTCTTCCCGAATCGGGCGCCGAAGCTTCTAGCTCGCCCTCATCTGTTCCCACCTCTCGCCCTCTCCGGGTAACGGACCTCGAAGTTATGATGAATCGTCGTTCTGCCGAGTCCCGAGGTCTTCACAGATAGTGTTGAGCTTAACGATGCCACGATCGATCACAGCCATGCGCTCGTGATCGACCAAACCTCTCCAAGGCATCCCGCCAAAAACACGCCAAGTCCTCCTCATCCTCCGAGGCATCCCGATTTCCCCAGCCTCCTCTTCATTCTCAGCTCCACCATCCCTTCTTCTTCTTCTCTATCCTCAGCCAACCTCTAAACCCGTTGGGACACACTCCTTATAGATGCGAGGGTTACGGTGGAGGGTGATGTATGTCCGATCAATACCGAGTCGCCTCAACTTCAAAGATGATCTTTGTTATCAACACGGGGAGAGGTGCAAAGACTTCCCTACTCCCCTAATCATGCTCAAGAAAACTCTAAGATGCGTAACTCATACTTCCGCCTCCGAGTATCCATAAGATGTGGAGGCAGTTCAGGCCGATGTCGCCGACCTTCCCTTCCCTCGATGTTCCGGACCAATCCATCGGGCCGCAGCCTAACCGGGTTGGTCCTAAGGGAAGTCAGAGAACACAAAGCGATCTCGCATTATAGTCGCCTCCAATAATCGCCTCGCATCAATGGCTCTACCCCATTATGTTGGGACTCCCGCAGGGTGACATCCAGATGGATTCTAGGCGGAATGCCTAGGATCTCAGCCAACAACCCACCGCCACTTCCTTCCTTCTTCTTCGCCACAACAACAAAAATCCTCGTCCCTTCTAACTCCCTCGATCGTCAGAGAACCGCCTGACTAAATCCTCGCGGGTAATAGGCTTCGGGCCGAGTACCACAAGCTATTCCAGCCTCGACCGATCATTTCACACCGTAGAATCCGCAAGTGGTCGGCGGTAAAAGCTTGTTCGCAAAATTCGGGCGTTGTTGAGCCATTGGAAGTTTGGAATGTAGTGGGGTTTAAATGTGATGTGGTGGTGGGATTTTAATAGACCGTTGAAACAACCAGGTGGTGGTGGTGGAGTGGTGGAGTGGTGGTGGCAGCACCAAAATTTGATATTTTGGTGATTTTTTTGGTGATATAATTTGGTGGTAGTGGTGGTCGGACGGTTTGGAGTCGATTTGGATTAAGTATTGATTTTGGGCGGGGTTAATTTTGTTTTCTTTTTATTTTGATTTTGTTTAGGTTTTGTTTGGAGCTTGGGCGTTAATGGTGGATGGAAGTGAAAACGATGAACTGATGGCGAAGGTGAAGGGGCTGGTCGCTTGTCGGTGGGGCTGGCTGGTTAGCGAAGTTGGGCCCAAGCCCAAAATCGAAATTTGTGATTTTTTTGTTTTTCCGATTTTTCGCGAAACTTCAAATCAAAATTGCCGCTTCGTTACCGGTCCGATTTTTGCAAATGAGATATGGAAATGATCAGGAGAGAATTTCCAATCCAATGATCCATAAAACACTCCATTCTGACCATGGATGACATATAAGATAGTGGAAAACGCCTCGAAGTGCGTGCATGACGTACGTTATGCAAACAATTGAACTCTAAATTCATGGATTATGTCAACCCAAATCGTAATACAATTAAACGCCTAAGCAACTCTAATGGGACATAAACATTTAGTAACGGAACATTTAACACCATCCCCCAAACAAATTTTTACAACGGCTTAGAAAATTTGTTTTTAGCAATGGGTCTTTTAAAGTCGATTCGAGACTTCCTAGGTTACTATGCTTATTCTTTAATATATATTATATATATATATATATATATATATATATATATATATATATATATATATATATATATATTTTTTTTTTTTTTTTTAAAAAAAAAAACAATAAACAATAAAGACATAATTCACCCCATAAAGAAACATGACTCAAAAAATCCGGAGAAAACATGCAAGAGTGGAAAACGGAATTATGTTTAAACGTGGACTTAGGATCCGTACTTACAGCCACACACTCCATAGGGAGGGCCGGTTACCTTAATGGTGCACTCACCAATATATGGAAATGAAAGGAAATGCACCAAACACAAAAGTTGAGTCGCTTTTATAGTCGATACTCGAGACTTTATCTAGACGTATGTATGAACATGCAGCTTTATCATATATCAACAACCTAAATAGTTGTGGATCATTCCATAAATAAATATCCCGTAAAAACATATCCAAACACAATCAAGCACCAAGATTTCCTATGACTCAACCTAGTGAAATGAAAGTTTAAGTCGGATAACCCTATTATGTAACCTATCATGCACCTTATTGTTCATTTTGAATGAGTGGGTGTTCTAGTAAATAAGTGTGGAAAAGTGAATGGTTGTGGAGAATATGGTGGATATGGATAAGTAGAAAGACAGACCTGTAAACAATGAGGATGTGGTTTTAGCACCAAACTCATTCATTCATTGTGTGTGTAGGGACTGCCTCAATTCTGAAAATGAAGGTGTCAAATGGTTTGTCCTTTCAGTAGTATTTGTTTACTAGGTGGATTTAAAAATTATGAAGCACGTAAGAAACAATGTGATCGAAAGTGCAAACTCGAGATTCCTTTGAAAGGGTGGAAGGAGGGGAATCGAGGTGGATGTTGTGCAAAGTAGTTCTTGATAGGGTGATTCATCACCTGCTCGAAGAAACTCATTGAATTGCTCATCTAGATTGGTCATATCCTCGTTACTATGATAGTCCTCTACATCATTGAGAAAGTCATCTATCTCATCCTCATCCGTAATATGTGTATCGACTAGTGTAGGGATGGAAATGTTGGAGTCTGAACTTCCAAAGGAAAGAAATTTGGGCATATGATTATCGTGGAACGTGTTGTTGAAATAATCTCGAAAGCAAAGCTCGATCATGCTAACCTCTCCATCCATAGATCTAATCGTAATCGCGGTCTTTGTTTTAAAACATTGACTTCAACAAAGAAGATGGCCAAAAGACATGGACATTGAACCATCGCGGCAATTAATGAGCGATTGGCGGTTGCCGAAATGGACGCCCTAAGATGATCGACAGAGTTGTTAACGACTTCGTCAGATCGAGGATGACAAAATCAGCCGGATAGTAAAAATCCTGAATTTTTACCGGAACATTTTCGACGACACCCTTAAGATACTTAATAGACCGATCAGCTAATTCCAACGTCATTTTAGTGGGTTGCATCTCGTGTAAACCTATTTGTCTATACAAATAAAACGGGAGTAAGTTGACACTAGCCCCAAAGTCTAATAACGCGGTCGTCGTATAAGAATCTCTTAAGGTGCATCAGACAAAGAGGATCTACCGTGGTCCTTGTACTTAACAATTCCATTATGTTCAGATAGAGTTGGGAATTGTTCTGTTAAAAAGGCGTCTTTTGGTATATTGGTCTTACGCCTAGTAGTGCACAATTCCTTAAGAAACTTAGCATGGTGTGGTAGCTTTTTTATATCTTCGAGGAAGGGAAGGTTTATAGTTAGATTCTTGAAAACATCCCTAATCTCCTCGTAATTTGTATCTCTAGTTAACATGGCTAATTTTTGTGGAACGGTGGTTTCTGTCTATATTTAGCAATGGTATTACCTGGGTGTTTAACCATGGCTTCATGTTTCTTAGGTTGTGTTGTAACTGGTACCTCTATAGTGGTAGGCTCTTCAGTTTCTATTTCGGTATCTAGTAATATAGCAGTGTAGGGTTATCGGGTGGGGTAACTATAGGCATAGTTACTTTGTTATCAACCACTCTACCAGAACGGAGAGTGGTGATGGACTTTAGCTCACCTACATTTTCATACTCCTTACTAGTATTATTGGTTACCTCAAAGGCTGTATTTGTTGTTTTAGGATTAGGTATTTCGTGACCTGGAAACACGCCTTTGGGTTGGGCTTTATCTTGAGCCAACCGTTTGGTTAAATTATTAACGGATTGTAGAAGTTTATTGGTTGGATTGAGCCATGGTTTGGAAAAGTTTTTGGCTCACTTGTATGAAGGTGTCAAGACGATCCGGGTTGTGTGGGTGTAGTAGTCACGGGTGGTGTGGATCGAACTATTTCACACGGAATTATTTATGGGTGGATTTTGATAGTTATTATTTACCGGAACAATACCTCTATTAGCATTGTAATTATTATAACTACTTTGACCTTGTGCTTGACCTTGTCGAGGTTGCACTTGGTTGTTATAATTATTAAAATCCCCCTGACCTTGTCCTTGTCGAGTGGGGCTTGGTTAAAGATGTCGCGTAGGGCCTAACATATTGATTATTGTACCCTCGAGGTGTTACGGTTTGGTTATTTCTCCAACCTAAGTTGGGATTTTGTCTCCAAGGGGCTTAGGTTCACTATTAATGGAACAAGCCCTGCTCATAGGCTATAGGACAGTGGGAGTCGGGATGCTCGTGGCTCCAAATGTAAACTACATAGATTTGAATTTACATTCATGACGGGATTGGCTTTTGTTGTACAGAAATGGCCTCTACCTTTTTTGTGAGGGATTCAATTAGAGTTTTAAGCTCGGGATCTGATTTAACCTCAAACATACCGGGTAGCTTTAATGTTGAAGAAGAACTAGCGGAGCGGGAGTAATCGCCACTACCCCCGGTTGTTGTTATTTCGCTTTAGTTTGGTCCTCTAAAAATTTATAAGCCTCCCAAGCTCCTTTTTGCTTAAGAAACTACCCCCATTCATTATGTCAAGGACTTCTTTATGGTGGTGTAGAAGTCCTTTGAAAAAGGCACTAACTAACGGTCTTTTCGCTAAGTTATGATGTGGACACTCTATAAGGAGATCGGTGAACGATTCCAAGCCTCTCAAAATGATTCATGAGGATTTTGTCGAAAAGAAATGGATCTTGGAAAGCATCTCATCCGGCCTTTAAGGGTGGGTAAAATGTTCCATAAACAAATGAACAAGTTTAGCCCACGAAGTCCACGTAATTAGGCGCTTGGGTAGTTAACCAAGACGCCTTTATTGGCTAAGGTGAAAGGGAATACCCTTAATTTAATTTGTTCCGCATCAACCGTAGGATGGTGGAATGTTGTTAGGACTTGTTCAATCCTACGCGATGTAGCCGATAAGGTTTTTCTTGGTCTAATCCATGAAAAACGGGTAACAAATTAAAAATATTTGGGGATTCGAAATCCCCAATCGGTCCGCTAGAACGATGCAAGATTTGGGGCTATCGCCAAGGCTTTGTAGAAGTCGAGAGAGGAGTCTCTTTCTTCCGCCATTATATCGTGGTGTGTGTGAAATAGTAGCTAGAGGTGTAGTGGGTGGTATACTAGATAGACTTGATTGTTGATGTTGTTGTGTATTTACGCTCGTGTTTTTGTTCGCCGCACCTTAACCTCATACAAGGCTAAGACCAACTTTAGCTAAACACATCAACACTCCAAACAATTCTCGATATACTAGTATAAATCTCTAACAGAGATGCGAGGTGTGGAAGAAAAGAATACCTGACAAGGCCCCTTGCTTCGCTTTATGAATAGCGTCTTGTTTACGCTTTGTTCGGTGTATATAACAAAAGTTAGAACACCGAAAAATATGAAAGATCAAAGTTCAAATCAAAACCGCCGAACCGAAAAAAAAATTGATAAGCGTCGTCGCGCGATGGTCGCTGTTGTTAATTGGAATTCTAGAGTTTAAGGGTATGGTCGCGCTCCACATGGGGCTGGTCACGCCAGGAAGAGGTAGGCCGGATGGATCCAGACTATAGCTTAGTGCGCCCTTTACAGAGCAATCCGCATCGCGCTGTAATTTCAAACCCGAATTTTTCAACTCGAATGGACAACCACAAAGATGAATCAAACAAGGGTAGGTGGGTGAAATGGGACTTTAAGAAAAGTACTAACACAACAAAACAATACGAAAGTGAAACTAAGATGGCGTTTTTGCCCATATGATAAACGATAAAATGAATAGTTTTACCTACTTAAATAAAGCGATGAAACTTACAAACGCAAGTAAAACTAAACTAAATTATGATGCCTATATTTATCAAAGATTCTACTCTCAATCCTATGAGATATAGTGGAGTAGAGTGATTCGCTCCACTCTTAGTCCTTCCAAGATGCCGAAGTTCTCACGTGTAAGTACTCTCAAACTTAAAGTCTAATGAGAGATTTTACTTAAAAAAGGCAACTAGACTACGATGCAACTACCCACAAAATGCAACTAGTCGACTATGGGAATAACTAAGGGAATGCTACGTTGATTCGATTATAAGGAGTTAGAGGGGATTGAATCCACCTTAACCCGACTTAATCCAATTAATCCATTTAATCGTCAGAATCCTAATTGAATCGCTTCAAGAGAACAATTGGTTCTTCCTAATCCCTAATTACACATGGCATTTCTACCAATTAATAACTAGCATGTGAACGATTAAACTCATTCTCATGGTGAACTAATCGTTTCTAGAGTGGAAAGGAAATTACTTAATTTAATCTACAATAATCGAAATCAAGCTTTCATCAAGGCTTCTCAACCCCCTCTAATGGAGGTTTAGCCGAGAATCATTACGCAATCATTTCCAATTAAATTTAAACTAAAAATGATATAAAGAATTGAAATTTACTTAATTAAACAATAATGAAATCTAATTTAATGACTAAAATGCAATAAGGACAGGAATTGAAATTAGATCTAGAAATGGAAATGACAAAAATTGAAGTTGATAGAAATACTACTTTATTGATCTAATCAAAATAAAGAACAAGATTCAAAGATTTAATCTAATACAATTATTGAAATGGAACTAAACTTAATTAATCTATTTGAAAAACTAGATCTAGAATCCATTAATGGAGGCTACTAATATAATCTATTTCTAGGTCTAACTATCTACCATTAACCATCTACCATTAACAAAGAGTTAAGCTTTTGTTTTTATACTTTCAGATTGAAAAATTGTGCATGGGCTTGGAGCCATGTTTTGGGCCAGAGAATCAGGCCCAAAATCCAATTCTTTCAGTCCAAAAAGGCCTCTTCAGCTGCAGTTGTCTTCAATAGACTTTTCGTCCACTTCTGCTCCTCTGATTGGATCACGACTTAGACCATTGGAAAGCTCTTTCCAAGTCGGTCGTTTTGACATAAGGTAGGCCCCATTCTGAGGTCCGAGTCCAACGATATGGCCTTCGGAAGTTCTGCTGACTTTGTGTGCCGTTTTTGCCCGCGTCGACTTTTCAGCTTTTGACCGGGCTTTTAGAAAGGCTTTGTGATAACAGTAAAATTGAATAGTCTACCTACTTAAATGAACGATGAACTCAAAACGTAAGTAAACTAAAACTAATCTTATGATGCTTATATTTATCAAAGTTTCCTACTCTCAAGTCTATGAGATTTAGTGGAGTAGAGTGATTCGCTCCACTCTTAGTCCTTCCAAGATGCTATATGTTCTCAAGTGTAAGTACTCTAAACTTAAAGTCTAATGAGAGATTTTACGAAAAAGGCAACTAGACTAATTTATGCAACTACCCACCTAAATGCAACTAGTCGGCGATGGGAATAACTAAGGAATGCTACGTTGATTCTATGATAAGGAGTTAGAGGGGATTGATTCCATCTTAACTCGACTTAATCCTATTAACCATTTAATCATCAGAATCCGAATTGAACTGCTTCACGAGAACAATTGGTTCTTCCTAATCCCTAATTACACATGGCATTCCTACCAATTCATAACTAGCATGTGAACGATTAAACTCATTCTCATGGTGAACTAATCGTTTCTAGAGTGGAAAGGAAATTACGACGATTCTAACGATATTCGAATCAAGCTTTCATCAAGGCTTCTCAACCCCTCTAATGGAGGTTTAGCCGAGAATCATTACGCTAATCATTTCGATTACATTTAAACTAAACATGATATAAAGAATTGAAATTTACTTAATTAAACAATAATGAAATCTAATTTAATGACTCAAATGAAATAAAGACAGGAATTGAAATTAGATCTAGAAATGGAAATGACAAAATCGAAATTGATAAAAATACTACTTTATTAATCTAATCAAAATGAAGAACAAGATTCAAAGGTTTAATCTAATACAATAATTGAAATGGAACTAAACTTAATTAATCTACATGAAAAACTAGATCTAGAATTCATTAATGGAGGCTACTAATCTAATCTATTTCTAGGTCTAACTATCTACCATTAACCATCTCCTAAGCTTTTGTTTTTATACATTCAGATCCAAAAATCGTGCATGGGCTTGGAGCCATGTTTTGGGCCAGAGAATCAGGCCCAAACCCAATTCTTTTCAGTCCAAAAAGGCCTCTTCAGCTGCAGTTGGCTTCAACAGACTTTTCGTCCACTTCTACTCCTCTGATTGGGTCAAGGCTTAGACCATTGGAAAGCTCTTTCCGAGCTGGTCGTTTTGACATAAGGTAGGCCCCATTCCGAGGTCTGAGTCCAAAGATGTCCTTCGGAAGTTCTCACGACTTTTGTGTTGTTTTCGCCCAAGGCCGACTTTTCAGCTTTTGGACCGGCTTTTAGAAAGGCTTTGTCTTCTAGAAACTTGGCCTTTAATCACGGAACTCCTTAGTAACCGACCTTTGCTCCTTTATCTCGCTAAAGTGGCACATTTCTGCACATAATGGACTTTGAAGCCTGAAATGCATAAAAACACGTAATCAGTGTTAACTCTTAATTATTACTCACATAATTGGTCTAAAAGTTTGACTGTTCAAGGGTTAAAACTACAGTTTTGGGCTCTTATCAAACCACCCCCAAACAGCATTTTGCTTGTCCTCAAGCAAAGATGAGAAATTAACATAAGTGACCAAAAATGGAGTTCTATCTACTTCGTTTTCACGAAAAGCGATTGCATTGACCATATGCAACAGCCTTAAACCACTAGGAATTCCCTAGTGGACGAAGTTATAGCCTCATGAGAGTTTTCCAGTGAAGGTACTCACAAACTTCATCTATACTACAACGACTAAGAAATAAAATTATTGTTTCCTTTATTCATGCTCCAAACTATCTATACATCTCACTAGCTATGAACAAGAATAACCAAGTCAAAACCTAAGCTAATATATGCATAATAATCAATCATCTACAATAAACATATATACAATGAGTAATAATATGAAATGCCTAGCAGGTTCGTTTTCTCAAACTCGAGGAATAGCCCTTAAGTAGGTTCTCACAATAATATTCAAGATACAACACTCTGATTTTTCCACTCAAGTTTCGCTACTCTAGTCTGTGATGGGCACACTTTACCTTACAATCTCAATGACAACAAGGAAGCCGGAGTCGATCAAACACATCTGCCACTTACTATCACACTAACCTATTCCTAATTGAGCTAGAGGTCTTTATTAGGTGTTACAGGGATTAGGAGATGGTTTAAGAAGGAAGGAAATGGATATTCAAAAAGGACAAGTCCGAGATAATAGAGTCTTCATATTATGTAACTAGAGAAAACCTTGTTATTTACTTTTGCTTCTACACTTTGTTTCCATCCTTAGCCATATTTTTTATTTTCTTTTTTCTTTTTTTTTTTGGCTTGGCTTTGACTCCCTTTTTATTCTATTTTGGAGTTTTTATTTTATTTCTATTTTTATTTTTCTTTTTCCTTGGATGGAAACTTCTTTTCTTTATTTTCTGAAGCAATTAACTAACTTTTGTTTACACAGTTTTTTTCTCTTCTTTCTTCCTCATTCTATTCTCGGACTTATTCTAAATTGGGTGGGTTGATTATTTTTTTTTTATTTTGTTTTGTTTTTGTAATGTGGTAAAGGATTTGTGGTTTATGGAAGCCTAAAGAAAGGCTCGAGGGGCTTACTAGCGGAAAATAATTCATAGGTTTGAATTTTTGGCTATATCGATCCAAAAAGGGCCTAAGTTCTCGCTTTTTAGGATATGGTTTAGTGATCAAGCAAGTGGACGCGTGTGATATCTCTATCCGATTTTACTTCTCCCTTGTGTCATTTCTCAAATGTTTCGGCTTCATATAAGGCTTTAGGCTATATTCTCACAGATTTGTAGAATAAGTACTCTAGCCTAGATTTTAGAAACTTATCGCTAACAATCATAGATACTCATGCAATATATTTATAGATAGATGCAAAGATTATTACCTATATATTAACCTAAGTTTCTAACAATTATTCTGATGCAACAGCTATGTGAGACTTCTAGATTGTTAAGAGCATGGAGAAAGAAACAATACCAATATTCCTAAGTGTATAGCATAACTTATTTATTTATATTTTTGAATTTTTGAAATTTTAACTAGAAACAAATTCATATTATACATATCTATATCCTAACAGATGCCTTAATTACACGTGTTTCTATGCCCCCCCCCCCCCCCCAAACAAAAAGCGTGATTTGTCCTCAAAGCATTTAAATAAAGAGGGTAGGAAAAATACCATGAAGCGCGTGGAAATTCAGGAACATCGTAAAACAAGGTTAGAACGCACTAATATAGGAAATAAAACTGACACAACTCTATAACGAAGTTCTACCCATTATGGGGTTAACAAAAATGAAATTGCTTGGGACATAAGCAGACACTAACTAGAATGAAAACTTACCTTATCCCCCCGCATTACTCATCATCTTACTCATCCTCTTCTTCCATAAAGAAGTGAGGTTCTTTCTCGTCCTGCCATGCCATGATAATTTGTCAGGCTTCCCGCCATTTATCATCTACGATTGCTAACCTATTAAGAGCCACTTGGTCTGACGGGGTGTAGGGTGCAACCAAATGAGGTTGTATCCTCCACCCTTGCCAAGTCTTTGCACGGAAAGATCGAATAACACTATTGGTGGGTCATACAGTGTCGACCGTAATCCAATCCGTGAAGCGTGTACAAAAAATAGGAAAGAAACATAGCATAATACGGGAAACTAGAACGGGCATAAGAAGGTACTTACGCCTCATGCTATGGGATCGAGCTAAACTAGACATCAAGGTTCAGGGAAGGTCATGACACATACGTCCCGTGGCTAAAGCAAGAAAGACGCTGCAAGTGGCATCATTCAGAAGAAAAACGCCATTCTCCTAAAATGTTTAGCATGATCCAAAACATAACAGTTCCTATGTTCATGGACAGGCTACCAAAGGCGACGTTAAATTCCCCTTGGTCCTCAATACGGAAAATGCCCGCCATACGACTCATGCAAAACTCGTAAGTGTAGACATACATATTATCGACCCCAATAGCACCATGGGTCTTGTATTTCAGCGGGCATAGCAAGTCCAAGAACAAATGCTAGCAAGAACACGGTAATTTCCATTGGTTCATTATCAATGTTGATAGAGAACACTTGTTCTCCATCTGGTCTTTCAAAGAAAATGCAGTTATCGTAAAAATAAGATGCTAGTGTTGGGGAATAAAGTGCATCCGGTCTTACCATAAGCGGCTCCCAGCCAACGAATGTGATTGCTTTGCGAAACCAAGCACCATAAGTAGTGCTTTGGAACAAATCTTCGAAAAGACTGTTCGGTATCAATGTTGGAGATGTCATCAAAAAATTTTGGAATAGGCTAATGATCCGAATGATCCGGATACTAAAAACTGGAAATTTTCTGGTCCACGAAGTTAGTGGCGAGCGCTCGATAGGCGATGATCGCAAGGAAAAAGAAATTGAAATTTCCAGTGTTTGAGCCGAAAGGCCTCGACTCGAAAAATTCAAAAAAATATACAGAGCCGAGAAAGTGCTCTCGTTGAGTTTCGGAGTTAAACTCGAAAATGAGCCGAAACGAGGGGAATCGCAGGAGTGAAAGGTGAGTGATGGAGTTTAGGTGTAGTGTGAGTTGTGAGGATAGATTGTATCAAGTTTATATAGGTTTAAAGTTGCTAAAATGGATCGGGAAGTTGCCAAAACTAATTACGGCGGTTTCGAAATCCTAAAATTTCCAAACCCGAAAACGAAAACAACTCATATCCTTGATTCTAATTCAAACCCAAGATCTTTTAGGTTGATTTTATGATAGAATGTATCTATTTAATCTAGATTTCATCCTACAATGATACTCAATCATAGATATGCCTAAACGGCCCAATTTTCACCTTGACTCCATAATAAATTCTAACACGAGGGTTATAAAAATAATGCTTGAATTGATAAAACCACCCCCAAACAAGTTGGGAAGGTGGGATCAATATGAAACAACCACGATACTGAAAATAACCCTTTATATTAAAAATTTTCATTCGAGTACATTACACTACAAAATTCAAATTACGGAAATAAACTTGCATTAAAATAAATAACAATAATGAAATTACAAATAAAACATAAAACATCAAACTATACTATCCCTAGTTACTCGAACTGGTGGCGGAGGGAACATGCTCCTCGAGATCGCTCCCGAGCTCTGAAGAGCTAGCACCATTCGCCCCTTCGGCGACGACGCGTCGATGCTGGATGGTGTGTCCTCGGAAGGAGAGTCCCCGTGAGGTGGGAATCGCGTCACAAGATCTCGCCCCGAATCGGGGCCGAGCTTCTAGCTCGGCGCCATTTGTTCCCACCCTCGCCCCTCTCGGGTACGGAGCTCGTAGTTGTGATGCATCGTTGTTCGTCGAGTCCGGAGGTCTTCACAAATAGTGTTAAGCTTAACGCGATGCCTCGATGGATCACAGCCATGCGTTCGCAGATCGGCCCAAAGACCTCTCCAAGGCATCCGCGTCAAAACAGGTCAAGTCCTCCTCATCACCGGAGGCATCCCGATGTCCCCGGCCTCCCGGCATTCTCAGCTCCTCCATCCTCTTCTTCTTCCTCTCTATCCTCAGCCAGTCTTCAAACCCGTTGGACACACTATAGATGCGAGGGTTACGGTGGAGAGTGATGTATGTCCGATCAGTCGCCTGAGCTGCTCTCAACTTGAGCATGATCTTTGTTATCAACACAGGGAGAGAGGCAACAGTCCTCCCTACTCCCCTAATCATGCTCAACAAAAACTCTAAAATGCAGAACTCATACTTTCGCTCCTGGAGTATCCATAAGATGTGGAGGCAGTTCAGGCCGATATCGCTGACCTTCCCCTTCCTCGGATGTTCCGGAATTAATCCACCGGGGCTGTAGCCATTTGGTTGGTCCTAAGGGAAGTCTGTCGAAAACACAATGCAATCTCGCATTGTAGTCCCTCCAATAACTGTCTCGTGCATCAATGGCTCTACCCCATTATGTTGGGACTCCTGCACGGTGACATCAAATGGATTCTAGGCGGAATGCCTAGAATCTCAGCTAACAACCGGTCGTCACTTCCTTCCGCCTCTTCGCTCTACAACAACAAAATCCTAGTCCCTTCCAACTCCCTCAGATCATAGAACCGCCCGGACTAAGTCATCGTGGTAATAGGCTTCGGTCGAGTACCACAAGCTATTCCAGTCTCGACCGATCATTTCACATGTAGAGAACGGCTGAAGTGGTCTTCGGTAAAAGCTTGCTTCGTAAAAATTCGGCGTTGTTGAGCCATGGAAAGTTTGGAATGTAGTGGGGGTTTAAATGTGATGTGGTGGTGGGATTTAAATAGACGGTTGAAACAAGTGGTGGTGGTGGAGTGGTGGTCGGCAGCACCAATTTTTTTTAATTTTTGGAGGTTTTGAGTGATGGAAATCGGTGGTGGTGGTGGTCGGTGGTGTTTGGAATTGATTTGGGATGGAATTTTATTTGGGTGGGTTAATTTTTGTTTTCTTTTTATTTTATTTTGATTTTTTTTTTTTTTTTTTTTTTTTTTTTTGGTTTTGTTTTATGGAGAAGAAAACGATGGAATGGAGGAAGAAGAAACGTGAAGGTGGAGGTAAGGTGGCGGGCGCTGCCGGATGGCTGGTTGGGCCCAAGCCCAAAATCGAAATTTTTGATTTTTTCGATTTTTTAAACTTCAAATCAAAATTGCCGCCGTTACGGGTCCGATTTTTGCGAATGAGATATGGAAATGATTAGGAGAAAATTTCCAATCCATGATCCATAAAACACTCTATTCCGACTATGGATGACATATAAGATAGTGGATAACGCCTCGAAGTGCATGCATGACTTACGTTATATGCGAACAATTGAACTCTAAATTCATGGATTATGTCAACCCGAATCGTAATACAATAAAACGGCCTAAGCAACTCTAATGGGACATAAATATTTAGTACGGAAACATTTAACACCCCACCCCCAAACAAATTTTTTACAACGGAGCTTAGAAAATTTGTTTTAGCGATCCGGTCTTTTAAAGTCGATTCGAGACTTCCTAGGTTACTATGGTTATTATATTTATATATATATATATATATATATATATATATATATATATTTTTTTTTTTTTTAATTTTAAAAATAAAACAATAAACAATAAAGACATAATTCACCCTATAGAGAAACATGACTCAAAAATCCGAGAAAACATGCAAGAGTGGAAAACGTGAATTATGTTTAAGCGTGGACTTAGGATCCGGTACTTACAGCCACACACTCCATAGGGAGGGCCCGGTTACCTTAATGGTGCACTCACCAATATATGGAAATGAAAGAAAATGCACCAAACACAAAAGTTGAGTCGTTTATAGTCAGATACTCGAGACTTATCCAAACATATGTATGAACATGCAGTTTACCATATATCAACAACTTGAGAAATAGTTGTGGATCATTCCATAAATAAATATCACAGAAAACATATCCAAACACAATCAAGCACCAAGATTTCCTATGACGCAACCTAGTAAAATGAAAGCGAAGTTGGATAACCCTATTACTTAACCTAGCATGCACCTTTTTTATCATTTTTGAACGAGAGGGTGTCCTAGTGAATAAGTGTGGAAGAGTGAATGGTTGTGGAGAATATGGTGGATATGGGTAAGTTGTAGAAAGACGACCGTAAACAATGAGGATGTGGTTTTAGCACAAAACTCATTCATTGTGTGTGTAGGGACTGTCTCAATTCTAAAAATGAAGGTGTCAAATGGTTTGTCCTTTCGTAGTATTTGTTTATTAGGTGAATTTAAAAATTATAAAGCATGGAAGAAACAATAGGTCGAAAAGTGCAAAATCGAGATTCCTTTGAAAAGGTGGAAGGAGGGAATCGAGGTGGATGTTGTGCAAGGTAGTTCTTGATAGGGTGAATCATCACTTTGCTCTAAGAAACTCATCGAATTGCTCATCAAGATTGGTCATATCCTCGTTACTATTATAGTTCTCTACATCTTCGAGAAAGTGATCTATCTCATCCTCATCCGTAACATGTGTATCGACTAGTGTAGGGATGGAAATGTTGGAGTCTGAACTTCCAAAGGAAAGAAATTTGGGCATATGATTATCAAGGAACGTGTTGTTGAAATAATCTCGAGCAAAGCTCTCGATCATGCTAACCTCTCCATCCATAGGCTAATCGGGTAAGCGTGTCTTTGTTTTAAAACATTGACTTCAACAGCAAGATGGCCAAAAGACATGGACATTGAACCATCGCGGCAATTAATGAGCGCATTGGCAGTTGCCAGAAAAGGACGCCCTAAGATGATCGGGACAGAGTCGTTAATGACTTCTGTGTCGAGGATGACAAAATCAGCCCGGATAGTAAAAATCCTGAATTTTACCAAAACATTTTCGGCGACACCCTTAGGATACTTAATAGACCGATCAACTAATTGCAAGCGCCATTCTAGTGGGTTGCATCTCGCCTAGACCTATTTGTCTATACAAATAAAACGGGAGTAAGTTGACACTAGCCCCCAAGTCTAATAACGGTGGTCGTCGTATAAGAATCTCCTAAGGTGCATTGTATGCAGATGGGGCGACCTCGGGTCCCTTGTACTTAACAATTCCATTATGTTCGGATAGAGTTGGGAATTGTTACGTTAAAAAGCGTCTTTTGGTATATTGGTCTTACGCCTAGTAGTACACAATTCCTTAAGGAACTTAGCATGGTGTGGTAGCTTTTTTATAGCTTCGAGGAAGGGAAGGTTTATAGTTAGATTCTTAAAAACATCCCTAATCTCCTCGTAATCTCCTCGAGGAAGGAACCGTGGCCTCCTGTTTCTTAGGTTGTGTTGTAACTGGTACCTCTATAGTGGTAGGCTCTTCAGTTTCTATTTCGGTATCTAGTAATATAGCAGGTGTAGGGGCTACTGGTGGGGTAACTATAGGCATAGTTACTTTGTTATCAACCACTCGCCTTAAGCGAGAGTGGTGATGGCCTTTAGCTCACCTACATTTCCATATTCACTACTAGTATTATCGGTTACCTCAAAGGCTGTATTTGTTGTTTTAGGATTAGGTATTTCGTTACCTGGAAACACACCTTTGGGTTGGGCTTTATCTTGAGCCAACTGTTTGGTTAAATTATTAACGGATTGTAGAAGCTGTTGGTTAGATTGAGCCATGGTTTGGAAAAGTTTTTGGCTCGCTTGTATGAAGGTGTCAAAACGATCCGGTTGTTTGGGTGTAGTAGTCACGGGTGGTGTGACTGGAACTATTTCACGTGAATTATTTATGGGTGGATTTTGATAGTTATTATTTACCGGAACGATACCTCTATTAGCATTATAATTATTATAACTACTTTGACCTTGTGCTTGACCTTGGTTGTTATAATTATTAAAATTCCCCTGACCCTGTCCTTGTCGTAGTGGGGCTTGGTTAAAGCTATGCGTAGGCTTAACATATTGATTATTGTACCCTTGAGGTGTGACGTTTTGGTTATTTCTCCAACCGAAGTTGGGATTTTGTCTCCAAGGGGTGTTAGGTTCACTATTAATTGAACAAGCCTGTTCATAGGCAATAGGACAGTGTGAGTCGGGATGCTCAGGACTCCAACAGAAACTAGATGGATTTGTATTTACATTCATGACAGGGATTGGCTTTTGTTGTATGAAATGGCCTCTACCTTTTTGTGAGGGATTCAATTAGAGTTTTAAGCTCGGGGATCTGATTTAACCTCAAACATCTTGGTAGCCTTAAGCGTGGAAGAAGAACTAGCGGAGCCGGGAGTAATCGTCACTACCCCCAGTTGTTATTTCACTTAGTTTGATCCTCTAAAATTTATAAGCCTCAGAGGCTCCTTTGCTTAAGAAACTACCCCATTCATTATGTCTAGGACTTCTTTATGGTGGTGTAGAAGTCCTTTGAAAAAGGCACGAACTAACGTGTCTTTCGCTAAGTTATGATGTGGACACTCTATAAGGAGATCGGTGAAGCGATTCCAAGCCTCGAAAATGATTCATGAGGATTTTGTCGAAAGAAATGAATCTTGGAAAGCATCTCATTCGTCTTTAGGGGTGGGTAAAAATGTTCCATAAACAGGTGAACAAGTTTAGCCTACGAGTCCACGAGAATTAGGCGTTTAGGGGGTTAACCAAGACGCCTTTATCGGCTAAGGTGAAAGGGAATACCCTTAATTTAATTTGTTAAGGTACCAACCGTAGGATGGTGGAATGTTGTTAGGACTTGTTCAATCCCACGATGTAATTTGATAAGGTTTTTCATGGTCTAATCCATGAAAAATGGGTAACAAATTAAAAATATTTGGAGGGATTCGGAAATCCCCCGCTGGGTCTGCTAGAACGCTGCAAGATTTGGGGCTATCGCTCAAGGCTTTGTAGAAGTCAGAGAGAGGCCTCTCTTCTTTCGTCGGGCATTGTGTCGTAATGTGTGTGAAATAGTAGCTAGAGGTGTAGTGGGTGGTATACTAGATAGACTTGTTTGTTGACGTTGTTGTGTAATTACGTTCGGTGTTTTTGTTCGGCCAGACCTTAATCTCATACAAGGCTAAAACCAAACTTAGCTAAACACATCAACACTCCAAACAATTTCGATATACTAGTATAAACCTCTAACAGAGAGCGAGGTGTGGAAGAAAGGAATGCGATTAAGCGTCCTTGCTTGGCTTTTATGAATAGCGTCTTGTTTACGCTTGTTCGGTGTATATAGCGAGGTTAGAACACCAAAAATATGAAAGAGCAAAGTTCAAGTCAAACCGCCGAAATCCGAAAAATTTAACCACGTGGCACGCGGTCGGCTCGCTCGAAAGTAAAATTTCAAATTACAGTGTTTTAGCGCAGGTCGCTCCACATGGGGCGGGTCAGCTCTATGTCCATGAGTTAAGTTAGGGCTGGTCTCAAGGGGAGAGATGCATGTATCGGTGTAATTTTTACCGTGAATTTTTCAACTCGAAATGGACAACCACGGTATGAATCAAACAAGGGTGGGTGGGTGAAATGGGACTTTAAGAACAGTACTAATACTACGAAAACAATACGAAAGTGAAACTAAGATGGCAGCGGCGCCATTTGATAAACAGTCGCGTTTTTTCTTCCTCCATTCCGCCATTAACGCCAAGCTTAAAACAAAACCAAAAAAAAAAAAAAACAAAATCAAAATAAAAAGAAAACAAAAATTAACCCACGCCCAAAATAAATTTCCATCCCAAATCAATCACAAACACCACCGACCACAACCACCACCGATTTCCATCACTCAAAACCTCCAAAAATTAAAAATTTTGGTGCTGCCGCGCCACCACTGCACCACCACCACTGTTGTTTCAACCGGTCTATTTAAATCCCACCACCACATCACATTTAAACCCCCTCTAATGGAGGTTTAGCCGAGAATCATTAGGCAATCATTTCCGATTACATTTAAACTAAACATGATATAAAGAATTGAAATTTACTTAATTAAACAATAATGAAATCTAATTTAATGACCCAAATAAAATAAAGACAGGAATTGAAATTAGATCTAGGAATGGAAATGACAAAATCGAAATTGATAAAAAATACTACTTTATTGATCTAATCAAAATGAAGAACAAGATTCAAAGGTTTAATCTAATACAATAATTGAAATGGAACTAAACTTAATTAATCTACATGAAAAACTAGATCTAGAATTCATTAATGGAGGCTAACTAATCTAATCTATTTCTAGGTCTAACTATCTACTATTCTTTACCTAATTTTCTACCATTAACAAAGAGATAAGCTTTTGTTTTTTATACATTCAGATCCAAAAATCGTGCATGGGCTTGGAGCCATGTTTTGGGCCAGAGAATCAGGCCCAAAACCCAATTTTTTCAGTCCAAAAAGGCCTCTTCAGCTGCAGTTGGGTTCAACAGACTTTCCGTCTACTTCTGCTCCTCTGATTGGGTCAAGGCTTAGACCATTGGAAAAATCTTTCTGAGACGGTCGTTTTGACATAAGGTAGGCCCCATTCTGAGGTATGAGTCCAAAGATATGTCGCCGGAAGTTCTCACGACTTTGTGTCTTTGTTTCGCCCGGCCGACTTTTCAGCTTTTGACCGGGCTTTTAGAAAGGCTTTGTCTTCTCGAAACTTGGCCTTTAATCACGGAACTCCTTAGTAACCGACCTTTGCTCCTTTATCTCGCTAAAGTGGCACATTTCTGCACATAATGGACTTTGAAACCTGAAATGCATAAAAACACGTAATCAGTGTTAACTCTTAATTATTACTCACATAATTGGTCTAAAAGTATGACTGTTAAAGGGTTAAAACTACAGTTTTGGGCTCTTATCACCATTCAGTTGGAAGATCATTGGCAAATAAAATCACGAGGCAAGGATATTTTTGGCCCCAGATGCAAAGAGATTGTCTTCGTTATGCAAAAAAGTGCATGCAATGCCAAATACATGGAAAGGCTATACACGTTCCTGCTGAGGAGTTGCACTGTGTGTCAAACCCATGGCCTTTTGCGCTATGGGGCATGGACATTGTTGGTCCTCTAGCACCTGGAAGAGGTAAAAGACAATTCATGCTCGCTGTCATAGACTATTTCACCAAGTGGGTAGAGGCCATATCCTTACAACACATAAAGGAGCAAGATGTGATAACTTTTCTTTTCAAAAGAGTAATATGTCGATATGGGTTGCCATATGCCATTATATCAGATAATGGGCAACAGTTCGAGGGAGGAAAAGTAAAAGCTTTCTTAGAATCATACAAGGTGAAGCATTTCACATAAGCACCATATTATGCTTAGGGTAACGGGCAAGCAGAAGCAACAAATAAAACCATTATGGATAATATCAAAAAAGCTGGAAGACAAGAAAGGTCTCTAGGTGGATGAATTAAACATCGCTATATGGGCTTATAGAACGACACCTCGAACTACCACAGGTGAATCTCCTTTTACATTAGCTTATGTCATGGAAGAAATAACCCCATCAGAAATGGTGGTATCGATGTCCAGAACCAAAGTCTTAACGAATGACCAAAATACTAAAGTAATGGTAGCAGAAGTCCTCAATCTTGAGGAAACAAGAGATCAAGTAATATTAAGGCTCGACATATACCATCGGCAGCTCAGAAAAGCTTTCAATAAGAAAGTAAGAGAAAGGCATTTTCAAGAAGGTGATTTGTTCTTGAAAATGGTTACTCAAGCAACTAAAGAGAAAGGGGCTGTCAAATTAGCAGCAAGCTGGGATGGGCCTTACATCATTCACAAAGTGGGAATCAATGGAGCTTACTACTTAAAAACGGTTGAAGGTGTAATATTATCAAAGCCTCAAAATATAAGCAATTTGAAAAGATTTTATCAATAAAGAATATTCTAAGTATCATGATGTATTTTTTTTCCCGAAGTTATGCATTCAATAAAGAGATTGCTATTTCTAAAAGCAATATCTATACAAATATCGCAGATCCTCGTATCTCTAGAATTATATGTTGATAATTGGTCAAACAAAAACCCTGGTGATCTGTAGATCCTCATCTCGATACCAGGTTAAACTAAAACCATGGTGATTTGTAGATCCTCATCTCGATACCAAGTCAAAAAATCTAGTTCTTGGCAGCAATGTTGAGTTCGGATAAAAAAAATCCAGTTCTTGGCAGCAATGTTGAGTTCGGGTAAAAAAATCCAGTTCTTGGCAGCAATATCGAGTTCGAGTAAAAGTATCCAGTTCTTGGTAGCAATGTTGAGTTCAGGTAAAAAAATCCAGTTCTTGGCAGCAATGTCGAGTTCGGGTAAAAAATCCAGTTCTTGACAGCAATGTCGAGTTCGGATAAAAAAAATCCAGTTTTTAGTAGCAATGTCGAGTTATGGTAAAAAAAATCCAGTTTTTGGTAGCAATGTCGAGTTCAGGTAAAAAAATCTAGTTTTTGGCAGCAATGTCGAGTTCGGATAAAAAAATCCAATTCTTGGCAGCAATGTCGAGTTAGAAAATTCCAATGCTTGGCAACAATGCCAATATCAGGCCAAGATCATGATAAAAATCCTGGTATTGGCAAAAATGTCGATATCAGGTCAAGATCGTGATGAAAATCTTAGCACATATGGTACCGAATGCTCGATACCAGGTCAAAGAAATATAAGGCAGACGCCTAAGGAATGTCACAATAAGGGATATTTTCTTTCTTATTTTTTGATTCCAAATATATCAGGGGAATAGTATCGAATTTCAAATTCATTCTTTTTAGATAATTGTAAATGCCATTTGATAGAGTTGTACTGAAAACTTGGTGTTGGAGCAAAAGTAGGGTAATAAAAATTTATTAAAAAGGGACAACTTAAGCAACACAGGGCTGTTATACATTGAATGTAAAACTAAATAAGATAAAGATTAACATTAATCTTCATCTTCATCGTCATCCTCATCTTCATCGTCATCCTCATCATCACCATCATCACCATCATCCTCGTTATCACCATCAGTAGAAGACCCATTATTACCTTTTTCATAATAATATGGATCTCGAAGCCATTCATCTTCATATTCTTCTTCGTCTTTGTCTTCGTTTTTTTTTCTTTTTTTTTTCTTTTTTTTTTCTTCTTCTTTTTCTTCTTCTTGCTCTTCTTCATCATCCGAATACTCGGTGGTAGGATAGTCTGACTAATGAGGCTAGTCTGGGAGAACCATGAAAACAATAAGAATAGTAAGGAAGATTGAGAGGAGAGACTTTTTTTTTAGAATTGGGTATTTTCAGTAAGAGGATTACCAAAGATGGTTTAGAATCAGGCAGATAAATGTCTTTTTATAGTAGTAAAAAATTATAAAAACAAGGAAAATTAATGCTGATTAGCAAGAAAACGAGGAAAATTAATGGTGATTAGCAAGAAAATGAGGAAATTTAATGAAGATTAGTAAGAAAACGAGGAAATTTAATGGTGATTACTAAGAAAACGAGAAAAATTAATGAAAAAGTAATTCTTAGTTATCTGTGCGCGGGACAATTTTAGGTTTAAATGATAATTCAATAAAGTTTAAATGCATGTTGGGTTTTGAGCCAGTTGGTTAAATTTATTTATTATTGCTAGAAATGAATGTTTACATTGAGTAAATGTTACAAGGTTCATTACGAAAGTTATATTCAACCAAGGTGACGAGTTTGAATCCTGATATCGGTACCAGGTCAAAGAAAAAATCTTGGTGATCTGTAGATCCTCATCTCGATACCAGATAAAAAATTAAGGCTCGAAGACAAGGGTATCTATAGAGATATGTCGATCTCTAAGATATGATATCAATTGATACTGCTTTTAAGTGGAGTGGTATCGAAAGTCGAATTTTCATTTCAAAATATTACTAAGTATAAATTGATACTGCTTTTAAGTGGAGTGGTATCGAAAGTTGAATTTTTATTTCAAAATATTACTAAGTATCAATTGATACTGCTCTTAAGTGGAGTGGTATCGAAAGTCGAATTTTTTTTTCAAAATATTACTAAGTAGCAATTGATATTGTTTTTAAGTGGAGTGGTATCAAAAGTCTAATTTTCATTTCAAAATATTACTAAGTATCAATTGATATTGCTTTTAATTAGAGTGGTATCGGAAGTTGAATTTTCATTTCAAAATATTACTAAGTATCAATTGATACTGCTTTTAATTGGAGTGGTATCGAAAGTCAAATTTTCATTTCAAAATATTGCTAAGCTAAGTATCAATTGATACTGCTTTTAATTGGAGTGATATCAAAAGTCAAATTTTCATTTCAAAATATTACTAAGTATCAATTGATACTGCTTTTAAGTGGAGTGGTATCGAAAGTCGAATTTTCATTTCAAAATATTACTAAGTATCAATTGATACTGCTTTTAAGTGAAGTGGTATCGAAAGTCGAATTTTCATTTCAAAATATTACTGAGTATCAATTGATACTGCTTTTAAGTATAGTGGTATCGAAAGTCGAATTTTCATTTCAAAATATTACTAAGTATCAATTGATATTGCTTTTAAGTGGAGTGGTATCAAAAGTCAAATTTTCATTTCAAAATATTACTAAGTATCAATTGATACTGCTTTTAAGTGGAGTGGTATCGAAAGTCGTTTTTTTTCAAAATATTACTAAGTATCAATTGATACTGCTTTTAATTAGAGTGGTATCGAGAGTCAAATTTATTTGCAAAGTGTAAGGGGGATTTCCTATCATTGAACGGATATTATGCGTGTATGAGAAATAACCTAATACTATAGATGTCCAGAATGAGACAAGGACCATCAGATCAGTTTTGTGAATAAGTGATTTCGTGCTTAGCACGAGTATTTAGTGGACATGTGCTAGGCACGTGGCTGACCACCTCTAAGTATGACATCTCTCCAAGTCATTAGGAACTGATATAGACAGTTTCTGAACAAAAGGAAACTGAAGATGGCGATCTCTGATGATAAGGAAAGAATCGTGATGACATATCTTAGGAGTTACCTTTTAGATATAATCTTCCCATACATGATGAGACATTATGATCAACAAGGAAACTTACCTCTCGTAAGATATAGTCTAGATTCAGACTTCCATAAGGAGAGGAATCCTAATAGGAAGGCAGAGTCCAAAGATGGAAGGGAACTCACAAGCGGTGAGGACAGTCGTAACCCTAGGACTCTCGTAGCTCTTCCTATATAAACTAGAGGGATTCACTCATAGGAACTACGCAAAATAGGGTTTGATTCTTCTAAATAAACAAGGAGATACGTAAGCAGCCGCCAGGTGGTTCAACCCTGAACTCACAATCATCTCATTTCTTCTCTACTCAATAAAAACTTCTAGATCACAAGGCCCGAGAGGAAGATCCAGGGGATACTCGAAAACTCCTACATCTTTTGAAAGCCGTCTGTGAGGGACAGCAGGTAAACATTCGTTTCTAAATAACTGATTTAGTTTAAAAACTCTTACCATTGTGATGGCGGGGAGCAAAGAAAACAAAGGGTGGCACAACCACATACAACGCCGTCCTTTGTGAGAGAGAAAAAAGAGCATGAGATACCTGAAGGAGGGGAGAATGTCGGTCACCACGATATGAGTAATCCCCTCCAGAAATCTATGACCAGCACCGACGGACTAGCAGCTCCCGGTGCAGGCCCTAGGAATAACGCTCAAGAGGAGCATCAAGACGATGAGAATGCTGTCCTCACCAACCCAGAGTCTGTTTAGGCAAGCCAGGCAGTACAAGCTTTGGAGCAGCAAAGAAGCAATCTTGAATAAGAAGTACAGCTGCTGAGGCATTTGTATCAATTTGACATAGGGAAGGAGCCACTCATCGATCTCGATGATGACGACCTTCCAGATGGTGGTCGTGCAAAGAACCCAAGGCATGGGGGTCCAGCTTGACACGAGATATCTGAGTCGGATACAGCAACTCAGATGAGGACTTAGATACAGCATTCGAACTAGAGTCAACTGACCAGGATCGTGACATCGACCCTCGACATAGGAAAAGAGCTCAGACCAAGAAACATTCTACCA
Organism: Coptis chinensis; assembly: GCF_015680905.1. Lineage (NCBI taxonomy): Eukaryota > Viridiplantae > Streptophyta > Magnoliopsida > Ranunculales > Ranunculaceae > Coptis > Coptis chinensis. Next base: position 42,053,243 of record NC_141459.1, read on the forward strand.
AAGAAATTGTATGGGAAAATGAGAAGAATGACCTGATCCGTCAAATGCATTGGATGACAGGCAAGGGGAGAAAAATGCAAGACTCCCTTGTTCAATCCACCATAACTGGGGCAGGTAGATCTCCTTTTGCATCTTGAATAATGAGAAAGCCTTACCCCTGTGGTTACCGGCAACTGAAGTTTAGTGTCTTCAATGGCAAATTAGATCCGGTGGATCACGTGTTCCGATATCGAGCAACCATGGGACAATATGAAAGGCATGACCACGTCATGTGTCAAGAGTTCAAAGCTTCCCTATCTGGATCTATGCTCTAGTCGTACCACATATTACCTGAGCGGCAGATTAGGTCTTCAAAAGAAATGTTTAGGACTTTCATAGACAGGTACTCATGCAACAAGCACCAACCAAAGTGGATCGACGCATTGTTCAACATCAAGAAAAAGGACAGAGAAGCATTGAGGTCCTACATATAACGATTTATGGAAATTTCAATCCAGATAGAGTCTTATGATGAACAGACTGCCATAATAGCTTCCAAACAAGGGTTGTATGAAAACAACGCCTTATTCGGATCCCTCTCTAGGAAACCACCCGTGATTTAGAGGAACTCCTAGACAGGGTTGAGACTCATGCGGGGTAGGATGAGGATGTCCTTGTAGAAACCGTTATTTTAGAATGAATATTTCTACAAACAGTGAAAACCACGTGCAGCGGAATTAATGGTTCTCATGATTTTGGATTGGAAAACATACCTGTAAATCCGGTTTCTTGATATCTCTGAGAATCCAATAGCTATGAAATCCGAAATCAACCTCTTGATCTTATGTTGTATTCCTATGCACAGAGTGGACGTTGTGTGAGCAACGATCTACCAACTTCTCCTTTCTCACTTGGCCTCTATCACTCACAAAATTGGATCCAATTTCTGGATCTATTTTTCTTGAGCAAAACCTTGATTTTTCTTGTGTAGAAGTAGGCCAGAGAAAAGAGGTTTCCTTTATATAGGCTACAATAGGGACCATGAGGAGAAATTAGGGTTGGGCCTCCTGACGGGCTTGGGCTTCCCATGTTTGCCCAGAACACACAGCCCAAGTCCGTCAACAAATGGCTTATTCCACTAAAGGCCATTGTTGCACTACCGCCCTAATCCCAAATTACGTGTCAGTATTTATGGGCTCGATATTATATGCTCATTGATCTCCCTGTGTTTAAGATATCGAATGTCCATTGATTAAGTCAAGTTACTGACAACTACATTAATCAACTTCTTATGTCCTTGAGTAGTACCACTCAACCTCATTGTCATGTCGGATCAAATCCACCTGCAGGGTTTACATGACAATCCTTATGAGCTCCTCAAGGGGACATCATCAGCCAAACTTCTTGCGGGTCACGAATTCCTTCTATAATCAACAACACACCTTACATACAATGTCATTACCCAATCCATCGAGTTTGTTGATTCACAAATGAATCTCACTCATTGATGATTTAAAGCAATGTACAATGCACATAAGTTCCCATTATTATATCCGAATTAAGAGGACAAGTATCCATAATAACAGAGGTGTTTGTTCTCTTATATAGTCAGTATAAAGAGAAACAACCTCACTTGGTCCTGTTCAATACACACAAAGTGTACTAGTATAATCCTATAGTCAAGATAGACTAATACCAGATTATACTACAACCGTACCAATGGTTTTTTCAAATCCATCTAGGTTGTGAATGATTACTTATACTTTATAAGGTACTGATGATATGATCTTCTGTGTGTTCACACCATATCATCTATAACATAAAGTATTAGACACATGCATATAACTAATAACATATATAATATGAATAACATTTGTTCATATGATTCTCATTCAAAATATAAAGAATTAGAGTTATTACAAAAGTAATGCTTTTAGTATATAACCCTATCAGTCCTGAATAGATACCAGGAAGCAAAAAAGGCTAATCGGATAGCTCCTGTGGCCCTTTGAGAAGGGAACTCTTCCCCTCAAAAACCGAAGAGAGAGCGTCATCGCGGCCGCCAAAGGGCTGAATCCCCATCAAAAGGACGGATGCCTAGAGGATAGTACCTGATAAGAGCCAAAACTGTAGTTTTACCCCTTAACAATATTACTTTTAGACCAATTATGTGATTAATAAGTAAGAGTTAGTACTGTTATTGTGTTCTTATGTATTTCATGCATTGAAGTCAAATATGTGCAGAAATGCGCCCCTTTTACGAGATAATGGAGCAAAGGTTGGTTGCTAAGAAGTTCTATGATTAAAGGCCAAGATTCAAGGAGAAAAAGTATTTGTAAAGCCCGGTCAAAGCTAAAAAGTCAAAGTCAATGCGGGTAGAAATAGCGCACAAAAGTTAGCAGAATTTCGAAGGCCGTATCTTTGGACTCAGACCTCGGAATTGGGACTACCTTATGTCAAAATGACCAGCTCAGAAAGAGCTTTCTAATGGTCCAAGCCTTGACCCAATAAAAGGAGCATAAGTGGACGAAAATGCTATTGAAGTCAAATGACTGAAAACCCTGTTGTGGACTGAAGTAATGAGGTTTTGAGCTCGATTTTCCGGCCCAAAACTTGGCTCCCCAGTCCATGCACGAATTTGTGAATCTTGTCACCTCCATATGGGAGACAAAGACTTAGCTCTTAAGTATCTAGTTTTTTACTTAGCAATTATTCAAGAACTTAGTTTAGATATAGTTATTTTTTCATAGAATTAGTTTTAGAACAAAGAATGAGTATTATTTAGAATCATATTTAGTTTTATAATAAAGAATTAGTTTTTTATTTCAATTTAGTTTATGATTCAATTCTTATTTAGCTTTAGTTGTCTTAAATTCATAATTAGTTTGTCTTAATTTGATAATTAGTTAATCATAATTATAGTTCTAAATCAGTTTTAAATCCAATTTTAATTCATTTTGAATCTTAGACTATTGTTCAATTAGATTTATAAAGTTAATCATTTATTCAATAAGGAGTTGTTCTATTTGTTCTTGTTTTTAGAAATGTTAGTGTAATGATTCAAGGCTAAAACCTCCATTAGAGGGTTTGAAGAAGCCTTGATGAAACTTGATTGTTGTTAGCGTAGAATAGTTTGTAATATTTTATTCCATTCTAGAAAGTAATTAATTCACCATGACAATAGGTTTGATTGCTTCACATGCTAGTTGTTAGTTGGTAGAGATTACCATGAACAATTAGGGATTAGAAACACCCAATTGTTATGCAAAAGCATTGTGATTAGGATTACGATATTTCTTCATTAGTTTATTAAGTCGAATTAAGGTGGAATCAAATTCCCCTAATTTATTATCATATTGTCAATTTAGTATTTCCGTAGTTGAATTATTGTATCTCGATTAGTTGAATTACCATTGTAGTATAATTTCCATCGTTACTCTCATTGACTTTGATAGACTGATTATCGTAGTTAACATTGAATTCTAAAGAACTAGAAGTGGAACGAAGTCTCTACTCCAAATATTGCATTGATAACGAGAGTAGAAAAATTTGATAATATTAAGCTGAAATTAGTTTTAGTTTTACTTATGTTTGAGTTTCATTACTTATTCATGGGTAAAACTAGCGTTTTACCGTTTATCAGTACCAGAATGTAACCAGTAGTGCGAATGGAAAATCACAGAACAAGCCACGTGTGGAAGGAGCTGAAGAAGCTCTTCCTTCAATGGATAGAAACTTTATCCCTTTGAACAAAATGCCAGATGAAGTTCTGGACTTGATCAAGAATCAGAGTTACCTCAAATGGCCAGCTCCGCTTAAGCCAGGCTCCCTGGGTACCAGAGACCAAAGGAGCTATTGTAAGTTCCATAAGAGTAAAAGTCCACGATGCAGAGCACGCAAGACTCACGAAAAATGAACTACATGATCTGATTTAAAGGGGTATTTGAAGCGGTTGTAGCACACCTTAACAGCGAATGCGATCTGACCCTAAGGAGATCAACGACGTGGAGTTCAAGATCCCCTAGGAACTGGACCGCTCAATGGCCACCTCAGTTAATATGATTTTTGGAAAGGCAAGCAAACTTAGTGGGCAGATCAGCCGATATCGGATCGCATTGCCAAGCAAATGAGGATCATAAATAGTGAACCGACTCACGATACGAGGTTAAAGTGGTACCCCACAAAGATCCGCTTATCTTCTTCACTGAGGCTGACTGTTGTAGCATCCAGAGCCCATATGAGGATGCACTTGTTTTGACACTTCATTTTGGAGGTTATGATTTGCATCGCATATTGGTTGATCCAGGAAGCTCAGCAGATGTGTTATACTATGACGCATTCAATAATCTGTAGATTCCTGATTCTGAGATGATCGCCACCAACTCCAACCTATATGGATTCAGCGGGGACAAAGCTCTAACAGTTGGGGAGATCCAACTACCCGTTGCTACTAGTTCGGTAACTCTCATCATAAATTTTGTTATGATAAAAGCTAACACACCCTATCACATGATCTTGGGTAGGACCTGACTGCACAGACTGTGAGCTGTTCTTAGCACCTATCACTAATGTCTAAAGTTCCCATATAACAGGACAATTGAGACAATCAGAGGGGATCAGGTGGTTACCAAAACATGCTATGCACTGGCGATGAAGCAGTCCCCACTCCCTTTTGAACCAATAGAGGTGGGGTAACTCCCCAAATAACAATTACAGTTGGATCCCCCTCTCCTGGACTTGGTCCCATGAGAGAGGGAGGGTCCCCCCTTACTAGAGCCGTTAGAGGAAGTGGAAATTGTGGGAGGCAGCTCATCAAAAACCACTTTCATCGGCACCTTGTTGAGTTCTGAAGATCGTCAGACTCTAATACACTTCCTTCGAGAACACAAAGACGTGTTTGCTTGGTCGTTCGAAGAACTTCCAAGGATTGACCCCCATGTGGTATGTCACCAACTCAATGTCCGCAATGATGCAGTAGTGGTCAAGCAGAAACCCAGAAAGATAGGTGCAGACAGATCCAAAGAAATAAAAACTGAAGTTGAAAAACTAAAGGCAGCTAACTTTGTCAAGGAGATCAATTTTCCCACCTGGATTTCTAATATTGTCCTAGTACGTAAGAAGAATAGTTTATGGAGAATATGTATTAACTTCACAGATCTAAACCGCACATGTCCAAAAGACAGTTACCCTCTTCCGCAGATTGACAAATTGGTAGATGCTACGGCTGGACATGAACTGTTATCTTTCACAGATGGATCATCTGGCTACAACCAGATCCCATTGCATGAGGAAGACCACAAGAATGCAAGTTTCACAACTGAGGATGGCCTGTAATGTTATCAGGTCATGCCGTTCGGATTGAAAAATGCAGGGGCCACGTACCAGCGTTTGGTGAACAAAATGTTTGAAAGATTGATAGGTGACATTGTGGAGATGTATGTAAACGATCTCTTAATCAAGAGCCTAAAATAGGGAGATCATCTCTCCCACTTGAAACGTGCATTTGACATTCTCCGCGGGTATCGCATGAAACTCAACCTTGCAAAATGTGCTTTTGCTGTCTCATCAGGAAAGTTTTTATGGTATTTGGTTACTAAGAGAGGAATCGAGGCAAACCCAGATCAGATCCAGGCACTCATAGAGATGCCTTCACCTAAAAACATGAAAGATGTTCAAAAAGTCACAGGCACGCTAGCAGCCCTAAACAGGTTCATCTCTAAGAGTTTAAATAAGTGTAAACCTTTGTTTAAGTTACTACAAAAGAATACCTCATTTTAATGGACAGAAGAATGCCAAAAAGCATCCGATCAGCTCAAAACGTACCTGGGAGCACTACCAATCCTTTCCAAACCAGTTGAGGGAGAAGTTTTAGGTCTTTATCTTTGTTCATTTGACTACGGTATCAGTTATATATTGATACGTGTGGATGAAGAGATGGTTGAAAAACCTGTCTATTTCTTGAGCCGAACGTTCCTCCCTATAGAAACAAGATATCCTAAACTCGAAAGAGTCGCTTTAGCATTTGTTTTTGCAGCAGAGAAGTTACGACCATACTTCCAGTCCCACACTATTCGGGTAATCACGGAATACCAGTTAGGATCAGTTCTGGAAAGGCTGAACAGGTTAGGGAGGTTAGCCTAAATGGTCCATGCAACTGTCAGAATATGACATTATCTACATCCCACGAATCTCAGAGAAGGGTCAGGCACTAACAGAGTTCTTAGGAGATTTCCCAATGACCTACTGGAGTGCGACTCAACCACCCCGATTCGGATGATGAAATCTTGCTTGAATCTTCAAATACCCATCTAGACCCATGGGAGTAGAGCTCCAGGTGGCGACTATTTGTGGATGGATCTTCAAATGATAGTGGCGCTAGAGTGGGAGCTGTGTTAGTTACTCCTGACAACATGCGATTAGAGAAGTCCATTCGATTAGGTTGGAACGCCTCTAACAATGAGGTAGAGTATGAGGTGACACTTACTGGCCTCACAATGGCGCTCGACTTAGGCCTAACACACCTCATAGTTTTTAGTGACTCACAGCTGGTTGTGTTCCAAGTTGATGGAGGATATGAGGCCAGGGATGAACGAATGGACAAATATTTGGAACTAGTGAAGGGTCTTTAGGGAAAGTTTGAGAACATTCAGTTTTATCAACTACCTTAATCCGAAAATTGGCACACAGACACTTTGGCGTATGTTGCCTCGATGTTGGGCAACATCGAGTTTCGCTCCACCCTTATAGAGTTCCAAGAGAAATCCAGCATCCAAGCACTCATAGTTACGACAGTTTGTGTTATTCCAGCCACCACTCCAAATTGGATGGATCCATACAAGTCTTACCTCAAAGACGGGACACTCCCTGAGGATAAGAATATAGCCAGACATCTGCTTGCAAAGATACATAGATTCACCCTCCTTGAAGATGATCTGTACAAGAAGTCCTTTTTAGGACCTCATCTCAGATGTCTCTCCCCAGACCTCGCTGAACAGGTTATACGAGAGGTTTATGAAGGAATTTGTGGCAACCACGCGGGGGGTAGAACACTAGCTCTCAAGATCCTAAGGTAAGGATACTTTTGGCCTTACATGCAAAATGATACACAAACTTTTGTCCACAAATGTGAAAAGTGTCAAAGATATACGTCGCTTATCCATGCTCCAAAGAACTGCACCCATTAGCCGACATATGGCTATTTGCCTGATGGGGAACTAACATTGTAGGACCTCTACCACCCACTCCCAGCAATATCAGATTTTTATTGATCGCAATGGATTACTTCACCAAGTGAATAGAAGTGATAACCCGTAAAAACTTAATTAGATTACTCTAACCTTATTCTTACGGTATCAATATTTTATTTCCTACTCTCACATATAGATTCATGCAATATATCTAGAGTCAGGATTCGTTCCACTCTTAACTCTCAAGACTTAAACAAATTCAATTGAACAAACACAAAGAACAATGGTGAGAGTAATGTGTTATGTGAAATTTCTATTCTATGATTATACTCTGGATTCAATTTATACTAACAAGATCGATAATTCAACTACAGGATATACTACGTTGATTCTATGATAAGGAATTAGGGGATTTGATTCCACCTTAACTCAACTTAACTTGCTAACGGCCATTTAATAAATTAAGTAATCAATTGAAGCTGCTTCCCGAGAACAATTGGTTCTTCCTAATCCCTAATTACACATAGCATTTCTACTAATTATAACTAGTATGTGAACGATTAAACCCATTTTCATGGTGACTAATCATTTCTAGAGTGGAAAGGAATTACGACTATTCTACGCTAACCCAAATCAAGCTTTCCTCAAGGCTTCGCAACCCCCTCTAATGGAGGTTTAGCTGAGAATCATTCCGCAATCATTTTCATATGAATCTAAACTAAACATAATATCAAGATTCCAACTTTACTAATTTAACAAACAATAATTGAAATCTAATTAATAATTAAGAAATGATATCAACAAGAATTTAAACTAGATCTATAAATGTAATGACAAAAAAACGAATTGAATAATAATAAACTATTTTATTAATCTAATCAAATAAATAACAATAATGTAATCTGAAATTGAACAAGAATTAACTAATGAATTAATGTAAAACTAAATCTAGATCTAAATTATTCTAATCTAACCCTAGCTACCATTATAGGGAACTAGTTTTCTAAATAAAACTAAAACTAGATAACTTAAGAACTAAGCTTTTCTTTGTTTTTATATGTTTCAGATCAAAATCGTGCATGGGCTTGGAGCCATGTTTTGGGCGGAAGAATCGGGCCCAAAACCAATTCTTCGATCCAAAAAGGCCTCTTAGGTTGGAGTTGGATTTGACAAACTTTTGTCCACTTATACTCTTTTGATTGGGTCAAGGCTTACACCATTGGAAAGCTCTTTTTGATCCGGTCGTTTTTGGCGTAAGGTAGGCCTAATTCGAGTGCGAGTCCAAAGATATGGTCTTTGGAAGTTAAGCGACTTTGTGCCTTGTTTTTGCCCGCGTGGACTTTGACTTTTCATCTTTTGGCCGGGATTTAGAGACTTTGTCTTCTTGAAAATTGGCCTTTAATCACAGAACTCCTTAGCAACCGACCTTTGCTCCTTTATCTCGCTAAAGTGGCACATTTACGCACATAATGGACTTTGAAGCCTGAAATGCATAAAAACACGTAATAAGTATTATCTCTTACTTATTATTCACATAATTGGTCTAAAAGTACGATTGTTAAGGGGTTAAAACTACAGTTTTGGGCTCTTATCAAGAAGTAGTTCCCATTGTCTTCATTTGAGAACAGGACGTCATAAAGTTCATTTGGAACAACATTGTCTGCAGGTTTGACATACCCAAGGTTATCATCTTAGATAATGGGCAGTAGTTTGTTGGAGGAATGGTCGCTGAACTCTATGAGGAGTTTCACATTACCTATCTGTTCTCAACTTCAAGGTATCCACAAGGCAATGGCCAGGCTGAAGCCTCTAATAGGGTCATTTTAGATAATATAGGCGTAAATTAGATGGCCTTAAAAGGATTATGGGTCGAGGAACTACCTAAGGTCCTATGGGCATACCGAACTACACCAGACGGTCATTTGGTGAGTCCCCATTCTCACGACATATAGAAGTGAGGTTGTCATACCTCTGAACTGGTAGCTCCCACTCTCGGAAGTCGGGCGTTGTGCCTTCCACTGGACAGACGATGAGTTGTTATGTAGAGAAATGGATCTCTTAGATGGCGAGAAGGTGGCGCGCCGGCAATTAAGCTAACCGATGATTCTGAAGAGATCATCACGACAAGAGTGTCCAGATTCAATCTTTCAAATCACGGAGATGCGGTTACGACGAGATCGAGCCCGGCGGCAAGCTTGGGCCCAGTAGGGAAGGACCATACATCGTCAACAAAGTTGGTCGAACTAGTTTTTACTACCTACGCACTATTGAAGGGGACGTTATTGTCAAACCATGGAATGCACATCACCTTCACAAATACTATTAGTAAATTGTTATTTTATGCTTCTTTATGCATTGTTCACTCCTCTCCAAGTCATTAATAAAGTTCTCCACATTGCCATCAAATTTATTCCTTGCATCAGTTCTTTATTTATGATCTACAATGGACTAAGCCTTTATGGAATTATCTTCTCACTATCTATCCAAGAATATTGTGTGCCAATTTGCTTTAGAACTAGTGATACTGAGTATGGGAAAGTTGAACTGTATGCTAAATCCTTTCTCATTCCCATGCAAAATTTGGGGCGTATGCTAGTTCTTTCAAACTGCGATTATCCTTGATGGGTTAAGCCTTTAGGGAATCAGACCACACTAACTATTCAATAAACTGTACACCAGTTTAACTTAGAACAAGAGATAGTGTTCTTGAAAGCCTAAACTGTATTCCAGTTCCTGGAGCTCTCAAAATATCAAACATAGGAGTTGTTGGGAAGATCTAGGTTGGATCCAGATCCTAGGACACAATCATTGGCCTCGAACTATATCGGCATGATAGCGAGGAAAACTCCCCAACTTCTTTGTTTCGGCGATAACCTATTCATTTTTAAATAAATAGGACTGTCGTTATTAAACACGATTAATCGTGTTTATAGCACCAAGTTACTTTCGCAAAGATGTATGTCTCTATTGCGATCGAACTCTCAATTACAGTTAACTTGAATGGCTTCCATGATATGCTAATCAAATTCTGGCTATGCCTCATTTTAATCTATTTAGCCTGCTAGGGTCACCTATTGTTGTTCCAAATGAACTTTGGGGGCATTAGGGTTAGAGTATGCATAATAGTACATGTCATATAACATAAAATGCTTTAAATGTATGCATAAACAAGAAAAGCTGCAGAGTTCAGTAAGTAAGTAGTATGCATGCATAAACTAGAAGAGCTGCAGAGCTAAGTAAGTAAATAGTATGTGAGCTTCATAACTCAATATTACAGACCCATAGAATAATTGTTTATGTGAATTATCAACTGAAAGGCTTATGAAGCAGGGGTAGAATCAAACTTTGGTTCACCATCAGTGCTTGCTGCTGTACCATCGTCAAGAACTCTTGTTTCACTCTCAAGAGCGATTTGTGTGGTTGGATTAATTTGGAGCGGTTGAAGAAATTTGAATAGAATCGACGACTGAAGAGCTGGAACTTGCAAAAAAGGAAGCTGAATGAGAGGCATGTCGTCATTGGTGTCTTCTTCAGAAGATGAGGAGGCATCAAGCATAAGTTCATCCTGGATAACTGAGATACTGGTGTCTAGATCAAGAAACAAGATGAAAGGGTTTGTCACGTACCCCTGATCATCCAACTGAGAAACATACCCAGTAGCCTCAATATTCTCCTCAAACTAAACTTGTCTAGCTGCATTGAAGGACTCTTCAGAAACATCAAGCACTCTCAGAGCAAAGTGAATGGCATTTTTAGCTGACCTCTTTTTCATCTCCTTCACCACTTGGGAATAGAACTCAGAGGTCTCTGCCAAGAGGTCACCAACTTTCTTATCAGAGCGAAGATGTTTTTCATTTATAGCCCTCTCATAGCCTGACATGACCTCATTTGCATGGGTAATGGATTGGCCAAGGGTTCTCATCTCGGTGTTCCTATGGTGAAGTTCCCTTTGGACTTGGTCATGCTTTGCTTCTATGGGGGTGGTCAAGTGGGGGAGCGCAGTTCAAGAACTTCACCTTCCAAGTGGCGGCATTTGCAGCTTCTTTTTGGGCTTTTTCTAGAGAGCTCCGGAGGTTGGAGATAGTGTCTCTCATATTCTTGAAGCTAGTATCAGATTTCTTCTCTTTCGCCAAGAGCTGGTCAACTTGGATCTACAGCTCCTCAGCTTTTTTCTCAGCAACCTCTTCCACCCAGATCAGCTCACTAGTAGCCATGTCATTAGTGGCTGTACCGACAGAGGCCGCAAAGATGGGCTCTTTCATGGCTAAAAAGTTATTCACTAACTGGAAAAGGACACAAAGTGTGTAAGTGACACAATGAGAGAAACAAAACATTGAGCGAGAAGGGAAAGGCTTACCTTGGCAAGGTGAATAACATATCGGTGAAAGGACAAGTCCAGGTTCCCACCATGTTGACTTTAGCCTTGTTGTCGGCGGGGAAGTTGCACAACTTCGAGGGAACTCTAAAGCGATATCAACATCATTAACGAATGCTTGTTGGTAATAGGTAATTCATCGGTTCATCCCCAATGCCTCATATCCACGATAATCTCCCTTTTAGGGGAATCTGGAGATCTTGGTGAAAAGAGAATGTCGTCACTCACCCCCCTCCTATCACTTAATCGAGGAGGAGGGAGAGCGATAGTTACATCAGTTGTTTCAGCAATGCCCTTCCCCTTGCGATTATCAGGGAGGGAAGGGTCAACAGTTAGAGGGACATTGTCACCAGTTTGTTCAGAACCTGTGGGAGGATCTGGAACTGGTAGGAGTATAGCTACTTTCTCAAAACCAGAACAGGGAATAGTCACAAGAACCTTAAAAAATGTTTCTTCATTAACAGAGAGAGGGCAAAACTTCATTTTCTTACATGACAGGGCGATATCATAAGCAGAATCAGGGTCAGCTCTCTCCAATCTAGAGCGATTGGACGCACGTACTTCCCTTTTAAAATTTCATGAAGCAGTTCAGGGCCCCTCCCGCCAGTGATCACACAATCATCACTGACCACAGGCTCCTAAACTGAGCCCAATGTCACAGCATCACCGGAGGCAGCCACAGAGGTCTTCTCCTTGCGGTCCCCTTTTCTTCTAGTACTAAAAAAGGATTCATCCTAAACTGGAGGATGAAGAAGTCCAGCATCCTGTTCCACAGGATGAGAAAGTGTTGTGCGCCCATAATTCACCGTACTTATCCCAAAAGGGGAAAAGTCGGGGGCAAGTTGGAGCAAATCTTCAGTAGACATGTTGAAATATTTGAAAAAATGAGTGGGAGTGGGAACTATCACCCAAGGCATCCTTTGTTCCTTAGGGATCTTCTTGATGAAGTCCACCATAGAAGCATTAGTTGCAGTTAGTTGATTCCAGAGAGAAAAGTCATCTAAGGAAAAATAGCAAAGAAACTTAGTCGAAAGACTCTTATAGTGATTGCAAAATTCGTAAGAAAAGAGACTTATTGGTTGGAGCATGAGTGTGTTTTCTAAGAACAGAAATTCCCATAGGCTCACCATCAGCATCAAAATGACGAACGTCCCATGCATCACCCAACACACGGAGATGGTGATTAGCTTAGCCTTCGTCACTCTGTTTCCCCTCGAAAAAGACAATCGGAGAGTTCTTGTCTCTGGTCATGAGATAGTAGTATGATTGGTCTCGAATACGCCGAACCTCATAAAAGTACCCAAACACCTGATAATCATAAAATGAGTAGTCTACCTACGAAATGAACTACGAATCCAAAACGTAAGTAAACTAGAACTATTCTTTTACGAGTCTATTATCAAAGCTTCTACTCTCAATGCGAATTGCACTAAATGGAGTATGCTTGAAGTTAGTTTCCACTCCTAGTTCCCTAGCATGGATTGTTTTCTTAGTCTAACTAGTCGCTCTTAAGTCAATGAGAGCTTTCCGAATATTATACTTACGATACTTAATTAAGATGATTACTAGAAATTAACTACAAATGCTATGGAAATACTATTGTTTGACTCTAGATAAAGAGATTAGAGGGGAATTGAATCCACCTCGAATCCAACTTAACAACCTAGCGTAGAATGTTGTATCTCAATTCTCACGTTCTTACGGCAAGAATTCCGAGTCTAATCCCTAGTGTTCATGGCATTCCTACCAAGTACTAACTAGCATGTGAGGTGCCCACCCATTCTCTCATGGCTAAAGCGAATCTTCTAGAGTGGAATAGATGCTACAACGCGTTTCTATACTAAACAACTAAAAGGTTTCATCAAGGCTTCATCAACCCCTCTAATGGAGGTTTAGCCTTGAGTCATCAATCTAACATTTACCATTGAATCTAAACTAAACATAATGTGAGAATTTGAGAATTACTTAATTTAGCAATAATGAATCTAATTTAATGGTGGAATAAAACAATGACAAGAATTGAATTTAGATCTAAAATGGAAATGACAAATTCGAACTTGATAAAAATACTACTTTATTTATCTAATCTATCAAGAACAATGATTCAAGAGATTTAATCTAAAACAAGAATTTAAATGGAACTAAAACTTAATTTAATTAATAAAACTAGATCTATAATTCTATATCTTAATTTAGGTCTAACTAGCTACCATTAACAAAGAGCTAAGCTTTTGTTTTATACATCCAGATCCAAAATTCGTGCATGGGCTTGGAGCCATGGGTTGGGCAGAGAATCGGGCCCAAAACCCAAGTCTTCGATCCAAAAGGCCTCTTCAGCTGCAGTTAGCTTCCACAGACTTTTCGTCCACTTCTGCTCCTCTGATTGGGTCAAGGCTTGGACCATTGCAAAGCTCTTTCGAGCGGTCGTTTTGACATAAGGTAGGCCTCAATCCGAGGTCTGAGTCCAAAGATATGGCATTCGGAAGTGCTGCGACTTTTGCTCCTTTATCTCGCTAAAGTGGCACATTTCACAAGATAATGGACTTTGAAGCCTGAAATGCATAAAACACGTAATCAGTATTAACTCTTACTTATTATTCACATAATTGGTCTAACAGTATGATTATTAAGGGGTTAAAACTACAGTTTTGGGCTCTTATCAAACCACCCTTTAAACAAACATTTTTGCTTGTCCTCAAGCAAATATGAGAAATTAGAATAAGTGACCAAAATGGAGTTCTACCTAATCTCGTTTCATTGAGTCGCGATTGCATTGACCATATGCAACAAGGCCTTAAACCACTAGGAATTCCCTAGTGGACGAGTTATAGCCTCGTGAGAGTTTTTCAGTGAAGGTACTCACAAACTTCATCATCTATACTACAACGACTAAGAAATAAAACTATTGTTTTCCCCTTCATGCTCAACTATCTATACATCTCTATAGCAATTACATAAGAATAATGTGGTGAAAACCCTAAGTTAATATATGCATAATAATCAATCATCTACAATAAACATATAACAATGAGTAATACTATGAAATGTTTAGCGAGGTTTGTTTCGAGAACTTCGAATAAGCGTCCTTAAGTAGGTCCTCACATAAATGTCAAGACAAAAACCTCTCGATTTTTTCCTCAAGTTTAGCTACTCCGATTGTGCAGTGGGCACACTTTACCTTACAATCTCAATGACAACAAGGAAGCGGGTCGATCAAACACATCGCCACTTACTATCACACTAACCTATTCCTAATTGAGCTAGAGGTCTTTATTAGGTGTTCGGGGATTAGGAGATGGTTTAAGAAGGAAGGAAATGGATATTCTAGAGAACAAAGTCTGAGATAATAGAGTCTTCATATTATATAACTAGAAAACCTTGTTATTTACTTTTTGCTTCTACACTTTGTTTCCATCCTTTTTTTTTTTTTTTTTTTTTTTCTTTGGCTTTTGACTCCTTTTATTCTTTTTTTTTTTTTGGAGTTTTTATTTATTTTTTTTTTTTCTTTTCTTTGGATGGAAACTTCTTTTCTTTATTTTCTGAAGCAATTAACTAACTTTTGTTTACACAAGTTTTTCTCTTCTTCTTTCTTCACTCATTCTATTCTCAGACTTATTCTAGATTGGGTAGGTTGATTTATTATTTTTTTTATTTTGTTTTGTTTTTGTAACAGGGTAAAGGAATTGTGGTTTATGGAAGGCTAAAGAAAGGGCTCAGAGTGGCGACTAGCGGAAAATAATTCATAGGTTTGAATTTCTGGCTATATCGATCCAAAGAGCGGCCTAAATTCTCGCTTAGGATATGGCATAGTGATCAAGCAAGTGGACGTGTGATTTCTCTATCCGGATTTTACTTCTCCCTTGTGTCATTTCTCAAATGTTTCACTCATATAAGGCTTTAGGCTATATTCTCACAGGATTTGTAGCATAAGTACTCTAGCCTAGATTTCAGAAACTTACTGCCAAACAATCATAGATACTCATGTAATATATTTATAGATAGATGCAAAGATTATTACCTACATATTAACCTAAGTTTCTAACTATTATTCTGATGCAAAAGCTATGAGACTTCTAGATTGTTAAGAGCATGGAGAAAGAAAAACAATACCAATATTCCTAAGTGTATAGCATACTTTTTATTTATATTTTTGAATTTTTGAAATTTTAACTAGAAAACAAGTGCATATTATACATATCTATATCCTAACAGATGCCTTAATTACACGAGTTTCTATCCCCCAAACAAAAAAGCATGCTTTGTCCTCAAAGCATTTAAATAAAGAGTGTAGGAAAAATACCATTGAAACGCGTGAAATTCAGGAACATCTGCAAAACAAGGTTAAAACATACAACGTACTAATATATGAAATAAAAAAAAACTGACGCAACTCTATAAGAGTTCCACCCATTATGGGGTTAAAGAATTAAATTGCTTGGGACATAAGCAGATACTAACTTAACTAAACTTACCTGCACCCCAGCATTTACTCGTCATCCTCCTCTTCTATATGAGGTTCTTTCGCATCCTGCCATGCCATAACAACTTGCCACGCCTTACGTCGTGTATCATCAACTAATGCTAACCTCTCTAGTGATATTTGGTCTGATGGGGTGTAAGGAGCAACCAAATGTGGTTGCACCTGCCATCCCGGCCAAGTCATGGCTCGGAATGATCGTACCACACGATTGGTAGGTCTCATGATTTCGACCTTTTTCCAATCTGCGGTAACCGTACAGAGAATACGGTAGGCAAGCCGTATAAGGCGGCAAACCAAGGCATAAGAAGGTACTTATGCCTCAAGGTATGGCCTCGCTTCAACGTAGCAACTAAAACTTCGGGGAATGTCATACCGACGACGTCCCTCGCCTAAAAAGGAAAACGCGTCAATGGGTATATTATGGCGAATAAACCGCCGTTCCTAGAATGTTCATCATGATGAACAACATGGTTGGCCTACATTCAGCGATAGGCTACTTTCGAGTATGATGTTATATTGGTCTTGGTCCATGATAATGAAATACCCTCCCCATAATACTCATGGAAATAGGCATATTCATATAGGTATCGTTATCGTCATATATCCCCATGTGTGCATAGGTCAGGTAATGGCAATCGATCGAAACCAAAGCTATCAAGTGCTTATCGGAATTCCATAGACGATATCAATAGTAAGGGAAAACTTTTGTTCTCCTTCTTGGGTACAAAAGAAAGTAATATTATTATAAAAGAATTCAGTTAGCTTAGGTGAAAAAGAATCGTCATCACTCACCAGAAGATGTCGCCATCCTAATTGCAAGATCCGCTCGCGGAACGATGCTCCATAGGTATAAGTTCCCATCAAGTCTTCAAAAGACTGTTCAGGAATGACTATAGGTGGTGTCATCTCAACACTACTTTGTAGAATAGCTGCGAAAACCTGGAAGAACCTCAGAAAATCTAAAATTTCTGTGTTTAACGGAGAGCTGGCTTGGGCTATCTATCTTGCATGAGGCTCTTGGGTTTTGGAATTGATGTTGTTTTAGCTGGTCGCTCTACTTGAAGCGTGCCGGGCTCATTAAATTTTCGATTTCCGGTGTTTTGGCCGAAGTCGCTCTACTTGAAGCTTGGCCGAAAGTGATTTTTCAGTCTATGATAGGCGAAGTCGCTATTTCGGCTTGGCCTGGCGGGCCGTGGAGTGCAGAAATTGAGTTTCTAAGAAAAACAAGAAAAACAAGAAAAAGGCTGGAGTGAAAAGTGAAAGATGATGGTGGGGTGTAGTGTGTGTTGTGAGTGTAGTATGATGGAAGTTTAAATAGGTTTGGGTTTCCAAAACGAATCGGCAAGTTGCCAAATTGTTTTAAGGCCATTTCGAAAAGGAACCGCCAAAACCAAAAACGGAACTAACCATGTCTTTGATTTCCTAACAACCCTGGTATCTTCTAAACTTGGTTTAGAATAGTAACTTCTAAACTCTCCTATATATCATACTACCACTACAAAAAAAATCATAGAGATGCCGATATCGGCCTAATTTCAACTTTTACTCCAAGACAACCTTTCGAAAGATGATCAAAATAAATTATATTAAAATAATATGGAATCCAAATAATCTAAAACAAACAACTTAATATTCAAATGTAACTACTGAAGTAAAATTCCACTAACAAAACAATAAAAACAATGAAATAAAAGGACACAACTGATGGTGCACACCTAGGCGTGTGAAGAAGATGGTCCCTGAGATGGAGACTGGCTCTGTGGTGTCGAATGGCTTGAGCCATCTGGCCTGCGGCGACGACGCTCATGCCTCTCAGACTCAACGGAGACAGACTCATCAATGAGTGGCATGCGTCGTAGCATCTCTATCCTGAACAAGCGCTGTGCTTCCATCTCAGTCTTAAGTACTGCATACTGGGCTTGGTGATTCTCGTGGATAACCTCCAAGTTAAACATTATATCTTGCTGACCCTTTACGAGCATTTCAACTGTCGTCTGAAGGTCCGTTTGCTTATTGCGAAGTGCAATTTGTCTATGTCTCATATCTTCACAGATATTATAATTTGATCGCGAAACCGGTTCAAAAGATTATCATTAAGCTCTAAATTAGAAGTATGACTATCAAAATTATCCTCAACCAACCATGTCATATCTTCCCTTCATTATCCGACTCAACTTCCTTCTCTGCGGACAACGGCCAAGTCTTTTTGAATGCATTCTTTATAAATACTTGCATTAGAAGGCAATTTGATCTTAATAGGAGCAGACCCTAGCGGCGGCTCTAAATGAGAGCATAATCTTAGTGATCAATCACGGGAAGAGGCTAGGCTCTTTCCCCTCCTCTAATCACATTCAAAATTAAATCAAGGATGCAGAAATTATACTCCTTCCGTTTGCAAATTCCGAGAGCGTCGCATAATCGAAGTCCGATGTCGGTGACTTTGTCTTTCCCGAGGGCGTTCTTACCAATCCAGCGAAAACGCCGGTTGATTGGTTCTCGTGGTCGTCCGGCTAACGAATGAGATATCAGATTGTATTCACCCTCTATGACCGTATCTTTCATCAAAACAGAACTGCAGTATTCTTGGATTCTGAATGGTCGTATCTAGGTTGGTTCTCAGGGTGATTCCTAATAGCTCAGCCAACAACCGCCTCACCGTAAACTTCCTTCGCGTTCTCGCTATCCTAATGAAAATCCTATTTCCCTCCACTTTCGTTTCTTATAAAACTGTTCTACCAATTCATAGTGATAGAAATCCTCGTCGAATACCACGGTCCGTTCAATGTCTCTTTAACATCTCCGTCATAAAATGGCTAAACCTATCGAAACAAACGCATTTTCCGGCAGAATTCTACGTCATTGCGCCATTGAAGTTATTTACTGATTTGGGGTTTGTAGATGGGGGTGGATGCGAGTTTGATGAAAACTAACCAAACCAACAGTGGTGGTTATGGTAGGTTCGGCGGCAGGTTCGAAACTCGAATTGGTCGGTGGTTTCGATGGTGGGATCGGTTGGAGATTGTGGAAGATTGGTGTTGAGTTTCTATTATGGGCGTGGGTGGTGTTTCTATTTGGATATATTCTATTATTTATTATTATTATTTTTTTTTTATTTTTAGGTTGCTAGGGTTTGGATTTATACTTTGTGTCAAGCGGGCCGGAAGAAGAAGATCGCGATCCGGGTTTTGGGGCTGGCGTATGCCAGATAGAAGATAAAGGCGCTCTTTGGATTTTTCGACTTACAGAGTTTGAGCTGGTCGCTTATGATTTATGCGGCCTTCATGTATAAGCGAAGGCCCAAGCCCAATTCGTATTTTTCGACTTTTTGTCGATTTTAGCATAATTTCAAACTAGATTTCCGCCGTTATCGGTCCGATTCTTGCGAATGAGATATGGAAATGATCAGGAGAGAATTTCCAATCCAATGATCCATAAAACACTCGATTCCAACCGGGGGTGACGAATAAGATAGTGGAAAACGCCTCGTAGTGCGTGCTTGACGTAAGTTATGCGAACGAATGAACACTAAATTTGATAACGTCAACCCAAATGAACTATACTAATGGACCTACACAACACAACTAGAAAGTTCGAGCAATCCGGATGGAAAGACTGATTTCCCACCCCCAAACAAATTTTTAACCACAAAATTTGTTTACAACGTGGGTCGTTTAAAGTCAGATTCCCAAGACTTGTTGGATTGCTATGTCTATGATTTTTATGAATTTTAATTTATTTTTATTTGTTTACTATAAGAAACACGAAAAACAATAAATACATAATTCACTCCATAGAGGAACATGACTCAAAAATCGAGAAAAACATGCGAAAGTGGAAAACGTGAATTATGTGAACTGTGGACTTAGGATCCGGTATTTCATGACCACACACTCCATAAGGAGGGCCGGTTACCTGAATGGTGTACTTATCGGTATATGGAAATGAAAGTAAGTACACCAAATGACAAGGTCGATCCTCATAGACGAGGGTCCCGTAAAAGGACTTCCTCCACATCAGGGGGACAAAAGTTCGCGGAAAATGTTTTAACCGTTGACCATTAACTTGAAAAGTAATCGTTGTCATTGGGATTTACCAAGGTAATTGCCCGTAAGGGTGACTTGATAACGAGAAAAGGACCGGACCAACGGGTTTTAGTTTCCACCGGGAAAATATGTAGGCGGGAGTTGTAAAGCAAAACCTTTTGTCCGACCACAAACTCTGCATAAGATATGCTTATCATGAACACGTTTCATGTTGGCTTTATAATCCTTCGCGAGATCGTAAGAATCGCTGCGGATTTCTTCAAGCTCATTTAATTGTAACTTGCGTTTGACACCCGCCTCATCAATATTGAAGTTAAGGCTTTTTATAGCCCACGAGCCGCGGTGCTCTCGACGGGCAAATGACATGGTTTCCCAAATACAAGTCTAAAGGGAGACATACCTATAGGAGTTTTGAAAGCAGTTCTATATGCCCATAAGGCATCCGATAGACGCTTCGACCAGTCTTTCCTATCAGGGTTTACTGTTGTTTCTAAAATCTTTTTGATTTCCCTATTAGAAACTTCTACTTGTCCGCTAGTTTGTGGATGATAAGGAGTTGCTATTTTATGTGTAACTCCATACTTTTTAACTAGGGATGCCACAACTCTGTTGCAAAAATGTGTTCCACCATCACTAATGATGGCTTTAGGAATGCCAAACCGACTGAAAATATATTCTTTAATAAAAAATACAACGGTCTTATGGTCATTGCTACGACAAGCTAGGGCCTCTATCCATTTAGACACGTAGTCCACGGCAACTAGGATATAAATATAACCGTGGGAAACAGGGAAAGGGCCCATGAAATCAATACCCCAAACATCAAAAATTTCTACTATCAAGATTGGATTTAAAGGCATCATATTACGCTTCGTGATTCGCCCAAGTTGTTGGCAACGAATACACGTCTTGCAATGCACTTGGGCATCCTTAAAAAGGGTAGGCCAATAAAATCCACATTGAAGAACTTTAGCGGCTGTTTTCATTCCGCTAAAGTGGCCACCACACTCTTTGTCATGGCAGAACGATAGGACTTCATTATATTCCCACTGGGGAATGCAACGACGAATAATCTGATCCGCACAATACTTAAAAAGGTAGGGCTCATCCCAATAGTATAACTTGACTCTGGCCAAGAATTTCTTACGTTCATTTCTTGACCAATTATGAGGCATAACATCAGCCGCTAAATAATTTACGATGTCCGCATACCATGGTGATGAAAAAATAGCATACGATGCTCATCGGGGAAAAGAGTCGGTATGGACTTCGGAATCACTACTATCGTCATTTGTAAGTCTAGATAAGTGGTCGGCAACCACGTTTTCGACCCCTCTTTTGTCCTTTATTTCTAATGTGAACTCTTGCAGGAGAAGAATCCATCGGATTAATCTACGCTTAGCATCCTTCTTTGCAAGAAGGTACCTAAGGTCGCTGATGGTCGTGTAAACTAAAGTTTTAGAACCAACCAAATAAGGACCGAAATTTATCTAAAGCATAAATGACAGCTAAGAATTCTTTTTCAGTAGTTGTATAATTCCGTTGAGCATCGTTTAAAGTTTTACTAGCATAATAAATAACAGTGGACTTATTATCTAGTTTTCGTCCTAAAGAGCGGCACCAACCGCATAGTCACTAGCATCACACATGAGTTGAATGGTTTAGACCAATCGGGGGAGGTCGTATAATAGGTGCGATGGTTAGTTGTATGCTTTTAAGGTTTCAAAAGCATTTTACAGTTAAAATTAAAATCAAAGATGGCATCTTTCAAAAGGAGGTTAGTTAAAGGCCTAGCTATTTTGAAAAATCCTTGATGAAACGCCTATAAAACCCCGCATGGCCTAGAAAGGCTCTAATCTCACCGGACAGTCCATTGGTTTAGGTAGAATTCGCTATCTTATCTAGTTTGGCTTTATCTACTTCGATGCCATCACTAGATACAATATGACCTAGTCTTATGCCCTTTTGACCATGAAATGACACTTTTCCCAATTTAAAACGAGGCTCTTTTCTTCACACCGTGTCAAAACCTTTAGACAGGTTAGACAAACTGTGCGTGAAGGAGTCTCCATAGATAGAAAAATCATCCATGAAAACTTCCATAAAGCTTCTACCATGTCACTAAATATATGAAGCATACAATCATTTGGAAGGTACGGGGGCATTACAAGGGCCAAAAGGCATTCGTTTATAGGCATATGTTCGGGGGACATGTGAAAGTTGTCTTTTCTTGGTCATCAATATCAATAATAATCTGAAAATAGCCGAGTAGCCATCCGGAAAACAATAAAAGCATGACCCGCTAGGACGTTCTAGCATCCGATCTATAAATGGTAAGGGAAGTGATCCTTCCGTGTCATAGCATTTAAACGTCCCCAGAATCAATACAGATTCTCCATTTCATAGGACCTTGAGTGACAACATAGTCACCCCTTCCCGTTACGCATACCATGGTAATTCCGACTTCTTAGGAACTACATGAATGGGACTTACCCATTCGCTATCGGAGATTGGGTATATAATACCAAGATCGAAAGTAATCGCAAGACTTCTTCCTAACCACCTCTTTCATGGCAGGGTTTAAGCGGCCGAGGTTCGCGAGAAGTCTTCGTTATCCTCCAAATGGATACGATGAGTCGCGCACATTAGGGTCGATGCCTTAATGTCACTAAGGACCAACCAATCGCAGACCGATGTTCCCTAATCACCCTTATTAAAGATGTCTCTTCGCCTTTAGATAACAAAGAAGATATAATTACCGGATGACTACCATCGGATCAAGTTGTATATATTTTAATTCAGGGAAGAGGTTTAAGCACCGGGGTGGGTGGAAAATCAATAGATATTTCGGTCCGGGTCCTCATTTTGCATAATGAATATACCCGCGGTGTAGCAAGTCTTCATAATCGGTGTATGGAGCAACCGCGGGTCTACAATTGGTGTGGACTCTAGGATGGTGTTGACTTCCTCTAAGTAGGAGTCATTTACAAAATCAGAAGTTCCAAAAGAAAGGAATTTGTACATATTGTTTTCAGGAAACGTGTTGTTAAAATAATCTTGAGCTAAACTCTCGATCATGCTAACCTCCCCATCTATAGACGAATCTGGTAACTGTTTCATCATTTTAAAAACATTTACCTCGACAGAAAGATGGCCAAAAGATAAGGACATCTTTCCATCGCGACAATTTATAAGTGCATTGGCGGTTGCAAGAAGCGGGCGCCCTAAGATGATCGGCACGAGTCATTCGCGACTTCAGATCGAGGATAACAAAAATCGGCCAGGATAGTAGAAATCACTGAACCTTAACAAGCACGTTTTCCACTACACCTTTAGGATACTTAATTGACTGGGTCCGCTAATTGCAACGTTATTTTTGTAGGTTGCATTTCCGTAGAACCTATTTGTTTATACAAGTAATACGGGGAGTAAGTTAACACGCCCCGTGTCTAATAAAGCCGTCGCCAGTGTGTGAATCTCCTAAGGTGCATTTTACTGATGGGGCGACCAGGGTCCTTGTACTTAACAATTCCATTATTTTTAGGATAAAGTTGGGAACCGCTCAGGTTAAAAAGCGTCTTTGGGTATGTTCGATCTTCGCCTAGTAGTGCACAACTCTTTAAGAAACTTAGCGTGGTTAGGAAGCTTTTTAATAGCTTCGAGAAAAGGGAGGTTTATCGTTAGATTCTTGAAAACGTTCCTAATTTCCTCAAAGTTTGTATCCCTAGTTAGCATGGCTAATTTTTGAGGCGGTGGTTTAAGCTCTATATTTCGATATGGCTCTACTACGTGTAACCTTGGCTTTCGGTTTCTTTGGTTGTGGTTTAAGCTGGTACCTCTACCGTGGTAGGCTCCTCGGTTTCTATTTCGGGTATCTAGTTCGATATCCGGTGTAGGAGAATCTTGATGGGGTAACTATAGGAGCAGTTACTTTGTTATCAACCACTCTTCCGAGCGGAGAGTGGTGATGGCATTTTAGGTCACCCTACGATTGTAGTGTCCGTACTAGAATTACCGTTTACCTCAAAGGCTGTGGTTTTGTTTTAGGGTTTGGTATAGCTTGACTGAAAACTTTGCCTTTTGGTTGGGCTTTCTCTTGGGCTAAGCTGTTGCCCCCGATTTATTGATTGTAAGATCCGTTCGTTTGATTTAGTCATTGATTGGAAAAGTTGTTGGGTAACTCGTATAAAGCGTCGATCACGATCCGGTTGTGTAGGTGTAGTAGTCACGGGTGGTGCGACCGAACTATCTCGTTGATTATTTATGGGTGGGTTGTGATAGTTATTATTATTAACGGAACGATACCTCTATTGGTATTATAATTATTATAATTATTTTGACCTTGTGCTTGACCTTGCCTAGGTCAGCTTGGGTGTTATAATTATTATAATTCCCTTGACTTTGTCCTTGTCCTTGTCTAAGTGAAGCTTGGTTATAATTGTTTGCTTGCCTAACGCGTTTTGATTATTGTACCACGGAGGTGTTACTTGTTGATTATTTCTCAGTGAAGTTGGGATGTCATCTCCAGCGGGCGTTAGGAATAGGATAGTTATTAATAGAGTAAACATTATCCCGCTCGTGGTTGTTGTTCATAAGCTAGGAGGACAATAATTGTCGTGGTGCTCTGGACTCAAACAGAAAGTACATGGGTTGGAATTTACATTCATGACGGGGATAGGCTTTTGTTGAACAGAAATAGCCTCTACTTTTTTAGTTAGAGATTCCAGTAAATTTTTAAGTTCTGGATCGGTTTTATTCTCAAATATACCGGCGGCCTTTACTGTTGAAGAAGAACTAGCTGAGCGGGGGATATCATCACTACCCCCCCAATTATTATTTCGTTTAGTTTGGTCTTCTAAAAATTTGTAAGCCTCCGTGGCTCCTTTACTTAGGAAACTACCCCCAGTCATTATGTCAAGGACTTCTTTATGGTGATGTTGAAGTCCTTTGAAAAAGGCACGAACTAACGTGTCTTTTGCTAGGTTATGGTGTGGACACTCTATAAGGAGATCGGTGAAACGATTCCATGCCTCAGAAAATGATTCATGAGGGTTCTGTCGGAAGAAATGAATCTTGGAAAGCATTTCATCCGTCTTTAGGGGTGGGTAAAAATGTTCCATAAACGGTGAACAAGTTTAGCCCACGAGTCCAATAAATTATTTTGGGCAGTTAACCAAGACGCCGCCTTTATCGGCTAGGGTGAAAGGAAATACCCTCTTTAGTTTAATCATTTGCATTACCAACCGTAGGATGATGGAATGTTGTAAGGACTTGTTCAATCCTACGCATGTGTTGGTAAGGTTTTTCATGGTCTAGACCATGGAAAACGGGTAACAGATTAAATATGTTTGGGGGAATTCGAAAATCCCCCACTGGGTCTGCTAGAACGATGCAAGATTTAGGGCTATCGCTCAAAGCTTTGTAGAAGTCGGAGAGAGGAGTCTCTCTTTCTTCCGCCATTATGTCAGGTATGGTTTGTGTGATAGTAGTTAGAGGTGTCGTGGGTGGTGTACTAGATAGACTTGTTTGTTGTGGTGTAATTATGTTTGTTGTTTTTGTTCGACCAGACCTTAATCTCATGCAAGACTAAGTTGAGCTTAACTAACATGCAACACTCCAAACAATTACGATATACTAGTATAAAACCTCTAACCGGAAAATGCGAGGTATGGAAGAAAGGAATACCCCGATAGCGTCCTTGCTTCGCTTTTATGAATAGCGTCTTGTAATGCGGCGTGTTGTAATAAGATATTAGAACACTGAAAAACTTGACAATTCGAAGTTTAAATCAACCGTGGAAATCCCGGAATTTCGAGAGGAGGCGCTATCTATCTTGGCGGGCGGCCAAGGTAAAGTCGACCTCAAGAAGATAGCGCTGGTCGCTCTCTTTCTGCTTGGTAGCTCTATGTATAAACGAAGTCCAATGAAGATAGCGGGTGGCGCTCTCTTTCTTTGAAGCTGGCCTTCAGTCGCGTTTTCTCGCGGAATTTTTCCAAAACTGAAACGGCAACCACAGTATGAATCAAACAAGGGTGGGTGGGTGAAATGGGACTTAAAAATAACTAATTATATTATGAAAACAATGCTAAAGTGCAACTAAGATGGCAGCGGCGCCATTTGATAAAATGTAAAATGAGTAGTTTACCTACGAAATGAACTACGAATCCAAAACGTAAGTAAACTAGAACTATTCTTTTACGAGTCTATTATCAAAGCTTCTACTCAAATGCTTTAATTGCACTAAATGGAGTACGAAGTTCGTTTCCACTCCTAGTTCCCTAGCATGGATTGTTTTCTTAGTCTAACTAGTAAGCTCTTAAGTCAATGAGAGCTTTTAATGAAATATTATACTACGATACTTAATTAAGATGATTACTAGAAATTAACTACAAATGCTATGGAAATACTATTGTTTGACTCTAGATAAAGAGATTAGAGGGGAATTGAATCCACCTCGAATCCAACTTAACAACCTAGCGTAGAATGTTGTATCTCAATTCTCACGTTCTTACGGCAAGAATTCCGAGTCTAATCCCTAGTGTTCATGGCATTCCTACCAAGTACTAACTAGCATGTGAGGTCGCCCACCCATTCTCATGGCTTAAACGGCGACCTTCAGAGTGGAATAGATGCTACAACGCGTTTCTATACTAAACAACTAAGGTTTCATCAAGGCTTCATCAACCCTCTAATGGAGGTTTAGCCTTGAGTCATCAATCTAACATTTACCATTGAATCTAAACTAAACATAATGTGAGAATTTGAGAATTACTTAATTTAGCAATAATGAATCTAATTTAATGGCTGGAATAAAACAATGACAAGAATTGAATTTAGATCTAAAATGGAAATGACAAATTCGAACTTGATAAAAAATACTACTTTATTTATCTAATCTATCAAGAACAATGATTCAGAGATTTAATCTAAAACAAGAATTTAAATGGAACTAAAACTTAATTTAATTAATAAAACTAGATCTATAATTCTATATCTTAATTTAGGTCTAACTAGCTACCATTAACAAAGAGCTAAGCTTTTGTTTTTATACATCAGATCCAAAATTCGTGCATGGGCTTGGAGCCATGGGTTGGGCAGAATCGTGCCCAAAACCCATTCTTTCAAATCCAAAAGGCCTCTTCAGCTGCAGTTAGCTTCCACAGACTTTTCGTCCACTTCTGCTCCTCTGATTGGGTCAAGGCTTGGACCATTGCAAAGCTCTTTCCGAGCGGTCGTTTTGACATAAGGTAGGCCTCAATCCGAGGTCTGAGTCCAAAGATATGGCATTCGAAGTTCTCACGCTTTTTTGCTCCTTTATCTCGCTAAAGTGGCACATTTTACAAGATAATGGACTTTGAAGCCCGAAATGCATAAAACACGTAATCAGTATTAACTCTTACTTATTATTCACATAATTGGTCTAACAGTATGATTATTAAGGGGTTAAAACTACAGTTTTGGGCTCTTATCAACACCCAACGATTCAGAACGAATCTGTGCCTCTTGGCCAATATGGCATAATACATGACAGTTCTGTAGAACAAAGGTGCTGCTTGACCAAGAGCAAGATTGACGTGAATCAGGCACTCTCTTAATAGTGGGTGAAGGGGAAGAGTGAGTCCATCCCTGAGATGACCGATGGTTATGAGCACCACTTCTTTATAGGCCAACTCATCTGACAACCTCCCCCACTCCAGGCCGATATCATCAGGGATGTGAAATTTCTCTTGAATCAGTTCTAGGGAGGAAAGATCTTTGAAGTTTACAAGTGACCAATTGGGATTCATGATCGAAAAAGAGAGAAAGATTCAAGTTTTGGTTAAACCTTAAGCGTGATATCAAAATGTTCAGTATATAGAGAAAAAGTAGCGGAAAAGGTAATGAGTGTTCTCTCACCAGATCCTTTATTTACATATAAGATGGACGGTTATGATTAGCCCAAGCATTGCGTCTTTTCGGGATGGAACTGCCATCATTACCTTTTTCAAGAAACGGCGTGTCTGTTTGAGCCATCTTTTCAGAGCCTTATTTAGTTGTATACGTAAACTGTTCCAGTAATAGTTTAGGAAAAAGATTCTTGCACCAAAAGCAGTGTTGCTTCAAGCACCCACGTGCTAGATGGCACGAGAGGGGGCATCTATAAGGGGGATTTCTCGTAATTGAACAGATGACACGTGTATGAGAAATAACCTAAGACTATAGATGTCCAGAATGAGACTAGGACCACCGGATTAGTTTTGTGAATAAGTGATCTCGTGCTTAGCACGAGTGTTTAGTGGACATGTGCTAGGCACGTGGCTGACCGCCTCTAAGTATGACAGCTCTCCAAGTCGTTAGGAACTGATATAGATAGTTCCTGAACAGAAGGAAACTGAAGATGGCGATCTCAGAAAAAGAAGGAATTGTGATGATATATCTTAGGAGTTACCTTTTAGATATAATCTTCTCATACACGATGGGACATTATGATCAACAAGAAAACTTATCTCTCATAAGATATGGTATATATTCAGACTTCCATAAGGAGAGGAATCCTAATAGGAAAGCAGAGTCCAAAGATGGAAGGAAACTCACAAGCGGTGAGGACAATCCTAACCCTAGGACTCTCGTAGCTATTCCTATATAAACCAGAGGGATTCACTCTTAGGAACTACACAAAATAGGGTTTGATTATTCTAAATAAACAAGGAGATATGTAGGCAGCCGCCAAGCGGTTCAACCCTGAACTCACAATCATCTCATCTTTTCTCTACTCACTAAAAGCTTCTAGATCACAAGGCACATAGAAAGATCAGGAGATACTCGAAAACTCCCTACACAAGGGATAAAGGCTACTAATAGATATATTGTAAATATAAACAAACCAAAAGGAGCAAAAGAGATCTATTTCATATGTTAATAGACAACTCATTGTATCAATATTACAAATGGAGCCAAATTTCAGCTTGGGGTGGAGTCTTTGGGTTAACTAAAAACATTGCATCTGGCTTCGAGATCTAAGTCGACACCAGCAAGCATATCAATTCCTTCTAAGGTAGAGGAATCAAGATGAAATGCTTCAAGATCGAGAGGTGGGATAGCCACAGTCTCACCGGGATGAGTTTTATCCACGTCATCATTTTGGCTGGGTTTCTCAGTCTCGATAACCTCAGCTGCGGTGGCATCAGATACAATTTCTTTCTCAACATCGAGGGCAACAACTTTTGACAAAATATCACTTTCATCGTCAGATTCGAGGTTATATTGAGTAATAACAACTGCAGGAAGGTATTGTCTGAACCTCTTCATAGTGGAAACACAATATTTCATATTGTCCTCAACATCAATCAGCTCGAGATCGGCTTTTCTTAATTTGGCCACTAGTTCAGCTTTTTCGGCCACCAATTCAGTTTTTTCTTTCTCAAAATTTGTTCTTTCATCTTTGAGTTTCGCTTCCATATCCGCATAAGAGCTCTTCAATTTCTCAGTCAATGAGATATTCTCGTCAATAAAGGTCTTCAGATTGGCCTTTGCAGTTTGACAAGTGTTTTTAGAAGCATGGAGTTTGGTGGTGGTGAGAGCATGGTTTTTCTTCTCTTCTTCAAGAGTTTTTTTTTAAGTTATTCTTTTTTCTTTTTTCAATTTTTCAATATCCTCCCTAAGAAGGAGGAAGGAAGTCATATTGTGTTCAAACTGACTGACCGCAGGAACTTTAGCCTGAAATCAAGAATATAGCAGATAAATACATTATAAATAATGGGCAAATCGACATAAGAGTAAGGCCAAAGATATATACTTACATTTTCGAGGGAAGAACACAAAATGTGAAATCGTTCAGTAGTGGGAATTTCAGCCATTGCTGATCGATCTCGAGGAAGAATTACAAGAGCCATTGTGTTCATTACAAGAGCTTCTTCGAGGCTAGGTGTCAGATGATCAGAAAATAGAGAAGCAAATTTCATAACCCTTTTCTGATTACGAAGGATAAAATCAGCTACAAAAACTTCAGATAAAGAAGAAAAACCAGGAACAGTGGATGGAGCAGTAGGTTGAAGTGTGGCTGGAATAGATGAAGATTTCAAGGGCGCAGGGACAGGTGCAATAGTGGTGGTAGTTTTTGCAGTTTTTGATACATTAGTAGTTGGAGGCGCTTTAGTGGTACATAGTTCTTTCCTTTTATTTTAATGAAGGCCAGTATCGTCATGTTTTTCTTTGGAAGAGGTGGGAGCCTGGGAGGAACTACCACCTATTGATTTTTTCGAGTTCAGAAACTTGTTCATGGATTTGTCTTGACCTTGAGGAATGCGAGATGCCATATCTATGTACAATAAGCAGTGGTGATCAAACACATCTTGCAAAAGTGGATAATTATAGAAGTCTAGAACTTTTCATTTGATTTTGGGAAAAGGATCTTTAGTCATCTTAAAACCATTAATCATATAATCAAAATAACATCGAGGAGTGTTCTCAGGCAATTCAGCAGAATCAAAAGTTTTTCTAAATCCTTTTTCATAAGAACAAGGCTGTAATGAACATGGAACAGTTTTGGAAGGTATAACCGGTTGGGGAGGTGAAGGATCTTGACCTCTAAGCACATTACTCTTTAAAGTGTACAAAGGAGCAACATAATTGTCGACATTTTAAAGGTCAACATTCGAGGTTGGATTTCCATATTGATCAGCACCAGTTATAGTAGTTATTTCTTCATCAATGCCTCTGAGAAGATCCATTACTCTAGAAGATTCTCAATGACTTTTCGAAGTCGCAGGTCTTAACACTGAAACAAGGGCACAAGGATAGGCCAGTCAGATAAAAGGTCCAAGATGGAGTGTCAAAATTTTGTTTCAAGAGAGGGGGTCATAGATAACATACATATAAGATTAAAAACATGGTGTACCAAGGAGGGAACAGCTAGTGATAGAAGTAGATGACTCCTATTGACCAGATATAATGAGAGGATAGAGTGGCCATCTAAAGTCACTATCTCAATTCACTCTTATGATGCCCTGTCGGTTATTTCGCTTCTTGGGATAAAAATAGCCAGTAGGCTCATCGAAACCGGTTTTGTTTTTTTTTTTTTCAGTACGTTCGACAAAGGTATAGTGGTTATGAATATCGATACGTCGGATTTTTTGGGATCTCCGCATATCAGGTTTAAGATGAGCATTATAATAATTACAAATATACATCAATCTCCAAAAATTGCCTGTGCCTTGGCCAGGAGAGTTGGTCAAATAGTTCAGTAGTTCTCGATCGAGGTCAGTCAAAGGGAATCGTAAACCAGCATCTAGTTGCCCAATAGTGATGATGATTGAATGGGCATCACCACTTTGGCATTTGGTACCTTTCCTACCTCCAACATAGTGTCGAAGAGTGATAGTATCTGGTATCTAGTATGCAGCTCTAACTATTTCTAGGTTGGGTCTTTTTGGGAAGTAGGGATTCAGACCTCCGATCCACTCCTGTTCTTGGCAGCAATGTCGAGTTTAGGTAAAAAAATCATGTTCTTGGCAGCAATGTCGAATTCAGGTAAAAAAATCATGTTCTTAGCAGCAATGTCGAGTTCGGGGTCAAAAAATTCAGTTTTTGGTCGCAATATCGAGTTCGGGTAAAAAAATCCTGGTATTGATAGAAATGTTGATATCAGGTCAATATCGTGATGGAAATCTTGGTATTGGCAGAAATGTCGATATCAGGTCAAGATCGTGATGAAAATCCTAATATTGGTAGAAATGTCGATATTAGGTCAAGATCGTGATGAAAATCCTGGTATGGGTAGAAATTTGGATATCAGGTCAAGATCGTGATGATACCAAGATTAGGTCAAGAATCATCATTAGACAAAATCAAATAAGCTCAAAGAATTCCTGGTATCTGTAGTGACGTATGCTCGATACCAGGTCAAAAAACAAAGAGGCAAGCACCTAAGGTATGTAACACAAGAGATACTATTTTTGAGTGTAGTAGTATCCATTTTTGAATTTTCGATTCAAATATTTCTTAGTACAAATCGGTCCTCCTTTTAAGGGGAGTAGTATTGAAATTCCAAATTGGTTTCCAAATTATTACAAGTGTCATTTGATAATATTTGTAAATGGAGTAGTATCAGAATTTTTGTTTTTGGTTATTGTAATGTGAGAAAATTGAATATTTTAAGCACAAGTAGTACGATAATAATTCATTTAAACACAGAGCTGGTTTATTCTTCAATTTTTCAAAAGTAAACAGAACATTGAAAAGTAAATAACATAAAGAAAACATTAGTCATCATCCTCATCTTCATCCTCGTCATCTGTCTTATCTTCATCCTCGTCATTTGCCTTATCATCCTTATACTCATCACCATCGTCACCATCAGTTGAATTCCCATTATCACTTTTTTCTTCATAGCAATAAGGGTCTTGAAGCCATTCTTCTTCTTCTTCTTCTTCTTTTTCTTTTTCTTCTATTTATTCTTTTTCTTTTTCTTTTTTTTCTTCTTTTTCATCGTCTGAGTACTCACTGGTAGGGTAATCTAACCAATGAGACCACTCAGGGAGAACCATGAAAACAACAAAAGCAATAAGGAAGTATGAAAGATGAGACATATTTTTTAAGAAATTTGTTGTTTTAGTAAGAAAATTACAAAACGCAAGTTAGACTCATATAGTTTGAGGGTAATTTTAAAGAAGTAAAAAATTATAGAAACGAGGAAATTTAATGGTGATTAGCAAGAAAACGAGGAAGTTTAATGGAATTAGTTGAAAAATAAATTTTTGGTTATCTGTGCACGGGATGGTTTAAGAGTGTTAATACATTGAATGATAATTCATTAAAATTTAATGGATTGTTAATTCAATGCATGTTGGATTTTGAGCCAGTTTTCTGAATTCATTTATTGTTAATAATGGGAGTCTTTAAGTAAAGTAAATATTCAAGCTAGTGGGTAAATATTACAAGTTTCATTACCAAAACTATCATCAATAGCAAAGCTACTAGTTCAAATCCTAGTATCTATAGTGCCCTTGACTTGATACCAGGTCAAAGAAAATTCAAAGACAACGGTATCTGTAGAGCTATCTTGATACCCAAGGTATGTTACCAATAGATACTACTTTTTAAGTGAAGTAGTATTGAAATTTCCAATTTCTTTTCAAATGTTATCTATGCACGGGATGGTTTAAGAGTGTTAATACATTGAATGATAATTCATTAAAATTTAATGGAATGTTAATTCAATGCATGTTGGATTTTGAGCCAGTTTTCTGAATTCATTTATTGTTAATAATGTGAGTCTTTAAGTAAAGTAAATATTCAAGCTAGTGGGTAAATATTACAAGTTTCATTACCAAAACTGTCATCAATAGCAAAGCTACTAGTTCAAATCCTGGTATATGTAGTGCCCTTGACTCGATACCAGGTCAAAGAAAATTCAAAGACAACAGTATCTGTAGAGCTATCTTGATACCCAAGGTATGTTACCAATAGATACTACTTTTAAAGTGAAGTAGTATTGAAATTTCCAATTTCTTTTCAAATAATTCTATGTTGCAATTGATACTACTTTTAAGTGGAGTAGTATCGAAATTCCAAATTTCTTTTCAAATATTGCTAAGTATCAATTGATACTACTTTTAAGTGGAGTAGTATCAAAATTCCAAATTTCTTTTCAAATATTGCTAAGTATCAATTGATACTACTTTTAAGTGGAGTAGTATCGAAATTCCAAATTTATTTTCAAAATTTTGCTAAGTATCAATTGATACTACTTTTAAGTGGAGTAGTATCGAAATTCCAAATTTATTTTCAAAATTTTGCTAAGTATCAATTGATACTACTTTTAAGTGGAGTAGTATCGAAATTTTAAATTTCTTTTCAAAATATTGGTACGTATCAATTGATACTACTTTTAAGTGGAGTAGTATCGAAATTCTAAATTTCTTTTCAAAATATTGGTACGTATCAATTGATACTACTTTTAAGTGGAGTAGTATTGAAATTCTAAATTTCTTTTTAAATATTTATAAGTATCAAAAGCTACAAACAGATATATTTAAGATATAAACAAACAACAAGGAGCAAAAAGATCTATTTCAAACTTCAACAAAACGTTAACCAAGTGTTTCAAAATCAAGCCATTGTATCAATATTACAAACTTTAACAAATCATAAGGAGAAATTTAATTCTGGCACGAGTCTTTAGGTTGGTTGGGATCATTGGATATGACCTCAAGAATCAAATCAAGATCGGCATGCATATCGACTCCCTCCAGATAGCTGGGTTCAAGAACTAAGGATTCAGGGTTGAAAGATGGGGTAGTCGCGATATCGGCTGGATTAAGTGCTTCAACATCATTATCACTAGCTTCCTTATCAATCTCAATACCCTCTTTATCAGTCTCGACCACATCCTTCTCAGTTTCAATGGCAGCCTCAGAAGTAATTACATTCTCATCACCAGAATTAAGGTTAGTTATACTGATCAATAAGATGTTGAGGAAGATAGAGCCTGAAACTCTTCATGGTGGTGACATAATAATCCATGTTTTCATTAGCTTCAGCCAAATCGAGATCAGCCTGGGTCATCTAGGCTATGAGCTCAGTTTTTTCTTTATCATATTTAGCTGTCATCTGTCTATACGAGCTATTCATTTGGTTCACCAATTGGGCATTCTCCTCAACAAATTTTTTCAAATCATCAATAGCAGCTTTTTTAGTTGTGGTGGTGAGAGCATGTTTTTTCTATTCCTCTTCAAAAGAGTGTTGGAGGCGTTCATTATTCTTCTCCAGTTTTTCATTTTCTTCCCTTTAATGGCAGAAGGTAGCCATATCGGTCTAGAATTGACTGACATCATCAACGTTAAACTGCAATAAAGAATACAAAAAATGGGTGCATTATAAATAATGGTCAAATAGTTATAAGGGCAAGGCAAAAGGTATATACGTACCTTTTCAAGCTAAGTACACATGATTTGGAATCGTTCAGTGATCAAAATTTTAGCCATTGCTGATCGATCTCGAGGAAGAATGGTGTTTAGTACAATAGCCTCGCCAAGTCCAGGTGTTAGTGGCTCAGCAAATAAACAAGAAGATTTTAGAACCCTCCGATTATTGCGGAGAGCTAGGTCTAGAACAAAAACCTCAGCGGAAGAGGAGGAAGCATGAGATTTAGTTTGAGCATTAGTATGATCAGTTGATGGAGCAACTGGATGTTTAACTGGCACTGAGGTAGGTATTGTAGATGCTGTAGTCTTCAAAAATTTTGACGTCTAGACATTAGGCAACACTTCAATGGTAGAGCCTTGTTTCCTTTTCTTCTGATGATGATGAGCGTTGGTATGCTTTTCTTTGGAGGAAGTGGGAGCCGGGGAGGAGCTACATCCAGTTGATTTTTTCTAGGCCAGAAAATCCCTGGTTGCATTTTTCTTTCCACGGGGGATTTGAGAGGCCATATCTGTGTACAATAAGCAGTGGTGATCAAACACATCTTGTGATAAGAGACCAAAACTGTAGTTTTAACCCCTTAACAATCATACTTTTAGACCAATTATGTGAGTAATAAATAAGAGTTAACACTGATTACGTGTTTTTATGCATTTCAGGCAGTAAAGTCCATTATATGCAGAAATATGCCACTTTAGCAAGACAAAGGAGCAAAGGTTGGTTGCTAAGGAGTTCTGTGATTAAAGGCCAATTTTCAAGAAGACAAAGCCTCTGTAAAGCCCGGTCAAAAGATGAAAAGTCAAAGTCCACGCGGGCAGAAACAGTGCACAAAGTCAGTAGAACTTCTGAAGACCATATCTTTGGACTCAGACCTCGGAATTGAGACTACCTTAAGTCAAAACAACCGGCTCGGAAGGAGCTTTCCAATGGTCTAAGCCTTGACCCAATCAGAGGAGTAGAAGTGGACGAAAAGTCTGTTGAAGCCAAATCTAGCTGAAGAGCCCTTTCCAGACTAAAAGAATTGGGTTTTGGGCCCGATTTTCCAGCCCAAAAAATGGCTCTAAGCATATGCACGATTTTTGGATCTGAAGCATATAAAAACAAAAGCTTAGCTCTTTGTTAATGGTAGCTAATTAGACCTAAACTATAGATAATTCTAGATCTAGTTTTAATTGTTTTTAATTAAGTTTAGTTTCAATTCAATTCTTGTTTTAGATTAAACTCTTAAATCATTGTTCTTCATCGATTAGATAAATAAAATAGTAGATTCTTGTTCATTTCGATTTTGTCATTTACAATTGTTTAGATCTAAATTCCTTTATTACTTGTTATTCATTTCCCAGTTATTACCTAAGATTTCAATTATTGTTTAGACAAATTGCATAAAGATAGAATATTTATATGATGTCTAGTTTTAATTCAATGGGAAATGATAGTTGTATGAATCAAGGCTAAACCTCCATTAGAGGGGTTGAAGAAGCCTTGATGAAGCTTGATCTTGGTTAAACTTAGAAATCGTCGTGATAGTTATTCCACTCTAGAAACGATGAATTCACCATGAGAATGGGTTTAATCGCTCACATGCTAGTTATGAATTGGTAGAAATGCCATGTATAATTAGGGATTAGAATTACTATTTTGATATGCGAAGCATTCAATTTGGATCACAACGAGTCTTTGTTAGTAGGATTAAGTCGAGTTAAGGTGGATTCAATTCCCTTTAATTCTTTATATATATTCAAACCCTTAGCATTCTATCATTTCGTTATTCATAACT
The DNA here is from genome assembly GCF_015680905.1 of Coptis chinensis. Lineage (NCBI taxonomy): Eukaryota > Viridiplantae > Streptophyta > Magnoliopsida > Ranunculales > Ranunculaceae > Coptis > Coptis chinensis. The sequence goes on from NC_141459.1 coordinate 42,089,985, forward strand.
TGTTAATTTAATTCACCTCGTAGTACAGAATTCCCCTCGTAAATCTCTCACTAGACTTATGATTGATTAGTTGACACGAAACCATCGCATGCTAAAGAACTAGGAGTGGAACGAACTTCCTACTCCACTATATCTTAATTTGATTGAGAGTAGAACAATCTTTGATAAACTAGGCACGTAATCTAGTTTAGTTTTACTTACGTTTTGAGTTTTATCGTTCATTTCGTAGGTAAACTAACATTTTTACGATTATCATCTTGCAAAAGTGGATGATTATTGAAGTCTGGAACTTCTTGTTTGATTTTGGGAAAAAGATCTTCAGTCATAATAAAGCCATTAATTATATAATCAAAATAGCATCGAGGAGTGTTATCAGGTAATTCAGAGGAATCAAAAGTTTTTCTAAATATTTTTTCAGAAGAACAAGGCTGTAATAAACATGGAGCAATTTAGGAAGGTGAAGCAGTTTGGGAAGGTGAATGATCTTGACCTCTAAGCACACTACTCTTTAAAGTATATAAAGGAGCAAGATAATTGTCGACATCTTGTAAGATGACATTCTAGATTGGATTTCCATATTTATCAGTAGATAAACTACTATTTTAACCCTTGTACTATTTGTTAACTAACATTCTCTCCCTTGTACAAATTTAACAGCTTAAAACACATTGTACTCTTGTCCAACTAACATTCTCCCCCATGTATAAATTTAACAGCTTAAAACACATTGTACTCTTGGTAAACTAACATTCTCACCCTTGTACATGTGGGCATAACCCGATGACTAGGATATTGTGTGTTTATAAAAAAAAAAAAAAAAACTTTATTGTAACAAACTTATTTTTTTTAATTATTATTATTATTATTTTTTATTGCTAAACAAACAATATCCTAGTCATTGGGTTATGCCCACATGTACAAGGATGAGAATGTTAGTTGATTAAGAGTACAATGTGTTTTAAGCTGTTAAATTTGTACAAGGGGGAGAATGTTAGTTGACCAAGAGTACAAAATATTTTAAGCTATTAAATTTGTTTAAGGAGGAGAATGTTAGTTGACCAAGAGTACAAGGGTTAAAACATTAGTTTATTCTTTATCAGCACCAGTTCTAGCAATTATTTCTTCGTCAGTGCCTTCTAAGAGCTCCAACACTCTAGTGGAATTACCGCGACTTTTCGAGGTGGTAGGTGATAGGAATTTAACCGACCTAAATTAACAGGCTAATTAAACCCTACTTTAATAATAATAATACTCGCAAGCGCACGAGGTTTATTGTAATAGGTGTGCAAGAACGAGGTCGATCCCACAAGGATTGCTTTTTAGGAACAACTGAGTACTAACTTATTATTTATCCTAATTCGAACAATGTTGTTTTAGAGAAAGTTGGAATTAACTACTACTAACACAATTTAACTAAACTAATAACTATGAAAACAATTTAAATTAAACGAACGATTGGAGAGAAATACTATGACTTTAGATTCAGCCTCTAAACCTTTTAGTAAATATTTTAAGACTAGGTTTCAATGTTTCAAATTAATACGAGAAACATCCGAATGAGAATTCTATGTTTCTCGGGATTTTATTGTGACAACGCTATTTTTACATAAAAGCATCTTTCAAAATTCATCACTAAAGATCAAACGTACAAGATTACTCGTCTTTTTACGGCGTGAATAATATCTAAATTTAATATTTGCAATTAAATCAAGCTTTGATCAATAACAATATATATTCAAACGACTAAGGATGCATGACATACAAAGTGAAAGAATAAACTACTATCAATCAAGAATATATTGAACGAAGATTAATCGGTTAACATCTAAGTGAAATCATCAAAACCCAAACTCAAAATAATAACATCAAGGCTAGGGCTTCATCTTAGCCCTAGCTAATAGTTTAGCAGCACATAATAATCGAACAGTAAACGAAACAAATGATAGAAGAACTCATTGTCATGGTGAGCTTTTTCTTCCTAGTTTCGATTTCTGATCACAACTCTAGTTCACTATACTGCTCCAAACCCCGGCCTCAAAAGATGTAACCTGTTTCAGCTTTGTGAGACGCCTCTCCTGTTCTCCTTCTTCTTCTCTCTCGAGCTCTCTCTCCTGTTTCTCTCTTTCTTTCCTGCGTTTTGGAGAGCCCCCTTCAACTCTCTGTCTCCTCTTCATAAATTGGTTTTCTTTCCTTATGTGAGTATTCGTTTTTCATTTGAATGGAAAGTTCTAATTTGGTTTTAGCTCGCGCAAGATTCGAAATTCGGTCGAAATTAGAAAAGTGTCGGTCTCTGTTGGAATGAAAAAATGGGATTGGTCCAATGATCTGGTGGTATGTGGATTCATGGAAGAATGGATAGATTGGCTTGTTTAGTTTTGGAAACTTGGGTGCGTGTTCGATTTGGTCGCCGAAACTTGCGGGATGGTTTTTTCTATTTCTATTCGTGAGAATGAAGGAGGAAGGAAACTAATCCTTTGATCCGGTAACTAGGAACTATGGTAGGAAGGGCTTTAGTGTATATGGGTTTTTTGGTATTTGGACTTTGGTGTTAAGAAATGGGATGGTTCGGTAGTGCTCAAGACATATCAAAGGCTAACAAGCCTTCCTTTATACTGGTCACGTGGGTGTACTTAAGCTCATGGGCCATTTACCTTTTATTCCTTTGTTGCTTAGTTGGGCGCAAAATAACAAATGTCCAAACCAATAACCTAAACCATAGCCAATCCATATCAAACAAAGGCAATATATTCGCTAATACTTGCACCTGCTGAATTGAACAATCTAAGCCAACCAAATCCTGAACTCCTGCATTGACCATTCCAATTCCTACCAATATCAACACTATTAATCAAGTCCACTTCAATTCCTACAAAATCACCGAAAACACACTAACTAAATCAAACAAATTAAATAAACGAACTAACTAATATAAAATTGGGCATAAATAATATAACATTTACGTGCTTATCAAATACCCCCAAACTTACGTTTTGCTAGTCCTCGAGCAAAACTAAAACTAAACTAATAAGAAAAATAAAAATTCTAACTCACTTTCGTAGGAATCATGATTACACTTAGCATGTGCAATAAACCTTTTAAACCCCTAGGTTTACCCTAGTGGACGAGTTTAGTCTCATGAAAGTTTTCAGAGAAGAACTCACAAACTTCATTTATACTATAGCGACTAAGAAATAACAGTAATGTTTCCTTAATTTATCTCAGGTGTTCATACATCTCACTAGCAAGGAATAAAGAATACTCATTTTAAAACCTAAGTTAATACATGCATACTAATCAAATCATCTAAAGATAAGCATACATGTAATGAACAATACTATGAAATGCAGTGGCGAGTCCGTTTCTGAAACTTTTGGAATAGCGTCCCTAAGTAGGTCCTCATAACTGTGTCAAGAAAAAAATACTCTTATTTTTCCACTTAGGTTTCGCTTACTCCATTGTGCAGTGGGCACACTTTTCCTCTTAATCTCAATGTCGTCCAAAGGAGCCGAGGTCAATCAACACATCTGCCACTTACTATCACACCAACCTATTCCTAATTGAGCTAAAAGTCTTTATTAGGTGTTATGTATGGCTTAAGTGATAGTTTAAGAATAAATGGAATGGATAAACAAAATAGACAAGTCTGAGAAAATAAGGTCTTCAAATTATGTAACTAGAGAAAGTCTTATTCTTATTTTGCTTCTATATTTTGTTTCCATCCTTAGCCCTTTTGTTTTGGCTTTTGACTCCTTTGATCCTGTTTTTGGAGTTCTAACTTTTTATTTTATTATTTTGGAAACTTTCTTTTCTTTTCTATTTCTTTTGAAGCAACTAACCAATATTTGTTTCTGCACAAGTTTTTCTTTTCTCTTTTTCTTTATTTCATCCTATTTCTCAAACTTATCAAATGGGTAGGCTATTTTTATTTTTATTTTGTTTTTATAAAGGGTAAAGAATGTGTAGTTTATGAAAATGCTAATGAAAGGCTCAGTGGGACGACTAGCGGAAAAAATATTCTTTAGGTTTGACTATCTGGCTATATCAATCCAAAGATGGCATAAATTCTTTTTTAGGATATGGTATGGTGATCAAGCAAGTGGATGTGTGATTTCTCTATTCGGAATTAACTTCTCCCTTGTGTCATCACTTAGATATCAACTCATATGAGGCTTTTAGGCTAGATTCTCACAGAATATGAAAATTAAGCAGTCTAACTTAGGTCTCAGAAAAGTACTGCCAAAAACAACCATGATGTTAATGCAAGACATTTATGAAAAGATGCAGAGACTATTACCTATATATTAACCTAAGTTTCTAATAATTACTCTTAATTCTAATACTAACTGAGACTTCTAGACTATAATCATCATAGAAAAGGAAACAATACCACTACCCCTAAGTGCATAGTATAAATAAGTTTTATTTTTCGCTCAACAAAACATTTCGTTCCCACCCCCAAACTTATTTTAGACATTGTCCTCAATGTTGACATAGATTCTTAATTCCAAAAACTAAACACATGGACAAGTAAAAGAATAAGGAAAGAAGTTACCAATAGCTCCATGAACGAAAAATAAAACCCGAGTCACCTGTAGAAATTAGTACCTCACTAAAGATAGAAGAGTGATAATATAGAAAAAAGGAACCAATGTACTACGACGACTACAATGTGTCACGTATCTCATTCCATAGAGTTACACGTCTCCAAAAAGGCAGAGAAAAGGTGCTAAAGTGGAATGCATGAGATATGTGCACATAAGACACGACAAAAATAAAAACATGGGTTCCTCCCACAAGCGCTACAGTTAACGTCTCTAGCAGACGAATGCTTCACATAACTGATCAGTGCTATGAGTTGGAGTCATCAACAGTAGCGAAATCAGTTTTTCTTTTTTTCTTTTTTTATTTTTTTTATCACGAGAAGCCTAAGTGCGCACGCGCTCAGTTTTGTCTTGCATAAGGCACGACCCGCGCTCATGCCTTGACCAACTTACAATACTTTTAGGACGCCCTGAGCGCGCATGCGCTCAGTTTTCTCTTACATAAGGCACGCTCTGCACTCATGCCTTGACCAACTTACAGTACTTTTAGGGCGGGCACTCAGTTTTGGCTTGCCCAAGGTGCGACCCGCACCCATGCCATTTTTGTGACAAATTTTCAGAGAAAAGTCCAGTGTTTGTTTTAGACAAATGCTATGACGCGTGGCTTTTCTGAAAAATTTTCGACAGAGTCTATTTTGTATTTTTAATATTTCATAAATATAAAACCTATCATAACTCATCAGATACCACTCAGATTTCGACTAGATAATAGTCAAGTATTCCAATCTCAAACAAAAAATCATGCAATGTTCAATGTTGTAATTACCACCCCCAAACTTAAATAAAACACACCCAACCATGTATCACTCAATAAGATATGCAAATGCAAAGAACGGTAAGTAAACATGAGACCATGCATCTAACATATAGTAATAATGCCATCAGATTTTCGTAAATCCAACAACACTTTTAAATCATCTTTTCGTACCCAAACGACATAGACCTTCGCTAAATGGTATCTAGGTTGTGTATGTTTATATTTCACTCCCATTTTCTTACCATGATTTATAGGCAAATTATAATCACATCTCATAACTCTATTAGGAATATTAGATATGACAACTTCATTAGCAATGTCATGAGATGGAGCACAAGATTGTGGAACCTGGTTAAAAAATAATGTGTGTGCATAACTAGTGGTTTTACACCAAACCTGAGAATTGCTTCTTCTAACATGACAGTGATACTTAATATGACCTTCACCACCACAATAATAACAAATGATAGGATGTCTAGTGCGGTCAACATGGGAGGTGGAAGGGACATTAATTGGTATACACCCTAGTTCTAAAAAAGATGAAACTGACTTAGAACACATAGCAAAAGTATTACAAGCACTTGGACACTCCTCAACATTCAAATTTATAGCTCCACTACAAAGATTAGGAAATGTCATATTGGGGTCCATATTCTTCTTTAAAAGATCAAGCACAGTTTCAATATCCTTTTGAGTTTCTTGAATGATGCCAAACTCACATTTCAAAGAATTATTCTTATCCTTAAGAGATTCATTCTCTGCTTGTAACTTGTTTGCAATACACATATTTTCATTAACTTTGGAACTCAAAATAGTGTTTTCACTTTCAAGAGATATAACCCTCTCAGTCAACCTCTCATTATCATTAAGCAATTCATGATTTTTCTTTAAAAGTGCAACATACAGCTCATGAAAATTTTCATGTGAGTTACTCAACAAACTATCACTACTAATACTTAGACAATGCTTAGAAATAGGACATGAAGGAGTAACATCAAGAGTATCCCTTAAAGAAAAGTCCTGAGATATAGGATTCACTACCTCTCTTTGTTCCTCATCATCACTATCACACAAGTGGTTGATCTAACATTTAAGAACTTAGAAGAAACAGGCAACCAAAAAGCATCGTCAGGGTCATCACCCAACAGTAGGTTATTAGTCTCAACTAAATTAAGCTCACGTAAATTTTCTGACTCCCCAAGTTGGTTGTTTTCCTCAAAACCATTGGGTTCTACCTGGTTATGGAGTTCTTTCTTATTATATTCCTCCATAGAGTTCACTAACTGATTGACATGAGTAAGTAGTTGGGTTGCCTTATAGGTAGCTAGTGCCTCTCTCTGGTCCTCTTACATTTTCAATAAACTTTGCATGTTCAATGTATTTTGCTCCATTTGAGCAAGAGAGTGTGCTAAAGAAGATGAAAGTGTAGGAGGATTGTATGTATTATAACTCCACATTTTTTTTTAAAAACTCTATAGGACGACACCCTAACAACAAGAAAACTAACTTAACACCTAAGACTGTAAATAATACAAATGATGCACACACACAAATAATATCAAACAATTATTTCAAACTAGATTGAATTTTCAATAATGTTTAATATATTTTCTCCTAAACCCAAATAACATGATTCCCAGTTCTTGTGCAAAAGCACCGTCACTCAATCCACGTGTCAAAAGGGCTTTCCTAGTAAACGGGCTAAACCTGTCCTAATGCAAGATGCGTAAGGCTGGTCAAATGTGAATTAACCTTCCTAAATGCAAGAAACAGTAAAAACATACAAAACACACAAACAAACAAAGTCCAAGCCCACAAAGGAAAAAGATGTACCTCCGGCGTGAGCCTTCGAGGGCTACTTGCGACACCGGGTGACGACAAACAAGAAACTTCCCAAAAATCCCCAAGAAAATCACGACTATCAACTTTGTAAGAAAATTCTTTACTTACTGCCTGCGAAAATAACAATTAGACACGAAAACTAAGAAATAATAACACTACGACTAAACTTAAACTTCGAATCACGATAAATAAAACTTAAAACTCAATTGTGCCACTACAATCCCCGGTAGTGGCACCAAAAACTTGATAGGAATTTATCCGGCCTAAATTAACAGGCGAATTAAACCCTACTTTAATAATAATAATACTCGCAAGCGCACGAGGTCTATTGTAATAGGTGTGCAAGAACAAGGTCGATCCCACAGGAATTGCTTTTTAGGAACAACTGAGTACTAACTTATTATTTATCCTAATTCGAACAATGTTGTTTTAGAGAAAGTTGGAATTAACTACTACTAACACAATTTAACTAAACTAATATCTATGAAAACAATTAAAATTAAACGAACGATTGGAGAGAAATACTAGGACTTTAGATTCCGTTGCTAAACCTTTTAGTAAATAATTTAAGACTAGGTTTCAATGTTTCAAATTAATACGAGAAACATCCGAATGAGAATTCAGTGTTTCTCGGGATTTTATCGTAACAACACTATTTTTACATAAAAGCATCTTTCAAAATTCAGCATTAAAGATCAAACGTAAAAGATTACTCGTCTTTTTACGGCACGAATAATATCTAAATTTAATATTTGCAATTAAATCAAGCTTTGATCAATAACAATATATATTCAAACGACTAAGGATACATGACATACAAAGTGAAAGAATAAACTACTATCAATCGTGAATATATTGAACGAAGATTAATCGGTTAACATCTAAGTGAAATCATCAAAACCCAAACTCAAAATAATAACATCAAGGCTAGGGCTTCATCTTAGCCCTAGCTAATAGTTTAGTAGCACATAATGATCGAACAGTAAACGAAACAAACGATAGAAGAACTCATTGTCACGGTGAGCTTTTTCTCCGCAGTCTCGGTTTCTGATCACAACTCCAGTTCACTGTACTGCTCCAAACCCCGACCTCAAAAGATGTAACATGTTTCAGCTTTGTGAGACGCCTCTCCTGTTCTCCTTCTTCTTCTCTGTCGAGCTCTCTCTCCTGTTTCTCTCTTTCTTTTCTGTTTCTTTCCTACGTTTTGGAGAGCCCTCTTCAACTCTGTCTCCTATTCATATATCGGTTTTCTTTCCTTATGTGAGTATTCGGTTTTGATCCGAATGGAAAGTTCTAATTTGGTTTTAGCTCACGCAAGATTCAAAATTCGGTCGAAATTAGAAAAGTGTCGATCTCTGTTGGAATGAAAGCATGGGATTGGTCCAATGATTTGGTGGTATGCGGATTCATGGAAGAATGGATAGATTGGCTTGTTTAGTTTTGGAAACTTGGGTGCGTGTTCGATTTGGTTGCCGGAACTTGCGGGAACCGTTTTTTCTATTTATGTTTGTGAGAATGAAGGAGGAAGGAAACTAATCCTTTGATCCGGTAGCTAGGAACTATGGTAGGAAGGGCTTTAATGTATATGGGTTTTTTAGTATTTGGGCTTTGGTGTTAAGAAATGGGATGGTTCGGTAGTGCTCAAGACATATCAAAGACTAACAAGCCTTCTTTTATACTGGTCACGTGGGTGTACTTAAGCTCATGGGCCATTTACCTTTTATTCCTTTGTTGCTTAGTTGGGCGCAAATTAACAAATGTCCAAAACAATAACCCAAACCATAGCCGATCAATATCAAACAAAGACAATATATTCGCTAATACTTGCACTTGCTGAACTGAACAATCTAAGCCAACCAAATTGATAACCGTAAAAACAATAAAATCCTAAATATTAATGTTAACAACACTAATATGTAATCCTACTGTTCTTACGTTTAAATCAATTCTTCTTACTCTCAAAACATAATCATGCAATATAATGAGTAAGGATTCGTCCACTCTTAACTCTCTAGACTTAAATCGAATTCAACTAATCAAACCCAAAAGGAACAATGGTGAGAGTAATGATTTGATGTGAAATTTCTATACTACCATTCCCAACACAAGAACAATAATAACAATAAGACATAATTAAATTAAACTGAAATTAAAACTAATTTAGAACTAAGATTGTGGATAACTAATTATGAATTTAAGCAATAATCTAAATTGAAAAGAAGAACTAATACTTTATTCTAAAAACTAAATATGATTCTAAACTAACTAATTGAATGAATGTAAAAAGACTAGATCTAGATATATCTTTTTCTAACCCTAAACTCCATTAACATTAGCTTCCTAACCTAACGTCCTCTAACAAAGAGTCAAGCTTTTGTTTTTATACTTTCAAATCCAAAAATCGTGCATGGGCTTGGAGCCATATTTTGGGCAGGAAAATCGGGCCCAAAACCCAATTTCTTTAGTCCAAAATGGGCTCTTCAGCTGCAGTTGGCTTCGACAGATGTTTCGTCCACTTTTGCTCCTTTGATTGGGCCAAAGCTTGGACCATTGGAAAGCTCTTTCCGAGCCGGTCGTTTTGACATAAGATACTCCCAATTCCGAGGTCTGAGTCCAAAGATACGGCCTTCGGAAGTTCTGCTGACTTGTGCACTATTTCTGCCCGTGTTAACTTTTCAGCTTTTGACCGAGCTTTACAAAGGCTTTGTCTCCTTGAATCTTGGTCTTTATTCACAGAACTCCTTAGCAACCGACCTTTGCTTCTTTATCTCGCTAAAGTGGCACATTTATGCACATAATAGACTTTGAAGCCTGAATTGCATAAAAACACGTAATCAGTATTAACTCTTAATTATTACTCACATAATTGGTCTAAAAGTATGATTGTTAAGGGGTTAAAACTACAGTTTTGGGCTCTTATCAAACCATCCCCAAACAGCATTTTGCTTGTCCTCAAGCAAAGATGAGAAATTCGAATAAGTGACCAAAAATGGAGTTCTATCTACTCTCGTTTCAATCGAGTCGCATTGCATTGACCATATGCAACAAGGCCTTAAACCACTAGGAATTCCCTAGTGGACGAGTTATAGCCTCGTGAGAGTTTTCCAGTGAAGGTACTCACAAACTTCATCTATACTACAACGACTAAGAAATAAAACTATTATTTCCTTACTCATGCTCTAAATTAACTATACCTCTCACTAGCAATGCATATAGAGTAATCAAGTCGAAACCTAAGCTAATATATGCATAGTAATCAATCATCTACAATAAACATATATACAATGAGTAATGCTATGAAATGCAGTAACAGGTCCGTTTCTGAAACTTTGGAATAACGTCCTTAAGTAGGTTATCACATAAAAGTCAAGACAAAAATCACTCTGATTTTTCCACTCAAGTTTTGCTACTCCAGTGTGCAGTGGGCATACTTTACCTTACAATCTCAATGACACACAAGGAAGCCGAAGTTGATCAAACACATCTGCCACTTACTATCCCACTAACCTATTCCTAATTGAGCTAGAGGTCTTTATTAGGTGTTGCGGGGATTAGGAGATGGTTTAAGAAGGAAGGAAATGGATATTCAAAAGGGACAAGTCTGAGATAATAGAGTCTTCATATTATGTAATTAGAGAAAACCTTGTTATTTACTTTTGCTTATACACTTTGTTTCCATCCTTAGCCATATTTTTTTTTCTTTTTCTTTGGCTTTTGACTCCTTTTATTCTATTTTTTTTTTTGGAGTTTTTATTTTATTTCTATTTTTATTTTTCTTTTCTTTGGATGGAAACTTCTTTTCTTTATTTTCTGAAGCAATTAACTAACTTTTTTGTTTTTACAATGGTTTTCTCTTCTTCTTTCTTTCTCATTCTATTCTCAGACTTATCTAAATTGGGTAGGTTGAACTTTTTATTTTGTTTTGTTTTGTAACAGGGTAAAGGATTTGTGGTTTATGAAAGGGCTAATGAAAGCCTCAGTGGGGCGACTAGCGGAAAATATACTTAGGTCAGAATTTCTAGCTATATCGATCCAAAAAGGGCCTAAATTCTCTCTTAGGATATGGTATAGTGGTCAAGCAAGTGGACGTGTGATTTCTCTATTCGGAATATACTTATCCCTTGTATCATTTCTCAAATGTTTCACTCATATAATGCTTTAGGCTATATTCTCATAGGATTTGTAGAATAAGTACTCTAGCCTAGATTTCAGAAACTTACTGCCAAACAATCATAGATACTCATGTAATATATTTATAGATAGATACAAAGATTATTACCTACATATTAACCTAAGTTTCTAAAAACTATTCTAATGCAAAAGCTACGTGAGACTTCTAGATTATTAAGAGCATAGAGAAAGAAACAATACCAATATTCCTAAGTAGCATAAACTTTTTATTTTTATTTTTATTTTTATTTTTATTATTTTTAAGACAAATAATACGTAATATACAGCCTAATATGTGCTTAACATTTACATCGTGTTTCTATACCACCCCCAAACAATTTGGGAGAAGGGGGTTCATGAAACAATTCAATAGCACAATTAAATTATGTAACTAACTAATTTTTATAATTTTTAACATTTTATAAATAAAAGTGCGTAATTTACATCCTAAAAGTGTCTAATTTTTTCAAATGTTTCTATCCCACCCCCAAACAATCGAACGCTTTGTCCTCAAAGTGTAAAGAGATAAGGAAAGAATTTACCATAGAACGCGCAAAAAATTGGCGCATGCACAGAATGAAATATTGTAAAGATGATATGATAATATGAAGCACAATTAAACTGGTACGTACTAACTAACACAAACTCTACTGGAGTAAACATGACAGGCTTAGGGTGGCAACATGATTTAAAATGAATACCAAAATACGCCACCCCCAAACAAAATTGGAAAACTCTTTTTAAGTTTGAAAATTTTGTTTGGCCTATACTCCAGAAAGTTGGTATTGTACGAAAACTTGGGTCTTTTAAAGTCAGATTCCCTAGACTTACTAATATATATGTATTAAAATGCAGTTTACCATATATCAACAATCGAAAAAGTTGTGGGTCTTTCCACAAATAATTAACATGGAATGCACCATCAAACAGAATTAAGCACCAAGATTTCCTATGACGTAGCTTAGTGGAATGAGAGCAAAGCCTTATAGATCTAAAACCTAATCGAGCATACAGTTTCTTCTTTGTCCTCCTACGAAGGGGATGCCAAGTAAATGAACGTGAGAAAATTGATGGTTGTGGAAGATACGTAGGATAAGGAAAAAATGGAAAAAATGAAAAAGTGTCAGGTGGCTTGTCCTTGGGTATTACTTTTTCACCAGTTGGTTTTAGATAGTTATGAAGCATAGGAGAAACACCATGGTCAAGTACAAACTCAATGGTTCTTTGAAAAGGTAGAGGGCGAGGAACATTCGTGATGGAAGGTGAATGAGTGACATGAGGATGTGAGGTGGGTGAATGGTGTTCAACTAGTGTTCTTAGATCTATATCATCAGAGGCCTTGAGATATGCAAGACATTCCGTAATAGGTAGGTAAGAAGAATCACTGGGATAGAGGGCGAAAAATTCTTCTTCCGTCATGGCGTCAAGAGATGAATGGATGTCAATAGGAGAGAACTCGCGAGGCGGCAAAGAAGGGTTGCAAAAGAGTCGAAGGAAATCCTCCTTGATGTTATCTACGTCTAGGGAGTAGAAATTGTGATCCTTGTCTTCTTCCATAAGAGGGGTATCTACTAGTGTGGGAACTAAAGTGTCAGCCGCACTAATGTGAGGTACAAAACTCTTAATGGACTTCACTTCTCCTTCTACAGGCAAACCTAGTTGTCCCTGTTTTTGTCTAAACATGTTAACTTCTACAGAAAGATTTCCAAAATAAAGAGTCATTGAGCCATCCCGACAATTGATTTGGGCATTGGCGGTTGCCAAGAAAGGACGCCCTAAGATGATGGGAATGGAATCATGAGCAACTTCTGTTTCAAGAATAACAAAGTCGGCTGGATAGTAAAAATCCTGAACTTTAACGAGAATATTTTCAACTACACCTTTGGGATACTTAATAGAACGATCGGCTAACTGCAAAGTCATTTTGGTTGGTTGAAGTTTTGTTAGACCTAGTTGTTTATATAAATAAAAAGGGAGTAAGTTAACACTCGCCCCCAGGTCTAATAAAGCAGTTGTTATGAAGGTATCACCTAAGGTGCATTATGACTGATAGGGGGCGACGGGGTCCTTGTACTTAACAATTCCGTTATGTTCAGGATAAAGAGGGATATTGTTCAGTTAAGAATGCTTCATGGGGTATGTTGGTTTTCCTCTTCTTGGTGCACAACTCTTTTAGAAACTTAAGCGTGTTCAGTGTAGACTTTTTATAGCTTCTAGAAAAGGTAGGTTTATAGTCAAATTTTAAACACTTTCCTAATCTCATCAAAATTCTCGTCCTTTTTAAACACAACTAGTCTTTGGGGATATGGTGCTTTATCGCTATTTTTAGCGAAGGGATAAAAGTTTTATTAGTCTTTGCTTTATCTCTATCCGTTTTCCATCTAGGTGTCCATATTGGAACCCTACAGGTGTAGGGTCTTCACTTTCTATTATTGGGTCTTGTAATGTTTTCCCCTTTTTGGTTGTGGTTTAACCGGTACTTCTACGGTTGTAGGGTCTTCAATTTCTATTATAGTATTTGGTATGATATCATTTTTAGTTTTGCGGGTAATCTTTAGGCATAGTCACTTGGTTATCAACTACTCGCCTCGAGCGAAGGGTAGTATGCACTGTAGGTCCCCTTTGGTTTATATTACCATTACAAGAAAAATCATTTTATTTCAAAGGCGGTGTTTGTTGACTTAGTATTAGGCATTCGCTTGACTTGGAAACACGCCGGTTTGGTTATTATTTTGGTTAGAAGACATGTCAATAACCTTTTGGCACAAAGGCGCATCATTTGCATTGTTTGTTTCATCATATTAGAGTTTTGATCATCTTTGATCTTTCATCAAGTTGGAGTTTTGTTGCATAATTTGATTTTGTTTTTCCAACAAGGTCACTACTACTTTGTCGTAGATGGTTGTATTGGAATTAAAAGCTTGTTGGCGTTCATGTCTTGATGTTGATAGTTACGGGTTATGGGTACTAAACCTCTATTCTGGTCATCTAAGTTTCCTTGTCCTTGATGTTTAGTTAAACTGGTTAAAGTGTTATGGTTGTGGTCTTTGGTTGTGCATAGACAAGAGGACAATAGAAGTCGGAATGCTCAAGACTACAAATGCACATTACAACGAAAGTAGAGTTAATGTTCATGGTGGAGTGGGTTGTTGTTGAACGAGATGGCATCTACCTTTTAGTGAGGGCATCGATAAGAGTTTTAAGCTTCGGGATCATGTTTAACCTCAAGAGAAGAAGGAGAAGAGGGAGGAATCATTACCTCCCCAATTGTTGTTCTTCTTAGATTGATCTTCTAAGAATTTATAAGCCTCCAAGGCTCCTTTACTAAGAAAACTACCCCCAGTCATGATATCTAGAACCTCCTTATGATAATGTGAAAGCCCCTTGAAGAAAGCACGAACAAGCGTGTCTTTCGCAAGATTATGATGTGGGCATTCAATGAGAAGATCAGTGAAACGATTCCAGGCCTATGAAAAGGATTCATGAGGATTCTGGCGGAAGAAATGAATCTTTTGAAGTATTTCATCTGTCTTTAGTGGTGGGTAAAATTGTTCCATGAACAATTGAACAAGTTGAGCCCATGAGTCCACAGAGTTTGGCGTTTGGGCAGTTAACCAAGACGCGCCTTCGCCGGCTAGTGTGAAAGGAAACACCCTAAGTTTAACTTGATCCGGACTTATGCTAGGATGATGGAATGTAGTGAGAACTTGGTCTATCCTACGATGTCTTTGGTAAGGCTTCTCGTGGTCTAAACCATGAAAAACCGGTAACAAGTTAAATATATTAGGGGGGATTCGAAAATCCCCCACTAGGTCTGCAAGAACGATGCACGACTTAGGGCCATCATTTAGGGCTTTATAAAAATCAGAGAGATGAGTCTCTTGTTCTTTAGCCATTGATGCAAGTGTAGTGTGTGAAATTCTAGATAGGCGTGTTGTATTTATTTCTACGAAAAACAAGCCTGATTATACTAGAATTAAAACTCCTCTGACAAAAGAAACGAGGAGTGGAAGAAAGGAATACCTGATTGTGTCCTTGCTTCGCTTATGAATAGCGTCTTGCTTACGCGTGTTCAGTGTATATAACAAGTTAGAACACTGAAAAACTTGAAAAATCGAAGTTCGAAACAAAAATGTGGAAATCCGGCTAAAATCAGCTCAGGGCGCGGGTGCGCCTCAGGGTTTTGTGAATGTCCAGTGTTTGAGTGCGGGTTGGCTTCAGCTTTCGATGTTTTTGAGCATAGGTGCGCTTTTGCTTAGGAGGCGTGGGTCGCTTCGGGGAATTTCAGATGTCCAGTGTTTTGGGTGCAGTCGCGCTCGGTTTGGGCGCGGGTCGCACTTCAGGGTTTTCAAGTTTTAGGCCTTTCATCGTACTCCAAAAAATTTTAAAGTTTTACAGTAATTTTCTAAGACATCTATCAAGTAGCCTGTAAAATTTTAGATCAATCGGAGCTATGAAAGTCCCTCTACTTCCCTGCAAAGTTTGCAAAATAGTTTTCGGACACAATACAAACAACCGAATGGTTAACCCATCAAAACAAAGCCAAAAATTTTCAAATTTTTACTGGAGACTCCTGACAGATCCTACTTGTTTCTGTAAATATTTTAGAGCAATTGGAGTTCTATAACATCTCCTTATCGGCTGGTGTTCCAGATATTAAGTGTTTACAACACTGCAGAAACACACTGGAAACACTCTACTATTTAGGAGGTCAAAACAAATAAAAAACTCGTCAAATTTTTACAACAAACTACTGACTTAGGATAGATACTCCTGTAAAAATTATAGAATTTTTAGAACTCCCTAAGTAACCTTACTCGTCTGTTTTTCAAGAACATACGGTGTGAAAACTGAAATGCAGCACTATAAAGATCGTATTTTTTTCACAAGGTAAACCAACTTTGAAAAATCTGAAAATATTCCAGTAAATCAACAACACATTAAATATTATGTATGAACATTTTCAGAATTTTCGAAAATTGAGAAATACCTTCACCGTAGTGTTTTTCTCTGTGAATCCGCAGCCCCTATGCCTGAAAAAGTGAACAGTTCCGAAAATTCAAGAAATAAGAATGAAAAATTAAAAGGGTGGGTGGGTAGAGAATGGGGGATTGCCCCTTGGATTCAAGCAATTGAATTCTTGTCTTGAACGAGATTAAGATGGCAGCGGCACCATTTGATAACCGTAAAAACAATAAAATCCTAAATATTAATGTTAACAACACTAATACGTAATCCTACCGTTCTTACGTTTAAATCAATTCTTCTTACTCTCAAAACATAATCATACAATATAATGAGTAAGGATTCGTCCACTCTTAACTCTCTAGACTTAAATCGAATTCAACTAATCAAACCCAAAAGGAACAATGGTGAGAGTAATGATTTGATGTGAAATTTCTATACTACCATTCCCAACACAAGAACAATAATAACAATAAGACATAATTAAATTAAACTGAAATTAAAACTAATTTAGAACTAAGATTGTGAATAACTAATTATGAATTTAAGACAACTAAATCTAAATAAGAATTTAAGCAATAATCTAAATTGAAATGAAGAACTAATACTTTATTCTAAAAACTAAATATGATTCTAAATTAACTAATTGAATGAATGTAAAAAGACTATATCTAGATCTATCTTTTTCTAACCCTAAACTCCATTAACATTAGCTTCCTAACCTAACTACCTCTAACAAAGAGTCAAGCTTTTGTTTTTATACTTTCAGATCCAAAAATCGTGCATGGGCTTGGAGCCATGTTTTGGGCCGGAAAATCGGGCCCAAAACCCAATTTCTTTAGTCCAAAATGGGCTCTTCAGCTGCAGTTGGCTTCGACAGATGTTTCGTCCACTTTTGCTGCTCTGATTGGGCCAAGGCTTAGACCATTGGAAAGCTCTTTCCGAGCCGGTCGTTTTGACATAAGATACTCCCAATTCCGAGGTCTGAGTCCAAAGATACGGCCCGGAAGTTCTCACTTGACTTGTGCAATTGTTTACGCCCGTGTTAACTTTTCAACTTTTGACCGAGCTTTACAAAGGCTTTGTCTCCTTGAATCTTGGCCTTTATTCACAGAACTCCTTAGCAACCGACCTTTGCTCCTTTATCTCGCTAAAGTGGCACATTTCTGCACATAATAGACTTTGAAGCCTGAAATACATAAAAACACGTAATCAGTATTAACTCTTAATTATTACTCACATAATTGGTCTAAAAGTATGATTGTTAAGGGGTTAAAACTACAGTTTTAGGCTGACCTGCTGAACTGAACAATCTAAGCTAACCAAATCCTGAACTCCCGCACTGACCATTCCAATTCCTACCAATATCGACTATTAATCAAGTCCACTTCAATTCCTACAAAATCACCGAAAACACACTTACTAAATCAAACAAATTAAATAAAAGAACTAAGTAATATAAAATTGGGCATAAATAATATAACATTTACGTGCTTATTAGTAGGTCGCAATACTGAAACAATGGCACAAGTATAGGCCAATCAGATAAATGTTCGAGATGGAATGTTGGAATATGTGTTTATTTTTGTCAAAATAGTCGTAATAGGTAATGTACCTCCAAGATTAAACACATGGTGTACCAAAGAAGGAACGGTGATAGGTCTGGATGATTCACATTGACCAGAAATGATGAGTGGATAGAGAGGCCATCTACAGTCACTATCCCGGTTCACTCTTATGATACTTTGTCAGTTGCTCCGCTTCTTGGGATAAAAGTAACCAGTAGGTTCTGATGGGCCAGTTTTAGGTTTTTCAGTACATTTAACAAAGGTATAATGATTTAGAATATTGACAAGCCTGAGTTTGTGGGATCTCTGCATGATGGGGTCAAGATGGGCATTGTAATAGTTGCAAATGTACATCAATCTCCAAAAGTTGTCCATGCCTTGGCCCAGAGAGAGGTTCAAATAGTTCAATACCTCTCGATCGAGGTCGGTCAAGGGGAGTCGTAAACCAGCAGCTAGTTGCCCAACAGTGATGATGATTAACTAGGCATCACCACTTTGGCATTTGGTACTTTTCCTACCTCCAACATAGTGTCGTAGAGTGACAATATCTAGTATCTAGTATACAGCTCTAACTATTTCTAAGTTGGGTCTTTTTGGAAAGTGAGGATTCAAACCACCACTCCATATGATGTTATCTTCCATAATTTCGCGCTCTGGCTTCGAGGTCACAGTCTCGAAAAGATGGCATGCTAAGCCATCAACATGATACGTTGGGCGCCAGGCTGTTTCATCAGTTTCAGTCCTTTGCGATGTCGAGGCTGAGGAAGAAGAGTTGGTTCAAATTGCAGACTCGATACCTTCATTCGACATGTCGGTATCACTAGAAATAATAATTTTTTTATTAGAATTATATTCTTCATTGATACTACTATCACTATACTCAGTATAATTATATAGTATACTTTTTTTATACACGTGTCGAGTTTTCGTGGTGACAATGACGGGTTCCGAGGTGAGAATGTTTGTCTCAAAAGCATACGTTCTTGACATCGAAGCCAGGATCATTTCGTGATTGTTCGCCTAAAATTAACACAAGTTTTTCTCCTAGCTATACTGAAACAGATCAAAAATTATAATTCAAAAATCTAGTTAGTATAGGGGTTATACCGATAAAACATTCAAAGTTAAACCCTAACACCAACTCTCTTAATTTAAGAAGAGGAACAGATGCGATATTAAAGATAAATAGAATAAAATAGAAGTGTTTATAATAGCAAAAAGCATATTAAAGTTTTATTTTAACTAACCTGACAAGTTTGCAAGAAAATCTGATAGAGAAGATGTAGGAACCGTTATTTCAGAACTAATATTTCTACAAATCGCGAGAACCATGCGCAGCGGAATTAATGGGTTCTCATAATTTTGAATAGAGAAAATACCTTTGAGAATCGCGAGAATCTTCTGTTGTATTCCTTTAGAACAGATTGGACGTTGTGTGGGCAACGATCTACCAGTCCCCTTCTTTCTCTCAAGATCAGAAACCAATCCAGATCTACTTTTCTTGCCTCTTTTTCTAATCCAGTGAATAGTGTATTTCAGCCAGAGAAAGATTGTTCTATTTATAGGCTACAACAGGGACCATGAGGAGAAATTAGGGTTGGGCCTCCTGACGGGATTGGGCTTCCCATGTTCGCCCCGAACACACTGCCTAAGTCCATCAACAAATGGCTTATTCCACTAAAGGCCATTGTTGCACTACCGCCCTAATCCCAAATTACATGCCAGCATTTATGGGCTCCATATTATATGCTCGTTGATATCCCCGTGTTTAAGATATCGAATGTCCGTTGATTAAGTGAAGTTACTGACAACTACATTAATCAACTTCTTATGTCCTTGAGTAGTACCACTCAACCTCATTGTCATGTCGGAATAAATCCACCTGCAGGATCCTTCTCTTGCAAGAATTCACCCTGGAAATCAAAGACAAAAAAGGAACCGAAAATGTCGTGGCCGACCATTTATCAAGGCTGGTTGGTGACATTGATAGTGATTCTGAAGCCATCTGTGATTCCTTCCCAGACGAATATTTGTACTCTATTTTCTCATCTCCATGGTACGCGGATATCGTTAACTACCTAGTTACAGAGGAAGTTCCTTCCTCTTGGTCACGTCCTGATCATAAAAAGTTCTTATCCACTGTAAAATATTATTTTTGGGATGACCCCTACCTCTTTAAGTATTGTTCCGACCAATTCATTCGTCGCTGCATTCCCGACTGGGAGCACACCGACGTATTATCCTTTTGCAATGAACAATCTTGCGGAGGTCATTTCAGTGGAAAGAAAACTACGGCCAAGGTATTACAATGTGGTTTTTACTGGCCTACCCTTTTTCACGATGCACATGAACATTGCATAGCTTGCATTCGTTGTCAGCACCTAGGTCGAATTACCAAACGAAATATGATGCCCCTAAATCCTATCTTGTCTGTGGAAATTTTTGATGTTTGGGGCATTGATTTTATGGGACCTTTCCCTATTTCTCAAGGTTTTCTATACATTTTAGTCGCTGTAGACTATGTGTCCAAATGGATTGAGGCACTCGCATGTTGCTCAAATGACCATAAGACTGTCGTAAAATTTGTTAAAAAAAACATTTTATCTCGTTTTGGTGTCCCTAAAGCTATCATCAGTGATGGGGGTACACATTTTTGTAATAAAATTTTTGGGTTTTTAATGAAAAAATATGGAGTTACTCACAAGGTTGCTACTCTATATCACCCACAAACGAGTGGCCAAGTGGAAGTCTCCAACAGAGAGATAAAGTCTATTATGGAGAAAACTGTCAACCCATCAAGAAAGGACTGGTCTCTCCGCTTATCGGATGCCTTGTGGGCATACCGAACAACATTTAAAACACCTATAGGGATGTCTCCTTACCGCATTGTTTTTGGAAAACCTTGTCATCTGCCAGTTGAACTTGAGCATCGTGCCCTTTGGGCCATCAAAAGCCTCAATTACAATATCATCGAGGCAGGCGAGAAGCGAAAACTGCAATTAAATGAGCTTGAGGAGATTTGGAGTGATGCTTATGATCTCTTAAAATCCTACAAAGCTAATATGAAAAGAGTGCACGACAAGCACATTTTGCGTAAGGATTTTAAAATTGGCCAAAAAGTTTTATTGTACAACTCCATATTACACATTTTTCCTGGTAAATTGAAAACACAATGGTCTGGTCCTTTCATTGTGTCAGCTGTGAAACATTATGGGGCAATCTCTTTGCTTAATCCACAAGATAACAGCGAATTTCAAGTCAATGGATAACGCCTAAAACATTACCACGAATTACGATCTCCAGATGTTGAACAGACTCTTCTTTAGGATCCGGTCTACACAGACTAGATGTTTCGTTTGGCGTACTCAATCTTGTTTCTATAGAGGGTACGCCATTTTGGTAGCCGGGCCATCTTCTATTCTATGATCTCCATAGTTCTTTGAAGTGTGTGGTTGCAAGCGCCGGAACCTTACTCCACAAAAACTCTATTTCAGAACTGAGTATAAATGTCTTCTGCAACACGAGCAAACGTTCTTTTTGGTAAACGATGGGTACCTAAAATTTCACCTCCTTCCTTCTCTTCCCTTTTCTACTCTCTACCTCGCGAACTTCAGCTAATCATCTGGTGTAAGTCTCACTTATCACGAATAGGGAAGTAGTACTTTTTCTCGTAAACGACGTGCGCGAAGGATGGGCTGGTGTATGCATTGTCAAACACCCTTCTGTCTAGGTCTTGACTTCTTATCCGATACTAGCTAGTTTAAGGTATACTTTTGTCTGACACCAGCTGCGCAGGATAATCTTTGTCGCCGCGCCGTTTCTCCCACAGGTTGGGACTCGTCTTGAGGATCTGACGTTAAAAGACTCATCTTGTAGATATGTTTATATTGTTGCCTTTTCCCTTTGCATTAAATTTTGCACATGAGATTCGTGTCCAACCTCAGATGACGCATACTTGGAACACAAACGGGCAATGGATTCCACCAGACCAACCCTAGAATTGGTTACTTTGAGTTCCCTTGGGGTGGTTTGAGGATAGCCGTATGTAATAAGGGCAATTTTATTAGACCGTAGTGCGCACGGTCCAGGATAGTACCGTCCTGCCCCTAACCCCATAATACATAGAGGCAAAGCCACAATCTGGCTGGATTAGGTTCGCTCTATAGCCGACATGACAGTTGTCTATGATTTAAGATGGTGACTCTTCTGGACATCTAGTGTTTTTCACGTATATCTCCCTTGAATATAAATAAAACCTTTGTTTATAAATAAAACACTCTCCTTCTTTTCAAAAACTCTTGTGACCTTTGAATGACTCATACAATTGGATAGCATTTTTCGTGCCGATCATTTCAATATCTCATTCATCCAATTCGGAGTCCAAACGAGTCGTGGGTAAGCATTTAGATTTTTAGGTTTAAATCGGGTTTTTGGCTTGATTTTGTGATAAGAGCCCAAAACTGTAGTTTTAACCCCTTAACAATTGTACTTTTAGACCAATTATATGAGTAATAAGTAAGAGTTAATACTGACTACGTGTTTTTATCCATTTCAGGCTTCAAAGTCCATTATGTGCAGAAATGTGCCACTTTAGCGAGATAAAGGAGCAAAGGTCGGTTGCTAAGGAGTTCTGTGATTAAAGGCCAATTTTCAAGAAGACAAAGCCTCTGTAAAGCTCGGTCAAAAGATGAAAAGTCAAAGTCCACGCGGGTAAACATGGACAAAGTCGTGAGAACTTAGAAGACCATATCTTTGGACTCAGACCTCGGAATTGGGCCTACTTTACGTCAAAACGATCGGCTCAGAAAGAGCTTTTCAATGGTCAAATCCTTGACCCAATCAAAGGAGAAGAAGTAGATGAAACGTTTGTCAAAGCCAATTGCAGCTAAAGAGCCCATTTTGGACTAAAGAAATTGGGTTTTGGGCCCGATTTTCTGGCCCAAAACATGGCTCCAAGCCCATGCACGATTTTTGGATCTTAAAGTATAAAAACAAAAGCTTGACTCTTTGTTAATGGTAGATAGTTAGGTTAGAAAATAAATTAGGTTAGGATAAGAAAAGTAGCCATTAAACCTTAGTTCTAGATCTAGTTTTAAATTAATTAATTAGTTTTTATTCTTGCCTTAAATTCAGTATTAAATTATTGTTATTGCTATTCATTAGATAAATAAAGTTAATTAGTTATCCATAATCTAGTTTCATTTTCATTTATTTATTAGCTTAAATCCTTAGATTTACTTATTTGTCATTATTAGTTTAATTCAATTATTGCATGAGTAGTTTCGAATTGAGTTTAAACAAGTGAAGTTCAAATCTTTATATTATGTCTTGTTTAGATTCCATGAGAAATGATAGTCTTATAATTCTCGGCTAAACCTCCATTAGAGGGGGTTGAAAAACCTTGATGAAGCTTGATTTCAATTAGCGTAAAATAGTCGTAATTTCCCATTCAACTCTAGAAGTAATTAGTCCACCATGAGAATGGGGTTGAATACTTCACATGCTAGATGTTAGTTGGTAGAGATTACCATGAACACTAGGGATTAGGAAGAACCAATTGTTCGGCGTAGCAGTTCAATTCGGATTACGACAATTCGTCGTTAGTAAATTAAGTCGAGTTAAGGTGGATTCAAATCCCCCCTAATTCCTTATTATTGAATCATTTTAGTTCATACCTTGTTATTTGAATTATCGCGTCTTGTTAGTATAAATTGAATCCGTAGTATAATCGTAGAATAGAAATTTCACATAACACATTACTCTCACCATTGTTCTTTGTGTTTGTTCAATTGAATTTGTTTAAGTCTTGAGATTTAAGAGTGGAACGATTTCGTACTCTATATATTGCATAAATATACATGTGAGAGTAGGAAATAAATTATTGATACCGTAAGAATAAGATTATAGTAATCTAATTGAGTTTTTATGGGTTATCATTTGGGCTTCGGAAATTTTTTGGCCCAACCAAAATATCGAAATCTCGGGCCCTTTAAACCCGACAAACCCGACCACACGCGTCACCATCGCTCATTTCTTTTTCCCTAAATTCCGGATCTTGCCCCCTCTCGTTTAAGTCTCGCACGAGATAGGCCCACACTAAATCCAGGTCTCACGCGAGACTGTTACAACTCCGACCACAATTCCCTTCCGTCAGCAAGTCCCATTTCTTCCCCTCATCATTAATCAATATCCAGCCTCTCCCTAAGACCAGTGATGGCCGGTAATAGGCGTATTTTTGTGGATAAATTTTTTGGAAATTTATTTGGAAACGGGATGTTTGCTCCATTCTTTGATAATGAAATCCACTCTAGAGGATGGGAGTACTTGTTATATGCTAATGGAGGGCTTTATTTAAAGGATTTGGTGATGAAATTCTACGACAATGAGAGCTTTAATGGCGACCATTTTTGGGTTACCGTCGAGGGTGTGCGCCACGAAGTCACACCTGTTTTGCTCTCCGGGATCATGGGCATTCCTCTGGTCGACCACGTGCTGACTCAGCAGCAGTCCGTGTACCCACGAACTTACGACCTAATGCTTGACACGCTAATCGAGGGAGAGTACAACATAGACGGAAAATGCATCGATATCGGTTCGGTCGCGACGGAACCGGTTATTTTGTGACTCAATGGCTGGGACTGAGCGTCATTGGCACCTCGAAGCCACCGGACATCAACAAGACCTTCCTCCACCTTCTCTCGGATCCTCCCAGGCGAAAGGGTAACCACGGATCGTTACCTTTCTTTTTGATATTATTACACATGCCACTATTAGATCAGCCCCTCTTGCTGTTCGGTAACACAAGTTATGATTACCATGGGTTTTCTGTCCGCCACCCGGCTACTCCCTATACCACAATATAAGAATATGCTTGTCTTCAAGAAATGCATACTAGACCCTTGGGAACCCACAGCACCTAAGGCTATTGAGCACGCTAGCGTAGGCTCCTCTCACCCATCCTACTTTGATGAGACTGCCATGAGTAAGATGACCCACCCCATAGAGGCCTTACGTGCTATGAACAGTGGTTTGAGAGACATGTACACTCGCCAGGTATCGATGAGACGTATCTTGGGCGAGTTAAGGACAAATATGACCACTCGCCACGAGTCGATGACAGACAGCAGGGGCGAATTCCAGCAAGAAATGAGAGCTTCCATGATTGCATTTCAGGACCATATGCTTACTCGCCAGAACCAGTTCTCGCGAATGTTCATGGTGAGCTAGCATCAGTTTCAGGCTCAGGTGATGGATACTCTTGGTGATATCCAGGAGCAGTTAGCCTCCATGGGAGCTCGTACTGCACGACGTCACAGGACTCGGGTTCTTCTTTTGCTGCCCCCGAGGATTCTTCTGGAGCTCCTGAGGATCATCCGTAGCTAGTTTATTTTTCCAGTCTTGTATAATATTTATGTCAGATATTTGATTTACGTGTTTGCATTTCCAGCTTAATAGTAGGTTATTTCCCAAAAAATTTTGCCTGGATATGTTAGTTATATCTAATATTATATTATATAGGTAGGAACATATATAATAATATTAGTAATAATAATTTATATAGATATATATAAATATATATACATATATATTTTAGATGTCACACTTAACAGCAAATGTTACCGTAAACTAACGTTTTATTAAACGGTCATGAAAACGTACAAAAAACGGTCAGAAAACGGTCATGAAAACACACAAAAAAAAAAACGGTCAGAAAACAGTCAGAAAACGGCAAATTTCTTTCTATAAATAAGTTCAACACTTCCTCCACATTCACTCATTTCATATTCTTCCCTCTACATTTCTTATTCTAAAAAATCGTTTTTAGTCCGCTCCAAATTTCAAGCTTCATGGATGCACTAGAAAAGTTTGAGCAGCGGCAAATTAAATATGCCAATCAAGTCTTCATGCTTGTTTGTTTCATTATAGTAATATTGTTAATGTGGCATATAGTTCTATCTAATATTTAGGTTTGTATTTCATTCCCCGTATCATTATGTTGTGTTTCCATACCGTTATTGTACGTTCTTACATCTTATTGTGATAGTATATCTACATTTTCCTTGTCCTTCTACTTACGCTATTTAAAAAAAAAAAAAGGGCACTCCTTGTCACATGCCCCATTCTTCTCATCCACACTACATCCACTTTTGCGCATATCTTAGAAGATACACGTGGTCTAACTACCCTGTGACACCTCGATCTGTATCTTTTATATTTTCGGATTGGTGCCTATTTATAACAAGGATAGACACCTCAAAAATCTAACTTCGCTTTTTCCAAAAAATTTTTTCTTCACCACTCCATCTTTAATGGCCCTCACTCGAAGTTTTGTGCCCGAGCAAAATTTTATGGAAAATTTCCAAAATGGTCTTTTTCATCCCTTTTTTGACATAGAAATATCACGTCGAGGATGGTACCCTCTTTTACATCATAAGCAAGCATTTTATTCCAGAGAATTGGTCTTGTTGTTCTATAAAAGCGGTTATTTCCAAAACGGGCAATTCTTTGTTCGTGCTAACGGATTCGAGCGTGAATTGACTATGGAAATCATCTCTGAGGTATATCAAATTCCTATTACAAACCAAGGAGTACACCTTCAGGATTCACCTTTCGACAATATCAGGCATCTGATGTTTGCAACTATCCTTCACGGCGAATACAACCGGAAAAACCGTATTGTTTATCAGCGATCTTTTCAAAAGAACCAATTATCTGTGATCCAATGGGTAGCTCATAATGTGCTCGGCACGTCTAAGACTACCGAAACAACCAAACCCCTCCTCCATCTACTCTGGGTCTTACAGAGTAACTGCAATGATTTTTGCATTATTAAATTTCTCTGGAACGCGATCGCACGTGCCAGGAAAAAGGCATCTCCTTTACCAACCATTGTGACACTTATCATGATACGTTGGGGTTTTTCTAGTACTTCTCCTCATACACCTCTTCGAACAGCTAACATTCTTACCATTCACTCAGTATGTAGGAACGGATTCTGGAACCCCGACATTGCAAAGAACCATGTCGGTGCAGAAACCAACGAAGATTGTTTCGCTGACAACATTTTCACTGAAAATGCATTATGTAACGTATTTAATCCCATGGAAGGCCTTCGTTTAATGCAACAAGGACTGATGACATTATTCAAACGTCAGAACATTATCATCACCAGTCTTCTTGAATTTTAGGACCTACGGACAATAAACGAAGAGGAACAAGCACAATTCTTGAACAGCCACAACCAGTTCTTGGCAAATCACACTCTCATAATGGAGAACCACGCTAAGATTTACCAAACAGAAAGCGAAATGTTGCAACGGGCTTCATTTGCGGATTACAAACATAGAAAATCTTATAAATGGATCCCTCCCACAAAAGGATCCTTGCCGTTACTTGGGCCCATGACACCATTTTAATTTTGCAATTTTATGTTATTTGTCATTTTTCTTTAGTTTTTAATTATAGTGAAATTTTCCTATGGTAATTTGTTTTTACTTAATTATTCTCATCATACTCTAATATTTGTTTATCCTTGTCTAAACAGGTCACATTTTTTTCACACATCTTCTACAATGGAAGCCCCAAAGATGATTCCAAAACAATCTTTCCATTCGTTGCTGAATTCTCCTGTATATGGACATCTTTTCAGAGACTACATCACTCAAGTTGGTTGGAACTCTCTTATTTTACACCCAGAACAGACATACTCCCCAGGTTTGGCAACTTATTTTTATGATCACATGGAAGATCTACCGGTATGTCTGGGGTTTCCCTTTGAATGGATTTACAATCCGTATTGGTAACACCCGACACTCTTTTTACTAGCCAACTGTTGCTATGGCTCTAGACCTTCCTCCTCTTCAGCCAGACCTCCCCATTCAATACATGATAGAGAATGACTTTAATGACTATTCTAGGGAAGATTTTGCTGCCCGGTATGGCGATGGCATTGCCCACGTCAGTGAACGTGCCGAAGCTGGCCTATGGCCAGACTTCACTATTCCACTATCGATATGACCATGAATGTTGGAAGCGCCATGTTATTTATTTTCGAACATCATGGGGATTGGCATTTTCCACTGCATCAAAGTCAGCTTGTAAGACATTCTATGCCCGCCCAAAGAACATACCGCCTTTGACATTCTGAGACCTAGTAATTGAGAATCTTAAGAGGGCTCGGTCTTTTCGGCAAAGACTATATCACCCCGCGATTTAAACATGCGGGGATAGTGATGACGTACTTCCCGATTTCGCCACCTTTCAGATCGGTAAAGGTCGACTCTATGTGTCCAACAAACAAGATAATTCGTTCTTTGCGATTTAGGACATGGCAACGCCCTACAAGGTATCTAAAGAAAGTTCGTTCTTTCCTTAATGATGATAAAATGATAGCTCATCTAGACAATGCAAAAAAGAGGAAGTGGAGTGAAGTCTGGAAAGCTATGATAGATTGGCGTGATGCAAAGGAATGACATTTCTACAGGGACGAGGCAAGGATGGACTATCCCCCAGTTCAAGGTTGGGGAAATGTGAGTTGATGCATGTACATATTTGTTTTATGTTTTGATGTGAAATAAATAAATAACCTAACAGTGTGCTACTCTAACAGTGTGCTTCTACTTTTATGATGTATAATATATACTGTGTTATAATAAATTTATGTGGAAGATGTCAGCTATATTTTTGCTCAAAGCCTCTTAGGTATACTCTTTCTTCCTTTTAACACTTTGAGGACACAGTGTCTGACTGTTTGGGGGTGGTGAGAACCTTTTGCAAAAATTAGGCATGCATAGTTGTATATAGTTTACTTGATGTCTAAATAAACGTATTTAGTGACAAATTCTCGTTTCCCTTTCTATGATGAAAAATATTTAGAAATCTCACCCTAGCATCAGAATTAGGACTTGTTCTTAG
Organism: Coptis chinensis; assembly: GCF_015680905.1. Taxonomy (NCBI): domain Eukaryota; kingdom Viridiplantae; phylum Streptophyta; class Magnoliopsida; order Ranunculales; family Ranunculaceae; genus Coptis; species Coptis chinensis. The sequence goes on from NC_141459.1 coordinate 42,118,802, forward strand.
AAACTTAATTTAATACATATGCAATAGTTTTTACATCTTTTCATGAGCATTCATGCACTGACTATCATTAAATGTACACAACAGTAAGTTTCTGGGACCCACGGTTAGACAACTTAGTTTCCATATCCTGTAAGAATCTAATCAAAATCCTCAAAATGTGTGATATATGAGTAATGACACAGAGGAATAGTTCTTCCGAATAGAGAATTTCACACGTCTACTTACTTGATCACTACCCAAATCCTAGGCGAGAATTTAGGCTTTCTTTGGATCGATATAGCCAAAAAATTCACAAAAAAAAAAAAATTACCGCTAAATGCCTTGAACCTTTCATTAATCCTTTCTACTTCACCAAAAAAAATCATTACCCATCTATTAACCACAAATAAATAAGCCTACCTAGATGATGAGTACGAGAAATAGGATGAAGTGCAGAAAAATGAAGAGAAAAACCTTGTCACAAATCAAAATCAATTACCTGTTTCAGAAAAAAAGAAAAAGAAAAAAATAGAAATATGTTTCCAAAAATCAAAAGAAATATCAAGGTTAGAATTCCCCCCAAAAAATCAAATCAAAAGGGAATACAAAAGCTTGAAAAATCCAAGTATGGAAACCCATGTTAGAAGTAGGAAAGAAAATAAGGATTCTCTAGTATTAATATCTCGAAGACCTTATTATCTCATACTTATCATTTTTGAATTTTCCATTCCAGTTTCTTTTACACTACCTCCTAAGCCCCATAACACCTAATAAAGACCTCTAGCTCAATTACGAGTAGGATAGTGTGATAATAAGTAGTAGTTATGACTTGTCGACCTCTGCTCCTCTGACTGTCATTGAGTATGTGAGGAAATGTGTGCCCACTGCACACTGGAGATAGCAGAACTTGAGTGGAAAAATAAGAGAGAAATTATGTTTTGACACATACCTGTGAGAACCTATTTAAGAACGCTATCCAAAGGATCCAGAAACGGCTCTGCTTGTACATTTCATTATAAGATCACTGTGTGCATGCTCATACATAGATGTTTTGATTATTGTATGTATATTAACTTGAAATTCGAAAGAATTAAATCCTTGTTTCCCCCGCTAGTGAGATGTCTAGATACCTGAGATTAATTAAGGAAACAAGCCTTTGTTACTGAGTCGTTGTAGTATAAACGAAGTTTGTGAGTATCTTCTTTGAAAAACTCTCACGAGGCTATAACTCGTCCACTAGGGAATTCCTAGTGGTTCAAGGCCTTGTTGCATACGGTCAATACAACCGCACTCTGCGAAATGAGATTTAGCTTAGGACAATACATTTTTGACCACTTATCATTTTAATGTCTCTTCTTTGCTTGAGGACAAGCAAAATGCTGTTTGGGGGTGGTGTGATAAGCACCCAAAACTGTAATATTAAACCCCGAGAGACATAGCATTTTGGTCGTTTATGTGTTTAATAATCATGTAATAATTATATTTTTGTACTTTTGTAAGTTTCCGCATTTAAAATGAATATAATGATAAAACATGCATTAAAGTACGGGAATACTGGAATATTTGAAGTTTTCCACTCAACCCCAGTGAAGCCCAACAAAGCCTGACTAGAGCCGAAGTTTCCAAAAGAACAAAACCAGTGTAGAATGGGTCCACATATAAAGAAGCAGCAAACTTTCGAAGCTCACATCTGATAAATTTGGATGCCGATGTTGGCTAGTAAAACTGCCATAACGACCTGGGCGACGAACTCTACGCAAAGACAGAAAGTCGTAAAAATGCCAAAATCGGCGCCGCCACTGGACACACTAAGAGGACCCACTCTGCGGGCCCAGAGGCATGACGAGTCAGCATAGGCAGGTGGCAAGTAATGGTCACAAATTTGTGCCACCTTGCAATGGGAAAGACACGTACCAATTCAATGTTTGAATTGAATTGGGCTAAAAGACAAAATCAAAACACAAAAAGACAAAACATTAAATGAAAGTTTTGTTTCGTAACAAAACTTTGGGTCAAATTGATTCGCATGGAGACAAAACTTTGTTATTCAAAGTTTTGAATGTCTCAATTAGCAAACAGACGAAACCCAATTAAAGGCTTCACAAGACATCAGCCTATATATATATAAGGGGGGTCTTCAGATATTCTCTTCCAAGATTCTATGCTTTAGCTATACATTAGTTTTACTTTAACGTCTATAGTTTCATTTCAGCACTTAAACTCTGTCATTTTCATTCTAGCAGCTTAAATACTGTAAGTCATTTTACCCTTAATAACAGTCATTTCTTTTCTAGTTTAATTCCTATCCTGCATTTATTTACTTAATGTATACAGCAAGTTTTATTATTCCTTCAATGACCATGAGCTAATCCCCCCCCCCTCATGGGGAGGGTTATGCTGCTCGTGTGAGAATCCGAATTGACTCTTTAATATTCTAGAATCACTACTTAGGAATTAGGCATAGATTAGACATCCGGTCCCAAAATGACCGGAGGACTGTACAAATTTGAGATCTTGATGCTCGAATCAGTCTCGTGCGCGACCCAAAATGTCTCGCGTGTGACTCTATGGTGTCAGACAGCTTTCCAATTTGTCCAGCTGATGTGGAATCGAGCTAGAAGCTGAAATGATATTCCAAAGATGAAATATTAGTTCAACTCCTTATGCTAGTGCGATGCGGCTCAGAGATGTAGGCATGCGCTAGGGATCAATACTCGACGTCGTCTTCGAACACGAGATGAATTAGAGATGTAGTGATATGTTAATATAAACTGTTGAAAAATGATTCTTGCATGAGTATGATTAACCCTCTCCCTGTTTCTCTATCTTTGTTTATCTACATATAAATCACCGTAGTAATTTACATTATTTGCATTACCATTAATTTAATTAAAACCAACTAAGAAACCTAAAATCCTACTCACCAAAAGTTGTAATTCCAGTTGTGAACCTTTCCGAGCCCTCAGGTTTGGACGATCCCTTACTCGACCTATCCTACCAAACCCACGTGAGTAAGGTAACTTGACTAAAACGTACGACTATACGGACTTTGGACTTGGGATTTTGGTCTTTGGACTTCGGACTGTGGACCTCAGACTTAATTAATCAAGAAAACCAATAAACATTCGGATAAAAACTTGTTTTATCAAGTAGTTTTCTCTTCACTCACTTAGAATGATTCACTCAACACTCACAAAGAATGCTCTCTTTCAAATATCCTTGGTTTAGTTATCTCACAATCTCTCTCACTTAGAAAAAGATTTATATTTCTCTCAAAAAAAAAAAAAAGGATGAAGATTGGTTAGGTCGTGCACTAAGGGGGTGACTTGGGCCTTGGGCTTTTCAGTCCTAAAACAACATTCTCCACCTCGGTGAGGTTTTAACAACATAAAACCAAGCAGAACACAAGATCCCCCGAGAATCACTAGTCGTCAAATCACATCTAGAACTCGCCGTTAATCCGCCCCGAAAGGCCATGCCCACAAAGGGCTATCATCAAACTTGCAGGATTTGGAGTAAGTCTAAACAATGTTGGAACTTAACTTCGATGACAACCTTTGTCAACATATCAGTAGGGTTGTCTTTGGTGCCCACTTTCTCAAGTGCTACATCACCATCCTCAACAACATCCCGCACAAAGTGCTAACGGACATCAATATGTTTCATCCGAGCATGACGAACCTAGTTATTTGCCAAATGAATAGCACTATGACTATCACAATACAAAGCAACACTGTCTTGTTCAAAACCCAGATCATCTAGAAGACCTCGAAGCCATAAGGCCTTTTTCACTACCTCTGCCACTGCCATGTACTCATCCTCTATAGTAAATAGAGCCACTGTAGCCTATAGCATAGACCTCCAACTAACCGGTGCACCATGTATCATAAACACATAACCAGTAGTCGATCTTCGTCTATCTAGATCACCTGCATAATCTGAGTCCACATAACCACTGACATGATAGGTATCTCCACCATAAACTAATCCCACATCCAATTCAAGGTACCCTTCAAGTACCTTAATACCCATTTCACTACCTCCCAATGCTGCTTCCCAGGATTGGCAATATATCGACTCACAACACTGACTGCTTGTGAAATGCCTGGGCGTGTGCACACCATAACATACATAAAACTGCCCACTGTACTAGCATAAGGAACTCGAGCCATATGCTCTTGCTCCTCCACCGAGCTAGGAGAGAACTTAGCTGAAAGCCTAAAGTGCTCAGCCAAAGGAGTAGAAACCGAATTTGCATTCTCTATACCGAATCTAGAAATCACTTTATGAAGGTATTTCTTCTAAGATACCACTAGCCTTCGCTTCTTCTTATCCCTATCAATCTCCATGCCCAATATCTTCTTGGCCCCACCCAAATCCTTCATCTCAAACTCAGAGCTAAGTTGAGATTTCAACTTTTCTATCTCCACCATGCTTTTGGAAGTAATAAACATGTCATCCACATAAAACAAGAGATAAACAAAGTCATCACCAAGAAGCCTACGAAAGTCAACACAATAATCATACTTACTTCAGGTATATTTCTGCTTCATCATGAATGTGTCAAAATGCGTGTACTATTACCTCAAAAATTGCTTCAAACTATACAATGACCTATTAAGCTTGCACACACGATCATCTTTCTCAGCAACAACAAAACCTTCCGGTTGTCTCATATAGATCTTGTAAAACCCCATATTATTTTGGGACTGGGCTTTGCCAACCTATTTTTTTTAGATCCATGAAGAGAGCCCACTTCACGGTTCAAGATTAAACCAGGGGAAAACAGCACCGACTGTCAAAATCTCCTCATCCTTGTCTCTTTTTTGGCTCAAAATCACCACTCACACATGGAGAAGATGAGAGGAACCTCAAATACCCTAAATTCATGGTTGTTTGCTTATAATATCTATTGCATATCAACACCTAAGAAGAAGAAATAGAGGGAAATCGGTATTGGAGCCGATTTGACACTTTTCACCAAAATAGTTGTATCTTTCTTTATATGGATTGGGTTTGGACACCGTTAGGACCGTTGGAAACTAGATTGAAAGGGCTTTCTGATGATATATGGCTCATGAGGCAATTTGGAGGGAGACGTTAGAGTTTTTCAGATCTTTTATGGGTAGAAATTGATGACAGAGTTCAGTAGCAACGATGATTGGTGGGAGCCTTTGATCAGTTTGTTGGGACCTTTTTCATGACGTTTTCTTACTCTAGTTTTCTGGTAACCAAGGCAAGTCTTCTCTACTTGTTTGTTTTATTTCTTACTTGGGTGTAGTGCTTGTGATTGTGTAAATAATTCGGTATTTTTCATGTTTCATATTGACTTGTTGTATTCCCATGATTAAGGATAATTTTTATTGCTTGAAACATTATGTTCCTATGTTGATTAAGTGATGAATTAGGTGTAGTTCAGGTCTAAGTTTTAGTTATACATGCTGGAATATATATATGACCTGTGATGCATATATGTAGATTTTGTTATTTACTTGGTTTTATATGATGTCGACTTTGGTGTGCTAGTCATTCAACTCTATATGTTGCTATGGTTTATTACTTTGAAACGTATTGTTCGTGATGATTCTTTTATGAATAGTCTGTCTCCTTCATTGTGTTACTATATTGATATCGTTGATTGTTGTGTTTATGTGGGTTTGCTGTGTATTATTCGATTTGTGCTTTGTATTATGGTGTATGAGTAGTCCATCGTATGCCTGTGTGAACTGATGTCAAGAAGTTCTTCTTATAGGCCATTGGTTGTATACTGATTAGTAATGAAGTTGTGAAGAGAAATATAGTATGAAGGCTAGTTGTTTGGACTAGAAATTCCCAAACACAGTTAGGGTTGTGAAGAGTGGATTGATTGACCAAAAGAAATGAGACTGAACCTTAGAAGGCTGCCTACGTACCCCAGTCCGGAAACAGGGATCAAGTATCAGCAGTTTTTGCTTGCGTAGTTCTGAAAGTGAGAGCAGACTCTTATAAGAAAGATCCGGATTCCAAGATCCGGATCCCCTCTAACCAAAATCTCGAAGATTTTGGTTTATCTTCTTTTTCCTTCTCTATCCCCGTTTGACGGTGATTGCTGTTTTTCTCTTTAAAACGTGCGGATGCACTGTGACATATTTGGATCTGGACCTAGTCCGGAATCATGTTGGGTTGAATCAAAAATGTTGGGCCAGAGTCTGAAAAGATGATGGGCCGGATCTGAGTCTGGGAACACACCGAAGGTGGGGCCCAAACATCGCCCCCTCTTTGTCATATGGATGAAAACCATGTGGCAAAGAACGAGAAAAAACGCAAAAAACACTTTTGTAATAAAAATACCAAACTCAATCCAAAGTAGACATGGTTGGACTGAAGGGCGCAAAAAACACTGTTGTAATAACAAAAAAAAAATAAAAAAAATAAAACCCAACATCTGAAATTGAGAATACTGAGAAAGCCTTTTGTTCTCTCTCTTCTTGTTTATTATCGCTGAGAAATGGTAAATTTGACTGAAAGGCGATGGAAAGAAATTGGTGGCCAATTTCCTCGTGTCCGCGGGTGTCGGGAACTTTCTACATCAGCCATAAAAGCAAATTTTGAGCTTGGGGCAGACCTAAAACTCCGAAAGTTGAAAGATGTTGCCCAACCAGTTGGCATTGATGATGTTGCTGTGTGTTACCACCAATTATGTTATGGGTTAGAGCTTCCAATGTCGATGACAAATACCAGAATATTGTCAAATTGGGAGCTTGCACCTGGTCAAATGCATGTCGTGTATTACATGGTGTTGAAACGGATGCAAGTCTTAGAAGAAGTTTTCAAAATACCCTTTGGTTGTAACGAGATGATGGCTATCTGCAAGCCACAAAGGAGAAGAGCTGGGAATCGATGTTTCTATGGTTTGAGCTTTGTAGATCCAAAGATCCAATTTTTTGGAAAACCTGAAAGCTTTAAAAATTGGGAGAAGCCAGCCTTTAAAGTCTCTGGCAGTTGGAGGCTCGAAGGTTTCGAGGTTCGCAACAACTTCATAGGTAAGTTTTCGTTTTTAAAACCTTAACGTTTTCCAGACTGTATAGCCATATTTATACAAAATGATAATCTGAAAAACGGAAACAGGTATGAACGTGAAGATCAATCATCGACAACAGATCCCTGATGAAGCAACGAAACGACACCTGAAGTTTTATTATGAGCTTTATAAAAAAGAGAAAAACCTTTTTAACTTGTCTTATTCCGACACTATAGTCGGTGAAATTCACCAGAAAGCTAGTGAGAGAAAGATTTTGCAGAATGGAAAATTGGTAGATGTTGTCGATGTGGAAGATGAGCCAAATAGTGAGAATGGCGAGGAGAGTAAAGTGTCTATTATGAATGCATTTCCAATCGCTGTCAGCTTTCCTCAAGAGCAACTCTTGAATCTTGAATATCGTGAAAAGGAAGGTGCTGAAGAGTTGGAGAGTCATGAATATATTCGAAATGAATGTGATGATCGCAATTTTTTTGCAGGTACGGATTATTGGGCAGATGGTATTCGTTATGAGTTTAAGTTTTCGTAAGAGGTCGTAATTATTGATAGTTATGGTAGAATTTGTATGAAAGACGTTAGTCTTATCGATTGTGCATCTGTTGTAGGGAATGTACCCGTGGCAACACGGAAACGTAGAAGAATGGTTTTTACGATTCGACGAAGAATATGAAGGTGTGAACGAAGCTTTTTCTGCACGACTCATTTGTAACATAGACGCCGATATGGTGCATACACTGTTTCAACGCCTATAACCGACCTTATCTTTATAGCCTTAAAAAGGGTGATCTTTGAGGAAGGTATGGATGAAAACTGTTGGTTATGAAGAGGTAACATCTTTTGAGGAACCAAACTTGAACAAGGACATCGTGGTGTGAACAATGGCGTATGTATTCGGACAACGTCTTTGCCGAATCGCCGAGGAAAACATTATGAGTCTTAACGCAAATGCTGTGGGTAAGCGCAAAGTATGTGAATATGAAGCGGGGAATGAAGGAGTTCGGGAACCGAAAGTGTTGAAAAAGTGAAAGCGGAACATCATGTAGATAAGCCCTCTCTTTGTCCTTCAACAGTTGAACCGTCTAAGCGTCAAAGTGCTAAGAAACATATGTCTGATGATAGAAGTCTATTGGATGTCAAGATAGACGAAGTTAGACGTCAAGCAGCCATGGTTAGTACCTTGTTGTTTTTGTTTTTTGTATCTTTTTGAAAAGATTGTTTGTGCTAAAAAAAAAAAAAAAAAATTGCGTGTAGGTTATGTGTGTCGCAGATGACTTGGTAAAGCTCCGTGCAGAGGAGTTAAGTCTACAAAACGCAAAAGAGATCGGCGACCAAGTCAGATTAGGTTTGCTGGCTAAAGAGTTGGAAAATCTTAAGTGTGTAAACCAAGGGTTGTTGGCTGAAATAGATTGTAACAGAAAAGTAATAGGAGAACTGGAGTTGAAGTGTCACGAAGTGAAAGGGCAATTCGATGCACTTGTGAAAGAGGATACTCAACTGAAGGAGAAGAACAAAGTGATGGAGATGAATTATAATCTAGTTGAAGCAGATTATAAAGTGGTACTTGAAGACAATGATAAGCTATCTAAAGAGAAAACCGAGACTGAACTGGAACTTGGCAAAATTTCCATGGAATTGTACCGAGTTAAGAAAGCAAATGATGAGCTTAAGAAGGATTTCAAGCAGTTACACAAAAAATATGTAGGAGAAGCTAGTGAGGTTCCTGCCTGTTAGAAAAACACTTGTCAGAGGGATCATTTTTAACAAACAGTAAGGATATGTTTGTCTGATTTTGGATTATAACTCACGTTATATATCCGGAGCTGGATGTTGAAAAAGCTTTGTAGCTTTGTATCTTGGTTTAGAAACTTGTAATGTTATGACTGAAATGTATGAAAGAAGTATTTTAAGATACCATGTATCAAAGTTTAAAACATGCATGTCTTCGATCGTTTGAAAACAAGGTGTGGTGTGTATATTAAGAAACTAAACTATAAGCATGTGAACTTGAGGTAATAATGTGAACATGAAGTTATACCATGTATAAAACTAAAAAAAAAAATGATAATGACTTATTTGTGAGCCATGGTAGTGTCAGAGAGCAAATACCACTTGCTTTGTTGTCTTCTCTAGTCCGAAATAAGTAGTATTCACTAAAATTGCTGAAACAGAATTATTATCAAGTCCATTTAAGCTGTTAAATTAGCCTTTGCAAACAGTGAAACTGTTGTCCGGAAATAAAACAATTTGTGAGTGTTTACATTTGGCTGTATATGTGCGCATAAGCATGTGCTAACACTTAGATTCTTGTCCGGAAACAAATTTATGATGCGAGTATACACTCAGCTATTTAAGTGCTTTGATAGCACTTAATTTTTTGTCCGGAAACAAATTTATGCTGCGAGTGTCTGCACTCGGCTGTTTAAGTGCTTTGCTAGCACTTAATTTTTTGTCCGGAAACAAACTTATGATGCGAGTGTCGTCACTCGGCTGTTTAAGTGCGCGTTTGCTAACACTTACAATTTTTGTCGGAAACAAAACTTATCTTTGTGAGTGTTCCGCACTTTCGGTACTGTTTAAGTCTTAATTGCTAGCACTTAATTTTTGTCCAGGAAACAAACTTTATGATGCGAGTGTCGTCACTTTCAATTTGTTTAAGTGCGTGTTGCTAACACTTACAATTTCGTCCGGAAACAAAATTGTTACGCAAAAATCCGCGCACTTGGTGGCTAAATCTGGTCGATTATTACGGATGTCAACTTTGTTCCGAAAACAAATGTTAAAGGTTTGCACCGAGGATTGCACTTGCTAGATGATGTAAAAAAGTATTAAGAAAAAATAAAGCATAGTAGCAGATGGAGAAATATTATTATTAATGAAAATCAAAATAGAGTTAAATAAAGACTAGTGGTAAAATTTACGAAGCCTTGTTGCATTCCAAGGCTTTGGAAGAAAATCTCTGGAAAGAGTTTTCAGTACATAATAACCCTTAGGCCCTGTTTTCTCCACAATAAAAGGACCTTCCCAAGCTTTTGACAGCTTGCCCCCTGATGGGTCATCTAATTTTCTCCGAAGTACCCAATCTCCTGGCTGGAATGTTCGGGCCGAATTTAACGTTCTTGTCATAACTTTTTTTGACACTCTGTTGATACTTTTCCAAATGCCGGAGTGCCTCTTCTCTTTGCTCATCGATGAATTGTTTCTAGGACGACAAAAATTCTTCATTATCATCAGAAATTACATTTTCAGTTCGACTGGTGGGAGCCATGAGTTCAGTTGGCAAAGGCCGCTTCGTCCCATATGCGAGAGAAAGGAGTCATTCTGTAGAAGTTTTGGGCGTGCTGCGGTATGCCCACAAAACAGCTGGTAATTCCTGTACCCATTTTCCTTTTGCTTCTTTAAGCCGGCTTTTCAAATTGGCTAGGAGAGACTTGTTAGTTGCTTCAGCTTGTCCATTCGCTGTGGATGATAAGGAGCGAAAAATTATGTTGAATTTTGAAGGTGTCAATTGATTTAATTTCATCGGGAATCAAACTGTTTTCCATTATCAGATACAATTACTGCTGGTATTCCATATCGACATATGATATCTCTCCAAATGAACTGTTTGACTTTGGACGATGGACTCTGCACAAGCGGACTCGCCTCAACCCACTTTGTGAAATAATCAGTGGCTGCAAGGAGGAATCGGAAATTTCCTGGTGCTTTGGGCAAAGGTCCAACAATATCTAGACCCCATTTAGCAAATGGCCAAGAACTCAGAACTGGAAACAATTCATTGGCTGGTAGATGGTTTGAGTTCGCATGCATTTGACATTGTACACAAGTTTGACTGTATAACTTAGCTTGTTTCTGCATTCCAGGCCACCAATAACCCTGAGTGAGTGCTCTATGTGCCATACTACGCCCTCCAATATGATTGCCGCAAATGCCCTTATGCAACTCTTCTAGAATAAAGTGACCTTGTTCGGATGTAAGGCAACGGAGCAATGGAGATAAATTATGCTTCCTATATTTTGGATCGTCCCGCCAATGGAAGAATGGAAAACTTGAATGATGTCCGGAGTATGTAATCAGCAAGTTTCTTGTCTTCAGGGAGAGTCTGGTGTTGCAGGTACTCTATGTAAGGAACACGCCAATCATTTATACTGGGAATATGCTCTACATCTATTAGGGATTGTTGTTGGTCAGAATCTAGCGTTTCATCATGGTCCGGACTGTTCATTTCACTGTTAATGTCATCCCCAGTGATTTCTACTTCCCCGCGAATCCTTTTCTTTGACCGGACTGCATAAGATGCTTGTGCAGAGTACAATACTTGTAGTGCTAAACATTCATCAACATATATTTTTCTGTGGTTGAGAGTGGTAAAGTCGATGCTTGGTTGCTCCTGATATTCAACTTGTATCGTCCGTGCTTCCTTGCAATTTGTAGCTGCTGAAAGATAAGCTAAAGCATCTGCATGCCTCACATCATGTCTTGATTTCTTTGTGATAGATACAGATCTTAATCTTCTTGCTAAAGAATGAATAACATCTAGATACGCGGACGTTCTTTCATCCTTAGCTCTATATATACCTCCAAATTGGTTGGTGATTAATTTGGAGTCTGTGAAAACGGCAATATCGATTAAGCCCCCAAATCAATATTTGTCTTCTTCATACGAAAATTCTTTGCTTCATATTCCGCTTCATTGTTGGACGCTTTAAATCCCAGCCTAACAGATTTTTCTATCGTAAACCATCGGAGACGGATAAGTACACATCCAATTCGATCTGATTGATTTGAGAACCGTCGGTGTAGATTTTCCAAGAAATATGCTTCGAGGATGGGTTTTAAGCCCGAGAGATGTTTCTTCGGTTTGAGTTATGGCTGCATCTCTCGTTTGGCTGGTCGGAATGATAGCAAAAAAGAAACATCATCATTTGGAAAGTTTGCAATTAAGGATGCGAGCATGTCCTTTTTCGCACGGCGTGGTTCATATATGATCTCATATGCACTAAGATAAGGCGCGGAGGGCAAGTCGCAGGTAATCTGAGCATTAGCTAGAGCTTTTCGAAGAGGGTACTCTGTATGAACCCGGATGGTCCTACCCTCTTCATTGACTTTCAGCCTTTTATCAGGTGCCATGCGCCTTGGTCTTTGCCTGACAGGTTTTGCTGTATGATCCACATCAAGATGATGACATGCTATGTCCGGGTGATGCGATCATGTCATCTATGCTCCATGCAAAAGCTGTGCTATTTTTCTTTAACAATTCTGTCATGTCTCTTTTCTCAACTTCGGAAAGCTTAGTTGATATGAAAGTGGTATGTTCCGGACTCATTCCAATCTGAACTTCCTCAAGTTTATCAACGATTGGGAAGGTCCTTTTGTTTTTCACCTGAAATGGGCATTGGAGCCATCTTGTAATTGCTACTTACGTGGAGTGTCTGAATGACTCTATTGACATGAATTCGGAAGGTTTGTAGTCATCTAGTGCTTTGTCATGACATCGGGATTCCATCGATCACTCCGATTTTCTGATTCCTTGACTACATGGAAACTTGACGCCTGGTGGAAAGTAGATATAAGCTGCACGCATCGATGGATCAATCTCGCCCGAATTGCATTATATGGAGAGTGGCAATTCATGAGCAAAAATTGATTTCAGCCCACTTGTTTCCGGTATTCATTGGTAGGCGTCATGCATTTCATATCGGAATAGTTGTCGTTCCATCGAACCCAACAATAGGGTTTTCTTAGGAATGATAAGCTCCCGTGGTAACTTCATTTTACGTATAAGCTCTAGAAAATAACACACTTACAGAGCTTCCGATTATCTAGCATAATTTTTGAACCCTCCACATTCCAATGAATCGATATCATATGACATCATAATGTGGTGAAATACTCCATATAAGTCATGATCACTAAAGGATAAGGGTTCGAGGTTCATATATTTCTCGCGTTGTCACCTTTAAGAAAATCAATCTTTGTTGACTCTCCAAATCCGTTAGAAAATTGAATTTTTGTTTTTCTCAAACTTCGTGATTATTTGAAATGGAATCTAGGCGGGCATGTCGATACGATGACCATATGTTCGCAAACTTCACTTGTCTTTGCTTTATGTATGAATTCATCCAACTTCTTGTCATCAACTAAGAGCTGAATAGCACTCCGAAGAATTCTGCAATCATCAGTAGTGTGGCCAAAATCATCATGAAATTTGCATCGTTTGGATTTATCTCGATATTGGTGTATCTTCGTGTAATGGCCTTGGCTTATAAAGAAGATTTAGCCCTTTTATTCTTTCGTAAACTTGAGAAAGTTTCATCGACAAAGGAGTGAAAATCTTTTCCTCTTTATTTGGCTGGGTAGGCTTAGAGTTCTGTCCGGGCTGGAAGTTGTTCTGCTTGTTTTGTCCTGTCCTTTATAGTTGCTGGAGTTCCGTCCGGACTCTTTTTGTTTTCTGAAGATTTTTTCTTCGAAGCTGCCTAGCTTTGAGATCATCCTCAACTTCGTGCAAACTCTTCAAAGACGATCAAAAAAATTTCGGACTTGGAAAGGCTACCGTCTAGTGAGCGAATTGTATAGACCACTACGATCATATCCTATGGCATCTTTGAAAGCTTGGATGATAAACCGGGTCGAGGGAGGATCGGTAACATTGAGTAAAGTTTGAAATCTTTTGCGAAAATCCACGATAGATTCTCGAATTTTTTGTGAGATTAAATAAAGGCGTGAGAATCTGTTTAATCTCGCAGTTATCTTGATAGTGATCAACAAACTTCTTAGCTAGTGCAGGAAGTTTCTAATTGATTTGGAAGTAAGAGAGTTGAACCATACTAAAGCATCACCTTTGAGAGTGGTGGAAACAACTTACGAGTAGTGCATCATCATTTTCCATAGCCATTTGTGACTGTAGTAAAACGGATGAGTGTATGGATCTCCATTCTCTTCATCATACATTTCAAGTCGGGCTTCTTGAAGTTAAGTAGTAGGCTTAACGATAGTTCTGAATATAATCTGAAAATGGATAATGTTGAAAACCATTACGGCTAAGTCTCGATTTGGTCATTCGCGGTACTTCTTCCTCGATTGCTCTTGCTACAATATCTTCGGCCAGTCAGCCGATCGAGTCCGGCATTACTTTCTTTAGGAAATCATAGCCGGTGTGAATGAGTAGGCCGATATCGTGAGCATATGGGGAGGAGTCGAGAACTTCGATGTCGATGACTGCGTGAATTAAAATTTACCCGTCCGGAATGGCCGGGATGGGGAGTAGTCATGAGTCAGGGCTCCATGTCCGAATCTGTCCCTTCCGTTGAATGATGATCATGAGTGCGGACTCCATGTCCGGACTTTGTCCTTCTGGGTGAACGATGATCATGAGTCTGGACTCCATGTCCAGACTTTGTCCTTCTGGGTGAACGATGATCATGAGTCTGGACTCCATTTCCGGACTCTGTCCTTCTGGTACTATGGCGAGAATCCAAACCTAGTCTGTCCCATACATTGGATTGTGCTGGAGGAACAGGTCATCGCCTATCATCAGTAGCATTTAGATGCCTTCGCGGTGCTGATGAATGTTGTTCAGAACTATCTGGAGAGGGAAATCTAGGCCTTTTCCCCCTAGCATTCCGGAGTCTTTCATTCTCTGCAGTAAGCCTCAGGATTTCTAATTGGAGTTCATCCGGATTGGGTTGAACTTGTTGCGGATGGCGTGAAGATTCCGGAACATCCTGGACAACATTTTGTGGGATGGTACTCGCATGTGTGGCATTGACAGGAATCATTCTACGCTGAGTAGATCGTTGGGAGACTACAGGCTGTTGTTGGCCATTTTGGCCATTGGTTTGTGATCTGGTTTGTGCTCTTCCCATTGGTGTGGATTTGAAAAGCACAGACGGCGCCAAATGTTTGGACTAGAAATTCCCAAACATAGTTAGGGTTGTGAAGATTGGATTGATTGACCAAAAGAAATGAGACTGAACCTTAGAAGGCTGCCTACGTACCCCAGTCCGGAAACAGGGATCAAGTCTCAGCAGTTTTTGCTTGCGTAGTTCTGAAAGTGAGAGCAGACTCTTATAAGAAAGATCCGGATTCCAAGATCCGGATCCCAATCTAACCCCAAAATCTCTGAAGATTTTGGTTTATCTTCTTTTTTCCTTCTCTGTCCCTGTTGACTAGACTGTGCCTGTTTTCTCTTTAAACCTGTGCCAGATGCACCTGTGACATATTTGGATCTGGACCTAGTCCGGAATCATGTTGGGTTGAATAAAAAATGTTGGGCCAGAGTATGAAAAGATGATGGGCCGGATCTGAGTCTGGGAACACACCGAAGGTGGGGCCCAAACACTAGTGTTTACTTATATTGTATATTTTAGTGGTTAAGTCCTGTACTCGTGTTACTCTTATGATTGGTTATAAATATCCTTAATGATGTGTTGTTTAACCTGATGTTGCATTTATTGTTTTTGGGGTCTTACTCCCTTGAAAGTTCTTTAGACATGCTTGTAGAGTTAACTTGCTGGGCGCGTGGCTTTTACGCCTTTACAAATTTTGCAGGTGTTTGATTCTTGATCACGTAGAGAGAGAAGTTGGGATATTATTCGGGTTAGAACTTAGACACTTTGTTTTTGTTTCATATTTGTTAGTTAGCACCTGTATTTGACTTATTGTAATGGTTTCATTTTGTAAACCGGTTGCTTAACTGCTCTGGCATTTGTTGAAATGGTTAAGTAGCTGGGTCCTCCGACTCATTATATCTTGGGCTGGTCAGCTAGGATATAGTGGGTTTGGGGGCGTTAGAGATCTCTTCCTCCAAGTCGCCATGCAAGAAAGCGGTTTTCACATCAAGTTGCTCCAACTCCAAGTCGAAGTGGGCAACCAAACTTAATAACATACGAATAGAAGTATGCTTGAAAACCGGTGAGAAACCTCATTATAGTCAACTCCTTCCTTTTGTAAGAAACCCTTTGCTACCACTCTGGCTTTGAACCCAGTATCACTCGACTCAGGAAGGACCTCTTTCTTTATGAACACCCATTTACTACCTATAGCCTTTTTGCCCTTAGGAAACAAATCCAGGTCCCATATGTGATTCTTATCAAGAGATTCCATCTCTTCTTGCATAGCTACCAACCAATCTCTATAATGTGCATCTTTAACAGCTTCTTTGAAGCTATTTGGCTCATTACCCTCAATATTCAGTGCATATGCTACTAAATCCACTTGACCATAATGTTTCACCGGCTTATTGTGCCCATACTTGAGCACTTCCTTAACTTGTCTCCAGCCAGCTCAAGTTGCCGATGCTCATGCTCTTCTTCCGGTTGCTGTGTGGTTTCATGATCTTGAACATCATCATGAACCAACCAATCGTCTGCTGCATCAGACAACTCAAGCTTAGTAGCCTGAGTTTCCATAGAATCACCACTCTGCCCAGCTTTCTCCGGTTTGCTAAAGTTTAGCACCGAAGTCTCATCAAAGGTAACATCTCTGCTGACCAGGAACTTATTGTCTTCAAGACACCACAATTTGTATCCCTTTACCCCATTTTCGAAGCCCAAGAATATTGCCTTCTTAGCTCTAGGATCAAGCTTGCTTTCCTTCACATGATAGTAAGCTGTAGATCCAAACACTCGCAAAATACTGTAATCAGCAGGTTTCCCTTACAGCACCTCATAAGGTGTCTTGCAATCTATTGCCAGAACCGGTGACCTATTATACAAGTAACACGCCATGGACACTTCTTCTGCCCAATACTCTTTGCCAAGACTAGCATTAGACAACAGATATCTCGCTCTTTCAAGCAAAGTTCTATTCATCCTCTCTGCCATCCCATTCTGCTGAGGCGTGCCCCTGACTGTCTAGTTTCTAGCAATACCATGTTGTGCACAAAACTCTTGGAAAGGACCATTAGTATACTTAGTACCATTTGTAGGAACCGTTATTTCAGAACGAATATTTCTACAAACCACGAGAACCTACGCGCAGCGGAATCAATGGGGTTCTCACGATTTTGGATTAAGAACATACCTTTTAGATCCGGTTTTGATAACTCTGAGAATCCAAGCTTTATGAATCTGAAATCAACCCCTTAATCTTCTGTTGTATTCCTTTAGAACAGATTGGACATTGCGTGGGCAACGATCTACCAATCCCCTTCTTTCTCACAAAGCTAGATCCAATTTTTTGGATCTATCTTGCCTTGCCCCTTTTTCTGTTCAGATGAATAGTAAATTTCAGCCAGAGAGAGATTATTCTATTTATAGGCTACAACAGGGACCATGAGGAGAAATTATGGTTGGGCCTCCCAACGGGCTTGGGCTTCCCATGTTCGCCCAGAACACACGGCCTAAGTCCGTCAACAAATGGCTTATTCCACTAAAGGCCATTGTTGCACTACTGCCCTAATCCCAAATTACGTGTCAGCGCTTATGGGCTCCATATTATATGCTTCGTTGATCTCCCCGTGTTTAAGATATCGAATGTCCGTTGATTAAGTCAAGTTACTGAGAACTACATTAATCAACTTCTTATGTCCTTGAGTAGTACCACTCAACCTCATTGTCATGTCGGAATAAATGCACCTGCAGGGTTTACATGACAATCTTTTTGAGCTCCTCAAGGGGACATCATCAACCCGACTTCTTGCAGGACACGAATTCCTTCTATAATCAACAGCACACCTTACATACAATGTTATTACCCAATCCATCGAGTTTGTTGATTCACAAATGAATCTCACTCATTGATGATTTAAAGCAATGTACAATGCATGTAAGTACCCGTTATTATATCCAGATTAGGAGGACAAGCATCCATAATGACAGAGGTGTTTGTTATCTTATATAGTCAGTATAAGGAGAAACAACCTCACTTGGTCTTGTTCAATACACACAAAGTGTACTAGTATAATCCTATAGTCAAGATAGACTAATACCATATTATACTACAACCGTACCAATGGTTTGTCCAAATCCATCTAGGTTGTGAACGATTACTTATACTTTATAAGGTACTGATGATATGATCTTCTGTGTGTCCACACCATATCATCTACAACATAAAGTATTAGACACATGCATATAACTAATAACATATATAATATGCATAACATTTTCCCATATGATTCTCATTCAAAAAATAAAGAATTAGAGTTACAAAAGTAATGCTTTCAGTATATAACCCTATCAATCTCCCACTTATACTAAAAGCATTGCTTTTTAGTATTCTACTAACAAATCTCCCACTTATACTTAAAGCTATGCTGCCAAACATCTGATTCCCATCCTTTCAACATGCCTGTCAAAAGACTTAGCCGGTAAGCTCAATGTTATCTTGGTAACAGTGACATCTCCTCTCTTTACGATTGATCGTATCAGGTGGTACTTGCGCTCAATGTGTTTGCTTGCTTTATGGGCTCGTGGTTCCTTTAAGTTAGATACCGCACCAGTGTTATCAAAGTATGTATACCCTAAGGGAACCAAACTATCTGCATGGTATACTAACATATAATCCTTAGTCCTTTTCAGGTACTTCAGAATATGTTTTACCACAGTCCAGTGCCCTTGTCCTGGGTTCTTCTGATATTTGCTAACCATGCTTACGACAAAGCAGATGTCTGGCCTTGTGCATAGCATGTCGTACATTAAGCTTCCTACAGCCGAAGCATAAGGAATCGCTTTCATGTCCTCTATCTCTTTTGGTGTTTTGGGACACATATCCTTTGATAGAGGAACTCCATGCTTGAAAGGCAAGAAACCTTTCTTGGAGTTTTGCATGCTAAAACGAGTCAACATAGTATCAATATAGGTAGCCTGGGATAAGCACAACATCCTTTTCTTGCGATCTCTTATAATTTTGATCCCAAGGATGTGACCCGCTTCTCCCAAGTCCTTCATATCAAATTGCTTTGATAACCATACCCTTATGTCTGACAACACTTTCACATTATTTCCAATGAGTAAGATGTCATCTACATAAAGCATAAGAAATACCACTACATTTCCATCAAATTTCTTGTACACACAAGATTCGTCTGGGCTTTGATCGAATCCATTAGATTGGATTACCTCATCAAAACGAATGTTCCAAGATCTAGAAGCTTGTTTAAGTCCATAAATGGATCTTTTAAGCTTACAAGCAAGATGCTCTTGACCTTTTTCAATGAATCCTTCTGGTTACTTCATATAGATGGTTTCCTCAAGACTTCCATTAAGAAAAGCTGTCTTGACGTCCATTTGCCAAATTTCATAATCGAAATGAGTTGTAATAGATAAAAGAATCCGGATAGACTTAAGCATGGCTACTGGTGAAAAGGTCTCCTCATAATCGATACCTTCTCTCTGAGTAAAGCCCTTTGCCACTAGCCTTGCTTTAAAGGTTTCAACCTTACTGTCTGCCCCTCTTTTTCTTTTATAGACACACTTGCATCCAATGGTTTTAACACCATTGGGTGGCTCTACAAGCTCCCAGACCTGATTAGAATCCATAGATTCTATCTCAAAAATCATTGCCTTTTGCCAAGATTCTACATCTTTATCTTGGAGTGCTTCATTGTAGGTCCAGGGATCAGGATCTTGGTTATCAGTGGTTATGTCTGAAGACATTCCCAAACCAATCCACCTATCAAGTTGTCTAACAACCCTCCAACTACGATGAAACACCTCTTGTTCTTGTACGTCATTATTGACACGTTGTGGTTCCAGTTCTTGTGCAATTGGTACTGAAGTAGTTGGTGTCTCTCCTCTTAATTCTTCTAGAATAATACTACTTGTGGTTTTGTGGTTCATCACATAGTCTTCTTCTAAGAATCGAGCATTGGTGCTAACAATGATCTTCTGATCCTTAGGACTATAAAATAAACCACCCTTCGTTCCTCTAGGATAGCCTACAAACAAGCGCTTAAATGCGAGATCCCAACTTATCAAGATCTCCAACACGTAATGTGGGGTACCCCAAATCGAATGTGTTTCATACTAGGCTCACTTTGGTTCTGGTCTGTTTGGGGTCTTAGGTACTGATTTAGAAGGTACCAGGTTCAGAATGTAAGCTGCCGTTTCCAAGGCATATCCCCAAAACGAAATTGGTAAATCCGAATAACTCATCATCGATCTAACGATTTCCATAAGAGTCCTGTTTCTCCTCTCTGCTACACCATTCTGTTGGGGAGTCCTAGGTGCAGACATTTGGGATGTAATCCTAACCTCTGATTAATAATCTCTAAACTCTCCTAAGAGGTATTCACCACCACGATCTGATCGTAGTGACTTGGTACATTTTCCATGACGTTTCTCCATCTCAGCCTTGTACATTTTGAATTTTTCAAAACACTCAGACTTACGACGCATCAAAGAAATGTACCCATATCTTGAATAATCATTAATGAAAGTGACAAAGTATACAAAACCACCTCTAGCCTGGACAGTCATGGGTCCACATAAATCAGAATGAACCAGTTCCAACACATCTTTGGCTCTATACCCCTTGGTCATGAAAAACCTTTTTGTCATTTTACCTTCCAAGCAGGATTCACAGATAGGAAAAGTTTCCACTTTCAATGAACCCAAAAGTCCATCGGCTACCAATCTCTGAATCCTCCTCAAGTTGATATGACCTAACTGTAGATGCCAGAGATGTGTTTGGTTCATTTGAGAAGGTTCCTTTCTCTTATTTGAATTAGAAGATGTGTTATTAATTTCCATTTGATGCACTCTGGGTGGAATAGGATTAATGATGTATAAATTGCCTTCTAATGTACCAGAACAGATAAAATGTTTACTTTTCTTAATGACTACCTTGTCATTAAAAGAAACAGAATATCCATCCTTAATTGCCTAGAAACTGAAATTAAATTCTTTCTAAAATTAGGCACATAAAGGCAATTCTTTAACACTATAGTCTTATTTCTACCAAAAGACAAACAAACATCTCCTACTGCAACATCCACTACTTTCATAGCATCCCCCAAAGATATGGTAATCTCTCCAGCATTTAGTTTTCTGGTTTCCTGGAACCCTTACATCGAAATGCATACATGGTCACTGGCTCCTGTATCTACACACCAGGCATTGGTAGATAACACCGCTAAACATGTTTCAACAACTAGTGCATGAGACATACCTCCATTATTCTCTGGTTTGAGAAGAGGACCATCTCCCTTCCAGTCTATGTTATTAGGGACAATAATTATAAGTTTGTTTTCCTTAAGAATAGTTGCTAGTGGGTTGAAAGTAACCATTTTGAAAACCTGAGAATCACATAAAATAACTATTATGTAGGGCAAAAACTTCTTGAGTTAATAACAAAAATTAATTAATTAATCAACCCATCACTTCTACCCTCCACACCGAGAAGTAGTAAGCCACGATAGTGTGGACGCTTACCATTCTACATTCGTGAAAATACTTATGGAGTTAACTTAAAAATCAATTAATTAACCCGTCAGCACCCTACACACCGAGATGTAGTAAGCCACGATAGTGTGGACGTTTACCTTATCTTCATTCGTGTAGAGAGGTTTTTCCAATTAGTTCTACTTCTTGTCAACTTAACAGCACACCACTCGTTATAGTGGACACATGCCATCTAGACAAGTAAAACTAAAATGCTGACCTTCTTTGGTTCTACAAATAATAGCAGTGACTCCGATGGGGAGTGATAAACATAAAAAGATAAAGTTTACCTACGAAATGAACGATGAAACTCAAAACGTAAGTAAACTCCAACTTATTTTTACTAATTGTTATCAAGTTTTCTACTCTCAATTCTATCGAAATAGAGTGGAGTAACAAATTCGTTCCACTCCTAGTTCTTTAGCATGGAATGATTTCTTACTTAACTAATCAGTCTTATGTCTAGTGAGAGATTTACGAGGGGAATTCTACACTACGGGGTGGATTCAATTGACAAGTTATGAATAACGGAATGCTACGGAATACTGAAATGTGAATCTAGATAAAGAATTAGAGGGGAAGTGAATCCACCTCGAATCCAACTTAATCACCTAGCATAGACTGTTATAATCCAATTATTACGTTCTTACGGTAAGAATTGCTCGTTCTAATCCCTAATTAGCATGGCATTTCTGTCAATTATAACTAGCATATGAGGTCGTCCACCCATTCTCATGGCGAAACACGACCTTCTAGAATGGAATAGACTCTACAACGACTCTACACTATACAACTAAGTTTTCATCAAGGCTTCATCAACCCCTCTAATGGAGGTTTTAGCCTTGATTCATCAAACCATTATTTCTCATTGAATTATAACTAAACATCATACCAAAATTCTAACTTGGCTAATGTAACTAACAATACTTCAATCTAATTTAACAACTCAGAAATGATACTCAACAAGAATTAAAATTAGATCTATAAATTGAAATGACAAAATCGAAATTGACAAACTAGCTATTTTATTTATCAAACTAATGAAGAACAATGATTCTAAAGATTAATCTAAAACAAGAATTGAAATGAACTAAACTTAATTTTATTTAATGAAAACTAGATCTAGAATTATCTATAGTTTTAGGTCTAACTAGCTACTATTAACAAAGACCTAAGCTTTTGTTTTTATATGTTTTAGATCCAAAAATTGTGCATGGGCTTGGAGCCATGTTTTGGGCTAGAGAATCAGGCCCAAAACCCCATTCTTTCAGTCCAAAAAGGCCTCTTCAGCTGCAGTTGGGTTCAACATACTTTTCGTCCACTTCTGCTCCTCTGATTGGGCCAAAGCTTGGACCATTGGAAAGCTCTTTCAGAGCCGGTCATTTTGACATAAGGTAGACCCAATTATGAGGTTTGAGTCCAAAGATACGGCCTTCGGAAGTTCTGCTGACTTTGTGTGCTGTTTCTGCCCGCGTTGACTTTAACTTTTCAGCTTTGACCGGGATTTAGAAAGGCTTTGTCTTCTTGAATCTTGGCCTTTAATCACAAAACTCCTTATTAACCAACCATTGCTCCTTTATCTCATCAAAGTGGCACATTTCTGCACATAATTGACTTTGAAGCCTGAAACGCATAAAAACACGTAATCAGTATTAACTCTTAATTATTATTCACATAATTGGTCTAAAAGTATGACTGTTACAGGGTTAAAACTACAGTTTTGGGCTCTTATCAGGGAGGATACCATTACTTGCATCTAAGTGCATACCATTACTCAACTTCTTAGTCCATTATTTGTAATGAATCCCTTCAGATGGAGAAGTGAATCCATACATTAATAACTTCATATAGTTGTCCTTTAGAAGTTTGTTTTGGTAATCCGTAATTAGACTCATCCGATATGGAGGAAGGCACTAAAACCGACGCGCAAGTATAATTACATTACCAACAAACCAGTAATGGAGACCGTGGGATTTATACGAAACAAATTCCCGCTCCCACTTAGTTATTTAGAACTGATGATCTTTCTATTTACTAGTTAGGTCTATGTTCATGTTATCTATTATTCATGTGGGCTTAGTTTTTAGCAAACATCCAAAAATAAAAACATGCATATAGAATAAGCAAATATGAACAATAAAATGGAAAACAAATTCCCAACTGTTATGGCCCATATCCATTGCTCTATCCTGTTCGCCGAACTTTTTTAGTTGCCTTTGCAAAGTCCGACAGGGTTCGACCTGTTTCCTTCACTGGAAACCTCACGAAATCACTTCATAGACCCCCGAACAGCAAACAAAATCATCTCATCTTAGAGAAAAAAATTTCTCTGGCGCGACCCGCGCTCCAATTGTGCTTGCATAGGGCATGACCTGCGTTCATGCTCCAGGCGCTTCAGCGTGACCCGCACTCCACTTTTGCCTGTCCAAGGTGCGTGGTGCGCTCACTTCCAATTTCTCTCTTTTCTGGTGTTATGGCGAGACCACTCGGTTATTGCTGCATAGATAGGGCGTGACCAGGCCACTTCCGTGCACTTAAGCGATTAAGCTCCAGTGAAAAATTCAGATCCAGATTTCGATCAATCCAAATCTTGATCTTTACAATAGATTACATCAATGATAAAAACAATACAATGATACATACCGTGATTTAAGTTACATCCATTGATAATCAAAACTTGTAAAAACTATCAATTTTTCATAAAATAAAAAACGATCCATTTCTTTCCAGAAATCATTCTGAACATAACAGTTAGTCTAGATGCCTGCAAAACCATGTTAGAACAGTTCTACATCTACCAACATCTACATGCTCTGATACTAATTGTAGGAACTGTTATTTCAGAACGAATATTTCTGCAAACCGCGAGAACCCACGCGCAGCGAAATCAATGGGGTTCTCACGATTTTGGATTAAGAACATACCTTTTAGATCCGGTTTTGATAACTCTGAGAATCCAATCTTTATGAATCTGAAAGCAACCTCTTGATCTTCTGTTGTATTCCTTTAAAACAGATTGGACGTTGTGTGGGCAACGATCTACCAATCCCCTTCTTTCTCACAAAGCTAGATCCAATTTTCTGGATCTATCTTTTCTTGCCTCTTTTTCTGTTCAGATGAATAGTGAATTTTGGCCAGAGAGAGATTATTCTATTTATAGGCTACAACAGGGACCATGAGGAGAAATTAGGGTTGGGCCTCTCGATAGGCTTGGGCTTCCCATGTTCACCCAGAACACACGGCCCAAGTCCGTCAATAAATGACTTATTCCACTAAAGGCCATTGTTGCACTACCGCCCTAATCCCAAATTACGTGTCAGTGTTTAGGGGCTCCATATTATATGCTCATTGATCTCCCCGTGTTTAAGATGTCGAATGTTCGTTGATTAAGGCAAGTTACTGACAACTACATTAATCAACTTCTTATGTCCTTGAGTAGTACCACTTAACCTCATTGTCATGTCAGAATAAATCCACCTGCCGGGTTTACATTACAATCTTTTTGAGCTCCTCAAGGGGACATCATCAACCCGACTTCTTGCGGGACACGGAATCCTTCTATAATCAACAACACACCTTACATAACATGTCATTACCCAATCTATCGAGTTTGTTGATTGACAAATGAATCTCACTCATTGATGATTTAAAGCAATGTACAATGCATGTAATTGCCCGTTATTATATCCGAATTAGGAAGAGAAGCATCCATAATAACAGAGGCGTTTGTTCTCTTATATAGTCAGTATAAGGAGAAACAACCTCACTTGGTCCTATTCAATACACACAAAGTGTACTAGTATAATCCTATAGTCAAGATAGACTAATACCAGATTATACTACAACCGTACCAATGGTTTGTCCAAATCCATCTAGGTTGTGAACGATTACTTATACTTTATAAGGTACTGATGATATGATCTTTTGTGTGTCCACACCATATCATCTACAACATAAAGTATTAGACACATGCATATAACTAATAACATATATAATATGCATAACATTTGCCCATATGATTCTCATTCAAAAAATAAAGAATTAGAGTTAATATAAAAATAATGTTTTTAGTATATAACCCTATCAATCTCCCACTTATACTCAAAGCATTGGTTTTTACTATACTACTAACACCATTGTCAGACAGTAAAGTCTTCACCTTCATTTCTGTGCGATTCTCAACTCTTGCCTTCCACTTCTTAAATATCTCAAACACTTTATCTTAGGTTTTCATCATATACACCCACATATAACGAGTATGATCATCAATGAATGAGACATAATAACAGTTACCTCCTTTTGAAGCCACTCTGGAGGGTCGCCAAACATCCGTATGCACATAATCGAGGATGCTCGTTGTCTTGTGCTTGCTTGAACTGAACTTGACTCTGCACTACTTCCTATAGACACAATGCTCACAGAACCCCATGCTTGGCTTCTTCAAGTCCTTCAAGAACCTTTGTTTGCACAACTTAGACAAACCTTGTTCACTCATATGCCCTAACCGCATATGCCCCATCTTAGTGCACTCAGAATCATCACTACATGTACCAACTGTTATATTGTATGTCACCATACTACCCATCAAAGTATACAAGGTTCCATGTCTTTGGCTCTTCATAACAACTAAAGAGTCACTAACAATCTTTAGGACTCTACCTTCTCCCACAAACTTGTGGCCTTTGGAATCCAAGGTACCAAGAGACATAAGGTTTTTCTTTACCTCAGGAACATGTCTCACATCATTTAGAGTCCTCACAATATCCTCATCCATCTTGACCCGTGTAGTTCCAATTCCAATTGTCTTACACGCATGGTCATTATCTATCAAAATGGAACCGCCATCAATGCTCTCATAAGAAGTAAACCACTTTCTATTCAGGCACATATGGTAGGAACACCCGGAGTCAAGAATCCACATTTTGGCCATATAGTCTTGTGTGGACACACAAAGCCTCACATCGTCCCCTTCAGAGCCCGAAGCAAAACTTGCCTAAACTTGAGCCTTACCTTTCTTCTTACCATCTTTCTTGTCACTTTTCTTTGAGTGAGGACAATTACTTGCATAATGTCCTTTTTCATTGCAATTGTAGCACTTCACATGTTTCAACGGCTTCTTTGACTTGGACCTAGACCTCTCATTGCTTGTAGATGCCTTTTCATGCGACCTTCCTTTTGCCACTAACCCTTGTGCGTTATTAATGTTATTCTCTACTCGTGTCTTCTTCATTAACTCATAAGAAAGAAGCACACTTTGAACTTCATCAAGATCAACATCTTCTCGGTTCATAAAGGTAGTCATAAAATGCTCATAGCTTTCGGGCAAAGAGAATATTAAACATGCCGCTTGATCCTCGTCATCCATCTTCATGCCAACATTCAAATAATCCGAGAGGCGTCGACGAAACTCACTAACGTGCTCTTGCATCATTGAACCATCCACCATCATATACCTATAAAGAGGCTTCTTAAGGTTCATCTTGTTCATCATGCTCTTGGTCATATACATCAACTCTAACTTGAACCAAATACCGGCGGCAGTATTTTCTCCCATCACATTATACATAACCTCATTCGCAAGACACAATTGGATAGATAAACAAGCCTGGAGATCAAACTCTTCCCAATCATCATCGGACGTCATCGCCGGCTTTGCTTTAATCCCTTTCAAAGCCTTGTGCAAACCTTGTTGGATAAGGATGTCCTTAACTTGGACTTGCCAAATTCCAAAGTTATTATTGCCATTAACCTTCTCTACCTCAAACCTTGCTTTTGACATCTTAGGAGCCATTTCCCCAAATCACACTAAGCAACCCACAAGAAAAAATCACTCGGGAATTGTGGAACACCTTGTCTACATCAATTTCAAACACTATGGTTCTTTACCAAAACTCAAAATTCCAAGGTCGTAAACCTGGCTCCGATACCAATTTTTACGACTAATGCGAAAGCTATCAACAATAACTACTAACAAAGCATTCAACAACTCTCCAAGCAACAACCCAAGATCAACAACAACATAAACATAATCAATAGTAGAGAATAAAGTAAAGAATGCACTCTCACACAAGACTAGATATATGTTGTTAGGCAATGTGCCTATGTCCACCAATGAGCTCTATGATATATTGGATGAACTAGATAGAGGATTACAAAGAGGAGTTTTCTCTTCACTCACTTAGAATGATTCACTCAACACTCACAAAGAATGCTCTCTCTCAAATCTCCTTGGTTTAGTTCTCTCACAATCTCTCTCACTTAGAAAAAGATTTATATTTCTCTTAAAAGAAAAAAAAATGATGAAGATTAGGTTAGGTCGTGCACTAAGGGTGGCGACTTGGGACTTGGGCTTTTGGGCTTTTCAGACCCAAAACAACACCTCATTAAACCCAAACCTCATCTTTTCTTTTTTCTTTTTTTCTTGAAAAAAAAACATATTAAAAACTAGAATGTATATTTATGGACCTTGACTGAGTACTTCAACTTCAAGGACCTTTAAAGGAACTTATTCAAGAAGCAACTCAGAGTAGCCTCAAGATAATGCAAAGAACTTGAAGTTCTATAGAAGGTATTTTGATTATATTACCATAGTTTTTTCAGTTCATCACTACTTGCTCCTATCATGTACGGATGGACCATCTCGTGGACTCAGCGTGCATTTTAACACTTCGTCACTTCGGACTTCGGCACTATATTTTCCATAAGCGGACCATTTTCAAAAGACTACTATTTTCTACGATAGTATTGTCATGGGCAAATATCGTCAGGCCGATATTTCAGCCCATAATTCCATAACTAACTCGAGATATCTCTGTTAGTTTCATATGTTACAGGTTTGAGTGGGAAGAAAAGGAGGAAGAAGAAGATGGGCACGGTTCATGATCTGATTGGGTCAAAGCTAGTTGGAAACACTATATAAAGACTAATTTGGAAGAAATGATCCATTATCTTCTCCCTGTAGGAACCGTTATGGTTTCATGTAATGATTTACTACAAACCACGAAAACCCATATGCAGCGGAATAAAGGGTTCTCACGATTTTGTTTAGAATCATACCTTTGATCAGCTGTGATAACTTTGAGAATCCAAGCTTTACGAATCAGCAACCTCTTGATCTTCTGTTGTATTCCTATCCTTAGAATGGATGTTGTGTGGGCAACGATCTTCCAACCCTTTCTTTCTCCCTTGGGCTCTCTCAGTCACAAAGTTGGAACCAATTTGGATCTCACTTTTCTTGAGCAATCCTTGAGTATTTCGGCCAGAGAAAGAGGGGTTTCTTTATATAGACTACAACAGGGACCATGAGGAGAAATTAGGGTTAGGTCTCCTGACGGGCTTGGGCTTCCCATGTTTGCCCAGAATACACGGCCCAAGTTTGTCAACAATTAGCTTATTCCACTAAAGGTCATTGTTGCATTACCACCCTAATCTCAAAATTACATTTATGGGCTCCATATTATATGCTCGTTGATCTCCCCGTGTTTAAGATATCTAATGCCCGTTGATTAAGTCAAGTTACTGATAACTACATTAATTAACTTCTTATGTCCTTGAGTAGTACCACTCAACCTCATTGTTATGTCGGATTAAATCCACCTACAGGGCTTACATGACAATCCTTATGAGCTCCTCAAGGGAACATCATCAACCCGACTTCCTACGGGTCACAGATTCCTTCTATAATTAACAGCACACCTTACATACAATGTCATTACCCAATCCGTCGAGTTTGTTGATTCACAAATGAATCTCACTCAATGATGATTTAAAGCAATGTACAATGCACATAAGTGCCCGTTATTATATCCAGATTAAGAGGACAAGCATCCATAATGACAGAGGTGTTTGTTCTCTTATATAGTCAATATAAAGAGAAACAACTTCACTTGGTCCTGTTCAATACACACAAAGTGTACTAGTGTAATCCTGTAGTCAAGATAGACTAATACCAGATTATACTATAACCGTACCAATGGTTTGTCCAAATCTATCTAGGTTGTGAACGTTTACTTATACTTTATAAGGTACTGATGATATGATCTTCTGTGTGTCACCACACACCATATCATCTACAACATAAAGTATTAAACACATGCATATAACTAATAACATAAATAATATGCATAACATTTGCCCATATGATTCACATTCAAAATATGAAGAATTAGAGTTAATACAAAAGTAATGCTTTTAGTATATAACCCTATCACTCCCCCCATAAAATCATTGTAAACTGGAGAGAGAAAGATAAAACCAGATAGAGTTGTAACCGCCATTAGAGATTAATAAAACCTTACTCATTTCATATCAAATCATTATTCAATCTTCATATACTAACGTGTTCATTCACACAAACAGACTTGATGACTACATTGGCGCCGTCTGTGCTACTCCAACTTGAAAGATCAGGTTTTTCGGTTTTTCTCCCTTTTGTAGCGTGATCTTGTTGATTTGTTGGTTGAGATTTTTCCTCAAATTAGTAGTTATTCAATGGCTCCTAGCAAGTGTGCACCAGCTAGTAAGAGTGTGGTAAATGAAGCAAGCACATCAAAGAATAAGGAAAGAAGAACAAGGCGTTCAGAAAGCAGATTAGTAGAGGAAGTAGAAGAAGTGCATAAGGAATAGATCTCTTTGCAAATTCTATTAAACAAGTTTAAGGAGCTGAAAAAACATAACAAAGTTCTGATAGCAGAAAACAAAGTTGTAAAGGAAGAGAACGAGAGGCGCATGGTGGAAGAGTTGTATGAGAAAGATGGGGTTGAATCGAGTTCAGGCACTCTAGTGGCGAAGAAAAGTCATATCAAAGAAATGAGAAAAAGCCACCTCGAGGAGGTACAGTCAGTGGCAAAATTGACACCAAAGGTGCTGCAAGAGAAAGAGGTAAAACAAGCACCCCAGCCAATCACAAAAGAAATGGTACAGGAGATGATGCAGAGGCAATTTAGGGACCAGCTAATGGAGAAAGTATCAGCTTCGGTTCGTAAATTGACCGATGATGTAGGTTGAAACCCGCTGAAAAAGGAAGTAAAGAGAGTGCCATTACCTCCAAAATTCAAAAATCCCAAGTTCACCCAATATGATGGGACCACGAACCATATGGACCATCTCTTCAATTACCGACACCAGTTGTCGATATATCATGGAACTGAGTATTGGGATTCTGTGTTATGTCGATCATTTTCTTCAAGCTTAAAAGGCAAAGCATTGAAATAGTTTTGTGCAATACCTGAGGGGACCATTTCTTGCTTTTGGAGATCGAGGAGAGATTCCTCACCAATTATGGTCATCAGAGAGTACAGCCGAAGTAGGTATCGGTTTTATTCCAATTGAAACAAAGAAAGAAGTAGTCATTGAAAGGTTTTTTGGCACGATTCAAGGCCGAAACTCAATCAGTGGAGAGGCTTGATGAGTTTGAAATGACAGATGTTATGTCTTTCCAAATAGGTGTGATACCAGGATCTGATATGCACAAATATCTCTTGCGCAAGGATGTCAAAAGTTTACAGGAGCTGTATGACAAAGCTAACAGAGATATTCAGGTGGAAGAAGGGATACATGCAGCCACGATGCAAAATGTACTGCAGGTGTCGGAGTTAGGAAAGAAAGAGAAAGATAATGGAGATAGACATGAGAATCGAGACTCTTCGAGATCAGACCAAAAGAGACCTCAGGAAAATTATACAAGTCTGGATAATCAACTACAACAAAGAAATAGGTATGAAAAAACACTAAAAGAAGAGTTGGATCCCAAAAATTTATCGCTATCAATACTACACCTGAAGATATTTTAAGGAGGGTGGTGAAAAAAGATTTTTTGATATGGCCAAAGTACACTTTTAGGGAAATAAAGGGCGGGCAAACCTTATTGTAGCTTTCACAAAGTTGAGAACCATGAGACAAACAAATGTTTGAAGCTGTTGAAAGAAATTGATAGGTTGATGAAAGACGGTAAGTTACGAGAGTTCAAGGCTGATGTCAGACCCGCAGAGACTGCAACCATACATGAGAAACCCCTTGGAGTAATTAATATGATCTACAAATGGGAGATACCATAAAAGAAAATCATTCGAGATAAAATAAGAAAGATTTCAATGGTAAAAGAGGTGCTCGAGGTCAATGTCGAGCTTATTCCAGTAAATCAGAGTCTGGTATCGGCTAGCATTCCAGGAGCAATTATGTTCGTACCAGATGACTTATCGAAGGTGATGTTGCCACATGATAATGCATTGTTAATCACTTTGTGTATCTCTGGCTATAATGTACAAAAGATATTGGTGGATTGTGGTAGTTCTGTGAACATTTTATTCTGGAAAGCATTCACAGGCATCGGTCTCGATGAGACTTGATAAAACGGTAAATTCCCATTTTGGTTTTACTTTATTCCGAGATCCACAGTCTGAAGTCCGAAGACTAAAGTCCAAAGTCCAAAATCCGTTAGTCGTCCATTTAGTCAAGTTACCTTACTCACGTGGGTTTGGTAGGATAGGTCGAGTAAGGGATCATCCATACCTTAGGGCTCAGCAAGACTTACAACTGGATTTACATCTTTTGGTGAATAGGATTTTAAGTTATTTAGTTGGTTTAAATAGATTAACGGTAATGCAAGTAATGTAAATTAATAATGGTTATTTCGACGTAAATAAACAAATATAGAGAAACAGGGAGAGAGTTAATCGTACTCATGCAAGAATCATTTTCAACAATTTATACTACCACATCACTACAACTCTAATCCATCTCGAGTTCATAGACAAATCCGAGACAACGTTGAGTATCGATCCCTAGCAAAATACACGCATCTCTGAGCGCATCTCACTAGCATAAGGAGTTGAACTAATATTTCATCTCTAGAATATCATTTCAGCTCCTGGTTCGATTCTACATCAGCTGGACAAATTAGAGAGCTGTCTGACACCGTAGAGTTGCGTGTGAGACATTTTGGGTCTCTCGCGAGACTGTTCTGGAGCATCAGCACTCCAAACTTGGACAATCTCAATCATTTTGGGACCAGATGTATAATCTACACCTAATTCCTAAGTAGTGATTCTAGAACATTAAAGTGTCAATCCGGATTCTCACACGAGCAGCATAACCCTCCCCCTGAAGGGGGGGGGGGTTTAACTCATGGTCATTGGATGAATAATTGAACTTGTTGTATTAAATAAATAAATAAATGCAGAACGGAAATTAAACTTAGAAAGAATTGACTTTTATTAAGAAGAAAGACTTATAGTACTGAAGCAGAAGGAAGGGAAAATGACGGAATGTAAACTACGTACTAGAATGAAAGCTGCACACTATAAACTAAAACTATATAACTAATGAGCCAAAGCTGAAGAAGGAAAGGTCCCCCTTCATATATATAGGCTCCAGACCTTTCATGTGAAGACCAAACATTAAAATGTTTTGTTTCATTCAATTGCTAAACTCAAAACTTTGTTTTGTCCTATTATATTTTGTTTTGTCCTTCTATGTTTTGTTTTGTCCTTTTGCCCAATTCAATTCAAAACATTGAATTGGTACGTGTCTTTTCCTTTTGCAAGGTGGCACAAAATTGTGACCATCACTTGCCACCTGCTTATGCTAACTCGTCATGCCTTTTGGGCCTGCAGAGTGGGTCCACGTGGTGTGTCCAGTGGCGGCACCGATTTTAGCATTTTTACAACTTTCTGACTTTGCGTAGAGTTCGTCGCCCTGGTTGCTCTGGCAGTTAACTAGCCAAAGTCGGCGTCCAGGTTTGAAAGATGTGAGCTTCGGAAGTTTGCTGTTTCTTTACATGTGGACCCATTCTGCACTAGTTTTGTTCCTTTGGAAACTTCGGTTCTAGTTAGGCTTTGTTGGGCTTCACTGGGGTTGAGTGGGAAGACTTCAGGAATTCCAGTATTCCCGTACTTCGATGCATGTTTTATTATCATATTCACGTTAACTGCGGAAACTTGCACAAGTACGAAAATTTAATTATTACATGATTATTAAACACATAATTGACCAAAATGCTATGTCTCTCGGGGTTTAATACTACAGTTTTGGGTGCTTATCACACCACCCCTAAACAGCACTTTTCTTGTCCTCAAGCAAAGAAGAGACTTTAAAATGATAAGTGGCTAAAATATGTTGTCCTAAGCTTAGTCTCATTTCGCAGAGTGCGGTTGCATTGACCGTATGCAACAAGGCCTTGAACCACTAGGAATTCCCTAGTGGACTAGTTATAGCCTCGTGAGAGTTTTCTAGAAAAGATACTCACAAACTTCATTTATACTATAACGACTTAGTGACAAAGGCCTGTTTCTTTAATTAATCTCAGATATCTCTACATCTCACTAGCGGGGGAAACAAGAATTAATTCTTTTGAAATTCAAGTTAATATACATACAATAATCAAAACATCTACATATGAGCATGCATGCAGTGATCTTTTACAATGAAATGTACGAGCAGGGCCGTTCTGGATCCTTTGGAGAGCGTCCTTAAGTAGGTTCTCACAGGTATGTGTCAAAACACAATTTTTCTCTTACTTTTCTACTCAAGTTTTGCTAACTCCAGTGTGTAGTGAGCACACGTTTCCTCACATACTCAATGACAGTCAGAGGAGCTGAGGTCGAGAATTCACATCTACTATTTAATATCATACCACCCTACTCCTAATTGAGCTAGAGGTTTTTATTAGGTTTTATGGGGCTTAGGTGGTAGTGCAGAAGAAATTGGAATGGAAAATTCAAAAAATGATAAGTATGAGAAAATAAGGTCTTTGAGATATTTATACTAGAGAAATCCTTATTTTCTTTTTTGCTTCTAACATGGGTTTCCATACTTGGCTTTTTTAAGCTTTTGTATTCCTTTTTGATTTGATTTTGGGGGAAATTCTAACTTTGATATTTCTTTTGATTTTTGGAAACATCTTTCTATTTTTCTTCTTCTTTTCTTTTGAAGCAGATGTAGGAACCGTTATGGTCGCAGTTTACAAACCATAAAAACCATGCGCAGCGGAATAAAGGTGTTCACGATTTTGTTTAGAATCATATCTCTTAGATCAGTTGTGATATCTTTGAGAACAAATCAGCAACATCTTGATCTTCTGTTGTATTCCTATCCTTGGAATGGACGTTGTGTGGGAAGTGATCTACCAGCCCCTTCTTTCTCTCTTGGCCTCTCTCACTCACAAAGTTAGAACCGATTTCGGAACTCTCTTTTCTTGAGCAAAACCTGAGTTTCTCATTAGTGTAATGAAACAATCAAGAAAGCGGGATTTCTTTTTATAGGCTACAACAAGGACCATGAGGAGAAATTAGGGTTGGGCCTCCTGACGGGCTTGGGCTTCCCATGTTTGCCCAGAACACACGGCCCAAGTCCGTCAACAAATGGCTTATTCCACTAAAGGCCATTGTTGCACTACCGCCCTAATCCCAAACCGTGTATTACGTTTATAGGCTCCATATTATATGCTTGTTGATCTCCCTGTGTTTAAGATGTTGAATTCCCGTTGATTAAGTCAAGTTATTGACAACTATATTAATCAACTTCTTATGTCCTTGAGTAGTACCACTCAACCTCATTGTCATATCGGATTAAATTCGCCTGTAGGGTTAACATGATAATCCTTATGAGCTCATCAAGGGGACATCATCAACCCGACTTCTTGTGGGTCACAGATTCCTTCTATAATCAACAACACACCATACATACAATGTCATTACCTAATCCATTGAGTTTGTTGATTCACAAATGAATCTCACTCATTGATGATTTAAAGCAATGTACAATGCACGTAAGTGCCCATTATTATATCCGGATTAAGAGGACAAGCATCCATAATAGCAGAGGTGTTTGTTCTCTTATATAGTCAGTATAAAGAGAAACAACCTCACTTGGTCCTGTTCAATACACACAAACTGTACTAGTGTAATCCTATAATCAAGATAGATTAATACCGGATTATACTACAACAATAGCAATGGTTTGTCCAAATCCATCTAGGTTGTGAACGTTTACTTATACTTTATAAGGTACTGATGATATGATCTTCTTTGTGTCACCACACGCCTATTATCTACAACATAAAGTATTAGACACATGCATACAACTAATAACATATATAATATGCATAACATTTGCCCATATGATTCTCTTTCAAAATATAAAGAATTAGAGTTAATACAAAAGTAATGTTTTTAGTATATAACCCTATCAGCAGGTAACGGATTTTGATTTGTGACAAGTTTTTCTCTTCATTTTTCCGTACTTCATCCTATTTCTCATACTCATCATTTAGGTGAGCTTATTTATTTGTGGTTAATAGATGGGTAATGAATTTTTTTGGTGAAATAGAAAGGATCAATGAAAGGTTCTGATAAAAGATAAAATTTGAATAGTCTTACCTACGAAATAAAGCGATGAACTCTAAACGCAAGTAAAACTAAACTTGATCTTATGGGTCTATGTTTATCAAAGATTCTACTCTCAAGTCTATGAGATATAGTGGAGTAGAGTGATTTGTTCCACTCCTAGTCCTTCCGCATGCTGTGTTGTCACGTGTAAGTAATCTAAACTTAAAGTCTAATGAGAGATTTACGAAAAAGGCAACTAGACTACGATGCAACTACCCACAAAATGCAACTAGTCGACGATGAGAATAACTAAGGGAATGCTACGTTGATTCGATGATAAGGAGTTAGAGGGGAATTGATTCCACCTTAACTCGACTTAATCCTATTAACTAAAAATCGTCGTAATCCGAATTGAATCGCCGGCAGAACAATTGGTTCTTCCTAATCCCTAATTACACATGGCATTTCTACTAATTAATAACTAGCATGTGAGCGATTAAACCCATTCTCATGGTGAACTAAACGCGTTTCTAGAGTGGAAAGGAAATTACGACGAATCCACGTTAATCGAATCAAGCTTTCATCAAGGCTTCTCAACCCCTCTAATGGAGGTTTAGCCGAGAATCATTACGCAATCATTTCGATTAAATTTAAACTAAACATGATATAAAGAATTGAAATTTACTTAATTAAACAATAATGAAATCTAATTTAATGACTAAAATGCAATAAGGACGGGGAATTGAAATTGGATCTAGAAATGGAAATGACAAAAATCGAAGTTGATAGAAATACTACTTATTGACCTAATCAAAATGAAGAACAAGATTCCAAGGTTTAATCTAATACAATAATTGGATTTGAAACTACACTTAATCAAAAACAATTAAATAAAACTAGATCTAGAAGCTATTTTAATGGCTACTTTCTATTCTAAGCTACTTTTATTTTCTAACCTAAAAATCTACCATTAACAAAGAATTAAGCTTTTGTTTTTATACTTTCAGATCCAAAAATCGTGCATGGGCTTAGAGCCATGTTTTGGGCCAGAGAATCAGGCCCAAAACCCAATTCTTTCAGTCCAGAAAGGCCTCTTCAGCTGTAGTTGGCTTCAACAGACTTTCCGTCCACCTCTGCTCCTCTGATTGGGTCAAGGCTTAGACCATTGGAAAGCTCTTTCCGAGCCGGTCGTTTTGACATAAGGTAGGCCCCATTCCGAGGTCTGAGTCCAAAGATATATCCTTCGGAAGTTCTGCTGACTTTGTGTGCTGTTTCTGCCCGCGCGTCGACTTTTCAGCTTTTGACCGGGATTTTAGAAAGGCTTTGTCTTCTCGAAACTTGGCCTTTAATCACGGACCTCCTTAGTAACCGACCTTTGCTCCTTTATCTCACTAAAGTGGCACATTTCTGCACATTATGAACCTTGAAGCCTGAAATGCATAAAAACACATAATCAGTGTTAACTTTTAATTATTACTCACATAATTAGTCTAAAAGTATGACTATTAAAGGGTTAAAACTACAGTTTTGGGCTCTTATCAAATCACCCCCAAACAGCATTTTGCTTCTCCTCAAGCAAAGATGAGAAATTAACATAAGTGACGAAAAATGGAGTTCTATCTACTTTTTGTTTCGCCGAGT
The DNA here is from genome assembly GCF_015680905.1 of Coptis chinensis. Taxonomy (NCBI): domain Eukaryota; kingdom Viridiplantae; phylum Streptophyta; class Magnoliopsida; order Ranunculales; family Ranunculaceae; genus Coptis; species Coptis chinensis. The sequence goes on from NC_141459.1 coordinate 42,156,145, forward strand.
GCGATTGCATTGACCATATGCAACAAGGCCTTAAACCACTAGGAATTCCCTAGTGGACGAGTTATAGCCTCGTGAGAGTTTTCCAGTGAAGGTACTCACAAACTTTATCTATACTACAACGACTAAGAAATAAAACTATTGTTTCCTTATTCATGCTCCAAACTATCTATGCATCTCACTAGCTATAAACAAGAATAACCAAGTCAAAAACCTAAGCTAATATATGCATAATAATCAATCATCTATAACAAATATATATACAATGAGTAATACTATGAAATGCAATAGCAGGTCCATTTCTGAAACTTGGAATAACGCCCTTAAGTAGGTTCTCACAATAATAGTCAAGATACAACACTCTGATTTTTCCACTCAAGTTTATTTACTCTAATGTGCAGTGGGCACACTTTACCTTACAATCTAAATGACAACAAGGAAGCCGGAGTCGATCAAACACATCTGCCACTTACTATCACACTAACCTATTCCTAACTGAGCTAGAGGTCTTTATTAGGTGTTACGGGGATTAGGAGATGGTTTAAGAAGGAAGGAAATGGATATTCAAAAGGACAAGTCCGAGATAATAGACTCTTTATATTATGTAACTAGAGAAAACCTTGTTATTTACTTTTTGCTTCTACACTTTGTTTCCATCCTTAGCCATATTTTTTTTTTTTTTTTTTTTTTTTTTTTTTCTTTGGCTTTTGACTCCCTTTTATTCTATTTTTTGGAGTTTTTATTTTATTTATATTTATATTTTTCTTTTCCTTGGATGGAAACTTCTTTTCTTTATTTTTCTCAAGCAATTAACTAACTTTTGTTTACACGAGGTTTTCTCTTCTTCTTTTCTTCCCTCATTCTATTCTCGGACTTATTCTAAATTGGGTGGGTTGAATTTTTTTTATTTTCTTTTGTTTTTGTAACAGGGTAAAGGATTTGTGGTTTATGGAAGGCTAAAGAAAGGCTCAGAGGGGCGACTAGCGGAAAATAATTCATAGGTTTGAATTTCTGGCTATATCGATCCAAAGAGGGCCTAAATTCTCGCTTAGGATATGGCATAGTCAAAGCAAGTGGACGTGTGATATCTCTATCCGGATTTTACTTCTCCCTTGTGTCATTTCTCAAATGCTTCGCTCATATAAGGCTTTAGGCTATATTCTCAGGATTTGTAGAATAAGTACTCTAGCCTAGATTTGAAACTTATCTGCTAACAATTATAGATACTCATGTAATATATTTATAGATAGATGCAAAGATTATTATCTATATATTAACCTAAGTTTCTAACAATTATTCTCGATGCAACAGCTGACTCATTGAGACTTCTAGATTGTTAAGAGCATGGAGAAAGAAACAATACCAATATTCCTAAGTGTATAGCATAACTTATTTATTTATATTTTTGAATTTTTGAAATTTTAACTAGAAAACAAATGCATATTATACATATCTATATCCTATCAGATGCCTTAATTACACGTGTTTCTATGCCCCCAAACAAAAAGCATGCTTTGTCCTCAAAGCAATTAAATAAAAGAGGGTAGGAAAAATACCATCAAGAAGCGTGAAATTCGGGAACATCGTAAAACAAGGTTAGAACGCACTAATATAGGAAATAAAACTGACACACAACTCTATCTGAAGTTATACCCATTATGGGGTTAACAAGAATGAAATTGCTTGGGACATAAGCAGACACTAGCTAGAATGAAAACTTACCTTATCTCCCGCATTACTCATCATCTTACTCATCCTTTTCTTCCATAAAGAAGTGAGGTTCCTTTGCGTCCTGCCATGCCATGATAATTTGCCAGGCTTCCCGCCATTTATCATTTATGATTGCTAACCTATTAAGAGCCACTTGGTCTGACGGGGTGTAGGGCGCAACCTGATGAGGTTGTATCCGCCACCCTTGCCAAGTCATTGCACGGAAAGATCGAATGATACTATTGGTAGGTCGGACAATGTTGACCGTAATCCAATCCGTGAAGTGTGTACAAAAAATAGGAAAGAAACACAGCATAATACGGGAAACTAGAACGGGCATAAGGAGGTACTTATGCCTCATGCTATGGTATCGAGCTAAACTAGACATCAAGGTTCGGGGAAGGTCATGACACATACATCCCGTGGCTAGAGCAAGGAAGACGCTGCAAGTGGCATCATTCACAGAAGAAAAACGCCATTCCCCTCAAATGTTTAGCATGATCCAAAACATAACAGTTCCTATGTTCATGGACAGGCTACCAAAGGCGACATTATATTCCCCTTGGTCCTCGATACGGAAAATGCCCGTGCCATACGACTCATGCAAAAACTCGTAAGTGTAGACATACATATTGTCTACCCAATAGCACCATTGGTCTTGTATTTCAGCGGGCATAGCAAGTCCAAGAACAAATTCTAGCAAGAACCTGGTAATTTCCATTGGTTCATTATCAATGTTGATGGAGAAAATGCAGTTATCGTAAAAATAAGATGCTAGAGTCAGAGAATAAAGTGCATCAGATCTTACCATAAGCGGCTCCCAGCCAACGAATGTGATCGCTTCGCGAAACCAAGCACCATAAGTAGTGCTTTGGAACAAATCTTCGAAAGACTGTTCCGGTATCAATGTTGGAGATGTCATCTCAAAATTACGCTTTGGAATAGCTGCGAATGATCCGGATACTACGCGAAAAACTGGAAATTTCCCGGTCCACGGAAGTCGGCTGAAAGTCGCTCGATAGGACGCGATCAAGGCTGAAGAAATTGAAATTTCCAGTTTTTGAGCTGGTCGCCAGCTTGCATGAAAGGCGGCCTTCGACAAAAACTCAGAAAAAATATCAGAGCTTGAAGTGCGCCTCCAGTAGGGCTGAAAGCGCTTCGGAGTTGCGTAAACTTCGAAAATGAGTCAAAACGAGGGAATCGCGGGAGTGAAAGGTGAGTGATGGAGTTTAGGTGTAGTGTGAGTTGTGAGGATAGATTGTATCAAGTTTATATAGGTTTAAAGTTGCTAAAATGGATCGGAAGTTGCCCAAAACTAATTACGGCAGGTTTCGAAATCCTAAAATTTCCAAACCCAAAACGTAAAACAACTCATTTCCTTGATTCTAATTCAAACCCAGTATCTTTTAGATTGATTTTATGATAGAATGTACCTATTTAATCTAGATTTCATCCTACCATGATACTTATTCATATATATGCCTAAACAGCCATATTTTCACCTTGACTCATAATAAATTCTAACACGGGTTATATAAAAATCATCTTTGGAATAGATAAAACCACCCCCAAATAAGTTGGGAAGGTGGGGTCAATATTAAACAACCACGCATAATGAAAATAACCCATTATATTAAAAATAATTCATGTGGAGTACATTTCACTACAAAATTCAACTTACGGAAAGAAACTTACATAAAAATAAATGACAGTAATGAAACTACAAATAAAACATAAAACATCAAACTATACTATCCCTAGCTACTCCGGAACTGGTGGCGGAAGGCACACGCCTTCGAGAGGCGCCTCTGAGCTCTGATGGACCAGCACCATTCGTCTTTCGGCGACGGCGCTCGTGTCTCGAGGGTGTATCCTCAGAAGGAGAGTCCCCGTGAGGTGGGAATCGTGTCAGCATCTCGTCCCGAAACTGGCGCTGAGCTTCTAGCTCGGTCCTCATCTGTTCCCACCTCTCGTCCTCTCTCGGGGTGCGAGCTCGAAGTTATGATGCATCGTTGCTGTCGAGTCGGAGGTCTTCACAGATAGTGTTGAGTTTAACGATGCCACGATGGATCACAGCCATGCGTTCAGATCGACCAAACCCTCTCCAAGGCATCCTCGTCAAAACACGTCAAGTCCTCCTCATCCTCCGAGGCATCCTGATTTCCCCCAGCCTCCTCTTCATTCTCAGCTCCACCATCCTCTTCTTCTTCTTCTCTATCCTCAGCCAATTTCCAAACCTGTTGGACACACTCCTTATAGATGCGAGGGTTACGGTGGAGGGTGATGTATGTCCGATCAGTCGCCTGGCTGCGCTCTCAACTTCAAAGCATGATCTTTGTTATCAACGACGGGGAGAGGGGGCAACAGACTTCCCTACTCCCCTAATCATGCTCAGTAAAAACTCTAAGATGCAGAACTCATACTTCCGCTCCTGGAGTATCCATAAGATGTGGAGGCAGTTCAGGCCGATGTCGCTGACCTTCCCCTTCCCCTGGATGTTCCGACCAATCCACCGAAACGTGAGCCACCTGGTTGGTCCTAAGGGAAGTTCTGTCGAACACAATGCGATCGCATTGTAGTCGCCTCAATAACTGTCTCGTGCATCAATGGCTCTACCCCATTATGTTGGGACTCTTGCGGGTTGACATCGGATGGATTCTAGGCGGAATGCCTAGAATCTCGACCAACAAACCAGTCGTCACCTCCTTCCTCCTCTTTCCCACAACAACAAAAATCCTCGTCCCTTCCAACTCCCTCGTATCGTAGAACCGTCGGACTAAATCCTCGTGGTAATAGGCTTCAGTCGAGTACCACAAGCTATTCCGATCTCGACCGATCATCTAAATCACCGCAGTAGAGCGGTAGCGAAGTGGTCGACAGTAAAAGCTTGCTCCGGTAAAATTCGGCGTTGTTGAGCCATTGGAAGTTTGGAATGTTGTGGGGGCTTAAATGTGATGTGGTGGTGGGATTTTAATAGACCGGTTGATGCAAACCGTGGTGGTGGTGGAGTGGTGGCGCGGCAGCACCAAAATTTGATATTTTGGTGGATTTTTGGTTATGTAATTTGGTGGTAATGGTGGTCGGTGGTGTTCGGAGTCGATTTTTGTTTTCTTTTTATTTTGGTTTTGTTTTTAGGTTTTTGGAGCTTGGGCGTTAATGGCGGATGGAGAAGAAGATCGCGACTGTTGGTTAAGGTAAGGGCGCGGTCGCGCTGTCGGTGGGCGCGGGTTGGGCCCAAGCCCAAAATCGAAATTTGTGATTTTTTTCCGATTTTTTGCGAAACTTCAAATCAAAATTGCCGCTTTGTTACCGGTCCGATTTTTGCGAATGAGATATGGAAATGATCAGGAGAGAATTTCCAATCCAATGATCCATAAAACGCTCTATTCCGTCCGTGGATGACATATAAGATAGTGGAAAACGCCTCGAAGTGCGTGCATGCCGTACGTTATGCGAACAATTGAACTCTAAATTCATGGATTATGTCAACCCGAATCGTAATACAATAAAACGGCCTAAGCAACTCTAATGTGACATAAATATTTAGTACAGAAACATGAACACCCCACCCCCAAACAAATTTTTACAACGAAGCTTAGAAAATTTGTTTTTAGCAGTGGGTCTTTTAAAATCAGATTCCCGAGACTTCCTAGGTTACTATGCTTATTATTTTTTTTTTATATATATATATATATATATATATATATATATATATATATTTTTTTTTTTTTTAAATTTTAAAAAGAAAAACAATAAACAATAAAGACATAATTCACCCCATAGAGAAACATGACTCAAAAAATCCGAGAAAACATGCAAGAGTGGAAAACGTGAATTATGTTTAAATTTGGACTTAGGATCCGATACTTACAGCCACACACTCCATAGGGAGGGCCCGATTACCTTAATGGTGCACTCACCCATATATGGAAATGAAAGGAAATGCACCAAATACAGAAGTTGAGTCGTTTATAGTCAGATACTCGAGACTTTATCTAGACTTTATCAACAACCGAAATAATTGTGGATCATTCCATAAATAAATATCACAGAAAACATATCCAAACACAATCAAGCACCAAGATTTCCTATGACTCAACCTAGTAAAATGAAAGCGAAGTCGGATAACCCTATTATGTAACCTATCATGCACCTTATTTTTCATTTTTGAATGAGTGGGTGTTCTAGTAAATAAGTGTGGAAAAGTGAATGGTTGTGAAGAATATGGTGGATATGGATAAGTTGTAGAGGGAAAGCATGGAAAAATGAGGATGTGGGTTTAGCACAAAACTCATTCATAGTGTAGGTAGGGCTCTCTCAAGTCTGAAAATGAAGGTGTCACACGCTTTTTTGTCTTCAAGTATTTGTTTACTAGGTGAATTTAAAAATTATGAAGCACGAGGAAGAAACAATGAGGATCGAAAGTGCAAACTCGAGATTCCTTTGAAAGGGCGGAAGGGGGAGTCGAGGTGGATGTTGTGCAAAGTAGTTCTTGATAGGGTGAATCATCACCTGCTCTAAGAAACTCATCGAATTGCTCATCTAGATTAGTGATATCCACGTTACTATGATAGTCCTCTATATCTTTGAGAAAATCATCTATCTCCTCCTCATCCGTAATATGTGTATCGACTAGTGTAGGAATGGAAATGTTGGAGTCTGATCTTCCAAAGAAAAGAAATTTGGGCACATGATTATCAGGGAACGTGTTGTTGAAATAATCTCGAACAAAGCTCTAGATCATGCAAACCTCTCCATCCATAGACGAATCGGGTAACTGTGTCTTTGTTTTAAAAACATTGACTTCAATGACAAGATGGCCAAAAGACATGGACATTGAACCATCGCGCAATTAATGAGCGCATTGGCGGTTGCGAGAAAAAGGTCGCCTCTAAGATGATCGGACGAGTCGTTAAGCGACTTTCGTATCGAGGATGACAAAATCAGCCGGATAGTAAAAATCCTGAATTTTTACGAGAACATTTTCGGCGACACCCTTAGGATACTTAATAGACCGATCAGCTAATTGCAACGTCATTTTAGTGGGTTGCATCTCGTCTAGACCTATTTGTCTATACAAATAAAGCGGAGTAAGTTTACACTAGCCCCCAAGTCTAATAAACGCGGTCGTCGTATAGGAATCTCTAAGGTGCATTGTCTGATGGGGCGACCGGGGTCCTTGTACTTAACAATTCCATTATGTTCGGATAGAGTTGGGAATTGTTCTCGTTAAAAAGACGTCTTTTGGTATATTGGTCTTACGCCTAGTAGTACCACAATTCCTTAAGAAACTTAGCATGGTGTGGTAGCTTTTTATAGCTTCGAGGAAGGGAAGGTTTATAGTTAGATTCTTAAAACATCCCTAATCTCCTCATAATTTGTATCCCTAGTTAACATGGCTAATTTTTGTGGAAACGGTGGTTTCGTCTATATTTAGCAATGGTATTACGGGTGTTTAACCGTGGCTTCTGTTTCTTAGGTTGTGTTGTGGCGGTACCTCTACGTGGTAGGCTCTTCAGTTTCTATTTGGTATCTAGTAATATAGCGGTGTAGGGGCTCTTGGTGGGGTAACTATAGGCATAGTTACTTTGTTATCAACCACTCTACCATAACGGAGAGTGGTGATGGCCTTTAGCTCACCTACATTTTCATACTCGTTACTAGTATTATTGGTTACCTCAAAGGCTGTATTTGTTGTTTTAGGATTAGGTATTTCGTGACCTGGAAACACGCCTTTGGGTTGGGCTTTATCTTGAGCCAGCTGTTTGGTTAAATTATTAACGGATTGTAGAAGTTGTTGGTTAGATTGAGCCATGGTTTGGAAAAGTTTTTGGCTCACTTGTATGAAGGTGTCAAGACGATCCGGTTGTGTGGGTGTAGTAGTCACGGGTGGTGTGATTAGAACTATTTCACGTGAATTATTTATGGGTGGATTTTGGTAGTTATTATTTCCTAACGATACCTCTACTAGCATTATAATTATTATAACTACTTTGACCTTGTGCTTGACCTTGTCGAGGTTGCACTTGGTTGTTATAATTATTAAAATTCCCTTGACCCTGTCCTTGTCGTAGTGGGGCTTGGTTAAAGGCGTCGTAGGGCCTAACATATTGGTTATTGTACCCTTGAGGTGTGGCGTTTTGGTTATTTCTCCAACCGAAGTTGGGATTTTGTCTCAAAGCGTTAGGTTCACTATTAATGGAACAAGCCTATTCATAGGCTATAGGGCCGATGGGAGTCGGGATGCTTTCGGGGCTCAACAGAAACTACATGGATTTGAATTTACATTCATGACGGGGATTGGCTTTTGTTGTCTGAAATGGCCTCTACCTTTTTGTGAGGGATTCAATTAGAGTTTTAAGCTCGGGATCTAATTTAACCTCAAACATCTTGGTAGCCTTAAGCTGTTGAAGAAGAACTAGCGGAGCCGGGAGTAATCGTCACTACCCCCGGTTGTTATTTAGCTTAGTTTGGTCCTCTATAAATTTATAAGCCTCGAAGCTCCTTTGCTAAGAAACTACCCCATTCATTATGTCAAGGACTTCTTTATGGTGGTGTAGAAGTCCTTTGAAAAGGCGCGAACTAACGTGTCTTTCGCTAAGTTATGATGTGGACACTCTATAAGGAGATCGGTGAAAGCGATTCCAAGCCTCGAAAATGATTCATGAGGATTTTGTCGAAAAGAAATGGATCTTGGAAAGCATCTCATCCGTCTTTAGGTGTGGGTAAAATGTTCCATAAACAGTGAACAAGTTTAGCCCACGAGTCCACAGAATTAGGCGCCTTGGCAGTTAACCAAGACGCCTTTATCGGCTAAGGTGAAAGGGAATACCCTTAATTTAATTTGTTCCGTACCAACCGTAGGATGGTGGAATGTTGTTAGGGCTTGTTCAATCCTACGCGTGTCTTGATAAGGTTTTCATGGTCTAATCCATGAAAAGCGGGTAACAAATTAAAATATTTGGAGGGATTCGAAATCCCCACCGGGTCTGCTATAACGATGCAAGATTTGGGGCTATCATTTCAAGGCTTTGTAGAAGTCGAGAGAGAGGAGTCTCTCTTTTCCGCCATTATATCGGGTGGTGTGTGTGAAATAGTAGCTAGAGGTGTAGTGGGTGGTATACTAGATAGACTTGATTGTTGATGTTGTTGTGTATTTACGTTCGGTGTTTTTGTTCGGCCAGACCTTAACCTCATACAAGGTTAAGACCAACTTAGCTAAACACGTCAACACTGCAAACAATTCTGATATACTAGTATAAACCTCTAACAGGAGATGCGAGGTGTGGAAGAAAGGAATACCTGATTGCGTCCTTGCTTCGCTTATGAATAGCGCCTTGTTTACGCTTGTTCAGTGTATATAACAGGTTAGAACACTGAAAAATATGAAAGATCAAAGTTGAATCAAAACCGCCGAAATCCGAAAAAAATTTGATATAAGGCTGGTCGAATTCATATAGAACGGTCGCGCTCGGTGTATCTTAGAATTCCAGAGTTTAAATGGTCGCTCCACATATGGGGGCGGGTCGTGCTTTCGTGGTCCGATGAGTTAGGGGGGTTGCGTTCATGAGGAAGAAGCACAAGGCCGGTGTAATTCGACCGAATTTTTCAACTCGAAATGGACAAACCACGGTATGAATCAAACAAGGGTGGGTGGGTGAAATGGGACTTTAAGAACAAGTACTAACACTACTAAAAAAATATCTGAAAGTGAAACTAAGATATAAATGCCATTTGATAAACATAAAATGAATAGTCTTACCTACGAAATAAAGCGATGAACTCCACTCTACTCCACTATTTCGAATTTGTTACTCCACGCTATTTCGATAGACTTGAGAGTAGGAATCTTTGATAAATAACATAGCATCATAAATAGTTTAGTTAACTTACGTTTTGATTTCATCGTTCATTTCGTAGGTAAGCTATTCATTTTATGTTTATCAAATGGCACCGCTGCCATCTTAGTTGCACTTTAGCATTGTTTTCATAGTAGAATTAGTCATTTTTGAGTCCCATTAAACCCACCCACCCTTGTTTGATTCATACTGTGGTTATTCGTTTCAGCGTTGAAAAATTCCGGGACAGAATTACCGCCGGAGCTTCGTTTCTATAGTTTGGACCTGGCGCTATGGTTTTGGACCGGTAGCGACCGCCCTCATACCAAAGCAGCGATGCCTATGCAAAATTTTACAGATTTCTACAGACGCTATTCCTAAGCGAAGCAAGGACGCTATCAGGTATTCCTTTCTTCCATACCTCAGATCTCGGTTAGAGGTTCATACTAATATATCAAGATTGTTTGGATTGTTTTCGTGTTTAGACTTAGACTTGCATGAGATTAAGATGTCCGGTGGAGAAAAACACCGAATGTAATTAACCGTCAACAAACAAACATATCGAGTATACCAATCACTACACCTCTAACTACTATCCCACCAACCATACGACATAATGGGCTGAAGAAAGAGAGACTCCTCTCTCCGACTTCTACAAAGCTTTGAGCGATAGCCCTAAATCTTGCATCGTTCTAGCAGACCCAGTGGGGGATTTTCGAATTCCCCCAAACATATTTAATTTGTTACCCGTTTTCCATGGTTTAGGCCATGAAAAACCTTACCAACACATGCGTAGGATTGAACAAGTCCTTACAACATTCCATCATCCTACGGTTAGTGCGGAACAAATTAAACTGAGGGTATTTCCCTTCACCTTAGCCGATAAGGCAAAGATCTTGGTTAAGCCCCTTAAGCTTTAACTTCGTGGACTCGTGGGCTAAACTTGTCCAGCTATTTATGGAACATTTTTACCCACCCCTAAAGACGGATGAAATGCTTTCCAAGATTCATTTCTTCCACGTAACCCTCATGAATCATTTTTCGAGGCTTGGAATCGCTTTCACCGATCGCTTATAGAGTGTCCACACCATAATCTAGCAAAAGACACGTTAGTTCGTGCCTTTTCAAAGGACTTCAACATCACCATAAAGAAGTCCTTGACATAATGAATGGGGGTAGTTTCCTAAGTAAAGGAGCACCGAGAGGCTTACAAATTTTTTAGAAGAACAAACTAAACGCTTAATAACAATTGGGGAGTGATGATATCCCCCCGGCCTCGCTAGTTCTTCTTCTATTAAGCTTAAGGCTGGTATGTTTAAGATGAAACCCGACCGAACTTAAAAATTTAATCGAATCTCTAACTAAAAAGTAGAGGCTATTTCTATTCAAGAAAAGCCTATTCCCGTCATGAATGTCAACTCCAACCCATGTAATTTCTGTTTGAGTCCCCGAGCACCCGACTCTATTGTCCTCCCTCCTATGAACAACAACAATTAGAGCAAGATAATGTTTGCTCCATTAATAACTATCCTATTCCTAATGCCCCATGGAGACAACATCCCAACTTTAGTTGGCGAAACAATCAACAAGTTACAACTCCAGGCTTTAATAACCAAAATGCTAGGCAAACAAACAACTATAATCAAGCTCCACCTAGGCAAGGACAGGCACAAGGTCAAGGAAATTATAATAATTATAACAACCAAGCACAACCACGACAAGGTGTAGCACAAGGTCAGAATAATTATAATAGTTATAATACCAATAGAGGTATCGTTCCGGTTAACAATAGTAACTATCAAAACCCACCCATAAATAATCAACGTGAGATAGTTCCAGTCGCACCACCTGTGACTACTACACCTACACAACCGGACGACCAGATCGCGCCTTTATACAGGTTACCCAACAACTTTTCCAATCAATGACTCAATCAAACCAACAGATATTACAATCCATAAATCAGGGCATGCAACAGTTAGCCCAAGAGAAAACCCAACCAAAAGGCGTGTTTCCAGGACAAGCGATACCAAACCCTAAAACAACAAACACCTTTAAGGTAAACGGTAATACTAGTACGGAAACGACAATAGTAGGTGACCTAAATGCCATCACCACTCTCCGCTCGGAAAAGTGGTTGATAACAAAGTAACTATGCCTATAGTTACCCCATCAAGATACTCTACACCGGATATCGAACTAGATGCGAAATAGAAACTGAAGAACCTACCACCGTAGAGGTACCGGTTAAACCACAACCTAAGAAACGAGAAAGCCAAGGTTACACATCAAGTCGAGCCATACGCTAAATATAGAGCTTAAACCACCGTTCCTCAAAAAATTAGCCATGCTAACAAAGGGATACCAACCGAGGAGATTAGGAGCGTTTTCAAAAATCTAACGATAAACCTTCCTTTTCTCGAAGCTATTAAAAAGCTACCTAATCACGCTAAGTTTCTAAAAGAGTTGTGCACTACTAGGCGTAAGACCAACATACCTAAATACGCCTTTTTAACTGAATAATTCCCAATTTTATCCGAAAATAATGGAATTGTTAAGTACAAGGACCCTGGTCGTCCTACTGTAAAATGCACCCTGGGAGATTCCCACACGACAACCGCTTTATTAGACCTGGGGGCGAGTGTTAAGTTACTCCCTTATTACTTGTATAAACAAATAGGTCTACAGGAAATGCAACCTACAAAAATAACGTTGCAATAAGCGGACAGGTCTATTAAGTATCCTAAGGGTGTAGTGGAAAACGTGCTTGTTAAGGTTCAGGATTTCTACTATCCTGTGGATTTTGTTATCCTCGATACAGAAGTCGCTAATGACTCTGTACCGATCATCTTAGGGTGCCCCTTTTTAGCAACTACTAACGCACTTATTAATTGCTGCGATGGTAAGATGTCCTTATCTTTTGGCCATCTCACAGTTGAGGTAAATGTTTTTAAAATGATGAAAGCGGTTACCGATTCGATCTATAGATGGGGAGGTTAGCATGATCGAGAGCTTAGCTCAAGATTATTTTAACAACAAATTTCCACGAAAACAATATGTACAAATTCCTTTCTTTTGGAAAGTCAGATTTTGTAAATGACTCCTACTTAGAGGAAGTCAACACCATCCTTGAGTCCACACCAATTGTAGACACTTCGGTTGCTCCACATTTTGAGTATGAAGACTTGCTACCTAAGCAAGTATTCATTATGCAAAATGAGGACCCCAATTTTAAACATCTATTGATTTTCCTTCCACCCCAGTGCTTAAACCCCTTCCCCCAGAGTTAAAATATATTCAACTCGATCCGGATAGTAGTCATCCGGTAATTATATCTTCTCTGTTATCTAAGGATGAAGAGACATGTTTAATCCGGGTGATTAGGGAACATCGGTCTGCGATTGGTTGGTCCCTAGCTGACATTAAGGGAATTGACCCTAATGTTTCCACTCATCGTATCCATTTGGAGGATAACGCGAAGACTTCTCGCGAACCTCAGCGTCGCTTGAACCCTGCGCCATGAAAGAGGTGGTTAGGGAAGAAATCTTACGATTACTTTCGATCGCGGTATCATATACCCTAATCTCGATAGCGAATGGGTCACCCCATTCATGTAGTTCCTAAGAAATCGGGGAGTTACCATGGTTCAGAGCGGAAAGGGTGACTATGTTGTCACATAAGGTCCTATGAAATGGAGGATCTGTATTGATTCTGACGCGTTTAAATGCTATGACACGAAAAAGATCACTTTCCTTTACCTTTTATAGATCAAATGCTTTCGAGCGCCTAGCTGGTCATGCTTTTTATTGTTTTACGGATGGCTACTCAGGGCTATTTTCAGATTATTATTGATATTGATGACCAAGAAAAGACTACCTTAACATGTCCCTTTGGAGCGTATGCCTATAAGCGAATGCCTTTTGGCCTTTGTAATGCTCTCACGAAACCTTCCAAATGTATGCTTCATATATTTAGTGACATGGTAGAGCTTTATGGAAGTTTTCATGGATGATTTTTCTATCTATGGAGACTCCTTCACTGTTGTTTGTCTAACTTTGTCTAAGGTTTTGACAAGGTGTGAAGAAAAGAGCCTCGTTTTAAAGCTGGGAAAAGTGTCATTTCATGGTGAAAAGGGCATAGTACTAGGTCACATTGTATCTAGTGATGGCATCGAAGTAGATAAGGCCAAACTAGATAAGATAGCGACTCTGCCTAAACCCGCGGTTGTCCGTGATATTAGAGCCTTTCTAGGCCATGCAGGTTTTAAAGGCGATTTATTAAAGACTTCTCGAAAATAGCTAGGCCTTTAACTAATCTGCTATTGAAAGATGCAATCTTTGATTTTAATTTTAATTGTAAGCAGGCTTTTGAAACTTTAAAAGCGCCCTAACCTCTACACCAATTATACTGACCTCGATTGGTCTAAACCTTTCGAACTCATGTGTGATGCTAGTGACTATGCGGTTAGTGCGATCTTGGGACAAAAACTAGATAATAAGTCCACTTTGTCATTTATTATGCTAGTAAAACATTAAACGATGCTCAACGAAATTATTCAACTACTGAGAAAAAGAATTCTTAGCCGTCATTTACGCTTTTAGATAAGTTTCGTCCTTATTTGGTTGGTTCTAAAACTTTAGTTTACACGGACCAAGCGATTCTTTAAATACCTTCTTGCAAAGAAGGATGCTAAGCGAGATTAATCCGATGGATCCTTCTCCCGCAAGAGTTCACATTAGAAATAAAGGACAAAAGAGGGTCGAAAACGTAGTTGCCGACCACTTATCTAGACTCACAAACGACGATCGGTGATTCGAGTCCATACCGGACTCTTTTCCCGATGAGCATCAGATGCCATTTTTCAAGCACCATGGTATCCGACATTGTAAATTATCTAGCGGCTGATGTTATGCCTTATAATTGGTCAAGGAATGAGCGTAAAAGTTTTTGGCGAGTTAAGTTATACTCTTTGGGATGAGCCCTACCTTTTTAAGTATTGTGCGGATCGATTATTCGTCGTTGTATTCCCCAGTGGGAATATAATGAAGTTCTATCGTTCTGCCATGTCAAAGAGTGTGGTGGACATTTCAGTGGGATGAAAACAGCCGCTAAAGTTCTGCAATGTGGATTTTATTGGCCTACCCTTTTTAAGGATGCCCAAGTGCATTGCAAGACGTGTATACGTTGCCAACAACTTGGGGGAATTACGGAACGTAATATGAGACCATTAAATCCAATCTTGATCGTAGAAATTTTCGACGTTTGGGGCATTGATTTCATGGGTCCTTTCCCGGTTTCCCACGGTTTCATTTATATTCTAGTTGCCATGGACTACGTGTCTAAATGGATAGAGGCCCTAGCTTGCCGTAGCAATGACCATAAGACCGTTGTATTTTTTATTCAAGAATATATTTTCTGTCGGTTTGGCATTCCTAAAGCCATCATTAGTGATGGTGGAACACATTTTTGCAACAGAGTTGTTGCATCCCTAGTGAAAAAGTATGGAGTTACACACAAAGTAGCAACTCCTTATCATCCACAAACTAGCGGACAAGTAGAAGTTTCTAATAGGGAAATCAAAAAGATTTTAGAAACAACTGTAAACCCTGATAGGAAAGACTGGTCGAAGCGTCTATCGAATACCTTATGGGCGTATAGAACTGCTTTCAAAACTCCTATAGGTATGTCTCCCTTTAGACTTGTTTTTGGAAAACCATGTCATTTGCCCATTGAATTAGAGCACTGTGCTCTGTGGGCTATAAAAAGCCTTAACTTCAATATTGATGAGGCAGGTGTCAAACGCAAGTTGCAATTGAATGAGCTTGAAGAAATCCGTAGCGATTAAGTATGATCTCGCTGAAGGATTATAAAGCTAACATGAAACGTGTTCATGATAAGCATATCTGCGCAAAGAGTTTGTGGTCGGGTCAAAAGGTTTTGCTTTACAACTCCCATCTACATGTTTTCCCAGGCAAACTAAAAACCCGTTGGTCTGGCCCTTTTCTAGTTACTGAAGTCACCCCTTATGGGGCAATCACCTTGGTAAATCCAAATGACAACAGTACCTTTCAAGTTAATGGTCAACGGTTAAAACATTTTCATGAACTTCTGTCCCCTGATGTAGAGGAAGTCCTTTTATAGGACCCTGTCTATGAGGACTGACCCTTGTCATTTGGTGTACTTACTTTCATTTTCATATATTGATAAGTACACCATTCAGGTAACCGGGCCCTCCCTATGGAGTGTGTGGCTGTAAGTACCGGATCCTAAGTCCACAGTTCACAGAATTCACGTTTTCCACTTTTGCATGTTTTCTCGGTTTTTGAGTCATGTTCCTCTATGGAGTGAATTATGTATTTATTGTTTTTCGTGTTTCTTATAATAAACAAATAAAAATTAAATTAAATTCTTAAAATCATAGAAATAGCAATCCAACAAGTCTTGGGAATCTGACTTTAAACGACCCACGTTGTAAACAAATTTTGTGTTTGCAAATTTGTTTGGGGGTGGGCAGTCGATCTTTCCATCGGGATTGTTCGAACTTTCCATTGGCTTTGTTTAGGCCCATTAGTTCAATTGGGTTGACGTAATCTAAACTTAGATTTCCTTCGTTCGCGATAACTTACGCCACACACGCGCTTCTCGGCGTTCTTCCACCCTCTTATACGTCACCCATGGTTGGAATTAAGTGTTTTATGCATCATTGGATCGGAAATTCTCTACTGATCATTTCCATAACTCATTCGCCAAAATCGGGCCAGTATTGAAGCGACAAATTGAGTTTGAATTTGCGGAAAAAATCGGAAAATTTCGGAATTCAAACTGGGCTTGGGCCCAACCCGCACGCACGTTGCGCGTCTCCTTCCTTCCCAACCTACACGCACAGTGTTTCCACTTCAATCCCAAACCGCCGGTTACAAGTTCAATTAAATTTTGGAAACCAAAATAAAAAATAAATATAGAGAGAGGGAAGAAAACCTAACTACACCTACACCAAGGAAATCAAATCCACCTAAATCTTCTCTAAACAATCATCACCACCAACCCAACTTCGAAAAACAGCCAACAATTATAGTTTCCACCACCACCACCAACGCCGTTTTTAGTAGTTTTCTTCAAAACTCGCCTCCCCCACAGTCTACAAACCATTAGTAGTCTAAGAAATTTCAATGGCGCTACGATGTAGAATTTTGCCGAACACGCGTTTGCTTCCGTTTTAGCCATTTTACGGCGGAGATGTTCACGAGACATTGGAACGGACTGTGGTACTCAACTGAGGAGTTCTATCACTATGATTTGGTAGAACAGTTTTATAAAAAGCCAGAATTGGAAGGGGATAGGATTTTCATAAAGTTAGGAGGAACGCGGAGAGAAGTAACGCGGCGGTTGTTATTTGAATCTGTTAGGAATTACGCTTTGAAAGCAACCTAGTAGCGACAATTCAGGAATTCGAGATCTTTGGAGTTCCTGCTTTGATGAAGGATCTTGTCGTGGAGGGTGAATACAATCCGACATCCCATTGCGTCCGCCAGACCACCCTGAGAACCAATCAACTGGCTGTAGCTCAGTGGATTGGTAGGAACGTCCTCGGGAAAGACAAAGTCAGTGATATCGGCCCGCAATGTCTACACGTTCTCTGGATTTTGCAAACAAAGAAGTATAATTTCTGCATCCTTTATTTAATGTTTAATGTGATTCGAGGAGTGGGGAAGAGTTTAGCGCCTCTTCCCGGTATTGATCACTAAGATCATGCTCTCCTTTAGAGCTGTCGTCAAAGATCTGCTCCTATTAAGATCAAATTGCATTCTAATGCAAGTATCTATATGGATTGCATCCAAGAGACTTGGCCGTTATGCGAAGAAAAAATGGATGAGTCGGAGGATGAAAGGGAAGATATGACATGGCTGGATGAAGATGCATTAGAAGTGTAATTCTAATGTAGAACGATGCAAGTGTGTTGCAAACCGCCTTGCGATGCGTTTATGGTATTTGTGGAGATATCCGAAATAGGCGGATAGTAGTTCAAAAGAAGCAAAGGGAACCTTCGAGAGGAGATTTGAAATGCTCGAAGGGGTTCGGACGATATCTTGTCTAACATGGAGACTATCCACCAGCAACAACAAACCCGATTATCACGATTTCTTCAGATCGAGATGGAAGCCCAACGCTTGTTCGAATAGAGATGCTACGACGATACCACCCGTGGAGGACTCTGTTTTCAGCCCGAGTCCGAGCCAGGCATGAGCGTCGTCGCCCGAGGGCGACAGATGGTTCAAGTCATTCTCCATCCCAGAGCCAATCTCCATCTCAGGGTCCATCATCATCACAAAACTAGGTGTTCACCCCAGTTGGAGTTCGCTGTTATTTCATAATTTCGTTTTATTAGAAGGATTTTAATTCAGTAGTTAAATTTAAATAGTAATGTGTTTATTTAATGTTGTTTGATTTATATTTTATTTTTTTTTAATATAATTGGTTATTTTCGAGTACTGCTTGTTTTATCATTTATCCCACCTTCCCGACTTGTTTGGGGGTGGAAATATTTAGACCGAGCATAAGTCGTTATATGATCATATATATGTTAAGTTGTCTTGGAGGAAAGGTTTATAATTTGGCTGATATCGGCATATCTATGACTTGTGTGGTGGTAGCATGAAATCTAGGAGAGTTTAGAAGTTCCTATTCTAAATCCAGTATGAAAGATACCAGGATTTTTAGGAAATCATGAAAATGGCTTGTTTCCGTTTACGGTTTTGGGAATTTTCCTATTTCCGGAAATTGCCTTCAAACAAATAGGGAACTTCCCGATTCCTTTTTGAAGCTCCTAACCTATTTAAACTCCATCCTTTCTACACTAACAAACCACAATACATCCCACCATCATCCCGCACCTTCCACTCCAAGTTTTCTTTCTTTTTGCTCTAAACTCCGGTTTTTTATTTCTTCGGAGGCCTGCGCCTTTACATTTTCGAAAAATTTTGTCGAGGCGACCAGCGCCCTCTTGGAGCGCGACCCGCGCCCAAAACACTGTAAAATCATTAACACACGAGCGCGACCGCGCCCTACTACCCGAAGATACGCGCCATACGCTTGAGCGAAAAATTTGAATTTTTGAGGGACGGTCATTCCGGGATTTTTGTGGAGCTATTCAAAGAGTTATTGTGATGACATCTCCTATAGTCATACCTGAACAGTCCTTCAAAGATGTGTTTGGGCACGAGACCTATGGACATTGGTTCGGACAAAGAATCCTGCTGATTAGGATGGCGTCATCTAACCGGTAAGTGATGGCGATTGATATTCACCACGACTTCTTGCTTATTTCTACGACCATGTTAAATTCTATTGTAATCGGGATGGAGAACAAGAATTCTTTGTCGTAGTCGAGGACCACGACACATCAATTCGATAAAAATGTGGTCGCTTTAGTTAATGGGTTACCAATACGATCCTGTTCACACATGGGCATATATGACCGATAATGCATACATATGATTATGATTATACATATTTCCATGAGTATTATGGGGAGGGTATTTCGAGTAATGGACCGGGCGATATAGCATTGCCCTTGGTAGCTTTTCCTAAGCGTAGGCACCACCATGTTATTCATCGATGAATATTTTGGGGAATGGCGGTTCATTTCGAAAAAGCGATGCTGCTGGTGACATTTTCCTTGCTTTAGCTGAGGGACATTGCCGATATGACATCCCCCGAGTTTTAGTCACTAGTCTTAAGAGAGCCCAAAGCATGAGGCATAAGTATCTTCTTATGCCTATTTTGGTCAGCCGCATCATGCGTAGTTGTTTACCTGAATTATGTGCACAATTCACTGATTGGAAAAGGGTTGAAGTCATGAGACCCACCAATTGGGTGGTTCGCTCATTGCGAATAATGACTTGGCCGGGATGGCAGGTGCAGCCTCATTTGGTTGCCCCGTACATCCCATCAGACATGATAACACTTAACAGGTTAGCATTAGTCGATGATAAATGGCGGCAAGCTTGGCAAATTATAATGGACTGGCAGGATGCGAAGGAACCTCGTCTCGTTAACGAGGAGGAGGATGCATAAGCGGGAGATATGGTAAGTTTTTAGTTTCAGTTAGTGTCTGCTTATGTCCCAAGCAATATAATTCTGTTAACCCCATAATGGGTGGAACTCTTATAGAGTTGCGTCAGTTTTTTATTTTCTATATTAGTATGTTCTAACCTTGTTTTGCAGATGTTCCAGAATTTCACGCGTTTCCATGGTATTTTTCCTACCCTCCTTATTTACAATACTTTGAGGACAAAGCATGATTCTTGTTTGGGGGCATAAAAACACGTGTAATTAAGGCATCTGTTAGGATATAGATATGTATAATATGCATTTGTTTTCTAGTTAAAATTTTTAAAATTCAAAAATATAAATAAATAAGCTATGCTATACACTTAGGAATATTGGTATTGTTTTCTTTCTCTATGCTCTTAACAATCTAGAAGTGTCACGTAGCTTTTGCATCAAAATAATTGTTAGAAACTTAGGTTAATATGTAGGTAATAATCTCTGCATCTATCTATAAATATATTACATGAGTATCTATGATTGTTAGCAGTAAGTTTCTGAAATCTAGGCTAGAGTACTTATTCTACAAATCCTGTGAAAATATAGCCGAAAGTCAGATATGAAATGAAACATTTGAGAAATGACACAAAGGGAGAAGTAAAATCCAGATAGAGATATCACACGTCCATTTGCTTGATCACTATGCCATATCCTAAAGCGAGAATTTAGGGCCCTCTTTGGATCGATATAGCCAGAAATTCAAACCTATGAATTATTTTCGTTTAGTAAGCCCCTCTTAGCCTTTCTTTAGCCTTCCATAAACCACAAATCCTTTACCCTGTTACAAAAACAAAAACAAAATAAAAAATAAATCAACCTACCCAATTTAGAATAAGTCTGAGAATAGAATGAGTGAAGAAAGAAGAAGAGAAAACACCGTGTAAACAAAAATTAGTTAGTTGCTTGGAAAAAGAAAAGAAGTTTCCATCCAAGAAAGAAAAAAAAAAAAAAATAGAAATAAATAAAAACTCCAAAAATAGAATAAAGGGAGTCAAAAGCCAAAGAAAAGAAAAAAAAAATATGGCTAAGGATGAAAACAAAGTATAGAAGCAAAAGAAAATAACAAGGTTTTCTTTAAGTTACATAATATGAAGACTCTATTATCTCAGACTTGTCCTTTTGAATATCCATTTCCTTCCTTCTTAAACCATCTCCTAATCCCCGCAACACCTAATAAAGACCTCTAGCTCAATTAGGAATAGGTTAGTGTGATAGTAAGTGGCAGATGTGTTTGATCGACTCCGGCTTCCTTGTTGTCATTGAGATTGTAAGGTAAAAGTGTGCCCACCGCATTAATCGGAGTAAATAAACTTGAGTGGAAAAATCAGAGTGGTTTTTGTCTTGACATTTATGTGAGGACCTACTTAAGGACGCTATTCCGAGTTTTCAGAAACGAACCTGCTAGGCATTTCATAGTATTACTCATAGTATATATATTTGTATCATAGATGATTAATTATTATGCATATATTAGTTTAGGTTTTTGACTTAGTTATTCTTATTCAATTGCTAGTGAGATGTATAGATAGTTGGGACATGAATGAGGAAAACAATAGTTTTATTTCTTAGTCGTTGTAGTAAAGTTGAAGTTTGTGAGTACCTTCACTGGAAAACTCTCACCAGGCTATAACTCGTTCACTAGGGAATTCCTAATGGTTTAAGGCCTTGTTGCATATGGTCAATGCAATCGCACTCAGCGAAACAAGAGTAGATAAAACTCCATTTTTGGTCACTTATTCTAATTTCTCATCTTTGCTTGAGGACAAGCAAAATGCTGTTTGGGGGTGGTTTGATAAGAGCCCAAAACTGTAGTTTTAACCCTGTAACAGTCATACTTTTAGACCAATTATGTGAGTAATAATTAAGAGTTAACACTGATTACGTGTTTGTATGCATTTCAGGTTTCAAAGTCCATTATGTGCAGAAATGTACCACTTTAGCGAGATAAAGGAGCAAAGGTCGGTTACTAAGTAGTTCCGTGATTAAAGGCTAAGATTCAAGAAGACAAAGCCTTCCTAAAGCCCGGTCAAAAGCTGAAAAGTCGATCTGGTGAAACTTGACACAAGTCGTGAGAACTTCGAAGGCGTATCTTTGGACTCAGACCTCGGAATGGGGCCTACCTTATGTCAAAATGACCGGCTCGGAAAGAGATTTCCAATGGTCTAAGCCTTGACCCAATCAGAGGAGCAGAAGTGGACGAAAAGTCTATGGAAGCCAACTGCAGCTGAAGAGGCCTTTTTGGACTGAAAGAATTGGGTTTTGGGCCTGATTCTCTGGCCCAAAACATGGCTCCAAGCCCATGCATGATTTTTGGTTCTGAAAGTATAAAAACCAAAGTTTAGCTCTTTGTTAATGGTAGATAGTTAGACCTAGATTAAAGATTAGATTAGTAGCCTCCATTAATTAATTCTAGATCTAGTTTTCCTTTAGATTTAATTAGTTTAATTTAATTAGTTTCATATCTTGTTTTTATTTAATTCCTTGAATGATTGTTCGTCATTTAATTAGATAAATAAAATAGTTATTATTATTCAATTTCGATTTTTGTCATTTGCATTTATGGATCTAGTTTAAATTCTTGTTCTTATTTCATTCTTAGTTAATTAATTAGATTTCAATTATTGTTTAATTTAGATTAGTAAAGTTAGAATTTTGATATGATGTGTAGTTATAATTCAATGGGAAATGATGGGTTGATGATTCGAGGCTAAAACCTCCATTAGAGGGGTTGATGAAGCCTTGATGAAAACTTAGTGGTATAGTGTAGAAGCATTGTAGAATCTATTCCACTCTAGAAGGTCGTGATTCGCCATGAGAATGGGTGGACGACCTCACATGCTAGTTAGTATTTGGTTGAAATGTCATGAACACTAGGGATTAGAACTCGAAATTCTTGCCGTAAGAACGTAAGAATCGAGATACAAGAACCTATGCTAGGTTATCAAGTTGGATTCGAGGTGGATTCAATTCCCCTCTAATCCTTTATCTAGATTCATAAACAATCATATTTCGATAGCATTCGTAGTTTAAATTCAAATAATCAATTTCATATTGCATCATAGTATAATTTCCCCTCATAAAACTCTCATTAAACTTAAAAACGACTAATTAGATTAGAAAACAATTCCATGCTAGAGCAATAGGAGTGGAACGAATTTGTTACTCCACACTATTTCGATAGGATTGTGAGTATTCCCACCTGTCACGCGGGTGACCCGGGTTCGATCCCCGGCAGCGGCGCCATTTGATAAAAGATAAAATTTGAATAGTCTTACCTACGAAATAAAGCGATGAACTCTAAATGCAAGTAAAACTAAACTTGATCTTATGGGTCTATGTTTATCAAAGATTCTACTCTCAAGTTTATGAGATATAGTGGAGTAGAGTGATTCGTTCCACTCCTAGTCCTTCCGCATGCTGTGTTCTCACGTGTAAGTAATCTAAACTTAAAGTCTAATGAGAGATTTACGAAAAAGGCAACTAGACTACGATACAACTACCCACGAAATGCAACTAGTCGACGATAGGAATAACTAAGGGAATGCTACGTTGATTCGATGATAAGGAGTTAGAGGGGAATTGATTCCACCTTAACTCGACTTAATCCTATTAACTAAAAATCGTCGTAATCCGAATTGAATCGCTTGTGAGAACAATTGGTTCTTCCTAATCCCTAATTACACATGGCATTTCTACCAATTAATAACTAGCATGTGAACGATTAAACCCATTCTCATGGTGAACTAAACGTTTCTAAAGTGGAAAGGAAATTACGGCGAATCCCACGTTAATCGAATCAAGCTTTCATCAAGGCTTCTCAACCCCCTCTAATGGAGGTTTAGCTGAGAATCATTACGCAATCATTTCCAATTAAATTTAAACTAAACATGATATAAAGAATTGAAATTTACTTAATTAAACAATAATGAAATCTAATTTAATGACTAAAATGCAATAAGGACAGGAATTGAAATTGGATCTAGAAATGGAAATGACAAAAATCGAAGTTGATAGAAATACTACTTATTGACCTAATCAAAATGAAGAACAAGATTCCAAGGTTTAATCTAATACAATAATTGGATTTGAAACTACACTTAATCAAAAACAATTAAATAAAACTAGATCTAGAAGCTATTTTAATGGCTACTTTCTATTCTAAGCTACTTTTATTTTCTAACCTAAAAATCTACCATTAACAAAGAATTAAGCTTTTGTTTTTATACTTTCAGATCCAAAAATCGTGCATGGGCTTGGAGCCATGTTTTGGGCCAGAGAATCAGGCCCAAAACCCAATTCTTTCAGTCCAGAAAGGCCTCTTCAGCTGCAGTTGGCTTCAACAGACTTTCCATCTACTTCTGCTCCTCTGATTGGATCAAGACTTAGACCATTGGAAAGCTCTTTCCGATCCGGTCGTTTTGACATAAGGTAGGCCCCATTCCGAGGTCTGAGTCTAAAGATATGTCCTTCGGAAGTTCTGCTGACTTTGTGTGTTGTTTCTGCCCGCGTCGACTTTTCAGCTTTTGACCGGGCTTTTAGAAAGGCTTTGTCTTCTCGAAACTTGTCCTTTAATCACGGAACTACTTAGTAACCGACCTTTGCTCCTTTATCTCGCTAAAGTGGCACATTTCTGCACATAATGGACCTTGAAGCCTGAAATGCATAAAAACACGTAATCAGTGTTAACTCTTAATTATTACTCACATAATTGGTCTAAAAGTATGACTGTTAAAGGGTTAAAACTACAGTTTTGGGCTCTTATCAGGTTCAGTGGGTCGACTAGTGGTAACAAAATTTACAGGTGTGAATTTTTTGCTATATCGATCTAAAGAAGGCCTAAATTCTCGCCTAGGATTCGGGTAGTGATCAAGTAAGTAGACATGTAAACTTCTCTATTCGGAAAAACTACTCCTCTGTGTAATTACTCACATATCACACATTTTTTTTTTTTTTTTTTTTTTTTGGTTAGATTCTTATAGGATATGGAAACTAAGTTGTCTAACTGTGGGTCCCAGAAACTTACTACTGTGTACATTTAATGATAGTCAATGCATGAATGCTCATGAAAAGATGTAAAAACTATTGCATACGTATTAAATTAAGTTTCTAAGAACAAGTCCTAATTCTGATGCTAGGGTGAGATTTCTAAATGTTTTTCATCACAGAAAAGGAAACGAGAATTTGTTACTAAATACGTTTCTTTAGACATAAAATAAAACTATATACAACTATGCATGCTTAATTTTTGCGAAAGGTTCTCACCACCCCTAAACAGTCGGACGCTGTGTCCTCAAAGTGTTAAGAGGAGGAAATAATATACCTAAAAGGCTCTGAGCAAAAATATAGCTGACATCTTCCAAAGAAATTTATTGTAACACACTATATATTATACATCATAAAAGTGAAAGCACACTGTTAGGTTATTTATTTTTTATATCAAAACTTAAAACAAATATGTACATCAACTCACATTGCCCCAATTACGAACTGGGGGTAGGTCCATTCTTTCTTCGTCTTTGTTGAAATGTCATTCCTTTGCGTCACGCCAATCTATCATAGCCTTCCAAACTTCGCTCCACTTCCCCTTTCTTGAAGTGTCCAGATAAGCTATCATTTTATCATCATCAGGGAAACAACGAACTTTCTTTAGATACCTTGCAAGGCGCCGCCATACCCGAAATCGCAAAGAATGAACTATCTTGTTTGTTGGACACATAGAGTCTAACTTTACCCAGTCATGAAAAGTGGCTGCAAACTGTGGGAAGTACATCCTCATTATCCTGCATGCTATAACTGGCAAAGTGATATAGTGCTGCCTAAAAGATCGAGCCCTCTTAAGGTTCTCAATTACTAAGTTTGTGATGTTGAAGGTGGTATGTTGCTGGGCCAGGGAATGGAACGTCTTACAAGCTGATTTTGAGGCAGTGGAAAAATGCCAATCCCCCATGATGTTTAGAAGAATAAACAACATGGCAGTCCCAACATTCATGGTCATACTGGCTAGTGGAATAGTGATGTCTGGCCATCGGCCAACTTCTGCGCATTCAATGACTTGGGCTAGGCCATCGCCGTAACGGGCGGCAAAATCTTCCCAAGAATAGTCATGCAAGTTGTTTTGTATCATGTATTGAATGAGGATGTCTGGATGAAAGGGAGGAAGGTCCAAAGCCATAGCAACTGCTGGCTCGTAAAAAGGGTGTCGGGTGTTACCAGTATGGATTGCAAATCCGTTCAACACGAAACCATGTACAACAGGTAGATCCTCCATATGATCATAAAAATAAGTTGCCAAACCTAGAGATGTCTGCTCTGGGTGTAGAATAAGGGAGTTCCAACCAACTCGTGTGATGAAATCTCTGAAGAGATGTCCATATGCAGGAGAAAATTCAGCAACGAATGGAAAGATTGTTCTGGAATCATCTTTGGAGATGCCATTGTAGAAGACGGGTGAATAAAGATGCCACCTGTAGACAAAGATAAACAAATATTAGAATACGATGGGAATGACTAAGTAAAAACAAATTACCATAAGAAAATTGCACTATATTTAAAAACTAAAAAGAAAATGACAAAGAACATAAAATTGCAAAATCTAATTTGTGTCATGGGACCAAGTAACGGCGAGGGTCCTTTTGTGAGAGAAATCCATTTATAAGATTCTCAATGCCATCAATCCGTGCAACATCCCGTTGCAACATTTTGCTCTGTGTCTGGTAAATCTCGGCGTGGTTCTCCATTATGAGAGTGTGATTTGCCAAGAACTAGTTGTGGTTGTGCAAGAATTGTGCTTGTTTCTCTTCTTGTATTGTCTGCAGGTCGTGAAATTCAAGAAGATTAGTGATGATAATGTTCTAACGTTTGTATAATGTCATTAGTGCTTGGTGAATTAAACGAAGGCTTTCCATAGGATTAAATACGTTGCATATTGCATTTTCAATGAAAATGTTGTCAGCGGAACAAGCTTCGCCGGTTTCTGCACCGACATGGTTATTTGCAACGTCAAGAGTCCAAAAGCAGTTCATACAAACTAAGTGAATGATGAGAATGTTAGCTGTTCTACGAGGTGTATTAGGAGCAGTAATAGGAAAACCCCAACACATCATGATAAGGGTCACAATGGTTGGCAAAGGAGCAGCCTTTTTCCTGGCATGTGCGATCGCGTTCAAGAGAAATTTAATAATGCAAAAATCATTGCAGTGTTTGCAAGACCCATAGGAGATGGACGAGGGGTTTTGTTATTTCGAAAGTCTTAGATGTGTCGAGCACATTATGAGGTAGCCATTGGATCACAGGTAATTGGTTTCTTTGCAAGGATCGCTGATAAACAATATAACTTTTCTTGTTATATTCGCCGTGAAGGATAGTTGCAAACATTAGATGCCTGATATTGTCGAATGGTGAATCCTGAAGGTGTACCCCCTGGTTCATAATGGGAATTTGAAGGACCTCAGAGATGATTTCCATAGTCAATTCACGCTCGCATCCGTTTGCATGGACAAAGAATTGCCCGTTTTGGGAATAACCGTATTTATAGAGTAGCAGGACCAATTCTCTGGAATAAAATGCCTGCTTATGATGTAATAGAGGGAACCATCCTTGACATAAACTTTATGTATCAAAAAAAGGATGAAAAAGACCATTTTGGAAATTTTCCATAAAATTTTGCTCGGGCACGAAAATTCAAGTGAGGGCCATTAAAGATAGAGTGGTGAAGAAAATTTAGTGGAAAAGGGAAGTTGGATTTTAGAGGTGTCTATCCTTGCTATAAATAGGCACCAATCCGAAGATGCAGAAAATACGAATCCAAGTGTCACAGGGTAGTTAGACCACGTGTATCTTCTGAAACATGGCGCAAAAGTGGATGTAGTGTGGATGGGAAGAATGGGGCATGTGACTACAAGGAGTGCCCTTTTTTTTTTGCGTAAATAGCGTAAGTAGAAGGATAATGAAGATGTAGATATAATATCATAATAAGATGTAACAACGTACAGAGATGTGAAAATACACCATAATGACACGGGAAATAAAATACAAACTTAAATATTAGATAGGACTATACGCCACATTAACAATATTACTATAATAAAACAACCGAGCATGAAGACTTGAGTAGCATATTCAATCTGCTGTTGCTCAAACTTTTCTAGTGCATCCATGCAGCTTGAAATTTGTAGCGAACTAAAAAACGATATTTAGAATAAGAAGT
Organism: Coptis chinensis; assembly: GCF_015680905.1. NCBI lineage: Eukaryota > Viridiplantae > Streptophyta > Magnoliopsida > Ranunculales > Ranunculaceae > Coptis > Coptis chinensis. The sequence continues at coordinate 42,184,003 of NC_141459.1, forward strand.
GTAGAGGGAAGAAGATGAAAGAAGTGAATGTGAAGGATGTGTTGAACTTATTTATAGAAAGAAAATTGAGCTATTTTCTGACCGTTTTTGGATGTGATTTCATGACCGTTTTTTGACCATTTTTAGTGCGCGTTTTCATGACCGTTTTTCAAAACATTAGTTAACGGTAAAAATTGCCGTTAAGTGTGACGTCAAAAATATATATGTATATATATTATTATTACTAATATTATTATATATGTTTCTACCTATATAATATAATATTGGAGATAACTAATATACTATTTGACAAGGCAGAAATTTTGGAAAATGTAGGAAATAATAGACATCCTAGGTTGGAAAATTAAAATTCAAGCACGTAAATAAAATATCCGACATAAATAATATACAAGACTGGGAAAATAAACCGTATACTGAGAATCCTCAGGGGATGCAGAAGAAGAACCAGGAGTCCTGTGACGTCGTGCAGTACGAGCTCCCATGGAGGCTAACTGCTCCTGGATATTGCCTGGAGTATCCATCACCTGAGCTTGAAACTGGTACTGGTTTGCCATGAGCATTCATTGGAACTGGTTCTGGCGAATAGTCATGTGATCTTGAAATGTTGTCATGGAAGTTCGCATTTCTTGCTGAAATTTGCCCATGCTGTCTGTCAGCGACTCGTGGCGAGTGGTCATATTCGTCCTTAACTTGCCCATAGTATGTTTCATCGATACTTGGCGAGTGTACATGTCTCTCATGCCATTGTTCATAGTACATAAGGCATCCATAGGATGGCTCATCTTACTCATAGCAGTCTCATCAAAGAAGGGTGGGTGAGATGGACCTACGTTAGCATGCTGAGTTGCCATTGGTGTTGTGGGTTCCCAGGGGGCCAGTATCACTACTACAAAAAGGGTCATTACCCACAGTTGGTCAAATGGTATATACCACTATATTTATAATAACAGTGGGTTATAGTCATTTACCACTGTACATTTCGCTTTTCAAATCTAGGTACAAGCAAATACCACTGTTTACGTGATATAGTGGTATATAATATCGCATATGCCACGGTACTACCAAATATCACCCATTTTGTTTTAAGATATTCTTATTCCCCACTATTTCCCGAAAAATGGTGGTTTATGTTTTTCCAAAAATTACACCTACCGTGGATAAAGAGTCTCCAAAATCACTTGCTCGAGAAAATAATAAAAAGAGAAAAAACGAAAATAGACAAAAAAAATACAACTAAAACTCCCTCTTTTCAATTGTCACTTAGGGTTTCTTCTCTCTCCCAGATTTCTCCCAGTCGCGTTCATCATTTCGGACAAGGTTGTTCTATCTCTGTTGCAATTTTGGTCACTTCCAAAAAATCTCCATTTCCAATTGATTAGGTAAGAATTTCTGGCTTTTAGTTCGAAATTTTTTATGTGTTTCTTTTTATTGCGATTTCAAAATTTATAAATTAAATTTCTCATTTTAATTCAAAGCTCATGGTGCGTAATCCCTAATTATCGTCAAATTACCGCTCTTTTCTGAAATCCTCATGTGTCTTCTTGGCAATTAAATTTAAAAGAGCCATTCTATTTCTGTTCTTTTCTTGTTGGTTTGGAAAATTTTATTGTAGTTCTAGCAATCTGAAACTTAGATTGCATCTTCTAGAAGTTGTCTTCTTATTAACTCCTTAATTTGCTTAACTGGAAATAATGTGTTGTTTGGGTGATGTTATCTCCCTATTTTGGGTTTGTAGTCCGTCTATATAGTGTTTGACTAAATTGTTTATTAGTAATGCTATGTCTGATTTCATGCAAGAGCTGGAGAGACAAGGGTATTTGGGACTTTGTGTTAGTTATAAGAGAACAATACCCTCTACCGGACCCAATTAAGTGTATGAAGTATATTTTACTGATTATTTAATCATATTTGATAGTTGTATACACCTGCTCTTGCCCCCACATGTTTCTACATTTCTTGAAGAATGATGATCACCAACTTGGCAACTTCACTTAAAATTACAAGCTAGGTTATGTCTTGAGAGAAACATAAACTCAGAGAAGTACATCCATATACGTATGGTGTTCTGTGTATATCCATATACTAACTGGTTACTGGCTCTTCATTTCCTTCTCTGTTTAGCCCATATTCCCATAATTTATTGAAAAGTTTCAACGTCATTAATTGATTGTGATGAGAAATTTATGGAGATTTGGAGATGCCCAATATATACTGATTAGGGTAGGATAGACTTGGACCCCTATCTAGTGTATACTTTACTCTCATTCCTCTTATTTTATTTTGTACCAATGCACCCTTAGGTCCGTTTTACCAAAGTTAAGATAACCACTCTTATGGAACCTTACTATTACGTGTACAATGACAACTGCATGTATTAAGATTCACACGCTGTCACAGACAGTGTTTAATTGTTCACCAACATGTAGATTTTTTTGTGATGCATTAATGGACAAAAAGTTGAAAAATCAGGATGAGCATGTGTCTACTGTGTGGTTCATTCGCATTGCACGATTTTATAAAGATACTAAGGGAATGTAAAAGTTGTAACCACTCATCCAGAAGGCGAGGTGCCCTGGCGCGAATAATACTAATTAGAGATCACGATCCTAAAATGATTGTCATTATTACTATTGTTACTAATGTCGTTGCTACTGTTAAAGGTGTTGCTTTTCTTCGTATTACATTGCTGTTATATTGTCATTTTTATTATCTGCCTTAGCATTTCAGGTGATGTTGCATTCTCTGCTTCATTTGTTGCTTGTCAAAAATGTCATGTCCACATCTCATTAGAACTAAATTTCTTGAATATAGTCCATGTTGGAAAAAAATTCCCCTACATGGATGAATGTCTCAATTAGTATGAAAAATGATCCAGGACTGACAAGACTTTTGGATGGGTGCTGGAAATGTAAGTGAAATTTCTATAAAGGTTCCTTCTATGTTCAGTGTGAATTAATTGGTGCATATAGCTCCATATGTTGCTGACATGCTATCTATGTTTCTTTTATTTTGTGTATCAACAAGGTATGCATATGCTGTTGCATCTGCATTGCATGGCGTGCAACATATTCTGCGAAAGGACTTTATGATACATGGTTTTTTTTTGTCTCTTATAAGTTGTGATAGATAAAAAAAAATTATCTATGTCATGTGCTAAAACGTTTCAAAATTGGCGAAACAGCCCCCATGGGATCTTGAGGTTGGAAAGAATTTTATTATCCATTATACTTATGGATGTGACTACTCTTTGAAGGTGGGTCACATTTTTCCCATTTAATTGTAAACTCCTTTAAGAATTGATGATGATTTTCTCTTTTCTCATTTGGTTTTATTTATAAGTAATGTTAATCCTCCTTTTGTTGACATATTCACATGAATGGGATAGATGCATTATTGGTTCTAAAGTTATCTATTTTATTAATTGATACATTTACAGGGGAAGCTAACATATGGAAAAATTGGGGAGTGGCACTTCAACAAGAGATCGTATCTTCGTGGTCCTCCACCAAGAAACTTGTCCTTGCCACCACCTGGAGTTCCGGAGAGTGTGGTATGCCATATGCCTGAAGTTAATTATGCTATTCATACATAACGTTATATCTTTATGTTTGTGCTAGAATTTAACATCCGATAGCTATAAGAAAACTTCATTAGTCATCAGTCCCTTACATTCAAAATCTTTTAACTGCAGGTCATGTTGGTGACAAAGGTGAATGAGGCCATAGCTAATATTCCTAGATGGGACACATTTTAAACTTGTGTTAAAGTAGCTGAAGACTAGTGTATTTAGTTTTGTTGGTTAACTTTTATAGTACTTGAAAGAAATCAGCTAAGTACTAGAAAAGTTTTAGAATTTACTGTTGAAGAAGAAAGTTTTAACTTACTTGGGGCATTTTGTTTCATGAAAAGAAATGAGGGGCATCGGTTTATATAGTTACTTTGAAACAAGCTCCTGCAGCTCATTATATTGGTGATGACTTGAAATTTGAGAGTGATGATAGTATTAGACATGGAGGAGTTGGTCACCATTATTTTGATGTTTTAGATGGAACAAGTTGGTCATTATTATTTTGATGTTTTGGCCGGACGTAACAAGTTCAAACTTCTTTTAGCAATTCAATGTCTAAATTTATTTCTTTTGTTTTTTTTTTTTTTTTTTTTTTGAACTAACTAGGGGTTAAGGATACCCCGACCTTTTATTTAATGGCAACCTCGCAAGTACAGTTTCCCTTCTTTATCCCCCTTGATCAGTTCATCAAGTTTTTGATCCATAGGAGGAATAAAGTACATAGTTCCATTTACACAGTTTCTACTTACTTTTGCTAGATAGTCGGCAGCTTGATTTCCCTCCCTAAATACATGCTTAAAATTTACATATACAAACTTTGAGACCACTTTTTGTAACTGCGCAAACAAGTTTCTGCAGTACCAAGGAGGCTCTTCTTTGAAGCTCAAAATCTGAATGGTTCTCATAGAATCTGATTGCACTTGTAGCCGCTGAATGTTCAATTCCGCAGTACCTTCCAACCCTTTCAGCACTCCAAGAAGCTCATGATAGAGCACCGACTGTCTTGCCGAACTGCCACCGAAAGCCATCAGCACATCACCATTACGATCTCTCAGCACGCCCCCATAGCTAGCACTTCTTGCCTGTACCGAACCATCTGCATTCAGTGTTGGTAGCTCTTCCTCTGCTCTGTTCCATTTTACCCATGTCTCCTCCACTCGCGTGTAGTTTACTCCAATTCCTAACGATCTCAAAATCCTCTTTGTTACCTCGTCTTCCTTCACTGTTTTCATCGACTTACCCAAATAGATTTTCATGTTATTCAATACCTTCAAACTCACATCATCAGCCGATCTAAACCTCTGTTTCTTTAGTCTCCGGTTCTCTCATTCAGATTGTTCGAACTGCCGGCAAGCAAATCATAGCCCGTATGATCTCATTTGCCACCGTGGAGCTACGACAAATCCGCATTAAGTAGTACCATTCATTGTGAGAAGATTTTACCTTTTCCGGCAGCCCCATAGCTATTTTGAAGTTTCTCCATACCAGCTGTGAATACTCGCAATCAAAGAAGAGATGGCCCGAGCTTTCCTCATGTCTGTCACAGAGACAGCACTTTGATATTTCTATCACCTTCTTTTTCATCAGTCGATTCTGCGTAGGTAAGGCCCCCGAGAACAGAAGCCAGGTAGTAAAGGAATGTTTAGGTACTGAAAACTTCCCCCATACAATCTTGTACCATTTTACCTTGTTTCGGACATTTTTAGTGCTGCATATGCTGAAGAAATCGTAAATGCCCCTGTACTGGTTGGAGTCCATGTGATCCGGTCTTTTTCGATGTGAGAATTTATCTCGGTTTCCATAATCCATTTCTTAACTTCACAACACGGAAGATCCTATAGTTCGCCCAACCCCCATCGTGATCAACCGCTGCGACCTTTGCATCGTCAGGTACTACATGGCCATGGAGGTGTCTCGCCTGTTCATATTTGATAAGAGGCCCCGAGCACCATGGGTCATGCCAGAAGCTAGTCTCCTCTCCTTTAGCTATACAGTACCTTACAAACCTCCAAGCAACATCCCGATGCTCCATCACACCTCTCCAAACCCAAGAGCAATCTCGAGGGGTCTTCATGGTCCAAAAATTTTCCTGTTTTATATGATTATCCCATGACCATCTAACCCACAAACACTCATGTTTCTTTGCAATTTTGAAAACCAACCCACAGTAAGCAGCTTTATTCCAAATCCTTGGGTCCAATATTCCCAGTCCTCCTTGATCTTTATCAAGCCTGATCGTCCCATGACTAGCATGATGCATCTTTCTAGCCATATTTGATCCCGCCCAAATGAATCTATTACACATCTTTGCTACTCTATCAAGTACTGTCTTCGGAAGGACGAACGTTTGGGCCCAATACGACAGGAAAGATGAAAGGACAGACTTAACCAACTGAACTCTACCTGCTCTGTTTAGATCTTTGTTCTTCCAGTTTGAAACCGAGCTGTGATCTTCTCTATGAGGGGCAAGCATTCCCGTATACCTAATCTCGAGGCCGTAAGAGGTAGCCCTAGGTAGGTAACAGGTGGAGTTACTAGAGAGATGTGCATGGCTGCAGCTAGCTCGAGTCCTTCTTCCACAGACATACTTCCAGTGAGAAGTGTAGTCTTTTCATTGCTTAGATGTAATCCTGTTGCTTGAGAGAACGTGTTCAGGATATCTTTGATAGCCATGACAGACTCCATGTTGCCTTTGCAGAAAAGAAGGACGTCGTCTGCAAAACAGAGATGGGATATGGCCAGCTTCTTGCACTTTGAGTGGGCTTTTATTCTGTTCGACTGGAGCCCTTGATTTAGAGAAGCACTTAAAACCTCCATGACAAGCACAAAGAGGTATGGCGAAATAGGGTCCCCCTGTCGCAGCCCTCTCTTACCTTCAAAATACCCTTCAGGCGTCCCATTTACCATAACAGAGTACCACGGAGATGCGTAGCACATAAGCAGCCATTCAATGAACACAGGGGGGAACTGAAACTTTTGTAAAATGGCCTCAAGAGCATGCCACGACACAGAATCATAGGCTTTCTTTATGTCCAGCTTGATAGCACACCTCTTCTGGCCTTGCTTTCTCGCATAGCCCCTTAGTAGCTCATGAGCTATCAGAAGATTATCTTGGATAGTTCTTCCCGGAATAAACGCTGATTGGGAGCAAGAAACCAATGAGGAGATACAAGTCTTCATTCTGTTGGTTAGCACTTTAGACACACATTTGTATATGGTATTACAGCATGCAATGGGTCTAAAAGAGGCAACACTCGATGCATTTCTCACTTTAGGAATAAGACAAAGGAAAGTGGAGTTTATACCTCCTGTCATCCTTTTATGGAGAAAAATGTGTTTGATCGCTCTTTTGAAGTCTTCTCCAACAGTAGCCCAGCTTTCCTTGAAGAAATAAGCATTAAACCCATCCGGCCCTGGTGCTTTGTTATCCTCGAACCCAAACAAGGCTTCTTTGATCTCAATATCAGTAATAGGTGATGCCAAGAACTGCCTCATCTCAAGAGAAACCTCCTCCATATTCAAACTATTTAGATATCCGGCATCACATGAAGCCGTGGACGAACCCCAAGAAGCTCCGAGTAATATTCCACAAACGCCTCGCTACTGTTCTTTTTTTCTTCTTTTTTACCCCACAAGATCGGTAATTTCCCAAACATGTTTTTGGTCATCCTCTCCTTTAGAGCATTGAAGAAGTATCCACTACATTTATCACCAAAGCATAACCACTCAATGTCGGGTTTTGTGCAACATGTCGACTTCCTCAAGTCCGATCGAAAACGAGTTTTCCTCTTATTTCATACTCTTGGGCACTTTCGAGTACAATCAAAGCGGATTTTTATGTAAGTTCTCTTGAACTACCTTCAGCGCCTTTCTTGTCTCTTCCACCCGGTCTATGGATGTCACTGTAGATTTCTTAGCCCAGCCTTTCGGAGGCGCCTTCAAGCTCTTTAGCTTTCTTGTTAACATGTAATCAGGGTTTCCATGATCTTCTATTTCCCAGCACACTTTTAGCGAACTCTCAAAGTCTTGATGGAGCATCCAGAAGTTGCAGAATCTAAAAGGTGGGTGGCTTCTGATAGAGTTGTGGAAAGATATCACCATAGGACAGTGATCGGATAGTCCTTGAAGTGAGCATTCCACCTTTGTAGCCAATCTTAACGAGGACCAAGCTGCATTGACAAGACACCTGTCGATTTTTGACCATTTCCTCATGTGGTCGCCTCCGCTGTTCCAAGTATAAAAGCATCCCATTGCTGCATGATCAAAAAGTCCAGCTACATTCAGGCATGTTGCAAAGGGCTGCGTTTCTCTCGGATGAACAGCTCTGTCTCCTATTCTCTCATGCGCAAACAAAACGTTATTGAAGTCCCCCATTACACACCATGCGCCATGAATTCCTATGCTGATTGCCTTTAACTCCTCCCACAAAATTAGTCTATCATGACTATTATTACTTCCATAAACCATAGTTAAGCAAAAGGAAAGTCCATATTGCAGTAACGTAACTTTGCAGTGAATAAATTGGGAGCCTTCCACTTCCTTTTGGACAGCTACAAAGCTACTATCCCACGTAAGCCAAATTCTACCTCGTTCATCACTCGAGTAGTTGTGGACGACCTCCCAATTTGGGCAGGCTATATCAACAATTTTCAAGTACTTGTCCATCTTCACTTTAGTTTCCAAAAACCCCATACACCTAATCTCGTTATCCAAAATAAACTGGCACATCTGTTTGGCTTTTAACCCATCATTCATACCCCTTACATTCCAGCTGCAAATTTTCATCATTAGCGAGTCAGATTACCGGTTATTCCGCTTACCACTCCCTTTTTGTCGACCCTTTCCTCTCTTCCCATTATTTACTTGCTGCTCTATAGTTTTCTTCCTCTGGGCTCTAGTTTGAACAGATGTTCCCTCTGTAATCACTTGTAAGTTCCTCGGAGAAACGTTTGAATCTCCAAAAAGTTCTGGTTCTGCATCCGACAAATCATCATCTTCAAGACCTGCAAGCTCTTCAAAAATATTCCTTTCAGCACAAAACTGTGCTGCTTCAGAATTTCTGTGTCTACTCTGTTGGGTAGGGGTTTGGACCACTACCACTGGCCTTTCGTCCTCATTGTTTATTTCAAAGCTGCATTCCACCCTTCCTGGTGCGATCAAGTTTATGTTTCTTTGTGCTGCCCCTTCACTAGTGATTGCTTGGGCTTGCTGCCATACCACTAGCTGCATACTAGACCCACTTCGGCCATCTGTTTCCTCATTTTCTGTTGCTCCCACTACCCTGAGTTCCAATGGCTGCTCTGTGATTGTTGTTGCTGTTTCAAGATTTTCTGCACCAACTGCTGCCTGAGGATTCCTGGGTTCAGCTTCTCTCACTGTTTCTATACCTTCATTTGTTTCTCTCGATAATTCTGCCCTTCTGCCTTGCACTGGACGCCTTTGCACCCAAACTCTAGTGGTTCTACCAGCACACTTTCCAGCTTCATGCCCAAATTTATTACAAGTAGTACATGACAGCGGCTTCCATGGATATTCTAGTGGGATAGTAACCTCACGGTTTCCTACTTTCACATTTATGACTTCCTTGTATTCATAGTTTACGGGAAACTCAATACAAAACCGGGCAAAGGACAGCCTTTTCCTTCTTGCAGTGGCATCATCCATAAACATTGGACTCCCACCCACCAAACTTGCAAGATATGACAACCCTTCAAAAGTCCACATCTCTTTGGGTACATCCATAAGTTTTACCCATAGAGGCACCGATGCTACCTTACTCTTATAGCTGTCCACCTCCACTGTCCACGGCTTTACAACAAATACTCTCCCCGCGATGAAAATAGGTCCTTCATCAAGGACCATTTGTCTATCCTCCGAGCTAGTAAAACTCATATAGAACAATTCTTTGTCAGTAGTGATATCAAACTCACCTTTTAACTTCCATTTCTTTTGTAGATGTTCCTTCACAGACAAAAAGGAGAGTCTTTTGTCTAGAAAGTATCCTACAAGGTAGTCATCCCACTCTTTAATGCCTTGTTCTAATAAGTCAGTGGGGAACTGAGCGACGCCATCCACCATGACAGGAGTGAATTCCTTGAAAGCAACTGTTGACTCAAGTGAGCCATTTCGTCCAAACAGCGCCCTCCAAGAGTTGTTTCTATTTTCCCCATTGATGTTTGTAGCTGACGACTGAGGGGGAGGGTTACTCGAAGAAGAAGCCATCTTGTGCTTTTTTGCCTTGCCGGAACTCTCACTGTTATGCAGTAGAGGATTTTACCCAGAAAAGCAAGAAAGCAAGGGTTTTGCAGATAAGCCTAGGAAGACAAGCTGTTTTTAAACTAAAAGTGGTAAAAAAAGAAGACACTGGATCACTGATGAAGCTTAAGTCTTTTGTTTGTTGCACTATGAATTGTTTATTTGAGCAATGTGTTTTTAAATCCAATGTGGATATGGTGAAAATGGACAGGTTGCAAGTTCCAAGGTTGAATACGATGAAAATCGAATAATTAGGGGATTTTATTTATTTTTTTAAAATGTCTATAAACCACGGTTTTGTAAGAACTGAGGTATAAGGATATTCTATAAACCACGGTTTTTATCCAACCGTCGTATATAACATCACTATTTCCCACGGTTCACCTCGGATAGAGAAAACTATAAAGACTATTAACCACGGTACGGAAATCCTGATACCACTGTTTTAGCTAAAACGGTGGTATATAATAGGTACTTTTTACCACGGTTCTATTAGAAGTATTTGTCACGGTGGTTGTTACCACAGTTTGAAAACAGTGGCTAAAGGTTTTTTTACCACTGTATATAACAGTGGTATATGAGCTTTTTTATAGTAGTGTATGCATTTCTTGAAGACAAGCATATTCTCATATGGTAGCATAGGGAGAAACGGGGTGGCAGACAGGAAACCCAAATTAATCATAACTTGCGTTACAAGAACGACAAGAGGGGCTGACCTGAGAATGGCATGCGTAATGATATCAAAAATAAAGGTAACTATACATAAGTTACCCTTGCGCTCCTGGAGGATCCAGAGTAGATGGAGGAATGTCTTATTAATGTCCGATGGCTTCGAGGTGCCAATGACATATTGTCCCAACCATTGAGTCATGACCAGCTGGTTCTATTACATCGAGCGTTGATACGCGCATTTCCCATCCATATTGTACTCGCCCTCGATTACAGTGTCGATCATTAGGTTGTAAGTCCATGGATACATGGAGTGCTGCTGAGTCAGCACGTGGTCGACCAGAGGTATGCCCGTGATCCCGGAGATCAAAGCGGGTGTGACTTCACGGCGCATGATAAGAGCCCAAAACTGTAGTTTTAACCCTTTAACAGTCATACTTCTAGACCAATTATGTGAGTAATAATTAAGAGTTAACACTGACACGTGTTTTATGCATTTCGGGCTTCAAAGTCCATTATGTGCAGAAATGTGCCACTTTTAGCGAGATAAAGGAGCAAAGGTTGGTTACTAAGGAGTTCCGTGATTAAAGGCCAAGTTTCGAGAAGACAAAGCCTTTTAAAAGCCCGGTCAAAAGCTGAAAAGTCGATCGCGGGCGAAAAAAAGACACACAAAGTCGTGAGAACTTCGAAGGACATATCTTTGGACTCAGACCTCGGAATGGGGCCTACCTTATGTCAAAACGACCGGCTCGGAAAGAGCTTTCCAATGGTTTATGCCTTGACCCAATCAGAGGAGCAGAAGTGGACAGAAAGTCTGATGAAGCCAACTGCAGCCGAAGAGGCCTTTTTGGACTGAAAGATTTGGATTTTGGGCCTGATTCTCTGGCCCAAAACATGGCTCCAAGCCCATGCACGATTTTTGGATCTGAAAGTATAAAAACAAAAGCTTAATTCTTTGTTAAGGGTATATTTTTAGGTTAGAAAATAAAGGTAGCTTAGAATAGAAAGTAGCCATTAAAATAGCTTCTAGATCTAGTTTTTCATGTAGATTAATTAAGTTTAGTTCCATTTCAATTATTGTATTAGATTAAACCTTTGAATCTTGTTCTTTATTTTGATTAGATCAATAAAGTAGTATTTTTATCAATTTCGATTTTGTCATTTCCATTTCTAGATCTAATTTCAATTCCTATCCTTATTTCATTTGAGTCATTAAATTAGATTTCATTATTGTTTAATTAAGTAAATTTCAATTCTTTATATCATGTTTAGTTTAAAAGTAATCGGAAATGATTGCGTAATGATTCTCGGCTAAACCTCCATTAGAGGGGGTTGAGAAGCCTTGATGAAAGCTTGATTCGATTAACGCGTGATTCGTCATAATTTCCTTTCCACTCTAGAAACGTTTAGTTCACCATAAGAATGGGTTTAATCGTTCACATGCTAGTTATTAATTGGTAGAAATTCCATGTGTAATTAGGGATTAGGAAGAACCAATTGTTCTGCGAAGCAGTTCAATTCGGATTACGACGATTTGTAGTTAATAGGATTAAGTCGAGTTAAGGTGGAATCAATTCCCCTCTAACTCCTTATCATCGAATCAACGTAGCATTCCCTTAGTTATTCCCATCGTCGACTAGTTACAATTCGTGGGTAGTTGCATCGTAGTCTAGTTGCCTTTTTCGTAAATCTCTCATTAGACTTTAAGTAGAGAGTACGAACAAGTGAGAACACAGCATGCGGAAGGACTAGGAGTGGAACGAATCACTCTACTCCACTATATCTCGTAGACTTGAGAGTAGAATCTTTGATAAATATAGACCGATAAGATTAAGTTTAGTTTTACTTGCGTTTAGAGTTCATCGCTTTATTTCGTAGGTAAAGCTATTCATTTTACCATTATCAAATGGCGCCGCTGCCATCTTAGTTTCACTTTCGTATTGTTTTCGTAGTGTTAGTACTGTTCTTAAAGTCCCATTTCACCCACCCACCCATGTTTGATTCATACTGTGGTTGTCCATTTCAGAGTTGAAAAATTCCGGGCCAGAAATTACACTGAGCGCGCGCGCGCCTTCCTTGAGCGCGACCCGCCCCCATGTGGAGCGTGACCGCCCTTAAACTCTAAAATTCTAAGATACACTGAGCGCGACCGCGCCCTTAACAAAATTTTTCGGATTTCAACAGTTTTGATTCGATCTTTGATCTTTCATATTTTTCAGTGTTCTAACCTGCTATATACACTGAACAAGCGTAAACAAGACGCTATTCATAAGCGAAGCAAGGACGCAATCAGGTATTCCTTTCTTCCACACCTCGCTCTCCTGTTAGAGGTTTATACTAGTATATCAGAATTGTTTGGAGTGTTGATGTGTTTAGCTAAGTTTGGTTTTAGCCTTGTATGAGATTAAGGTCTGGCCGAGCAAAAACACCGAACGTAATTACACAACAACGTCAACAAACAAGTCTATCTAGTATACCACCCACTACACCTCTAGCTACTATTTCACACACATCACCTGACATAATGCCCGACGAAGAAGAGAGGGCCTCTCTCGACTTCTACAAAGCCTTGGCGATAGCCCCAAATCTTGCATCGTTCTAGCGGACCTCCAAATGGATTTCGAATCCCTCCAAATATTTTTAATTTGTTACCCGTTTTTCATGGATTAGACCATGAAAAACCTTATCAGCATCATGCGTAGGATTGAACAAGTCCTAACAACATTCCACCATCCTACGGTTGGTACGGAACAAATTAAATTAAGGGTATTCCCTTTCACCTTAGCCGATAAAGGCGTCTTGGTTAACGCCTAAGCCCAATTACGTGGACTTCGTGGGCTAAACTTGTTGTTTTGTTTATGGAACATTTTAACCCACCCCTAAAGACGGATGAGATGCTTTCCAAGATTCATTTCTTTTCGACAAAATCCTCATGAAACATTTTCAGAGGCTTGGAATCGCTTTCACCGATCTCCTTATAGAGTGTCCACATCATAACTTAGCGAAAAGACACGTTAGTTAAATTGCCTTTTTCAAAAGACTTCTACACCACCATAAAGAAGTCCTTGACATAATGAATGGGGGTAGTTTCTTAAGCAAAGGAGCCTCGGAGGCTTATAAATTTTAGAGGACCAAACTAAAGTGAAATAACAACCGGGGGTAGTGGACGATATCCATCGGCTCCGCTAGTTCTTCTAATACGATTAAGGCTGCGGTATGTTTGAAATTAAACACGATCCCGAGCTAAAAACTCTAATCGAATCACTCACTAAAAAGGTAGAGGCCATTTCGGTTCAACAAAATCCTATTCCGTCATGAATGTAAATTCAAATCCATGTAGTTTATTTGGAGCCTCGAGCATCCCGACTCCCAACGTCCCTATAGCCTATGAACAAGCTTGTTCCATTAATAGTGAACCTAACGCCCTTGGAGACAAAATCCTAACTTCGGTTGGAGAAATAACCAAAACGTCACACCTCAAGGGTACAATAATCAATATGTTAGGCCTTCCACGCACGCGGCTTTAACCAAGCCCCACTACGACAAGGATGGGGTCAGGGGAATTTTAATAATTATAACAACCAAGTGCAACCTCGACAAGGTGAAGCACAAAGTCAAGGTAGTTATAATAATTATAATGCTAATAGAGGTATCGTTCCGGTAAATAATAACTATCAAAATCCACCCATAAATAATTCATGTGAACTAGTTCCAGTCACACCACCCGTGACTACTACACCCACACAACCGGATCGTCTTGACACCTTCAAACAAGTGAGCCAAAAACTTTTCCAAACCATGGCTCAATCTAACCAACAGCTTCTACAATCAGTTAATAATTTAACCAAATAGTTGGCTCAAGATAAAGCCCAACCCAAAGGTGTGTTGCCAGGTCACGAAATACCTAATCCTAAAACAACAAATACAGCCTTTGAGGTAACCGATAATACTAGTAGTGAATATGAAAATGTAGGTGAGCTAAAGGCCATCACCTCTCCGTTCGGCAGAGTGGTTGATAACAAAGTAACTATGCCTATAGTTACCCCCACCAAGAGCCCCCTACACCTCGCTATATTACTAGATACCAAATAGAAACCTGAAGAGCCTACCACTATAGAGGTACCGGTTACAACAAAACCTAAGAAACAGGAAGCCGCGGTTAAACATCCGGGTAATACCATTGCTAAATATAAACGAAACCACCGTTTCCACAAAAATTAGCCATGTTAACTAGGGATACAAATTACGAGGAGATTAGGGATGTTTTTAAGAATCTAACTATAAACCTTCCCTTCCCGAAGCTATAAAAAGCTACCACACCATGCTAAGTTTCTTAAGGAATTGTGTACTACTAGGCGTAAGACCAATATACCAAAAGACACCTTTTAACGTAACAATTCCCAACTCTATCTGAACATAATGGAATTGTTAAGTACAAGGACCCCGGTTAGCCCCATCGCATAATGCACCTTAGAGATTCCTATATCGACGACCCGGCGTTATTAGACTTGGGGGCTAGTGTAAACTTACTCCCGTTTTATTTGTATAGACAAATAGGTCTAGACGAGATGCAACCCACTAGAATGACGTTGCAATTAGCTGATCGGTCTATTAAGTATCCTAAGGGTGTCGTCGAAAATGTTCTGGTAAAAATTCAGGATTTTTACTATCCGACTGATTTTGTCATCCTCGACACAGAAGTCATTAATGACTCTATCCCGATCATTTTAGGGTGTCCTTTTCTGGCAACTGCCAATGCGCTCATTAATTGCCGCTATGGTTCAATGTCCATATCTTTTGGCCATCGTCAATGTTTTTAAAACAAAGACACAGTTACCCGATTCGTCTATGGATGGAGAGGTTAGCATGATCGAGAGCGTTGCTAGAGATTATTTCAACAACATGTTCCCTGATAATCATATGCCCAAATTTCTTTCCTTTGGAAGTTCAGACTCCAATATTTCCATCCCTACACTAGTCGATACACATATTACGGATGAGGATGAGATAGATGACTTTCTCAAAGATGTAGAGGACTATCATAGTAACGAGGATATGACCAATCTAGATGAGCAATTGGATGAGTTTCTTCGAGCGGTGATGAATCACCCTATCAAGAACTACTTTGCACAAACAGACCACCTAGATTCCCTCCTCCCACCCCTTTCAAAGGAATCTCGAAGTTTGCACTTTCGATCATGTTGTTTCTTCGTGCTACATAATTTTTAAATCCACCTAGTAAACAACTACGCCGGAAGGACAAACCATTTGACACCTTCATTTTCAGAATTGAGACCCTCTACACACATAATGAATGAGTTTTGTGCTAAAACCGCATCCTCATTGTTTACATGTGTCTGTCTTTCTACAACTTATCCATATCCACCATATTCTCCACAACCATTCACTTTTCCACACTTATTTACTAGAACACCCACTCATTCAAAAATGAAAAATAAGGTGCATGATAGGTTACATAATAGGGTTATCCGACTTCGCTTTCATTTCACTAGGTTGAGTCATAGGAAATCTTGGTGCTTGATTGTGTTTGGATATGTTTTCTGTGATATTTATTTATGGAATGATCCACAATTATTTTGGTTGTTGATATATGATAAACTGCATGTTCATACATACGTCTAGATAAAGTCTCGAGTATCTAAATATAAACGACTCAACTTTTGTGTTTGGTGCATTTTCTTTCATTTCCATATATTGGTGAGTGCACCATTAAGGTAACGGGCCTTCCCTATGGAGTGTGTGGCTGTAAGTACCGGATCCTAAGTCCACGTTTAAACATAATTCACGTTTTCCACTCTTGCATGTTTTCGGATTTTTTTGAGTCATGTTTCTCTATGGGGTGAATTATGTCTCTTTCTTATTTATTGTTTTTATTTTTAAAAATAAAATATATATATATATATATATATATATATATATATATATATATATATATATATATATATATTAAAGAATAAGCATAGTAACCTAGGAAGTCTCGAATCGACTTTAAAAGACCTTATTGCTAAAACAAATTTTCTAAGCTTCGTTGTAAAAATTTGTTTGGGGGTGGGGTGTTAAATGTTCCGCATACTAAATATTTATGTCCCATTAGAGTTGCTTAGGCGTTTTTTATTGTATTACGATCGCGGGTTGACATAATCCATGAATTTAGAGTTCAATTGTTCGCATAACGTCGTCATGCACGCTCTCGAGGCATTTTCCACTATCTTATATGTCATCCACGGTTGAATAGAGTGTTTTATGGATCATTGGTTGGAAATTCTCTCTCCGATCATTTCCATATCTCATTCGCAAAAATCGGACAGGTAACGGCGGCAATTTTGATTTGAAGTTTCGCGAAAAATCGAAAAAAATCACAAATTTCGATTTTGGGCTTGGGCCCAACCGCCTTCAACTTCTTCACCGACCGGTAAATCAACCGGCTTCTACCTTACGAACCAACAGTTCGATCTTCTTCTCCATCCGCCATTGCGCCAAGCTCCAAAACCTAAAAACAAAATCAAAAAAAAAAAAACGAAAATTAACCCGCCCAAAATCAAAACCCAACCCAAATCGACTCCAAACACTACCGACCACCACTACCACCAAATTACATCATCAAAAATCCACAAAAATAACAAATTTTGGTGCTGCCAATTACCACCACTCCACCACCACCACTTGTTTGCTTCAACGGTCTATTAAAATCCCACCACCACATCACATTTAAACCCCCACTACATTCCAAACTTCCAATGGCTCAACAACGCCGAATTTTGCCGGAGCAAGCTTTTACCACCGACCACTTCGCGCCGTTCTACGGTGACGAGATGATTAGTCGAGACTGGAGTAGCTTGTGGTACTCGACTGAAGCCTATTACCACGAGGACTTAGTCCGACGGTTCTACGATACGAGGGAGTTGGAAGGGACGAGGATTTTTGTAGTTGTGGCGAAGAGGCGGAAGGAAGTGACGACTGGGTTGTTGGCTGAGATTCTAGGCATTCCGCCTATAATCCATCTGGATGTCACTCTGCAGGAGTCCCAACATAATGGGGTAGAGCCATTGATGCACGAGACAGTTATTGGAGGCGACTACAATGCGAGATCGCATTGTGTTCGACAGACTTCCCTTAGGACCAACGAGCTGGCTACAGCTCAGTGGATTGGTCGGAACGTCCAGGGGAAGGGGAAGGTCAGCGACATCGGCCTGAACTGCCTCCACATCTTATGGATACTCCAGGAGCGGAAGTATGACTTCGCATCTTAGAGTTTTCTTGAGCATGATTAGGGGAGTAGGGGGAGGTGCATTTGCCCCTCTCCGTGTTGATAACAAAGATCATGCTGAAGTTGAGAGCAACTCAGGCGACTGATCGGACATACATCACCCTCCACCGTAACCCTCGCATCTATAAGGAGTGTATCTGACCAGCAGCTCTCCAAGGCATCCGCGTCAAAACACGTCAAGTCCTCCTCATCCTCCGAGCCATCCTGATTTCCCCCAGCCTCCTCTTCATTCTCAGCTCCACCATCCTCTTCTTCTTCTTCTCTATCCTTAGCTAATCTCCAAACCTGTTGGACACACTCCTTATCGTGGCATGCGTTCGCTCAACACTATCTGTGAAGACCTCCGGACTCGACAGGCAACAATGCATCATAACTTCGAGCTCCGTACCCAGAGAGAGGACGAGAGGTGGGAACAGATGAGGGTCGAGCTAGAAGCTCAGCGCCAGTTCTGGGACGAGATGTTGACACGATTCCCACGTCACGGGGACTCTCCTTCTGAGGATACACCCCTCGAGACGCGGCGCCGTCGCCCGAAAAGGCGAATGGTGCTGGTCCATCGAGAGCTTCGGGAGCGATCTCAGGCGTGTGCCTTCGCCCACCGGTTTGGAGTAGCTAGGGATAGTATAGTTTAATGTTTTATGTTTTATTTGTAGTTTCATTTCGTCATTTATTTTTATGTAAGTTTCTTTCCGTAAGTTGAATTTTGTAGTGAAATGTACTCGCATGAATTATTTTTAATATAATGGGTTATTTTCATTATGCGTGGTTGTTTAATATTGACCCCACCTTCCCAACTTGTTTGGGGTGGTTGTATCTATTCCAAAGATGATTTTTATATAACCCTCGTGTTAGAATTTATTCTTGAGTCAAGGTGAAAAATATGGCTGTTTAGGCATATATATGAATAAATATCATGGTAGGATAAAATCTAGATTAAATAGGTACATTCTATCATAAAAGCAACCTAAAAGATACTGGGTTTGAATTAGAATCAAGAAAATGAGTTGTTTCCGTTTTCGGGTTTGGAAATTTTAGGATTTCCGGAAACTGCCGTAATTAGTTTTGGCAACTTCGATCCATTTTAGCAACTTTAAACCTATATAAACTTGATACAATCTATCCTCACAACTCACACTACACCTAAACTCCATCACTCACCTTTCACTCCCGCGATTCCCTCGTTTCGGCTCATTTTCCGAGTTTCTGCAACTCCGCGCACTTTCAGATATATTTTTTCGAGTTTTTTGTTAGAGCCAAGCACCTTTGCTGAAGCGACCGGCTCAAACACTGGAAATTTCAATTTCTTTTAAAAGCGAAGGCGCTCTATCGAGAGCGCACTTTCGGCTCGACTTCCGTGGACCGTGAAATTTCCTATTTTTCGATGCGTAGTATCCCGATCATTCGCAGCTATTCCAGGCGTAATTTTGAGATGACATCTCCAACATTGATACCGAACAGTCTCTTCGAAGATTTGTTCCAAAGCACTACTTATGGTGCTTGGTTTTTGTGAAAGTTTATCACATTCGTTGGGTGGGAGCCGCTTTTATGGTAAGATCGATGCACTTTATTCTCCGACTCTAGCATCTTATTTTTATGATAACTGCATTTTCTGTGAAAGACCAGATGGAGAACAAGTGTTCTCCATCAACATTGATAATGAACCAATGGAAATTACCAGGTTCTTGCTAGCATTTGTTCTTGGACTTGCTATGCCCGCTGAAATACAAGACCCATGGTGCTATTGGGTAGACAATATGTATGTCTACACTTACGAGTTTTTGCATGAGTCGTATGGCGCGGGCATTTTCCGTATCGAGGACCGAGGGGAATATAACGTCGCCTTTGGTAGCTTGTCCATGAACATAGGAACTGTTATGTTTTGGATCATGCTAAACATTTTAGGGGAATGGCGTTTTTCTTCTGTGAATGATGCCACTTGCAGCGTCTTCCTTGCTTTAGCCACGGGACGTATGTGTCATGACCTTCCCCGAACCTTGATGTCTAGTTTAGCTCGATCCCATAGCATGAGGCATAAGTACCTTCTTATGCCTGTCTTAATTTCACGTATTATGCTATGTTTCTTTCCTGTTTTTTGTACACGTTTCACGGATTGGATTACGATTCGATTAATCGCATGCGACCCACCAATAGTATTATTCGATCTTTCCGTGCAATGACTTGGCAAGGGTGGAGGATACAACCTCATCAGGTTGCACCCTACACCCCGTCAGACCAAGTGGCTCTTACTAGGTTAGCAATCATAGATGATAAATGGCGGGAAGCCTGGCAAATTATCATGGCATGGCAGGACGCAAAGGAACCTCACTTCTTTATGGAAGAAGAGGATGAGTAAGATGATGAGTAATGCGGGGGATAAGGTAAGTTTCATTCTAGTTAGTGTCTGCTTATGTCCCAAGCAATTTCATTCTTGTTAACCCCATAATGGGTAGAACTCGTATAGAGTTGTGTCAGTTTTTATTTCCTATATTAGTACGTTCTAACCTTGTTTTACGGATGTTCACGAATTTCACGCGGGCTTCAATGGTATTTTTCCTACCCTCTTTATTTAATTGCTTTGAGGACAAAGCATGCTTTTTGTTTGGGGGCATAGAAACACGTGTAATTAAGGCATCTGTTAGGATATAGATATGTATAATATGCATTTGTTTCTAGTTAAAATTTCAAAAATTCAAAAATATAAATAAATAAGTTATGCTATACACTTAGGAATATTGGTATTGTTTCTTTCTCCATGCTCTTAACAATCTAGAAGTCTCACGAGCTGTTTCATCAGAATAATTGTTAGAAACTTAGGTTAATATATAGGTAATAATCTTTGCATCTATCTATAAATATATTACATGAGTATCTATGATTGTTAGCAGTAAGTTTCTGAAATCTAGGCTAGAGTACTTATTCTACAAATCCTGTGAGAATATAGCCTAAAGCCTTATATGAGCGAAACATTTGAGAAATGACACAAGGGAGAAGTAAAATCTGGATAGAGATATCACACGTCCACTTGCTTGATCACTATGCCATATCCTAAGCGAGAATTTAGGCCCTCTTTGGATCGATATAGCCAGAAATTCAAGCCTATAAATTATTTTCCGCTAGTCGCCCCTCTGAGCCTTTCTTTAGCCTTCCATAAACCACAAATCCTTTACCCTGTTACAAAAACAAAACAAAATAAATAAAAATAAAAATAAAAAAAATAAAAAATTCAACCCACCCAATTTAGAATAAGTCTGAGAATAGAATGAGGAAGAAAGAAGAAGAGAAAAACCTGTGTAAACAAAAGTTAGTTAATTGCTTCAGAAAATAAAGAAAAAAAGTTTCCATCCAAGGAAAGAAAAATATAAATATAAATAAAATAAAAACTCTAAAAATAGAATAAAAGGGAGTCAAAAGCCAAAGAAAAAAAAAAGAGAAAAGAAAAAGAAAAATATGGCTAAGGATGGAAACAAAGTATAGAAGCAAAAGAAAATAACAAGGTTTTCTCTAAGTTACATAATATGAAAACTCTATTATCTCAGACTTGTCGTTTTTGAATATCCATTTCCTTCCTTCTTAAACCATCTCCTAATCCCCGCAACACCTAATAAAGACCTCTAGCTCAATTAGGAATAGGTTAGTGTGATAGTAAGTTGCAGATGTGTTTGATCGACTCGGCTTCCTTGTTGTCATTGAGATTGTAAGGTAAAGTGTGCCCAGCAAGACTGAGAGTAGCTTAAACTTGAGTGAAAAAAAATCAGAGTGTTGTATCTTGACTATTATTGTGAGAACCTACTTAAGGACGCTTATTCCTAGTTTCAGAAATGGACCTCGCTAGACATTTCATAGTATTACTCATTGTATATATGTTTATTATAGATGATTGATTATTATGCATATATTAGCTTAGGTTTTGACTTGGTTATTCTTGTTCATAGCTAGTGAGATGTATAGATAGTTTGGAGCATGAATAAGGAAACAATAGTTTTATTTCTTAGTCGTTGTAGTATAGATGAAGTTTGTGAGTACCTTCATGGAAAACTCTCACAAGGCTATAACTCGTCCACTAGGGAATTCCTAGTGGTTTAAGGCCTTGTTGCGTATATGGTCAATGCAATCTTTTCTCGCTTAAACGAGAAGTATATAGAACTCCATTTTTAGTCACTTATATTAATTTCTCATCTTTGCTTGAGGACAAGCAAAATGCTGTTTGGGGGTGGTTTGATAAGAGCCCAAAACTGTAGTTTTAACCCTTTAACAGTCATACTTTTAGACCAATTATGTGAGTAATAATTAAGAGTTAACACTGATTATGTGTTTTTATGCATTTCAGGCTTCAAAGTCCATTATGTGCAGAAATGTGCCACTTTAGCGTGATAAAGGAGCAAAGGTCGGTTACTAAAGAGTTCCGTGATTAAAGGCCAAGTTTCGAGAAGACAAAGCCTTTCTAAAAGCCCGGTCAAAAGCTGAAAAGTCGACGCGGGCGAAACAAAGACACAAAGTCGTGAGAACGCTCAAGGACATATCTTTGGACTCAGACCTCGGAATGGGGCCTACCTTATGTCAAAACGACCGGCTCGGAAAGAGCTTTCCAATGGTCCAAGACTTGACCCAATCAGAGGAGCAAAAGTAGACGGAAAGTCTGTTGAAGACAACTGTAGCTGAAGAGGCCTTTTTGGACTGAAAGATTAGGGTTTTGGGCCTGATTCTCTGGCCCAAAACATGGCTCCAAGCCCATGCACGATTTTTGGATCTGAAAGTATAAAAACAAAAGCTTAATTCTTTGTTAAGGGTAGATTTTTAGGTTAGAAAATAAAGGTAGCTTAGAATAGAAAGTAGCCATTAAAATAGCTTATAGATCTAGTTTTTCATGTAGATTAATTAAGTTTAGTTCCATTTCAATTATTGTATTAGATTAAACCTTTGAATCTTGTTCTTCATTTTGATTAGATCAATAAAGTAGTATTTTTATCAATTTCAATTTTGTCATTTCCATTTCTAGATCTAATGTCAATTCCTGTCTTTATTTCATTTGAGTCATTAAATTAGATTTCATTATTGTTTAATTAAGTAAATTTCAATTCTTTATATCATGTTTAGTTTAAAAGTAATCGGAAATGATTGCGTAATGATTCTTGGCTAAACCTCCATTAGAGGGGGTTGAGAAGCCTTGATGAAAGCTTGATTCCGATTAACGTAGATTCGTCGTAATTTCCTTTCCACTCTAGAAACGTTTAGTTCACCATGAGAATGGGTTTAATCGTTCACATGCTAGTTATTAATTGGTAGAAATGCCATGTGTAATTAGGGATTAGGAAGAACCAATTGTTTTGCGAAGCAGTTCAATTTGGATTACGACGATTTGTAGTTAATAGGATTAAGTCGAGTTAAGGTGGAATTAATTCCCCTCTAACTCCTTATCATCGAATCAACGTAGCATTCCCTTAGTTATTCCCATCGTCGACTAGTTGCAATTCGTGGGTAGTTGCATCGTAGTCTAGTTGCCTTTGTCGTAAATCTCTCATTAGACTTTAAGTAGAGAGTACGAACACGTGAGAACACAGCATGCGGAAGGACTAGGAGTGGAATGAATCACTCTACTCCACTATATCTCGTAGACTTGAGAGTAGAATCTTTGATAAATATAGACCGATAAGATTAAGTTTAGTTTTACTTGCGTTTAGAGTTCATCGCTTTATTTCGTAGGTAAAGCTATTTATTTTACCATTATCAGCGCACACCGTCGACGGTGACCCAAAAATGGTCGCCATTGAAGCTACCATTGTCATAAAATTTCAACACCAAATCCTTTGAATATACTCTGTCATTTGCATATAACAAATACTCCCATCCTCTAGCTTGTATTTCCATATCAAAAAATGACGCAAACATTCCACTTTCAAATAGTGATCCAAAAATTTTTTCCACCAAAATTTGCCTGATTCCGGCCATTGGGGGTCGTAGGAAGAGGATGAGTATATATTTGAGATGAGGGGAAGAATTGGAATTGGCTGATGGAAGGGAATTGGATTCGGAGCTATGGCGGTCACGCGCGAGACCTGGATTTAACTTGGGCATGTCTCTTGCGAGACTTAAGCGGGGGGGGGGGGAACTAGATCCGATTTTTGTAGGAGACGAAGGTTGTAATTATGATGCGTGTGGTTGGGTGTCTCGGGTTTAAAATGGTCGAGAATACGAGATTTGGTTGGGCCCAAAAAATTTCCAAACCCAATTTAAGCCTAAAAAATCTAAACGCTCACCCACGACTCGTTCGGACTCCGAATTAGATGAATGAGCTATCGAAATGATTGGCACGAAAAATGCCATCTAATTATATGAGTCGTTCTCAAAGGTCACACCAGTTTTTGAAAGGAAGGAGGGGTGTTTTATTTATAAACATAGTTTTTATTTATATACAAGGGAGATTAATGTGAACAACACTAGATATCCAAAAGAGTCACCATCTAAATTCATAGGCAACTGTCATGCCAACTCTGGAGCGAACCTAATCCAGCCAGACTGTGGCTTTACCTCTATGTATTATGGGGTTAGGGGCAGGACGGTACCATCCTAGACCGTGCGCGCTACGATCTAATAATATTGCCCTTATTACATACGACTATCCTCAAACCGCCCCAAAGAGAACTCAAAGTAACCAATTCTAGGGGTTGGTCTGGTAGAATCCATTGCCAGTACGTGTTCCAAGTATGCAACATTCGAGGTTGAACACGAATCTCTATGTGCACAACTTAATGCATGGGGAATTTTTAAAAAGCAACAATATATACATATCTACAAGGTGAGTCTTTTAACTCCAGATCCTCAAGACGAATCGAGTCTTTTAACGACAGATTCTCAAGACGATTCCCAACCCGTGGGAGAAACGGAGTAGTGACGAAGTTTATCCTGCGTAGCTGGTGTCAGAGAAAAGTACACCTTATACTGCCTAGTATCGGATAGGAAGTCAAGACCTGGATAGAAAGGTGTTTGACAATGCATACACCACATCCTTCGCGCACATTGTTTACGAGCAAAAGTACTATAATCATTACCTATTCATGATGGGTGAGACTTACACCAAATGATTAGCTAAAGTTCGCGAGGCAGAGAGTAGAAAAGGGAAG
Source organism: Coptis chinensis (assembly GCF_015680905.1). Lineage (NCBI taxonomy): Eukaryota > Viridiplantae > Streptophyta > Magnoliopsida > Ranunculales > Ranunculaceae > Coptis > Coptis chinensis. The sequence goes on from NC_141459.1 coordinate 42,208,901, forward strand.
AGAAGGAAGGAGGTGAAATTTTAGGTACCCATTGTTTACCAGCATGAACGTTTGCTCGTGTTGCAGAAGACATTTATACTCAGTTATGAAATAGAGTTTTTGTGGACTACGGCTCCGGCACTTGCAACCACACACTTCAAAGAACTTTTGAGATCATAAAATAGAAGATGGCCCGGCTACCTTAATGGCGTACCCTCTACATAAATAAGATTCAGTACGCCAATGAAACATCTAGTCTAAGTAGATCGGATCCTGAAGAAAAGTTAGTTCAACAGTTGGGGAGCATATCTCGTGGTAATGTTTGAGGCATTGTTCATTTACTTAAAATTCGTTGTTATCTTATGGATTAAGCAAATAGATTGCCTCATAATGGGTCACAGCTGACACAATGAATGGACCAAACCATCGTGTTTTCAATTTACCAGGAAAAAGGTGTAATCTGGAGTTGTACAGTAAAACTTTTTGGCCAATTTTGAAATTTTTACGCAAAATGTTCTTGTCGTGCACTCTTTTTATATTAGCTTTGTAGGATTTCGAGAGATCATAAGCATCACTTCGAATCTCCTCAAGCTCATTTAATTGTAGTTTTTGCTTCTTGCCTGCCGCGTTGATATTGTAATTGAGGCTTTTGATGGCCCAAAGGGGCACGATGCTCAAGTTCAACTGGCAGATGACAAAGTTTTCTAAAAATAATGCAGTAAAAAGACATCCCAATAGGTGTCTTAAATGATGTTCGGTATGCCCACAAGGCATCCGATAAGCGGAGAGACCAGTCTTTTCTTGTTAGATTGACAGTTTTCTCCAGAATGGAATTTATCTCTCTGTTGGAGACTTCCACTTGGCCACTCCTTTGTGGGTGATATGGAGTACCAACTTTATGAGTAACTCCATATTTCTTCATTAAAAACCAAAAAATTTTATTACAAAAATGTGTACCCCCATCACTGATGATAGCTTTGGGGACACCAAAACGAGAAAAAATGTTTTCTTTTACAAATTTCACGACAGTCTTATGGTCATTTGAGCAACATGCGAGTGCCTCAATCCATTTGGACACATAGTCTACAGCGATTAGAATGTAGAGAAAACCTTGAGAAATAGGGAAGGGTCCCATAAAATCAATGCCCCAAACATAAAAAATTTCCACAATTAAGATTCGATTTAGGGGCATCATAATGCGTTTGGTAATTCGACCTAGGTGTTGACAATGAATGCAAGCTATGCAATGTTTGTGTGCATCACAAAAAAGGGTAGGCCAGTAAAAACCACATTGTAACACCTTGGCCACAATTTTCTTCCCACTGAAATGACCGCCGCAAGATTGTTCATGGCAAAAAGATAATACGTCGGAGTGCTCCCAGTCGGGAATACAGCGACGAATGAGTTGGTCAGAACAATACTTAAAGAGGTAGGGGTCATCCTAAAAATAAAATTTTACAGTGGATAAGAACTTTTTATGATCAGGACATGACCAAGAGGAAGGAACTTTGATAACCCGTAAAAACTCCACTAAATTACTCTAACTTGATTCTTATTGTTTATCAATATTTTATTTCCTACTCTCACATATATATTTATGCAATATATATAGAGTACGGATTCGTTTCACTCTTAACTCTCAAGACTTAAACAAATTCAATTAAACAAACACAAGGAACAATGGTGAGAGTAATGAGATGTGAAATTTCTATACTATCATTCCCAACACAAGAACAATAATAACAAGTCATAATTTAGTAACTAATTTAAATTTTATAAATCTAATTTTAACAATAGTATAAGAATCAAAATGAAGACAACCTAATTTATGAATTTAAAACAACTAAAACTAAAAAAGAATTTAATAAATAACTAAATTGAAATGAAAACTAATACTTTATTATAAAACTAATAGTGATTCTAAATAATAATCTACTTTGTTCTAACACTAATTAATTGAAGGTAAAAACTAGATCTAAAACAAGTTATATGGAACTAATTAATGGAGTTTAACCTAATTTTTTAATCTAGATCTAGGTATGCTTAAGAGCTAAGTTTTCTCCATACAAATGGAGGAGCCCAAATCCACTTTTTTGTGCATGGGCTGAGGAGCCATGTTTTGTGCCGGAAAATCGAGCCCAAAACCCAATTTCTTCAGTCCACAAAGGCCTTTTTAGTTGGATTTGACTTCCATAGACCTTTTGCCTATTTTTGCTCCTCTGATTGGATCAAGGCTTGGACCATTGAATGCTCTTTCCGATCCGGTCGTTTTGACATAAGGTAGGCCCCATTCTGAGGTATGAGTCCAAAGATACGTCCTTTAGAAGTTCTGCTGACTTTTGTGCACTGTTTCTGCCCGCGTTGACTTTGACTTTTCAGCTTTGATCGGAATTTAAAAAGGTTTTTTCTCCTTGAATCTTGGCCTTTAATCACATAACTTCTTAGCAACCAATCCTTGCTCCTTTATCTCGCAAAAGGGGAGCATTTCTGCACATATTCGACTCCAATGCCTGAAATACATAAGAACACGATAGCAGTACTAACTCTTACTTATTAATCACATAATTGGTCAAAAACGATATTGTTAAAGGGGTTAAAACTACAATTTTAGGCTCTTATCAAACCACCCCCAAACAGCATTTTGCTTGTCCTCAAGCAAATATGAGAAATTAGAATAAGTGACCAAAAATAGAGTTTTAACTAATCTCGTTTCGCTGAGTGCGATTGCATTGACCATATGCAACAAGGCCTTAAACCACTAGAAATTCCCCAGTGGACGAGTTATAGCCTTGTGAGAGTTTCCCAGTTAAGGTACTCACAAACTTCATCTATACTACAACGACTAAGAAATAAAACTATTGTTTCCTTATTTTTGTCTCAATGAACTATACATCTCACTAGTATTTAAACAAGAATGATCATTCTACAACTTAAACTAATACATGCATAACAATCAAATCATCTTAAGAAAAACAACTATACAATGAACTATGATTAAATGCAATGGCAGGTCTGTTTCTGAAACTTTTGGGTAGCGCACCTAACTAGGTTCTCACAAGGAATGTGTCAAAACACATAACACTTTCATTTTTCCACTCAAGTTTTTTAACTCTAGTGTGCAGTAAGCACACGTTTCCTCACAATCTCAATGACAATCCAAGGAAGTCGAGGTCGATCAAACACATCTACCACTTACTATCACACCAACCTATTCCTAATTAAGCTAGATGTCTTTATTAGGTGATACAGGGCTTAGGTATTGGTTAAAGAATGAAGGAAATAGATATTCAAAAAGACAAGTCTGAGAAAATAGGCTCTTCATATTATGTAACTAGAGAAAACCTTGTTCTTTTGCTTCTATACTTTGTTTCTATCCTTAGCCTTTTTATTTTACCTTTTTGACTCATTTTATTCTATTTTTGGAGTTTTTATTTTATTTATATTTTTCTTTTCTTTTTTCTGGATGGAAACTTCTTTTCTTTTTCTTTTATGAAGGAACTAACTAATTTTTGTTTACACAGGTTTTTCTTTTCTATTTTCTTCACTCATCCTATTTCTCAGACTTATCTAGATAGGTAGGCTTATTTAATTTTTTTATTTTGTTTTATTGGGTAAAAGATTTGTGTTTTGTGAAAAGGCTAATGAAAGGCTCAGTGGGGCGACTAGCAGATAATAAATTTCATATAGGTGTGAATTTCTGGCTATATCGATCCAAAGAGGGCCTATATTCTCGCTTAGGATATGGTGTGGTGTTCAAGCAAGTGGATGTGTGATTTCTCTACTCGGATTTGACTTCTCCCTTATGTCATCACTCAGATATTTCACTCTTATGAGGCTTTTAGGTTAGATGCTCACAGGATATGTATTAAGTACTCTAACCTAAGTCTCAGAAAAATACTGCCAAGTACAATCAAATATGCTCATGCAAGATGTTTGTGAAAAGATGCAATGACTATTACCTATGTATTAATCTATGTTTCAAAAATTAAATCCTAATTCAAGTACTACGTGAGATTTCTAGACTAATATCATCATGGAGAAGGGAACAATACCATTATCACTAAGTGCCTAGTATAAACAATATTTATGATTTTTAATTTTTTTTATTATATATATATATATAAAGAAAAGTGCGTAATTTACATCCTAAAAGTGCCTAATTTTTGCAAATGTTTCTATCCCACCCCCAAACAATCGAATGCTTTGTCCTCAAAGTGTAAAGAAATAAGAAAAGAATTTACCATAGAAACGTGGCAAAATTGGCGAGACTCAGAATGTAAATATTATAAAAATGATATGATAACATGAAGCACAATTAAACTGTTACGTACGAACTAATACAAACTCTACTGGAGTAAACTTGACAAGCAAAGGGTGGCAAAAAGATTTGAAATGAAATACCAAAATACGCCACCCCCAAACAAAATTGGAAAACTCTTTTTATGTTTGAAAATTTTTGTTTGGCCTATACTCCAGAAAAGTTGGTATTGTACAAAAACTTAGGTCTTTTAAAGTGAGATTCCCTAGACTTAATGTGATATATATGTATTAACATGTAGTTTCCCATATATCAATAATCTAAATAATTGTGGATCTTTCCATAAATAGTTAACACAGAATGCACCATTAAATAGAATTAAGCACCAAGATTTCCTATGGCATGGCTTAGTAGAATGGGAGTGAATTCTGATAGATCTAGAACCTAATCGAGCATAAAGTTTCTTCTTTTTCTTTGAATGAAAAGGTGTCCAAGTGAATGATTGTGAGAAAATGGATGGTTATAGAAGATATGTAGGGTATGGATAAGTTTTAGATTGAAAGAATGGAAAAAATGAGTGCGTCGTTTTAGCATAAAACTTATTGGTGTCATGGGTTGGTATTATCACACATCTGAAAATGAAGGTATCAGGTGGCTCTTTAGGTAGTTCTTGAGAGGGTGGATCATCACAGGCTCTTAGAAACTCATCGAATTCCTTATCTAGGTTGTTTGCATCCATATAATTATGGTATTCATCTCCATCTTTGAGGAATTCATCTATCTCGTCTATTGTGAGGTTTACTCCATCTCTTGTAGGGTCGGAAGGCAGGGTGGAAAATTCTTTCGCTAGTTCAGTTATGTTCAAGGAGTCACAATTGTGATCTTTGTCTTTTTCCATAAAAGGGGTATCTACTAGTGTAGGGACGAGATCATCCGAAGCACCAATGTGATATACCAAACTCTCAATAGACTTAACTTCACTTTCTACAGGAAAACCTAGTTGTCTATGCTTTTGTCTAAACATGTTAACTTCCACAGAAAGATTTCCAAAAGAAAAAGTCATTGAGCCATCCCGGCAATTGATTTGGGCATTGGCAGTTGCCAAGAAAGGACGCCCTAAGATGATGGGAATATAATCATGAGCAACTTCTGTGTCAAGAATAACAAAGTCAGCTGGATAGTAAAAATCCTACACTTTAACGAGAATGTTTTCAACTACACCCTTGGGATACTTAATAGAATGATCGGCTAACTGCAAAGTCATTTTAGTTGGTTGAAGTTTTGTTAGACCCAGTTGTTTATATAAATAAAAAGGGAGTAAGTTAACACTCGCTCCCAGGTCTAATAAAGTAGTTGTTATGAAGGTATCACCTAAGGTGCATTGTACAGTAGGACGACTAAGGTCCTTGTACTTAACAATTCCGTTATGTTCAGATAAAGAGGGATATTGTTTAGTTAAGAATGTTTCGTGGGGTATGTTGGTTTTCCTCTTCTTGGTGCACAACTCGTTTTAGAAACTTAGCGTGTCCAGGTAGACTTTTTATAGTATCTAGAAAAAGTAGGTTTATAGTCAGATTTTTAAACATTTCCCTAATCTCATCAAAATTTTCGTCCTTTTTAGACATAACTAGTCTCTGGGGATATGTTGGTTTATCTATATATTTAGCAATATTATTAGTCTTTGCTTTATCTCTAGCCGTTTTCCATCTAGGTGTCCATATTGGAACCTCTACAGGTGTAGGATCATCAAAATCGATGACAGTATTCGATATGGTTTTATTTTCATTTTTGTTTACGGGTGGTTTTTAGGCATAACTACTTTGTTATCAACTACTCTCCCTAAACGAAGGGTAGTGACTGCCTGCAGGTCCCCTAGGGTTATATTACCATTACACTGAATGCTTTTTATTTCGAAAGCGGTGTTTGTTGACTTAGGATTAGACACTGCTTGACCTGGAAACACGCATGTTTGGTTATTATTTTGGTTAGGAGACATGTCAATAACCTTTTGGCACAAAGATTGCATCATTTGCATCATTTGTTTCATCATATTAAAGTTTTGATCATGCTGATCTTTCATCAAGTTGGAGTTTTGTTGCATAATTTGATTTTGTTTCTCCAACAAGGTCACTACTACTTTGTCTGTAGATGGTTGGACTGGAATTAAAGCATGTTGAACGTTCATGTCTTGTTGTTGATAGTTGTGGGTCATGGGCACTAAACCTCTATTCTGGTCACCTAAGTTTCCTTGTCCTTGATGTTGAGTTAACTAGTTAAAGTGTGATGGTTGTGGTGGTGTTTGTGCATAGACAAGAGGACAATAGAAGTCAGAATGCTCAAGACTAAAACAGACATTACAACGAGTAGAGTTAATCTTCATGACTGGAGTGGGTTGTTGTTGAATAGAGATGGCATCTACCTTTTTAGTGAGGGCATCCATAAGAGTTTTAAGCTCGGAATCAGGTTTAACCTCAAAAGAAGAAGGAGTGGAGAGGGAAGAGTCATTACCTCCCCAATTGTTGTTCCTCTTAGATTGATCTTCTAAGAATGTATAAGCCTCCAAGGCTCCTTTACTAAGAAAACTACCCCCAGTCATGATATCTAGAACTTCCTTATGACGATGTAAAACCCCCTTGAAGAAGGCACGAACAAGCGTGTCCTTCGCAAGATTATGATGCGGGCATTCAATGAGAAGATTAGTGAAACGATTCTAGGCCTCTGAAAAGGATTCATGAGGATTCTGGTGGAAGAAATGAATTTTTTGAAGCATTTCATCTGTCTTCAGTGGTGGGTAAAACTGTTCTATGAACAAGTGAACAAGATTAGCCCATGAGTCCACAGAGTTTGGCGTTTGGGCAGTTAACCAAGACGCTGCCTTGTCGGCTAGGGTGAATGGAAACACCCTAAGTTTAACTTGATCCGGACTTACGCTAGGATGATGGAATGTAGTGAGAACTTGGTATACGCATATGCTGGTAAGGCTTTTCGAGGTCTAAACCATGAAAAATTGGTAACAAGTTAAATATATTAGGGGGAATTCAAAAATCCCCCACTAGGTCTGCAAGAACGATGCACGACTTAGGGCCATCGTTTAGGGCTTTATAAAAATCAGAGAGAGGAGTCTCTTGTTCTTTAGCCATTGATGCAGGTGTAGTGTGTGAAATTCTAGATAGGTGTGTGGTATTTATGTCTACGAAAAACAAGCCTGATTATACTAGAATTAAAACTCCTCTGACAGAAGAGGCGAAGAGTGGAAGAAGGAGTACCTAAATGCCTCCTTGCTACGAGTTTGAATAACATCTTGTATATGTGATCTCAGTGTTTGTATGATGCTAGAAACACTGAATAACTTGAAGAAATGAAAATTTTGACTGACCTGTGAAAAATCAGGCTGGTACAAAAGAGGGCGCGGGTTGCGCTCACTTTTAGCCTGGGTAGGGCGCGGGGTGCGCTCCGACCTTGCTCGAGGAACAGGCACTTAGGCGTGGGTCGCGCTCGAAATTAGCCTTGGGTGGGCGCGGGTCGTGCTCCTGTCTAACTCAAGTTCCAGGTGGTTAAGCGCGGGTCACGCTCGTGCTTAACACAATGTCCAGGCGGTTGAGTGCGGGGTGCGCTTGGAAATAAGCTATCTAGGGCGCACTCCAAAAAATTTGAAATTTTTACAGTAGTTTGCTAAGACATCTATCAAGTAGCTAGTAAAATTTCAGATCAATCGGACTTATGAAAGTCCTTCTACTGCCCTTCAAAGTTTGTGAAACAGTTTTCGCACACAATACAAACAACTGAAAGTTTAACCAATCAAAACAGAGACAAAAATCTCCAAAATTTTACTGGAGACTCCTGACAGATCATGGCTATTCCTGTAACAATTTTAGAGCAATTGGAGTTCTACAAACTCTCTAGACTGGCTGTTGTTCCAGACATTAAATATTTACAAAACTGCAGAAACACACTGTAAACACTCCACTAGTTAGGAGGTCAAAACAAATCACAAACTCGTCAAATTTTTACTGAAAACTCCTGACTTAGGATAGATACTCCTGTAAAATGTTTAGAATTTTTGGAATTGCTTAAGTAACCTTATTTGTCTATTTGTCAAGAACTTACGATTTGAAAACTGAAATATAGCACTGTAAAGATCGTATTTTTTCACAAGGTAAAACAATTAGGAAAAATATGAAAAAATTACAGTAAATTAATAACACATTAAGGATTACGCCTGTAAATTTTCAGAATTTTTCAAAATTTACAAATACCTTTACTGCAGTGTTTTCCTCTGTAAATCTACAGCCCCTATGCCTAAAACAGTGAACAGTTCCGAAAATTTAAGAAATAAGAATGAAAAATTAAAAGGGTGGGTGGGTACAGAATGGGGGATTGCCCCTTGAATTCAAGCAATTGAATTCTTGTCTTGAACGAGATTAAGATGGCAGCGGCGCCATTTGATAACCCGTAAAAACTCCACTAGATTACTCTAACTTGATTCTTACGATTTATCAATATTTTATTTCCTACTCTCACATATATATTCATGCAATATATATAGAGTACGGATTCGTTCCACTCTTAACTCTCAAGACTTAAACAAATTCAATTAAACAAATACAAGGAACAATGGTGAGAGTAATGAGATGTGAAATTTCTATACTATCATTCCCAACACAAGAATAATAATAACAAGTCATAATTTAGTAACTAATTTAAATTTTATAAATCTAATTTTAACAATAGTATAAGAATCAAAATGAAGACAACCTAATTTATGAATTTAAAACAACTAAAACTAAAAAAGAATTTAATCAATAACTAAATTAAAATGAAAACTAATACTTTATTATAAAACTAATAGTGATTCTAAATAATAATCTACTTTGTTCTAACACTAATTAATTGAAGGTAAAAACTAGATCTAAAACAAGTTATATGGAACTAATTAATGGACTCTAACCTAATTTTCTAATCTAGATCTAGGTATGCTTAAGAGCTAAGTCTTCTCCATACAAATGGAGGAGACCAGATCCACTTTTTCGTGCATGGGCTGAGGAGCCATGTTTTGGGCCGGAAAATCGAGCCCAAAACCCAATTTCATCAGTCCACAGAGGCCTTCTCAGTTGGATTTGACTTCCATGGACTTTTCGCCTACTTATGCTCCTCTAATTGGGTCAAGTCTTAGACAATTAGAAAGCTCTTTCCGAGCAGGTCGTTTTGACATAAGGTAGGCCCAATTCTGAGGTCTGAGTCCAAAGATACGACCTACGGAAGTTCTGCTGACTTTTGTGCGTTGTTTCTAGCTGCGTTGACTTTGACTTTTCAGCTTTGACCAGACTTTAAAAAGGTTTTTTCTCTTTGAATCTTGCCCTTTAATCACAGAACTTCTTAGCAACGAACCCTTGCTCCTTTATCTCGCAAAAAAGGCACATTTCTACACATATTCGACTGCAATGCCTGAAATACATAAGAACACGATAGCAGTACTAACTCTTACTTATTAATCACATAATTGGTCAAAAGCGATATTGTTAAAGGGTTTAAAACTATAGTTTAGGGCTCTTATCAAACTTCCTCAGTAACTAGGTAGTTAACGATATCCGGGTACCATGGAGAGGAGAAAATTGAGTACAAATATTCGTCTGGGAAGGAATCACAGATGGTTTCAGAATCACTATCAATGTCACCAACTAGCCTTGATAAATGGTCGGCCACGACATTATCAGTTCCTTTCTTGTCTTTGTTTTCCAGAGTAAATTCTTGCAAGAGAAGGATCTAGTGGAACAATCGTTGTTTCGCGTCCTTTTTCTCGAGTAAGTTCCGAAGTGTGGCATGGTCAGTATATACGATGGTGGATGATCCAACTAGGTAAGGGCGAAACTTATCCAAAGTATAGACAACAGCTTGGAACTCTTTCTTAGTTATTGTGAAATTACATTGAGCGTCATTAAGAGTTTTACTAGCATAGTAGATGACAATGGGTTTGTCATCACGTCATTGGCCTAGTACGGCGCCAATAGCAAAATCGCTAGCGTCACACATTAGTTCGAATGGTTGAGACCAATCAGGGGGTTGAATGATAGGAATGAGTCAGAGTGGTTTTTAGAGTTTCAAAAGCTTGTTTGCAACTGAAATTGAAGTCCAATACCACATCCTTAAGCAGGATATTGGTTAAGGGTCGAGCAACTTTAGAAAAATCCTGAATGAATTGCCTGTAAAACCCGCGTGGCCTAAAAAGGCACAGACACGAACTATTTGTGGGAAAGGTAGCGAATCAATTTTAACAATTTTAGCTTTATCAACCTATATCCCGTATTTCGAAATAATATGACCTAGAACAAGTCCTTTGGCAACCATGAAATGACACTTCTCCCAATTAAGTACCAGATTTTTCTCTTCGCAATGCATTAACATTTTAGAAATGTTGGATAGGCAGTCGTCAAAGGAATTTCCATAAATAGAAAAGTCATCTATAAAGACTTTCATATAACGTTCCACCATATCACTAAAAATGTGAAGCATGCAGCGTTGGAAAGTACCAGGGGCATTGCAAAGACCAAAAGACATTCGTTTGTATGAAAATGTTCCAAATGGACATGTGAAAGTTGTCTTTTCTTGATCGGTAGGATCGATGACAATTTGGAAGTAGCCGGAATAGCCATCAAGAAAACAGTAGTAAGCATGGCCAGCTAAACGTTCTAGCATCTGGTCAATGAATGGAAGAGGGAAGTGATATTTACGTGTTCCGGCATTAAGTTTGCTATAGTCAATGCAAATTCTCCATTTTAGTGGAATGCGAGTGGAGATGCATTCACCATTTTCATTTTGTACAACTTGAATGCCAAACTTTTTGGGAACAACATGGACAGGACTAACCCAGTCACTATCAGAGATAGGGTATATTATATCCACATCAAGTAAACATAAAACTTCCTCCATGACTACCTCTTTCATAGTGAGGTTAAAACGATGTTGTGGTTCTCGCGATGTCTTTGTGCCGTCATCGAGATGTATGCAATACGTTAGGGTCTATTCCCTTGATATCATCTAAGGACCATCTACTAGTGGAGCGATGTTCACGAATGATATGAATCAAACGTGCTTCTTCGTCGGCAGTCAAGTGAGAAGAAATTATTATAGGGTGACTACCATCGGGATCGAGATGCACGTACTTCAAATCAGAGGGTAGAGGTTTTAAATCCAGAGTTGGAGGAGTGGGGATCAAGGATTCGTGAGCGACCGTTTCTTTAATAGAAAAGTACGAGTCCAGTTCTTCTGAATCAGTTGGCAATGTAGTAGTAGGGTCAAATAGAGGTACTGACTCTAATAATGCGTGGACATCCTTAATGTACGAGTCCTCGTCAAACTCAGGATTATCAAAAGAAAGAAATTGGTGTACCTCGTCTGGGGGAAAAGGGTTTGTGAAATAATCATGTGCCAGACTATCAACCAAGCTAATCTCACCCTCCATTATAGGATCGGGAAATTGTTTCATTAACTTGAACACATTGACTTCGACAGAAAGGTTCCCGAAAGACAATGTCATTGAACCATCCCGACAATTGATGAGAGTGTTAGCAGTTGCAAGAAATGGACATCCTAAAATGATAGGAATGGAGTAAAAATCAACTGGGTAGTAAAAATGACAAAATCAACTGGGTAGTAAAAATCTTGGACCTTGACTATGACGTTTTCTACTATGCCCTTTGGGTACTTGATGGAGCGATCTGCGAGTTGCAGGGTCATGTTGGTAGGTTTTAATTCATGAAGACCTAACTACTTAAATAAGTAGTAGGAAAGTAGGTTAACACTCGTGCCTAAGTCTAAAAGTGCGGTAGCGGTATACTTGTCGCCCATTGGTAGTAGTAATCGAGGGAAACTGCTTAGTGAGGAACATTTGTACATCGTTTGTTGGTGCACATGTCCTTCAAAAACTTGGCATGCTTGGGCAAATGCTTAAGCGCATCTAGAAAAGGTAGGTTTATGGTCAAATTTTTGAAGGTTTCAGGGATCTCATCGAAATGTTCGTCAGGTTTGTTCTTTGCCAAACGGGTAGGGAATGGAGCTTTTGGGTGGAATCGCGCATATGGATTAGTGGCGTCTTTCCCTAGGGACATGGATGTAGATTTGGAAGGAACAACTTCGTCTACTATATGTTACGAGGTAAGAGTTGGAAGAACGTCAGCCGTGGCTTCCGTCGATTCGACGTCTGGCATACGTATGTGATTGCCGATGGTTCGGCCAGAATGAAGAGTGGTGATGGAATTTACCACACCTTGGCTGGGATTACTAGATCTTGGTGCATTATTGAGTTCAAAGGCAGTGTTTGTGGGCTTTGGGTTTGGAACTGCTCGGCCAGGAAATACTCCCTTTTGACTTTTATCCTGTGCTAACAGCTAAAGAGACTGTTGGATAGATGCTAGGATTTGATTCTGTTAATTCATGTAAGTCAGAAAAATTTCAACTATTTTATCGACAGTGGATTGTACCAGTGGAGAGATAGGAACAAGTTCACAGTTATTGTTTACGGGTTGATTTTGGTAGCCATATCCTTAATTAGCAGGAACAAACCTGCGGTTGTTTTGGTACCTTATATTTACGTTGTTGGGAAAATGACTTTGCCCTTGTTGGAATTGCGGAAAATTTCCTTGACGGTAGGAATTGTAGTTTGCTGATGGTCGTATAAGAGTGTTGTTGACACCCTGAGGAGCTTATTGTTGAGCAGGGGGGCCCCAACCCAAATTCGGATGTTGTCGCTAAGGTACATTAGGGATGTTGAAAGCACAAGCCTCTTCGGATGGTTGGGGAGGACACTCGTTTACCAAAGGACAATAAGAATCGGCATGCTAGACTTAAGCAAAGAGGACATGGGAAAGCGTTGGTAGCCATGACTTGTTTGGGTTTTTGATCATTTACTTGAACCGAAAGAGCATCAACCTTTTTGGTTAGGGACTCGATCAGAGTTTTTAATTCCGGATCGGGTTTGACCTCGAACATAGATGTAACTTTGGTAGGAGTGTCTTTAGAAGATCTGGAAGAATCAGTGTTACCCCAATGGGTGCTTCGTGAAGCCTGTTTCTAAAGAAAAGTGTATGCTTTAGTAGCACCTTTGTCCATGAAACAACCGCCGTTCATGATATCTAATGTTTCCTTTTGATGGTCAGAGAGACCATTAAAGAATGAACGGACCAAGACAGCGGTGTTGAGTTGATGATGGGGACATTCGAGAAGCAGATCAGTAAATCTGCTCCATGCTTCCGAAAATGATTCCTTGGGGTGCTGGCAAAAGAATTGAATCTTTTGAAGCATTTCTATAGTTTTCTTCTGAGTATAGAACTTTATCATGAATGCTTGTCCGAGTTTAGCCCATGTGTCAATGGATTGCGGCGCTTCGCCTACGAGCCAAACTGAAGCTTTATCAACTAAGGTGAAGGGAAACAACATAAACAAGACTTGTTCATTAGTAACGATCGGATGGCGGAAAGTGGTGACTACTTGCTGCATCTGACGAAGATGATTGTACGACTTTTCATGGTCTAGACCATGGTAAACATGTAACAAACCGAAAATGTTCGGCAGGATGCGAAAATCCCCTACAATCTCATCAAGTTTAATACACGAAGCAGGTCCTTCCTGTAAGGCAGTATAGAAGTCCAAAAGTGGTTTCTCGACTGTGGGATTTTCCTGGGCCATAACTAAGAGAGATAATGGCAACGGAGATACTTGACGAGGTTGGTTTACGGAGGAAGAACTATGCCTAGGAGATAACTTAAGCAGTTGTTTATTGTATTTCTGACAATGATATGTAAGTTCTAATTCCTTATGTTTACCAAACCGTAGTATCATACAAACACAAATGTTAATTCAAGGCTCATAAGGAATAAATTATGAATGGAGGATTGAGAATTAAAGAAGAAGGGAGGTGAAGCACGTTTTCCTGAGCTGTTTCTAACTTGAGCAAGTAGGCTAGGATAACGTGTGAATATTCCAGCAGCTAGGTCACCTGAGAGAATTGAGGGAGGTTGTCCATGCTAGCACGTTCCTTAATTAGGTAACCTCATTCTCGCAAGTTAGCTAGACACTGATGGAATAGGAGGATGATTTATGATGGTGTATTATGTAGGGTATTATTAAGATGATTATGATAAAATTTTATTATTAGGATTTTTTATTATTTTATTTTATTTTATTTATTTTTAGTGTACGTAATTAATGTGTTATGGAGACGTGATTACGAAACATGCAATTAAAGACGAGAGATGCGAAAATAGAAGACTAAACATACAATTAACACATGCTAGTTTTACACATGAAACTCTATATTACTTATACGTGAATAGAAATATGTCCTACACATGCAATAATCTAGAGCTACTGATACATGCAATTTTATGCGAGCTAGGGGAATGTCGAGAACAAACTCATGCAAAGTAATACCTTGTACGTGAATGGATGTAATGTACTCATGCAAAAATAATTTAAGCACATGATTTGAAATTACGCAGACATCTAAATATATTCGAATCATATTAATTGTATTAACGTGAATATGTAATGACGAACCACATTTACTTAGGGAAAATTCTATACATGCAAAGAGTTCTCATGCCAACACACAAATATGCGAGGTAAAATAGGTTATAGCAATCAACCAAATAATATCCTCGACAAGTTTCAGGAGTTTCAGAATTCAAAACCTGGCGTCCCGCGATTCCTCGTACAACGATCGAATTAACGCCTGAGCTCGTGAACTTACTGGATGGTGGATAAACAATACTAGAGAATCCAAAATAGTACTAAGAAAGAAAGTGGCTTGTACCTAAAAACTGGAGTGTTGATACTCCAGGTTAGTCTCGCGCGCTACTAAAAAAGTCTCGTCCGAGACTGTTTTATCAGTTCAGTACTTCAACTTCCTACGGAATACTTAGACTGTGCTAATAATAAAGATAAACAAGATCTGGTTCACAGATATATGTTAGTAGAAAAAGAAAAATTGGGGCAACAGGTACGTAACACGTTAGTATCGCAAAAGAAATGGAAATAAAAAAGATGAGGGGGCAGGGGAGGGGGTTTTTATGTGATGTATTCCAGTTATTACGTTAAATGTCCAGAGTCCTTCAGCGTGCAGCGACGCCATTTGATAAAACGTTAAATTCCCATTTTGGTTTTACTTTAGTCTGAGATCCACAGTCTGAAGTCCGAACACCAAAGTCCAAAGTCCAAAGTCCGTTAGTCGTCCGTTTAGTCAAGTTACCTTACTCACGTGGGTTTGGTAGGATAGGTCGAGTAAGAGATCGTCCATACCTTAGGGCTCGGCAAGACTTACAACTGGATTTACAACTTTTGGTGAGTAGGATTTTAAGTTATTTAGTTGGTTTAAGTAGATTAACGGTAATGCAAGTAATGTAAATTAATAACGGTGATTTCGACGTAAATAAAAAAATATAAAGAAACAGAGATAGGGTTAATCATACTCATGCAAGAATCATTTTCAACAGTTTATACTACCACATCACTACATGTCTAATCCGTCTCGAGTTCATAGACAAACCCGAGACGACGTCGAGTATCGATCCCTAGCAAAATACACACATCTTTGAGCGCATCTCACTAGCATAAGGAGTTAAACTAATATTTCATCTCTGGAAATCATTTTAGCTCCTTGTTCAATTCTACATCAGCTGGACAAATTGGAGAGCTGTCTAACACCATAGAGTAGCGCGCGAGACATTTTGGGTCTCTCGCGAGACTGTTCTGGAGCATCAGCACTCCAAACTTGGACATTCTCAATCATTTTGGGACCGGATGTATAATCTACACCTAATTCCTAAGTAGTGATTCTAGAACATTAAAGTGTCAATCCAGATTCTCACACGAGCAACATAACCCTCCCCGGGGGGGTTTAGCTCATGGTCATTGGATGAATAATTGAACTTGCTGTATAAAATAAATAAGTAAATGCATAACAGAAATTAAACTTGGAAAGAAATGACTTTTATTAAGAAAAAATACTTATAGTACTGAAGCTGCTGGAAGGGAAAATTACGGAATGTAAACTACGTACTGGAATGAAAGCTACAGACTATATTTTTTTTATCGGAGAAAGCTACAGACTATAAACTAAAACTAACTAACTAATGAGCCAAAGTTGAAGAAGGTAAGGTCCCCCTTCATATATATAGACTCCAAACCCTTCACGTGAAGACCAAACATTAAAATATTTTGTTTCATTCAATTGCTAAACTCAAAACTTTGTAAATATACAAAGTTTTGTCCTATTATATTTTGTTTTGTCCTTTTGCCCAATTCAATTCAAAACATTGAATTGGTACATGTATTTTCCTTTTACAAGGTGGCACAAAATTATGACCATCACTTGCCACCTGCTTATGCTGACTCGTCATGCCTTTTGGGCCCGTAGAGTGGGTCCACGTGGTGTGTCCAGTGGCGGCGCCGATTTTGGCATTTTTACAACCTTTTGTTTTTGAGTAGAGTTTGTCGCCTTGGTTGCTCTGGCAGTTCACTAGCCGAAGTCAGTATCCAGGTTTGAAAGATGTGAGCTTCGGAAGTTTGTTGCTTCTTTACATGTGGACCCGTTCTGCACTGGTTTTGTTACTTTGAAAACTTCAGTTCTAGTCAGGCTTTGAAGGGCTTCACTAGGGGTGAGTGGGAAGACTTCAAGAATTCGAGTATTCCCGTACTTCGATGCATGTTTTATTATCATATTCACGTTTTAATATCATATTCAAGACTGTAAAAGTACGAAAATATAATTATTACATGATTATTAAACACATAATTGACCAAAATGCTATGTCTCTCGGGGTTTAATATTACAGTTTTAGGTGCTTATCAAGACTCATCTAAAAGCACCACAGTTCAGCCTGTACGGTTTTAATGGAAGCTCTACCAAGCTCGCTGGAGAGGTAAAATTGTCAGTTCAAGCTATACCTCAAACTGTGATGACAAAGTTTGTAGTCATCAAACACCATTTCGATCACAATTAAATCATGGAAAGGAAGTTGATACACGACATGCGTGCTGTGCCCAGTACGTTCTATCAAGTCATCCGATTCCCAACAGCATACGGATTATATGAGATCAGGGGAGATCAATCAGGGTATGAGAAGTGTAATTTCGTAACTGTTAAAGGTATGATGAAAGGAAAAACCCAAGACACTGGGGGTGTCTTGGAAAGCTCTAGCTAGCAGTTATAGCAAGCTTTACCGCCGATACTGATATGTGATAAGAGCCCAAAACTGTAGTTTTAACCCATTAATATCATTACATTTAAACCAATTATATGTATAATAAATATGAGTTAGTACTGTTTATGTGTGTTTATGTATTTCAGGCATTAGAGTCAAATATGTGAAGAAATATGTAACTTTTGTGAGATAAAGAAGCAAAGGTTGGTTGCTAAGAAGTTCTATGATTAAAAGCCAAGATTCAAAGAGAAAAATCCTTTTTAAAGCCCGATCAAAGATGAAAAGTCAAAGTCAATAAGGGCAGAAATAGAGTAGAAAAGTCAGTAGAACTTTCGCAGACTGTATCTTTGGACTCAGACCTAAGAATTGGGCCTAGTATATGTCAAAACGACCGGCTCAAAAAGAGATTTCTAATGGTCAAAGCCTTGACCCAATCAGAGGAGAAAACGTGGATGAAAAGGCTGTTGCAGTAATTTCCAACAAAGAACCCTTTTTGGACTTAAGTAATTAGGTTTTGGGCTTGATTTAAGGGCCCAAAACTTAGCTCGAAATCCCATACATGAAATTGTAAACCTAGCCCTCTCTTATATAAAGAGGACTAAGGCATAACTCTCAATATACTTAGACTTAGACATATATACTTAATTAGAGATAGATAGTTAGAACTTAGACTTAGTTATTAGTTTAAACTTAAGTTTTAATTCATTAGCTTCTTCATTAGTGTTAAGTTAGTTATTTGTTCTTTATTTTTCGATTAGATTAATAAAATCCAAATTTGTTCTTTATTATGTCTTCTTCTTATTTATAAAGTAATGATAGTCTAATGACCTCTAGCTAAACCTCCATTATAAGGGTTTGATGAAGCTTGATGAAGACTTGATGTGTTAATTAGGATTATCACCTTTTAAGAATTTTAGTCTAGTAGGTTAGTTGATTCGCCATGAGAATGGGTTGGACTTCCTCATATGCTAATTATTAGTTTGTAGAGATTGCCATGAGTAATTATGGATCAAACACTTAATCTTATTTGATTAGGATTGCAATACTCTACACGAGCATATTAGGAGTACATTAAGTGGATTCAAATCCCCCTAATCCCTTCTCCATATTCGCATTTTAATATTCAATTATCATAGTACAAGTTAAATATCTTATCTAAGTTCAATTGTCATATTAGTATAATTTCAATTCATTACTCTCATTCATTTTTGTTAGAATCAATTAAACTAGCGGAAACTTATGTTTAACAAGCTAGGAGTGGAACGAATTATCTACTCCACATATTTCACGATAACCGATAGTAGATAACTTTGATATATAGCAAACCATAAGCATTTAGTTTTACTTATTCATAGCGTAAATAGTTAAGAGTAGATAAAACTATTGTTTTACATTTTATCAAATGGTGTCGCTGCCATCTTAGTTCTGTTTAAATTCGTTTCCTTTAATATTTTCGTCCCTACCAATAGCCCATTAAACCCACCCACCCTTGTTTGGTTATGACCGTGTTTGTTTGGTTAAGAAATATTTTTTTTTAGAATTATACACGGAGCGAGCCCACGCCCATAGTAGGATATCTCGGGAGCGTGCACGTCCTCAAATCATTAGACTTCGATTCAGGCAAGAGCGCGCCCGTGCCCTTCTACGCCTAGTTCCAAGCGCGCCCGCACCCACTTCTGAATTAGCCTAATTTTCACAGGTTAGTTTCCAACTCTCTTCGTTCAAGTTATTCAGTGTTTCCAACTTCTTGAATATACTGCGATTGCATATACAAGACGTTATTCAAATGCGTAGCAAGGAGGCATTTAGGTACTCTTTCTTCCATTCCTTGTCTCTTCTGTTAGAGGATTTGTTTTAACATATCAAGGTTGTTTGACTGTTGTTAGTGGTTTGTTTCTTATTGGCATTAGCCTTGTATGAGATTAAGGTCCGGTACTAGTAAACCATCTTTTGTTATTTATCGCAAAAGTCAATGCACACGCCTATCTAGAATACCACACATTACACCTGCACCAATGGCTGACAAAACATAGACTCCTCGCTCTGATTTTTACAAGGCCCTTAACGATAGCCCTAAGTCTTGCATTATTCTTGCAGACCCAGTGGGGGATTTTCAAATCCCCCCGAATATATTTAATTTCTTACTAGTTTTTCATGGGTTAGACTATGAGAAGCCCTATCAGCATATTTCATCATCCTACCATTGGTTCGGAGCAGATTAAATTGAGGGTGTTTCCTTTCACCCTCGCCGATAAGGCGGCATCTTGGTTAACTACTCAAGCGCCTAATTTTGTGGACTCATGGGCCAAACTTGTTCAATTGTTCATGGAACAGTTTTACCCACTGCTGAAGACAGATGAAATGCTTCAAAAGATTCATTTCTTCCACCATAATCCTCATGAATCCTTTTCAGAGGCTTGGAATCGTTTCACTGATATTCTCATCGAGTGTCCACATCATAACCTTGCGAAAGACACGCTTATTCGTGCCTTTTTCAAAGGGCTTTTACATCACCTTAAAGAGGTTCTTGACATAATGACTGGGGGTAGTTTCCTTAGTAAAGGTGCCTCTGAGACTTATAGGTTTTTAGAAGATCAATTTCAGCGACAAAATAACTGGGGGTAATGACATCCCCCGGTCCAGTAATTCTTCTTCCACAGTTAAGGCTGCCAGTATGTTTGAGGTTAAATTTGATCTTAAGCTGAAAACTTTAATTAAATCTCTCACTAAAAAGGTAGAAGCCATTTCTATCCAACAAAAGCCTACTCCTGTCATGAACGTCAACACTCTTCCATGTAATTTCTATTATAACCTTGAGCATCTCGATTCCTATTGTCTACTAGTCTATGAACAACCATCCGCTCAATCGAACAATGTTTGTTCCATTAATAGCGAACCTAATGCACCTTGGAGACAACATTCCAACTTCGGTTGGAGAAATAATCATCAAGTTACACCTCCAGCGAGACAAGGACAAGGACAAGGTAATTATAATAATTATAATGCTAATAGAGGTATTGTTCTGGTTACTAATAACTATCGCAACCCACCCGTTAATAATCAACGTGAGATAGTTCCAGTCACACCACCTGTGACCACTATACCTTCACAATCGGATCGTTTCGACTCCTTCTTGTAGGCTAGCCAACAGTTGTTACAATCCTTTAATCATTCTAACCAACAACTTCTACAATCCATTAATCATTCCATCTAGTAGTTAGCCCAAGAGAAAGCCCAACCAAAAGGTGTGTTTTCAGGTCAAGCCATACCTAATCCTAAAATGCCAAACACAATCTTTGAAGTAACCGGTAATCCTAGTAATGAAACTATCAATGTAGGTGAGCTAAATGCCATCACCACTCTCCATTCTAGCAGAGTGGTTGATAACGCCATAACTATGCATGTTGTTACCCCACCAGTGGTCCCTACACCTGATATTTTACTAGATACCGAAGTAGTAATTGATGATCCTACTCATATAGAGGTACCAGTTAAACCTCAACCCAATAGGAAAATGGCCAAGGTTAAGACTCATATTGATCCATATGCTAAATATAGAGAGAACCCACTGTTTCCCCAGAGACTAGCCATGTTACACAAAGATACAAACTTTGATGAGATTAGGGAAGTTTTTAAAAATCTAATGATTAACCTACCTTTTCTTGATGCTATTAAAAAGTTACCACAACATGCTAAGTTTCTAAAAGAGTTGTGTACTACTAGGCGGAAGACCAATATACCAAAAGATGCATTTTTAACTGAACAGTTCCCAATTTTATCTAAACATAATGGAATCGTTAAGTACAAGGACCCTAGTCGTCCTACTGTATAATGCACCTTGGGAGATACCCATACGACGACTGCGCTATTAGACCTAAGGGCGAGTGTTAACTTACTCCCTTATTATTTATATAAACAAATAGGTCTATAGGAGATGCAACCTACTAAAATGACGTTGCAATTAGTTGACCGGTCTATTAAGTATCCTAAGGGTGTTATTGAAAATGTGCTGGTTAAGGTTCAAGATTTTTACTACCCAGCAGACTTCATTATCTTAGACACAGAAGTCACTAACGACTCTATTCCTATCATTTTAGGGCGTCCCTTCTTGGCTACTCCCAACGCTCTCATTAACTATGGCGATGGTTCGATGTCCATATCCTTTGGCCATATTTCTATTGAGGTAAATGTTTTCAAAATGATGAAACAGTTACCCGATTCGTCTATAGATGGGAAGTTAGCATGATTGAGAGCTTAGCTCAAGATTATTTTAACAATACATTTTCGAAAAATCAGATGCACCAATTCCTTTCCTTCGGTAGCTCCGACTTTGACGATGACTCCTACTTAGAGAAAGTCAGTGCCCTTTTCGAGTTTACCCCTGTCTTAGATCCTTCTGATGCTCCACCTTCCGAGTTTGAGGACCTCTTACCTAAACATGTTTTCACTACTCAAGACAAGGTCCCTCCAGAATCCTTTTTGCCAATTCCTCCCACCCCTGTGCTTAAGCCTCTTCCTGATGAGTTGAAATATATCCAGCTTAATCTAGATGGCAGTCATCCGGTGATCATATCTTCCCAGTTATCTGCTGATGAAGAGGCACGTTTGACTAGGGTGATTAGGAAACATCGTTCCACGATCGGTTGGTCCCTGGACGACATTAAAGGGATTGACCCTGGTATATGCACGCATCGCACATATTTGGAGGATAATACAAAGACTTCATACGAACCTTAGCGTCGCTTGAACCCTGCCATGAAAGAGGTGGTTAGGGAGGAAGTATTACAGTTACTAGATGCGAGGATCATATACCCCATCTCTGATAGTGAATGGGTAAGTCTTATTCACGTATTCCCTAAGAAATTGAGGGTTACTATTGTTTGTAATACTGCGGGTGAATAAGTTTCCACACGTGTTCTTATGAAATGGAGGATCTGTATTGATTACAGGCGCTTAAATGCCATGACACGAAATGATCACTTTCCTTTACCCTTTATTGATCAGATGCTCGAACGTCTAGCTGGTCATGCTTATTATTGTTTTTTAGATGGCTATTTTCAGATTATTATCGATCCTGATGACTAAGACAAGACTACCTTCACCTGTCCTTTTAGAACATATGCGTATAAACGGATGCCTTTTGGTCTCTGTAATGCTCCTGGTACCTTCCAGCGGTGTATACTTCATATCTTTAGTGACATGGTGGAGCACTTTATGGAAGTTTTCATGAACAATTTTTATATCTATGGAGACTCTTTTAGTGAGTGCATGTCTAACCTTTCCCAGGTGTTGACACGATGTGAGAAGAAAAATCTGGTTTTAAATTGGGAAAAGTGTCATTTTATGGTAAAGAAAGGGATAGTGTTAGGTCATATTGTATCTAGTAACGGCATAGAAGTAGATAAGCCTAAATTGGATAAGATAGCGTCTTTACCTATACCACGGACTGTCTATGACATTAGAGCCTTTTTAGGCCATGCAAGTTTCTATAGGCGTTTTATCAAGGATTTTTCAAAAATAGCTAGGCCTTTAACTAATCTGCTTTTAAAGGATGCCATCTTCGATTTCAATTTTAACTGGAAGCAAGCTTTTGACACTTTAAAAGCCGTTTTAACATCTGCACCGATTATACAGCCTCCCGATTGGTTTAAACCTTTCGAGCTTATGTGTGATTCTAGCGATTATGCTGTTGGTGTTGTGTTAGGACAAAAACTAGATGATAAGTTGACTGTTATTTATTATGCTAGTAAAACTTTAAATAATGATCAACAAAATTACACTACTACTGAAAAGGAATTTTTAGCTGTGGTTTATGCTTTAGATAAATTCCGCCCCTATTTGGTTGGTTCTAAGACCTTAGTTTACACCGACCATGCAACTTTTAGGTACCTTCTCGCCAAGAAAGATGCTAAATAGAGATTGATCCGATGGATTCTTCTCCTACAAAAGTTTACCTAGAAATTAAGGATAAACGTGGGGTAGAAAATGTGGTTGCAGATCACTTATCTAGACTTACCAATGACAGTGATAGTGATTCAGAGTCCATACTTGATTCTTTTCCTGATGAGCATCTTTATTCTATTTATTTTTGCACCATGGTATGCCGACATTATGAACTACTTAGCTTCTGTTATTATTCCTGATATTTGGTCAAGAAATGAACGTAAGAAGTTTTTGGCTACAATTAAGCTATACTACTGGGATAAGTCTTACCTTGTTAAGTATTGTGCGGATCAAATTATTCGTCGTTGTATTCTCTAGTGGGAATATAATGAGGTTTTATCCTTCTGCCATGACAAAGAGTGTGGTGGCTGTTTTAGTGGTATGAAAACGGCTACGAAAGTTCTTCAATAAGGTTTTTATTGGCCTACCCTGTTTAAAGATGCCCAAGTTTATTGCAAGATGTGTGTTTGTTGCCAACAACTTGGGTGTATTACTAAACATAATATGATGCCTTTAAATCCCATTTTGGTGGTAGAAATTTTTGATGTCTGGGGCATTGATTTCATGGGTCCTTTTCCTATTTCCCACAACTTTATTTATATTATTGTTGTCATGGACTACATTTCCAAATGGATAGAGGCCATGGCTTGTCGTAGCAATGACCATAAGACAGTTGTGTTTTTTGTTAAGAAATACATTTTCTGTCGTTTTGGCATTCCTAAAGCCATCATCAGTGATGGTTAAACATATTTTTGCAACAGAGTTGTTGCATATTTAGTTAAAAAGTACGAAGTTACTCATAAGGGGGGCAACTCCTTATCATCTACAAACTAGTGGCCAAGTAGAAGTCTCTAATACGGAAATAAAGAAAATATTAGAAACAACAGTAAATCCTGATAGGAACGATTGGTCTAAGCGTCTTACTGATGCCTTATGGGCATATCGAACTGCTTTTAAAACTCCTATTAGTATGTCTCCCTTTAGACTTGTGTTTGAAAAACCTTGCCACTTGCCCGTTGAATTAGAGCATCGTCCTATGTGGGCTATAAAAAGCCTTAACTTCAATTATGATGAGGCGGGTGACAGGCACAAATTGCAATTAAATGAGCTTGAAACGTGTTCATGATAAACAAATTTTGCGTAAAGAGTTTGTGGTTGGTCAAAAGGTCTTGCTTTACAACTCCCGTTTGCACATTTTTCCTGAAAAATTAAAAACCAGTTGGTCTGGTCATTTTCTGGTCACTGAAGTCACCCCTTACGGGGAAATCACCTTGGTAAATCCCAAGGACAACAATATCTTTCAAGTTAATGGCTAACGATTAAAACATTTTCACGAGTTAATGTCCCCAGATGTGGAGGATGTCTTTTTACAAGACCTTGTCTACGAGTACTGACCTTTGTTGTTGGTGTACTTCCTTTCATTTCCATATATTGGTAAGTGCACCATTTAGGTAACCGGGCCCTCCCTTTGGAGTGTGTGACTATAAGTACTGAATCCTAAGTCCACGTTTAATATAATTCACGTTTTGCACTCTTGCATGTTTTCTCAATTTTTGAGTCATGTTTCTATATGGTGTGAATTATGTTTTTATTGCTTTATTGTTTTCCTTTCTATTAAAACGTATTCATAAAAAAAATAGAAAATATTAAAACCATAAAAATTGTAATCTAGCAAGTCTCGGGAATCTAACTTTAAAAGACCCACGTGTTTAAACAAATTTTCTAAACCATGTTTTCAAAATTTGTTTGGGGGTGGGGTGTTTGTCTTTCCATTCTTGTTCGCTCAACTTCCTATTCTTGTTGTTTATGCCGTTTAGTCATATTTTGATTCAGGTTGACACTATCTATGAATTTAGATTCCTTTTGCTCACATAACTTATGTCATTCACGCACTTCAAGGCATTTTCAATTTTCTTATATGTCAACCACGGTTAGATTTGAGTTTTTTTATAGATCATTGGATTGTACTCTCTTTGATGATTATTTTCATAGCTCATTTGCAAAAATCGGACAGTTAATGAATCGGGTATTTTAGTTTTAATTTTATGCGGCATAGGACGGAATGGGTATTTTAAAATATGTTTTGGGCTTGGGCCCAACAGGTTAAACCCCATGCGTTTAAACCCCTTCGCATTCTTCATCTTCTCCACGCCTCCAAGAACACCATTGACCAAAAAAAAAAAAAAAAAAAAACTACCGCGACCCACTCCATTTTTTTCAATAGAGTTTCAATTAAAACTCTTCCCCACCTCGCATTCACCCCAAATTCGAATTCCAAACCCCAATGGCTACTCAAAACCAAAAAATTCTTTCGGAACAAGCTTTTGCTTCTAACTAATTTTCACCCTTTTATGATACCGAGATGATTAGTAGGAGGTGGAAAGGGTTGTGGTATTCGACGAATGATTTTTATCACACCGATTTGGTGTTGAGTTTTTATAAGAAGAGGGAGATTGATGGTCGGAAGATTTTTGTGATAGTGAATGGTAAGAAGAGGGAATTGTGTATAGGGGTGTTGTCTAGGATTCTTGGCATTGAGGCAAAACGCCTCACACTAACATTGCAAGAATCTCAGTTTAGAGGAATCAAGGCTTTGATGTGATAGACTGTATTGAAAGGGCAATACAATGCGAAATCGCATTGTGTTCGACAATCATCTCGAAGAACCAACCAGCTGGCTGTAGCTTAGTGGGTTGGTCGGAATGTCAATTGCACTACGAAAGTCAGTGACATTAATTCGAACTGTCTCCACGTTCTCTGGGTCTTGTAGGAGAAGAGGTATGATTTTTGCATCCTTGACTTTTTGTTAGCTGAGATTCGATGTGTTGATAGTAATAATGCATCATTCCCTACTTTGATTACAAATATTATGATGCAATGAGGCTGTGTTCCGAAGACTGATATGATTATGTTGAAGTTGCATGCAAATCCACGGATTTATAAAGAATGTATTCAGAGGAAGTGGAAGTTGCCTGAGGATAAGGGTGTTGAGACTGAATCGAGTGAGGAGGATGAGGATGAGACGTCGTGGTTTGATGCCGAAGTTTGGGAAAAGGCTACTACGGATGAAGCTCGTGCCTCCTTACTCCATCGTGGCATGCGTTCTCTTAATACCATCTGTGAGGATCTTCGGACTAGGCAGGTTACAATTCATGGGAATTTTTAGAAGATCAGTGATAGTCAACGAGATCTCCGGGCTAGCATGGAGACTCTCGTCCAGCATGAGGATGAGCGTTAGGAAACCATGAATGCATTTATGGAACAACAACGCCGATTCTAAGTAGAAGTTCTATGATGCTTGCCACCTTATGAGGGTTCTTCTTTTGATAACTCTGTGAGGCATGAGCGTCGTTGGCGCAGGACGGATGACTCTAGCCCATCATCGTCGTGTGGCTAGTTATTTTATATTATTGTTGTGTTAAGACTTGTTTTCTTGTTTTTCGTAGATTTTGTTTATGAATTGTTAGTTAAGTAGTTAATATTTAGATTCTGTATTTGTATTTTTTTTAATTTACTTTGAAGTTGTTTTAGTTTTCGGCATATGCTATGTTTTGTATCGTGAATCCTACCCTTTCAACATGTTTGGTGGTGGAATTATTTATTTAGCAATGCCTCTAGTCATATCCACGTATTTTTGTCGAAATATTATTGCCTGGTTGTAATGATTGAATTATGTGAGAATGTTGCTAAATCGGTGTCTCTAGAATTAGCAAGTGTTGTTTGGTGCAACCTCAAGGAGTCATAATTAGATGATTGCTATTTTAACTCCAGCCAAAAAGCTATTGGTTTGGTTTTGGAGCATGCCTCTTGTCTAGTTCTATTTTGGATTTAGAAATGTCTTTTTTATCATGTTGCCTTAACTAGTTAGGAAGCTTGTGGAAGTTAGAAACTAGTTTTCTATAAATCCTTGATGCACTCTCAACTTCACATCACACCTCTCACTTTGCCTTTGATTTTCACTTCATAGCACTCATCATACACAGAGCGCGAATGCCCTCTACTTTGCCTAAAGTCAGAGCACGCCCGCCCTCAAATCACTAGACATAGAGTCAAGCAAGAGCGCGCCCGCACCTTCCCACAGGCAAAGTTGAGTGTGTCTGCGCTCTTCAACTCCACAGCCACTTCCAATTCTGATTTTCTATAGGTTCTTCTGAGGTTGTTTCCAGCAGTTCTAGAGTGTGTTGTGTGATATGAAGTCTTCTCCGATCATACCAGAGATGTCATTCAAAGATTTGTTCGTGAGTGACACGTATGGATCTTGGTTTCGCGTCGTGATTATACAGGTAAGATGGCAGCCTTTAATGGTAAGCTCTAATGAACTATATTCTCCTGCACTTACAACTTATTTTTATGAGCATTGTATGTTCTTTGAAAGACCGGATGGAGAGCATGTGTTCTCCGTCACCATTGAGGATGAAACAATGGATATAACCAAGTTCTTATTGGCGTTTGATATTGGGCTTTCTATGCCTGCTGAAATTCAAGACCCATGGGGCTATTGGGTAGATAATATGTATGTTTACACCTATGAGTTTTTGCATGAGGCCTATGGGGCAGGAATTTTCCGTGTAGAGGACGAACGGCAATATAACGTAGCCCTTGGTAGCTTGTCCCTTAACGTGGGCACGGTAATGTTTTTTTATCATGCTAAACATATTAGGGGAATGGCGTTTATCTTCTGCGAATGACGCCACTTGCAACGTCTTCCTTGCTTTAGCTACGGGACGTATGCTCTATGACCTTCCCCGGACCTTAGTTTCTAGTTTAGCACGAGCCCATAGTATGAGGCATAAGTATCTTCTTATGCCTGTATTAGTATGTCGAATAATGCTATGTTTCTTTCCAGATTTTTGTGCCAGTTTCACGGATTGGGTTGGGGTTGACATTGTGCGACCCACCAACTGCATTATAAGCTCATTCCGTGCAATGACTTGGCCAAGGTGGATGCTACAACCTAATTGGGTTGCCCCTTACACCCCATTTGACCATGTGGCGCTTAACAGGTTAGCGATTGTAGATGATAAATGGCGTGAAGCCTGGCAAATTATCATGGCGTGGTAGGATGCCAAGGAACCTCAATTCTTTATTGAGGAGGAGGACAACAAGTAAATGTGGGATATGAGGTAAGTTGTAATTTTTGTTAGTGTCTGCTTATGTCCCAAGCAATTTACTTTTTGTTAACCACATAACGGGTGGAACTCATATAGAGTTGCGTCTGTTTTTATTTATCTATATTAGTATGTTTTAAATTTGTTTTGCAAGTGTTCTTTAATTTTCACGCATTTCCATGGTATTTCCTACCCTTCTTATTTTAATACTTTGAGGACAAAGCATGTTCTTGTTTGGGGGTGGTACAGAAACACGCGTAATTTAAGGCACCTATTAGGATAATACATGTATAATATGCACTTGGTTTATAGTAAAAAAATCAAAAATCAAAAATATAAATAAAAAATTTATGTTATACACTTAGGAATATTGGTATTGTTTCTTTCTCTATAATGATAGTAGCCTAGATATTTCACATTAGCTCTTATATTAGAATAGTTTTTAGAAATTTAGGTTAATATGTAGGTAATAATCATTGCATCTTTCTATAAATATATTGCATGAGTATCTATGATTGTTTGGTAATAAGTTTCTAAGATCTAGGCTAGAGTACTTATTCTACAAATCCTGTGAGAATATAGCCTTAAAGCCTTGTATGAGTGAAATATTTTAGAAATGACACAAGGGAGAAGTAAATTCCGAATAGAGAAATCACACGTCCACTTGCTTGATCACTATATCATATCCTAAGCGAGAATTTAGGCCCTTTTTGGATCGATATAGCCAGAAATTCAAACCATATGAAATTATTTTTCCGCTATTCGCCCCTCTAAGCCTTTCTTTAGCCTTTTATAAAACGCAAATCCTTTACCCTTTTACAAAACAAAATAAAAATAAAAATCAGCCTACCCATTTTTGAATGAGTCTGAGAATAGAGATGAAATGAAAAATAGAAAAGAGAAAGACCTGTGAAACTAAGAATTTGTTAGTTGTTTCAAATAAGAAAAGAAAGTTTCCATCCAAAGAAAAGAAAATAAATAAATAAAATAAAAAGTTAGAATTCCAAAAACAGAATCGAAAGAGTCAAAAGCCAAAAGAAAAAGAAAAAAAAAATAGCTAACGATGGAAACAAAGCATAGAAGCAAAGTAAGAATAAGGTTTTATCTAGTTACATAATATGAAGACTCTATTATCTTAGACTTGCCCTTTTTGAATATCCATTTCCTTCATTCTTAAACCATCACCTAATCCCCGCAACACCTAATAAAGACCTCTAGCTTAATTAGGAATAGGTTAGTGTGATAGTAAGTGGCAGATGTGTTTGATCGACTTCGGCTTTCTTATGTGTCATTGAGATTGTAAGGTAAAGTGTGCCCACTGTGCACTGGATTAAGCAAAACTTGAGTGAAAAAATTAGAGTTGTTTTTGTCTTGACATCTATGTGAGGACCTACTTAAGCACGCTATTCCAAAGTTTCAGAAACGGACCTGCTATTGCATTTCATAGCATAGTTCATTATATATATGGTTATTCGTAGATGATTGATTACTATGCACGTATTAGCTTAGATTTTGACTTGATTATTCTGTATTCATTGCTAGTGAGATGTATATATATCTTTGAATAAAATAGGAAACAATCATTTTATTTCCTAGTCGTTGTAGTATAGATGAAGTTTGTGAGTACTTTCTCTAGAAAACTCTCACGAGGCTATAACTCATCCACTAGGGAATTCCTAGTGGTTTAATTCTTTGTTGCGCATGGTCAATGCAATTGCACTCGGCGAAAAGAGAGTAGTTATAACTCCATTTTTGGTCACTTATATTAATTTCTCATATTTGCTTGAGGACAAGCAAAATGCTTTTTGGGGGTGGTTTGATAAGAGCTCAAAACTGTATTTTTAACCCCCTTAGTATCATTACATTTAGATCAATTATGTGCATAATAAATAAATATATATGAGTTAGTATTGTTTACGTGTGTTTATGTATTCAGGCATTGGAGTCAAATATGTGAAGAAACATGTCACTTTTGTGAGATAAAAAAGCAAAGGTTGGTTGCTAAGAAGTTTTATGATTAAAGGCCAAGATTCAAGAAGAAAAAGCCTTTTTAATGCCCGGTCAAAGCTGAAAAGTCAAAGTCAACGCAGGTAGAAATAGAGTATAAAAGTCAATAGAACTTCCGCAAAGCGTATCTTTGGACTCAAACCTCATAATCGGGCCTATTATATGTCAAAACAACTGACTCAGAAAGAGCTATCTAATGGTTTAGGGCTTGACCCAATTAGAGGAGTAGAAGTGGACAAAAAGGTTGTTTCAATAATTTCCAGTAGAGAAACCCTTTTTGGACTTAAGTAATTAGGTTTTGGGCTTGATTTAATGGCCCAAAACATGACTCCAAATCCCATGCACAAAATTGTAAACCTAGCCCTCTCTTATATAAAGAAGACTAAGATATAACTCTCAATATACTCAGACTTAGACATATATACTTAATTAGAGATAGATAGTTAGAACTTAGACTTAGTTATTAGTTTAAACTTAAGTTTTAATTCATCAGCTTCTTCATTAGTGTTAAGTTATTTGTTTTCATTATTCGATTAGATTAATAAAATCCAAGTTTGTTCTTCATTATGTCTTCTTCTTATTTATATAGTAATGATAGTGACCTCTAGTTAAACCTCCATTATAGGGGTTTGATGAAGCTTGATGAAGACTTGATGTGTTAGTTAGGATTATTGCGTTTTAAGAGTTTCACTCTAGTAGATTAGTTGATTCGCCATGAGAATGGGTTGGACTTCCTCACATGCTAATTATTAGTTGACAGAGATTACCATGAGTAATTAGGGATCAAACATTTAATCTTATTTGATTATGATTGCAATAATCTATACTAGCATATTAGGAGTACATCAAGTGGATTCAAATCCACCTAATCCCTTCTCCATATTAACATTTTAATATTCAATTATCATAGTACAAGTTAAACATCTTATCTAAGTTCAATTGCCATATTAGTATAATTTCAATTCATTACTCTCATTCATTTTTGTTAGGATCGATTAAACTAGCAGAAACTTACGCTTAACAAGCTAGGAGTGGAACAAATTCTCTACTCCACATATTTCACGATAACCGAGAGTAGATAACTTTGATATATAACAAACCATAAGCATTCAGTTTTACTTATTCATAGCATAAATAGTTAAGAGTAGGTAAAACAGCTAAGTCAGGAAGGATGTCGAAATGGTTAGAACTAATAAACGAATTTGATGTCGAATATCGAAACAAGGAATCGAAAAAAAGTCAGGTACTGGCAGACTTCCTGGCCGATTTTCCATGCGAGGATGCTAGTTGGGGCATGGAAGAGGAAAAATTCTCAACGCTGCAAGAGCTTGAGAATATTTTCGATACAGATGATCCCTGGGCTTGAACAAATGGTTAGAGGCTATTTGTCGATGGATCATCTGGGAGTAAGGGATGTGGCATCGGGATTGTGTTAGTCATGCCCGAAAATCAAAGGCTCAAAATAGCAGTAACATTGGGATTCCATGCATTTAACAACGAGGCTGAGCATGAAGCTTTAATCGTGGGGCTCGAGATGGCCAAGTCTCTCAAAGTAAAAGAGTTATCAATTTTTAATGACTCGATGCTGGTTGTCAGCCAAATTAATGGTGGATATTCAGCAAAATGTGAAAATATGGTGGATTATTTGAGTTTCATAAAAACTAAGCTGAGAGACTTCAATAAAATAAGGTTTCAACACCTTAGTAGAAATGAAAACAGACTTGCTGATGCCCTGGCTTATGTTGCAGCGATGTTGGAAAACACTAAGGGCCGCACATTGCACATCGGCGTTCAACAGAGGCCAAGCATCGATATCGATGAATCAAAGGTTATGGAAATCAACACAATGGGGGCGTCATGGATGGAAGCATATATATCATACTTATCCAAGCAAACACATCTTTGTGTTCTTGGAGGAAGTGTATTAGAGCCTGGCGCTCTTTAGAACTCAACAAGGTGCCGATAAAAGTGGTTTTTGGTGAGCTGCCTCCTATAATTTCTACTTCCTCTAACGGCTCTAGTGAGGGGGGATCCTCCTTCTCTCTTGGGACCAGGTCCGGGAGAGGGGGATCTGACTGTAATTGCTATTTGGCGGGTTGCCCCACCTCCATTAGTTCGAAAGTGAGTGGGGACTGCTTTGTCGCCATAGCGCAGCATGTCTTGGCAGCCACCTGATCTCCTTTGATTGTCTCAATTTTCCCTTTATACGGGAACTTTGGACATTGGTGATAGGTGCTGTGAACAGCACGGAGTCTGTGCAGCCAGGTCCTGCCCAAGATCATGTGATAAGGTGTGTTAGCTTTTACCACAACAAAATTTATGATGATAGTTACTGGACCGGTAGCTACGGGTAATTGGATTTCCCCAACTGTTAGAGCTTTGTCCCTACTTAATCCATACAGGTTGGAGCTAGTAGCAACCATCTCCGAATCAGGAATCTGTAGTTTTTTGAATGCGTCATAGTATAACACATTTGCTGAACTTCCTGGGTTAACCAATATATAATGCAAATCATAATCTCTAAAAGGGATTGTCATAACCAGCGTATCCTTATGTGGACTTTGGATGTTGAGACAGTCAGCCTCGGTGAAAAGAATGAGTGGATCTTTATAGGGTAACGCGTTGACTTGAGCACTTATGGTCATTTCACTGTTCATGATCCTCATTTGCTTGGTGACGTGCATTTGGTATCGTGCCCTCTTTTCTGTAACCTGGCCATTGTGTTTGCTTGCCTTTCATGAAATCATGTTTATCTGGAGTCAGCCATTGAGTGGTCCAGTACCTAGGGGATCCTGAATTGACGTGCTAATCTCCTCAGGTTGTACAGCGTTCACCTGTTCATGTGCTATGAACTGCTCCAAATACTCCCTTTCAATCAGATCTTGTAATTCATTTTTCAGGGTCCTGCAGGCTTTGGTACTGTGACCCTTACTCTTATGGAACTTGCAGTAGGTCCTCTGGTCTCTAGTCCCAAGGAGCTTGGCTTGAGTGGAGCTGGCCATTTGAGGTAACTCTGGTTCTTGATCGAGTCCAAGACCTCATCTGGCATTTTGTTCAAAGGGGCAAAGTTTCTGTCCATAGAGGGTACAGCTTCTTCAGCTCCTTCCATACGTGGCTTCTTTTGTTGTTTTCCATCTGTGCTACTAGCTATATTTTGGTACTGCCCTCTGGGCATTCGTCCCTTTGATGGGGATTCAGCCCTTTGGCGACCATGATGACGGTCTCTTTTTGGCTTTTGAGAGGAAGAGTTTTCATTCCCCTCTCGAGGGGCCACAGGAGCTATCCGGTTTTTCTTCTTTGCTTCCTGAAGTTGGTTTAGGACATCCTCCTCCCACCCCGTATAAGTTTCAACCCTGTCTAGGAGTTCCTCTAAATAACGCATTGTTTTCATCCAACCCTTGTTTGAAAGCTATTATAGCAGTCTGTTGGTCATAAGACTCTATCATGATGGAAATTTCCATGAACCGTTGCATGTAGGACCACAATGCCTCTCTGTCCTTTTTCTTGATATTGAACAATGCATCGATCTGTTTTGGTTGGTGCTTATTGTATGAGTACTTGTCTATGAAGGCCCTGGACATTTCTTCTAAGGACCTGATCTGCCACTCAGGTAACCTGTGGTACCACTAGAGCGTAGATCCAGACAGGGAAGCTTTGAACTCTTGACATATGACGTGGTCATACCTTTCATATTGTCCCATAGTGGCATAATATCTAAACACATGATCCATCGGATATGACTTGCCACTGAAGACAATGAACTTCAGTTGTCTGTAACCGCGGGGATATGGCTTTCTCATTACTCGGGATGCGAAAGGAGATCTGCCTGCCCCCATGATAGCAGATTGAACAAGGGAGTCTTGCATTTTTCTCCCCTTACCTATCATCCAATGCATCTGATGGATCAGGTTGTTCTTCTTAGCTTCCCATACACTTTCTTTGGTAGAAAGCTTCTTGTTATGGGTTCTTTTTCGGTGTTGAGGGTCGACATCACGGTCCTGGTCAGTTGACTCTGGGTCTGATGCGGCATCCGAATCCTCATCCGAGTTACTATATTCCGACTCTGATGGTTATTGTCAAACTGGTTCCCCACACCTTAGGTTCCTAATATGACTGCCTTCTGGAAGGACGTCATCATTGAGATCGATAAGTGGCTCTTTCCCTGTGTTAGATTGATACAAATGCCTCAGTAGCTGTAACTCTCGCTCAAGGTTGCTTCTTTGCTATTCTAGAGCCTGTACCGCCTGACTCGCCTGAATAGACTCTGGATTGGTGAGAACAACATTCTCACCATTTTGACGTTCTTCTTGAGCATTATTCCTAGGGCCTACACTGGGAGCAAATGGTCTATCGGTGTTGATCATTGGTCCTTGGAGGGGATTATTCGCATCATGGTGACCAACATTCTCCCACCCCCCTTCAGGCATCTCGTGCTCTTCTTCTCTGACAGCGACGCTACTTGTGGTAGCACCACCCTTTGTTTTCTTTTCTCCTGCCATCACAATGGTAAGAGTTTTTAAATTAAATCAGTCGTCTGAATGAATGTTTACCTACTTTCGTCCCCACAGATGGCGCCACAAGATGTAGGGGAATTTCCCAATATCCCCTGATCTTCCTCTGTGCCTTGTGATCTAGAAGATGTTACTTGGTAGAGAAGGGATAAGATGATTTTGAGTTCAGGGTTGAACCGACTGGCGGCTGCCTACGTATCTCCTTGTTTCTTTTGGAGAAACAAACCCTATTTTGTATAGTTCCTAAGAGCGAATCCATATGGTTTATATAGGAAGAGCTTTGAGAGTCCTAGGGTTAGGGCTGTCCTCACCGCTTGTGAGTTCCCTTCCATCTTTGGACTCTACCTTCCTATTAAGAATCCTCTCCTTATGGAAGTCTGAATCTAGGCTATATCTTATTAGAAGTAGGTTTCCTTGTTGATCATAATGTCCCATTGTACATGGGAAGATTATATCTAAAAGGTAACTCTTAAAGATATGCCATCACGATTCCTTCCTTATCATCAAAGATCGCCCTCTTTAGTTTGCTTCTATTCAGGAACTGTTTACATCAATTTCTAAGGACTTGGAGAATTGTTATGCTTAGAGGCGGTCAGTCACGTGCCTGACACATGCCTACTAAACACTCGTGCTAAACACGAGATCACTTATTCACATAACTAATCCGATGGTCCTCGTCTCATTCTGGACATCTGTAGTCCTCAGTTATTTCTCATACACGTGTCATCTATCCAATGATGGGAAATCCCCCTTACATGAATAATGTAAGGCCCTTCCTAGCTTGCTGCTAGTTTGCCAGCCCCTTTCTCTTTAGTTTCTTGTGTCACCATTTTCAAGACCAAATCACCTTCCTGAAAATGTCTTTCTCTCACCTTCTTGTTGAAAGTTTTTCTGAGCTGCTGATGGTATGTGTCGAGCCTTAATCTTGCTTGATCTCTTATTTCCTCGAGATTGAGGACTTCTGCTGCCATTACTTCATTATTTTGTCCATTCATTAAGACTTCGGTTCTGGATGTCGATACCACTATTTATGATGGAGTTACTGCTTCCATGCCATAAGCTAATGTGGAAGGAGATTCACCAGTGATAGTTCGAGGTGTTATTCTATAAGCCCATAGAACATTGTTTAGTTCATCCACCAATAGACTTTTCCTGTCCTCCAACTTTTTCTTGATGTTATCCATAATGGTTTTATTTGTTGCCTCAGCTTGCCCGTTACCTTGAACATAATATGGTGCAGAAGTGAAGTTCTTTACCTTGTATGATTCTAAGAAAGCTTTTACTTTTCCTCCTTCAAACTATGGCCCGTTATCCGATATGATGGCATATGGCAACCCGTATTGACATATTACCCTTTCGAAGAGAAAATTTATCACATCTTGCTCTTTTATGTGTTGTAGCGCTATGGCTTCTACCTATTTGGTGAAATAGTTTGTTATAGCAAGCATAAATCACCTTTTACCTCTTCCAGGTGCTAGAGGACCGACAATATCCATGCCCCATAGCGCAAAAAGCCATGGATTCAATACATAGTGCAACTCCTCAGCTGGAACATGTATAGCCTTTCCATGTATTTGGCAATGAATACACTTTTTTTGCATATCGAAGACAATCTCTTTGCATCTGAGGCTAAAAATATCCTTGTCTCATTATTTTATTTGTCAGTGATCTTCCAACTGAATGGTTTCCACATTCTCTCTCATGGAGCTCTGCAATGATTAGATGCGCATCCTCGAGTGATATACATTTCAAATGTAGACCTCCAGGATTTTTTCGATATAGCACATTATCGAGCAATAAATATCTTTGCGCTCCAGACTTAATCCTTCTGGCTTCAATTTTGTCCTCAGGTAATTTACCATCGGATAAGTATGATATATATGCTTCCATCCATGACGCCCCCATTCTGTCGATTTCCATAACCTCTGATTCATCAATATCGATGCTTGGCCTCTGTTGAACGCCGATGTGCAATGTGCGACCCTCAGTGTTTTCCAACATTGCTGCAACATAAGCCAGGGCATTAGCATGTCTGTTTTCATTTCTATTAAGGTGTTGAAACCTTATTTTATTGAAGTCTCTCAGCTTGGTTTTTATGAAACTCAAATAATCCACCATATTTTCACATTTTGCTAAATATCCACCATTAATTTGGCTGACAACCAGCATCGAGTCATTAAAAATTGATAACTCTTTTACTTTGAGAGACTTGGCCATCTCGAGCTCCACGATTAAAGCTTCATACTTAACCTTGTTATTAAATGCATGGAATCCCAATGTTACTGCTGTTTCGAGCCTTTGATTTTCGGGCGTGACTAACACAATCCTGATGCCACATCCCTTACTCCCAGATGATCCATCGACAAATAGACTCCAACCATTTGTTCCATCCCATGGATCATCTGTATTGATAATATCCTCAGGCTCTTGCAGCGTTGAGAATTCTTCCTCTTCCATGCCCCAACTAGCATCCTCGCATGGAAAATTGGCCAGGAAGTCTGCCAGTACCTGACTTTTTTTCGATTCCTTGTTTCGATATTTGACACCAAATTAATTTATTAGTATTGACCATTTCAACATCCTTCCTAACTACGCCCAGACGATCGACTGGTAAGTCCCCATTTTCACTAACCTACGGAACTGAAGCTGTCATACCTCCTAAACTGGTAGCTCCCACTCAGAAGTCAGACGTTGTGCACACCCTGGATAATGAGGAATTATTATGCAAAGAAATGGATCTACTAGATGAACAGAGGGAAGGCGTTGCACTGCGTTTGGCTGCCAACCAGCAGATTCTGAAAAGATCATATAACAAGAGAGTCTGAATTCAAGCTTTCAAATCTGGCGATCTGGTTCTGCGTGAAATCCCAAAGCATAAAAGCAAGCTTGGGCCTAACTGGGAAGGACCATATGATAACAGTGATTTTACGTATTCTAACTATCTATGCGTAAACACAAATAATCATAATACGTAAATACGTGTTTATATCAATATTCCTACTCTCAATAATGAAGTAATATCAGAGAGTCAGGATTCGTTCCACTCTTAAACCCTCAAGACTTAAATTGAATTCAACTAATCAAGCCCAAAAGGAACAATGGTGAGAGTAATGATTTGATGTGAATTTTCTATTCTACCATTCCCAACAATTGAATCTAAACAAGACATAATATAAAGATTTGAACTTTATTTGTTTAAACTCAATTTGAAACTACTCATGCAATAATTGAATTAAACTAATAATGACAAATAAGTAAATCTAAGGATTTAAGCTAATAAATAAATGAAAATGAAACTAGATTATGGAGAACTAATTAACTTTATTTATCTAATAGAACAATAAGAACAAGATATGATTGAATGAATAACAACTATTTTATTTATCTAATGAATGATATTCAATGATTTAAATAACTAAGCTAAAACAAAGAATGAAACTAATTAATGGAATGAAAACTAAGTAATTAACTAATCTAGATCTAACTTTTTCTAACCCTAAACTCCATTAACATTAGCTTCCTAACCTAACTGCCTTAACAAAGAGTCAAGCTTTTGTTTTTATACTTCCAGATCCAAAAATCGTGCATGGGCTTGGAGCCATGTTTTGAAATTTTGGAAAATCGGCCCAAAACCCAATTTCTTTAGTCCAAAATGGGCTCTTCAGTTGCAGTTGTCTTCGACAGATGTTTCGTCCACTTCTGCTCCTCTGATTGGGCCAAGGCTTGGACCATTGGAAAGCTCTTTTCGAGCCGGTCGTTTTGACATAAGCTACTCCCAATTCCGAGATCTGAGTCCAAAGATACGACGCCGGAAGTTCTGGTGACTTGTGCACTGTTTCTGCCCGTGTTGACTTTTCAGCTTTTGACCGGGCTTTACAAAGGCTTTGTCTCCTTGAATCTTGGCCTTTATTCACAGAACTCCTTAGCAACCGACCTTTGCTCCTTTATCTTGCTAAAGTAGCACATTTCTGCACATAATAGACTTTGAAGCCTGAAATACATAAAAACACGTAATCAGTATTAACTCTTAATTATTACTCACATAATTGGTCTAAAAGTATGATTGTTAAGGGGTTAAAACTACAGTTTTGGGCTCTTATCAAACCACCCCCAAACAGCATTTTGCTTGTCCTCAAGCAAAGATGAGAAATTAGAATAAGTGACCAAAAATGGAGTTCTATCTACTCGTTTATTTGAGATGCGATTGCATTGACCATATCGCAACAAGGCCTTAAACCACTAGGAATTCCCTAGTGGGACGAGTTATAACCTCGTGAGAGTTTTCGATGAAGGTACTCACAAACTTCATTTATACTACAACGACTAAGAAATAAAACTATTGTTTCCTCATTCATGTCTCAACTATCTATACATCTCACTAGCAATTGAATAAGAATAACCAAGTCAAAAACCTAAACTAATATATGCATAATAATCAATCATCTATGATACAAATATATATACTATGAGTAATACTATGAAATGCCTAGCAGGTTCGTTTCTGAAAACTCGGAATAGCGTCCTTAAGTAGGTCCTCACATAAATGTCAAGACAAAACCACCACGATTTTTTGCTCAAGTTTAAGCTACTCGATTAATGCGGTGGGCACACTTTACCTTACAATCTTCAATGACAACAAGGAAGCGAGTCGATCAAACACATCTGCCACTTACTATCATACTAACCTATTCCTAATTGAGCTAGAGGTCTTTATTAGGTGTTATGGGATTAGGATATGGTTTAAGAAGGAAGGAAATGGATATTCAAAAGGACAAGTCTGAGATAATAGAGTTTTCATATTATGTAACTTAGAGAAAACCTTGTTATTTTCTTTTGCTTCTATACTTTGTTTCCATCCTTAGCCATATTTTTCTTTTTCTTTTCTTTGGCTTTTGACTCCCTTTTATTCTATTTTTGGAGTTTTTATTTATTTCTATTTTTTTTTTCTTTTCCTTGGATGGAAACTTCTTTTCTTTTTCTGAAGCAACTAACTAATTTTTGTTTACACAGATTTTTCTCTTCTTCTTTCTTCACTCATTCTATTCTCAGACTTATTCTAGATTGGGTAAGTTGAATTTTTTTATTTTGTTTTGTTTTTGTAATAGGGTAAAGAAATTGTGGTTTATGGAAGGCTAAAGAAAGGCTCAGAAGGGGTGACTAGCGGAAAATAATTCATAGGTTTGAATTTTTGGCTATATCGATCCAAAGAGGGCCTAAATTCTCGCTTAGGATATGGCATAGTGATCAAGCAAGTGGGCGTGTGATTTCTCTATCCGGATTTTACTTCTCCCTTGTGTCATTTCTCAAATGTTTGGCTCATATAAGGCTTTAGGCTATATTCTCACAGGATTTGTAGAATAAGTACTCTAGCCTAGATTTGAGTAAACTTACTACTAACAATCATAGATACTCATGTAGTATATTTATAGATAGATGCAAAGATTATTACCTACATATTAACCTAAGTTTCTAACAATTATTCGATGCAAAAGCTACATTGAGACTTCTAGATTGTTAAGAGCATAGAGAAAGAAAACAATACCAATATTCCTAAGTGTATAGCATAAACTTATTTATTTATATTTTTGAAATTTTTAACTTGAAAACAAATGCATATTATACATATCTATATCCTAACAGATGCCTTAATTACACGTATTTCTATGCCCCCAAACAAGAAGCATGCTTTGTCCTCAAAGCATTTAAATAAAGAGGGTAGAAAAATACCATGGAAATGCGTGGAAATCTCGGAACATCGCAAAACAAGGTTAGAACATACTAATATAGGAAATAAAAAACTGACGCCAACTCTATAAGAGTTCCACCCATTATGGGGTTAACAGAATTAAATTGCTTGGGACATAAGCAGACACTAACTGAAACTAAAAACTTACCTCCACTCCAGCGTTTACTCGTCATCCTCCTCTTCTATAAAGAAGTGAGGTTCCTTCGCATCCTGCCATGCCATTATAATTTGCCAAGCTTGCCGCCATTTATCATCTACGGATCCTAACTTTGTAAAAAAGCCACTTGGTGGGATGGGGTGTAAAGTGCAACCTGATGAGGTTGTATCCTCCACCCTTGCCAAGTCATTGCACGGAAAGATCGAATAATAGAATTGGTGGGTCTCACAATGTCGACCCCAACCCAGTCCGTGAAATGGGCACAAAAAACAGGGAAGAAACATAGTATAATACGACAAACTAATATAGGCATAAGAAGATACTTATGCCTCATGCTATGGGCTCATGCTAAACTAGACATTAAGGTCTTAGGAAGGTCATACAGCAGGCGTTCCTCAGCTAAAGCAAGGAAAACATCGCAAGTGGCATCATTCGCAGAAGAAAAATGCCACTCCCCTAATATGTTTAGCATGATAAAGAACATTACCGTATCACATTAAGGGGCAAGCTACCAAGGGCTACGTTATATGTCCCTTGGTCCTATACACGGAAAATGCCGGACCCATAAGCCTCATGCAAAAAGTCATAAGTGTAGACATGCATATTATCTACCCAATAGCATCATGGGTCTTGTATTTCATTGGGCATGGCAAGTCCAAGAACAAATGCTAGCAAGAACCATAAGCGGTTCCCAGCCTACGTGTGTGATCACCTCATGAAACTAAGCACCATAAGTAGTTGCTTTGAAACAAATCTTTGAAAGACTGTTCGGTATTATTGTAGGAGATGTCATCTCAAAACTACGCTCTGGAACAGTTGGAAATCACTCGGGAACAACCCGCAGAAAACTGGAAATTTCCTGGTCTATGGAAGTCGCATGAGCGAAAGCGCTCCGAAGATTTTGAATTCCAGTGTTTGGCGAAGTCGCTCACCTTGAAAGCTTGAAAGTCGCTCTGTACAAAAATTCTGAAAAATGTGTAGAGCTGAGCGAGCGCATCCTCAGCAGCGCCAGCCCGAGGAGCTTGATTTGTGAAAATGGTGAAGAACAACCGGAAACGTGGGAGTGAAAGGTGAGAGATGGAAGTTAGGTGTAGTGTGGGTTGTGAGTGTAGAATGAATGAAGTTTTTATAGGTTTTGAATTGTTAAAACGAATCGGTAGGTTGCCAAAAAGCTTTAAGGCAATTTCGGAAACAATAAAATTTCGAACCCAAAACGGAAACAACTCATATTCTTGATTCTATAACAACCCTAATATCTTTTATACTGGATTTAGACTAGTAACTTCTAAACTTTCTTAGATTTCATCATACCACCACATCTAATCATAGGTATGCCAATTACGACAATATTCTCAACCTTCACTCCAAAACAAACTCTAAAATGGAGGATCTTCTACAAATCATGATAGAATAAATAATACCACCCCCAAACAATTCGGAAGGTGGGATTAACAATAAAATCCATGCACAATTTGAAAAGAACAACATTATATTAAAATTGAAATTCAAACAACATTTAACTACCAAATTCAAAGTTAACTACGGAATTTAACAACGTAACATCCTATCTACTAAAAATAATAAAAGACAACATCAAAACAACAAACAAAGAGAAATCTAGCTACTCTTAAAGGGAGCGAGGTGGGGATAAGAATAGGAAGTTTAGTGATCAAGCATGGAAAAACCAAACACCCCACCCCTAAACAAATTTTTGAAAACAGGTTTGTAAAAATTTGTTTTAAAACGTGGGTCTTTTAAAGTCAGATTCCCTAGACTTAAAGTGATATATATATATGTATTTACATGCAGTTTCCCATATATCAATAATCTAAAAAGTTGTGGGTCTTTCCACAAATAATTAACATGGAATGCACCATCAAAAAGAATTAAGCACCAAGATTTCCTATGACGTAGCTTAGTGGAATGAGAGTAAAGCCTTATAGATCTAAAACCTAATCGAAGCATCTGGTTTCTTCTTTGTCCTCCCAATGGAAGGGGATGCCAAGTAAATGAACGTGAGAAAATTGATGGTTGTGGAAGATACGTAGGATGTGGATAATTTTGAGAAGGAAAAAATGGAAAAAATGAAAAAGTGTCAGGTGGCTTGTCCTTGGGTGTTACTTCTTCACTAGTTGGTTTTAGATAGTTATGAAGCATAGGAGAAACGCCAAGGTCAAGTACAAACTCAATGGTTCTTTGAAAAGGTAGAGGGCGAGGGACATGCGTGATGGAAGGTGAATGAGTGACATGAGGATGTGAGGTGGGTGAATGGTGTTCAACTAGTGTTCTTAGGTCTATATCATCAGAGGCCTTGAGATATGCAAGACATTCCTCAATAGGTGGGTAAGAAGAATCACTGGGATAGAGGGCAAAAAATTCTTCTTCCGTCATGGCGTCAAGAGATGAATGGATGTCAATAGGAGAGAACTCGCGAGGCGGAAAAGAAGGGTTGCAAAAGAGTCGAAGGAAATCCTCCTTGATGTTATCTACGTCTAGGGAGTAGAAATTGTGATCCTTGTCTTCTTCCATAAGAGGGGTATCTACTAGTGTGGGGACTAAAGTGTCAGCCGCACTAATGTGAGGTACAAAACTCTCAATGGACTTTACTTCCCCTTCTATAGGCAAACCTAGTTGTCCCTGTGTTTGTCTAAACATGTTAACTTCTACAGAAAGATTTCCAAAAGTAAGAGTCATTGAGCCATCCCGACAATTAATTTGGGCATTGGCGGTTGCCAAGAAAGGACACCCTAAGATGATGGGAATGGAATCATGAGCAACTTCGTGTCAAGAATAACAAAGTAAATTTGGATAGTAAAAATCCCGAACTTTAACGATAATATTTTCAACTACACCCTTGGGATACTTAATAGAACGATCGGCTAACTGCAAAGTCATTTTGGTTGGTTGAAGTTTTGTTAGACCTAGTTGTTTATATAAATAAAAAGGGAGTAAGTTAACACTCGCCTCCAGGTCTAATAAAGCAGTTGTTATGAAGGTGTCACCTAAGGTGCATTGTACAGTAGGACGACTAGGGTCCTTGTACTTAACAATTCCGTTATGTTCAGATAAATAGGGATATTGTTCAGTTAAGAATGTTTCGTGGGGTATGTTGGTTTTCCTCTTCTTGGTGCACAACTCTTTTAGAAACTTAGCGTGTCTAGGTAGACTTTTTATAGCTTCTAGAAAAGGTAGGTTTATAGTCAAATTTTTAAACACTTCCCTAATCTCATCAAAATTCTCGTCCTTTTTAAACACAACTAGTCTTTGGGGATATGGTGCTTTATCGCTATTTTTAGCAGAAGGGATAAAAGTTTTATTAGTCTTTGCTTTATCTCTAGCCGTTTTCCAACTAGGTGTCCATCTTGGAACCTCTACAGTGTAGGGTCTTCACTTTCTATTATTGGGTCTTGTAATGTTTTCCCTTTTGGTTGTGGTTTAACCGGTACTTCTACGGTTGTAGGGTCTTCAGTTTCTATTATAGTATTTGGTATGGCATCATTTTTTAGTTTGCGGGTAATCTTTAGGTATAGTCACTTGGTTATCAACTACTCGCCCTGAACGAAGGGTAGTGACTGCCTGTAGGTCCCCTTGGTTTATATTACCATTACACTGAAT
The DNA here is from genome assembly GCF_015680905.1 of Coptis chinensis. Classification (NCBI taxonomy): domain Eukaryota; kingdom Viridiplantae; phylum Streptophyta; class Magnoliopsida; order Ranunculales; family Ranunculaceae; genus Coptis; species Coptis chinensis. Next base: position 42,253,421 of record NC_141459.1, read on the forward strand.
ACTTTTTATTTCAAAGGCGGTGTTTGTTAACTTAGGATTAGGCATTGCTTGACTTGGAAACACGCCGGTTTGGTTATTATTTTGGTTAGAAGACATGTCAATAACCTTTTGGCACAAAGACTGCATCATTTGCATCGTTTGTTTCATCATATTAGAGTTTTGATCATGTTGATCTTTCATTAAGTTGGAGTTTTGTTGCATAATTTGATTTTGTTTCTCCAACAAGGTCACTACTACTTTGTCTGTAGATGGTTGTATTGGAATTAAAGCTTGTTGAGCGTTCATGTCTTGATGTTGATAGTTCTGGGTTATGGGTACTAAACCTCTATTCTGGTCACCTAAGTTCCCTTGTCCTTGATGTTGAGTTAACTGGTTGAAGTGTGGTGGTTGTGGTGGTGTTTGTGCATAGACAAGAGGACAATAGAAGTCGGAATGCTCAAGACTACAAATGCATTATTACAACGAAAGTAGAGTTAATGTTCATGACTGGAGTGGGTTGTTGTTGAACAGAGATGGCATCTACCTTTTAGTGAGGGCATCGATAAGAGTTTTAAGCTTCGGGATCATGTTTAACCTCAAGAGAAGAAGGAGAGGAGCGGGAGGAATCGTTACCTCCCAATTGTTGTTCCTCTTAGATTGATCTTCTAAGAATGTATAAGCCTCCAAGGCTCCTTTACTAAGAAAACTACCCCCATTCATGATATCTAGAACCTCCTTATGATAATGTGAAAGCCCCTTGAAGAAAGCACGAACAAGCGTGTCTTTTCGCAAGATTATGATCTTGGGCATTCAATGAGAAGATCGATTGAAACGATTCCAGGTGCCTCTAAAAAGGATTCATGAGGATTATGGTGGAAGAAATGAATCTTGTGAAGCATTTCATCTGTCTTCGATGGTGGGTAAAACTGTTCCATGAACAATTGAACAAGTTGAGCCCATGAGTCCACAGAGTTTGGCGTTTAAGCAGTTAACCAAGACGCCGCCTTTGTCGGCTAGGGTGAAAGGAAACACCCTAAGTTTAACTTGTTCGGACTTACGCTAGGATGATGGAATGTAGTGAGAACTTGGTCTATCCTACGCGATGTCTTGGTAAGGCTTCTCATGGTCTAAACCATGAAAACCGGTAACAAGTTAAATATATTAGGGGGATTCAAAATCCCCCACTAGGTCTGCAAGAACGATGCGACCACTTAGGGGCCATTTAGGGCTTTATAAAAATCGGGGAGAGGAGTCTCTTGTTCTTTAGCCATTGATGCAAGTGTAGTGTGTGAAATTCTAGATAGGCGTGTTGTATTTATTTCTTGAAAAACAAGCCCGATTCTACTAGAATTAAAACTCCTCCCGACGTAAGAGGCGAGGAGTGAAAGAAGGAGTACCTGAATGCTTCCTTGCTTCGCTTACGAATAGCGTCTTGTATACGCGATTTCAGTGTATTTAACAAGTTAGAAACACTTTATAACTTTAAGGAATAGAAATTTGGACTTTCCTGTGAAAATCGGGCTGTTCACGATGAATTTTCCTTGTAGGGCGCGGGTTGGGCGCGAGTGCCCTCTGTTTTGTCGAATGTCCAGTGTTTTGGGCGCGGTCGCGCTCCAGGGTTTTCAAGTTTTAGGCCTTTTATCGTACTCGAAAAAATTTGAAATTTTTACAGTAATTTTCTAAGACGTCTATCAAGTAGCCTGTAAAATTTCAGATCAATCGGAGCAGTGAAAGTCCCTCTACAGCCCTTCAAAGTTTGCGAAACGGTTTTCGGACACAATACAAACAACCGAATGGTTAACCCATCAAAAAAAATCCAAAAATTGCTAACTTTTTACTGGAGACTCCTGACAGATCCTACTTGTTCCTGTAAAAAATTTAGAGCAATTGGAGTTCTACAACCTCTCCTTATTGGCTGGTGTTTCAGATATTAAGTGTTTCCAACACTGCAGAAACACACTGGAAACACTCTACTATTTAGGAGGTCAAAACAAATCAAAAACTCATCAAATTTTTACTACAAACTCCTTAGTTAGGATAGATACTCCTGTAAAAATTATAGAATTTTTAGAACTCCCTAAGTAACCTTACTCGTCTGTTTTTCAAGAACATACGGTGTGAAAACTGAAATGCAGCACTGTAAAGATCATATTTTTTTCACAAGGTAAAACAACTTTGAAAAATCTGAAAATATTCCAGTAAATCAACAACACATTAAATAATATGTATGAAAACTTTCAGAATTTTCGAAAATTTAGAAATACCTTCACCGCAGTGTTTTTCTCTGTGAATCCGCAGCCCCTATGCCTGAAACAGTGAACAGTTCCGAAAATTCAAGAAACAAGAATGAAAAATTAAAAGGGTGGGTGGGTAGAGAATGGGGGATTGCCCCTTGGATTCAAGCAATTGAATTCTTGTCTTGAACGAGATTAAGATGGCAGCGGCGCCATTTGATAACAGTAATTTTATGTATTCTAACTATCTATGCGTAAACACAAATAATCAAATTACGTAAATACGTGTTTATATCAATATTCCTACTCTCAATAATGAAGTAATATCAGAGAGTCAGGATTCGTTCCACTCTTAAACCCTCAAGACTTAAATTGAATTCAACTAATCAAACCCAAAAGGAACAATGGTGAGAGTAATGATTTGATGTGAATTTTCTATTCTACCATTCCCAACAATTGAATCTAAACAAGACATAATATAAAGATTTGAACTTTATTTGTTTAAACTCAATTTGAAACTACTCATGCAATAATTGAATTAAACTAATAATGACAAATAAGTAAATCTAAGGATTTAAGCTAATAAATAAATGAAAATGAAACTAGATTATGGAGAACTAATTAACTTTATTTATCTAATAGAACAATAAGAACAAGATATGATTGAATGAATAACAACTATTTTATTTATCTAATGAATGATATTCAATGATTTAAATAACTAAGCTAAAACAAAGAATGAAACTAATTAATGGAATGAAAACTAAGTAATTAACTAATCTAGATCTAACTTTTTCTAACCCTAAACTCCATTAACATTAGCTTCCTAACCTAACTGCCTTAACAAAGAGTCAAGCTTTTGTTTTTATACTTCCAGATCCAAAAATCGTGCATGGGCTTGGAGCCATGTTTTGGGCCGGAAAATCGGGCCCAAAACCCAATTTCTTTAGTCCAAAATGGGCTCTTCAGCTGCAGTTGTCTTCGACAGATATTTCGTCCACTTCTGCTCCTCTGATTGGGCCAAGGCTTGGACCATTGGAAAGCTCTTTTCGAGCCGGTCGTTTTGACATAAGCTACTCCCAATTCCGAGATCTGAGTCCAAAGATACGGCCTTCGAAAGTTCTGCTGACTTGTGCATTGTTTCTGCCCGTGTTGACTTTTCAGCTTTTGACCGGGCTTTACAAAGGCTTTGTCTCCTTGAATCTTGGCCTTTATTCACAGAACTCCTTAGCAACCGACCTTTGCTCCTTTATCTTGCTAAAGTAGCACATTTCTGCACATAATAGACTTTGAAGCCTGAAATACATAAAAACACGTAATCAGTATTAACTCTTTATTATTACTCACATAATTGGTCTAAAAGTATGATTGTTAAGGGGTTAAAACTACAGTTTTGGGCTCTTATCACCATACATCATCGACAAGGTTGGCTGAACTAGTTTTTACTATCTACGTACTGTTGAAGGGGACGTTCTTGTCAAACTATGGAACGCCCAGCACCTTTGCAAGTACTATCAGTAAATTGTTATTTCATGCCCCTTTATGCATTATTTCTTCTCTCTAGTCATCAATAAAGTTCCTCACCTTGCAACAGAATTTATTCCTTACATCAATTCTTTATTTATTATCCACAATGGACTAAGCCTTTAGGGAATTATCTACTCACTATCTGTTCTAGAATATTGTATACCAATTTGCTTTAGAACATGTGATACTGAGTTTGGGAAAGTTGGACTGTATGCCAGTTCCTTTCTCATCCCCATGCATCTTGAACTGCACGCCAGTTCTTTCAGACTGTGATTATCATCGATGGGTTAAGCCTTTAGGGAATCTAACCACACTAACTATTCAGTAAACTGTATGCCAGTTTGACTTGGAACAAGAGATAGTGTTCTTGGGAGCCCGAACTGTATGCCAGTTCCTGGAGCTCTCATAACATCAAACATGGGAGTTGCTGGGATGATCTGGGTTGGAACCAAATCCTAGCACGCAATCATTGGCTTGGAATCATATCGGCATGATGGCGCTGAGGAAGACTCTCTCATTGTTGTTCTGGGGATAACCTATTTATTTTTTAAATAAATAAGACCTATCGTTACTAAACATAGTGTTGTGCTCAAGGCACCAAGTTACTTTCGCAAAGACACATGGCTCCTCTGGGCACTATGTCTCTGTTATTATCGAACTGTCAATTACAGTTAACTTGAACGACTCCCATGATATCCTGATCACATTCTAGTTATGCCTCATTTTAACTTGTTTAGCCTACGAGGGTCACCTATTATTGTTCCAAATGAACTTTGGGGACATCAGGGGTAGAATATGCATAGTAGTCATGTCATTATATGTTATATAACATAAAATGCTTTAAATGCATACATAAAATAGAAGAGTTGCAGAGCTCAGTAAGTAAATAGTATGTGAGCTACATAGCTCAATATTACAGACCCATAGAATAATTGTTTCAAAATAATTGTTTTCATAAACTGAATAACTAAGTCTTTACTTAGCTTGATGAGTAGGGGTAGAATCAAACTTTGGTTCAGCATCAGTTTCTGCTGCTGTACCATCATCAAGAACTCCTGGACCACTCTCAAGAACTGACTGTGTGGTAGGACCGGCTAGAATGGTTGAAGGTTAAACAGAACACTCACCTGAAACTTGCACTAGCAAAAAAGAAAGTTGGACGGGAGGCATGTCATCATCGGTGTCTTCTTCTGAAAAAGAGGAGGCATAAGTTCATTCTGAATTGCAGAGATACTGGTGTTCAGATCAGGAAATAAGATGAAAGGGTTGGTCACGCGCCCCTGATCATCCAACTAAGAAACATACCCAGTAGCCTCAATAGCCTCCTCAAACTTAACTTGTCTGGCTGGATTAAAGGACTTTTCAAAAACATCAAGTACTCTCAGAGCAAAACGAATGGCATTTTCAGCTGACCTCTTCTTCACTTCCTCCACCACTTTGGAGTAGAACTCAGAGGTCGCTACCAAGAGATCACCAGCCTTCTTATTAGAACGTAAACGCTTCTCTTTGAGAGTCCTCTCATAAGCTAACAGGACTTCATTTGCATGGGTAATGGCTTGGCCAAGGGTTCTCATCTCGGTATTCCTACGGTGAAGTTCTCCTTGAACTTGGTTATGCTTTGCTTGTAGGGTGGTGAAGTGGGAGCGCAGTTCCAAGAACTTCACTTTCCAGGAGGTAGCATCAGCAGCTCATTTTTAGGCTTTGTCTAGAGAATTGCGGAGGCTAGAGATAGTATCTCTCATGTTCTTGAAGCCAGTATCAGATTTCTTCTCTTTTGCCAAAAGCTGGTCCACCTGGATCTGCAACTCCTCAGCTCTTTTCTTAGCAGCCTCTTTTGCCCAAATCAACTCACCAGTAGCAATGTCATCAGTGGTTGTATCGGCTGAGGCCGCAAAGATGGGTTCTTTCATGGCCAAAAAGTTATTCACTAACTGGAGAATGATACAAAATGTGTAAGTAACATAATGAGAGAAACAGAACATTGAATAGAGAAGAAAGTCTTACCTTGGCAAGATGAACGACAGATCGGTGAAAGGACAAATCCAGACTCCCAGCCATATTGATTTCAGCTTTGTCAACATGAAATCGCGTAGGTTCCAGAATTCTAAGCGCGATATCAACATCATTAACAGAGTGTTTGTTGGTAATAGAAAGTTCATCAGTTCGGCCCCAATGCCACATCTCCACGATCATCTCCCTTTTAGGGGAATCTGGAGATTGTGGCGAGAAGGGAATGTCATCACTCACCCTCCTCCTATCACCAAATCAAGGAGGAGGAAAAGCAACAATTACAGCAGTTGTCCTGGCAATTCCCTTCCCTTTACGGTGATCAGGGAGGGAAGGGTCAACAATCAAAGGTACATTGTCACCAACTTGTTTAGAACATATAGGAGTATCTGGAACTAGTAGGGACACAACTACTTTCTCAAAAGACTTACCAAAAGGGGGAATACTAGTAGGAACCTTGAAAAGTCTTTCTTCATTCCCAATGAGAGGGTGAAATTTCATCTTCTTACTAGAAAGGGTAAAATTTCATCTCCATCTTCTTACAATGAGAGGGCGGAATTTCCTAGTGGACGAGTTATAGCCTCGTGAGAGTTTTCCAGAGAAGGTACTCACAAACTTCATTTATCCTATAACGACTAAGAAATAAAATTATTGTTTCCTTATTTATTCTAAGATATCTATACATCTCACTAACAATGAATATAGAATAATCAATCATCTACAGATAAACATATATATAATGAACTATGCTATGAAATGCAATAACAGGTTTGTTTATGAAACTATGGAATAACATCCTTAAGTAGGTCCTTACAAATATGTCAAGACAAAAACACTCTAATTTTTCCACTCAAGTTTCGCTCACTCCAGTGTGTAGTGGGCACACTTTACCTTATAATCTCAATGACGTACAAGGAAGCCGAAGTTGATCAAACACATCTGCCACTTACTATCACACTAACCTATTCCTAATTGAGCTAGAAGTCTTTATTAGGTACTGTGGGGATTAGGTGATGGTTTAAGAATGAAAGAAATGAATATTTAAAAGGATAAGTCTGAGATAATAGTCTTAAAAATATGTAACTAAATAAAACCTTGTTCTTATTTTGCTTCTATACTTTGTTTCCATCCTTAGCCATTTTTTTCTTTTTCTTTTGGCTTTTGACTCCTTTGATTATGTTTTTGGAGTTCTAACTTTTTATTTTATTTATGTCTTTTCTTTGGATGGAAACTTTCTTTTCTTTTCTTATTTGAAGCAACTAACAAATTCTTGGTATTCCACAGGTCTTTCTATTTTCTTTTCTTCATTTCATCTCTATTCTCAGACTCATGCAAAAATGGGTAGGCTAATTTATTTTTATTTTGTTTTTGTAAAAGGGTAAAGGATTGTGGTTTATGAAAAGGTGAAAGAAAGGCTCAGAGGGGCGACTAGCGGAAAATAATTTCATATAGGGTTGAATTTATGGCTATATAGATCCAAAAATGACTTAAATTCTCGCTTAGGATATGTTATAGTGATCAAGCAAGTGAACGTGTGATTTCTCTATTCATAATTTACTTCTCCCTTGTGTCATTACTCAAATATTTCACTAATATAGGGCTTTAAGGCTATATTCTCACAGGATTTGTAGAATATGTACTCTCGTCTAGATTTCATAAACTTACTGCCAATACAAACATAGATGCTTATGCAATATATTTATGGAAAGATATAATAATTATTACCTATATATTAACCTAAATTTCTAAAAACTATTCTAATTTAAGAGTTAAAGTGAAACTTCTAGACTACTATCACCATGGAGAAGGAAACAATACCAATATTCCTAAGTGCATAGTATAAATACTTATTATTTATATTTTTTTTTTAATTTTTTTTACTAGAAAAAAAGTGCATATTATACATATATATCCTAATAGGTGTCTTAAATTACGCATATTTCTATGCCACGCCCAAACAAAAACATGTTTTGTCTTCAAAGTATAGAAATAAGAAGGATAGCAAATACTATGGAAACGCGTGAAAATTTAAGAAACCCTGCAAAACAAATTCAGAACATACTAATATAGGAAAATAAAAACAGATGCAACTCTATATGAGTTCCACCCATTATGGGAATAACAAAAATTAAATTGCTTGGGACATAAGCCGACACTAACAAAAAGTTAAACTTACCTCATATCCATCATTTAAGCGTTTTCCTCCTCTTCTATAAAGAAGTGAGGTTCCTTTGCATCCTGCCATGCCATGACAATTTGCCAAGCCTCACGCCATTTGGCATCTACCTTTGCTAACCTGTTAAGCGCCACTTGATCGGATGGGGTGTAAGGGGTAACCCAATTAGGTTGTAGCCTCCACCTCGGCCAAATCATCGCATAGAAAGAGCGTATAATGCAATTGGTGGGTCTCACAATGTCAATCCCAACCCAATCCGTGAAACAGGTACAAAACATAGGAAAGAAAAATAGCATTATGCGGCAAACCAAAACAGGCATAAGAAGGTACTTATGTTTCATACTATGTGCTCTTGCTAAACTAGACACTAAGGTCTGGGGAAGGTCATAGAGCATACGTCCCTCAGCTAGAGCAAAGAAGACGTCACAAGTAACGTTATTCAATTCGCAGAAGAAAAACGCCATTCCCCTAAGATATTCAGCATGATAAAGAACATAATAGTGCCCATGTTAAGGGATAAGCTACCAAGGGCTACATTATATTGCCCTTGGTCCTCTATACGAAAAATCCCCGCCCCATAGGTATCATGCAAATACTCATAGTTGTAGAGGTATATATTATCAGACATATAGCCCCATGAGTTTTGGGGAGAAGGCATATGCATCCCAATAGCAAAGGCTACCAAAAACTTGTTGAAATCCATTGTTATATCATCAATGGTGACAAAGAACGCTTGTTCCCCATCCAGTCGATAAAAGAACTTACAATGATCATAGAAATAAGCAGTAAGTTTAGGAGAATAAGAGTCATTGGCACTTACCAGTAGATTCTGCCATCCTGACTACACAATCTTGTCGCGGAACCAGTATCCATACATGTTACTATCGAGCAATTCATCAAAGGACTACTCCAGTATGATTTGAGGATATTACATAGAAACCAAATACACTACTAAACTCCTAGAAGTGAGTGTAGCAAAACACAAAAAACAAAACTGGAGGTGTGTTGAGGTCAAGGCGCGGGCGAGCTCAGAATAGCTTATGGAAGGGGCGTGGGCATACTCAACTCTGACTCTGCGTTCTAGGTCCTTGGGTGCGGGCACTCTCTGTTATAAGGCAACAGAGAGGGTGTGCGCGCTCTGAGAGCTGTTTGTAGGTATGAAGTGAGAGGTGAATTTGAGAGGTGATGTGTGAAGTTTAGAGCATCCCATGAATTTATAGAGCTCTAGTTTCTTAAACAAAGGTCCTCAAGGTTCCCTAATGGATACAGAAAGTGATAGAATAAGAAAAGGCTTCTAAAACCAAAATAGAAACAGGCTCCAAAATCAAACCTATAGCCTTTAGGCTGGAATTAAAAATAGCAATCAGCCAAATTCTAATCCTTGAGGTTGCACAACCTAAGAGTAGCTGATTCTAGCTACACCATATTAGTAACATGCTCACACAAACCATATTCTCAAACCCTTACAACATTAAATTCCAAAAACAAGTGGATATGGTAAAATACAATGCTAAACAAATAATGTCACCCCCAAACAAGTCGGGAAAGTGGGATTCATGAAAAATAGATAGCATGCTAGGACAAAATTTAAACTAACTCGAAATTTAAATAGCAACCAAATACATAATCCAATATTAACTACTTAACTAAACAACTGGGAATCAAATTATTCTACTAAAAACAGGGAAATTTCCTAAACAACAATAATCCAATCAACAACTAGCCACGAGATGAGGATGGGCCAGAGCCATCCGTCCTATGTCGACGACGCTCATGCCTACCAAAGTCAGCAGAAGAAGAACCCTCATGAGGTGGCTGGCGTCGTAGAACTTCTACTTGAAACGTGCGCTGCTGCTCCATAAAGACATTCATGGCTTCCCAACGCTCCATATGAGTACGAGCTAGAGTTTCCATGTTAGCCTGGAGATCCTCGTGACTATCACAAAGCAACTCCATATTAGACTGAAGTTTGTCTTGGTTATGGAGAATGGTACCTTGCCTAGTCTGAATAGTCTCACAGAGGTCATTCAGAGAACGTTGGCCTGTATGAATTGTCTCATACTCGTTATGGAGAGTTCGCAGGCCACGATGAAGTAACGAGATGTGGGCTACATCCGTAGTAGCCCTTTCCAAAGCAACTGCATCAAAACACGTCATGTCGTCCTCATCTTCCTCATTCGAAACCATTTCAACACACCTAGCCTCCGGCAAATGCCAATCCCTCTGAATACATTCCCGATAGATACGTGCATTTTCATGCAACTTCAAATTAATCTTACCAATCTTCAAAACACATCCCCAATACAACATAACCTTCATAATCATTGTAGGGAAGGTTGCAGTCAATTTACCAACTGCTCTAATCTCATTTAACAAAAAATCAAGAATGCAAAACCCATACCTCTTTTCCTGAAGGGTCCTGAGAATGTGCAGACAACTCAAATTGATATCACTGGTTTTCGTGCAGGCAATCACATTTCTACTAACCAACTGAGCCACATCCAACTGGTTTCGTCTCAGAGACATCTGATGAACACAATGCGAGTTCAGATTGTAAACTCCTTCCAGGACAGTCTCCGTCATCAACGGACCGATTCCACCAAACTAAGATTCCTGCATTCTGACTACGATGGGTATTTGGTCAATGCCAGTAATCTCAGACAACACTGTTGTAGTCAATTCCCTCCGACTACCATTCACCTTCACAAAAATCCGATGACCATCAATCTCCCTCTTCTTGTAAAAATCACACACCAAATCAGTGTGATAAAAATCCTCTTGAGAATACCACAACCTTTCCCACTTCCTAATGCGCATTTCGTGACAGAAAAAGGGTGAAAATTGTTGAAAAGTAAAAACTTGTTCCAGAAGAATTTTTGGGGTTTGAGAAGCCATTGGGTTTTGGATTTCAAAATTGGGGTGAATGCAAGGTGGGGGAGAGTGAATTAAACACTCGATCGAAATTTGGCTCCGGGTTGTGTAGAGGTTTGATAAGAGCCCAAAACTATAGTTTTAACCCCTTAATAATACTACTTTTAGACCAATTATGCGAGTAATAAATAAGAGTTAATGTTAATTACATGCTTTTATGTATTTCAGACATGAAACTCAATTATGTGTAGAAATGTGCCACTTTGGGGATATAAAGGAGCAAAGGGTTGGTTGCAAAGAAGTTCTGTGATAAAGGCCAAGATTCAAGGAGACAAAGCCTTTATGAAGCCCGATCAAAAGCTGAAAAGTCAACACGGGCAGAAACAGTGTACAAGTCAGCAAAACTTCCGAAGACCATATCTTTGGATTTAGGCCTCGGATTTAGGCCTACCTTACATCAAAACGACCGTCTTGGAAAGAGCTTTCCAATGGTCCAAGCCTTGACCCAATCAGAGGAGTAAAAGTGGATGAAAAGTCTACTGAAGTCAAAGCCAGCTGAAACTGGCTCTGTGGACTGAAGAAATTGGGCTTTGGGCTCGATTTTCCGGCCCAAAACATGAGACCTCAGCCCATGCACGAAATTGTGGATTTGGTCTCTTCCTTTACATAAAACAAGACTTAGCTCTTAAGAAAGGGATAGTTAGAGAATCTAGAATAGAAAGTAGCCATTAAAATAGCTTGTAGATCTAGTTTTTGAATTCAATTAGTTAAATTAATTTGTTTCATACATTATTTTAGATTAATTCTTTGAATCATAGTTCTTCATTGATTAGATAAATAAAATAGTTATTTCTTGTTCATTTCGATTTTGTCATTTAAAATTGTTAAATCTAATTTCAGTTGTCGTTATTCAATTCTTAGTTATTAATTTAGAATTCAATTATTGTTTAGTTAAATTTAATAAAGTTATAATCTTTATATTACGTTTAGTTTTAATTCACATCGTAGTATAATTCCCACCATTGCTCTCATTAGACTTTGAATAGATTAGTCAATCTATGAAACTTGAATGCTAAATAACTAAGAGTGGAACAAACTTTTTACTCCACTCTATTTCGATTGAATTGAGAGTATAGAAATCTTTGATAGCAACGCGTAATTAAGTTTAGTTTCACTTGTGTTTTGAGTTTCATCGTTCATTTCGTAGGTAAATCATTCAATTTTATGTTTATCAAATGGCGTCGCTGCCATCTTAGTACTCTTTAATATTGTTTTCTATAGACTTGATAGTTTTTCAAAGTCCCATAACCCACCCACCCTTGTTTGGATTCTCACTGTGGTTGTCTCTTTCAGCTTTGCAAGTTTCCACGAAAAATTACTTCCTGAGGCACTGCTTTACTGGGCAAGCCAAAGTGGAGCGCACCCTGCGCTCACACACCTGGAATCCCACCCTTTGGCTGAGCGCCACCTGTGCCCTACCAAGGCCAACTTGGACCGCCACCTGCGCCCACACGCTTGGAATCCTACCTTTTGCCTGAGAGCGACATGCGCCCTGCCTAGGCATATTCGAAAGTGCACTGCCCTCGCTGAAATTGCGATTTCCCGCGGGTTTGTTTCGAACTTCCATTTCTTCAAAGTTTTCAGTGTTCTAACTTGTTATATACACTGAGCACGCATAAACAAGACGTTATTCATAAGCGAAGCAAGGAGCCTTTTAGGTACTCTTTTCTTCCACACCTCGCATCTTTTGTTAGAGGTTCATACTAGCATATCAGGATTGTTTGGAGTGTTGTTGTGTTTCATTAATATTGGTCTTAGCCTTGCATGAGATTAAGGTCGGGCCAAAAAAAACACCTAATGTAATTAACCGACAACGGCAACAAACAAGTCTTTCTAGTATACCACTCACTACACCTCTAGCTAGCATGCCACACACACCACCTGAAGTAATGGCTGAAGAAAGAGAGTCTCCTCTCTCTGACTTTTTACAAAGCCTTAAACGATAGCCCTAAATCTTGCATCGTTCTATCAGACCTAGTGGGGGATTTCCGAATCCCCCCAAATATATTTAATTTGTTACCCATTTTTCATGGGTTAGACCATGAAAAACATTATCAGCACATGCGTAGGATTGACCAAGTCCTTACTACTTTCCACCATCCTTCGGTTGGTGCTGAACAAATTAAACTGAGGGTATTTCCCTTCACCTTAGCCGATAAGGCGGCGTCTTGGTTAACTGCCCAAGCACCTAATTCTATGGACTCGTGGGCTAAACTTGTTCAACTATTTATGGAACATTTTTCCCCACCACTGAAGACCGATGAAATGCTTTCCAAGATTCATTTCTTTCGACAGAATCCTCATGAATCATTTTCAGTGGCTTGGAATCATTTCACCGACCTACTTATAGAGTGTCCACACCATAACCTCGCGAAAGACATGTTAGTTCGTGCCTTTTTCAAAGGACTTCTACACCACCATAAAGAAGTCCTTGACATAATGAATGGGGGTAGTTTCTTAAGTAAAGGATCCTCGGAGGCTTATAAATTTTTAGAAGATCAGACTAAGCGGAATAATAATTGGGTTGGTAGTGATGATATCTCCCGTTCCGCTAGTTCTTCTACAACAGCTAAAGTCGCCGGTATGTTTGAGATGAAACCCGATCCAGAACTTAAAAATTTAATCGAATCTCTAACTAAAAAGGTAGAGGCTATTTTTGTCCAACAAAAACCTATCCCTATCATGAATGTCATCCAACCCATGTAATTTCTGTTTGAGTCCAGAGCACCCCAACTCCTATTGTCCTTTCGTTTACGAACAAAAAACATTACAACAAGATAACGTTTGCTCAATTAATAGTTATCCTATTCCTAACGCCCCTTGGAGACAACACCCCAACTTCAGTTGGAGAAATAATCAACAAGTAACAACTCCAGGATTTAATAATCAAAATGTTAGGCAAGAAAACAATTATAATCAACCTCCACCACTACAAGGACAAGGTCAGGGTAATTATAATAATTATAACAACCAAGCACAACCACGACAAGGTCAAGCACAAGGTCAGGGTAATTATAATAATTATAACAATAATAATTATAATGCAAATCAAGGTATCGTTCGGTTAATAATAATAATTATCACAACCCACCCATAAATAATCAACATGACATAGTTCCTGTCACACAACCTATAGCTAACACTCTTCCACAACCGGATCATTTTGATACCTTTATGCAATCTCAACAACAGATTTTGCAAGCTATCCAACTGTCCTTACAGCAGCTAGCTCAAAAGAAAGTACAACCCAAAGGTGTGTTTCCATGACAAGCGATACCTAATCCTAAAACACCAAACACAGCTTTTGAGGTGAACGGTAATACTAGTACAGAAAATGTAAATGTAGGTGAGCTAAATGTCATCACCACTCTCCGTTCTGGTAGAGTTGTTGACAACAATATAACTATGCCTATAGTTACCCCACAAGTAGTCCCTACACAGGAGATTAAACTAGATACCGAAATGGAAACTGAAGAGCCTACCCCTGTAAATGTACCAGTTAAACCACAACCTAAGAAACAAAAAGAAAAGGTTAGACATCTAGTTTAACCATACGCTAAGCATAGAGAGACACCACCGTTTCCCCATAAATTAGCTATGTTAAACAGAGATACAAACTTTGACGAGATTAGGGAAGTATTCAAGAATCTAACGATTAACCTACCCTTTCTCGAAGCAATTAAAAAATTACCTCACCATGCTAAGTTTCTTAAGGAGTTGTGCACTACTAGGCGTAGGACAAATATTCCTAAAGACGCCTTTCTAACTGAACAATTTCCAACTTTAACAGAACATAATGGAATTGTGAAGTACAAGGACCCTGGTCGTCCTATTGTTCAATGCACCTTAGGAGTTTTCACACGACCACCACTTTATTAGACCTAGGGGCAAGTGTCAACTTACTCCCGTGTTATTTATACAAACAAATAGGTTTACAAGAGATGCAACCTACTCAAATGACGTTGCAATTAGCAGATAGGTCTATTAAGTATCCTAAGGGTGTGGTTGAAAACGTGCTAGTTAAGGTCTAAGATTTCTACTATCCTGCTGATTTTGTTATCCTCGATACAGAAGTCGTTAATGACTCTGTTCCGATCATCTTAGGGCGTCCATTTTTAGCAACTGCCAACGCGCTTATAAACTGCCGAAATGGTTCGGTATCCTTGTCTTTTGGCCATCTTTAGGTTGAGGTAAATGTTTTTAAAATGATGAAATAGTTACCAGATTCGTCTATAGATGGAGAGATTAGCATGATCGAGAGTTTAGCGCAAGATTACTTTAATAACACATTTCTAGAAAACCATATGCATAAATTCCTTTCTTTTGGAAGTTCAGATTTTGTCGATGACTCCTACGTACAAGAAGTCAACACCATCTTAGAGTCAACACAAATCATAGAACCTTCGGTTGCTCCATATACAGAGTTTGAAGACCTGCTACCTAAGCAAGTATTTATTACTCAAGATGAGGACATCCCAGAAGCTTTTATCGACATACCAACCACCCTGATACTTAAACCTCTTCCTCCTGAGTTAAAATATATTCAACTTGATCCGGATGGTAGCCATAGCCATCCGGTAATTATATCTTCTCTGTTATCTAAGGAGGAAGAGACACGCTTAATCAGGGTGATTAAGGAACATCGTTTTGCGATTGGTTGGTCCCTAGCCAATATTAAAGGAATTGATCCTAATATGTGCACTCACCGTATCCATTTGGAGGATAACGCAAAGACTTCTTGCGACCCTCAGCGTCGTTTGAACCCGGCCATGAAAGAAGTGGTCAAGGAAGAAGTCTTACGGTTACTTGATGCAGGTATCATATACCCAATCTCTGATAGTGAATGGGTCAGTCCCATTCATATAGTTCCAAAAAAATTAGGGATTACAATGGTACGTAATGCCAAGGGTGAATATGTTGCCACACATGGTCTTATAAAATGGAGGATCTGTATTGATTATAGATGTTTAAATGCCATGACACGAAAGGATCATTTTCCATTACCCTTTATAGATCAGATGCTAGAACGTCTAGCTGGTCATGCTTTTTACTATTTTTTGGATGGCTACTCTGGCTATTTCCAAATTATTATTGATATTGATGACCAAAAAAAGACTACCTTTACATGTCCTTTTGGAACATACACCTATAAACGAATGCCTTTTGGCCTTTGTAATGCTCCTGCTACCTTCCAGCGGTGTACGCTTCATATATTTAGTGACATGGTAGAGCTTTTCATGGATGTATTCATGGATGATTTTTCTATCTATGGAGACTCTTTCACTGACTGCCTGTCTAACCTATCTAAGGTTTTGACACGGTGTGAAGAGAAGAGTCTAGTTTTAAATTGGGAAAAATGTCATTTCATGGTGAAAAAGGGCATAGTACTAGGTCACATTGTATCTAGTGATGGCATAGAAGTTGATAAGGCTAAACTAGATAAGATAACGACTCTACCTATACCACGGACTGTCTGTGATATTAGAGCCTTTCTAGGCCATGCAGGTTTTTATAGGCACTTTATCAAAGATTTTTTGAAAATAGCTAGGCCGCTAACTAATCTGCTTTTAAAGGATGCCATCTTTGATTTTAATTTTAACTGTAAACATGCTTTTGAAACTTTAAAATCCACCTTAACTTCTGCACCCATTATACAGCCTCCCGATTGGTCTAAACCTTTCGAACTCATGTGTGATGCTAGTGATTATGCAATTAGTGCTGTCTTGGGACAGAAACAAGATAATAAATCCATTGTTATTTATTATGCTAGTAAAACTCTAAACGATGCTCAAAGGAATTATACAACTACTGAAAAAGAATTCTTAGCTGTCGTTTATGTTTTAGATAAGTTTCTTCCTTATTTGGTTGGTTCTAAGACCCTAGTTTACACCGACCATGCAGCCCTTAGGTACCTTCTCGGGAAGAAGGATGCTAAGCAGAGATTAATCCGATGGATTCTCCTCCTACAAGAGTTCACATTAGAAATAAAGGACAAAAGAGGGGTCGAAAATGTAGTTGTCGACCACTTATCTAGACTAACAAACGACGATGATAGTGATTTGGAGTCCATAACCGACTCTTTTCCTGATGAGTATTTGTATGCTATTTTTTCTATACCATGGTATGCTGACATCGTAATTATTTAGCGGCTGATGCTATTCCTTATGATAGGTCAAGAAATGAACGTAAAAAGTTCTTGGCCAGAGTTAAGCTATACTACTGGGATGAGCCCTACCTTTTTAAGTATTGTACGGATCAG
The DNA here is from genome assembly GCF_015680905.1 of Coptis chinensis. Lineage (NCBI taxonomy): Eukaryota > Viridiplantae > Streptophyta > Magnoliopsida > Ranunculales > Ranunculaceae > Coptis > Coptis chinensis. The sequence goes on from NC_141459.1 coordinate 42,270,534, forward strand.
ATTATTCGTAATTGTATTCCCCAGTGGGAATATAATGAGGTTCTCTCATTCTGCCATGAAAAAGAGTGTGGTGGCCATTTCAGTGGTATGAAAGCAGTTGCAAAAATTCTATAATGTGGGTTTATTGGCCTACTCTCCTTAAAGATGCCCAAGTGCATTGCAAGGCATGCATTCGTTGCCAACAACTTGGGCGAATCACGAAGCGTAATATGATGCCATTGTATCCAATCATGGTGGTAGAAATTTTTGACGTATGGGGCATTGATTTCATGGGTCACTTTCCAGTTTCCCACGGCTTCATCTATATTCTAGTTGTCGTGGACTACGTGTCTAAATGGATAGAGGCCATGGCTTGCCGTAGCAATGACCATAAGACAGTTGTGTTTTTTGTTAAAGAGTATATTTTCTGTCGATTTGGCATTCCCAAGGCCATCATTAGTGATGGTGAAACATTTTTGCAACAGAGTTGTTACATCTCTTGTGAAGAAATATGGAGTTACACATAAGGTAGCAACTCCGTATCATCCACAAACTAGCGGACAAGTAGAAGTTTCAAATAGGGAAATCAAAAAGATCTTAGAAACAACTGTAAATCCTGATAGGAAAAACTAGTCAAAGCATCTATCTGATGCCTTATGGGCATATAGGACTGCTTTCAAAACTCCTATAGGTATGTCTCCTTTTAGACTTATATTTGGGAAACCTTGTCATTTTCTCGTTGAATTGGAGCACCGTGCTATGTGGGATATAAAAAGCCTTAACTTCAATTTTGATGAGGCGGGTGTCAAGCACAAGTTGCAATTGAATGAGCTTGAAAAAATCCGTAGCAATTCTTATGACCTCGCAAAGGATTATAAAGCTAACATGGAATGTGTTCATGATAAGCAAATTTTGCGCAAAGAGTTTGTGGTAGGTCAAAAGGTCTTACTTTACAATTCCCGTCTACATATTTTTCCAGGGAAATTAAAACCCCGTTGGACTGGTCCTTTTCTGGTTACTGAAGTCACCCCTTATGGGGCAATCACCTTGGTAAATCCCAAGGACAACATTACCTTTCAAGTAAATGGCCAACGGTTGAAACATTTTCACGAGCTATTGTCCCCTGATGTAGAGGAAGTCCATTTACAAGATCTTGTCTATGAGGACTGACCTTTTTCATTAGTGTACTTCCTTTTATTTCCATATATTAGTAAGTTCACCATTAAGGTAATCGGGCCCTCCCTATGGAGTGTGTGGCTGTAAGTACTGGATCATAAGTCCATGGTTAACATAATTCACCTTTTCCACTCTTGCATGTTTTCTCGGGTTTTGAGTCATGTCCCTCTATGGTGTGAATTATACATTTAATGCTTTCTTGTTTTCTTATATTAAATTTTATTCATTAAAAGAATTTTTGTTAAAATCACAAACATAGTAAGTTAAGAAGTCTCAGGAATCTGACTTTAAAAGACCCACTTTTTAAAACAAATTTTCTCAGCTCTGTGTCTAAAATTTGTTTAAGGGGTGTTTGTTTCCATCCTGGATTGTTTAACTTTCCAGTGGTATCGTTTCGGCCGTTTAATTGTATTCTGATTCGGACTGACATTTTCTATTTACGTTAGATTTCATTCGTTCACATAACTTACACCATGCACGCACTTGAGGCGTTTTCCATGTTCTTATATGTCACCCACTGTCGGAATAGAGTGTTTTATGGATCATTAGATTGGAAATTCTCTCCTGATCATTTCCATATCTCATTCGCAAAAATCAGACCAGTAACGAAGCGGCAATTTAAGTTTGAAGTTGTGTTAAAAATCGAATTTTTTATGGGATTCGAATTGGGCTTGGGCCCAAGCCCACAGTGCAACCCAAGAACACATCGCGTTCTTCTTCCTCCTACCTACACCCACCACCACCTCCACTAATTTCAACAACCAAAAACTACTGGAATTTTAGAAATTTCGAACTGCCACCACCACCACCGCGCCTCCTGCCATTATTTTTAGTTAGAGTGTTTTAAAACAAGTCCCCCTACCTTATTCCAACCAACAAAACTTATCAAAACTCCAATGGCTCAAAGACGTCGGATATTGCCGGTGCACGCTTTTACTACCTACTACTTCGTGCCATTTTACGGTGACGAGATGGTTAGGAGAGACTGGAGTGGTTTGTGGTACTCGACAGACGATTTTTACCATGAAGAATTGGTCCGAGAGTTTTATAGGATGAGGGAGTTGAATGGGAATCGAATTTTTGTTAAGGTGGGTGGGCGGAGGAGAAAGGTTACTACTGGGTTGTTGGCTGAGATTTTAGGCATTCCACCTAGACACCATCTCGATGCCACATTACAGGATTCCCAGTTTACTGCTGTAGAACCTTTGATGAACACGACTGTTGCGGAAGGGAACTACAATGCGAGCTCGCATTGTGTTCGCCAGTCGTCTCTCTAAACCAACCAGCTGGCTGTAGCTCAGTGGATTGGTAAGAATGTCATAGGGAAGGAGAAAGTCAGCGATATCGGTCTGAACTACCTTCACATTCTATGGATACTCCAGGAGCAGAAGTATGAGTTCTGTATTTTGGAGTTTTTGCGTAACATGATTATGGGAGTTGGAAAGAGTATTGCACCTCTCCCTATTTTGATAACGAAGATCATGATAACCTTGAGAGCGACTCCGAGGTCTGATAGGATTTGCCTGAAGGAGCACCGAAATCATCATATTTATACGGAGTGTATCCAGAGAGTTTGGAGGTTGCATGAAGAGAAGGTAGTCGAGGAGACTGACTCGGAGGATGAGGATGACACGACATGTTTTGATGCCGATGCCGATGCCTTAGAGAGGTGTAGGTCGGATGCAGAACGCATGGCTGTGATTCATCGTGGCATGCGTTCTCTTAATACTATTTGTGAAGACCTCCGAACTCGGTAAGCTACCATGCATCATAACTTCGAGACTCGTGCCCAGCGCGAGGATGAGCGGTGGGAATAGACGAGGGTCGAGATGGAAGCTCAGCGCCATTTTCGAGATGACGTGCTTGCACGCTTCCCACCCCAGGGGGGTTCTTCTTCAGAGGAGCAGTCTGTGAGGCACGAGCGTCGTCACCACAAGACGGATGGCTCTGGCCCATCGGAAGCCCAAGGGCCATCTGCTTCTCGAGCGCATTCCACTACTAGCAGCGAGTGGTTTAGAGATCTAAAGAGTTGATTTGTTTTATTGTATTTGTTTTTATTTAGTACGGATGTAAAAATATTAGTTCAGTAATTAAATTTGAATTTGGTTGTCGTATGTTATTTGAATTCAATTTTAATATAAGTTGGTTAATTTCAAATTATGCGTTGTTTTTATCATTAATCCCACCTTCCCGAATTGTTTGGGGGTGGTATTATTTAGCCTAGCATAATTCGTTATATGATCATCTATTTTAAGAAGTTATTTTGGAATGAGGGTTGAGAATATTGTCGATATGGGCATCACTATAAATAGATATTGTGTTAGGATGAAATCTCGATAAATTATGCAGTATCTAACCTAAATTCAACCTAAAAGATATTAGGTTTCTTTTGGAATAAAGAATATGGGTTGTTTCCGTTTTCGGTTTTGGAAATTTTATTATTTCTGACAATTGCCTTAAAACTTTTTGGGTAACTTCCCGATTCGTTTTAGCAACTTAAATCCTATAAAAACTGCATTCATTCTACACTCACAACCCCAACTACATCCCACATTCATCTCTCACTTTTCATTCCCACTTTACCTTATTTTTCCTCTGCACTTCCGGCTTCCACGGCTCCGAAGCGCCTGCATGATGAAAGCCAGAGCGCCACCCACGCCTCAAAGACAAACCTGAGTGCCACCTGCGCCCAAAACACTAGAATTCCAGTTTTCATCTTGAGCGCACCCTGCGCCCATCCCAGGCTAAAGGTGAGCGCACCCTGCGCCCAAGTGCCTGGAATTCGAAACTCAACAGAGCGCACCCGCGCCCATCCCAGGCATACCTTGAGCGCACCTGCACCCTGACCTCTATGGGCACCAAAAATTTCAAGTTTTCCGAGGGTTGTTCCGGAATAGTTGTAGCTATTCTAGAGAGTAGTTTTGTGATGACTTCTCCTTTAGTAATACCGGAGCAGTCTTTCGAACACTTGATGGGGAGCGAGTCCTATGGACATTGGTTCCGCGAGAGGATCATGCAATTCGAATGGAGGCATCTTCTGGTAAGTGAAGACGACTCGTATTCACCTAAGCTTACTGAATTTTTCTACAATAATGTTAAGTTCTATTGTAACCAGGATGGAGAACAAGAATTCTCTGTCTCGGTTGATGACACACCCCTAGAATTCAATAAGTATGTGGTAACATTAGTTTCGGGAATACCAATACCTTATCTTATTCACACGTTGGGATATATGACCGATAATTCATACCTCTATGACTATACATATTTCCATGAGTATTATGGGGGAGGGGTATTTCGTATAATGGACCAAGGGCGTTACAACATAGCCCTTGGTAGCCTGTCCCTAAATGTAGGTACCACCATGTTATTCATCCTCATAAATATTCTAGGGGAGTGGCAGTTTACTTCTACAAATAGTATCGCTAGTGACGTTTTCCTTGCTTTAGCTGAGGGACGTCACCGATATGACCTTCCCCGAGTATTAGTGGCTAGTCTTAAGAGAGCCCAAAGCATGCGACATAAGTATCTTCTTATGCCTGTTTTGGTTTGTCGCATCATGCTCAGTTGTCTACCTGAATTATGTACCCAATTCATGTATTGGAAAAGGGTTGAAGTCATGAGACCCACCAATTGGGTGGTTTGCTCATTTCGAGTAATGACTTGGCCGGGATGGCAGGTGCAACCTCATTTGGTTGCTCCTTACACCCTATCAGACATAGTAACACTAGAGAGGTTAGCATAAGTTGACGACACACGGCGGCAGGCTTGGCAAGTTATCATGGCATGGCAGGATGCGAAGGAACCTCATCTCTTTGAGGAGGGAAATGATTAAACGGGAGTGTAGGTAAGTGTTAGTTTCAATTAGTGTCTGTTTATGTCCCAAGCAATCTATTTCTCATTAACCCCATAACGGGTGGAACTCTTATAGAGTTGCGTCAGTTTTTCTTTTCTATATTAGTAGGTTATAACCTTGTTTTGCAGATGTTCTGGAATTTCACGCGTTTCAATGATATTTTCCTACTCTCTTTATTTAAAATACTTTGAGGACAAAGCATCCTTCTTGTTTGGGGGATAGAAACACGTGTAATTAAGACATCTGTTAGGATATAGATATGTATAATATGCACTTGTTTTCTAGCTAAAAAATTCAAAAAATTTAAAAATATAAATAAAAAGTATGTTGTACACTTAGGAATATTGGTATTGTTTTCTTTCACTATGCTCTCAATAATCTAGAAGTCTCACGTAGCTTTTGCATTAGAATAGTTTTTAGAAACTTAGGCTAATATGTAGGTAATAATCCTTGCATCTATCTATAAATATGTTACACGAGTATCTATGATTGTTGGCAGTAAGTTTCTGAAATCTAGGCTAGAGTACTTATTCTACAAATCTTGTGAGAATATAGCCTAAAGCCTTATATGAGTGACACATTTGAGAAATGACACAAGGGAGAAGTAAAATCCGGATAGAGAAATCACACGTCCACTTGCTAGATCACTATACCATATCCTAAGCGAGAATTTAGGCCCTCTTTGGATCGATATAGCCAGAAATTCCAACCTATGAATTATTTTCCGCTAGTCGCCCCTCTGAGCCTTTCTTTAGCCTTTCATTAACCACAAATCCTTTACCCTGTTACAAAACAAAACAAAATAAAAATTCAACCTACCCAATTCTTTGAATAAGTTTGAGAATAGAAATGAAGAATATAAAAGAGAATAACCTTTGAAATCAAGAATTCGTTAGTCGCTTCAGAAGAGAAAAGTAAGTTTCTATCCAAATAAAAGAAAATAAAATAAAATAAAGAGTTAGAACTCCAAAAATAGAATCAATGAGTCAAAAGCCAAAGAAAAAGAAAAAAAAATATATGGCTAAGGATGGAAATAAAGTGTATAAGCAAAAGTAAAGAATAAGGTTTTCTCTAGTTACATAATATGAAGACTATATTATCTCAGACTTGTTCTTTTTGAATATCCATTTCCTTCTTTCTTAAAACCATCTCCTAATCCCTGCAACACCTAATAAAGACCTCTAGCTCAATTAGGAATAGGTTAGTGTGATAGTAAGTGGCAGATGTGTTTGATCGACTCCGGCTTCCTTGTATGTCATTGAGTTTGTAAGGTAAAGTGTGCCCCACGCATTAACCGGAGTATATTAAACTTGAGCCGGGAAAAATTAGAGTGGTTTTTGTCTTGACATTTATGTGAGGACCTACTTAAGGACGCTATTCCGAGTTTTCAGAAATGGACCTGCTAGTTCATCTCATAGTATTACTCATTGCAAATATGTTTATTCGTAGATGATAGATTATTATGCATATATTAGCTTAGGTTTTGACTTGATTATTCTGTATTCATTGCTAATGAGATGTGTAGATAATTGAGACATAGATAAGGAAACAATAGTTTTATTTCTGAGTCATTGTAGTATAGATGAAGTTTGTGAGTACATTCACTAGGAAACTCTCACGAGACTATAACTCATCCACTAGGGAATTCCTAGTGGTTTAAGGCCTTGTTGCATATGGTCAATGCAATCGCACTCGGCGAAACGAGATTAGTTAGAACTCTATTTTTGGTCACTTATCCTAATTTCTCATATTTGCTTGAGGACAAGCAAAATGCTGTTTGGGGGTGGTTTGATAAGAGCCCAAAACTATAGTTTTAACCCTTTAATAATACTACTTTTAGACCAATTATGCGAGTAATAAATAAGAGTTAATGCTAATTATGTGCTTTTATGTATTTCAGGCATGGAACTCAATTATGTGCAGAAATGTGCCACTTTGGGGATATAAAGGAGCAAAGGGTTGGTTGCTAAGAAGTTATGTGATAAAGGCCAAGATTCAAGGAGACAAAGTCTTTATGAAGCCCGGTCAAAAGCTGAAAAGTCAACACAGGCAGAAATAGTACACAAGTCAGTAGAACTTCCGAAGACCATGTCTTTGGACTTAGGCCTCATATTTGGGCCTACTTTACGTCAAAACGACCGACTCAGAAACAGCTTTCCAATGGTTCAAGCCTTGACTCAATCAGAGGAGCAGAAGTGGATGAAAACTCTCCTGAAGTCAAAGCCAGTTGAAAAGGGCTCTGTGGATTGAAGAAATTGGGTTTTGGGCTCGATTTTCCGGCCCAAAACATGAGACCTCAGCCCATGCATGAAATTGTGGATCTGGTCTCCTCCTTTACATAAAACAAGACTTAGCTCTTAAGAAAGGGATAGTTAGAGAATCTAGAATAGAAAGTAGAAATTAAAATAGCTTGTAGATCTAGTTTTTGAATTCAATTAGTTAAATTAATTAGTTTCATACATTATTTTAGATTAATTCTTTGAATCATAGTTCTTCATTGATTAGATAAATAAAATAGTTATTTCTTGTTCATTTCAATTTTGTCATTTAAAATTGTTAGATCTAATTTGAGTTGTTGTTATTCAATTCTTAGTTATTAATTTAGAATTCAATTATTGTTTAGTTAAATTTAATAAAGTTATAATCTTTATATTACGTTTAGTTTTAATTAACATTGTAGTATAATTCCCACCATTGCTCTCATTAGACTTTAAATAGATTAGTCAATCTAGGAAACTTTAATGCTAAAGAACTAAGAGTGGAACAAACTTTTTACTCCACTCTATTTCAATAGAATTGAGAGTATAGAAATCTTTGATAGCAACGCGTAATTAAGTTTAGTTTCACTTGCGTTTTGAGTTTCATCGTTCATTTCGTAGGTAAATTATTCAATTTTACGTTTATCAAGGTTAGGGCGCGGGCGCGCTCAAGTTTAGGCTAGAGACAAGGGCGTGCGCGCTCAAGGTTTTCTAGGTTCAGGCTGTTCTGGCGTTTTTAGAGACGGAGAGAAACCAAAAATTGCATTTTGGTTTTTAAAAGGGGTCACGTGCGAGTCACGTGACCACATAGGGTTAAATTCATTTGGGCCAAAGCCCAAAACAAATCTTGTAATGCCCATCCTGTCTTATGCCTTGTAAAACTTAAAAATAAATTCCCGATTCGTTAACGGTCCGATTTTGGCGAATGAGCTATGAAAACGATCAGCAGAGAAAATACAATCCAATGATCTATAAAAAAAACTCAAATCTAACCATGGTTGACATATAACAAGATGGAAAATACCTCGGAACGCGTGAATGACATAAGTTATATGATCAAAAGAAATCTAAATTCATAGATAGTGTCAACCCGAATCAAAATATGACTAAACGGCATAAACAACAAGAATAGGAAGTTGAGCGATCAAGAAAGGAAAGACCAAACACCCAACCCCTAAACAAATTTTTGAAAACATAGTTTAGAAAATTTGTTTTAAAAACGTGTGTCTTCTAAAATCAGATTCCCAAGACTTGCTAGATTACTGTTTATAGGGTTTTAATATTTTTTATTTTTTATGAATAAGGTTTAATATAAAGGAAAACAATAAAACAATAAAGACATAAATCACTCCATAGAGAAACATGACTCAAAAACCGAGAAAACATGCAACAGTAATCTGATTGTTCATGTGCTTGGTAACCAAATTGCTTTGGCTCCCCCTCCATGCTAGTGACATCCTCGTTGCTAGTAGTCCATTGTTGTGTTTCTTCAGCTAAATTCTCGAGAAAGTTGTAAACTTCCTCTCTATCCATTGATGTAAACTTGCATTTGTGCATTGACTGTATCATCTGCTTGTTCATCATCGAGAGTCCTCGATAGAAAAAATGAGCCAGTGTGCTCTTGTCGTATCCATGATGTGGACATGAGACTAGCAGATTATTGAATTTCTCCTAGCTTTGATGATATTCTTCAGTCACTTTTCCTTTGAAATTTGTGATTAACCTGGCGTATGGAATCTGTCTTCTGGGGTGGGTAGAACTTGTTCATAAACTTTGTTCTCAACTTCTCCCAGCTGTCTATTGAATTGATCGGCTGTGCAGTTAACCATTCAGATGCTTTACTTTCGAGTGAGAGTGGAAAAATAATCAACTTGATACTCTCATCTTTGATATTCTGGTTCTTGAAAGTTCTGAGGACTGATAAAAATTTGTTCATGTGAACATATAGCTGAACATAGTCTGAACCATTGAACTTTGGAAGCATAGAGATTATTGATGCTCTAAGTTCAAACTGGTTAGTTTATGTCTCTGGAAAAACAATACTGCTGGGTAGGTCTCCAATGATTGGCGAATAGAAATCACTCAGCTTCTTCCTCTATTGTGCTTGCATGGGTGGGATAGCTTCAGGATTATTGGTGTCCACAACACCTCCATCATTACGTGCGGCCATTGTATCAATCATGTCTAGTATTCTTACTATGCGAAGATGATGAAAACTATCCTACTATGCTTGAATGCAATTAAACTAATATGCAACTATTCTAAATTATACTAATATGCAAAACTACTTTCCTTCAACTGGGTTGGGCTTTGCAGCTAGTATCTTGCCCGTTGTCTAAAGCTGTCTCTTCTAGGGTTATGGTGAATCACTTGGATTGCTTAAGTACCACAACCCACAGACGATAGTCCGTTTGTCAAGATTCAGACACGAAACACTAGAGTTTGATGTTTCACTGTGTTGGCTTACAACTTCAATTGTTGAAAAAGTCCTAAATGCAATTATACTAGAAAGCAATAAAACTAAACTATGATTGAACTATACTAAGAAAGCAATAAAACTAAACTACGATGCAACTATACTAAGAATGAAATAAAAAGAATGAAGATTCGACTAACCTGGATGGTAGATCTTGTCTTCAAGATGTCCTTCAAGCTTCTTTCTTTCTTAGAAGGATGGATGATGCAGCTAAAATTACCTCAAGATCCAAAATTCTAATCTTGAAAGAAAATGTTAAACATAAACAACTTAAAATGGCAGCGGCGCCATTTGACAAGCCTCTTTTTGTGTTATGTAGATGAGATGGTATATGGATGATGTAGATAGATGATGGTCATTGAACAAAATGAAAGCGTATCAAAACCTAATTATCCCTCAATAAGTAAAGGATGAGTAGGGTATCGTTCCACTTTTAAGTGTATGTTTATATGAAGGACAAGATTGGAAAGGGGGTTTGAGGGATTAAAAACTATGATTATAGATATTATAAATTTTAATGCTAAACTAAACTAAACTATTGAGAATTTATAAGAAAGAGAATTCAAGAGATTAGAATCCACCAATACTTTTGATTCAATGACCTTTTGCTTCATGGTTGTTCTCACAAGTAGACTACAATTAGGCAATCGAGCGAGTGTCGATGCCCTCTTGGACAAAACATCGTTAACAAATAACTTTACTTAAGATTATTCCTATGTTCATGTTACTAGTATCTTCTTTCCTTTTATGTGAGCTTGGGCAGCTATTCAATGAATCACCATCTAAGGCAAACACAAGGAATACTTCCCTTACTCTAAAACACTACTCAACTAGAAGAAAAGTAGAGAATAATAGTATAATATTCAATTACAATAAATAAAACCCTATTCTAGCATTATATTCAATTGTAATAAATAAAAGCATGTCACTAGCAAATATTCAATTGCAATAAATAAAACCCTAAACTAGCATGATATTCAATTGCAATAAATAAAAACCTTAATCTATACTTCAATCCCCTAGTCTGGGCAATTGAACTAATAACTAAAAACATAAAGAACTAACCTAATTGAAGAACACCATGAACCATAAGAATCATTAAACCTTAAGCACTGGCTTCATCTCCTCCCTTGAAGGAAAAGATTAGCCTTCCATAAAGAAAGAAGAATGAGAAGAAGAAGAGTCGAAGAACATAAGACTAGAAAGACTAATCTATTAAGACTCGGCTAGTTAAAACCGATCTTTTATTATTAATCTCTCTCTGCCTCAAGTTTTGGAGACAAGAGTATAAGTGAATTGGCAAATTACATGAGGCACTTAGGTCCTCTAATTGTAGAGGTTACAATGAGCTCTAGAAGCATTCCAAACCACCATTTGTTTCCTAATACAAATAGACTTCTTTCAGAGTCCAACTTCGTCTCCAAAACTGAGAAGGAATTGGCTATAGTGTCGTTTCATGCGTCTGGACTCATGATCCATGCATCTCAGACTCGAGAAATGCGTCTGGACTCACGATCCATGCGTCCCAGATGCGAGCATTGAGTCTGGACTCATGATCCATGAGTCTCAGACTCATAAGTCTATTTTCCCTATTTTGCTCCATCCTTCTATCCTCTTTTGCGGGCTTTGGTCTAAGTAATGAATCCTTTGGCCTTGGGCTTCCAAATAGACTTTAAAATAGGTCCAAATCGCATCTTTAATAGCTTCAATTCCTTGGCTTTCTCCATGATTGTCCACGAGCTTCCCATGTGATCTTTAATGCTCCGAATTGCTCCGTTTTACCCCTTTTTCTCTAATATTCCACAAAACTCACTTTTTCTCCTATAGAATCATAAAACATAACTTACAAACACTATTAGTCCACTAAAATGGCTAAATAGGAGGCATAATCGAGGGTTAAATTACACTTTTTGAGCACTTATCAATCGGAAACTATATTTTTGACCCCTCATTTATCCTTAATTTCTAGGGTAAACTCTTGCAGGAGAAGAATCCATTAGATTAATCTCTGTTTAGCATCCTTCTTGGCGAGAAAGTACCTAAGAGCTGCATGGTTAGTGTAGACTAAGGTCTTTGAACCAACCAATGCAAATAAGGGCGTAACTTATCTAAAGCATAAACCATAGCTAAAAATTCCTTTTTTGTAATAGTATAATTTCATTGAGCATCATTTAAAGTCTTACTAGTATAATAAATAACAGTGGACTTATCATCTAGTTTCTAGCCTAACATGGCACTAACAGCATAATCGCTAGCGTCACACATAAGCTCGAAAGGTTTATACCAATCGGGAGACTGTATAATTGGTGCAGATGTTAAAGCGACTTTTAAAGTTTCAAAAGCTTGTTTGCAGTCATAATTAAAATCAAATATGGCATCTTTTAAAAGCAGATTAGTTAAAGGCCTAGCTAATTTTGAAAAATCCTTGATAAAACATCTATAAAACCCTGTATGGCCTAAAGAGGCTCTAATGTCACGGATAGTCCGTGGTATAGGTAATGATGCTATTTTATCTAATTTGGCCTTATCTACTTCTATGTCGTCACTAGATACAATATGACCTATCAATATTAATCTTTTTACCATAAAATGACATTTTCCCCAATTTAAAACTAGATTTTTTCCTCACACCGTGTCAACACCTTGGAAAGGTTAGACAGGCATTCACTGAAATAGTCTCCATAGAGAGAAAAATCATCCATGAAACCTTCCATGAAGCGCTCCACCATGTCACTAAATATATGAAGCATACACCGCTGGAAGGTAGTAGGAGCATTACAATGGCCGAAAGGCATTCGTTTATAGGCATATGTTCCAAAAGAACATGTGAATGTAGTCTTGTCTTGGTCATCAGGATCGATATTGATCTGAAAATAGCCAGAGTAGCCATCTAAAAAACAATAATAAGCATGACTAGCTAGACGTTTGAGCATCTGGTCTGTAAAAGGTAAGGGAAAGTGATTCTTTCGTGTCATGGTGTTTAAGCGTCAATTGTCAATATAGATCCTCCATTTCATAGGAACTCGTGTGGAAACATATTCACCTGCAGCATTACATATAATGGTAACCCCCGATTGTTTTGGAACTACGTGAATGGGGCTTACCCATTCACTATCGGAGGTGGGATATATGATACCCGCATCGAGTAACCGTATAACTTCTTCCCTAACCACCTCTTTCATGGCAGGGTTCAAGCAACACTAAGGTTCACGTGAAGTCTTCACATTATCCTCCAAATGTATGCGATGCGTGCATACACTAAGGTCAAACCCCTTAATGTCGTCTAGGGACCAACCGATCGCAAAACGATGTTCTCTAATCACCCTAATCAAACGTGCCTCTTCATTAGCAGATAATTGACAAGATATGATCACCGGATGACTACCATCCGGATCAAGCTGGATATATTTCAACTTAGCATGAAGAGGTTTAAGCACAGGGGTGGGAGGAATGCGTAAAAAGGCTTTCGAAGGGTCCTCGTCTTGAGTAGTGAAGACTTGTTTAGGTAAGAGGTCTTCAAACTCGAAAGATGGAGCTATAGAAGGATCTAAGATAGGAGTAGACTCGAAAAGGGCATTAACTTCCTCTAAGTAGGAGTCATCGTCGAAGTCGGAACTTTCAAAGGAAAAGAATTGGTGCATCTGATTCCCTGGAAATGTATTGTTGAAATAATCTTGAGCTAAGGCTCTCGATCATGCTAACTTCTCCATCGATAGTCTTATCGGGTAACTGTTGCATCATTTCAAAAACATTTACCTTAACAGAAAGATGGCCAAAGGACATGGACATCGAACTATCGCGACAGTTTATGAGCGCATTGGCAGTTGCCAAGAAAGGATGCTCTAAGATGATAGGAACAGAGTCACTAGTGACTTCTGTGTCGAGGATAATGAAGTATGCTGGGTAGTAAAAATCTTGAACTTTAACCAGCACATTTTCAACCACACCCTTAGGATACTTAATAGAACGATCAGCTAATTACAACGTCATTTTAGTTGGTTGCATCTCTTGTAGACCTATTTGTTTATATAGATAATAAGGGAGTAAGTTAACACTCGCCCCCAGGTCTAATAGAGCAGTCGTCGTGTGGATATCCCCTATGGTGCATTGTACAGTAGGACGACCAGGGTCCTTGTACTTAACGATTCCATTATATTCAGATAGAGTGAGAAACTGTTAAGTTAAAAAGGCGTCTTTTGGAATGTTCATTTTCCGCCTAGTAGTACACAACTCTTTTAGAAACTTAACATGTTGTGGTAATTTTTTAATATCTTCAAGAAAATGTAGGTTTATCATTAGATTTTTAAAAACTTTCCTAATCTCATCAAAATTTGTATCCTTGTTTAACATGGCTAGTCTTTGGAGAAACGGTGGTTTCTCTCTATATTTAGCATATGGATCAATAGGAGTTTTAACCTTGGTCACTTTCCTCTTGGGTTGTGGTTTAACTGGTATCTCTACAGGAGTATGATCTTCAGTTTCTATATCGATATCTAGTAATTTTTCATTTTCAACAACCACTGGTGGTGTATTAATGGGCATAGTTATGGCATTGTCAACCACTCTACCAGAACGGAGAGTGGTGATGGCATTTAACTCACCAACGTTTAAGTTTTCATTACTAGTATTACCGGTTACTTCAAAGGCTGTGTTTGGCATTTTAGGATTAAGTATAGCTTGACTTGGAAACACACTTTTTGTTATAATTATTATAATTATTATAATTTCCTTGTCCTTGTCCTTGTCTTGGTGGAGCTTGGTTGCAATTGTTTACTGGCCTAACATTTTGATTATTAAACCCTGGAGGTATAACTTGGTGATTATTTTGCCAACGAAAGTTAGGGTTTTGTCTCCAAGGTGCGTTAGGTTGACTATTAATGGAGCAAACATTATCCAACTGTGCTGGTGGTTGTGATAGTTGTTCATAGACAAGAGGACAATAGGAGTCGGTATGCTCAAGGTTGTAATAGAAATTATATGGAAGAGAGTTGATGTTCATGACAGGAGTAGGCTTCTGTTGAATATAAATGGCTTCTACCTTTTTTGTGAGGGATTCGATTAGAGTTCTAAGCTCAGGATCAAATTTAACCTCAAACATACTGGCAGCCTTAACTGTGGAAGAAGAATTAGTGGAGCGGGGGATGTCATTACCCCCATTATTATTACGCTTAGATTGATTTTCTAAAAACCTATAAGCCTCTAAGGCTCCTTTACTAAGGAAACTACCAGTCATTATATCAATAAGCTCTTTATGATGATGTAAATGCCCTTTGAAAAAGGCACGAACAAGCATGTCTTTCCCCGGTAGCGGCGCTATTTGATAATAGTAAAAACTAAAATTTTACCTAATCTTAAATAATTATGCTAGGAATAAGTAAACTATATTATTTTACGTTTAGATCAAAGTTCTACTCTCAATTATCATGCAATAACAGGAGTCAGAATTCGTTCCACTCCTAGTTTCTTAGACGTAATAATTTCTCTAAATTAAACAATCCTACAATATCAATGAGAGCAATAATTTAATTATACTAATATGGTTAAATTAACTAATTTAGATATTCTAACTTATACTATGACAATTTAATACTAAGATGTGAATGAGAAGAAGAGTATTAGGGGGATTTGATTCCACCTTGATTAATTCTTACTATGCTAGTATAGATTTATTGTAATCCTAATTAAAATAATAAGAATAAGACATAATAAAGAACTAATTTATTAAAGATAACTTGAATTGAATTAATGGTGATTAGGCTAATAAAACAATAACTAGGGTTTAACTAAAGAGTAAAACTAATTTATTATCTAATGGAAGGGTTAATTAACTAAAAGGTGAGTTTTTTAGAGTTTTGCCTTAGTCCTCTTTATATAGGAGAGGGCTAGGTTTACAATTTCGTGCATGGGCTTTGAAGCTATGTTTTGGGCCATTAAATCAAGCCCAAAACCTAGTTACTTAAGTCCAAAAAGGGTTTCTTTGTTAGAAAGAAATAAAATAGCCTTTTTGTCCACTTTTACTCCTTTGATTAGATCAAAGCCTAGACCATTAGAAATCTCTTTCTGAGCCGGTCGTTTTGACATATAATAGGCCCAATTCTGAAGTCTGAGTCCAAAGATACGCTCTGCAGAAGTTCTGTTGACTTTTATACTCCATTTCTACCCGCATTGACTTTGACTTTTTAGCTTTGACTGGGCATTAAAAAAGTTTATTCTCCTTGAATCTTGGCATTTAATCATAGAACTTCTTAGCAACCAACCTTTGCTCCTTTCTCTTGCAAAAATGACATATTTCTTCACATATTTGACTCCAATACCTGAAATACACAAAAGTACATAAACAGTACTAACTCTTATTTATTATAAGCATAATTGGTATAAATGTAATATTATTAAGGGGTTAAAATTACAATTTTAGGCTCTTATCAACAGCCCTAACCCTAGGACTCTCAAAGCTCTTCTTATATAAACTATAAGGAGTCGCTCTTAGGAACTACGCAAAATAGGGTTTGATTCTCCAAAAGAAACAAAGAGATTCGTAAGCAGCCAGCTGCCAGTCGGTTCAACCCTGAACTCAAAATCATCTCATCCCTTCTCTACCAAGTAACAGCTTCTAGATCACAAGGCACAGAGAAATATCAGGGGATACTCGGAAATTCCCTTATAATTCATAAGGTAGGAATTAATGGAGTTTATTACTTGAAAGATGCACAAGGTGTAGTCTTAGCAAAACCTCAAAATGTAAGCAATTTGAAAGTATTTTATCAATAAATAATATTCTAAGTGTCATGATGTATTTTCAAAGTTATGCATTCAATAAAGAGGTTGATATTTCCAATGGCAATATTTATACAAATTTCATAAATCCTGATATCTGTAGAATTATATATTGATAACAGGTCAAAGAAAAAATCCTGGTGATCTGTATATTCTCATCTCGATACCAAGACAAAGAAAGAATCCTAGTGATCGATAGATTTTCATCTCAATACCAGGTCAAAAAAAATCCTGGTGATCTATAGATTCTCATCTCGATACCAAGTCAAAGAAAAAATCCTGGTGATATATAGATCCTCATATCGATACCAAGTCAAAAAATCATGTTCTTAGCAACAATGTCGAGTTCAGATAAAAAAATCATGTTCTTGTTAGCAATGTCGAGTTCAGGTAAAAAAATCTTGTTCTTGCAACAACGTCGAATTCAGGTAAAAAAATCCTGTTCTTGGCAGCAATGTTAAGTTCAGGTCAAAAAATCTTGTTCTTGGTAGCAATGGCGAGTTCGGGGTCAAAAAATCCAGTTCTTAGCTGCAATGTCGAGTTCGGGTCAAAAAATCCTGGTATTGGTAGAAATATCGATATCAGGTCAAGATCATGATGAAAATCCTGGTATTGACAGAAATGTCGATATCAGGTCAAGATAGTGATGAAAATCCTTGTATTTTGGCAAAAATGTCGATATCAGGTCAAGATCGTGATGAAAATCCTGGTATGGGCAGAAATATGGATATCAGGTCAAAATCATGATGATACCAAGATTAGGTCAAGAATCATCCAGAGACATTGATAAGAGCCCAAAACTGTAGTTTTAACCCCTTAATAATCATATTTTTAGACCAATTATGTGAATAATAAGTAAGAGTTAATACTGATTACGTGTTTTTATGCATTTCAGGCTTCAAAGTCCATTATGTGTAGAAATGTGCCACTTTAGCTAGATAAAGGAGCAATTGTTGGTTGCTAAGGAGTTCTGTGATTAAATGCCAAGATTCAAGAAGACAAAGCCTTTCTAAAGCCCGGTCAAAGCTGAAAAGTCAAAGTCAACGCGGCGTAAACAAAGACAAAAGTCGTGAGAACTTAGAAGATCATATCTTTGGACTCAGACCTCGGAATTGGGCCTACCTTATGTCAAAACGACCGGCTCGGAAAGAGATTTCCAATGGTCCAAGCCATGACCCAATCAGAGGAGCAGAAGTGGACGAAACATCTGTCGAAGACAACTGCAGCTGAAGAGCCCATTTTGGACTAAAGAAATTGGGTTTTGGGCCTGATTCTCTGGCCCAAAACATGGCTCCAAGCCCATGCACGATTTTTGGATCTAAAAGTATAAAAACAAAAGCTTAGATCTTTGTTAATGGTAGATAGTTAGACCTAGATTAGAATTAGATTAGTTAGCCTCCATTAATGAGTTTTAGAACTTAGTTTTAGAATTTCATTTCTTGTTTTAGATTAATTTCTTGAATCATTGAATATCATTCATTAGATAAATAAAATAGTTATTATTCTTGTCATTTTGATTTTTGTTATTTCAATCTATTAGATCTAGTTTTAATTATTGTTGGTTACCATTTCTTAGTTGTTAATTAAAATTTAATTATTATTTAATTTAGATTAGTAAATTTCGAATCTTGATATTATGTTTAGTTTAGATTCATATGGAAATGATTGCGGAATGATTCTCGGCTAAACCTCCATTAGAGGGGGTTGAGAAGCCTTGATGAAAGCTTGATTCCGATTATCGTAGAGTCATCGTAATTTCTATTCCACTCTAGAAACGATTAATTCGCCATGAGAATGGGTTTAATCGTTCACATGCTAGTTATGAAATGGTAGAAATGTCATGTGTAATTAGGGATTAGGAAGAACCAATTGTTCTGCGTAGCAGTTCAATTCGGATTACGACGATTCGTCGTTAGTGAGTTAAGTTGAGTTAAGGTGGAATCAATCCCCCCTAATTCCTTATTATAGAAGCAACATAGTATTTCCGTAGTTGAATCAATTATAGTTTGTATCTTGTGGGTAGTTGCATCGTAGTATAATTCCCCCTCGTAAAACTCTCATTAGACTTAAGACCGATTAATTAGACTAGAAAACATTCCATGCTAGAGAACTAGGAGTGGAACGAATTTGTTACTCCACGCTATTTCGATAGAATTGAGAGTAGAAACTTTGATAAACATAGACACGTAAATTAGTTTTAGTTTACTTACGTTTTGAGTTCATCGTTCATTTCGTAGGTAAACTATATCATTTTATGTTTATCAAATGGCGCCGCTGCCATCTTAGTTTAACTTTAGCATTGTTTTCATAGTATAATTAGTCATTTTTAAGTCCCATTTCACCCACCCACCCTTGTTTGATTCATACTATGGTTGTTCGTTTCAGCATTGAAAAGTTCCGCGAAAAAGTATACGGAGCGTGACCGCCCCCATACCGAGCGCGACCCGCGCTAAGTTACTGGAACACGGAGCGCGACCGCCCCCATACCGAGCGCGACCCGCGCTAAGTTACTGGAACACCGAAAGCACGACCGCCCCATACCGAAGCGACCAGCTAAGTTATTGGAACACCGAAGCGACCGCCCCATACTGAGGCGTGACCCGCTAAGTTACTAGAACACGGAGCACCCATCACGCCTTCAAAGCGAAGCGACTACTCTAAGCTGAAATTTGCCGGATTTCCACAGGTTGGTTCGAATTTCGATTTTTCAAGTTTTTCAGTGTTTTAACTTGTTATATACACTGAACACGCGTAAACAAGACGCTATTCATAAGCGAAGCAAGGACACAATCAGGTATTCCTTTCTTCCACACCTCGCATCTCCAGTTAGAGGTTTCTACTAGTATATCAGAATTGTTTGGAGTGTTGCATGTTTAGTTAAGTTCGACTTAGTCTTGCATGAGATTAAGGTCCGGGTCGAAGAAAAACAACTAACGTAATTACACGCAACGCCAACAAACAAGTCTATTTAGTTTCCCACCTACTACACCTCTAGCTACTATTTCACACACACCACCGATATTATGGTGAAGAAAGAGAGACTCCTCTCTCGACTTTTATAAAGCCTTGGCGATAGCCCTAAATCTTGCATCGTTCTAGCGGACCGATTGGGGATTTCCAAGATCCCCCAAATATATTTAATTTGTTACCCGCTTTTCATGGTTTAGACCATGAAAAACCTTATCGGCTACGTCGTAGGATTGAACAAGTCCTTATAACATTCCACCATCCTACGGTTGGTGTGGAACAAATTAAATTGAGGGTATTCCCTTTCACCTTAGGCGATAAAGGCGTCTTGGTTAAGCCTTGGCGCCTAATTCTATGGACTCGTGGGCCAAACTTGTTCAGATGTTTATGGAACATTTGTACCCACCCCTAAAGATGGATGAAATGCTTTCCAAGATTCACTTCTTTCGACAGAATCCTCATGAATCATTTTCAGAGGCTTGGAATCGTTTCACCGATCTCCTTATAGAGTGTCCACACCATCACCTAGCAAAAGACACGTTAGTTCATGCCTTTTTCAAAGGACTTCTACACCACCACAAAGAAGTCCTAGACATAATGAATGGGGGTAGTTTCCTAAGTAAAGAAGCCTCAGAGGCATATAAATTTTTGGAAGATCGATAAAGCGTAATAATAATTGGGGGTAGTGACGATTACTCCGCTCCGTTAGTTCTTCTTGGCGAGTTAAGGCTACCGGTATGTTTGAGGTTAAATCAGATCCTTAGCTTAAAACTCTAATTGAATCCCTCACAAAAAGGTAGAGGCCATTTTGTACAACAAAAGCCTATCCCCGTCATGAATGTAAATTCAAATCCATGTAGTTTACATTTGGAGTCCTGAGCATCCCGACTCCCACTGTCCTATAGCCTATGAACATTCTTGTTCCATTAATAGTGAACTTAACGAACCTTGGAGACAAAATCCCAACTTCGGTTGGAGAAATAACCAACAAGTCACACCTACAGGGTACAATAATCAATATGTTAGGCCAACACACACTTATAACCAAGCTCCACCACAACAAGGACGGGGATCGGGTAATTATAATAATTATAACAACCAAGCGCCAACCTCGACAAGGTCAAGCACAAGGTCAATGTAGTTATAATAATTATAATGCTAATAGAGGTATCGTTCCGGTAAATAATAACTATCACAATCTGCCCATAAATAATCAATGCGAGATAGTTCCAGTCACAACACCCGTGACTACTGCACCCACACAACCGGATCGTCTTGACACTTTCATACAAGTGAGCCAACAACTTTTCCAAACCATGGCTCAATCTAACCAACACATTCTACAATCCGTTAATAATTTAAACCAACAGTTAGCCCAAGAGAAAGCCCAACCAAAAGGCGTGTTTCCAGGCCAAGCGATACCCAACCTTAGAACAGCAAACACAACCTTTGAGGTCAACGGTAATACTAGTACGGAAACTACAACCGTAGGTGAGCTAAATGCCATCACCACTCTCCGTTCTGGAAGAGTGGTTGATAACAAAGTAACTATGCCTATAGTTACCCCATCAAGATACTCTACACCGGATATCGAACTAGATGCGAAATAGAAACCTGAAGAACCTACCACTTTGTAGGTACCGGTTAAACCACAACCTAAGAAACAGAAAGCCAAGGTTACACATCAAGTCGAGCCATACGCTAAATATAGAGCTTAAACCACCGTTCCTCGAGAAATTAGCCATGCTAACCATGGATACTAACTTTGAGGAGATTAGGAACATTTTCAAAAATCTAACGATAAACCTTCCTTTTTCAAGCTATAAAAAGCTACCTAACCACGCTAAGTTTCTTAAGGAGTTGTGCACTGCTAGGCGTAAGACCAACATACCTAAAGCGCCTTTCTAACTGAAGCGGTTCCCAACTTTATCCAAAAATAATGGAATTGTTTAGTACAAGGACCCTCGGTCGATCCCTCTTTGTCACAATGCACCTTAGGAGATTCTCATAACAACAACCGCTTACTAGACACGGGGGCTAGTGTTAACTTACTCCCGTTTTATTTGTATAAACAAATAGGACTAGAGGAGATGCAACCTACTAAAATGACATTGCAATTAGCTGATCGGTCTATTAAGTATCCTAAGGGTGTGGTTGAAAACGCGTGTTGGTTAAAGTCCAAAATTTTTACTACCCACCGACCGACCGTTATCCTCGACCATACGAAGTCACTAACGACTCTGTACCTATCATTTTAGGGTGTCCCTTCTTGGCTACGCCAATGCACTCATAAACTGCCGCGATGGTTCGATGTCCTTGTCCTTTGGCCATCTTTCTGTTGAGGTAAATGTTTTCAAAACGAGGACACAATATCCCGATTCATCTACAAATGGAGAGGTTAGCATGATCGAGAGCTTAGCTCAAGATTACTTCAAAACATGTTTCGGAGAAACAAATTAACAAATTCCTTTCCTTCGAAATTCCGACTTTAACAATGACTCCGGTAGTAGACAAAATCGAAGAAGAATTCCTGCGAACTCTTTTGCACCGCTTCTTTACCACCAGCGAGTCCCCTTTGCCAACAACCATTCATCCCTTGATGCTATGACGGAAGATAAATTTTTCAATCTCTATCCCGGTGATCCTTTTGACCCACCTATTGAGGAATGTCTTGCATATATCAAGATTTTCGATGATATGGACTTGAGAGCTCTAGGCGAGAATCATTCACCTTCCATCACCAATATTCCCCACCCTCCACCTTTTCAAAGGAACCTCGAGTTTGCACTTTCGATCCTTTAGTTTCTCCCGTGCTTCATGATTTTTTAAATCCACCTAGTAAACAAATACTTCCCAAGGATAAACCACTTGACACCTTCATTTTCAGACTTGAGGCGGTCCCCTAACTACACCATGAATGAGTTTTGTGCTAAACCCACATCCTCATTTTTCCATGCTTTCCCTCTAAAACTTATCCCAATCCACCATATTTTCCACAACCATTCACTTTTCCACACTTATTCACTAGGACACCCTCTCGTTCAAAGATGAAACATAAGGTGCATGCTCGGTTCACGTTATAGGTCTATCGGACTTGGCTTTCATTCCACTAGGCTACGTCGAGGGAAATCTTGGTGCTTGATTGTGTTTGGATATGTTTTCTGTGATATTTATTTATGGAGCGATCCACAACTATTTAGGTTGTTGATATATGATAAACTGCATATTCATACATATGTTTAGATAAGTCTAGGGAATCGACTTTAAAAGACCCAAGTTTTCATGACAATACCAACTTTACGGGTATAGGCCAAACAAAATTTTCAAACTTAAAAAGACTTTTCCAATTTTGTTTGGAGGTGCGTATTTTGGTATTCATTTCAAATTATGTTGCCACCCTAAGCTGTCATGTTTACTCCGATTAGAGTTTGTGTTAGTTAGAAACGTACCGGTTTAATTGTGCTTCATATTATCATATCATCTTTACAATATTTCTCATTACAGTCGCCAATTTTTGCCACGTTTCTATGGTAAATTCTTTCCTTATCTCTTTACACTTTGAGGACAAAGTGTTCGATTGTTTGGGGGTGGGATAGAAACATTTGCAAAAATTAGACACTTTTAGGATGTAAATTACACACTTTTATTTATAAAATGTTAAAAAATTATAAAAATTAGTTAGTTACATAATTTAATTGTGCTATTGAATTGTTTCATGAACCCCCTTTTCCCAAATTGTTTGGGGGTGGTATAGAAACACGATGTAAATGTTAAGCACATATTAGGTTGTATATTACGTATTATTTGTCTTAAAAATAATAAAAATAAAAATAAAAATAAAAATAAAACGTTTATGCTATACACTTAGGAATATTGGTATTGTTTCTTTCTCTATGCTCTTAATAATCTAGAAGTCTCACGTAGCTTTTGCATTAGAATAGTTTTTAGAAACTTAGGTTAATATGTAGGTAATAATCTTTGCACCTATCTATAAATATATTACATGAGTATCTATGATTGTTTGGGCATAAGTTTCTGAAATCTAGGCTAGAGTACTTATTCTACAAATCTGTGAGAATATAGCCTAAAGCTTTATATGAGTGAAACATTTGAGAAATGACACAAGGGAGAAGTATATTCCGAATAGAGAATCACACGGTCCACTTGCTTGACCACTATACCATGTCCTAAGAGAGAATTTAGGCCCTTTTTGGATCGATATAGCTAGAAATTCTGACCTAAGTATATTTTCCGCTAGTCGCCCCACTGAGCCTTTCTTTAGCCTTTCATAAACCACAAATCTTTTACCCTGTTACAAAATAAAACAAAATAAAAAAATTCAACCTACCCAATTTAGAATAAGTCTGAGAATAGAATGAGGAAGAAAGAAGAAGAGAAAAACCTATGTAAACAGAAATTAGTTAGTTGCTTCAGAAATAAAGAAAAGAAGTTTCCATCCAAAGAAAATAAAAATAAAAATAGAAATAAAATAAAAACTCCAAAAAATAGAATAAAAGGAGCCAAAAGCCAAAGAAAAAAAAATATGGCTAAGGATGGAAACAAAGTGTTGAAGCAAAAGTAAATAACAAGGTTTTCTCTAGTTACATAATATGAAGACTCTTTTATCTCAGACTTGTCCATTTTGAATATCCATTTCCTTCCTTCTTAAACCATCTCCTAATCCCCGAAACACCTAATAAAGACCTCTAGCTCAATTAGGAATAGGTTAGTGTGATAGTAAGTAGCAGATGTGTTTGATCGACTCCGGCTTCCTTGTGTGTCATTGAGATTGTAAGGTAAAGTGTGCCCATCGCAAGACTAGAGTAGCTTAAACTTGAGTGGAAAAATCAGAGTGTTATATCTTGACTATTATTGTGAGAACCTACTTAAGGACGCTATTCCGAGTTTCAGAAACGGACCAGCTACTGCATTTCATAGTATTACTCATTGTATATATGTTTATTCGTAGATGATTGATTATTATGCATATATTAGCTTAGGTTTCGACATGATTATTCTGTATTCATTGCTAGTGAGATGTATAGATAATTGAGACATAAATAAGGAAACAATAGTTTTATTTCTTAGTCGTTGTAGTATAGATGAAGTTTGTGAGTACCTTCACTAGAAAACTCTCACGAGACTATAACTCGTCCACTAGGGAATTCCTAGTGGTTTAAGGCCTTGGGTGGATATGGTCAATGCAATCGCACTCAGCGAAACGAGAGTAGATAGAACTCCATTTTTGGTCACTTATTCTAATTTCTCATCTTTGCTTGAGGACAAGCAAAATGCTGTTTGGGGGTGGTTTGATAAGAGCCCAAAACTGTAGTTTTAACCCCTTAATAATCATATTTTTAAACCAATTATGTGAATAATAAGTAAGAGTTAATACTGATTACGTGTTTTTATGCATTTCAGGCTTCAAAGTCCATTATGTGCAGAAATGTGCCACTTTAGCTAGATAAAGGAGCAATGGTTGGTTGCTAAGGAGTTCTGTGATTAAAGGCCAAGATTCAAGAAGACAAAGCCTTTCTAAAGCCCGGTCAAAGCTGAAAAGTCAAAGTCAAACGCGTAAAACAAAGACACAAAGTCAATGAGAACTTCCGAAGACCATATCTTTGGACTCAGACCTCGGAATTGGGCCTACCTTATGTCAAAACGACCGGCTCGGAAAGAGATTTCCAATGGTCCAAGCCTTAATCCAATCAGAGGAGCAGAAGTGGACGAAACATCTGTCGAAGACAACTGCAGCTGAAGAGCCCATTTTTTACTAAAGAAATTGGGTTTTGGTCCTGATTCTCTGGCCCAAAACATGGCTCCAAGCGCATGCATGATTTTTGGATCTGAAAGTATAAAAACAAAAGCTTAGCTCTTTGTTAATGGTAGATAGTTAGACCTAGATTAGAATTAGATTAGTTAGCCTCTATTAATGAGTTTTAGAACTTAGTTTTAGAATTTCATTTCTTGTTTTAGATTAATTTCTTGAATCATTGAATATCATTCATTAGATAAATAAAATAGTTATTATTCTTGTCATTTTGATTTTTGTTATTTCAATCTATTAGATCTAGTTTTAATTATTGTTGGTTACCATTTCTTAGTTGTTAATTAAATTTTAATTATTATTTAATTTAGATTAGTAAATTTCAAATCTTGATATTATGTTTAGTTTAGATTCATATGGAAATGATTGTGGAATGATTCTCAGCTAAACCTCCATTAGAGGGGGTTGAGAAGCCTTGATGAAAGCTTGATTCCGATTATCGTAGAATTAAAAGTCGCCGTAATTTATATTCCACTCTAGAAACGATTAATTCGCCATGAGAATGGGTTTAATCGTTCACATGCTAGTTATGAATTGGTAGAAATGTCATGTATAATTAGGGATTAGGAAGAACCAATTGTTCTGCGTAGCAGTTCAATTCAGATTACGACGATTCGTTGTTAGTGAGTTAAGTTGAGTTAAGGTGGAATCAATCCCCCCTAATTCCTTATTATAGAAGCAACGTAGTATTTCCATAGTTAAATTAATTATAGTTTGTATCTTGTGGGTAGTTGCATCGTAGTATAATTTTCCCTCATAAAACTCTCATTAGACTTAAGACCGATTAATTAGACTAGGAAACATTCCATGCTAGAGAACTAGGAGTGGAACGAATTTGTTACTCCGCTCTATTTCGATAGAATTGAGAGTAGAAACTTTGATAAACATATAGGCTCATAAGATAGTTTTAGTTTACTTACGTTTTGAGTTTATCGTTCATTTCGTAGGTAAACTATATCATTTTATGTTTATCAGACATAATCAAATAAGCTCACAGAAATTCCTGGTATCTGTAGTGACGTATGCTCGATACTAGGTCAAAGAACAAAGAGGCAAACACTTAAGGTATGTAACACAAGGGATACTATTTTTGAGTGTAGTAGTATCGCTTTTTGAATTTTTGATTCAAATATTTCTTAGTACAAATCGGTCCTCCTTTTAAGGGAAGTAGTATTGAAATTCCAAATTGCTTTCCAAAATATTACAAGTGTCATTTGATAATATTTGTAAATGGAGTAGTATCGGACCTTTTGTTTTTGGTTATTGCAATGTGAAAAAATTGAATATTTTAAGCACAAGTAGTACGATAATAATTCATTTAAACACAGAGCTGGTTTATTCTTCAATTCTTCAAAAGTAAACAGAACATTGAAAAGTAAATAATATAAAAAAAAAATAGCAATCATCATCATCTTCATCCTCGTCATCTGCCTTATCATCCTTATACTCATCACCATCGTCACCATCAATTGAATTCCCATCATCACCTTTTTCTTCATAGCAATAAGAGTCTCGAAGCCATTTATCTTCTTCTTCTTCTTCTTCTTCTTCTTCTTTTTTCTTCTATTTCTTCTTCTTCTTCTTCTTTTTCTTCTTTTTCTTCTTCATCATCTGAGTACTCTGGTCACTCAAGGAGAACCATGAAAACAACAAAAGCAATAAGGAAGTATGAAAGATGAGACATATTTTTTAAGAAATTTGTTGTTTTAGTACGAAAATTAAAAAACGCAAGTTAGACTCACGTAGTTTGAGGGTCCTTTTAAAGAAGTAAAAAGTTATAGAAACGTGGAAATTTAATGGTGATTAGCAAGAAAACAAGGAAGTTTAATGGAATTAGTTGAAATTTTAATTTTTGGTTATCTGTGCACAGGACAGTTTAAGAGTGTTAATTCATTGAATAATAATTCATTAAAATTTAATGGACTATTTATTCAATGCATTTTGGATTTTGAGTCAGTTTTCTAAATTCATTTATTGTTGATAATGTGAGTCTTTAAGTTGAGTAAATATTCAAGCCAGTAGGTAAATATTACAAGTTTCATTACCAAAACTGTCATCAAAAGCAAAACTACTAGTTCAAATCCTGGTATCTGTAGTGCCCTTGACTCGATACCAGGTCAAAGAAAATTCAAAGACAACGGTATCTTTAGAGCTATCTCGATACCCAAGGTATGTTACCAATAGATACTACTTTTAAGTGAAGTAGTATCAAAATTTCCAATTTCTTTTCAAATAATTCTACGTTGCAATTGATACTACGTTTAAGTAGAGTAGTATCAAAATTCCAAATTTCTTTTCAAATATTGCTAAGTATCAATTGATACTACTTTTAAGTGGAGTAGTATCGAAATTCCAAATTTCTTTTCAAATATTGATAAGTATCAATTGATACGATTTTTAAGTGGAGTAGTATCGAAATTCCAAATTTTTTTTTCAAAATTTTGCTAAGTATCAATTGATACTACTTTTAAGTGGAGTAGTATCGAAATTTCAAATTTCTTTTCAAAATATTTGTAAGTATCAATTGATACTACTTTTAAGTAGAGTAGTATCAAAATTCTAAATTTCTTTTTAAATATTGCTAAGTATCAATTGATACTACCTTTAAGTGGAATAGTATCGAAATTTTAGATTTCTTTTGGAATATTTCTAAGTATCAAAAGCTACAAACAAATATATTTAAGATATAAACAAACAACAAGGAGCAAAAGATCTATTTCAAACTTCAACAAAATGTTAAGCAAGTGTTTCAAAATCAAGCCATTGTATCAATATTACAAACTTCAACAAATCATAAGGAGAAATTTAATTATGGCATGAGTCTTTAGGTTAGTTGGGATCATTGGATCTGGCCTCAAGAATCAAATCGAGATCGGCACGCATATCGACTCCCTCTAGATAGCTGGGTTCAAGAACTAAGGATTCAAGGTAGAAATATGGGGTAGTCGCAATAACAGTTGGATTAAGTACTTCAACATCATTATCACTAGCTTCCTTATCAGTCCCAATACCCTCTTTATCAGTCTCGACCACATCCTTCTCAGTTTCATTTGCAACCTTAGAAGTAATTACATTCTCATCACCATAATTAAGGTTATACTGATCAATAACATGTTGAGGAAGATAGGGCCTGAAACTCTTCATGGTGGTGACACAATAATCCATGTTTTCATCAGCTTCAGCCAAATCGAGATCGACTTGGGTTATCTGGGCTATGAGCTCAGTTTTTTCTTTATTATATTTAGTCGTCATCTGTTCATACGAGCTATTCATTTTGTTCACCAACTGGGCATTCTCCTCAACAAATTTTTTCAAATCATCAATAGCAGTCTTTTTAGCTGTGGTGGTGAGAGCATGTTTTTTTCTTTTCCTCTTTGGTTTTTCATTTTCTTCCCTTTAATGGTGGAAGGTAGCCATATCGATCTCGAATTGACTGACATCAGCAACTTTAAACTGCAAACAAGAATACATAAAATGGGTCCATTATAAATAATGGTCAAACAGTTATAAAGGCAAGGCAAAAGGTATATACGTACCTTTTCAAGCAAAGTACACATGATTTGGAATCGTTCAGTGATAGAAATTTCAGCCATTGCTGATCGATCTCGAGGAAGAATGGTGTTTGGCTACAATAGCCTCACCAAGTCCAAGTGTCATAAGCTCAGCAAATAAACAAGAAGATTTTAGAACCCTCCGATTATTGTGGAGAACCAGATCTGGAAAAAAAACATCAATGAAAGAGGAGGAAGCATGAGATTTAGGTTGAGCATTAGTATGATCAGTTGAGGGAGCAATTTGATGTTTAACTGGCACCGAGGCAGGTGTTGTAGATGTTGTAGTCTTCAAAAAAATTGACGTCTCGACATCAGGCAACACTTCAGTGGTAGAGTGTTGTTTCCTTTTCTTCTGATGATGATGAGTGACGGTATGCTTTTCTTTGGAGGAAGTGGGAGCCTGGGAGGAGCTACCTCCAGTTGATTTTTTTGAGGCTAGGAAATTGTTGGTTGCATTTTTCTTCCCACGGGGAATTTGAGAGGCCATATATGTGTACAATAAACAGTGGTGATCAAACACATCTTGCAAAAGTGGATAATTATAGAAGTCTGGAACTTCTTGTTTGATTTTGGAAAAAAAATCTTCAGCCATAATAAAGCCATTAATTATATAATCGAGATAGCATCGAGGAGTGTTATCAGGTAATTCAGAGGAATCAAAAGTTTTTCTAAATATTTTTTCAGAAGAACAAAGTTGTAATGAACATGGAGCAGTTTGGGAAGGTGAAGGATCTTGACCTCTAAGCACACTACTCTTTAAAGTATATAAAGGAGCAAGATAATTGTTGACATCTTGTAAGACGACACTCGAGATTGGATTTCCATATTTGTCAGCACCAATTCTAGCAGTTATTTCTTCGTCAGTGCCTTTCAGGAGCTCCAATACTCTAGTGGAATTTCCACAACTTTTCAAGGTGGTAGGTTGCAATACTGAAACAATGGCACAAGTATAGGCCAATCAGATAAATGTTCGAGATGGAATGTAGAAAAATGTGTTTATTTTTGTCAAAATAGTCGTAATAGGTAACGTACCTCCAAGATTAAACACATGGTTCACCAAAGAAGGAATGGTGATGGGTCTGGATGATTCCCATTGACCAGAAATGATGAGGGGATAGAGAGGCCATCTACAGTCACTATCCCAGTTCACTCTTATGATACCTTGTCGGTTGCTCCGCTTCTTGGGATAAAAGTAACCAGTTTTGGGTTTTTCAATACGTTCAACAAAGGTATAATGATTTAGAATATCGACAAGCCTGAGTTTGTGGGATCTTTACATGCTGGGATCAAGATGGGCATTGTAATAGTTGCAAATGTACATCAATCTCCAAAAGTTGCTCATGCCTTGGCCCGGAGAGAGGTTCAAATGGTTCAATACCTCTCGATCGAGGTCAGTCAAGGGGAGTCGTAAACCAGCAGCTAGTTGTCCAACAGTGATGATGATTGACTAGGCATCACCACTTTGGCATCTGGTACCTTTCCTACCTCCAACAAAGTGTCGAAGAGTGATAGTATTTGGTATCTAGTATGCAGCTCTAACTATTTCTAGGTTTGGTCTTTTTGGGTAGTGGGGATTCAGACCTCCACTCCATGTACTATTATCTTCCACAATTTCACGCTCTGATTCCGAGGTCACAATCTCGAAATGGTGGCATGGTAGGCCAGTAGCAAGATACGTTGGTTGCCATGCTAGTTCATCGGTATCAATCCTTTATGATGTCGAGGCTGAGGAAGAAGACCTGACTCTATCTTCAGACTCGATACCTTCACTTGACATATCGGTATCACTAGAATCAATAAATTTTTTATTATAATCATATCCCTTATTGGTACTGTTATCATTATACTCCATACAATTATATATTATATTATTTATTACACACATGTCGAGATTTCGTGGTGGCGGTGACGGTATTCAAGGTAATGGGTTTTGTATCATAAGCATATGTTCTTGACGTCAAAGCCAGGATCATTTCGAGACGGTTCACCTAAAATTAACACAAGTTTTTCTCCTAGCCATACTGAAACATATCAAAATATATAATTCAAAAATCTAACTATTATAGTAGTGGAAATATAAAACGTTCGAGTTCAAACCCTAACCCTAACCCGGCCTTTTAATTTGAGAAAGAGAAGAGGAACAGTCGCGAGGTTGGGGATGAACTGATAGAATAAAAAGTAATGTATAATAATAATTATGCATGACTAACCTGTTAAATTTGCAGGAGTTTTCAGGTACTTTAAGATCTGTGAGCGAGTAAATACAGTAATGTATAATAATAATTATGCATGACTAACCTGTTAAATTTGCAGGAGTTTTCAGGTACTTTAAGATCTGTCAGCGAGTAAATACAAACCAAAGCTTTTGGAAGATTTTGCTAATGGCATTGGGGTTTGGAGGTTTGAGTTTTACAAATAATTTAAGAGAGAGAAAGGGACTGCAAGTTTATATACTGGCAAATTGGGTACGACTTTTCATTTCCAAACAGTAACTGCTTGAGTTTTTGAATTTCAATTTTCTAAATTTGATTTTTCGCAGTTGATTCTCAAAACATTCAAATTTTCGATTTTGAAATTTGAAAGTTTCGAGAGTGGGCGATGTCGTGGGCAAATATCATCAGACCGATATCTCAGCCCGTAATTCCATAACTAACTCAAGATATCTCTGTTAGTTTCATATGTTGCAAGTTTGAGTGGGAAGAAAAGGAGGAAGAAGAAGATGGACGCACATCATGATCTGATTGGGTCAAAGCTAGTTGGAAACAATATATAAAGACTAATTCAGAAGAAATTATTCATTATCTTCTCCCCCCACAAAATCATTGTAAACTGGAGAGATAAAGAGAGAAACAAGAGAGAGTTGTAACCACCATTAGAGATTAATAAAACCTTACCCATTTCATATCAAATCATTATTCAATCTTCATATACTAACCTGTTCATCCACACAAACACACTTGATTACTACAAGTATGCTTGGACTAATTTTAACAGTTGAAAAAGCATAAGTACATATCATTTTTGTGCATCTATGTCAAGTACTACCAAGCAAAAGAAATGGGCACAGGTATCTCCGAGTCTTGTTGTACAGGGAATCAGGAAGTTTATTTGGGCAAGCAAACATCAGAACTTGTTCAATCCATCTCCTATATTCAAGTGGGCAATATGATTATATGACACTATGAGTTCAATTCATTGCTCTAAACAAATTATTTTTCCAAGTTTTGTTCATCTTTATTAATCTTTTGTGTTTGAATGTTTCTATTACTAGATATCTTGTTAATGTCTGCAGAGTCCTTGACAAAAAGAGGTTGATATGATGTTTATAACACCTAAACAAGAGTGAAGTGACCTTGTTGCTGATAACCTGTTGCATCCACGAACAACGTATACAGTCAGCACTTACCGGCCATGTCTAAATTCAGTTGTTCAATATTATGGAACTGACTGTCAACATTTTTGTAAATTTAATTACTTGATGGAACTTGCATCAAGCAATTAAGTTATACGTAGGTGTTTGCTCGTAGTGTTTTTTTCTCTGGGGAGGGAAATGAGCGTGACTCAGAGAGCTATATGTCAACAAATTAATGGAGTTTCAACTTGAACTTTAGCTACTAATTAAGTACTATGGCTTGAATGTTTCTTGAAATTATGCACCAATATGTTTGTAGCCATGTAGAAATGGACAAGACGCACGTTCTTAAGGTGGTAACTGCTTCATCATCATATAATATAATTTGAAATGAAACTTTGAGAAAGACAGAATCTACAAGGTACCAAAGTCCTTCGTGTCCAGTCTCTGTATTTATTATCGTCTCACCACGAAAACGAATCAGGTGACAAACTATATTACGACGCCTCACCTATGATCGATACAAGGACATGAAATCACCTGGATCTGTATCACAGAACATTCTTTTCATATTGATGGGATGCACCTCTGGGTAGTTGAATTGGCTGAAAATCAACTCGGACGGTCCAGCTCTGGACCCTGGTTATTATGGTGGTCGATATTAGACAATAGTCCACGTCAGCTAGTTTCTAGAAGAAAGTTTGTTAGTGAAGAAACTGTATTCTGTTAGTTAGTTAGTTTTCTGTTTTGAATTCAGTTAGACAATGAATGTAATACTATATAAAGTGTAATTGTAGTTCATAAATATTCAATCAGAATACTGTTATTCAACATGGTATCGGAGCAGAGAAACCAAATGGTGATCTCGATCCCTTTTTCAATAAATTTCCTCATCCTCAAAAATCAATTTCTCTAATCAAGTTTTCTGATCGAATCAAACCTTTGATTCAATCAATCTTTACTCAATCAACCACGAAATCAAGCTTTTGATTTCATTTTTCAAATTTAAGATCTATCCTCAATCAACTACGAAATCAAGTTCTTGATTTCATTTTTCAAGTTTCTTTCACATCAATCATCGATTTCACTAAACATCATGAATACCTCAACCAATATTGCTAATTTTGTTCCAATCAAGTTAAGCAAAGACAATTATCTGCTATGGAAGTCTTTATTTCTTCCAATTCTAAGAAGCAATGGTTTAACAAGCTTCATTGATGGAACAGGAGTGTGTCCACGAGAAATTTTAGTCACTGGTTCTGGAGAATCAAGAGTTGATACTGTGAATCCAGAGTTTACTGAATGGAATAAGAAGGATCAAAACTTACTTATCTGGTTAAATGCTACTATCTCCGAATCACTACTTCCTTATGTTGTTGGAGCTCCAACAGCAAGAATTCTATGGAGCACTCTGGAAAAATGTTTCTCATCAATATCTCGCTTGCATAAGCTTCAACTCAAATCAAAGCTTCAAAACCTGAAGAAAGGTAACTCAACTATCTCTGAATTTTTACAGAAAGTAAAAGAAATTTCTGATAATCTTGCTGCTTTGAGAGTCTTTGTTGAAGAAGAAGATTTGATAATGTATGTTTTGAATGGATTATCTTCTGATTATGATACGTTTGGTACATCTCTGAGAATGAGAACTGAACAAGTAAGTTTGGATGAATTACATGGGTTGTTGCTAACAGAAGAATTGAATATTAAATTGAGGAATCTCAATTTAATGCAAAATAATACCGTGAATCAAGCTTTTTCTACTGTTAATCATAATCAATATTCAAGAGGGGTTATAACAATAATGAGAGGTGGTTATAACAATAATAGAGGTGGTTATAGCGGCAATACTGGTGGGTTCAGAGGAGGTAACAATGGATATTATAGAGGCAGAGGAAGAATTAATAGAGGAGGACATAATAACACTGCTTATAATGGTGGAAATGGTTATACTGGTGGTCACAATGGTGGTGGTTTTCCACAGCAGTCTAATAACCAAATCAACACTACAAACAACTGTTTTCAATCTGGACCTACTGGTACAAGACCAGTTTGCCAAATTTGTGGAAAGCTAGGTCATTATGCTATTGATTATTATGACCGTATGAATTTTGCCTTTCAAGGTAAGATTCCACCAAAGACTTTAAAGGCTATGGTAGCCCACAGGAGCAATGAAACATCAACATCAGGTTATGGAAACACTCAATACAGTTCTCAACATGATGGACAATATGATCCTACTGCAAGTTCAAGCTGGTATATGGATAGTGGTGCAACCAACCACATGACTTCTGATGTTGGAAATCTGAATTATCATCAACCTTATTGTGGTGGAGATCAAGTTCAGGTTGGAGATGATCTCAATCTTAACATTGCAAACACTGGTAAAGCACTTCTAAAAACTCCTACTCAATCTACTTTCCGGTTAAACAACATCTTACATATTCCTAAGATTTCACAAAACCTTCTCTCAGTACACAAATTTACTAGTGACAATGATGCACTATTATATTTACATCATCTCATTTCTTTGTCAAGGACAACAAAACCAGAAGATCCGTTTTGGGGACAAACTAAGCATGGCCTCTATCCCATTTCATTATCATCCACTGGTCAAGACTCACATTTGCATATAGCATTCATTGGTGAAAGATCAAGTTCCGATCTTGGCACCAAAGATTAGGACATCCAGCTAGTTCTATTCTGCATAAAGTTGTTAATCAGTATGACTTGCCCTTGAACATAGCTAGCAAGCATACTTTCTGCACTTCATGTCAATTTGGCAAAAGTTCTCAGCTTCCTTTTGTTTTGTCTACTTCCAAGTGTAATAAACCTTTACAGCTTTTACACGTAGACCTATGGTGTCCTTCACCTGTACTCTCTGTAAAAGGATTCAAGTACTATGCATCAATAATAGATGATTTCTCAAATTACTGTTGGATTTTTCCACTATGTGTCAAATCTGATTTCTGTAAAGTATTTCAAATTTTCAAACTTTAAGTTGAAAATCTCTTAAACACCAAAGTTAAAAAATTTAGATCAGACAATGGTGGTGAGTTAACAAGCTATGTTTTTGAAGATTTTCTGTCAAATTCAGGAATCAAACATCAATTCAGTTGTCCTCACACTCTACAACAAAATGGTGTTGTGGAGAGGAAACACAGACATATCTCTGAGTTAGGAAGAACCTTATTTGCTCAAAGTACTATTCCTTTTCATTACTGGGTAGAAGTATTTGAAACGTCCATTTTTCTTATAAACAGACTTCTAGTAAAGAGGTTTAACTTCATCTAACCTTATGAAAAACTTTTTCATAAAACACCAAAATATTTTTTCTTCAAAAGTTATGGGTGTGCATGCTATCCTTGGCTACGCCCATATACATCAAATAAGTTTCAAGCAAGAAGTAAAGAGTGTGTTTTTCTTGGTTATAGTTTAAATCATCAAGGTTACAAGTGTCTTGACGTTTCAACTGGAAAATTTTTTACTTCAAGAAATGTTGTCTTCAATGAAAATCATTTTCCATTCAAAAGTCTTCCTTCCAACCACAATGCATCTGAAACTTTCACAATACATTTGATCATTCCCTTTTCTCAATTTTTACCTTCTTCCAACAATATACTTCCTTCATCTTCAAGCTACTCAGCCACACCTCAAACACCAAATTTCACTTACAGTCCTCCAGTTTCACATATTCCTGCAAATTCAACTTCAACACCTATATCTCAACCTTCTACCTCTGTTCAACCTCAATCATCTCAACCTTCTACCTCACAACCTACACAACTAGTAAAATCAAAAACAATTTGAAGAAGACCAGTCCCCTCTGTTGTGAATACTCATACAATGAACACAAGGTTAAAGGATGGTATTGTAAGGAAAAAGGCACTTCACTCTACTAAGCATCCTTTACCACGCTGTTATAGTGCTTCAACTCTTTTACCTTCACTTCCAACATGTTTTAGTCAAGCTTTCAAGAAAAAAGAGTGGAGAGAAGCCATGGCTGAAGAATACAATGCATTACTCAAGACAAATACTTGGACCTTGGTTCCTTATAAGAATCAAAATGTAGTGCAGAACAAGTGGGTATTTCGAATCAAGCAAACTGCTGAAGGTAAACTAGACAAGTTGAAAGCTAGATTGGTGGATAAAGGGTTTCAACAAAAGGCTGGAGTTGATTTCAGTGAAATATACAGTCCTGTAGCAAAGCATGCTATAATAAGATTGGTTCTTACCATTGCGGTTCAAAATGACTGGGTCATCAAACAATTGGATGTTAGCAATGCCTTCCTACATGGTCACTTAAGAGAAGAGGTTTACATGGCACAGCCTACTGGTTTTATCAACAAGGACAAGCCATCATTTGTTTGTAAGTTAAACAAATCTTTGTATGGCCTAAAACAGGCTCCTCGTGCTTGGTACTTTGAACTTATGGGAGCTTTATTTGCATTGGGTTTTCAGACGTCTGAAGCAGATCACTCACTCTTTGTACAAATTCATCAAGACCTAGTTACTTACATTTTGGTGTATGTTGATGACATCTTACTTACAGGAAATTCATTGTCGCATTGTGAAACAATAATTCAGAGGTTGAGCATACAGTTTGCAATGAAAGACTTGGGGAATATAAGTTACTTTCTAGGTTTGCAAATTACAAGGACTAAAAACTATATGTTTTTATGTCAGACTAAATATATTTTAGATATTCTTCAAAAGCATGATATGAGGAAGCAAAGCACAGTATCCCCCCAAATTTTGCTACTAATTCAAGACTTGATAATATCCTTTGGAGATTTATTAGAAGACTCTACAAAATACAGACAAATAGTTGGAGCCTTGCAATATCTTACATGGAGCAGACCAGATATTTCTTTCTCAGTAAATCAGGTTTGTCAGTACCTGCAATTTCCAAGAACTACTCATTTAGCTGCGTGAAAAGGATTTTAAGATATCTCAAAGGTACTTTTAGATTATGGAATAATGATAAGAAAAGGAAGTTCACAAATTCAAGCTTTTTTGGTGATTGATTGGGCTAGATCGATTGTCGCATTTAAGATCTACAAGTGGTTACCTAGTATTCTATGGAAATACTCCAATTTCTTGGTTAGCAAAGAAGCAACCTACTGTCTCAAGATCAAGTATAGAGTCTGAGTACCGGTCATTAGCTCACACTGCAGCAGAACTTTTGTGGCTTAAAAACTTATTCAGAGATCTACACATTCCTATTTACACTCAAACACTCTTGTGGTGTGATAACATCAGTGCCATCTCATTAGCCTCAAATCCAGTGTTTCATGCACACACTAAACATATTGAAGTGGATTACCATTTTGTAAGAGAACTTGTCACAAGCAAAGCAATTCAAATAAAGTATGTCTGCAGCCAAGATCAACTAGCATACATTCTGACAAAAGGCTTATCAAAGCAATGTCATCTCTATCTTCAATCCAAGCTATCAGTAGTTTCTAAACCTACTTCTGCTTGAGGGGGTATATTAGACAATAGTCCACGTCAGCTAGTTTCTAGAAGAAAGTTTGTTAGTGAAGAAACTGTATTCTGTTAGTTAGTTAGTTTTCTATTTTGAATTCAGTTAGACAATGAATGTAATACTATATAAAGTGTAATTGTAGTTCATAAATATTCAATGAGAATACTGTTATTCAACAGTCGATTGGTCAGAACTAGTGATCTCCTTGCCCTATTAGAAGCCCTTGGCCTTGGACTTCATCATTTGAAGCAGCTAACTAGCTAAAGCACTCAATCTCTCCCATACGGCCATACTGGTATTAAGATGAACTCTTCTTCTATGTTCAATCTCATAACGAAAGAGGAACCAACTCTTTCTTTGGTTGTTGATCCATGCGCTTATTAGAGATATTAAGGAGCTGCATCATCTTGTTAGCTATTAAACTAAAATTAATTTTTCAAGAATCCAATAGCACTACTGATAAGTATGTAGTGCAACATCTACGCTTTGTTCCTCAATTAGATCAATCTTTATCCAGATAAATAAGTAATGAAATAATGAAACTTACTCGTTTAATGCTACACCCAGGTTATCTACAGAAGTAACTCGGCAAAAATACTCAAGTCGCCATTTGAGTATCTGTCTTCAGGATAATATAAAGCAATGTTGTTATGCACATATCCTAACATCTTCTTGTTAATTGCGTTCACTGCTTTGACAGAACCAGCAATGTCTGAATACTCAAAGAATACCCTTCCGAATGCTAGAATCTCCTCCTTTGCAAAGAGGCGGGGAACATAAACACTTTTCAAAGTTCCATATTTCTCTGCTTCAAAATACTTCGATAAAGAATTATAGTCTGCGCAGTCCGATACACATTGAACAGAAGCATTAAGCAAGCAGAGAACACATGATGGACGAGTTTCAAATCCATTTAAATATTGGATTCTAGCTTCCAAATCCTGGGCTTGCAATGTCCGTCCCAACATAGTCTCCTTATCTAGCAGACTGCTGCTATATGCTTGACGATTAACAGCCTCTAGTTTGAGAAAACAACTTGGCTGTGTAGGTCCAAGAGCCGCCGCTAATCCTGGGTTGTAGTCACTAGGCCTTCGAATTTTTAGAGGGGTATTCTGAGAATTAATTTCTAACACTTGAAACCGTAAAAGATGATACCATCGAGCGCCATTGCATTGCTTGCCAGTTCCACAGATCTCATTTCCACAATAGCAAAGCTCATGTCATTATTAACGTAGACATCCAATACAAAATCTTCTTTTCTCTCTTCTAATGCATCTGAACCTACAGAGTTTGCACCAACATCAGTCATAACACAGCTAAAGAAGCTTGCAATATAATTGTCTGCTCCTTTGCCCTATTGGGAAGACCACCAACATAGACTCGATGTGCACGCCTTTAACCAAAATTTCTTGAGTTATGGTCCGAGTTGGGAACTTGGGATCATGTTATGAATCATCCCTAAAACAGAAACAGACCGTTTAATTGCTAAACAATCTAAAAATTGACTACCTTTAACAATATAAGAATCAGAATGATGAATAACAGCATGAAGATCTTGCCCTTTTACTTGAATGTCAAAAGTTAAACAACAAACATTGTTTTTAATGTAATACTAAGTGTGTTAGCTCACAAACAATCAAAATAATCGTTCTTTAACCAAGAAACGATGAAATAACTTTATAAAATCAATGAATAGCCTTATCACAACCCTCCTAGCCCTTTAAATAGGCATCCTAACCCTAAACTAAACAAGCGGTGACTTTCCAAAACCAATCCTACCAAAATAAGCAAAACAATAACTTTATTCGTGTAAATCCCACGATAAGGCCCAGAGCGCGACCTGCGCTTATGGCAAGACAAAACTAAGTGCGATCTCTGCTGTAACATTCACTCGCCTTGAGCGCGCCCCGCGCTCGTACTCCTCAGAGCCAATATTCATACGTTGACGACCCTATCATATTCATCAAAGTATTCTTCCGCAAGCATCTGTACTGCATCATTCCCCCCTGGTTAGAAGGAATTCGTCCTCGAATTTAAAGCATCCTCATCATCAGACGAATCACCACAAAATGGAATGAGATGTCGAACATTGAAGACATCCGAAGTCCGGATATGACTAGGCAAACGAAGGCGATAGGCATTCGCGTTAATCTTTTCAATCACCTCCACAGGACCAATCTTGCGATGTTTCAACTTATTATAGTCAACAACGGAAAAACAGTCTTTAGTAAGGACAGCCCAGACAAAATCACCCACCTCAAAATGAACATCACGACGGTGGAGATCAATAGTATCCTTGTACTTTTCATTGAACTCTAATAACTTCTGATGGACAGTAGCATGAGTATCCTGAAGGTGCTGAGCAATCTCAGAAGCAGTAGCATGAATAGGCTATAAACCAGGAATAGGCGCCAGATCAGCCGCAATGCGAGGATTAAACCCATAGAGAACCTGGAAGGGACTATACCCCGAACTCCGATTAACCGAACGGTTAAAGGCAAACTCGGGTTGGGCAAAATGAGAATCCCACTGCTTGATCTTAGTACCCACCAAAGAATGTAACAAATTACCCAAGGACCGGTTAACAACCTCAGTCTGGTCATCCGTCTGTGGATGATAGGCAGTACTAAATTTCAACTCAGTGTGCATCATTTTCTATAAACAATGCCAAAAATGACTAAGGAAACGAGTATCCCGATCAGAAACAATAGAGGTAGGCAAACCATGTAACCGGTAAACATCGTGAAAGAATAACTAGGCAACACTGACAGCATCGGTAGTTTTCTTGCACGCAATGAAATGTGGCATCTTAGAAAACCGATCTACCACCACAAAGATAGAGTCGTGACCCCGTTGAGTACGAGGAAGACCAAGAACAAAATCCATACTGATATCACACAATGGATGACTCGGAACAAATAAAGGCATATATAACCCTGCATTAGTAGCATGGCCCTTTGAGACCTGGCAAATATGACAACGAGCAACAAATTTGTGAACATCTGTGCTAAGACCTGGCCAAAAATAAGACTCAGAGACGAGCCGTAGTGTCTTATCACGCCCAAAGTGGCCCTCATTATGCAATTCAGTGATGAGGTGAAGACGAAGGCTGCAGGCAAGAACACAGAGACGCTTACCCTTAAACAAAAACCCCTCTTGTAGAGAAAACTTAGATAACTGGCCCTCCTGTATAGCAATCAGAACGAGTGAAAAATAGGGATCACAAGTGTACATCTCGGGAAAATAGTCAAACCCAAAAACCGAAGTACGCAAGGACACCAACAACAAAGAACGCCTGTTAAGATCATCCGCCACAAGATTTTGAACCCCAGATTTGTGGCGCAAGACAATGGTAAAATCCTGCAAATAACTAGACCAGTGCAGTTGTCCGGCACTGACGTTATCTTGGTTACCAATATGCTTAAGTGCTTCATGGTCAGTATAAAGGAGAAATTCGGAGTGAATCAAATAATGACGCCAATGTTTAAGTGTCTGAACGACGGCATAAAATTCTAACTCATAAGAAATCGTAGTTACGTTTTCAAGACCGAGAGTTTCTCACTAAAATAAGTGAGTGGTGAGTATGAGTATCGACTAAGAACAGCCCCAATACCAACCTTAGAAGCATCAGTACACACTTCAAAGGGAGATGAAAAATCCGATAGTTTAAGAATTGGTGCCGAAATAAGCTTAGTCTTGAGAAACTGAAAACTCTCTTCAGCTGCCTGAGACCAAAGAAACTTACTACCACGCAAACAGTCAGTAATAGGAGCAGTGATAGTACTAAAATAAGGAACAAAGCGGCGATAAAAAGAAGCAAACCTATGAAAACTATGGGGTTTAGTTAATGTCGACGGGCTAGGCCAGGAGTGAACCGCCTCGACCTTAGACATATCCACAGAGATACCTTTTGCCAAAACCACATAACCCAGAAACAGAATTGAGTCAGTACAGAAAACGCATTTGGCAATAGCAGCAAATAGCTGAGCTTGGAGTAAGACATACAACACCGCCTGGAGATGAGACGCGGTATCCTTGCTGTAAATTAAGATGTCATCGAAGTAAACCACCACACACTTGCCCATAAATGGCTTCAACACCTGGTTCATGACTCGCATGAAAGTACTGGGTGCATTAGAGAGGCCAAATGGCATGATCAACCACTCATATAGGCCCTCCTTTGTCTTAAAGGTGGTCTTCCACTCATCACCAATTCGGATGCGAATCTGATAATAACCAGATTTTAAGTCAAGCTTGGTAAAGACGACAGCACCATATAACTGATCTAGATGATCATCTAATCGGGGAATAGGAAATCTGTATTTGGTAGTGATCTTATTAATAGCCCGACTGTCAACACACATACGCCAAGATCCATCTTTCTTGGGAACTAATAAAGCAAGAACCGCACATGGGCTTAAACTTTCCCAAATAAATCCTTTAGTAAGCAAATCGGTAACCTATTGTTGTAACTCAGCATGTTCTTTCGGACTCATCCGATAATGCGGACGATTAGGGATTTTATAACCAGGAACCAAATCGATTTGGTGCTAGATATCCCTCATAGGAGGCAAACCAGCCGGTAACTCATCCAGAAAAAGGTCCGCGAACTCTAGTAACAATCCCTGCACACATGCTGGCACTGCAATCTTCGGCGTGTTAGGTCCACACATTAAAATAAACATGTGACTAGCACCAAGCATTTCTGTCTCAAAACTGTGCAAAGCCAAACAAGAAGACTTTGGCTCGGCTGAGGCTGTGGGCACAGGCTCCCGAGTAGGTACTAACACAATTATATTTTAACACCCTCAAAATGAAAACTATGAGTATTTTCCAACCATAATGAGCAACCCGCCGATCAAATTGTCAGGGGCGACCCAATAACAAATGGCAAGCATCCATAGTAATAACATCACACCATACCTTATCAACATACTTAGAAACAATAGAAAAAGAAACCAAACAACGTTTAGTCACTATTACCTCTGTGCCTTTCTTCAGCCAAGAGAGAGAATAAGGCGTCGGATGTTTCTCAGTGGCCAAGTTAAGCTTACGAACAGCTTCAGAAGAGATGACATTCTCACAGCTACCTTAATCAATAACCAGCTTACAGACCTTCCCTAGAATGGTACAAGTTGACTGGAAAATATGATTGCGGAGCCAACCATCACCCTCAATTTCCTTAGGAGTAAAACACAGTCGGCGCACCACCAGAAGTTCACCCCTGTCACCAGTGACTATTTCGTCTGAACTGTCATCCGAACCCACATCAAAGATGGGAGCCCCTAGAAAACCACCCACGGGATCCTCATCAATATCCTCATTCTCGGTAAACAAAATCTTACCAGGAGCAGGCGGTTTGGAACATCGGTTAGCATAGTGACCTATCTCACCACAACAAAAACACTTAACTGCATTAGCACCATGACCTATAGCGTCAGGACCCTGCAGCCTAGTGATAGGAACATTAGGAGTACGGGGAACAGGACCACTACTCCTGCGGTTCTGTTGTTTTTCCAGAATTAAGGCACGTTGATGAGCCTCAGAGACCGAAAAAACATCAAACAGGTTCAAGGCATCCTGCAGGTTAGAACGGAAACCCCCAATATAACGGGCCACTAACTAATCATCAGACTCTGTCAAATCTACACGAGACAATAACTGATAAAAATCTTTGGTATAGTCATCCATAGATTTTGCACCTTGACACAAGTTCTGAAAGCGTTGATATAGTTCACGCGTATAACTGAATGGTAAACAATTGGCACGGAGATATTTTTTAAGTTTTCCCCAATCAACGATTTTAGATTTACCTCTTCGGTGACGAGTCGCTTTCAACTGTTGCCACCAAGCCATAGCATGACCACAAAAACGAGTTGCCACAAGCGCCACCTGTTTGTCGTCTGGCACTTCTTTGAACTCCATAACCTCCTCCACAATCCTGAGCCAATCAATCAGATCGTCCGGCTATAAGCTACCATGAAACTCAGGCAAATCAATTTTCAAACCCGATTCCCAGCGTCTGTTCTCCCTGTGTTGCGAAACACGGGGAAAATTATCATCCTCCAAAATGGCAAAGGGGTTGTTATCCTCTGCCTCCAGATCGTCCTCCACATGCTGTGGTGCACGGTCTTGTGGTTGGTCAGGTTGCCGATTAAGGGCCTCGACCTGGCGGATTAGCACTGCTACCTGCCTTGAAAGTTCGGCCATGCAGTCATGAGCATACACATCGTCCAAAAAAGCTTCTCTTTGAGGTCTACCACGTCCTCTTGCTACTTGACGAGGCATATTTAGATCATAGCTGAATTTGATACCAACTAATGTAATACTAAGTGTGTTAGCTCACAAACAATCAAAAGAATCTCTCTTTAACCAAGAAATGATGAAATAACTTTATAAAATCAATGAATAGCCTTATCACAACCCTCCTAAGCCTTTAAATAGGCGTCCTAACCCTAAACAAAACAAGCGGTGACTTTCCAAAACCAATCCTACCAAAATAAGCAAAACAATAACTTTATTCGTGTAAAGCCCACGATAAGGCCCAGAGCGCAACCCTCGCTTATGGCAAGACAAAACTGAGCGCTATCTCTACTGTAACATTCACTCGCCTTGAGTGTGACCCGTGCTTGGATCAAGGCAAAACTGAGCGCGCCCCGCGCTTGTACTCCTCATAGCCAATATTCATACGTTGATGACCATATCATATTCATCAAGGTATTCTTCCGCAAGCATCTGTACTGCATCAGTTTTTCAGGAAACCCTTTTACACACCAAACCAAACATAGTTTCCCCTTGCCTAAATGGAAGAGAAATGCATTAGTGTCTCCCCAATACAAAGACTTAAGGGCATCCATCAAACCTTGAACTTCAACAAAGGTTTCCCCATTAGTCGTCGAATCATAGACTTTTAGTCCACAACCATCAAAAATGAATAATACTTCATCTACAAC
Organism: Coptis chinensis; assembly: GCF_015680905.1. NCBI lineage: Eukaryota > Viridiplantae > Streptophyta > Magnoliopsida > Ranunculales > Ranunculaceae > Coptis > Coptis chinensis. The sequence goes on from NC_141459.1 coordinate 42,315,191, forward strand.
CAATTTCGCAGACGATGGGGGTGATAGAAAATTTATATGGTAGAAACATGTTTGGTTTACTCTTCCATGACGTGTTACGTAAATCAAAATTGTACATGCCATGACATAGGCAAGCAACAAGAACTTCCTTGTTACTTTCATCAATCACATGACCAGTATAAGTGGATGAAAGAATTTCCATCTCCTCGGCAGGAGGACAAGGCAATAGCAACTACTATAGGCCTAAACGTCTTGCCTCTAGTCATCGGAACTCCATCCCTCCATCTCGCCAACTATAGATGGAGACAAAGGGGGTGGCGCTTCAAAGGTTTTAAAGAACCATTATGTTCTATGCGTTATCATTATGAATACACAAAGGTTCGGCCCCCTCAAAATAAGTTCAAATATTTTACTTGTAGGCTGTTATGTAAAGCTTCTGGAAGATAGTCAGTTACAGAGATTGTTAGAGGTTGTTATTCTGTTGTAACAAAGTGACACTTGTCAATTATAGATAAGTCAATATAATCATATATAAATAGGATTGTAATAGTTTTTCTAATTCAATGAAATCATTCATTCTTCATGGTATCAGAGTAATATCTGTCTCGCGACAATTGATCCTAATCCTCAAAACCAAAAATCTTCAATGATCTTCAATAAAGTTTCTAAAATTTCTTTAAGTAATAGTTAATCTGTTTTCTTCAGTGATTCAAGCTGATTCGATCCAATCATCAAGTGAAAGCTAAGTTCTTGATCAAATTCATTCTAGTATGTGTTTCATATCTTGAATTTGATAGAAATCAAGCTTTTGATTTCGATTCAATATTGATCTTTGTTCTGTTGTTGAAATAGTGTTTTGGCTGATATAGTATTATGATTCTTGATACTTTATTGTGATTTCAATTGAAAGTAAAGATGTTTAATCAATCTTTTTCTAATATCTCAAATCTAGTTATCATCAAACTAAACAAAGACAATTATGTTCTTTGGAAATCGATGTTCTTACCCATTCTTAAAACGTGTAAACTCATTGGATATATTGATGGATCAATATCATGTCCAAATGAGTATGTTTCTGGTATCGAAAATGGTGTTACTACAGTGATTGAAAATCCTGAGTATAGTAAATGGATGGAAAAAGATCAATGTGTGCTGATATGGTTGAATGCTACAATTTCAGAGAGTTTGTTGTCTTATGTGGTTGGTGCTTCCACAGCAAGAGAAATATGGTTAACATTAGAAAAGAGATTCTCTCTTCTATCAAGATCGCATATTCATCAATTGAAATTAGAGCTTCAGTCTATTAAGAAAGGAACCTCAAGCATGACTGAATACTTGCAGAAAATCAAAAAAGTGTCTGATAATCTAGTTCAAGCAGGTTGTTATATTGATAATGTTGATATTTTGATTCAAATCTTGGCTGGATTACCTACTGAGTATAAACCATTCTATACCTCGATAAGAACAAGAAAAAAGGATGTTCCTTTTGATGAATTACATGGTCTTTTGTTAAGTGAGGAATTGAGTGTGGAAGAATCTCATAGAACACTTGTTCAATCTGAGAATGTTCAAGCATATGCAGCTGGCAGAGGAAGTTATAATCAATATAATAACAATGGCGGAAACAATCGAGGAAGTTATAACAATAGAGGAAGAGGATTTGGTAGAGGAAGAAGTAATGGAAGAGGATTATGGGAACTATAACAATAACAATGGAAGTTCTTATAATAATGGGCGTGGAAGTAACAATTTTGGAAATACTGCTGGAAGAGATGATGGTTATAATGGTGAAAATAAGTGTTTTTAGTCTGGACCAGCAAGTGGCAGTTACAATGGCAGTCAAGTAGGCCAAGGTTTCAATCCAGGAAACAGACCTGTTTGTCAAATATATGGCAAAGTGAGTCATTATGCCATAGACTGCTTTGATAGGATGAATTATGCATTTCAAGGTAAAATTCCACCAAAGGATCTGAAAGCAATGGTTGCTCACAGAAATGAAGCATCAAGTTCACAGAATACAAGTTGGTATACAGACAGTGGCGCAACTAATCACATGGCTGCTGATTACACCAATCTGGAATTTCCTCATGCTTATAATGGATCTGATCAAGTCACTGTTGGGGATGGACAAGCTATAAACATAGCTAATACTGGTACCATTATTTTATCTGTACCTTCTTCAAAGTTTCTACTTAAAGATGTGTTGCATGTGCCAAAAATTTCCCAAAATCTTTTATCTGTGCATAAGTTTACCTCTGATAATGACTGCTCTTTGACTTTCACATCATCCCATTTCTCTGTGAAGGACAACAAGTCATAGAGGATCCTTTTTCAAAGACCACATAGGCATGGCCTATATCCACTTTCTTTACCAACTTCTGCATCAAGCACATTTCCTTCCTCTGCTTTCATTGGTAACAAGACACAAGCATTTATTGGTGAAAGAGTTGTTCCTATCCTTTGGCATCAACGACTTGGTCATCCTGCATCTTCTGTCTTCAACAAAATCATTCACAAGTTTCAGCTTCCTTTGAATAAAGATTTGAAGTCAAGTTTTTGTAGCAACTGCCAGTTTGGTAAAAGTTGTAAACTCTCCTTTGAAAGGTCCAAAACTAGAGCTACTTGTCCTCTATAACTTGTACATGTGGATCTATGGGGTCTATCACCATTTATATCTACTTTTGGATTCAAATATTATGCTAACTTTGTGGATGATTTTTCAAATTACTGTTGGATCTATCCTTTGTTTGTGAAGTTTGATTTTCATGTTATTTTTCAACACTTCAAAACTTAAATAGAAAATTTGCTTGATAAGAAAATAAAGATTTTTAGATCAGATTCAGGAGGTGAGTTTACTAGCACTGCCTTTGAAGACTTTCTTATCACTAGTGGTATTAAACATCAGTTTTCATGTCCTCATACTCCACAACAAAATGGTGTTGTCGAGAGAAAACACAGACATATCACTAACCTTAGTAGAACATTATTCTCTCAAAGCAATATGCCTTAATCCTATTGGACTGAAGTCTTCCAAACATCAGTTTTCCTAATAAATAGGTTACCCATCAAACATTTTGACTATATTTCTCCCTATGAAAAACTATTCAACACCAGTCCAAATTATATATACTTTCCTCAAAAGCTATGGTTGTGCATGCTACCCTTGGTTAAAACCCTACACAACAAACAAGTTTCAAGCTAGAAGCAAAGAATGTATTTTCATAGGATATAGTCTTAATCACAAAGGCTATAGATGTCTAGAGAGTCTTACAGGAAGAGTATATGTCTCACGGCATGTTGTGTTTAATGAAAAACATTTTCCTTTCAAAAATCATGTTTTCTCCTCTCCTTCAGTCCAATCCTCTTCAAATTCTTCAACCTTAATGTCCAATCCCTTCATACCTTCTGAAAATTCATCAAATTCTTCATTGGTTCAAACATCAGACTCAAGTCATTCTTCAGTATTACCATTACACAACAATTCTGCATCTCTTCCTTATTCACCAATAACATAATCAACTTCTTCTGAACATTTATCAACCTCATAATCAAATCCTTCATTACATGATATACCAATGCAATCATCTACTACAGCTGTTACAAAACACTCAATGCAAACAAGAGGGAAGGCTGGTATTATTAAGAAAAATAAAATCGTTTCAGTATTGGCTACTCTCAACAGCACTAAACACCCTCTTCCCCAATGTTATTCAGCTAATTTTCATAACTTACCATCTGCACCAACATGTTTTAGTCAAGTTATTAAAGACTCAGGTTGGAGACAAGCCATGACAGAAGAGTTTAATGCATTACATAAGAACAATACTTAGGTTCTAGTTCCTAACAAAAATCAGCATGTGGTTAAGAATAAGTGGGTTTTTCGAGTTAAGCAGAAATCTACTAGTGCACTTGATAAACTAAAAGCTAGATTAGTTGCAAAAGGATTCAGTCAACAAGAGGGAGTGGACTACTTTAAAACATTTAGTCCTATAGCCAAAGCTGCTACAATTAGACTTGTTCTAACTCTTGTTGTTCAAAAGAATTGGAAGGTAAAACAATTAGATGTTTCGAATGCGTTTCTACATGGAATCTTAAGAGAAGAGGTGTACATGACTCAGCCACAAGGATTTGAAGGCAAAGAGAAGCCTACTCATGTGTGTAAGCTTCTGAAGTCACTCTATGGACTGAAACAGGCACCTCGAGCTGGGCACTCTTCTCTCATGGCTGTGTTGTTATTAATGGGTTTTATGCAGCAAGTGCAGATAACTCTTTGTTTGTTCAAGATCAAAAAGGTAATCTCACTTTATCATTCTTGTATGTTGATGATATACTCATTCACAGGATCTTCAACTTCTCATTGTCAACAAGTTATTGAGTTTCTAGCCAGCAAGTTTGCCATTAAAGATCTTGGTGAGTTAAGTTACTTTTTGGGCCTTGAAGTAACTAGATCACAAGAAAGGATGTTTATCTGTCGGTACCAAAGTATGTAGTGGATTTATTGAAGAAATATAATATGGAGGGAGCAAAGCCTATGTCAACACGGCATCATCTCTTGAAAAGCTTGATACTACATCAGGTGATCGAACTACAAGATGGCTCAATCTACGATGAATGGTTAGGGCTTTTCAATATCTCACATGGACTCATTTGGATATTGCATACTTAGTTAATCAAGTATGTAGTACTTACATTGTCCAAGAACCCCACACTTTGCTACTTGCCAAAAGGATTCTTAGATATTTGAAAGGTACAATCTCAAATGGTCTTCTAATTACAAAAGGTTCAAATTTCAGATTAATACTTATTCAGGATGCAGATTGGGCTGGTTCTCCTTCCGATAGAAGGTCGATGAGTGGATATGTTGTTTACTATGGTTCAACCCTATTTCTTGGTCCGCCAAAAGCAGCCAACCTGTAGCTCGGTCCAAAGACGAGAATCGAGTATCGATCTTTAGCACACACAGCTGCAGAGCTATCTTGGCTAAAGAAATTGTTTAAGGATTTGAAACTACCAATGTATCACTTACCAATACTGTGGTATGGTAACTTGAGTGCTATATCTTTAGCTTCAAATCTAGTTTTTCACGCCAGAACAAAACATATAGAAGTTGATTACCACTTTGTCAGAGAGTTAGTTCTCAATGGCACAATCAAAATATAATTTGTGTGTAGTCAAGATCAACTAGCGGATATACTCACTAAAGGCTTATCTAGACAAAGACATATTTACTTGCAGTCCAAGCTTTCAAGACATATTTGTGTGTAGTCAAAATAATGGTGAATCATCAAAATAGCACACAGGGTGGATCTAAACTTCATAACGACCTGGAGCGAATAAGAAAAGTCAACTGAAACATCTATAAGTAGAGAGATATGAACTACGTAAGGCTTGATTCAAGTTTACCCCAAGAAACTTGATATGTAGGCAACTCTTAGCCCAAGAAGAGTGCAGCCATTCCCTATCAAACAGAACATCAAGTCGTTGTCCCCTAAACACCAAACATCTACATTGGCGCCATCTGCCAGTTCGTTTCCTTAAGAAAAGAACACACACCCTTTTCTCAAGCCCATGAAGCTGATCAGAAAAACCACCATGGATCCCTCACTTCAGATGTTAGCAGATCAGATGAAGACGCTCCAGGACGCCTTCATCACGTTATCACAAGAAAACCAAATGAAGCGCGAGCAAGCCACCTCCAACGCCAACAACGGCACTCCAGACGTAGTGAAGAACAATGTTGTCATAGCCTTCACCACCACCACCAATCAAAGGTTAGAAGACTTCGCACAAAGGTTGGAGAAGTCAAACGACAAGACAAGCGCGATCCAGATCGCTCAGAAGATACTCCAGACGTACAATGCATCACCATTCACAACTGAAATCAGGGACAAGCAACCTCCTTTAGAGTTCATCCAACCAAAGTTCCCGCTGTACGACGGTAGCTCGTGTCCAGGCAAGCACGTAGCTCGTTCTAGCAAGACTCTCACACTCTATAGCGCTCCAAAGTACAACAACCTGAAGTGCAAGCTCTTTCTAGCCAGCCTGAAGGACGGAGCTTTAGAATGGTTTTACACGCTCACTCTTGACTCAATCAACAACTTTGACAAGCTAGCTAAAACGTTCGCAACAGAGTTCGTCCACAACAGAAATAATCAAGCAGCCCTGGACTCCTTGTTTCAACTAAAGCAAGCACATGGCGAGACAATCTGTGTTTTCGTAGGACGTTTTAAAAAAGAGCTCCTCTCAATGGAGCCAGGCTTAAAGGATAGCTTTACGACTTCTGCATTCACCAACGTTCTCCTAGATGACTCCGACCTAGTAGGATCCTTGATGTGCAACAAGCCAGAACGCTTAGACGACCTGTATCACAGAATTGACAAGTACATCAAGTACGAAGAATGGCTGGCCCAGTGCAAGGGTAAAGAAGTTTTCGCAGTAAGCGACAAGCGATAACCCAAAGAAAACAATCACTACTCGGGCAGCAGCAGCAGCAGCAACAACAACAACAATAACAAGGGCTCCAGCACCCACAAACCCTCTTACACAAAAAGGGAATTCTCCAACTTCTCCAGGATGCCTAGCCAGATCTTGAAGAAGATATATACAGCACCATACTTCAAATCCAACATCAACAAGGTGATTGCCATACCAGAACGTCCATACTACTATTTTCACAAGCTCTACCACCATGACACCAATGAATGTTGGAGCCTCAAGCACTACCTCCAAGACTTAGTCGAGGAGGGCAAATTGAAAGAGTTCCTGCCAGAAAGCGACCTCAGGCATAAGCTGGATGCCAAACGCCACAGAAGCAGGAGCCTCAGCCATGAACGACCTTCCAACAACAGAAGCAGGAGCAGAACAATCCGACGATCTAATTATCTAGGTCGTTCGAGGCACAACAGGAGACAACACTCCTCCGACCATGATGAGGAAAAGGTAATCAACATGATTACAGACACCTCCAACGACGAAACCTCAGGTCGAGAAAAGCGCAAAAGAGTAGGAGCGCAAAAGAAATCTACCACCTCTCCCACAAAGCTGAGATGATCAATCCTACCAACCTTCAAACAACAACAGCAATTTCATTCACTGAAGAAGATCTAAACAAGGTGTGCTTACCGCACAATGATGCCCTGGTAGTGCACATCAAAATCAACGGGTGAACAATCAAAAGATTTCTCATCTATCTAGGTAGCTCTTGCGACATACTTTTCTATTAAACATCCAAAGACATGCACCTACCAGACTCGGTGATAATAGAATCAAAGACTCGGTGATAATAGAATCAAATGCACCGCTCTATGGGTTCAACGGAGATCGCACAGATGCCATTAGAGACGTGATCCTACTAGTCTCCATTGGAGAAAAAGAGGACATGGTCAAAAATTCAACACGCTTCAATGTGATTGATGTCAAGTCATCCTACACTGCCATTTTAGGATGCCGATAGATTCACAAGATCCAAGCAATTCTATCAACCCTACACCAAGTCCTGCGATTCCCCGGACCCCGAGGCATCATAGAGCTCAGAAGCAACCAACTAAAAGCTCACCGATGCAATCACGTCAGCACAAAAACCATGCCCAAGCCTCAGGTCGTCGAAGGCAAAGACGTCTAAAAGAAGCAAGATCCTCAAGCTTCCAGCCCTCCACCAGCAGCAGCAGACAAGCTCAAAGGGAAACACGCACAAATAGAACCATGAGAAAAAATCAATATGGGCACAAATGATGACCCAAAGTTTGTCTATGTAGGGGCTGATTTAGAACCCAAGCTGAAGGGGCAACTTGTCAAATTTTTATCTCTCAATAAAGATGTTTTTTCTTGGTCGTATATCGATATGCCAGGAATCGACCCTCAGGTCGCTTGCCACAAATTGAATGTCAATCCAAATGTAAAGCCCATCAAACAATGACCTAGGAAGCTAGCACTCAAATTTTAAAAAGCCAATGAAGAGATAGAAAAGCTCAAAAATGTTGGATTCATCAGAGAAGTCGAATACCCAACCTGGCTAGCTAACATCGTAGCCATTCCCAAAAGAATGGCCAGGTATAACTCTGCATAGACTTTACCAATGACAACAAACACTGCCCCAAAGACAGCTTCCCCCTGCCAAAAATTGACATACTGGTAGATCAAACTTGCAGTCACGAACTCCTATTGTTCATGGACGCATACAGTCAACACAATCAAATACCACTTGCAGAGGAAGACCAGGAAAAGACGTCCTTCATAACCGAACAGGGAAGGTTCTGCTGCAATGTCCTACCATTCGGCTTGAAGAATGTAGGCGCGACCTACCAAATACTGGTCACAAAGATGTTCAAAGACTTGCTAGGTGACACTATGGAAGTCTATATAGATGATATGGTAGTCAAAAGTGAAAAGGCTAAAGATCACATTTCACCTCTGAGGAAGCCTTTGAAAGACTGCGCCAAAACAAAATGAAGCTCAACCCAGCAAAATGTGTATTTGAGGTAGCTTTAGGGAAATTCCTAGGATACCTCGTGTCACAAAGTCGCATCGAAGCAAACCCAAAACAGATACGAGCTCTCCTCGAAATGCTAGAACCAACTTCCAAGCAAAAAATCTACAAGTTATCTGGCATGGTTTCAACCCTCAACAGATTCATCTCAAATATTAAAAAATGGTGCAACCTTCACATGGACAGACGAATGCCACAAAGCTTTCAACGACCTGAAAGCTTACCAATCAACTCCGCCCGTCATGTCCAAACTAACTGAAAGAGAGACACTGGGGCTTTACCTTGCAACTACCGACTTTGCTATCAGCTCGGTTCTCTTTCGTAAAAACAAAGGAATAGAAAAGCCAATCTACTTCACCAGTAAGACGTTGGCCAACTCAGAAATGCATTACTCCCCGATGGAGAAAACAATGTTAGCTTTGTTGTACTCCGCTCGAAAGTTCTAACCTTACTTCTAAGCTCATAGCATCAAGGTCATCACAGATGTACCCATCAAACAAATCTTGAGTTCAAGCAACAAAACAGCCCGCATGGCCAAATGGACTGAAGAACTCGGAGAACATCACATTGACTTCGTTCCCAGAACGTCTCACAAAGGTCAGGTCGTTGTTGATTTCTTGGCAGACTTCCCCGTCGAAGATGTCAACTGGGAACCTAAGCTAATTACTTCATTTCATCAACCATCCACCCCAGACACATGGCACCTCTACATAGATGGAGCATGCAACAACAGCGGTAGTGGACTGGGGGCTGTGTCAACTTCACCAGAAGGAACACAGCTACAGAAGTCAATCAAAATCGATTTTGCAACATCCAACAACGAAGCGGAATATAAAGCATTAATCATAGGTCTCTGCATGGCACAACAGCTATAAGTCAAGAAACTCAAAGCTCACAGTGACTTGCAGCTAATCGTCAGGCAGATCACCAAAGAGTATGTAACAAACGGAGCAAATCTGACCAAATACGCTCAGGTCGTCAATAACATCATTAGCTCATTCAAAACATTCTCCTTGGAACACATTCCTCGAGAGGATAATAGGCATGCAGATGACCGGCTTTCTTTAGCCTCGAAGACCTAAGAGACATGTCCAACCACGTCTACATTGACATCTTGGAGAAACCCGTATACCGGCAAAGAAAGTGTGTCGGTCTCCACGGACTTTCATCCCTCATCTGAAGAAAAGATCACTCAATCTTGGATAGGCCTATTTCTGAAATTTCTCTTACATGGTGAGCTCCCAGCATAAGCAAAGACCGCTCGTGCGATAAAATTCTGAGCTCCCAAATACACCGTAATCACCGGACGATTGTTCCGTAAATCCACAGGGGCCACCTAAAGTGTATAACTCCATGCGAAGGCCAACTCATCTTCGACGAAATTCACAAAGGTGAATGTGGCAACCATGCAGGAGCAAGATCTCTGACTCATAAAGCAATCGCCCAAAGGTATTATTGGTCAGGCATGCACATCGAGGCCAAGAAGTACGTTCTCAGATGCCACCAATGTCAAACATTTGGACACAACCATCTAAGTCCGGCACAAAAATTGATCAACATAGCCAGCCCATGACCCTTTCATATGTGGGGGCTAGACATCATGGGACCATTCATCCCATAAAAGAAAATAGGACTCAAATACATCCTAGCAGCCACAGATTACTTCACCAAATGGGTTGAAGCAATCCCACTAATTCAAGTCAAAGAAGTCCACGTCATCAACTTCATATGGACCGATATCATCACAAGATTTGATCTACCCCACACCCTTGTCATGGACAATAGAACTCAATTTGCTGGCTCACAGGTTAAGGCATTTCTACAAAAATGGCGCATCAATCAAGCATTTTCTACACCTAGATATGCACAAAGCAATGGTCAAGCAGAGGCTACCAACAAAACAATCAAGGAAAATCTCTAAAAGAAGTTGGAGAGCAAGAAAAGCTAATGGCCAGAACAACTCGAGAACATTCTATGGGTATACAGACCAACAGCCAGAACTAGTACCAATGAGTCTCCTTTCACACTTTGCTTCGAAACAGAAGCAGTCATACTATCAGAACTCACAGTCACAACCACATGTTCTGACATCGTCGAATCAAGAGAAAATGACAACATCTTGGCAAAAGAAGTTGATCTCCTAGAAGAGCGAAGGGAAACAGCTGCAATATCCCTAGCTCAGTACCACCAAACAATCCAATAATCTTACAACAAGAAGATCGTCCCAAGAACTTTCCAAGCAGGCGACCTAGTCTTCAAGAAGACACTAGCTCCAGCCAAGCTCGACCCAACATGGGAAGGCCCTACATTGTTGACAAAGTCGTTGGAAATGGAGCATACTAGATCAAAATGCAGCTAGGTGATATCCTTCCCTGACCTTGGAATACAGCTCTCCTCAAGTGTTTTTATCAATAAGTTTTCTCCAGATGTATCAGTCAATATGAATACAATTTCATCAACATTTCGCGTACAAATGTCATCTTTACATTACATGAGTACCACGCATCTTGCAATAGCTACCCGATCTGGGACGAAAAATGTTAGGTCGAACACCAAAGACGGAGTCAATAGCAACTCACCTACAATTATCACGCAGTGGTTAATTACCAATCAAATTCAACCCAAGGTCCCCCAAAAGGACCTTAAATAAACTTAACACCAACGTTAGGGTTAAGCATGATTCAACTGTAAATTTCAAGCAATTATCAGTCAAATACAAACATTTGGGACCCCCAAAAGGACCCAAAGCCAACTTAAGCCTTTGAATAGGATTAAGATTGGCTCAACTATAACTACCACTCAAAGGCTAGTTATTAGTCAATAGGAGTTCCCCTAAAAGGAACAACCCAATCAAACACACACAAGGAGACCTAGGTGATGGCTACGCTCATCTAGTCAGGTCGTGAACCAAACGATTACGACCTTCGAACATTAGACGATCTATCATAGTCCAACAAGTCGTCAAGACTGCCACTATGCAGCACAGGTCGTCATACAATCACATTCATGCAATCACATTCAAAAAAAAATCAAAGACAATATCAATGAAGAACAAGTAATTTAAATATTTTACTACTTACACAATTTGGTTAGATGATAAGGCCCCTAAGTTATCCTAAGAAAACGACCTGAGCACCCCCATCATCAAAAACATCAGTTTCTTAGTATCAAAAACATAGTTCAAAAATTCAACAATCACAAAAAGAACAAAGACAAGAGGATCAATTAACACAAGAAAGATTCTCCACATTCAAAGGCTCCATTGGTCCACCCTCTTCACCAACAAGGCTACCAACTTGATCACCACCGCAGCAAAATCAATGAACAAAACAAATATCATATCGGAGAGACACTTACAAAGCACAGGGAGCTATCCATATCTTTCAGGTTCACTCCCAAGTCCTTCCCATTCTCCAGCTGATGCTTATCTCCATCCAAGGCAATGCTCTCCAGCAGCCCTCCAGGCTCTAGCAAATAATGAGGACTTGAAACTACAGTCCCTATTTTTCACAAACCTCCTCAACCCACTCACTAGGTCCTCATAGGTGACAAGCCTATCCAGAACGTCATCACCACTCTTGTCACTTGGGGCCGCATACCCCGACCCCTTGCACTTCTGAGCAACTAGCTCATTTTCACTAGCCTTCTTCTTACCCCGGGCATCAGCAACCCCCACATCAGTAGAAAGCTCCTTCAGATTCATCTTCTTCAGATGAACCCGACCTGCAGAAGAATGACCTTCCCCAGCATTAGGTCGTTCCTCAGACTCAGTTCGGGACCTCTTCGCTCCCTTAATCTTAGCCACCTCAGAGCGCCTCTTTAGCTGAGGCCTCCGGAAAGGAGCAACATCACTTCCCCAAAGCCTCCTCCCACTAATCTTCACGACCAGCTCGGTCACCATCACCTCCCTCAAAATGCCTAGGAGCAGAACGGCTATCAGCAGCTCCTCCAACCGTTCTCACTCTAGAAACAGGTCGTACTTTCTGGCTCTCCCTCTCCATCTTAGTACCCGAGCTAGAATCAGAGATATCAAGAACAAGCTTACGAGCCCTTTTCTTCTGCTCAGCTTTCTTCTTGTTAATCTTCACACCACCATGCTTCTTAAAGTAGTGGGCAACCTCCCCCAAGATAGCTCGTTTCTCCTCCCAACTCAAACAAGCAAACTTTTCTATGACGTCAAGCTAAGGACGACCCTAAATAGAAACCTCTGCACAAAAGGAAACAAAAATATCATAACATAAAAAATATCAAACACAATACTTACATACGACCTACAAAATACCTACATAACGGCCCACTTTACAGAGCAGGTATTCCGCTCACACCTAGAGGGGGTGTAATTACCCACAACCAACAACGGCCAACGCCTCCATTCCTCCTTACTCACCCCCACAATCACAGCAGACTTCCCCCTTACGACCTGCAAACTAAAATTTAGTGCAGACGATCTCTTCACATAGAAATCCTCCAACACATCTCCTAAGTGGATGTTATAACCCCTCTCATTCAACAAATCCAACACATGGAAGACCCTCCAACTATTTCCAACGAACTGACGAGGGGCTTTTCCACAAAAATTCAAAACCTCAACGATAAGACAGGAAAATGACAACCTCATCCCAGCCTGCAACTGCCCATAACAAACCACAACTCCCCCATCTTGGGGAACATAGTCACTATTATACAATCTCTTCTCTCCACTCAGGTCGTACATGGCCAGGTCAGCATTTACCCAACCAAACTCCTCCTTCATATCAGCATAAAGCGACCTAGGCCCCAACTCCTCAGCCATCGTCTCCACTGAAGAAGACGATGAAGCCCCAACTCCACTATGAACTCTAGCCTCATCATCTCCATCACTTAGCGTTCTCTCTCTCCGCTGATCTATCTCCACTTCCCCACTCAAACTATCACTGGTCATAGACATTATGAAATAAAAAAAAAAAAAAAAAAAAAAAACAAAGATCAAGTTTTTCAAAGAAACGCACCTGGAAACCAAAAGGACGAGATAGGTTGGTTTGTTTTTTCCATTTTTTCTCTCTACTTTTTCTTTGCGTGAATTGGTAGAATGAAGAACTGAAAGGCCTTTCCCACACGAAAACCCTTTGGTTGTGCAAACCTCGAGAAAAACAAACTTTTTCGTATTCCCACAAATGCAATGATAGCTCGCCCACAAACCGCCGCGATTTTGGGCCCACAAATCCAGCCTAACAGTTCCCGCACATTTTTCAAAAGCCAATTAAACCAACCAACTATCCGACACGTGTTTTAAAATTTTATTTTACCATTTTTTTTTCACACCACAGTTGTCCAAAAAACAGATAAAATAAAGGGGGTTGTGTAAGTATCCTCCGTTCTGCACTACAGTACACGTGTCCACACACCAGATCGTACCAATCCATCAGCTCGTACCTATCCATCAGAGCGTACTAACGATCCAAACCCAAGTCATCCCCAGCATCAGTTACAGCCATTTATGGAAGCAAATCAACTAGCGCAATCTTGGAGCTCAGTCAACGCAACAATCAAGGAAGCATTTACTTTGTAACATCAGAGTAATGGCGAATCATCAAGATAGCACACAAGGTGGATCTACACTTCATAACAGCCTGGAGCGAATAAGAAAAGTCAACTCAAACATCTATAAGTAGAGAGAGATGAACTACGTAAGGCTTGATTCAAATTTACTCTAAGAAATTTGATACGTAGGCAACTCTTAACCCAAGAAGAAGAGTGCAGCCATCCCCTATCAAACAGAATATCAGATCATTGTCCCCTAAACACCAAACATCTACAGTTACTTTGTCATCAATACTCTCGACCAAAACATACGTAGAGAGTTACTTCCTCATTGTCCTGCCACGTTTCGAGCTGCTTGATTCTTGAAAACAAGTCAGGCTTAATTGTCGTACTGTTCCTCAATATCATCTTATTCTTGCATAGTTGCATTTTCGAATCATGATCACGAGAAAATCGACCCAAGAAGGAAGGAGTTTTCGTTGAGATTGAACTCGAGGGTTCTGAAAACTTATTCCAACGCTACGAAGGCCCAAGTGCCCAACAAACTCATCACTCATCACTCATACTATTCTTGGGCTTTGACTTAAGTTCTTTGCATGAGCCTCTAAGTTTCAGAAATTTGGGCTTTCTCCAGCAGAAGCACCACTGTGTTGCCATTGTCTATCCAGCTAAAACACCCTTTCTATAATCGTAATATAAGACGTTTTCGTTATGCCTAGTTACAAACCGATCCTCATCAAATTAGATTAGCTAGATCAGCCAATGTGACCTGAATTCAAAGGGCGAGATGCGTTGAGTTTTTACTTTTTTTACTTTTTAAATGATATATATATATATATATATATATATATATATTTTTTTTTTTTTTTTTTTCGATAACATAAACGTTTAAAATTGATCCAGTCAACACAGTCACACTATAAAATTTTGGATTGAAAAAAAAAACCGCACAAATAATAGCGATATAAACTATTCTTTAGAAAAAGGTCAGATGGTTTGGGAATCATTTTGATCTGTTTATGCTTATCACGACTGTATAAAATTGGCAACGAATATGATGGACGATGATATACAAACTAACAAACATGTAAGACTGTAATCACTGTATGATGATGATAATCTTACTTTATTAGATCTAAATCCAATAATGACGATTTACTGGTCCCAAATTTCTAAAGCAAAACTATAGTACATTCATGGAGCCCACTCTGGTCACGCCTGTCAATCATTCCTCATTAAAAGCACATGTTTCCAACCTGTTAACAAATTTTCCCAAAAAACTCCAACAAAACTACCAATCGCCTTATCAATAAGTACAAATATTCCAATGCAAACTTGAGGCTAAATACGGTAACAAATGTTTCGCCTAAATTGGCGCCAAATAGTCAAATACCAATTGGCAGAGCTTTAGTTTTGCGGGCCCATCTTCGTTGGCCTTTTGACTTTGGGCTTACTGTATACCCTGCTTCGGATGCAACTTAATAGATTGATTACTCATTTGTAGTTTCTACTCATAGACTAATTGTTCCTTAATTAAAGATGCATATTTCCATTGGGGAATTGAGATCAACGGTGAATATTCCAGATGCAATATACACATGCATACATTAGCGTACCAGCTCATAATTAAACGATATCATCTAGAATATTAAAAAGTAAACAAATAGGATTTATGTCCGAATTTAATCGAGAAGAATACTGTTTAAACAGTTAAAAGACAACACATTTTAGTTATTTTTTCCTCAACAAACCTTCAAAACCTCCCTTCTTTCTCTTTCTTTCTATCTCCAATTCTCCATCAACAAGATCAAGTAGCTAGCTGTTCGTTAGTTTGTTAATCATCTTTACTACGCAATCTAATACATCACCTCATTTCTTAATATCGTAAGATATACATTGGGTCTCTTTCAAGCTTTAGATTATAACTCTACTTTAATGTACGTTTACTTTGTTTCTTAATGCTCGTTTTCTTTCTTTGTGTATTTAAAGGTACAGAGGTGAAGTTTCTATATATACTTCAAGAAACTCACGAGATTCTTCTTGTTGCACGTACATACCCATTAATCCTGTATGTTAAATGCATGCCCACTTCATTTTTATTGATATTTGATCATTTTTTGAGGTTTGGGTATTAGTCTAAATGGGAGAAATAGTTGAAATATCTGATTTGGGTGTGCAGGAAATAACAGTGGGGAGAGAAAGAAAGTTGGTGGAATTCTTGAGAGAAGGAGAAGAAATGGAGGGTGTAGATCATAGAGGAAAAAAATGGAAAAGTTTTAAACAAAGATTAGGATTAAAGAAGATGAGTTGTTGTGGAGCCAGTTGGAGTTTTAGAGCAACTTCAAATATGGTTGAAAGAGAAGAAGAACAAGAACAAGAATTGACAACAACAAATGCGGGTCAGAATCAAGTAGGTAATCTTATGGATTTTGATCCGGATCCAGATTGTGTGGGCCATATTCCGACAACTGGTATGAACTTAGCAACGGCATTAGCAGCTGAAAGAGAATTTAGAGCAGCCCAAGAATGGGAAGGCGGAAGTGTAGGACCTACTAGTGCAAGTCCGAAAAGAGTGTCATTGATTAGATTGCTTGAAGAAACTGATGGTGATGATGAAGAGAAAGAGAAAGGAGTAGGGAATGAATCAATATGTTGTGTGTGTATGGGAAGAAAGAAAGGTGCAGCTTTCATTCCATGTGGGCACACGTTTTGTAGAGTGTGTTCGAGGGAAATTTGGTTGAATCGAGGTTCTTGTCCCCTTTGTAATCGTTCTGTTCTTGAGATTCTTGATATCTTTTAATTGAGTTCGTCTACCCCACGATATCCTCATAGCTTGAGATTCTTGATATCTTTTAATTGAGTTCGTCTACTCAGGATATCTTATAAGGACGAGATCCAATATCGTTGGATGTGTAATCTAAGGGTATGAGAATGTGAATTTTCGGACCATTAGATCACACATCCAACGGTCTCGAAACCCTCATCTATATAAAGATATTCTGGTGATAGCTCAGGCCTTTTAATTCACACACTTCGTGAATGTAAATTTTACATTGATTTGATTAATATCAATTTATTAATTGGTTGTTACATGCTAATTGGAATCTCTTTAGCAGGATTTTTTTTGTTTTTAGTTTTGGTGAATAGTGCTTTTAAAGTTCATTAGTGTTGTGTTGGGCTGTTGGCATCTATAATCTATTTTTTTAGGTCAGCATGCCCAACAGTTTTCATGTTTCATGTAAACATGGATCTGACCTTCAGAAAATGTTGGCATTTTGCGGACCTGGGATTCTGAATTTTCTAGATTTGTATATGTAAAGTTTTAGCGGACTGAAACTGAACGAAAGGTGGCACTTAGTATGAACTAGCCATGCAGCCCGACCTATGGCCGGGCCTATTATTCTTAAACCCATCATGTCTGGGCTTATATTTAAGGGAAGCACTTGGAAGTTTAACATATCCATATCCAATAAGTAATCCATATCCATATTTATTAACTAATACATATCCATATCCATATCCAATAACTAATACATATCAATTAACTAATCCAATGTTTTTTAGAATTTGTTTTTTTTTATCCCATGCGTACATTTTGAAATAATGAAATAATGCGTAGCTTTGTTTTTTGTTTTAGCATAACACATGAAAGGACAATTTTAATTTATATTAAATTAGAGAGCAGGCCAAATTCAGGGTTAGTTTGGTAAGAAGGCAAATAATTATTTTTCAAATATGGACTATTTTAAAAACTTTGCTGATGTGGCTCACTATGAGCATCTTGGGAGAAACGGATATTAATATAGGTAGGATTGGGCTGGGCGGAGCTGAACTGAGGTTGACAAATGACCTCATCAATTCTAACTCGGCAGACTGCCTTTGTTTCGAATGGTAAAAAAATCATGCAAAGTGAAATATGTATGGTTCCTTATAGCATCTTTAATGGTAAGACCTGGAAAACACCAAATATTTTCACCAAACAAACACCAACCCAAATAAACACCAAACATCTTTAGCCCATACATCAAAAATTCGACATCAAATCCCACTACTTTGGATACACCGCACGAAAAAACTCACGCTGCGTTTTGAACACCGCGCCATATAAGCCCAAACCCATGCGGTGTTCGATACACTACGTACTAGCATCTTATAATCTACCAAAACCGCGCGTCTTTCCTCATTTCTCACTTTCTTCTCTAGAATTAAACTCCTCTCCTTAGCAAAAAAAAATTATATATATATAACCGTTCTTAATTAGACGGACGACCGTTTACGGACGTTACTTAAAAACCGAAATTTCAAAATATAATCTCATGAAGGGTTTTGAAGCTGGATCCTCAAAACTCTCTCACTCACTCTCTCTCTCCTATTATCTCTCCAAACATAAACATAGAGTGACGTGTCTCCCTCTCTGTACTCTCTCCCTCTCATGGGGTTCTTCTTTTCTCTATTTCTCATCCTAAAATTCCGATTAAAAACGAGGTTGCAAATTCGCGTGTGAAGAATGGTAGAGAGATTGAAGAAAAACAAAAAGAAAGTCATGTGGAGAAGGAGAAAAACATAAGATTGTTTCAGAATTTATCTCCTAGTTTTTTGTTGCTTTCGACGATTACTGCAGATTCATATAAGTTATCCCCAAAGAATGCTCCATCTGCAAATGAAGTAACCTCAAAAACTGTTTCTTACAACCATTTTGTCTTTAGGTTTGACTTCCAAGATTGGAAGGTATAGTTATTTCATGTAATTAATTTCGTTATTGTTTAATACTATGCAAGACTTGATATTTTTCTATTTACAGTTAATGAAGGATTCTGTTGTAGTTGGAGAGGAGCTAATGCCTCATAATTGTATTGTTTCTGATGGTATAAATTGTAGAAGGGTTTATTTATTTTTTGGGGGGTAAAGAGAAGTCCTTGATTGAGTTTGGCATTAAACTGGATGGTGTTAGATATCTTATATATGTATTATCTGGTTGGTCTTTGTTAGTAGCTCATGTAACTGGGATGTGTTTTTTTTTAGTCTTAGAAAAGAAAATGGAAGCAGTAAGGCAGTCCGTCAGATTTTGGACTCTTAGCTAGCTACTGGCCGCCAAAGGAATAATTTGTGTAGCATGGGCTCTGTGGAATGCTTTGCGTGAGTGAAAATTGCAAGTGGTGCAAAGTTACTCTATAGTGATCTTGCTAATGACATCATGTGATTGAGAAGTGGAGATGTTCATCAGGTTGTAACTTGATGGGATGAATTGATTGCATTGAGCTGGGCAGAGCTATACGCTCTTACTTGCAGCATGTAGGTGGATTCAACAATGAATATATTGAGAAGATGATGTCTTCTCAAACCTGTGTCCAAGGGATATAAGACTCAAATTTGAGATTCAACGAAATACCCAGATGCGTCTTCACCTGTGTTTGCTAGACTGGGGTGCATGAGAAGTGTTATGGAAGTTGGATTGGAATAGCTATTAACTTGGTTAGTTCATGCTAAATCCATGGTCTGTCATGGTTGAAATGTGATACTTTCCTAGGTAGAAATGAATAATTGAACAGAAACTTTCATGGCGTTGGTATTCTTATAATCGTACTGTTATTTATTCTTAATGTGTTAAATGGCATATGTTTTCTTCTGCTGAGTTGGGACGGTGTGTGTCTTGTGCTTGTTCTGCAGTTTGTTTGCAGAAAGTATAACCAATGGACCTGTGAAGTCATTATCAAATTTGAATGTGCTTGAATCTTTGTTAGCATGTCCATGTAATTTGCAAGATCTATTACTATCTGATGTAGTATGCTTAAACAACAACCACCACCCCCAAACTCCCCTCTTTTTCAACATTTATAGTAATGTAGTTTCATACAGTGCCTTAATTGTTTTCCAATTGTTTAATGATGCCGCAGAAGGGTTTTGAATGTCTCACCCATGTGTCTGAAAATTGCAATGTCTTCTAGCCGACTAAACTCTTTATCTTGTCATCTAAATCAGGTGGATCTATCATCTCTGTTAGTCATCATCCTTGGAGAGTCCAGGTGTAAATGTGGGATTATTATCTATTTTGTTCTCTCATTCTCTACATTAATAAATACCAGAAACCAACATAATACATTGTTGAGTTATCTGATCATTCCTGAATGTGAACATGCATTTCTCCGAACTAGATTTGGTTATTGGACGCATGAACTAATGTAACTTGACCAAATGCAATTGTGACTTTGAGACTTCATGCAAGATTGCAGTATCAGTATGTGTACTAAGAGAGTCAAAGATCCGAATACAGATTACGAGAACAAAAGAAGTAATTATTATTATTATTTATTGCACTTAGTAGTTGTTATTGTAGAAAGCGAGGATTGCACCTTTGAATCATCCCCTTTCTTCTTCAATGCGAGTACCTAGATATGTGTCTCTTATCAAGTTTAATTCCTTGCTGACATCTTCCATTCGTTCTGATGGTGTTTCTAGTGAACATAAAACCCCGACTATAATTATGTTAGTCAGGCACTCCATAAGTCTAGCTCTTCTCCCACTCTGATTTTTTGTGCTATTAGTCTCATTTGTTGTTTGATCTTCTTCGGACAGAAGCATTGGATGCACAATCTGCATAACTTGATCTGGCAAGACGTTGCTAGCATAATTATGAATGCTTAAGATACTCATTTGTTGTGGTTCATCCATTGAAAAGCAATCTCTGTTCTAGCTGTAGCCTTGTATGTGGGACTGTTGCCACCGCTTCTATCGATGGTGAAGTAACTGTCTTGTGCAAAATAGCAGAAGGTGATGAAAGTGATGTTGCTTGGGGACTAGTATCCCTTTTCCCTTCTCCACATGACTTTCTTTTTGTTTCTTTTCAATCTCTCCACTATTCTTCACACACGAATTTGCAACCTCGTTTTTAATCCGAATTTTAGGATGAGAAATAGAGAAAAGTGAACCACATAAGAATGAGAAGGAGAGAGTATAGAGGGGAGACAGGGGTCACTCTATGTTTATGTTTGGAGAGAGAATAGGAGAGAGGGAGCGAGTGAGAGAGTTTTGAGAAAACCCTTCGCAAGATTATATTTCGAAATTTCGGTTTTTAAATAAAGTCCGTAAATGGACGTCCGTCTAGGAGCGGGATATATATATAGGTTTTTTTTAGCGATTGTACGTCGGATTTTTTTTCTTTCTTTATCACGTGAGACTATTACTTTTTGTTAAGTCCGTTTACGGAATATATATATAAGCGGACGTCCGTAAACGGACTTAACAAAAAGTAATAGTCTCACGTGATAAAGAAAGAAAAAAAATCCGACGTACAATCGCTAAAAAAAACCCACGCCAAAAAGGGAAATAAAAAGAATTACCTTTTACAATCCTACTTTTTCTCTCTTCTTCTTCTACGTATGCTCTCTCTTTTCCTATTATTTTGTCTCTCGCTATCTCTGGTTCTGTCTTGTCTCTCCTGTCTCTCTCTATTAAAAAAAAACGATATTGCAAGCTCATTTTTAGGAAAAAAACCAAAACATATACAACACATGAATTATTGTGTTGAACATGGTGGTTTTGCGCCAATTTTATTTATTCCCAACAAAAACAATTCGCATCGCAGCTTGGGAATAGACGATGATCATCGGCCTTCTGTGGCTTCGTTGAGTTCTTCTATCGGGAGACTCTCCTAGCAGAAGCCTCGTGGAGGGCCTAATAGCAAGGCAGCATAGGCAGGAAGAGGCCTCGTTGCGAGCCTGAAGACTCTTTCATCTTTTACGGGTCGATCGGAAATCAGATTAGAAACCTGCCGCTATAAAGTTAAAAACTTTTCTCAATCCATTCCAAATGGTGCAGGAGAGACTTGCTGGTCGGGGTGTTCGAGGATCGTGGTTTCTGCATGTAGGCGAGCAGCTAAAGCAAAAAACGTGAGCGCCCCTTTCCGCTTCTTCTTTCTACTTATTTTTCAAAGGGAAATAGGTAAATCCATATCAGAAGGAACAGCGGATACGCTAGCTAGAAACATAAGACTTGGGCTATATGAAGGAGGAACTTTAGTTCAGAATCCTCCATGGGAATCTTTGAACATCCAATAATCCAAAACCAAAAAGTTATAATATAATCTAGATATTGGAAAGATCAATATGTAATTCGTTGTTAAGAAAAAGGTTCATCAAGTTAGGTGTCTAAATTCTAACCCCAACTAAAGATTGATTCGGTGATACTGCTTATGAAATAGTGCTGATTGAATGAACTTCTCTCCAAGTGCAACACTACAAATAGAACTAAATATCTTTTAAAAGCTAAGTAGTGTTTCCCCTTATTCTCCACCAATATCCTCTGAATGGCACTTGGTGCACTACTGTACCCACCAAAATTATCCATATACACAGTACAAGACAAAGTAAACCCTGTTCAACAAGCTTTGTTTGTTTCAAGTTTTGAAATTTTCATTTTATATCTTATTTGGTTGTTACACCTCTGAGGCTCTCAAGCTTCAATCGACAGCAACAGAAGTCAGAGCAGTCCTAGTTTCCTGGTTAAAAAAGATGGAGATGACTATAGATTTAAAGGGACTAGGATAGAGAGTGGCGACAATGGGGAGAGAGAAAAGAGGGCAGAGAGAAAGTCACGAAGGGTGAGAAAATATTGTGTGTTTTTTTGTGCGAATGGGATTTTGTTTGTTTCACACACGTGAGTTCTTATTTATGATGAGAATCCGTAAACGGGTGGTCCGTTAGAGAGTTGGGCTATATATATATGGAAGCAAATCAACTAGCGCAATCCTGGAGCTCAGTCAATGCAACAATCAAGGAGACATTTACTTTGTAATATCGGAGTAATGGTGAATCATCAAGATAGCACACAGGGTGGATCTACACTTCATAATGGCCTGGAGCAAATAAGGAAAGTCAGCTCAAACATCTATAAGTAGAGAGAGATGAACTACGTAAGGCTTTATTCAAGTTTAGCCCAAGAAACTTGATACGTAGGCAACTCTTATCCCAAGAAGAGTGCAGCCATTCCCTATCAAACAGATCATCAGGTCATTATCCCCTAAACACCAAACCTCTGCATTGGCGCCGTCTGTTGGTTCGTTTTCTTAAGAAAAGAACACACACTCTTTTCTCAAGTCCACAAAGATGGTCAGAAAAACCACCATGGACCACTCACTTCAGATGTTAGTAGATCAGATGAAGACGCTCCAGGAGGCCTTCATCACGTTACAACAAGAAAACCAAACAATGCGCGAGCAAGCTACCTCCAACGCCAACAACGGCACTCCAGACGCAGTGGAAAACAACGCCGTCACAGCCTTCACCACCACCACCAATCAAAGGTTAGAAGACTTCGCACAAAGGTTGGAGAAGTTGAACGACAAGACAAGAGCGATCCAGATCGCTCAAAAGATACTCTAGACGTACAAGGTGTCACCATTCACAACTGAAATCAGGGACAAACAACCTCTTTCAGAGTTCATCCAACCAAAGTTCCCGTTGTACGATGGTAGCTCGTGTCCAGGCCAACACGTAGCTCTTTTTAGCCAGACTCTCACACTCTACAGCACTCTAGAGTACGACTACCTAAAGTGCAAGCTCTTTCCAGCCAGCCTGAAGGATGGAGCTTTAGAATGGTTTTACGCACTCACTCCTGAGTCAATCAGCAACTTCGACATGCTAGCTGATATGTTCGCAGTAGAGTTCATCCATAACAGAAAGAATCATGCCAACCTGGACTCCTTGTTTCAACTAAAGCAAGCACATGGTGAGACGATCCGCGTTCTCCTGGATGACTCCAACCTAGCAAGATCCCTGATGGGCAACAAGCCAGAACGCTTAGACGACCTGTATCACAGAATTGACAAGTACATCAAGTACGAAGAATGGTTGGCCCAGTGCAAGGGCAAAGAAGTTCTCGCAGTAAGCAACAAGCGAAAACCCAAAGAAAACAATCACTACTCAAGCAGCAACAACAACAACAACAACAACAACAAGGGCTACAACTCCCACAAGCCCTCTTACACAAAAAGGGAATTCTTCAACTTCTCCAGGACGCCGAGCCAGATCCTAAAGAAGATATATACAGCACCATACTTCAAACCCAACATCAATAAGGTGATCACCATACCAGAACGTCCATATTTCCATTTTCACAAGCTCCACCACCATGACACCAATGAATGTTGGAACCTCAAGCATTACCTCTAAGACTTAGTCGCAGAGGGCAAATTGAAAGAGTTCCTGCCAAAAAGCAACCTCAGGCATAAGCTGGATGCCAAACGCCACAGAAGTAGGAACCGCAGCCATGAACGACCTACCAACAACAAAAGCAGGAGCAGAACAGTCTGACGATCTAAATCTCTAGGTCGGTCGAGGCACAACAGGAGACAACACTCCTCCAACCACGACGAGAAAAAGGTAATCAACATGATTACACACACCTCAAATGACGAAACCTCAGGTCGGGAAAAATGATAACGGGTAGGCGCGCTACAAGAAATCTACCACCTCTCCCACAAACCTGAAGTCATCACTCCTACCAGCTCTCAGTCAACGATCTCCATAGCATTCACGGAGGACGATCTAGACAAGGTGTTCCTAACCCACAATGATGTCCTGGTAGTGCACGACAAATCAATCCAGGTAGCTCTTGCGACATACTTTTCTATCAAACATACAAGGACATGCACCTGCGAGACTCGGTGATGATAGAATCAAATGCACCGCTCTATGGGTTCAACGGAGATCGCACAGATGCCATTGGAGACGTTATCCTACCAGTATCCATAGGAGAAAACAAGGACATATTCAAAACTTTAACACGCTTCAGTGTAATCGATGTCAAGTCGTCCTACACTGCCATTCTAGGACGCCGATAGATTCACAAGATCCAAGCAATTCCATCAACCCTACACCAGGTCTTGTGATTCCCCAGACCCCGAGGCATCATGAAGCTCAGAAGCAACCAACTAGAAGCTCACCGATGCAATCACGTCAGCAGAACATCCACACCCAAGCCTCAGGTCATCGAAGGCAAAGACGTCACAAAGAAGCAAGATCCTCAAGCTTCCAACCTTCCACCAGCAGCAGCAAACAAGCTCAAAGGGAAACAAACACAAATAGAAACAGGAGAAAAAGTCAATCTGGGCACAAATGATGACCCAAAGTTTGTCTATGTAGGGGCTGATTTAGATCCCAATCTCAAGGAATAACTTGTCAAATTTTTATCTCTCAATAAAAATGTTTTTGGTTGGTCTTATATCGATATGCCAGGAATTGACCCTCAGGTCGCTTGCCACAAATTGAATGTCAATCCAAATGTAAAGCCTGATATATGCTTCTTTACTACTACTTAGAGGTTAGAACTCTCTAAATTGATGCAAAAGCAACTCAAGGTCCTTACTCACGATCTTCGATTTCGTAGAGTTGGAATAAGGATTCGAACCAACCTAAAGTCTAGGACAACTACAAATTGGTTGTTACAATAAAGGGAACTAAGGAGTAAGGTTATAATACTAATACTAGGTTTTCTTTCCTACACAACATTAAGAAAAACATTAAAGTTTGAATCATGCACTTAATACAAAAGACAATTTACTAAAGAAAGAAAAGTGGAGAGCTAATCCTCCTCATGTGATACTAACATTTAGTTGTTGATTTGAAAAGTTTATTTATTCTTCCTAGACTCATAGACAAGCCCCTAATGGAAGAAAACTTGATCCCTAGCATGTATGGTTCACTTAAGAGCTCATACATACATGCTAGCAAGTGGAACCAAGCAATGACTTATCTCTAAGCTCATTGCTTTGATTCCTAACTAGACTCTACACCAACTATCATTTTGGGATAGGATGTAGAGTTAGTTGTTCTTCCTAAAAACCTACCAAACCAACAACAATTGTTTTTCCCTCACATGAGTTGGATTAACTCCCCAAAAGGGAAGTTAGCTCATGATCCTTGAGACAAGGAATTTAAACTAGAGAAACAAAGAAAGAGAGAAAAAGGAAGAAGATAAACAATCAAACTCACTTCTATTTATTTTCTAGAAGAAAATAAGTGTTTCCTCCATTAAAACTATTACAAGCTTTCTAATAAAAACTAAAAACTAACTTATGATTTTCTTCACTAAGGAACTAAAATAATGCCATGTAAGGAAAATAAGTCAAGGGAGTAAATGGAGTGTCCCCCACCCTTGTCTAATTTCTTCTCCATTTGAGAGAAATCTCATTTCCTCCCACGTGAATCATCAAACCACATTAATTTATTTTTATCCACCACATTAAAACAAAGTGACACCTTGCCTTTTTTTTTCACTATTAACACCTAATCTAATTTATTACATGCAAGGTGTCAACTTTGCACTAATAATTTGTTATTTTTGTCTTGACATGCTCCATGATTGATGACTCATCCAATCTTGTAGCCCCAAGATAGTGGGTCCATAATGCGATCCGATGGCGGTCCGGTATTTTAGGCAGTTTTACAACTTCCCGCCTATGCGTAGAGTTCATCGCCCTGATTGTCTGAGCAGCTCTCTTGTCGTATTCGGAGTCCTGGTTCGAGAGGTAGGAGCTTTGGAAGTTTGATGCTTCTGTGTGGATTTGGGAGAATTCATATATACGTTCCTCGTGCTTTATGCAGGGTTTAACCAATATTTCCATGTTTATGCAAATACCGCAAAAGTATGAAAACATATTTATTTCATGATTATTAAACACATAATTAACCAAATTTATATGTCTCAATGGGGTTTCATAATACACTTTTGGGTGCTTATCACACTACCCCAAAAAATGACACTTTGCTTGTCCTCAAGCAAATAAGAGACACTAAAATAGATAAGTGGCCAAAATGTGTAGTCCTAAACTAATTCTCGTTACAGAGTGTGGTTGCATTGACCATATGCAACAAGGCCTTAAACCACTAGGAATTCCCTAGTAGGCGAGTTATAGCCTGCGGAGAGTTTTCCAGAAAAGATACTCACAAACTTCATTTATACTACAACGACTTCGATACGTAAACTCGTTTCCTAAATTAATCTCGGATATCCATACATCTCCTTAGCGGGGAACGAGGATTGATTTCTTTGAAACTCAAGTTAATATGTATTCAATAATTAAAACATCTACATATGATTATTCATGCGGTGAACTTTTCATTGAAATATACTAGCGAGGGTTGTTTTCGGATCCCTTGGAGAGCTGCATACCTAAATGGGTTCTTACGGGTATGTGTCGAAACACAATTCCACTCAAAATTTTACCACTCAGGTTTTGTTAACTCCAGTGTGCAGTAGGCACACGTTTCCTCACATCTCAATGACAGTCAGAGGAGTCGATGTCGATCAATCACATCTACTACTTATTATCACACCACCCTACTGATAAGCACCCAAAACTGTAATATTAAACCCCGAGAGACATAGCATTTTGGTCGATTATGTGTTTAATAATCATGTAATAATTATATTTTCGTACTTTTGCAGGATTCCGCAATTAAAATAAATATAGTGATAAAACATGCATCGAAGTATGGGAATAATTGAAGTTTCCCACTCGACCCCCGTGAAGCCCAACAAAGCCTGACTAAAGCCGAAGTTTCCAAAAGAATAGAACCAGTGCGGAACGGGTCCACATATAAAGAAGCAGCAAACTTCCGAAGCTCAAATCGGATAAATCTAGATGTCGACGTTGGCTAGTGAAGTCGCCAAATCTGAATACTGGGGAATATTTGGAATTCCCACTCAATTTCCGTGAAGCCCAACAAAGCCTGACTAGAGCCGAAATTTCCAAAAGAACAAAACCAGTGCAGAACGGGCCCACATATAAAGAAGCAGGAAACTTCCAAAGCTCAAATCGGATAAATCTAGATGCCGACGCGTTGGCTAGTGAAGCTGCCATAGCAACCCGGCTAATTTAACTCTGCGAAAGGACAAAAGTCGTGAAAATGCCAAAATCGGCGCTACCACTAGACACACTCTGCGGGCCCAGAAGGCATGATGAGTCAGCATAGGCAGGTGGCAAAGGATGGTTTCAAATTGATACCACCTGGCAAGAGAGAAGACACGTACCAATTCAAACCAGGTGGTTTGAATTGATATAAGCTAAAAACAAAACCTTAAATCAGCAAAAGGACAAAAATTAAAACAGTTAAAAACAAAGTTTTGTTTCGAACCATTCAATTAGCATAAAAACAAAATCTAAAACATTCACGGATCACCCTGTATCAGCCTATATATATGAAGGGGGTCATTCATTATTACCCCTTCTCAGATATTAATGCTTTAGCTACGCCCTAGTTAGATTTTCTTCTTCAGTACTTACATTTTGCCATTTCCATTTCAAAGGCTTAAATAATCGTAAGTTATTTTTACCTTAATAACTTGATCATTTCTTTTCTAGTTTAATTCTTGTCCTGCATTTATTTACTTAATGTATACAACAAGTTTTATTATTCCTTCTATGACCATGAGCTAATCCCCCCCCCCCCTCAGGGGGAGGGTTATGCTGCTCGTGTGAAAATCTAGATTGACTCGTTAATATTCTAGAATCACTACTTAGGAATTAGGCATAGAATTGACATCCGGTCCCAAAATGACTGAGACTGT
Organism: Coptis chinensis; assembly: GCF_015680905.1. Taxonomy (NCBI): domain Eukaryota; kingdom Viridiplantae; phylum Streptophyta; class Magnoliopsida; order Ranunculales; family Ranunculaceae; genus Coptis; species Coptis chinensis. The sequence continues at coordinate 42,343,740 of NC_141459.1, forward strand.
ACAAAGTTAGGATCGCCGATGCTCCAGGTCTCGTAGCGACTCTGCAGTGTCGGGCGACTCTCCAATTCGTCCAGCTGATGTGAAATCGAGCCAGGAGCTGAAATAATATACCAGAGATGTGGTATTATTAAAACTCCTTATGCTAGTGAAATGCGACCTAGAGATGTGGGCATGCACTAGGGATCAATACTCGACGTCGTCTCCGAAAACGAGACGAAGTAGAGATGTAGTGACGTGGAAATATAAACTGTTAAAAAATGATTCTCGCATGAGTATGACTAACTCTCTCCCTATTTCTCTATTTTTGTTTACCTACATCTATTCGCCGTAGTAATTTACATTATTTGCATTACCGTTATTTTAATTAAACCAACTAAAAAGAAACCTAAAAATCCTACTCACCAAAAGTTGTAATTCCAGTTGTGAACCTATCCGAGCCCTAAGGTTTGGACGATCCCTTACTCGACCTATCCTACCAAACCCACGTGAGTAAGGTAACTTGACTAAAACGTACGACTATAAGGACGTTGGACTTTGGACTTCGGACTTAGACTGTGGACCTCGGACTTTGGACTGTGGACCTCGGACTTAAGAAAATAAGTAACTGAAAACCAATAAACGTTCGAGAATAAATACGTGTGAAAACCAAATGGCGCCGCTGCACGCCGAAGGACTCTGGACTTAACGTAATAACTGGAATACACCCATAAAAACCCCCTCCCCTACCTCCTCATCTTTTTAAGGACAATACTAACTTTTTTCCGTAACTTTTTCTACTAACAAATATCTGTGAACCAAGTTGTTTATTTTCATTAGCACAGTCTAAGTACTCCGTAGGAATTTGAAATCTTGAGCAGACAAAGAGTCTCGGACGAGACTGAATTAGTAGCACGCCGAGACTAACCACGGAGTATCAACACTCCGGTTTTCAGGTCTGAGCCACTTTCCTTTTCGATTACTCTTTTGGGCTCTTTGGTCCTGTTTTTGCTAGTAAGCATACGCTCGGGAGTAGTCGATCGCTATACGAGGAATCGCGAGACGCCAGGTTTCAAACTCTTAAACTCCTCAAACTTTGTCGAGGATATTATTTGCTATAACCTGTTTTACCTCGTATATTTGTATGTTGGCATGAGAACTCCGTGCATGTAAAGGTGGTTCATCATTACATATTCACGTAACACAATTAATATGATTGAATATATTTTGATATATGCGAAGCGTCAAACCCACCGCTTAGAATATTTTTGTATGTGTATGTTACATCAATTCACGCATTACGGTATTCAATTGCATGAGTTCGTTCTCGACATCCCCCTAGCTCACGTATAACTTACACATAGTTGCACGTATAAGTAATATAGATTTGCATGGGTAGACTTTTTGCGTAAACTAGTATATGTTAGTTAGTTTCTATTTTGGCATCTATCGTTTTTAATTGCATATTTTGTAATCACGTCTCCATAATACACTAATTACGTAAATTAAAATAAAATAAAATAAAATAAAAATAAATAAAAATAAAAAATTCATCTAAATCATCTTAATAACACCCCGCATAATACACCATCATAAATTATCATCATATTCCATCAGTGCCTAGGAAACTTGAAAAAAATTGAGGTTGCCTAATTAAGGAACGCGTCCGGCACTAACAACCTCCCTCAATTCTCTCGGTGACACGGCTCTTCGGAATATTCACACGTTATCCTAGCTTCCCCGCCGAAGTTAGCAACAGCTCGAAAACGTTCTTCAACTCCCTCCTTCCTAACTTCTAAAACCTCGGTCATTATTAGATTTCCTTATGAGCACTAAATTAAATTTTATATTTGTATGAGACTACGGTCTGGTAAACATAAGGAATTAGAACTTACATATCATCGTCGAAAATACAAGAAACAACTGTTTATGTTATCTCCTAGGCATAGTTCCTCTTCCGTAAATCAACCTCATCAAACATCTCCGTTTCCATTATCTCCTTTAATTATGGCTGAAGAAAATCTCACAGTCGAGAAACCCCTTTCGGATTTCTATACTGCCTTACAGGAAGGACCTACTTCCTGCATTAAACTCGATGCGATTGTAGGTGATTTTCGTATTCCGCCAAACATTTTCAGTTTGTTACCTGTTTACCATGGTTTAGACCATGAAAAACCATACAATCATCTTCGTCGGATGCAACAAGTAGTCACCACTTTCCGCCATCCGACCGTTACCAACGAACAAGTCTTGCTTAAGTTGTTTCCCTTCACCTTAGCTAATAAAGCTTCAGTTTGGCTCGCCGGACAAGCGCCGCAATCCATTGACACATGGGCCAAACTTGTTCAAGCATTCATGATAAAGTTCTATACTCAGAAGAAAACTACAGAAATGCTTCAAAAGATTCAATTCTTTTCGCCCAAAGACCCCGGGAATCCTTTTCGAAGCGTGGAGCAGATTTATCGATCTACTTCTCTAATGTCCCCATCATCAACTCGACACCATTTGTATTAGTCCGTTCATTCTTTAATGGGTCTCCGACCATCAAAAGGAAACATTAGATATCATGAACGGCGGTTGTTTCATGGACAAGGTATTTATTGAAGCATACACTTTTCTTGAGAAACAGCGGGCCTCGGCATCCATTGGGGAAACACTGATTCTTTTAGATCTTCTAAAGACACTCCTACCAAAGTTACGTCTATGTTCGAGGTCAAACCCGATCCGGAATTAAAAACTCTAATCGAGTCCCTAAACAAAAAGGTTGATGCTCTTTCTGTACAAGTAATGAACAAAAACCCAAACAGGTCATGGCTGCCAACGCTTCCCCATGCCCTCTTTGTCTAAGTCCTGAGCACGCCGATTCTTATTGTCCTTTGGTATACGAGTGCCCTCCCCAACCTTCTGAAGAGGCTTGTGCTTTCAACATCCCTAATGCACCTTGGCGCACAACATCCGAATTTAGCTTTGGGCACCCTCGTCCAACAACAAAATCCTTCAGTGGCAACAACGCGTTCTGCATGACGACCACCCGCGAACTACAATTCCTATCGTCAAGGAAATCTTCCACAATTCCAGCAAGGGCAAGGTAATTTTCCCAACAACGCAAATATAGGGTACCAAAACAACCGCAACCTTGTTCCCGCTAATCAAGGATATGGCTACCAAAATCAACCCGTGAATAATAACCGTGAACTAGTTCCTGCTACTCCTTTGGTACAATCCACAGCCGATAAAACGGCTGAAACTTTCCTGACATACATGAATCAACAGAATCAAATCCTAGCTTCTATCCAAGCGGTCTCTTCACTGTTAGCTCGGGATAAAAGTCAAAAGGCGTGTTCCCCGCCAAGCGTTCCAAACCCTAAGTCTACAAACACCGCCTTTGAACTCAACAATGCACGGGACCTAGTAATCTAAGCCGGGGTGAGGTAAATGCCATTACCACTCTTCGTTCTGGCCGAACCATCGACAATGATATACGGATGCCAGACGAGGAATCGACGGAAGTCACAACTGACGTCCTTCCAACTCCTACCTCGCAACCTATAACGGACGAAGTTGTACCTTCAAAATCTACACCTACGCCCCTAGGGAAAGACGCCATCGATCCTTATATCGCGATTCCGTCAAAAGCTCTCATTTCCCCGCCCGTTTGGTAAAGAACAAACATGATGAACATTTTGATGAGATCCGTGAAACCTTCAAAAATTTGACCATAAACTTACCTTTCCTAGATACGCTAAAGCATTTTCCCAAGCATGCCAAGTTTTTGAAGGACATGTGCACCACCAAATGACGTACGAATGTACCTCAACAAGCGTTCATCACTGAGCAGTTTCCCTCGATTACCACTACCAATGGTGTGGTAAAGTACAAGGACCCGTGTCGATTAACCGTATAATGCGTTGGCGACAAGTACACCGCTACTGCACTTTTAGACCTAGGTGCCAGTGTTAACCTACTTCCCTACTACTTATTTAAGCAGTTAGGTCTTCATGAATTAAAACCTACCAATATGACTTTGCAACTCGCGGATCTCTCCATCAAGTACCCAAAAGGCATAGTAGAGAACGTTATAGTAAAGGTCCAAGATTTTTACTACCCAGTGGATTTTGTCATCCTGGATACTGAAGTAGCTTGTGACTCCATCCCTATTATCTTGGGACGTCCTTTTCTTGCAACTGCTAACGCTCTCATAAATTGTCGGGACGGTTCAATGACATTATCTTTCGGGAACCTTTCTGTCGAACTCAACGTGTTCAAATTAATGAAATAGTTTCCCGATCCTATAATGGAGGGTGAGATTAACTTGGTTGATAGTCTAGAACATGATTATTTCACAAACTCTTTTCCCCCAGACGAGATACACCAATTTCTTTCTTTTGATAATCCGGAGTTTGACGATGACTCATACATAAGGGATGTCCATGCATTATTAGAGTCAGTACCACTATTTGACCCTAATACTTTGGTGCAAACTGATTCAGAAGAACCGGATTCGCTCTTTTCCATTGAAGAAATGATCCCTCACGAATCCTTGATCCCCAATCCTCCAACTCCGGATTTAAATCCTCTACCCCCTGATTTGAAGTACGTGCATCTCGATCCCGATGGTAGTCACCCTATAATAATTTCTGCTTACTTAACTACAGACGAAGAGGCACGTTTGATTCATGTCATTCGTGAACACCGCTCCGCTATCGGATGGTCCTTAGATGATATCAAGGGAATAGACCCTAGCATATGCACGCATCGTATACATCTTGATGACGGTACAAAGACATCGCGAGAACCACAACGCCACCTTAATCCCGCCATGAAGGAAGTGGTGAGAGAGGAAGTTTTACGTTTACTTGATGCAGGTATCATATACCCTATCTCAGATAGTGACTGGGTTAGTCCCGGTCCACGCGTTGTTCCCAAAAAAGTCCGCATTCAAGTTGTGCAAAATGAAAATGATGAGTGCATCTCCACTCGCATTCCTTTGAAATGGAGAATTTGCATTGACTATCGCAAACTTAATGCCAGAACCCGTAAAGATCACTTCCCTCTCCCATTTATTGACCAGATGCTAGAACGTTTAGCCGGTCATGCTTACTACTGTTTTCTTGATGGCTATTCCGGATACTTCCAAATTGTCATCGATCCCTACCGATCAAGAAAAGACAACTTTCACGTGTCCCTTTGGAACATTTGCATACGCATCGAATGCCTTTTGGTCTTTGTAATGCCCCGTGCACTTTCCAATATTTGCATGCTTCACATTTTTAGTGATATGGTGGAACGTTATATGGAAGTCTTCATGGACGACTTTTCCATTTACAGAAATTCCTTTAACGACTGTTTATCCAACCTTTCCAAAGTATTAACGCGTTGCGAAGAGAAAAATCTGGTACTCAATTGGGAGAAGTGTCATTTCAGGGTTACCAAAGGACTTGTTCTAGGTCATATTGTTTCAAAAGACGGGATAGAGGTTGATAAAGCTAAAATTGTTAAAATTTCTTCGCTACCCTTCCCACATACAGTTCGGGATATTCGTGCCTTTTTAGGCCACGCTGGGTTTTACAGGAGATTCATTTAGGATTTTTCTAAAGTTGCTCGACCCTTAACCAATCTCCTGCTTAAGGATGCAGTATTCGACTTCAATTTCAATTGTAAACAAGCTTTTGATACTCTAAAAACCGCTCTGACTACCGCTCCTATTATTCAACCCCCTGATTGGTCTCAACCATTCGAACTTATGTGTGACGCTAGCGACTTTGCTATTGGTGCCGTGCTAGGCCAACGACGTGACGACAAACCCATTGTCATTTACTACACTAGTAAAACCCTTAACGACGCTCAACGTAATTATACCACAACTGAGAAAGAGTTCCTAGCTATTGTCTATGCTTTGGATAAGTTACGCCCCTACCTAGTTGGAACATCGACCATCGTATATACTGACCATGCCGCAATTCGGTACTTACTCGCGAAAAAGGATGCAAAACAACGATTGTTTCGCTGGATCCTTCTCTTACAAGAATTCACCCTAGAAATCAAAGACAAGAAAGGAACCGAAAATGTCGTAGCCGGCCATTTATCAAGGCTGGTTGGTGACATCGATAGTGATTCTGAAGCTATCGGTGATTCCTTCCCAGACGAATACTTGTACTCTATTTTCTCATCTCCATGGTACGCGGATATCGTTAACTACCCTAGTTCTTGAGGAAGTCCCTCCTTTTTGGTCACGCCCCGATCATGAAAAGTTCTTATCCATGTAAAATATTATTTTTGGGATGAACCCTACCTCTTTAAGTATTGTTCGACCAACTCATTTCGTTGCATTCCCGACCGGGAACACACCGACGATATTATCTTTTGCCATGAACAATCTTATGCGGAGGTCATTTCAGTGGAAAGAAAAACTGCGGCCAATGTGTTACAATGTGATTTTTACTGGCCTACCCTTTTTCGCGATGCACACAAACATTGCGTAGCTTGCATTCGTTGTCAACACCTAGGTCGAATTACCAAACGAAATATGATGCCCCTAAATCCTATCTTAATTGTGGAAATTTTTTTATGTTTGGGGCATTGATTTTATGGGACCCTTCCTTATTTCTCAAGGTTTTCTATACATTTTAGTATTTGTAGACTATGTGTCCAAATGGATTGAGGCACTTTCGCGATGTCGCCTTCAAATGACCATAAGACTGCCGTGAGATTTGTAAAAGAAAACATTTTTCTCGTTTTTGGTGTTCCCAAAGCTATCATCAGTGATGGGGTACACATTTTTGTAACAAAATTTTTGGGTTTTTAATGAAGAAATATGGAGTTACTCACAAGGTTGCTACTCCATACCACCCACAAACGAGTGGCCAAGTGGAAGTCTCCAACAGAGAGATAAAGTCTATTCTAGAGAAAACTGTCAACCCATCAAGAAAGGACTGGTCTCTCCGCTTATCGGATGCTTTGTGGGCATACCGAACAGCATTTAAGACACCTATAGGGATGTCTCCTTACCGCATTGTTTTTGGAAAACCTTGTCATCTGCCAGTTGAACTTGAACATCGTGCCTTTTGGGCCATCAAAAGCCTCAATTACAATATTATCGAGGCAGGCGAGAAGCGAAAAATGCAATTAAATGAGCTGGAGGAGATTCGGAGTGATGCTTATGATCTCTCGAAATCCTACAAAGCTAATATGAAAAGAGTACACGACAAGCACATTTTGCGTAAGGATTTCAAAATTGCCCAAAAGTTTTCTTTGTACATAACTCCATAATACACATCTTTCCCGGTAAATTGAAAACACGATGGTCCGGTCCTTTCATTATCAGGTCACCGTGAAACATTATGGGGCAATCTCTTTGCTTAATCCAAAAGATAACAAGCAAATTTCAAGTCAATGGACAACGCCTAAAAACATTACCACAAATTACGCCACCGGATGTTGAGCGGACTTTTCTTGAATCCAATTTATTAATCGACTAGATGTTTCGTTTGGCGCACTCAATCTTGTTTCTATAGAGGGTGCGCCATGTTGGTAGCCGGGCCATCTTCTATCTTATGATCTCCAAAGTTTTTGAAGTGTGTGGTTGGCCGGAACCTTAGTCCACTAAAACTCTTTTCCGAACCGAGTATAAATGTCTTCGCAACACGAAAGCAAACGCGTACCTTTCGTTAAACGATGGGTACCTAAAATTTCACCTCCTTCCTTCTCTTCCCTTTTCTACTCTCTACCTCGCTAACTTCAGCCTAATCATTTGGTGTAAGTCTCACTAGTCACTTAATAGGGAATGGTCATAGTTCTTTTGCTCGTGAACGACGCGGCGCGAAGAATGGGCTGGTGTATGCATTGCCAAACACCCTTCCGCTTCAGGCCCCGACTTCCTATCCGATACTAGCCAGGTTTAAGGTATACTTTTGTCTAACACCGCGCGGGATAATCTTCGCCATTTGCTTACCGTTTCTCCCACAGGTTGGGATTCGTCTTGAGGATCGGCGTTAAAAGACTCACCTTGTAAATATGTTTATTTTGTTACCTTTTCCCTTTGCATTAAGTTTTGCACATGGGATTCATGTCAAACCTCCGATGTTGCATACTTGGAACACAAACGGGCAATGGATTCCACCAGACCAACCCTAGAATTGGTTACTTTGAGTCCCTTGGGGGCGGTTTGAGGATAGCCGGATGTAAAAGCGTAATTTTATTAGATCAGAAGCGGTCGGTCCAGATGGTACCGTCCTGCCCCTAACCCCATAATACATAGAGGTGAAGCCACAGTCTGGCTGGATAGGGTTCGCTCCAGAGCCGACATGATAGTTGTCTATGATTTAAGTTGGTGACTCCCCTGGACATCCAATGCTTTTCACGTATATCTCCCTTGTATGTAAATAAAATCTTTACACTCTCCTTTTCTAGTTTAAAAAAAAAAATTGTGACTTTCAAGAATGACTCATACAATTGGATAGAATTTTTCGTGCCGATCGTTTCGATATCTCATTCGTCCAATTCGGAGTCCAAACGAGTTGTGGGTATGCAATTAGATTTTTAGGTTTAAATCAGGCTTTAGGCTTGATTTGGGCTTCGAGAAAATTTTTGGCCCAACCAAAATATCGATTTCTCGGTCCATTTAAACCCAAAAAACCCGATAACACGCGTCACAAATACACGATTCGTCTTCCTAAAACCGGATCTTGCCCCTCGAATTAATTAGTCTACGAGAGGCCCACACTAAAACCAGGTCTCGCGCGAGACCCTCACAGCTCCGATCAAGATTTCCTTCCGTCAGATCATCCCAATTCTCCCTCTCATCAGTAATCAATAGCCATCCTCTCTCTACGACCAGCAATGGCCGGAAACAGGCGGATTTGTGTTGAAATTTTTTTTGGGAATTTGTTTGAAAACGGGATGTTTGCTCCATTCTTTGATCACGAAATTCACTCTAGAGGATGGGAGAGTTTGTTATATGCCAATGGAGGGCTTTATTCCAAGGATTTGGTGATGAAATTCTACGACAATGGAAGCTTTAATGGCGACCATTTTTGGGTCACCGTCGACGGTGTGCGCCACAAAGTCACACCGGTGTTGCTCTCCGGGATCACGGGCATTCCACTGGTCGACCATGTACTGACTCAGCAGCAGTCCGTGTACCCACAGACTTACGACCTAATGCTCGACACGCTAATCGAGGGAGAGTACAACATCGACGGGAAATGCGCGTATCGGTCACTTCGGTCGCGATGAGAACCAGCCTAGCGGTGACTCAATGGTCTGGATCAACGCGTCATTGGCACCTCGAAGCCTTCCGACATCAACAAGACCTTCCTCCATCTTCTCGGATCCTCCAGAGCGAAAGGGTAACTTCGCATCGTTACCTTTCTTTTTGATATTATCACACATGCCACTCTTTAGGTCAGCCCCCTTTGCCGTTCTAGTAACGCAAGTCATGATTAATCTGGGTTTTCTCATGCGCCACCCCACTACTCCCTATACCACAATATGAGAATATGCTTGTCTTCAAGAAATGCATATAGGACCCTTGGGAACCCATAGCACCTAGGGCTGCCGAGCACGCTAGCGTAGGATCCTCTCACCCACCATACTTTGATGAGACTGCCATGAGTAAGATCACCCAACCCATAGAGGCCCTACGTGCAGTGAACAGTGGTCTGAGAGACATGTACACTCGCCAGGTATCGATGAGACGTACCTTGGGCGAGTTAAGGACAGATATGACCACTCACCACGAGTTGATGACAGATACCATGGGCGAATTCCAGCAAGAAATGAGAGCCTCCATGACTGCATTTCAAGACAATATGCTTACTCGCCAGAACCAGTTCCAGCGAATGCTCATGGCGAGCCAGCATCAGTTTCAGGCTCAGGTGATGGATACTCTTAGTGATATCCAGGAGCAGTTAGCCTCCACGGGAGCTCGTACTGCACGACGTCGCAGGACTCCTGGTTCTTCTTCTGCAGCCCCCGAGGATTCTGCTACAACACCTGAGGATCATCAGTAGCTATATTTATTTTTTTCTGGTCTTGTATAATATTTTTATCATATACTTTATTTACGTGTTTGCATTTTCCAGCTTAATAGTAGATGGTTCCTAAATATCTCTTCTTGATATATTAGCTATATCTAATATTATTGTATTTAATTCCTCGTATCATTATGATATGTCTCCATACCGTTGCACGTTCTTACATCTTATTGTGATAGTATATCTACATTTTCCTTGTCCTTCTAGTTACGCTATATAAAAAAAAAAAAAAAAAAATGGGGGCACTTCTTGTCACATGCCCCATTCTTCTCATCCACACTACATCCACTTTTGCGCATATCTTAGAAGATACACGTGGTCTAACTACCCTGTGACACCTCGAAACGTATCTTTTACATTTTCGGATGGGTGCCTATTTATAACAAGGATAGACACCTCAAAAATTTAACTTCCCTTTTTCCAAAATAATTTTTCACCACTCCATCTTTAATGGCCCTCACTCGAAGTTTCGTGCCTGAGCAAAATTTTATGGAAAATTTCCAAAATGGTCTTTTTCATCCTTTTTTTTTACACTGAAATATTACGTCGAGGATGGTACCCTCTTTTACACCATAAGCAAACATTTTATTCCAGAGAATTGGTCTTGTTATTTTATAAAAGCGGTTATTTCCAAAACGGACAATTCTTTGTCCGTGCGAACGGATGCGAGCATGAATTGACTATAGAAATCATCTCTGAGGTACTTCAAATTCCTATTACAAACCAAGGAGTACACCTTCAGGATTCACCTTTCGATAATATCTGGCATCTGATGTTTGCAACTATCCTTCACGGCGAATACAACCGGAAAAACCGTATTGTTTATCAGCGATCTTTGCAAAAGAACCAATTATCTGTGATCCAATGGGTAGCTCATAATGTCATCGGCATGTCCAAGACTTCTGAAATAACCAAACCACTCCTCCATTTACTCTGGGTGTTGCAGACTAACTGCAATGATTTTTGCATTATTAAAATTTCTCGGAATGCGATCGCGACGCGCCGGAAAAAGGCAGCCCCTTTACCAACCATTGTGACACTTATCATGATACATTGGGGTTTTTCTAGTACTTCTCCTCACACACCTCTTGAGCGGCTAACATTCTTACCATTCTTTCGGTATGTAGGAACGGATTCGGAACCCCGACATTGCAAAGAACCATGTCGGTGCAGGAACCAACGAAGATTGTTCCACCGACAACATCTTTCATGAAAATGCATTATGCAACGTATTTAATCCCATGGAAGGGCTTCGCTTAATTCAACAAGGACTGATGACATTATTCAAACGTCAGAACATTATTATCACCAGCCTTCTTGAATTTCAGGACCTGCGGACAATAAACGAAGAGGAACAAGCACAATTCTTGCACAGCCACAACCAATTCTTGGCAAATCACACTCTCATAATGGAGAACCACGCCGAGATTTACCAGACAGAAAGCAAAATGTTGCAACAGGTTGTTGCATGGATTGACGGCATAGAAAATCTTATAAACGCATCCCTCCCACAAAAGGATCCTCGCCGTTACTTGGGCCAATGAAACCATTTAAATTTTGCAATTTTATATTATTTATCATTTTCTTTTTAGTTTTTAATTTTCGTATGGTAATTTGTTTTTACTTAATTATTCTCATCATACTCTAATATTTGTTTATCCTTGTCTAAACAGGTCACATTTTTTCACACAATGGAAGCTCCAAAGATGATCCCAGAACAATCTTTCCATTCATTGCTGAATTCTCCGGCATATGGACATCTTTTCAGAGACTACATCACTCAAGTTGGTTGGAACTCTCTCATTCTACACCCGAGCGGACATATCCCCGAGGTTTGGCAGTTTATTTTTATGATAACATGGAAGATCTACCAGTTGTCCAGGGTTTCCCTTTGAATGGGTTTACACTACGTATTGGTAACACCCGACACGCTTTTTATGAGCCAACAGTGGCTATGGCTCTAGACCTTCCTCCTCTTCAGCCGGATCTCCCCATTCAATACATGATAGAGAATGACCTTAATGACTATTCTAGGGAAGATTTTGATGCCGGTATGGCGATGGCCTTGCCCACGCCAAAGAACGTGCGAAGGCGGCCGATGGCGAATTCACTATTCCACTAGCCAATTATGACCATGAATGTTGGAGCGCCATGTTATTTATTCTTCGAACATCATGGGAGATTGGCATTTTTCCACGGCATCAAAGGCGTGCGGTAAGACATTCCATGCATTGGCCCAGCAACGTACCACCTTCGACATTACAGAACTAGTAATTGAGAATCTTAAGAAGGCTCGGTCTTTTCGGCAACACTATATCACCCTGCCAGTTACAGCATGCAGGATAGTGAGGACGTACTTCCCTGAGTTTGCAGCCACCTTTTAGGACTGGGTAAAGGTCGACTCTATGTGTCCAACAAACAAGATAATTCGTTCTTTGCGATTTCGGACATGGACACGCCCTGCAAGGTATCTTAAGAAAGTTCGTTCTTTCCCTAACGATGATAAAATGATAGCTCATCTAGACAATGCAAAGAAGAGGAAGTGGAGTGAAGTCTGGAAAGCTATGATAGATTGGCGGGATGCAAAGGAATGGCATTTCTACAGGGACAAGGCAAGGAGGGACTATCCCCCAGTTCAAGGTTGGGCAATGTGAGTTGATGCATGTACATATTTGTTTTACGTTTTGATGTGAAATAAATAAATAACCTAACGGTGTGCTACTCTAACAGTGTGCTTCTACTTTTATGATGTATAATATATAGTGTGTTACAATAAATTTCTGTGGAAGATGTCAGCTTTATTTTTGCTCAAAGCCTCTCAGGTATACTCTTTCTTCCTCTTAACACTTTGAGGACACAGTGTCCGACTGTTTGGGGGTGGTGAGAACCTTTTGCAAAAATTAGGCATGCATAGTTGTATATAGTTTACTTAATGTCTAAATAAACATATTTAGTGACAAATTTTCGTTTCTCTTTCTATGATGAAAAATATTTAGAAATTTCACCCTAGCATCAGAATTAGGACTTGTTCTTAGAAACTTAATTTAATACGTATGCAATAGTTTTTACATCTTTTCATGAGCATTCATGCACTGACTATCATTAAATGTACACAGCAATAAGTTTCTGGGACCCACGGTTAGATAACTTAGTTTCCATATCCTGTAAGAATCTAACCAAAAGCCTCAAAATGTGTGATATATGAGTAATGACACAGAGGAGTAGTTCTTCCGAATAGAGAAGTTTACATGTCTACTTACTTTATCACTACGCAAATCCTAGGCGAGAATTTAGGCCTTCTTTGGATCGATATAGCTGATAAACGTAAAATTGAATAGTTTTACCTACGAAATAAAGCGATGAAACTCTATACGAAAGTAAAACTACACACTATCTTATTATGCCTATATTATCAAAGAATTCTACTCTCAATCCTATGAGATATAGTGGAGTAGAGTGATTCGTTCCACTCCTAGTCCTTCCGCATGGTAATGTTTTCTAAGTATAAATAATCTACTTTAAATCTAATGAGAGATTTACGAAAAGGCAACTAGACTACGATGCAACTACCCACAAGATGCACTAGTCGACTATCAGAACAACTATAGGAATGCTACATTGATTCGATGATAAGGAGTTAGAGGGGGATTGATTCCACCTTAACTCGACTTAATCCTATTAACGACGAATCGTTGTAATCCGAATTGAATCGCTTAACAATTGGTTCTTCCTAATCCCTAATTACACATGGCATTCCTACCAATTCATAACTAGCATGTGAAGCGATTAAACCCATTCTCATGGTGAACTAATCGCGTTTCTAGAGTGGAAAGAAAATTACGACGATTCTACGATAGTCGGAATCAAGCTTTCATCAAGGCTTCTCAACCCCTCTAATGGAGGTTTAGCGAGAATCATTATGCAATCATTTCCGATTAAATTTAAACTAAACATGATATAAAGAATTGAAATGTACTAATCTAAATTAAACAATAATTAAAATCTAATTAATAACTAAGAATTGAATAACAAGTAATAAATGAATCAGATCTAACACAAATGTAAATGACAAGAATCGAAATTTAACAACTAGCTATTTTATTAATCAAACTAATTAAGAGTAATGATTCTAATAGTTTAATCTAAAACAAGAATTGGATTTGAAATTAAACTTAATTAAAACAATTAAATCTAGATCTAGAAGCTATTCTAATGGCTACTTTCTATTCTAAGCTCCTTTATTTTCTAACCTAAAAATCTACTATTCTCCCCTAAAAAATCTACCATTAACAAAGAGCTAAGCTTTTGTTTTTATACTTTCAGATCCAAAAATCATGCATGGGCTTGGAGCCAGGTTTTGGGCCAGAGAATCAGGCCCAAAAACCCAATTCTTTCAGTCCAAAAAGGCCTCTTCAGCTGCAGTTGGCTTCAATAGACTTTTCGTCCACTTCTGCTCCTCTTATTGGATCAAGGCTTGGACCATTGGAAAGCTCTTTCCGAGAAGGTCGTTTTGACATAAGGTAGGCCCCATTCCGAGGTCTAAGTCCAAAGATATGGCCTTCGGAAGTTCTACTGACTTTGTGTGTTGTTTCTGCCCGCGTCGACTTTTCAGCTTTTGACCGGGCTTTAGAAAGGCTTTCTTCTTGAATCTTTGAATCTTGGCCTTTAATCACCTTTGCTCCGAAACTCCTTAGTAACATAATAGACTTTTTGCTCGAAGTGACAAAAATGGAGTTCTAATTATTACTCACATAATTGGTCTAATAGTTTATTCATGGTTAAAACTACAGTTTTTCTTATCAAACCACCCCAAACAGACCATCCTCAAGCAAAATGAGAAATTAGAAAACCAAAAATGGAGGAATTCCCTAGTGGACGCAACAAGTTATAGAATTCGCGGAGTGGTTTTTCAGTGAGTGAAGGTACTCACAAACTTCATCTATACTACAACGACTAAGAAATAAAACTATTGTTTCCTTATCCATGCTCTAAATTAACTATACCTCTCACTAGCAATGCATATAGAGTAATCAAGTCGAAACCTAAGCTAATATATGCATAATAATCAATCATCTACAATAAACATATATACAATGAGTAATACTATGAAATGCCTAGCAGGTTCGTTTCTGAACTCGGAATAGTGTCCTTAAGTAGGTTCTCACAATAATAGTCAAGATACAACACTCTGATTTTTCCACTCAAGTTCCGCTACTCCAGTGTGTAGTGGGCACACTTCACCTTACAATCTCAATGACAACAAGGAAGCCGGAGTCGATCAAACACATCTGCCACTTACTATCACACTAACCTATTCCTAATTGAGCTAGAGGTCTTTATTAGGTGTTGCGGGGATTAGGAGATGGTTTAAGAAGGAAGGAAATAGATATTCAAAAAGGACAAGTCCGAGATAATAGAGTCTCTTGATTATGTAACTAGAGAAAACCTTGTTATTTACTTTTGCTTGTACACTTTGTTTCCATCCATCCCTTTTTTTTTTTTTTTTTTTTTTTTTTATTTTCTTTGGCTTTTGACTCCCTTTTTTATTCTATTTTTGGAGTTTTTATTTTATTTCTATTTTTATTTTTTTTTTCTTTTGGATGGAAACTTCTTTTTTTTTTTTTTCAAGCCATTAACTAACCTTTGTTTACACAAGTTTTTTCTTCTTCGTTCTTCCTCATTCTATTTTCAGACTTATCTAAATTGGGTAGGTTGAATTTTTTATTTTGTTTTGTTTTGTAATGGGGTAAAAGGATTTGTGGTTTATGAAAGGCTAAAGAAAGGCTCGAGGGGCTTAATTAGCGGAAAATAATTCCTAGGTTTGAATTTCGGCTATATCGATCCAAAGAGGGCCTAAATTCTCGCTTAGGATATGGCATAGTGATCAAGCAAGTGGACGTGTGATTTCTCTATCCGGATTTTACTTCTCCCTTTTATGTCATTTCTCAAATGTTTTGCTCATATAAGGCTTTTTAGGCTATATTCTCACAGGATTTGTAGAATAAGTACTCTAGCCTAGATTTCAGAAACTTACTTGCTAACAATCATAGATACTCATGTAATATATTTATAGATAGATGCAAAGATTATTACCTACATATTAACCTAAGTTTCTAACAATTATTCGATGCAAAAGCTACATTGAGACTTCTAGATCGTTAAGAGCATAGAGAAAGAAAACAATACCACAATTCCTAAGTGTATAGCATAACTTATTTATTTATATTTTTGAATTTTTTGAAATTTTAACTAGAAAACAAATGCATATTATACATATCTATATCCTAACAGATGCCTTAATTACACGTGTTTCTATGCCCCCAAACAAGAAGCATGTTTTGTCCTCAAAGCATTGTAAATAAAGAGGGTAGGAAAAATACCATTGAAACGTGTGAAATTCGGGGAACATCTACAAAACAAAGTTAGAACATACTAATAAAGGAAATAAAAACCGACGAACTCTATATAATGAAGTTCTACCCATTATGGGGTTAACAAGAATGAAATTGCTTGGGACATAAGCGCACACTAACTAGAATGAAAACTTACCTTATCTCCCGCGATTACTCATCATCTTCCTCATCCTCTTCTTCCATAAAGAAGTGAGGTTCCTTTGCGATCCGCCATGCCATGATAATTTTCCGGCTTCCCCATTTATCATCTATTATTGCTAACCTATTAAGAGCCACTTGGTCCGACGGGTGTAGGGTGCAACCCGATGAGGTTGTATCCTCCACCCTTTGCCAAGTCATTGCACGGAAAGATCGAATAATACTATTGGTGGGTCGCGATTGTCGACCGTAATCCAATCCGTGAAACGTGTACAAAAACAGGAAAGAAACATAGCATAATACGAGAAACTAGAACAGGCATAAGAAGGAACTTATGCCTCATGTTATGGGATCGAGCTAAACTAGACATCAAGGTTCGGGGAAGGTCATGACACATACGTCCCGTGGCTAAAGCAAGGAAAACGCCGCAAGTGGCATCATTCACGTAAGAAAAACGCCATTCCCTAAAATGTTTAGCATGATCCAAAACATAACAGTTCCTATGTTCATGGACGGGCTACCAAAAGCGACATTATAGTCCCCTTGGTCCTCGATACGGAAAATGCCCGCCCTATACGACTCATGCAAAAACTCATAAGTGTAGACATACATATTATCTACCCAATAACATGCACCATGGGTCTTGTATTTCAGCGGGCATAGCAAGTCCAAGAACAAATGCTAGCAAGAACCTGGTAATTTCCATTGGTTCATTATCAATGTTGATGGAGAACACTTGTTCTCCATCTGGTCTTTCAAAGAAAATGCCGTTATCGTAAAAATAAGATGCTAGTGTTGGAGAATAAAGTGCATCAGGTCTTACCATAAAGCGGCTCCCAACCAACCAACGATGTGATCGCCACAAAACCAAGCACCATAAGTAGTGCTTTGGAACAAATCTTCGAAAGACTGTTCCGGTATCAATGTTGGAGATGTCATCTAAAAATTACGCTCTAGAATAGCTGCGAATGATCCGGATACTACCCGCAGAAAACTGAAAATTTTTTTTCTGGTCCAGTGGAAGTCGTAGTGAAAAGCGCCTGAATAGTTGGAATTTCCAGTGTTTTCGCTGGTCGCTGACCTTTGAAAAGGCCTCGACAAAAATCTGAAAATATGCAGAGCTGAAAGCGCCGAGTTGCTTGAAACTCGAAAAATTAGCAAACGTGGGGAATCGCGGGAGTGAAAGGTGAGTGATGGAGGTTAGGTGTAGTGTGAGTTGTGAGTGTAGAATGTATGAAGTTTATATAGGTTTTAAGTTGCTAAAACGGATCGGGAAGTTGCCAAAAAGTATTTACGGCAGTTTCCAGAAATCCTAAAATTTCCAAACCCGAAAACGGAAACAAATCATTTTCTTGATTCTAAATCAAACCTAGTATCTTTTAGGTTGAATTTATGATAGAATCTACCTATTTAATCAATATTTCATCCTACCATGATACTTATTCATAGATATGCCTAAACGACCATATTTTCACCTTGACTCCGCAATAAATTCTAAGACGAGGGTCATATAAAAATCATGCCGAATAGATAAAACCACCCCCAAACAATTTGGGAAGGTGGGATCAATATTAAACAACCACGCATAATGAAAATAACCGCATTATATTAAAAATTTCATTCGAAGTACATTTCACTACAAAATTCAAATTACGGAAATAAAACTTACATTAAAATAAATGACAATAATGAAACTACAAATAAACATAGAAACATCAAACGATGCTATCCCTAACCACTCCGGTACTGGTAGCGGAGGGTTCACGGTCCGGAGATGGCTCCTTGGCTCCTGATGAGCCAGCACCATTCGTCCTTCGGCGACGACACTCGTGCCTCGATGGTGTGTCCTCAGAAGGAGAGTCCCCGTGAGGTGGGAATCGTGTAAGCATGTCACCGAACCGGGGCCGAAGCTTCTAGCTCGCCCTCATCCTCTTTCCCACCCTCATCCTCTCTCGCGGTAACGGATCTCGGTTATGATGCATCGTTTCGCCGAGTCCGGAGGTCTTCGCGAGATAGTGTTGAGCTTAACGATGCCACAATGAATCACAGCCATGCGCGCTCGCGGCCCCGACCAAAGACCTCTCCAAGGCATCCGTGATCAAAACAAGTCAAATCCTCCTCATCGTCCGAGGCATTCGATTTCCCCATCCTCCTCCGGCATTCTCATTTCCACCGCCCTCCTCGTCTTCTTCTCTATCCTCAGCCAACCTCCAAACTCGTTGGACACACTCCCTATAGATGCGTGGGTTTGATTGTAGGGTGATGTCACGACCCATCGACGCTGAATCGCTCTCAACTTCAAAGATGATCTTGGTTATCAACATAGGGGAGAGGTGCAAACAGACTTCCCTACTCCCCTAATCATGCTAAGTAAAACTCCAAGATGCAGAACTCATACTTCGCCCCGGAGTATCCATAAGATGTGGAGGCAGTTCAGCCGATGTCGCCGACCTTCTCCTTCCCGGGGCGTTCCGGATTAATCCACCGAAATGTAGCTACCGGGTTGATTCTAAGGGAAGCTCGACGAACACAACGCGACCTCGCATTGTAGTTCCCTTCAAGAATCGTCTCGCTCATCAATGGCTCTACCCGTTATGTTGGGACTCCTCAAACGCGACATCAGATGGATTCTAGGCGGAATGCCTAGAGAATCTCAACTAACAACCCATCGTCACTTCCTTCCTCCCTCTTCGCCACCACAACAAAAATCCTAGTCCCTTTCAACTCCCTCAGATTGTAGAACTGTCGGACTAAGTCCTCGTGGTAATAGGTTTTAGTCGAGTACCACAAGCTATTCCAGCCTCGATCGATCATTTAAATCACCGTGAAAACGGCGAAGTGGTCGCCCAGAAAAGCTTGCTCGTAAAATTCGGCGTTGTTGAGCCATTGGTGTTTGGAATGTAGTAGGGGTTTAAATGGGATGTGGTGGTGGGATTTGAATCGACCGAATCGAAGCAAAACAGTGGTGGTGGTGGAGTGGTGGCGCGGCGGTTCAAAATTTGATATTTTCGGTGGTTTTTGGTTATTTAATTTGGTGGAGGTGGTGGTGGAAAGCTTTTAGATTAGATTTGAACTGTGGGCGTAGGTAAATTTAGTTTCCTTTTTATTATTTTTTTTTTAGGTTTTGTTTGAAGCTTTGTTAATGGCGGTTTGTAAAAAAAAACGATGAACTGATGGTGAAGGTAAGGGCGCGGGTGCACTGTCGATGGGCGCGGGTTGGGCCCAAGCTCAAATCGAAATTTGTGAATTTTTCGGTTTTTTTGCAAAACTTCAAATCAAAATTGTCGCTTCGTTACCGGTCCGATTTTTGCGAATGAGATATGGAAATGATCAGGAGAGAGTTTCCAATCTAATGATAAATAAAACACTCTATTCCAACCGTGGATGACATATAAGATAGTGTAAAATGCCTCGAAGTGCGTGCATGACGTACGTTATGCGAACGACTGAACTCTACATTCATAGATTATGTCAACCCGAATCGGAATACAATTAAACGGCCTAAGCAATTCTAATGGGACATAAAACATTTTAGGATGGAAACATTTAAACACCCACCCCAAACAAATTTTTTTACAACAAAGCTTAGAAAATTTGTTTTTAGCAGTGGGTCTTTTAAAGTCAGATTCCCGAGACTTCCTATATTACTATGTTTATTCTTTAATATATATTTATATATTTTTAATTTTAAAAAGAAAAACAATAAACAAGAAAGACATAATTCACCCCATAGAGAAACATGACTCAAAAATCCGAGAAAACATGCAAGAGTGGAAAACGTGAATTATGTTTAAACGTGGACTTAGGATCCGGGACTTACAACCACACACTCCGTAGGGAGGGTCCGGTTACCTTAATGGTGCACTCACCAATATATGGAAATGAAAGGAAATGCACCAAACACAAAAGTTGAGTCGTTTATAGTCAGATACTCGAGACTTTATCTAAACATATGTATGAACATGTAGTTTATCATATATCAACAACCGAAATAATTGTGGATCATTCCATAAATAAATATCACAGAAAATATATCCAAACACAATCAAGCACCAAGATTTCCTATGACGCAACCTAGTGAAATGAAAGCTTAAGTCGGATAACCCTAGTACATAACGTAGCATGCACCTTCTTTTCATTTTTGAGCGAGAGGTGTCCTAGTGAATAAGTGTGGAAGAGTGAATGGTTGTGGAGAATATGGTGGATATGGGTAAGTTGTAGAAGGAAAGCATGTAAACAATGAGGATGTGGGTTTAGCACAAAACTCATTCATGGTGTAGTTAGGGACTGTCTCAAGTCTGAAAATGAAGGTGTCAAATGCTTTTGTCTTCTGAAGTATTTGTTTACTAGGTGAATTTAAAAATTATGAAATGAAGAAAGAAACAATGGGATCGAAAGTGCAAACTCGAGATTCCTTTGAAAGGGTGGAAGGAGGGGAGTTGATAAGAGCCCAAAACTGTAGTTTTAACCCCTTAATAATCATACTTTTAGACCAACTATGTGAGTAATAATTAAGAGTTAATACTGATTACGTGTTTTTATGTATTTCAGGCTTCAAAGTCAATTATGTGCAGGAATGTGCCACTTTGATGAGATAAAGGAGCAATGGTTGGTTACTAAAGAGTTCGGTGATTAAAGGCCAAGATTCAAGAAGACAAAGCCTTTGTAAAGCCTGGTCAAAAGATGAAAAGTCAAAGTCCACGCAAAGTAAAACAAAGGCACAAAGACGCCAGAACTTCCCAAGACCATATCTTTGGACTCGGACCTTGGAATTGGGCCTACCTTATGTCAAAACGACCGCTCGGAAAGAGCTTTCCAATGGACTAAGCCTTGACCCAATCAGAGGAGCAGAAGTGGACGAAACATCTGTCGAAACCAACTGCAGCTGAGGAGCCCATTTTGGACTAAAGAAATTGGGTTTGGGGTCCGATTTTTCCGCCCAAAACATGGCTCCAAGCCCATGCACGATTTTGGATCTGGAAGTATAAAACAAAAGCTTGACTCTTTGTTAATGGCAGTTAGGTTAGGAAGCTAATGTTAATGGAGTTTAGGGTTAGAAAAAGATAGATCTAGATTAGTTTTTAGATCTAGATCTAGTTTTGAATCTCCATTTTATTAGTTTTCATTTCCCTTGTTTTAATTTAAAGTATTAAAATATTGTTATTGCTTCATTAGATAAATCAAGTAGTTTATTATTGATCAAATTCGATTTTGTCATTTATCTATTGCTTAGATCTAATTTCATTTCTTGGTTGTTAGTCATTTCGTAGTTATTGATGTTAGATTTTAATTATTGTTTGTTAAATTTCATAAAGTTAGAATCTTTAGATTTAGTTGTCTTAAATTTATAATTAGTTTTAGTTTAAACACCAAACACATCACTCTCACTGTTCCTTGTGTTTGAATAATTGAATTCTATTTAAGTCTTGAGGGTTTAAGAGTGGAACGAAATCCTTACTCGTTGTATTGTATGATTGTTTTGAGAGTAAGAAGAATTGATTTAAACGTAAGAACGGTAGGATTACGTATTATTGTTCTTGTAGCATTAATATTTAGGATTCTATTGTTTTTTCGGGTTATCAAATGGCGCCGCTGCCATCTTAATCTCGTTCTAGACAAGAATTCAATTGCTTGAATCCAAGGGGCAATCCCCCATTCTCTACCCACCCACCCTTTTAATTTTTCATTCTTATTTCTTGAATTTTCGGAACTGTTCACTGTTTCAGGCATAGGGGCTGCGGATTCACAGAGAAAAACACTGCGGTGAAGGTATTTCTAAATTTTCGAAAATTCTGAAAATATTCATACATAATATTTAATGTGTTGTTGATTTACTAGAATATTTTCAGATTTTTCAGAGTTGGTTTACCTTGTAAAACAAATACGATCTTTACAGTACTGCATTTCAGTTTTCACACCGTATGTTCTTGAAAAACAGACAAGTAAGGTTACTTAGGGAGTTCTAAAAATTCTATAATTTTTACAGGAGTATCTATCCTAATCCAGGAGTTTGTAGTAAAAATTTGATGAGTTTTTGATTTGTTTTGACCTCCTAAATAGTAGAGTGTTTCCAGTGTGTTTCTGCAGTATTGCAAACACTTAATATCTGGAACACCATCCAATAAGGAGAGGTTCTAGACATCCAATTGCTCTAAATGTTTTACAGGAACAACTAGAATCTCTCAGGAGTCTCCAGTAAAAATTTGGAAATTTTTGGATTTGTTTTGATGGGTTAACCATTCGGTTGTTTATATTGTGTCCGAAAACCGTTACGCAAACTTTGAAGGGCTGTAGAGGGACTTTCACAACTCCGATCGATCTGAAATTTTACAGGCTACTTGATAGACGTCTTAGCAAATTACTGTAAAAATTTCAGATTTTTTGGAGTACGGTAAAAGGCCTAAAACTTGAAAACCCTGGAGCGCGACCCGCGCCCAAACCGAGCGCGACCCGCGCCCAAAACACTGGACATTCGACAAAACAGAGGGCACTCGCGCCCAACTCGCGCCCACTCGCGCCCTCAAGGGAAAATTCAGTGTGAACAGCCCAATTTTCACAGAAAAATGCAAATTTTTATTCCTTAAAGTTATTTAGTGTTTCTAACTTGTTAAATACACTGAAATCGCTGCGATACAAGACGCTTATTCAAACGCGTAGCAAGGAGGCATTCGGTACTCCTTCTTCCACTCCTCGCCTCTTCTGTCAGAGGAGTTTTAATTCTAGTATAATCAGGCTTGTTTTTCGTAGAAATAAATATAACACGCCTATCTAGAATTTCACACACTACACCTGCATCAATGGCTAAAGAACAAGAGACTCATCTCTCTGATTTTTATAAAGCCCTAAACGATGGCCCTAAGTCGTGCATCGTTCTTGCAGACCTAGTGGGGGATTTTCGAATCCCCCCTAATATATTTAACTTGTTACCGGTTTTTCATGGTTTAGACCACGAGAAGCCTTACCAACACATGCGTAGGATAGACCAAGTTCTCACTACATTCCATCATCCTAGCGTAAGTCCAGATCAAGTTAAACTTAGGGTGTTTCCTTTCACCCTAGCCGACAAGGCGGCGTCTTGGTTAACTGCCCAAACGCCAAACTCTGTGGACTCATGGGCTCAACTTGTTCAATTGTTCATGGAACAATTTTACCCACCACTAAAGACAGATGAAATGCTTCACAAGATTCATTTCTTCAGCCATAATCCTCATGAATCTTTTTCAAGAGGCACGGAATCGTTTCATCGATCTTCTCATTGAATGCCCAGATCATAATCTTGCGAAAAGAAACGCTTTGTTCGTTCTTTCTTCAAGGGGCTTTCAAATTATCATAAGGAGGTTCTAGATATCATGACTGGGGGTAGCTTTCTTAGTAAAGGAGCCTTGGAGGCTTATAAATTCTTAGAAGATCAATCTAAGAAGAACAACAATTGGGGAGGAAACGATTCCTCCCGGCTCCTCTCCTTCTTCTTCTTGAGGTTAAACATGATCCCGAAGCTTAAAACTCTTATCGATGCCCTCACTAAAAGGTAGATACCATCTCGTTCAACAACAACCCACTCCGGTCATGAACATTAACTCTACTCGTTGTAATACATTTGTAGTCTTGAGCATTCCGACTTCTATTGTCCTCTTGTCTATGCACAAACACCACCACAACCATCACACTTCAACCAGCGGTTAACTCAACATCAAGGACAAGGGAACTTAGGTGACCGGAATAGAGGTTTTGTACCCATAACCCTTAACTATCAACATCAAGACATGAACGCCAACAAGCTTTAATTCCAATACAACCATCTACGATAAAGTAGTAGTGACCTTGTTGGAGAAACAAAATCAAATTATGCAACAAAACTCCAACTTAATGAAAGATCATCATGATCAAAACTCTAATATGATGAAACAAACAATGCAAAAATGATGCGTCTTTTTGTGCCAAAAGGTTATTGACATGTCTTCTAACCAAAATAATAACCAAACCGGGCGTGTTTCCAAGTCAAGCAAAGGCCTAATCCTAAGTCAACAAACACCGCCCAAATAAAAAGATTTATTTGTAATGGTAATATAAACCAGGGGGACCACAAAATACTACCCTTCGCTAAAGAGGTATTAGTAGTTGATAACCAAGTGACTATGCCTAAAGATTACCCGCAAACTAAAAATAATGCCATACCAAATACAATAATAGAAAGTGAAGACCCTACACCTGTAGAGGTTCCAAGATGGACACCTAGTTGGAAAACGGCTAGAGATAAAGCAAAGACTAATAAAACTTTTATCCCTTAAAAAAAAATAGTGATAAAGCACCATATCCCCAAAGACTAGTTGTGTTTAAAAAGGACGAGAATTTTGATGAGATTAGGGAAGTGTTTAAAAATTTGACTATAAACCTACCTTTTCTAGAAGCTATAAAAAGTCTACCTGGACACGCTAAGTTTCTAAAAGAGTTGTGCACCAAGAAGAGGAAAACCAACATACCCCACGAAGCATTCTTAAGCTGAACAATATCCCTCTTTATCCGAACATAACGGAATTGTTAAGTACAAGGACCCACGGTCGCCCCATCTTGTACAATGCACCTTAGGTGATACCTTCATAACAACCGCTTTTATTAGACACGGGGGAGTGTTAACTTACTCCCTTTTTATTTATATAAACAACTGGGTCTAACAAAACTTCAACCAACCAAAATGACTTTGCAATTAGCCGATCGTTCTATTAAGTATCCCAAGGGTGTAGTTGAAAATATTCTTGTTAAAGTTCAGGATTTTTACTATCCAGCAGACTTTGTTATTCTTGACACAGAAGTTGCTCATGATTCCATTCCCATCATCTTAGGGCGTCCTTTCTTGGCAACCGCCAATGCCCAAATTAATTGTCGGGATGGCTCAATGACTCTTACTTTTGGAAATCTTTCTGTAGAAGTTAACATGTTTAGACAAACACAGGGACAACTAGGTTTGCCTGTAGAAGGGGAAGTGAAGTCCATTGAGAGTTTTGTACCTCACATTAGTGCGGCTGACACTTTAGTCCCCACACTAGTAGATACCCCTCTTATGGAAGAAGACAAGGATCATAATTTCTACTCCCTAGATGTATATAACATCAAGGAGGATTTCCTTCGACTCTTTTGCAACCCTTCTTTGCCGCCTCGCGAGTTCTCTCCTATTGACATCCATTCATCTCTTGACGCCATGACGGAAGAAGAATTTTTGCCCTTTATCCCGGTGATTCTTCTTACCCACCTATTGAGGAATGTCTTGCATATCTCAAGGCCTCACGATGATATAGACCTAAGAACACTAGTTGAACACCATTCACCCACCTCACATCCTCATGTCACTCATTCACCTTCCATCACTAATGTTCCTCGCCCTCTACCTTTTCAAAGAACCATTGAGTTTGTACTTGACCTTGGTGTTTCTCCTATGCTTCATAACTATCTAAAACCAACTAGTGAAGAAGTAACACCCAAGGACAAGCCACCGGACACTTTTTCATTTTTTCCATTTTTCCCTTCTCAAAATTATCCACATCCTACGTATCTTCCACAACCATCAATTTTCTCATGTTCATTTACTTGGCATTCCCTTCGTAGGAGGACAAAGAAGAAACTGTATGCTCGATTAGGTTTTAGATCTATAAGGCTTTACTCTCATTCCACTAAGCTACATCATAGGAAATCTTGGTGCTTAATTCTGTTTGATGGTGCATTCCATGTTAATTATTTGTGGAAAGACCCACAACTTTTTAGATTATTGATATATGGGAACCGCACGTAAATACATATATATCACTTTAAGTCTAGGGAATCGACTTTAAAAGACCCACGTTTTAAAACAAATTTTTACAAACCTGTTTTCAAAAATTTGTTTGCGGGTGTTTGGTTTTTCCATGCTTGACAACTAAACTTCCTATTCTTACCCCCCTTTCGCTCCCTTGTAAAAAAAAAAAAAAAAAAAAAAATCGTTTTCCACTCCAAGTTTTACCTTCTTTTTGCTCTAAACTCCGGGCAAACTTTTACGAAGGCCAGCGCTTTGTCGAGGGCGCTGCGCCTTTACTTTTTTTTTGAAGAATTTTGTCGCGCGACCACTTCTCATATCGAAGACGCGACCATACCATCTTTTGGACCTAGAGCGACCGCCCCTCATACCAAAGCGACTTGGGCTCAAACACTGGAATTCTAAATACGTACAGGCGGCGACTTCGCCCTAGTTGACAGCAAGGCGCATACGACTTCCGGCGACGAGAAAAATTCCAGTTTTTTCAGCGGGTTGTTCGGTTCATTCGCAATTTGTTCCAGGCGTAGTTCGAGATGACATCTCCTATAATAATACTGGAACAGTCTTTCAAAGATTTGTTGCAAAGCACTACTTATGGTGCTTGGTTTCGCGAGGTGATCACACACGTAGGCTGGGAACCGCTTATGGTTCTTGCTAGCATTTGTTCTTGGACTTGCCATGCCCGCTGAAATACAAGACCCATGATGCTATTGGGTAGATAATATGCATGTCTACACTTATGACTTTTTGCATGAGGCTTATGGGTCCGGCATTTTGCGTGTAGAGGACCAAGGGACATATAACGTAGCCCTTGGTAGCTTGTCCCTTAATGTGATACGGTAATATTCGTTATCATGCTAAACATATTAAAGGAGTGGCATTTTTCTTCTGCGAATGATGCCACTTGCGATGTTTTCCTTGCTTTAGCTGAGGAACGCCTGCTATATGACCTTCCTAAGACCTTAATGTCTAGTTTAGCACGAGCCCATAGCATGAGGCATAAGTATCTTCTTATGCATATATTAGTTTGCCGTATTATACTATGTTTCTTCCCTGTTTTTGTGCCCGTTTCACGGACTGGGTTGGGCTCGACATTGTGAGACCCACCAATTCTATTATTCGATCTTTCCGTGCAATGACTTGGCAAGGGTGGAGGATACAACCTCATCGGGTTGCACCTTACACCCCATCCGACCAAGTGGCTTTAACTTAAGGTTAGGATCCGTAGATGATAAATGGCGGCAAGCTTGGCAAATTATAATGGCATGGCGGGGATGCGAAGGAACCTCACTTCTTTATAGAAGAGGAGGATGACGAGTAAAACGCTGGAGTGGAGGTAAGTTTTTAGTTTCAGTTAGTGTCCGCTTATGTCCCAAGCAATTTAATTACGTTAACCCCATAATGGGTGGAACTCTTATAGAGTTCGCGTCGTTTTTTTTTATTTCCTATATTAGTATGTTCTAACCTTGTTTTGCGAGATGTTCCGAATTTCACGATTTCCATGGTATTTTTCTATCCTCTTTATTTAAATGCTTTGAGGACAAAGCATGCTTCTTGTTTGGGGGCATAGAAATACGTGTAATTAAGGTATATCCGTTAGGATATAGATATGTATAATATGCATTTGTTTTCAAGTTAAAAATTTCAAAAATATAAATAAATAAGTTTATGCTATACACTTAGGAATATTGGTATTGTTTTCTTTCTCTATGCTCTTAACAATCTAGAAGTCTCAATGTAGCTTTTGCATCGTAATAATTGTTAGAAACTTAGGTTAATATGTAGGTAATAATCTTTGCATCTATCTATAAATATATTACATGAGTATCTATGATTGTTAGTAGTAAGTTTCTGAAATCTAGGCTAGAGTACTTATTCTACAAATCCTGTGAGAATATAGCCTAAAAGCCTTATATGAGCGAAAACATTTGAGAAATGACACAAGGGAGAAGTAAAATCGGATAGAGAAATCACACGTCCACTTGCTTGATCACTATGCCATATCCTAAGCGAGAATTTAGGCCCTCTTTGGATCGATATAGCCAAAAATTCAAACCTATGAATTATTTTCCGCTAGTAAGCCCCTCGAGCCTTTCTTTAGCCTTCCATAAACCACAATTCCTTTTTACCTGTTACAAAAACAAAACAAAATAAAAAATTCAACTTACCCAATCTAGAATAAGTCTGAGAATAGAATGAGTGAAGAAAGAAGAAGAGAAAAACTTGTGAAACAAAAGTTAGTTAATTGCTTCCGAAAAATAAAGAAAAGAAGTTTCCATCCAAAGAAAAGAAAAATAAAAATAGAAATAAAATAAAAACTCCAAAAAAATAGAATAAAATGAGTCAAAAGCCAAAGAAAAAGAAAAATATGGCTAAGGATGGAAACAAAGTATAGAAGCAAAAGAAAATAACAAGGTTTTCTCTAAGTTACATAATATGAAGACTCTATTGTCTCAGACTTGTCCTTTTGTATATCCATTTCCTTCCTTCTTAAACCATCTCCTAATCCCCGCAACACCTAATAAAGACCTCTAGCTCAATTAGGAATAGGTTAGTGTGATAGTAAGTGGCAGTTGTGTTTGATCGACTCCGGCTTCCTTGTGTGTCATTGATATTGTAAGGTAAAAAGTGTGCCCATCGCACAATCGGAGTAGCGAAAACTTGAGCGGAAAAATCGAGTGATTTTTGTCTTGACTTTTATGTGAGGACCTACTTAAGGGACGCTTATTCGAAGTTTTTCAAACGGACCTGCTAAGCATTTCATAGCATTACTCATTGTATATATGTTTATTAAGTAGATGATTGATTATTATGCATATATTAGCTTAATTAGGTTTCGACATGATTATTATTCAGATTCAATTGCTAGTGAGATGTATAGAGTTGAGACATGAATGAGGAAACAATAGTTTTATTTCTTAGTCGTTGTAGTATAGATGAAGTTTTGTGAGTACCTTCATCGGAAAACTCTCACGAGGCTATAACTTCGGCCCACTAGGGAATTCCTAGTGGTTTAAGGCCTTTGTTGCATATGGTCAATGCAATCGCGACTCAAATAAACGAGAGTAGATAGAACTCCATTTTTGGTCACTTATTCTAATTTCTCATATTTGCTTGAGGACAAGCAAAATGCTGTTTGGGGGTGGTTTGATAAGAGCCCAAAACTGTAGTTTTAACCCCTTAATAATCATATATTTAGACCAATTATGTGAGTAATAATTAAGAGTTAATACTGATTACGTGTTTTTATGTATTTCAGGCTTCAAAGTCAATTATGTGCAGGAATGTGCCACTTTGATGAGATAAAGGAGCAATGGTTGGTTACTAAGGAGTTCGGTGATTAAAGGCCAAGATTCAAGAAGACAAAGCCTTTGTAAAGCCTGGTCAAAAGATGAAAAGTCAAAGTCCACGCAAAGTGAAAACGATGCACAAAGGCGTGAGAACTTCCGAAGACCATATCTTTGGGCTCAGACCTTTGAATTGGGCCTACCTTATGTCAAAACGACCGGCTCGGAAAGAGCTTTCCAATGGACTAAGCCTTGACCCAATCAGAGGAGCAGAAGTGGACGAAACATCTGTCGAAGCCAACTGCAGCTGAGGAGCCCATTTTGGACTAAAGAAATTGGGTTTTGGGCCCGATTTTTCCGCCCAAACATGGCTCCAAGCCCATGCACGATTTTTGGATCTGGAAGTATAAAAACAAAAGCTTGACTCTTTGTTAATGGCAGTTAGGTTAGGAAGCTAATGTTAATGGAGTTTAGGGTTAGAAAAAGATAGATCTAGATTAGTTTTTAGATCTAGATCTAGTTTTGAATCTCCATTTTATTAGTTTTCATTTCCCTTGTTTTAATTTAAAGTATTAAAATATTGTTATTGCTTCATTAGATAAATCAAGTAGTTTATTATTGATCAAATTCGATTTTGTCATTTATCTATTGCTTAGATCTAATTTCATTTCTTGGTTGTTAGTCATTTCGTAGTTATTGATGTTAGATTTTAATTATTGTTTGTTAAATTTCATAAAGTTAGAATCTTTAGATTTAGTTGTCTTAAATTTATAATTAGTTTTAGTTTAAACACCAAACACATCACTCTCACTGTTCCTTGTGTTTGAATAATTGAATTCTATTTAAGTCTTGAGGGTTTAAGAGTGGAACGAAATCCTTACTCGTTGTATTGCATGATTATGTTTTGAGAGTAAGAAGAATTGATTTAAACGTAAGAACGGTAGGATTACGTATTAGTGTTCTTGTAGCATTAATATTTAGGATTCTATCATTTTTACGGTTATCAGGAGTCGAGGTGGATGTTGTGCAAAATAGTTCTTGATAGGGTGAATCATCACCTGCTCTAAGAAAATCATCTAATTGCTCATCTAGATTGGTCATATCCACGTTACTATGATAGTCCTCTACATCTTTGAGAAAGTCATCTATCTCATCCTCATCCATAATATGTGTATCGACTAGTGTAGGGATGGAAATGTTGGAGTCTGAACTTCCAAAGGAAAGAAATTTGGGCATATGATTATCAGGGAACGTGTTGTTGAAATAATCTCGAGCAAAGCTCTCGATCATGCTAACCTCTCCATCCATAGACGAATCGGGTAATTGTGTCTTTGTTTTAAAAACATTGACTTCAACAGCAAGATGGCCAAAAGACATGGACATTGAACCATCGCGGCAATTAATGAGCGTATTGGAAGTTGCTAGGAAAGGATGCCCTAAGATGATCGGGACAGAGTCGTTAACGACTTCTGTATCGAGGATGACAAAATCAGCCGGATAGTAAAAATCCTGAATTTTTACCAGAACATTTTCGACGACTCCCTTAGGATACTTAATAGACCGATCAGCTAATTGCAACGTCATTTTAGTGGGTTGCATCTCGTCTAGACCTATTTGTCTATACAAATAAAACGGGCGTAAGTTAACACTAGCCCCCAAGTCTAATAACGCGGTCGTTGTATAAGAATCTCCTAAGGTGCATTATCTGAAGAGGGCTGACCGTGGTCCTTGTACTTAACAATTCCATTATGTTCAGATAGAGTTGGGAATTGTTCTCGTTAAAAGGGCCGTTTGGTATATTGGTCTTACGCCTAGTAGTAGTACACAATTCCTTAAGAAACTTAGCATGGTGTGGTAGCTTTTAATAGCTTCGAGGAAAGGAAGGTTTATAGTTAGATTCTTGAAAACGTCCCTAATCTCCTCATAATTAGTATCCCTAGTTAACACGACTAATTTTTGTGGAAACGGTGGTTTCTATTTATATTTAGCAATGGTATCACTGGATGTTTAAGCGTGGCTTTGTTTCTTAGGTTGTGTTAACGGTACCTCTATAGTGGTAGGCTCTTGGGTTTCTATTTGGGTATCTAGTAAAAAATAGCAGGTGTAGGGGCTACTGGTGGGGTAACTATAGGCATAGTTACTTTGTTATTAACCACTCTGCGAGAACGGAGAGTGGTGATGGCCTTTAGCTCACCTACATTTTCATATTCATTACTAGTATTATCGGTTACCTCAAAGGCTGTATTTGTTGTTTTAGGATTAGGTATTTCGTGACCTGGAGACACACCTTTGGGTTGGGCTTTATCTTGAGCCAACTGTTGGGTTAAATTATTAACGGATTGTAGAAGCTGTTGCTTAGATTGAGCCATGGTTTGGAAAAGTTTTTGGCTCACTTGTATGAAGGTGTCAAGACGGTCCGGTTGTGTGGGTGTAGTAGTCACGGGTGGTGTGACAGGAACTATTTCACATGAATTATTTATGGGTGGATTTTGATAGTTATTATTTACCGGAACGATACCTCTATTAGCATTATAATTATTATAACTACCTTGACTTTGTGCTTGACCTTGTCGAGGTTAAGCTTTGGTTGTTATAATTATTAAAATTACCCCGCCCGTCCCTTGTGTCGTGGTGGAGCTTGGTTAAAACCTTGTGTTGGCATAACATATTGATTATTGTACCGGAGGTGTGACGTGTTGGTTATTTCTCCACCGAAGTTGGGATTTTGTCTCAAGGCGGGCGTTAGGTTCACTATTAATGGAACAAGCCCGTTCATAAGCAATAGGGACCGGTGAGTCGGGATGCTCAAGGCTCCAACAGAAACTACATGGATTTAAATTTACATTCATGACGGGATTGGATTTTGTTGAACAGAAATGGCCTCTACCTTTTTAGTGAGTGATTCGATTAGAGTTTTAAGCTCGGGATCGTGTTTAATTTCAAACATACCGGCGGCCTTAATCAGTATTTGATGAACTAGCGGGGGTGGTGGATATCATCACTACCCCCGGTTGTTATTTCGCTTTTAGTTTGATCCTCTAAAAATTTATAAGCCTCCGAGGCTCCTTTACTTAAGAAACTACCCCATTCATTATGTCTAGGACTTCTTTATGGTGGTGTAGAAGTCCTTTGAAAAGGCACGAACTAACATGTCTTTTCGCTAAATTATGATGTGGACATTCTATAAGGAGATCGGTGAAACGATTCCAAGCCTCTGAAAATGATTCATGAGGATTTTGTCGAAAAAAGAAATGAATCTTGGAAAGCATCTCATCCGTCTTTTAGGGGTAGGTAAAATGTTCCATAAAAAATTTGAACAAGTTTAGCCCACGAGTCCATGAGAATTAGGCGTTTGGGCGGTTAACCAAGACGCCTTTATCGGATAAGGTGAAAGGGAATACCCGAGTTTAATTTGTTCCGCACCAACCGTAGGATGGTGGAATGTTGTTAGGACTTCTTAAATCCCTACGATGTAGATAAGGTTTTTCATGGTCTAATCCATGAAAAACGGGTAACAAATTAAAATATTTGGGGATTCGAAATCCCCACCGGTCCGCTAGAACGATGCAAGATTTGGGGCTATCGCTCAAGGCTTTGTAGAAGTCAGAGAGAGGAGTCTCTTCTTCGTCGGGCATTGTGTCAGGTGATGTGTGTGAAATAGTAGCTAGAGGTGTAATGGTTGGTATACTAGATAGACTTGTTTGTTGACGTTGTTGTGTAATTACGTTCGGTGTTTTTGTTCGGCCAGACCTTAATCTCATACAAGGCTAAAACCAAATTTAGCTAAACACATCAACACTCCAAACAATTCTGATATACTAGTATAAACCTCTAACAGGAGATGCGAGGTGTGGAAGAAAGGAATACCGACAAGGTCCTTGCTTCGCTTATGAATAGCGTCTTGTTTACGCGTGTTTAGTGTATATAACAAGTTAGAACACTGAAAAACTTGAAAAATCAAAGTTCGAATCAAAACTGTAGAATTCCGGAAAAATTAGCAAAGGGCGCGGGTGCGCTCTCATAGGGCGATCGCGCTCCGGGTAATTTTCAAATTACAGTGTTTTTAAGGCGGGTCGCTCGTTGTTCAGGTTTATAGAGTTTATGTAAGGCTTCTTCCGAGCTGGTGCGCTTTCGATGATAAGAGCCCAAAACTGTAGTTTTAACCCCTTAATAATCATCTTGTTAGACCAATTATGTGAATAATAAGTAAGAGTTAATACCGATTACGTGTTTTTATGCATTTTCGGGCTTCAAAGTCCATTATGTGCGTAAATGTGCCACTTTAGCGAGATAAAGGAGCAAAAGTCGTGAGAACTTCGAATGCCATATCTTTGGACTCGTGACCATTTGAGGCCTACCTTATGTCAAAACGACCGCTCGGAAAGGCTTCTCAATGGTCCAAGCCTTGACCCAATCAGAGGAGCAGAAGTGGACGAAAAGTCTGTAGAAGCCAACTGCAGCTGAAGAGGCCTTTTTGATCGAAGAATTGGGTTTGGGGCCCGATTCTTCGCCCAAAACATGGCTCCAAGCCCATGCACGATTTTTGGATATGGATGTATAAAAACAAAAGCTTGACTCAGTGTTAATGGCAGTCAGGGGCAGTTAGGTTAGGTAGATAGTTAGACCTAGATTAGTTAGCCTCCATTAATTAGTTTTAGAACTTAGTTTAATTAGTTTCAATTCATTGTAGTAGATTAAACCTTTGAATCTTGTTCTTTATTTGATTAGATCAATAAAGTAGTATTTTTTATCAATTTCGATTTTGTCATTTCCATTTCTAGATCTAATTTCAATTCTTGTTCTTATTTCATTTTAGTCATTAATTTAGATTTCATTATTGTTTAAATTAGTAAATTTCAATGCTTTATATTATGTTTAGATTTAATTTAAATGGAAATGATTGCTGAATGATTCAAGGCTAAACCTCCATTAGAGGGGGTTGAGAAACCTTGATGAAAGCTTGATTCCAATTATCGGAGATTGTCGTAATTTCATTTCCACTCTAGAAACGTTTAGTTCACCATGAGAATGGGTTTAATCGTTCACATGCTAATTATTAATTGGTAGAAATGCCATGTGTAATTAGGGATTAGGAAGAACCGATTGTTCTGCGTAGCAATTCAATTCGGATTACGACGACTCGTCGCTAGTAGATTAAGTTGAGTTAAGGTGGAATCAATCCCCCTCTAACTCCTTAACATCGAATCAACATAGCATTCCCTTAGTTGTCAGATAGTCGACTAGTTGCATTTCGTGGGTAGTTGCATCGTAGTCTAATTCCCCTTCGTAAAGCTCTCATTGACTTAAGACTGATTTCTTAGACTTAGAAAACAATCCATGCTAGGGAACTAGGAGTGGAACGAACTTCTTACTCCACATAGTGCAATTCGCATCGAGAGTAGAAGCTTTGATAAATAGACTAGTAAAAGTCCAGTTTTGAATTCATCGTTCATTTCGTAGGTAGACTATACATTTTACTTTTATCAAATGGCCGCCATCTTAGTTACACTTTAGCATTGTTTTCATAGTAGAAGTAGTCATTTTAAGTCCCATTAAACCCACCCACCCTTGTTTGTTTCATCGTGGTTGTTTGCCCGGTTCAGCCGTTGACAAATTCCGAGAAAAATTTGAGCGCCGGGCCAAGGGAGAGCTTCGACCAGCGCTAAGTTCTTGGAATTTACCGTTTACCAGCGAGCGCCATACCATCATACCAACCGACCAGCTCAAACACCGCAAAACTTCGACTTAACCGAGCGACCGCCCATTTGAGTGCGACCGACTTAAAAAAACATTGTAATCTGAAAATTACTTTCTGAAAGCCTTGGCCTGTTAAAATTTCGGATTTCCACAGTTTTGATTCAAACTTTGATCTTTCATATTTTTCAGTGTTCTAACCTCGCTATATACACCGAACAAGCGTAAACAAGACGCTATTCATAAGCTTAAGCAAGGCCTAATCAGGTATTCCTTTCTTCCAAACCTCGTGATCTCCTCGTTAGAGGTTTATACTAGTATATCGAATTGTTTGGAGTGTTGCATGTTTAGTTAAGCTCGACTTAGTCTTGCATGAGATTAAGGTCCGGTCGAACAAAACACCTAACGTAAATACACAACAACAGCAAAGAACAAACAAGTCTATCTAGTATACCACACACTACACCTCTAGCTACTACTACACACACACCACCCGATATAATGGGGAAGAAAGAGAGACTCCTCTCCGGACTTCTACAAAGCCTTGAGCGATAGCCCCAAATCTTGCATCGTTCTAGCAGACCACCGGGGATTTGAGAATCCCTCCAAATATTTTTAATTTGTTACCCGCTTTTCATGGTTTAGACCATGAAAAACCTTATCGGCACACGTCGTAGGATTGAACAAGTCCTAACAACATTCCCGGCATCCTACGGTTGGTAATGCGGAACAAATTAAATTAAGGGTATTCCCTTTCACCTTAGCCCGATAAAGGCGTCTTGGTTAAGCGCCCAAGCCTAATTACGTGGACTCGTGGGCTAAACTTGTTCATTTGTTTATGGAACATTTTACCCACCCCTAAAGACGGATGAGATGCTTTCCAAGATTCATTTCTTTTCGACAAAATCCTCATGAATCATTTTCAGAGGCTTGGAATCGTTTCACCGATCCGCTTATAGAGTGTCCACACCATGACCTAGCAAAAGACACGTTAGTTCGTGCCTTTTTTCAAAGGACTTCAACATCACCATAAAGAAGTCCTTGACATAATGAATGGGGGTAGTTTCTTAAGTAAAGGAGCCCTGGAGGCTTATAAATTTTAGAGGACCAAACTAAGTTTAAATAATAATGGGGGTAGTGATGATATCCCCGCTCCGCTAGTTCTACTAATACGATTTAAGGCTGCGGTATGTTTGAAATTAAACACGATTCGAGCTTAAAACTCTAATCGAATCACTCACTAAAAAGGTCGAAGCCATTTTCAGACAACAAAAGCCTATCCCCTCATGAATGTAAATTCAAACCCATGTAGTTTTCATTTGGAGTCTTGAGCATCCCGACTCCCATCGGCCCTATAGCCTATGAACGGACTTGTTCCATTAATAGTGAACCTACGCCCCTTGGAGACAAAAATCACAACTCGGTTGGAGAAATAACCAACAAGTCACACCTCAAGGGTACAATAATCAATATGTTAGGCCCACGACGGCTTTTAACCAAGCTCCACCACGACAAGGATGTGGTCGGGGTAATTTTAATAATTATAACAACCAAGTGCAACCTCGACAAGGTCAAGCACAAGGTCAAGGTAATTATAATAATTATAATGCTAATAGAGGTATCGTTCGGTCAATAATAATTATCAAAATCCACCAATAAATAATTCACGTGAAATAGTTCCAACCACACCACCCGTGACTACTACACCCACACAACCGGATCGCCTTTGACACCTTCATACAAGTGAGCCAAAACTTTTCCAAACCATGGCTCAATCTAACCAGGCGGCTTCTACAATCCGTTAATAATTTAACCCAACAGTTGGCTCAAGATAAAGCCCAAACCAAAGGTGTGTTGCCAAGTCACGCAATACATAATCCTAAAACAACAAACACGACCTTTGAGGTAACGGATAATACTAGTAATGAATTTGAAAATATAGGTGAGATAAATGCCACCACCACTCCTCTCCGTTCGGCAGAGTGGTTGATAACAAGGTAACTATGCCTATAGTTACCCCACCAAGAGTCCCCCTACACCTACTATTTTACTAGATACCGAAATAGAAACCAAGAGCCTACCACCGTAGAGGTACCGATTCACAACACAACCTAAGAAACGAAAGCCACGGTTAAACATCCAGTGATACCATTGCTAAATATAGACGTAAACCACCGTTTCCACAAAAATTAGCCATGTTAACTAGGGATACAAATTACGAGGAGATTAGGGACGCGTTTTCAAGAATCTAACTATAAACCTTCCCTTCCTCGAAGCTATTAAAAAGCTACCACATCATGCTAAGTTTCTTAAGGAATTGTGTACTACTAGGCGAAGACAAATATACCAAAAGACGCCTTTTTAACATAACAATTCCCAACCTTATCGAACATAATGGAATTGTTAAGTACAAGGACCCGGTCGCCCCATCAGACAATGCACCTTAGAGATTCCTATACGACTAATCGCGTTATTAGACCTTGGGGCTAGTGTTAACTTACTCCCATTTTATTTGTATAGACAAATAGGTCTAGACAAGATGCAACCCACTAAAATGACGTTGCAATTAGTCGATCGGTCTATTAAGTATCCTAAGGGTGTAGTCGAAAATGTGTGCCGGTAAAAGTTCAGGATTTCTACTATCCCGCTGATTTTGTAGTCCTCGATACGTAAGTCGCTAACGACTGGGTCCCGATCATTTTAGTATGCCCTTTCCGCAACCGCCAATGCGCTTCATTAATTGCCGCGGATGGTTCAATGTCCATGTCTTTTGGCCATCTTGTGTTGAAGTCAATGTTTTTAAAACAAGGACACAGCCATCCGATTCGCCTATGGATGGAGAGGTAAGCATGATCGAGAGCTTCGCCGAGATTATTTCAACAACACGTTCCCTGATAGTCATATGCCCAAAATTCTTTCCTTTGGAAAGTCGACTCCAACATTTTCATCCCTACACTAGTCGATACACATATTATTGATGAGGACGGGATAGATGACTTTCTCAAAGATGTAGAGGACTACCATAGTAATGTGGATATGACCAATCTAGATGAGGAATTCGATGAGTTTCTTCGAGTAGGTGACAATTCACCCTATCAAGAACTAACTTGCACAACACCCACCTCGATTCCCCTCCTTCCACCCTTTCAAAGGAATCTCGAGTTTGCACTCGATCCTTTTGTTTCTCCTGTGCTTCATAATTTTTTAAATCCTCCTAGAAAACAGATACTTCAGAAGGACAAACTATTTGACACCTTCATCTTTAGAATTGAGACAGTCCCTACACACACAATGAATGAGTTCGGTACTAAAACCACATCCTCATTATGTACAGGCTCTCTTTCTACAACTTATCCATATCCACCATATTCTCCACAACCATTCACTTTTCCACACTTAATTACTAAAACACCCACTCATTCAAAAATTAAAAAGAAGGTGCATGATAGGTTACACAATAGGGTAATCCGACTTCGCTTTCATTTCACTAGGCTGCGTCGTAGGAAATCTTGGTGCTTGATTGTGTTTGGATATGTTTTCTGTGATATTTATTTATGGAATGATCCACAACTATTTCGGTTGTTGATATATGATCAACTGCATGTTCATACATATATTTTAGATAAAGTCTCGAAAGTATCCGACTATAAACGACTCAAATTCTGTGTTTGGTGCACTTCCTTTCACTTTAATATATTGGTGAGTGCACCATTAAGGTAACCGGGCCCTCCCTATGGAGTGTGTGGCTGTAAGTACCGGATCCTAAGTCCACGGTTCACATAGTTCACGTTTTCCACTCTTGCATGTTTTTCTCGGATTTTTGAGTCATGTTTTCTATGGTGTGAATTATGTCTTTATTGTTTATTGTTTTTCCTTCTAAAAAATAAAATAAAAAAATAAAAAAAAAATAAACATAGTAATCTAGGAAGTCTCGAATCTCGACGACTCGTAAAAGACCCCATCGCTAAAACAAATTTTCTAAGCTTCGTTGAAAAAAAATTTGTTTGGGGTGGGGTGTTCGTGGTTTCGCACTAAAATGTTTATGTCCCATTACAGTTGCTTAGGCCGCTTTATTGTATTACTTAATCGGATTGACATAATCTATTAATTTAGAGTTCATTCGTTTGCATAACTTACGTCATGCACGCACTTCGAGGCGTTTTCCACTATCTCGTATGTCACCTGAAGTCGGAATAGAGTGTTTTATGGATCATTGGATAGGAAATTCTCTCCTGATCATTTCCATATCTCATTCGCAAAAATCGGACCGGTAATGAAGCGGGAATTTTGATTTGAAATTCGCGAAAAAAATCGAAAAAATCAAAAATTTCGATTTTGGGCTTGGGCCCAACCCAACCACGACTTCAGCGCCACGCCTTACATTCTCAACAGTTCAGTTTTCATTTTTTTTTTTTTCATCTTCCACCGCCATTAACAAAGCTTCAAAACCCTAACAAAAATAAAAATTAAAAAGAAATACAATAAACCCACGCCCAAAATCAAATCCTAACCCCAAATCTTCTCTAAAACCAAACCACCACAACCCCCACCGATTTAAATAACAAAAACCCACCGAAAAATTCAAAATTTGGTCTTTGCGCCACCACTCCACCACCACCACTGTTCTTTCAGTCGGTCAAGTTAAATCACCACCACCACATCATATTTAAACCCTCACTCCATTCCAAACACTAGATGGCTCAACAACGCCGAATTATACCGGAGCAAGTTTTCACTGCCGACCACTTCGCGCCGTTTTACGGTGACGAAATGGCTAGTAGAGACTGGAATAGTCTCTAGTACTCGACCGAAGCCTTCTACCACGAAGACTTGGTCCGACGGTTCTACAACACCAGGGAGTTGGAGGGGAGTAGGATTTTTGTGATGGTAAGGAAGAAGAGGAGGGAGTTGACTCATCGATCGGTTGGCCGAGATTCTAGGCATTCCACCTAGAATCCATCCGAGGCCACTTTATAGAGCCCCGCAGTTTGACGGGTAGAGCCTCGATGGCGTGGATCGGCCATCAATGGGAGCTACAATACAAACTCCCATCAGGTTCGCCAGCATCACTCAGACCAACCACCGGGCTACGGCCCCCGCTGGATTGGTCGGAATGTCCTAGGGAAGGACAAGGTCGGTGACATCGGTCCGACCCGCCTCCACGTCTTATGGGTACTCCAGGAGCGAAGAAGTACGATTTGTCAGATCCCGAGTTTTTGCCGAAAGCATGATCGGGGGTCGGAAAGTCTTTGGCACCTCTTCCCCGTGTTAATCACCAAGATCATGCCGAAGATGAAAGCAGACTCGGCCCGAGAGGATTTACATTACCCCCGCACCGTAACACGCCAGATCTATAGGGAGTGTGTCCAACAAGTTTGGAGGAGGGCTGAGGATAGAGAAGAAGAAGAAGAGGATGGTGGAGCCGAGAATGAAGAGGAGGTCGGGGACATCGGGATGCCTCCGAGGATGAGGAAGACTTGACCGCTTTGATGCAGATGCCTTCCGAGAGGTGTTGGTTCGACGCGAACGCATGGCTATGCTTCATAGGGGCACGCGCTCACTAAACACTATCTGTCAGACCCTCCGGGACTTCGGACAGCGACTATTCATCACAACTTCGGAGATCCGCACCCGCAGAGAGGATGAGAGATGGGAATAGCGAGGGCTGAGATGATGGAGCCCAGCCGATTTAGAGTGGACATGCTTGCACGCTTCCCACCCTCATACGATTCTCGCTCGAGGACACAGCCTACGAGGCATGAGCCGCCGCCGACGAAGGACGATCGCTGCTGGACCTTCGGAGCCCGTGAGCCACCACTAGAGAGTGTGCCCCTCCGCCACCGATGGCGAGGTGTTTAGAGAGTCCGAGGATTGATAGTGGTTGTTGTTTTATTTATTTTTGTTGTTTTTATTGTAATGTAACTTTTATTTTCGTGATTTTGAATTTTGTAGTGAAAGGTAACTCAATGAAATTTTAATATAAGGGGTTATTTTCAGTATGTGTGGTTGTTTCATATTGATCCCACCTTCCCAACTTGTTTGGGGGTGGTTTTATCAATTCAAGCTTTATTTTTATATAACCCTAGTGTTAGAATTTATTGCGGAGTCAAGGTGAAAATATGGTTGTTTAGGCAGAAATATGATTAAGTATCATTGTAGGATGAAATCTAGATTAAATAGGTACATTCAATCATATAATCAACCTAAAAGATATTGGGTTTGAATTAGAATCAAGAAAATGAGTTGTTTCCGTTTTTGGGTTTGGAAATTTTAGGATTTCCGGAAACTGCCGTAATTAGTTTTGGCAACATTCCGACCCATTTTAGCAACTTAAAACCTATATAAACTTGATACAATCTATCCTCACAACTCACACTACACCTAAACTCCGTCACGCACCTTTCACACCCGCGATTCCCACGTTTTGTCTCCATTTTTGCAAATCAGAACTTCGGGCTACGCGCCAGGCCAGAGGAGGCTTTCGCCAGGCCTCTACACTTCGACAGAAAAATTTTACTCGAAGAGCCCACGCTTCAAGGCAAGCGACACTCGCGCTAAAACACTGGAATTCCAAAATACAAAGAGCGTGACTCGCGCCCTAGTTAGTTGGAAGGCCATACCGACTTCCGCGGGACCAGAAATTTTCCAATTTTCCGCGAAGTTGTGCCGGTTGTTTTGCACTGTTCCAGGCGTAGTTTTGAGATGACATCTCCTATAATAATACCGAACAGTCTTTTCAAGATTTGTTCCAAAGCACTACTTTACGGTGCTTGGTTTTCATGAGGTGATCACATACGTTGGCTGGGAACCTCTTATGGTAAGACCGGCTGAACTTTATTCTCCAGCACTTGCATCTTATTTTTATAATAACTGCATTTTCTTTGAGAGACCGGATGGAGAACAAGTGTTCTCCATCAACATTGAAAATGAACCAATGGAAATTACCAGGTTCTTGCTAGCATTTGTTCTTGGACTTGCTATGCCCGCGAGATACAAGACCCATGGTGCTATTGGGTCGATAATATGCATGTCTACACTTATGAAGTCTTTGCACGAGGCTTATGGGGCAGGCATTTTCCAGATTGAGGACCAAGGGGACTATAACGCTGTTCTTGGTAGCCCCGTCCATGAACATAGGAACTGTTATGTTTTGGATTATGCTAAACATTTTAGGGGAATGGCGTTTTCTTCCGCGGAATGACGCCACTTGCGCCGTTTTTCCCTTGCTTTTTAGCCACGGGGACGCCGGTTCTATGACCTTCCTTAACTTTGATGTCTAGTTTAGCACGAGCCAATACCATGAGGCATAAGTACCTTCTTATGCCCGTTCTAATTTCACGATTATGCTATGTTTCTTTCCCTGTTTTTGTACACGCTTCACGGATTGGATTAGGGTAGACACGGCGCGACCCACCAATTGTCTTATTCGATCTTTCCGCAATGACTTGGCAAGGGTGGCGGATACAACCTCACCAGTTGCACCCTACACCCCATCGCACCAAGTGGCACTTAATAGGTTAGCAACCATAGATGATAAATGGCGTGAAGCCCGCAAATTATCATAGCATGGCAGACGCTGAAGGAGCCTCACTTCTTTATAGAAGTAGAGGATGACTAATATGACTAATAACAAATGGGAGTGGAGGTAAGTTTTAGTTTCTGTAGTGTCCGCTATGTCCCAAGCAATTTCATTCTTTTAATCCCATAATGGGTAGAACTCGTGATAGAGTTGAGTCAGTTTTTATTTCCTATATTAGTACGCTCTAACTTTGTTTTTGTAGATGTTCCGAATTTCGCGCGTTTCAATGGTATTTTTTACCCTCTTTATTTAAATGCTTTGAGGACAAAGCATGCTTCTTCATTTTTTGGGGGCATAGAAACACGTGTAATTAAGACATCCGCTAGGATATAAATATGTATAATATGCATTTGTTTTCTAGTTAAAATTTCAAAAATTTAAAAATATAAATAAATAAGTTATGCTATACACTTAGGAATATTGGTATTGTTTCTTTCTCCATGCTCTTAACAATCTAGAAGTCTCAATGAAGCCGTCGTAATAATTGTTAGAAACTTAGGTTAATATATAGGTAATAATCTTTACATCTATCTATAAATATATTACATGAGTATCTATGATTATTAGCAGTAAGTTTTGAAATCTAGGCTAGAGTACTTATTCTACAAATCCTCGGGTGGAGAATATAGCCTAAAGCCTTATATGAGTGAAACATTTGAGAAATGACACAAGGGAGAAGTAAAATCCGGATAGAAAAATCACACGTCCACTTGCTTGATCACTAAACCATATCCTAAGCGAGAATTTAGGCCCTCTTTGGATCGATATAGCCAGAAATTCAAACCTATGAATTATTTTCCGCTAGTAGCCTAATCGAGCCTTTCATTAGCCCTTCCATAAACCACAATTCCTTTACCCCTGTTACAAAACAAAACAAAATAAAAAAAAAAAAAAAAAAATCAACCTACCCAATTTAGAATAAGTCTGAGAATAGAATGATGAAGAAAGAAGAAGAGAAAAACATGTGTAAACAAAAATTAGTTAGTGCTTCAGAAAATAAAGAAAATAAGTTTCCATCCAAAGAAAAGAAAAATAAAAATAGAAATAAAATAAAACTCCAAAAATAGAATAAAAGGGAGTCAAAAGCCAAAGAAAAGAAAAAAAAAATATGGCTAAGGATGGAAACAAAGTGTAGAAGCAAAAAGTAAATAACAAGGTTTCTCTAGTTACATAATATGAAGACTCTATTATCTCAGACTTGTCCTTTTGAATATCCATTTCCTTCCTTCTTAAACCATCTCCTAATCCCCGTAACACCTAATAAAGACCTCTAGCTCAATTAGGAATAGGTTAGTGTGATAGTAAGTGGCAGATGTGTTTGATCGACTCCGCGCCTCGTGGTGTCATTGAGATTGTAAGGTAAAGTGTGCCCACTGCATTAATCGGAGTAGCTTAAACTTGAGTGGAAAAATCAGAGTGTTGTTTCTTGACTATTATTGTGAGAACCTACTTAAGGACGCTTATTCCGAAGTTCTCTAAAACAAACCCGCTAAACATTTTATAGTACTACTCATCAGGTATATGTTTATTGTAGATGATAGATTATTATGCATATATTAACTTAGGTTTTGACTTGGTTATTCTTATTCAATTGCTAGAGAGATGTATAGATAGTTGAGCATGAATAAGGAAACAATAGTTTTATTTTCTTAGTCGCCAGAAGTATAGATGAAGTTTGTGAGTACCTTCATCGAAAACTCTCACGAGGTTATAACTCGCCCACTAGGGAATTCCTAGTGGTTTAAGGCCTTGTTGCATATGGTCAATGCAATCGCGACTCAAATAAA
Organism: Coptis chinensis; assembly: GCF_015680905.1. NCBI lineage: Eukaryota > Viridiplantae > Streptophyta > Magnoliopsida > Ranunculales > Ranunculaceae > Coptis > Coptis chinensis. The sequence continues at coordinate 42,388,432 of NC_141459.1, forward strand.
CGAGAGTAGTTAGAACTCCATTTTGGTCACTTATTCTAATTTCTCATCTTTTTTTGAGGACAAGCAAAATGTCGTTTGGGGGGTGGTTTGATAAGAGCCCAAAACTGTAGTTTTAACCCCTTAATAATCATCTTGTTAGACCAATTATGTGAATAATAAGTAAGAGTTAATACTGATTACGTGTTTTTATGCATTTCGGGCTTCAAAGTCCATTATGTGCGTAAATGTGCCACTTTAGCGAGATAAAAGGAGCAAAAGTCAGCAGAACTTCGAATGCCATATCTTTGGACTCAGACTCGGATTGAGGCCTACCTTATGTCAAAACAACCGCTCGGAAAGAGCTTCGCAATGGTCCAAGCCTTGACCCAATCAGAGGAGCAGAAGTGGACAAAAGTCTGTAGAAGCCAACTGCAGCTGAAGAGGCCTTTTGATCGAAAAGAATGGGTTTTGGGCCCGATTCTTCGCCCAAAACATGGCTCCAAGCCCATGCACGATTTTTGATCTGGATGTATAAAACAAAAGCTTGACTCGGTGTTAATGGCAGTCGGGGCAGTTAGGTTAGGTAGATAGTTAGACCTAGATTAGTTAGCCTCCATTAATTAGTTTTAGAACTTAGTTTAATTAGTTTCAATTCATTGTAGTAGATTAAACCTTTGAATCTTGTTCTTCATTTGATTAGATCAATAAAGTAGTATTTTTTATCAATTTCGATTTTGTCATTTCCATTTCTAGATCTAATTTCAATTCTTGTTCTTATTTCATTTTAGTCATTAATTTAGATTTCATTATTGTTTAAATTAGTAAATTTCAATGCTTTATATTATGTTTAGATTTAATTTAAATGGAAATGATCATGAATGATTCAAGGCTAAACCTCCATTAGAGGGGGTTGAGAAACCTTGATGAAAGCTTGATTCCAATTATCGGAGATTGTCGTAATTTCCTTTCCACTCTAGAAACGTTTAGTTCACCATGAGAATGGGTTTAATCGTTCACATGCTAATTATTAATTGGTAGAAATGCCATGTGTAATTAGGGATTAGGAAGAACCGATTGTTCTGCATAGCAGTTCAATTCGGATTATGACGACTCGTCGCTAGTGGATTAAGTTGAGTTAAGGTGGAATCAATCCCCCTCTAACTCCTTAACATCGAATCAACGTAGCATTCCCTTAGTTGTCAGATAGTCGACTAGTTGCATTTCGTGGGTAGTTGCATCGTAGTCTAATTCCCCTTCGTAAAGCTCTCATTGACTTAAGACTGATTTCTTAGACTTAGAAAACAATCCATGCTAGGGAACTAGGAGTGGAACGAACTTCTTACTCCACATAGTGCAATTCGCATCGAGAGTAGACGCTTTGATAAATTGACTAGTAAAAGTCCAGTTTTAGTTTACTTACGTTTTGAATTCATCGTTCATTTCGTAGGTAGACTATACATTTTACTTTTATCACTCAGTGTAATTTCTCGCTGAAATTTTCAACGATGAAACGGAAAGCCACAGTATGAATCAAACACGGGTGGGTGGGTGAAATGAGACTTTTAAGAAAAGTACTTACACTACGAAAACAATGCGAAAAGTGCAACTAAGATGGGCAAGCGCCATTTGATAAACGTAAAATTGAATAGTTTTACCTACGAAATAAAGCGATGAAACTCTATACGAAAGTAAAACTACACACTATCTTATTATGCCTATATTATCAAAGAATTCTACTCTCAATCCTATGAGATATAGTGGAGTAGAGTGATTCGTTCCACTCCTAGTCCTTCCGCATGGTAATGTTTTCTAAGTATAAATAATCTAATTTAAATCTAATGAGAGATTTACGAAAAGGCAACTAGACTACGATGCAACTACCCACAAGATGCACTAGTCGATTATCAGAACAACTATGGGAATGCTACATTGATTCGATGATAAGGAGTTAGAGGGGGATTGATTCCACCTTAACTCGACTTAATCCTATTAACGATGAATCGTCGTAATCCGAATTGAACTGCTTCGTAGAACAATTGGTTCTTCCTAATCCCTAATTACACATGGCATTCCTACCAATTCATAACTAGCATGTGAACGATTAAACCCATTCTCATGGTGAACTAATCGTTTCTAGAGTGGAAAGGAAATTACGACGATTCTAACGATAGTCGGAATCAAGCTTTCATCAAGGCTTCTCAACCCCTCTAATGGAGGTTTAGCCGAGAATCATTACGCTTAATCATTTCGATTAAATTTAAACTAATCATGATATAAAGAATTGAAATTTACTAATCTAAATTAAACAATAATTAAAATTTAATTAATAACTAAGAATTGAATAACAAGTAATAAATGAATCAGATCTAACACAAATGTAAATGACAAGAATCGAAATTTAACAACTAGCTATTTTATTAATCAAACTAATTAAGAGTAATGATTCTAATAGTTTAATCTAAAACAAGAATTGGATTTGAAATTAAACTTAATTAAAACAATTAAATCTAGATCTAGAAGCTATTCTAATGGCTACTTTCTATTCTAAGCTCCTTTATTTTCTAACCTAAAAATCTACTATTCTCCACTAAAAAAATCTACCATTAACAAAGAGCTAAGTTTTGGTTTTATACTTTCAGATCCAAAATCGTGCATGGGCTTGGAGCCATGTTTTGGGCGAGAATCGTGCCCAAAACCCAATTCTTTCAGTCCAAAAAGGCCTCTTCAGCTGCAGTTGGCTTCAATAGACTTTTCGTCTACTTATGCTCCTCTAATTGGGTCAAGGCTTGGACCATTGGAAAGCTCTTTCCGAGCCGGTCGTTTTGACATAAGGTAGGCCCCATTCCGAGGTCTGAGTCCAAAGATATGGCCGGAGGAAGTTCTCACGACTTTTTTGTCTTTGTTTTACGCCCGCCGACTTTTCAGCTTTTGACCGGGCTTTAGAAAGGCTTTGTCTTCTTGAATCTTGGCCTTTAATCACGGAACTCCTTAGTAACCGACCTTTGCTCCTTTATCTCGCTAAAGTGGCACATTTCTGCACATAATGGACTTTGAAGCCTGAAATGCATAAAAACACGTAATCAGTGTTAACTCTTAATTATTACTCACATAATTGGTCTAATAGTATGACTGTTACAGGGTTAAAACTACAGTTTTGGGCTCTTATCAATAGCCAAAAAATTCACACCTGTAAAAAAAATTTACCGCTAGTCGCCACATTGAACCTTTCATTAATCCTTCACCAAAAAAAATCATTACCCATCTATTAACCACAAATAAATAAGCCTACCTAGATGATGAGTTTGAGAAATAGGATGACGTACAGAAAAATGAAGAGAAAAACCTTGTCACAAATCAAAATCAGTTACCTGTTTCAGAAAAAAAAAAAAAAAAAAAAAAAAAAAACAAAAAAAAAAAAAAAAAAAAAAAAAAAAACAAAATAGAAATATGTTTCCAAAAATCAAAAGAAATGTCAAAGTTAGAATTCCCCACAAAAAAATCAAATCAAAAGGGAATACAAAAGCTTGAAAAATTCAAGTATGGAAACCCATGTTAGAAGCAGGAAAGAAAATAAGGATTCTCTAGTATAAATATCTTGAAGACCTTATTCTCTCATACTTATCATTTTTGAACTTTCCATTCCATTTTCTTCTACACTACCACCTAAGCCCCATAACACCTAATAAAGACCTCTAGCTCAATTAGGAATAGGATAGTGTGATAATAAGTAGTAGTTGTGACTTCTCGACCTCTCGGCTCCTCGACCGTCATTGAGTATGTGAGGGAAACGTGCCCACCGCACACCGGAGATAGCAAAGCTTGAGTGGAAAAATAAGAGAGAAATTGTGTTTTCGACACATACCGTGAGAACCTACTTAAGGACGCTTATCCAAAGGATCCGTAAACGGCCCTGCTCATACATTTCATTATTAGATCATCGCATGCATGCTCATACGTAGATGTTTCGATTATTGTATGTATATTAACTTGAATTTCGAAAAGAATAAAATCCTTGTTTCCCGCTAGTGAGATGTCTAGATGCCCGAGATTAATTAAGGAAACAAGCCTTTGTTACTAAGTCGATTGTAGTATAAATGAAGTTTGTGAGTATTTTCTCCGAAAACTCTCACGAGGTTATAACTCGCCCACTAGGGAATTCCTAGTGGTTCAAGGCCTTGTTGCATACGGTCAATGCAACCGCGACTCGCGAAATGAGATTTAGCTTAGGACAACACATTTTTGACCACTTATCGTTTTAATGTCTCTTCTTTGCTTGAGGACAAGCAAAGTCTTTGTTTAAGGGGTGGTGTGATAAGCACCCAAAACCGTAATATTAAACCCCGAGACATATAACATTTTGGTCGATTATGTGTTTAATAATCATGTAATAATTATATTTTCGTACTTTTGCGGGATTCCGCAATTAAAATAAATATAGTGATAAAACATGCATCGGCATGCGGGGAATACGGGAATAATTGAAGTTTCCCACTCGACCCGTGAAGCCCAACAAAGCCCGACTAAAGCGAAGTTTCCAAAAGAAACGGTAACGCGCGAACGGGTCCACATATAAAGAAGCAGCAAACTTTCGAAGATCAAATCGGATAAATCTAGATGCCGACGTTGGTTAGTGAAGCTACCAAGTACAGGAATACGGGAATATTTGGAATTCCCACTCAATTCCCGTGAAGCCCAACAAAGCCTGACTAGAGCCGAAGTTTCCAAAAGAACAAAACCAGTGCAGAACGGGCCCACATATAAAGAAGCAGGAAACTTCCGAAGCTCAAATCGGATAAATCTAGATGCCGACGTTGGCTAGTGAAGCTGCCATAGCAACCCGGGCGACGAACTCTGCGCAAGGACAAAAAGTCGAAAAAACGCCAAAATTGGCGCCGCCACTGGACACACTTTGCGGGCCCATAAGGCATGATGAGTCAGCATAGGCAGGTGGCAAAGGATGGTTTCAAATTGATACCACCTGGCAAGAGAGAAGAGATCGCACCAATTCAAACCAGGTGGTTTGAATTGACATAAGCTAAAAAACAAAACCTTAAATCGGCAAAAGGACAAAAATTAAAACGCTTAAAAACAAAGTTTTGTTTGAACCATTCAATTAGCATAAAACAAAATCTAAAACATTCACGGATCACTCCCTGTATCAGCCTATATATATGAAGGGTCGCCTTCATTATTACCCCTGAGAATATTAATGCTTTAGCTATGCCTAGTTAGATTTTTTCTTCAAGACTTACATTTTGCCATTTCCATTTCAAAGCAAATTTTAAATACTATAAGTTATTTTTACCTTAATAACAGTCATTTCTTTTCTAGTTTAATTCTTGTCCTGCATTTATTTACTTAATGCATACAAAGAAGTTTTATTATTCCTTCTATGACCATGAAGCTAATCCCCCCCGGGGAGGGTTATCTTTGCTTCGTGTGAAAATCGGATTGACTCGTTAATATTCTAGAATCACTACTTAGGAATTAGGCATAGAATTGACATCCGGTCCCAAAATGACTGAGACTGTACAAAGTTGGATCTGGCCGATGCTCCAGGGCGGTCGCGTCGCGACTCTCTCGGTGTCGACATGACTCTCCAATTCGTCCAGCTGATGTGAAATCGAACCAGGAGCTGAAATAATATACTAGAGATGCGGTATTATTAAAACTCCTTATGCTAGTGAAATGCGACCTAGAGATGTGGGCATGCACTAGGGATCAATACTCGACGTCGTCTCCGAAAACGAGATGAAGTAGAGATGTAGTGACGTGGAAATATAAACTATTGAAAAATGATTCTCGCATGAGTATGACTAACTCTCCCCTGTTTCTCTATTTTTGTTTACCTACATCTATTCGGCCAGTAGTAATTTACATTATTTGCATTACCGTTATTTTAATTAAACCAACTAAAAAGAAACCTAAAAATCCTACTCACCAAAAGTTGTAATTCCAGGTTGTGAACCTATCCGAGCCCCGAGGTTTGGGACGATCCCTTACTCGACCTATCCTACCAAACCCACGCGTGAGTAAGGTAACTTGACTAAAACGCGTCACGACTATCACGGACGTTGGACTTTGGACTTCGGACTTGGACTGTGGACCTCAGACTTTGGACTGTGGACCTCGGACTTAAGAAAATAAGTAACTGAAAACCAATAAACGTTCGAGAATAAATACGTGTGTAATCACCTATTCCTAATTGAGCTAGAGGTCTTTATTATTTATTGTGGGGCTTAGGTGGATAGTGTACAAGAAAATGGAAATGGATAATCAAAATTTACGAGTATGAGAGAATAGGGTCTTCATATATTTACACTAGAGGAATCCTTGTTTTCTTTCCTTCTTCTAACTGAGTTTTATAACCTTGTTCTTAAGCCTCTAATGGATTTTTATTATTATATCTTTTTTTTTTTTTTTTTAGATGGCTTAAAAACATGATTCTTTTTTTCTTTCCTGAAGCAAGTAACTGACTTTTATTTGGGACAAGTCTTTCTCTTTATTCTTTCACATTTCATCCTATTTTTCATACTCATCACTTAGGTAGGTTCTTTTATTTGGTTTAATAAATGGGTAAGGAATTTTTGGTGAAAGTGAAAGGTTTGATGAACGGTTCAGTGGAGTGACTAGCGGTAAAATTTGTAACAGGTAAGAATTTTTAGCTATGTCAATCCAAAGAAGGCCTAAATTCTCGCCTAGGGTTCGGGTGGTGATCAAGTAAGTAGACGCGTGATTTCTCTAATCGGAAAAACTACTCCTCTATGTCATCACACACAAATCACTCATTGTCAAGGTTTTTGGTTAGATTCTCACAGGATTTATAGTTTAAGTAACTAACCGTTGGTTCCAGAAACTTACTGCTATGTACAATCGATGATACTCAGTACATGAATATTCATGAAAAGATGTATAAACTATTGCATACGTATTATCTAAAGTTTCTTAAAAACAAATCCTAATTTGGATACTAATGTGAAATTTCTAGACAATTTTCATCATTGAAAAGGAAACAAGACTTTGTCACTAAGTACAATTATTAATATGAAAATAAAAACTATATACAGGCTACAAGATGCCTAATTTTTGCTACAGGTTTAAAGCACCCCCAAACAGAATGATGCTTAGTCCTCGAAGTATCAATAATTAAAGAGAGAAAGTACCTGAGAACCGTGAGCAAAATTAGGACTAGATTGCTGGAACAGAAAGGTTGGAGAACATAATATATTAATCAGAAAGAACAAGAAAATGTTCAATAGCACACTAAACATAGCACAATTTAAATAAAAAAAAAAATAATAGCATACGAAACATGAAAAACAATAGCACACCAAACATAAGGTTTAGCTAGATATATGTACAATGGCAAACTCAAGTTTACCATCCAGCAGGATGTGAAGGCCTGGCGTCCTCTTTAAGGAAATGCATTTCCTTAGCATCGCGCCAATAGATAATAGTCTGCCAAATTTCTGCCCATTCTTTGTCTCCAGATTCCCTCAAATTGGTCTTCATCTTTTTCGTCCTTTGGGTAACATCGAACATACCTCGTGTATCGGCGGGGACGCTTCCATTGACTAAAACCTCAATGAGTTTAATGATTCGCTTTTCTTTGGGCACATGGAATCCACCTTGATTGATCATGAAAAGTAGCCGCAAACCGTGGGAAATGTGTCTTCATGATCCGCAAGCGGTGATCGGTAAAAGTATATACCGATCTGAAAAAGCGCGAGCTCGTTTTGGGTTGGAGACAACACAACCTAAACCGTTAAATAATGCATGACCCCGAAGCTAGTGTACCTTTGAATCACGACTTAAGCGACCTCATTGGCGAGAGAAAAATGCCAATCTCCCATAATGTTCAGGAGTACAAATAACATTGCAGTCCCCATGTTCATGGTCATGCTTGCTAATGGAATGGTGATGTTGCGCCATGGCACATGGCCATTGCCTTCTCGTTTGATCTCAAGACCATCACCATAAGAGTCGCAAAACGCTTGCCACTGAAAGGAACGGTAAGAATTATGATAGATGTAATGCCAAGATGCAGCAGGTTCGTGGTATGGAAGGTCCAAAGTTAGGGCAAGTTGTTGTTCAGAAAAGATATGAGGTGTGTCACCAACTCGGATTGTGAACCCGTCTAAGTAGAAACCATGCGCATGGTTGAATGCTGGTGTGTCTTCCATATTAGCGTAAAAGTATGCAGCCAAACTCGGAGAATAAGTTTGGTCAGGTTGAAGAATTAGGGAAGACCACCCAATGTTTGTGATGTAATCATGGAAGAGATGGCCATAGGCATTGGAATCCATCATAGACTGAAAGGATTGACCAGGAATGAGTTTTGGAGGTACCATGGATGATGAAGATGCAATGTTTGATGAAGATGCCATGGTGGGTGAAGTAAAGAAATGGGTAACGATACCGGCAACTGTATGGAAAAATGAGTATGTAAGAAAATAGACCCTCCTGTAGCACATGTTAAAATTGATATTAGTCACAACGAAAATGATGACAATCCTACTAAGCATTGTATACAAAAGAAGACAAAAAGATAAGACAAAATACATAGTACGACGGAAAAACGTAATAACATATATGATTATATACTTATTGACTTAGTAATATCATGGATTCTTATATTGATCTTTGGAGATGCATATTTTGCACCGCATTTGCTTTTAGGTCTTCTATTTGTTGGTCGAGCTGCATCTGAATGTCCCCTTTGGGCAGAGAGAGTACGCTTTGATTTTCCATTAGGAGAGCATGATTTTGCAAGGATTGAGAATGATTTTCCAAGATCTCCTCCTGTTCAACATCATGTGTTGCTTGACGATCTTGGAAATCCTGAAGAGTTGTGATGATGATATCCTGACGAGCGTGTAGTTCCCTCAAACCTTGATGAAGAAGTTTAATGCCTTCCATGGGATTAATAATATTCAACATGGCATTTTCATCAAATAAATGGTCAGAATTTGATCTTGGGTTGTTCTGCTCATCTATCAGAGTATCAGGGGTCCAAAAACCAACGGAGTAGTCTGTTTGGAGTACCTTTATATATGCTCTTTGAAGGGGTGTCTCTGGAGAAATTATTGATAACCCCAACGCATCATAATCTGCGTTAATAAAGTGGGTAGGGGTGCTGACCTTCTTGTTTTCTTGGTGATTACGTTCCAGAGGTGTTGGATCAGACAAAAGTCATCTCTTTGAGTTTGCAAAATCCAAAGTAGATGAAGTTGTGGCTTTGTGACTTTCGATTGGTGTGATGTACCTACCACATTATGTCCCAAACCAGTGGAGCATAACACGCGTTGATTCCGTTTCAAAGAGCGTTGAAGAACAATGTGATGTGTATTTTCGACGCCGCCATGAGATACGGTAGCTCATGAGAAAGTTTTTGCGGAATCAAATGATGACTCTTGAAAAAGGGACTCACGGTATTTATTGGGATTTGAAGTATGTCGGAGATCATTTCCTTATTCAATTCCAATCGTTGTCCATAGGCATTGAAGAAGAATTTTCCATCTTCATATCCGCTAAATTGGTAGAACATCAAAACCAATTCTAGGGAATAACCAATTTCTTGAATGATATAGAAGAGGCGCCCATCCCGACGTATGATTTCGGTGTCAAAATAAGGAGAAAACCGCCCCTCTTCGAAAGTTTTGAGGGTAGTCTTTTCTCCGCGTTATTTTTCTTGGTTGAGCCATTACTGAGGGAAGGATAGTGAAAATTGTTTGAATAAGAATGGCTGAAAAAGAAGAGATTTATAGCCAATCTATGAGTCTATACCAATCTAGAGTCCAAGTGTAGTTAATGACCCATGTGATTATGAACAAAGATCATAGGGGATCCACAAGAAGTCTTTGTCATGTCAGATATCCAAATACAATTAATGAGAAGGTTTAATGTTAGAAAATATGGAGGAAAGTTTCACAGGGTAGTTAGACTTACACGTAATTTCAGAAATGATGATCATAACTCAATAATAGAATATGGATAGAATAATCGAGCTGCATGTGTGACAAGTGTTATGTGTACCTTGTAAGCGTCGCATGATTTTCTCTGAACACCATGTGTATCCATTAATTATTTTGGTGAGTTTTGGATGGCCTTTCTTTGTTATGGTTTGTTTATTTATTTACTTATTATTATTTTTGTTATTATTATTATTTTTTATATATTTTTATTTTTTATTATTATTATTTTTTTATTTTTTTATTTTTTTAGAGAGGAAAAGACAACTAATATACACAAATATTTAATACGGAACTTCTCCATTTAATATGTAACCCATACAAATGTGTGAGAATTATTTAACACACCATACTAATATACAAAAAAAAAAATCAAAAAAAAAAAAACAAACGGTTACATAGATCTAGATGTTCTGGATCATGTTATGCATGAGTGACAAGAGAATAATGATAAACACTGTTATCACGATTAATGTGATAGCCCATTCGCGTTGCTCCTTTTCCCATCGGTCTATTTGATTCATTATGTTCAAGGAATTGAAAATTTGTGAAGAAGAATTTGTGAAGAGTGAGAGAAGGGAATGAGTGAAAGTGGAAAGGAGAGTTGTATTTATAACTTGATTTCTGACCGTTGGGCATCTGACCGTTTGGATCAGTCCATTGGGTTCTGACCATTTGGATCAGTCCGTTGGGTTTTTACCATTGGGCTTTCAGAGTAGGCCCAATGAATCAAGGAGCAAACTCATATTTTTGAAAGTACTATATTCGCATAACATAAATAATTTCTCATTCAAACCGTTTGGAGATACAAAATTATGAGAAATCAACCGATATATAATAATTTAGCACTAAAAAAATAAGAAAAATGCAATGCATAAGGGAAATAAATGACATAGTCATTGCTAAGTCTAGGAAAATAAACAGCTACTGTGAATCCTCCGGGTTAGCAGAAGAAGAACCCGGGTTTTACGCCTTCGCCAATTAACTTAACTTTGGCCGAAATGACCGGTCCGGAATGTGGCCTATAGATTGTAACAACCGATCTTGGAATTGCTGCTGATTTGCCATCATCATTCTCTGGAAACGGCCTTGGCGATTTCTCATTTCTTGCTGGAAGTCATTCGGGAAGTAAGCATCTCTTCTGGCGAAGAAACATCTGCGCGATACTATTATTCATGTGCCTCAAGGCATCCATAAGAGTATTGATTCGGGCGATGGTATCTTCATTAAAACAGTTAGGTGGTGAAAGAGGAGGAGGAGGTATGCGTTATCATGCTCAATGTCATCTCTAGCTCTTTGGGTCCCGATGGTCTAAAACACAAGTCTCAAAAATTCCAAAATTCTCGAAAGACCTTGTTTCAATGAAAGGAGTAGCGATTTGGAACCCTAAGTTAAGCATAAGCCGAAAGTAACAAGTACAAAGAAGAGGAGTCGAATTCGTTTGACGTGGTCGTAAGAATATGGCCCGTGAAATGGACCATACGAGAAAGTGGTCTTCCTCTCCGTAGGATCCACGAAGGTGCAAGAAAGTCTTGTTCACGTCCGACGTCTTTGAAGTTCCAATGACGTTGTGCGCCCACCGAAGTGACGGCTAATTGGTTACGCCTCGGCGAATGCCG